>NW_028270168.1:23259062-24509062 GCF_037043375.1 Chiloscyllium plagiosum
CAGTAAATGCAGAATGGTTTGAGGTGGTAGGTCATGCAATGTAAAATCTCCAGGAACATGTACCCATTCAGAATGACCAGCTCTACTGCTAGGCCATGGACAATATACATAAGTGCCCTAATCATCATTTAAAATCCTGCAGGCTGGAAGACATGCAACATTGTTGCTTCAAAGATAAAGCGTTGAGGAGAACCTAGACCCTACTCTACTTCAATACACCAGTGCTGTGCAGAGATGAAAAATTCTGACAGCTCGTTTCCCCAAACCCCTGCAGAGGAGCATTCCTGGCTGTAGTTGTGAACCTGCTCAGCTCAATGGAATTTTCTTATGCCACGAGGTAATTTCATTACATACAGCAGTTGATGGACAGCCAGCATTGAAATCCTTTGCTATATTCTTGAGGAAATATATGCTGCCTCAGGGTAGTGCTGATTAAAGAGACAATTCTATGTAACCTGACCTGGTATGAAACCTGAGATTTTTTTCAGCAAGGACTAAAGCTTTTTGGATCAATGCGTTTTTTTTTAAGAAAATGAATCTTATCAATGCAGTTCTGCAACAAATTCCTCAAATGTATCTCTTCTCAGAGCTAAATTGAACTATCCATACCAGCATTATGGGACATTCTGACATCCTGAAAGGTATAACTAATTGACTAGCATTCTATTTTGATTGTACCTCCTGCCAATGCACTGGAACAGGAAGGTGGCACTGCTGACACTATCATTAAGTATCTGCATTGCTTTGGAACTATAAGTCTTCTGAGGTCATCACTGAGCACGTGCAATGCACAAGAAGTTGTGCACTGTCCTGCTGTTTCTCTTGCTGCCCATTCTCTGATTCCCTTGCTGCTCCTTTGTCTATCCTGTCTCTCCGCCCTGCTTGCTGCTTCCCTAATAGAATAACTTATTGGAATAAATTGTATTTCTCATCAAATATCTTATTAAACAACAAAATGTTTGGAGGCTGTTAATACATTGCATGATAAATCTGTTCTTAAATGTTATACTTGCATGGCATGATCTACTGTACACTTATTGTGGAGTACAGAATAGAGATGAATTGGTTGTCTCAATGCCTTTTGCAATGTAATTTTTCAGCGTCCAACTACTCTTCTACACACTATTGTTGCAAAGTTTCTGGTGGAATGCTGTGATGTCACTGGCACAGTGCACCTCCCTCATTACAATAATCACTACATTTTAAAACTAATTGCCTGCACTATGCGGAAATTGAATACAGAATGTTATTAATGATGTTAAGTGAAATACCATTTAGCAGGTTGATGTTAAGGAGTTATTGTACTGCTAAAAAGAGAGCAACTTCAAATGGTCAAACAATTTATACCATAGCTGAAAAGGGTGAAGATTGGTTGGCAAGTCAATTCATTTGAAACTTGGTGTTCTTGAGTTTGTGTTGGTGAGTGTAAAATGAAAGTCTCAGCAACCAATTTCTTCTCAACAATACTTCCTTGGCTATAAAGCACTTTGTAATGGCTGATGGTCTTAAAGGTGCTATATAAGTTCAAGAGTTTCTTTATTTTCTCTGTTCTTTGTGTTTCACTTCCCTTCTTTCCAAATCTCAGCTAGATCTATTCTTAGCTTCTTCTCATCTGCATGCAGCTCCTCACTGACAATATCTGCAAGCCGGAGGTCTGAATCCAGACAAACAATTCACTGACCACATACACATCTGATACCTTCGCCACCCCTCCTGACCCTTAAAATATGCTGTAGGACTTTAAAACAAAAAAAAACAACTGGAAATACACATGAGGACAGACAGCATCTGTGGAGAGAGAACACATAATTCACCCATTACCTACAAGTAAAATAAGAGAGTAAATTGTATATTTTAACATAGGCAATTTGATGCTTGAGTGCAGCAAATCTCTGCTGTTAAATGTCTTGTGTATCTGCTGTGCATCTTAGATCCAAACAGTTCAATCTCTGAAAGATCAATTTCATTGTCTTCAGGTCTTACCACAAAATGTGTTACTTTGAAATGGCTTTCGTATCCTTTTCTAACCACTTTCTCATACTGATCCAGACTTTTCACGATTCTGCATCTTGTTTAACTGTCAGATGTTATAATGCTTCCTTTAGAGACCATGTTTTTTCATCTCCACAATATTAATCACCACTGTCCCAGATTAACCTCACCCCCACAGAACCCCTTACATTTGTTCTTGCTACCACTAGCCTGTATTACTTCAACAACTCTTGTTGCAGTTTCAACAGCCTCCCACCAACATTCCCAAACACACTTTCTCACTTAAATCTTACTTGCCCCTTGATCATGTTTTTAATGACTTACATTGGTTCCTCATCCCTAATGAAATTTGGAATTAAAAAAACAAAGTGCAAACGCTGGAAATTAGAAACAAAAGCAGAAGTTGCTGTAAAAACTCAAACAAGTCTGGCAGCATCTGTGGAGAGAATCCTCACGACAATTTAAAATGTCTGCGGTCAGCTCTCAGTGATTTTAATCCACATGTTCCTGCAGTTTCCTTTAGTTCAGCAAACCTGAAAACGCTTCCTCCTCTGACTCCAACCATTTCTTCATCACCCATCCTTTTGCTTAATCATTAATTGCCCATCTTGTAGATGTTTGAGGCCTACTCTATAGAATACACTCTTTCTCATTTTTCCTGTACCTCTCTAAAGCTATTTCACCGATCAAGCCTTCAGCTATTCCATATATACTCTAAATCTGTGTGCCTCAATATTTATCTTTCCCTTATGTTGAGTTGTGGAGCACCCTGTGATGTTTTTGCATCAAAGAGGCAACTTCTTGCTCTATTGGTTATGATATTCTAATTGGATATGTAAAAGGTATTTCATTCTTTTTTCTTCATTTGCTTCCTAGTTCTTATCCTATTCCCCTTCTTACATCAGTTTTCCTTCAAACAAAAAAATGATCTGGCAAATCCACAAATTATAACCTGTTTATAATGATGTCGTTTGGGAAGGGAACGGTCCTGTAGGGTTCAGAAAAGATTTACAAGGACGTTGCCAGGGTTGGAGGATTTGAGCTATAGGGAGAGGTTGCATAGGCTAGGACTGTTTTCCCTGGACCATGGGATGCTGAGGGGTGACCTTATAGAGGTTTATAAGATCATGAGGGGCATGGATAGGATAAATAGACAAAGTCTCTTCTCTGGAGTGGGGAATCCAGAACTAGAGGGCATAGGTTTAGGGTGAAAGAGGAAAGATTTCAAAGAGACCTAAGGGGCAATGTTTTCTTGCAGAGGGTGGTATGTGTATGGATTGAGCTGCCAGAGGAAGTGGTGGAGGCTAGTACAATTACAACATTTAAAAGGCATCTGGATGGGTATATAAATAGGAAGGTTTTGAAGAGATATGGGCCTAGATTGGGTTGGGATATCTGGTCAACATGAGGGTTGGACCGAAGGGTCTGTTTCCATGCTGTACATCTCTATGCCTCTATGACTCTAAGATACTAAACTGCATTTTTGCTTACAGAACATTATGAACTGAAGGTAATTGGGAATTTTAAACATTAAATTTGTCTGGTTACATGCCGAATAATGTATTTTTCATTCATTGATAGCTTTAATTGAAATTATATTAGTCAAACATATTTCAAGGTATGAGGCCAGCATTTCCTGTTGGCTCTGGAAAATTTGCTTGCACGCTTTTGCACCTTACTAAATGCACCACTGACTCATGTGTGACTTTGCCCAGGATTATTGTCTTTTTAATGAAGGATTCAATTCACAATGGAGCTCAAGGTGATTGTGGGTTCAGTTAAAAGGCCTAACAGAGTCCTGCAACAAAGCAACCCAGCTGTGAACAATGTTTAAAAACGGTCATCCTTTCAGTCTATTCCAAATCAGCAAGTACAAGGAAGAAGACATGATTGTATTAAATATTCTGTTTCATTTCTCAATCAAGGAATGTAAGAATAACATATTAATCATTGAATACAGAAACATAGAAGATGGACTGAGTATGAACATCAAAAAGATAAAGAGCAGGGATTGAAATGGATGGTGAACTAATAGATAAATCATAACAGAAAATGGCAGATTTGTTACAGAAGTTAGAAAAAGGATGGAGATAGCCAGACATAATTTTGTGAAAATGAAGAACATATTAACACCCAGAAAACTCAAGGACGAACTCAGAAAATCCTACTTTCCTCAGTAATGTGGATAATAGGTAAAGAGCAATGGAAGAAAATAGAGGTCTTTGAAATGTGGATGCGTGGATAAATGCTAAACATTCTGTACACAGACTGTAAGGAAAATGAAGAACTACTTAAAAGCAAGACTTTGAGGAAAGAAAATGTTCATATTTTGGTCATTCGATCAGAGTTGAAAATTACAGAGATCTCCTTTGAAGGGCAAAGTGGATGTCAACAGACAGTGGAGTTGACTGAGGTGTTGACTCCTTTGCAGAGGAGCTAGAATGGATTCTTGTGGACGGTGCAGGATGAGTAAGTATGGCACACCATGATAACAGATCTCCTGGCAGGAGGAGCTACACACAGCAGCGATAGTTACAGGGAGTTAAAAATAGGGCAGCGTGAGAATTCTATTTTTTGTTCAGTTGGCTCATGCTGCTTGGGAAAGGAACACCTTGTCAACAAACAACATGCTTTCCAGGTTTATTTTTATCCTATCAAATCTTGTGATATCACACATTCTGAAGTCAAGTTGAAAGAGATGGTTTGTAACCAAGAGCTGGATCCCCGGACCTGGGGTCAGGAGTGCGGAAACTGGCTCTTTTTAAATGTGTTCCTAAAGGATTCATCACACGGCACCTTCTGCTTTTAACTTGTGAGGAAGGTGCAGAGCCTGAAAGCTGCTGTAATCGCAGTTGACTGTAATACCAGGCAAGCAAGATCCCAGAATCAAAGCTAGCTTAGAGTCATATGTGGAAACAGACCCTTCAGTTCAACTCGTTCAGGCTGACCAGGCTTTCCAAACTAAACTAGTCCCATTTACTTATATTTGTACCTGCCCAAATGTCTTTTAAACGTTGTAATTGTACCAATCTCCACCACCTCCTCTTGCAGCTCATTACATAGATGCACCACCCTCTGTGTGAAAACATTGCCCCTCAGGTCCCTTTTAAATCGTTCCCCTCCCACCTTAAACCTATGCCCTCGAGTTTTGAATTCCACTACCCTAGGGAAAAGACCTTTGCCAATTCACCTTATCTCTGCCCCTCATGATTTTATAAACTTCTATAAGATCTCCCCTTAACCTCCTACACTCCAGGGAAAAAAGTCCTTATAACTCAAATCCTCTAGTCCCAGTAACATCCTTGTGCAAATTTCTAATTTAATAATCTCCTTCCTATAGCAGGGCAACCAGAATTGTATGCAGCACTCCAAAAATGGCTTTACCAATGACCTGCACAGTTGCAACATGATGTCCCAACTTATGTACTCAAAGCTCTGACCAATGAAGGCAAGCGTGCCAAATGCCTTCTTCACTATCTTGTCTACCTGTGATGCCACTTTCAAGGAAAACTGCACCTTCACTGCTAAGTCTCTCAGTTCAATAACATTCCCCAGGGCCCTACCATTAAGTTCTGCCCTGGATTGTCATATCAAAATGCAACATCTCGCATTTATCTAAATTACATTGCATCTGCCATTCCTCAACCCATTGGCCCAGTTGATCAAGATCCTGTTCTACTCTGAGATAACCTTCTTCACCTTCACAATATCACCAGTTTTAGTGTCATCTGCAAACTTACTAACTATGCTTCCTATACTCTCACCTAAAAGTATTCACAGAAATGACAAACAGCAGTGGACCCAGCACCAATTCCTGTGGAACACCATTGGTCACAAGCCTCCAATCTGAAAAACAACTCTCAATAGATGTTACTTTTCATGTACTGTTGAGGTCAATCACTGAATGCATTCGTGAGAGTCTGTCAATGTACTTTTAATAAATATTTTTATTGAGAAGAAGATTTTGAATTTTTTACAAAAAATATAAAATTACTACAAAATAATAGAACAACCTTGCAATATAGCAACAATAACAGTAAACAAACTACTAATCCACAACCAATTTGGGGGAAAAAAAAAACTCTACACAAACTGCAATTCAATTAATAACTAAATCAAAACAAAATAATTTAAATTAAACCAAGATGAACCAAGGCAAATTAAATGAAATTACGTTGTTACAACACTCAGTGTAATCCCACCAAAGCTCCCTATCACCAGGAGCATCAGTTGGCATACCTGTATTTGTTCAGAATTCCTCCTCCCAGCGGCTCCCAGGACACCAGGCACAGCTCTCCTGGCTACACAAAGGCCCTAACCAATATAGCTGATAAGTCCGTGTCTATATGGTTCAAAAAGGGCCGCCATGTCCTACAGAAAGGTTCAATTTTCTGGTGCACCATACTTGTGAGGAAGTCTGGAGGATGTGCGCCATAACTAACCTACACTCATGCGAGGATGCTAGGGGATTTTCCGACACCAGCTCATCAGAATGTTCTTCCTCACACAAAATGATTGAATACCAAACAATTTCTTCCCATGTGCATCCAAAGAAGGGAGATTTGGTGAGCCCAGGAGGAGGGACACTGGATCCACCTTAACCTCGGTTCCCAAGATCCCTTCCAAAACACTTGCTATAATGCCCCAATACCTATGAAGCTTGTGGCATGACCACAAGCAATGACTAAGAGCACCAACATCTATTTTACATTTGGGGCACATTGGGGACACTCCCATCTTCAACTTTGCAAGCTGCTGCGATGCCAAATAAACGTCGTGGAGTACTTTCAATTGCATTGTCTGCATCCTGTTGCAAATTGAAATCTTCCTTACATTCTCCCAAATATCCTTCCACTTCTCTGGTGAGATCTCTATCTCCAATTCCTGAGCCCAGATTCCACACAGCCACTCGATGTCCTTTGGGACACTACTACCTAATAAATGATAGAGGGTGCTGACCAAGAGAGTGCCCATGGACGGACGGAAGCACTCTCCTCTCCATATCTGACTTACAGAGACTAACTATTAATGTAGTCTTTTTATGTATAAAGTCCTTAATCTGACAGTAACAAAAGAGGTTCCTCCTAGATAGCTCAAAGTTCTGACTCAGCTGCTCAAAAGACATCACGACCTCCCCTTCAAATCAATCTCCCAAACAGAAAACTCCGCTGCACTCCCAGAGCCTAAGGCCGGAACTTTGTTGATCCCGGCTGGAATTCTGGCATTCCTACTATGGGACTAAAAGGGGAAGTTTTTTGTAAGTTTCCCTCACGTTATTGCACCATTCTCCTTGCTTTAACTGTGTTAAAGACGATCAGATTTCTGCAACGGTCCATAACAGTCCTCAACTTGTCCATGAACAACAGATTAATGAGGAGACAATTTTGCCTGGGAGGCCTCAATATCCAGCCAAGTTTGCCGCGGGTCCAGGCAAGTCCAATCAGCCACATAGGATAATAGGAAACTTAGTTGATATTTCTTAAAGTCTGGAAAATCCATATCCCCCATCCCCTGTGGAAACTGCAATTTGGCAACCTTCATTAAAGGCTGCCTGTGATGCTAGACAAAAGAACCGGGCCAACTGCTAAGACTCCATAGCGCCTGCCTGGGCAACATCAAAGGGAGGATTCGCATGGGATATAATAAACGAGGGAGAACATTCGTTTTAACCAAAGCAATACTACCCAACCAGGATATTGGAAGGTCCTCCCAGCGCTGAAGGTCCTGCCTTATCTTCTCGAGCAACTGCACAAAGTTAGGTTTACATAATTGATCAAAAGTGGGGTGATCAAAATACCTCAATACAAGAAACCTCCCTGTGACAATCTGAAAGGGAATTAGACTCCTCCCCCAAGGTTGGGTACTCCAGTAAGACCCCTGACAGGCATGGCCTCCGATTTTATAAATTTGATTTTGTACCCCAGAAAGAGTCAAATGACTTAATCGACTGTATTAAACTGGCCACAGATATTGTCAGGTTAGTTAGAAAGAGAAGAACATCATCTGCGTAAAGGGGGATCTTATGCCTACATGACCCCACCTCTGTGGCAGTTATGTTGGAGTCCCTCCGGATGGCCTCCACCAACGGCTCAATCACCATTGTAAATAGCAAGAGGGGGCACCCTTGTTGGCTGCCTCTGCCAATACTAACATTTTCAGACCTTATACCATTAGTGAAAACCACTGCTGTTGGGTCACTATAAAACACTGCCACCCACCTGGCAAAGACCCCTCCAAGACCAAACCGTTCCAGGACATAAAAGAGGTACTGCCAATCCACCCGGGCAAACGCTGTCTCTGCATCTAGGGAGACCACCAAGCCCAGAATCGACCCTTGCTGGCGCATCTGGACCATATTTAGTACTCTCCTAATAGTATTAGAGGACCTGTGACCCCTAATAAAACCTGTTCTCTTTTACGATGGAGGGCAAGAACTTCTCCAGCCTCAATGCCAGCATTTTTGACAAGATTTCAAATTCCACGTTTAATAATGATATGGGCTGATACAAAGTGCAATCCTCTGATGTTTCCCTCTCTTGAGAATAAGAGAAATATTTGCTTCTCTCAGAGTTGCTTCTCTCAAAGTTGCCACCCAAGTGGACAGGGTTGTTAAGAAAGCATATGGTATTTTGGCTTTCATTAATGGGGGATCAAGTTTAAGAGCTGCGAAGTTTTGCTACAGCTCTTCAACTCCCTGGTGAGACCACACTTGGAATATTATATCCAGTTCTCGTCGCCCTACTATAGGAAAGACACAGAGGCTTTGGAGAGGGTGCAAAGAAGGTTTACCAGGATGCTGCCTGGACTGGAGGGCTTGCCTTATGAAGAAAGGTTGAAAAAGCTCGGACTTTTCTTTCTGGAGAGAAGGAGGAAGAGAGAATACCTGATTGAGGTGTACAAAATAATGAGAGGAATAGATAGAGCCAATAGCCAGAGACCTTTTCCCAGGGCAGGATTGTCAGGTACAGGGGGTCATAGTTTGAAGATATTAGGGGAAGGTATAGAGGAGATGTCAGAGGTAGTTTCTTTATGCAGACAGTTGTGAATGCATGGAATGTGTTGCCAGTGGTGGCGGTTGAAGCAGAGTCATTAGGGACATTTAAGCAACTGCTGGACCGACACATGGAGAGCAGTGAGTTGAGAGGTGTATAGGTTAAGTTATTATATTTTACATTAGGATTAAACCTCGGCACAACATCATGGGCCAAAGGGCCTATTCTGTGCTTTATTTTTCTATGTTCTATGTTCTAGAGGATAGAAGGCAGTCCTGATTGTATGAGTAATTGTACATATCCAACATTGGCCAGGCCAGCCTGTCTATAAACTCCTTATAAAACTTATTCTGAAATCCATTTGGACCTGGCGCTTTGCCACTCTGGAGCTGCCTCACCGCCTCTTGGATTGACAGAGGGGCATTCAAAAGAGATGCCTCTCCCAAGTTACACCTGGGAGTTCCAAGGTCGTAAAAAAGGATTCCATCTTTGCCAATCTGTCCTCACAGCCCTCCGACCAGTACAACCCAGAGTAGAACTTCCTGAAAGCTGCGTTAATCTTTTTGGGAACTCAGGTGATAGTACCAGCACACTCTCTAATGGATGTAATAGATTGGAGGGCACTCTTCTTTCTGGCCAAGTATGCCAGATACCTACCCAGTTTATCACCATACTCGAATAATCTGTTTCACAAAGGAAATCTCCCTCTTTGCTGTCTGGGTGAGTGCTGCATTCAAAACAGCCTGGGGACTGTAATCCACTGCAACCTAGTTACAGATGGTCTGTCAAAATATGCTGTTTCAGCTGCCTTCAGCCGAGCCTCGAGCATATGCTGTTGCTCTCCCTTCTGCCGCTTCCAAGTCGCCGAGTAAGAAATAATCAAACCCCTTACATAGGCCTTGTCCGTCTCCCAGAGCACCGATGGATTACTGGCCATACCTGAATTAATGTCCCAGAAAATTTTAAATTCCCGCGAAGAGTACTCAATGAACTTGCTTTCCTTCGGAAGGAGAGGATCCATGTGCCAATGCTGCGAGCCTATCCCGTTACCACCACCTTATCGTCCATGTACACTGCCGCATGATCAGAAATGGCTATGTTCCCTATTCTGGAGGAGAGCACCAAATGCAAAAAGGCCGATGGAGCAAAAGACATGTCAATCTTAGGATAGCACTTGTGTGGGTTAGAGAAGAAGGTGAAGTCCCTACCCTCAGGGTGAAGATTTCTCCACACAACCATCACCCCCAACTCCCTGTACAGGTCCACCAAATGCCTAGATTGCAGGAATATACCCGTAAGACCCCGAAGCATCCTATCCACCTCAGGGTCCATAAGTCAGTTAAAGTCTCCACCTATAATTGTATGACGCGCCCCAAAGGCCATCAACCTGGAGAGTGCATCCGTTAAAAATTTGAGGTGGTGTGTCAGGGGGGAGGGGAGGGCAATGTACATTCAAGATCCCATATTCCTCTCTGTATTCCTCTCCATGTATTAAAGCTTTAAGGAATAGGAGCCGCCCACATTCATCCTTAATTTGGTCTAACAACTGAAATGGTAGATTCTTCTGAATGAGATAGTTATTCCTCTGCTTTTCGAATTAAAGGATGAAAAAAAACACCTAGCCGAACCCTCCTTGCTGCAACTTTAAGTGCCCCTTATTGGTTAAATATGTTTCTTGCAGTAAGGCCACATCGACACTTTCCT
This sequence comes from Chiloscyllium plagiosum, assembly GCF_037043375.1. Classification (NCBI taxonomy): domain Eukaryota; kingdom Metazoa; phylum Chordata; class Chondrichthyes; order Orectolobiformes; family Hemiscylliidae; genus Chiloscyllium; species Chiloscyllium plagiosum. Next base: position 23,269,751 of record NW_028270168.1, read on the forward strand.
TTCTAAGGCTGGCAAGTATATTTTTTCTCTTAATCGGTGTATGACTCCCCTTAATGTTCCAGGTGCACCATTTAAATGAGTGGCTAGCCATAGCCATTCGAAGCAGCCCATGCCCCCTGGGAGGAAGAACCCCAGTTATAGTGTGCCAAGTGAAAACAGTAAACAGTTTGTATAAACTTGAAAATACAACTGCAAAAACTACCAAATCAAAACCACTAACAACTACTTCTGCAATGAATCAACATATAACACAACTCAGAAGAGACTTTCCCCCTTGCTCACGGGGTTGGGGTTGGGGTTGGGGTTGGGGTTGAGGGGGGGACAGTGGGGGAGTGGCGTTCTTATTACCCACAAACCCTTCCTTCTAGCTGGAGCCGGGCCCCAAACCAGACAAAAGAAAGTACAAAAAAGCTGCATGTGTCTTACGACAAGAAAATTAAAAGTGGCCACTCAACCCATCCCAGCTAAAGTTTAACCTGAGGCAGTCCTGGTGAAACAAAAGGAAGACCCGGTTGGCCCGCTTGACCCACACCCAGTCCGCCCCGACTTCCAACTTCAAAAACTGCGGGAGCCATTGCTCCAAGAAGCTGACCAGCTGGCCTCCCTCTTCCCGCTCCGGCAGCCCGATCAGGCGGATATTCTTCCGACCACCTCGATTTTCGCGGTCGTCGACCTGCTTGGCTAAGGCCCATACTTGCTGTTCCAGGGATTGGACCCTCCCCCCACGTATTCCACCGCGATTTTGGAAGCTGCGGCCCCCTGCACCACCTCCATGATGCGCTGTCCGAGTCACTGGATCTCCTGGTCATGTTTCTGCAGTATGACTGAGATCGGTTCCAGCCTGGTTCGGGTCTCCTCCATTGCTGAATCGATCTTCTCTCAGAGTTTTACGAACTCCGAGACCAGGCTCTGCTCCACCGGAAAGGCCCCGGGAGTGATCGCAGAGGCTGAGGCCACGGCCGCGGGCGTGTCTGATACTGCAGGGGAGCGTCCTGCTTCCAAAAGAGAAAATGCTGGAAAATCTCAGCAGGTCTGGCAGCATCTGTAAGGAAAGAAAAGAGCAGACGTTTTGAATCTAATTGATCCTTTGTCAAAGCTAAAAAAAGGGAGAAATAGGGAAGTATTTATACGAGGCTGAGAGAAGGGGAGTCATGGTTCCAGAAGCAAAGGTAGCAATAAAGAGGTGATAATGACAGTGTTTAGAGAGATTATAGGGAGATTAGGAGCTGTGAGTGACCAAGACTGAAGCCAGTGCTATGTGACAAAATATGTGGGGGGAGAGGAAAATGGTGATGAGAGAGTGGGGAGCGAGAGAAAGAGAGACAATCAAGAAATAAGAGGTACAGAACAGTGAAAATAATATTAAAAAAAGATAAATAAAATAAATGAAATAAAATTACAGAGCAGAATGAAAACAGAGGGGTCGAAATGGGATAATCATCTGAAATTGTTGAATTCAACGTTGAGACTGGCAGGCTGTAACGTGCCTAGTCGGAAGATGAGATGCTGTTCCTCTAGGATGCGTTGAGCTTCACTGGAACATTTGGTCCAACTCGTCCATACCAAGCAGATATCCTAAATTAATCTTGTCCCATTTGCCACCTTATGGCTCATATCCCTCTAAACCCTTCCTGTTCATATACCATCCAAATGCTTTTTAACTATTGTAATTGTACCAGCCTCCACCACTTCCTCTGGCAGCTCATTCCATACACGCACCACCCTCCATACACAACATCTTTCCTATAGCAGAATTGAATATGATATTCCAAAAGTGGCTTAACCAATGTCCAACAGTCACATGACCTAACTCCAATATTCAATGCTCTGACCAATAAAGGCAAACATGCTACGTGGCTTCTTCACTAGCCTATCTATCTGTGACCTCACTTTCAAGAAACTTTGAACCTGCACCCAAGGTCTCTTTGTTCATCAATACTCTCAAGGAACCTACCATTAAGTGTGCAAGTCCTGCCCTGATTTGTCTTACCAGAGTGTAGCACCTCACATTTATCTAGATTATCTGCTCAGTCCATTGACCCATCTGATCAAGATCCCATTGTACTTTGAGGTAACCTCCTTCACTGTGCATATAAAATCAATGTAAATAGGTTTAGTGAGTGAACAAAAATTTGGCAGTAGAATATAACGTAGGGAAATATGAGATTTTCCATTTTGGCGGAGAAAGAATGGAAAGTTAAAGTATGATTTAAATGGAGAGATACTGTGGAATGCTGCAGTACAGAGGAATCTGGGTAATTTGTACATGAATCATAAAGTGGCTGGTAATGTAAGTGCAGCAAATGGAATGTTGGCCCTTACTGCAAGAGAAATGGAAAATAGAAGTAGTAAAGTTCTACTACAACCTACAAGACGTTAATGAGACCACATAGAGGTCTGGATTTTTGTCCATGTCTTGCGTGCACAGATGTGAGAGAATTCCTGTTCCATAAACTTTCCATAAGGATGTTTCTAGGTTCAGAGGCAGACTGGGTGGCCATCCTTTACACTTACACCTTCATATGCCAACTGACCTCACAATCACCATGGAGAGATCTCCAAACCAATTTTGTGATTAAATAAAATGAGTTGCTAAGTGTCTATTAGAATTTCACTCTTCTGAAATTCATTCACTCTGTATTAAGTGAAAATTCATTTATTATATTTATATTCCTTCAAACGTCTTTTAGAACAATAAATATTTCATTTAAGTTAACAACCTATACAGAAACACTAGAATTCATAGGCTCATTTCAGAGTCTGTAACCACCTGTAGTTGTCAATCAAATAGTGGTGATGCTTGCTGTGACAATGCTCTGACAATTGTAGCGAAATGCCTATATTGGAACATCAACAAACAGACTGGACTAGTAAGCAGTACTTTCTTTAAAACAAAACACACCAAACACCTTTTTTCAAAAAATTAAAGAACAGGACTTCTAAAAGCTATGACAGTTTCCTTTGAAACTTGGTTTTGACAATTCTTCTTGATACATCTGACAAGAGCTTATGATGGTTCTTTCTGGCATTTATGCCAGGTTCCCTTTGTCAGGTCCTCTTCACACTTTTGACAGGCTTCCTTTGACAGCTCCTTTTTACAGTTAATTTTAACAAGTCTGTTGACAGTTCAGATAAGCCTGACAGTAATAGGTTCATGAACGTTTGATGCATACCCATCCTCACTTTTAAGAATTCCAAATGGTACATTGCCTCAACCAAAGGGAAACTAAACTTCCCCAAACATGGCTCGGGAACTATATCAAATGTAATAAATAAATAATATAACAGATTTCAGACTTGGTCTACGAGGATAATCTGTGCATTTTGTGTTTCAAATACCCAGGTCACCACGATGACAGAGCAGTAGAATGAGCTGCTGATTTCAATGGGCAATTGCTTCTGTAATGCCTGCATTCATATATCTTGCTGAAAATGTATTGCTGGAAAAGCGCAGCAGGTCAGGCAGCATCCAAGGAGCAGGAGAATCGACATTTTGGGCATGAGCCTTTCTTCAGGAATGGAGGAGCGCTCCATTCCTGAAGAAGGGCTCATGCCCGAAACGTCGATTCTCTTGGTCCTTGGATGCTGCCTAACCTGCTGCGCTTTTCCAGCAACACATTTTCAGCTCTGATCTCCAGCATCTGCAGTCCTCACTTTCTTTTTCATAAATCTTGCCCCGTCATCGCACAAATAGTAGGTGCAATGTCCAGGGGCAGTACTTCCAATTTTCGATTTTGTCTGCCATTTTCACTGTTGTGGAGAGAACCCAGACCAGGAATACTGTATGCCATTGTGGTCACCTTACTTATGGAGAGATATACTCGCATTGCAAATTGTTCAAAGTAGATTCACTAGGCTGACTCCTGGGATGAAGGGTTTGTCTATAAGGAAATGTTGAACAGGCCTCTACTTATTGAAGTTTGAAAGAGTGGGAGGTGACCTTATCGAAACACATAAGAAGTTGAAGGAGCTTGACAGTATAGATGTTGAGAGGTTATTTCCCCTCATGGTGGAATGTAGAAGAGTTTTAAAATGGAGATGAGGAGGCACTTCTTCTCTCTGAGGTCACCACTATAGGAATTCTCTCTCCCACAGTGAGCAGTTGAGACACTGAACATGTTCAGTGTGGGGTTAGATAGGTTTTTGATTGATGAGGGATTCAAGCATTTTGTGAGACAAGCAAAAGAATAGAATTAAGGACACATCAGATCAGCTGTGATTTTATTGACTTGAGGAACTGAATGGTCAAACCTGTTCTTATTTCTTATGTTCTTATCTAACTGCCCCACTGCCCACTAAATCTCAATTAGTTGGCTAATGCATCCATCATCAACATAAATCCATCTCCCTGTGGCTAACTGTAAAGTGACAAATTCAACACGACTCTCAGGCAATGAATTCCATTGAAACGGAACTGTTGTAATGCAGAAGACATGACTGCTGCTTAGTGCATGGAATGATTTACTAAAACACCATGAACTGATGGAGCAGAGCAGGAGCATCTGGTTTTGATGGTGATAATTATCTGCAAGTGAAATGGTGGCCAGTGAAGTCTGTGCTCTTCTTCCACAGATTTTGTCACATCCACTGGAACAAGAAAAGATGTACTTTCACATACTATCCAAATGATGGTACATCCAGAAAGACTACTGCCTCACAACTGCATTGAAGGGCATTTTGGAACTTGAACAGAGCCTCTAATGTTCTAATCAAAATGGTTGATAAGGTGTTAAAAATTGCCATAATTTACAACAATGATGAATAAAATGAGAATTATTGTGGAATTATAAACCTTGGTATTATCAGCCATGCACTAAAAGGTTTTATGATCTGCTAACTCTGCTGCATTTCCTGTCTGTATTAGGCAGGAAATATGTTTGCTTTGTTTTACACATTTACAACCTGACATAAGGCAGACACTGGCAGATCTTTTGCTTACATGCTGAGATTGATACATTTTTGCTAGGCTTGACTATTTAGGATAATGAAACTATGGCAGGTAGATGTGGGTGAGATACAGATCACTCACAATCTGATTGAATAGCAGACAGCCTCAAGGGGCTGAATGACCTTGTCCAGTTGCAATCTTAAGTAGCAGTTAAATGTGAATTCTCAGAGTAGACATCAGACTGGATGCCTCATACATTGAGGAACTGTTTTTTAAATACATCCTTTTACATATTTGAATTGGAAGACAGAAAAAATGGAAAATAATGTGCCTGGGCCAAGAAGAAACAGAATCCCTACAGTGTGGAAACAGGCCCTTCAGCCCAACAAGTCCACACTGACTCTCCGAAGAGCAACCCACCCAGACCAATTCCCCTAACCTATATTTACCCCTGACTAATGCACCTAACCTACACATAGGCAATTTAGCATGGCTAATTCACTCAACCTGCGCATCTTTGAATCGTGGGAGGAAACCAGAGCACCCAGAGGAAACCCACGCAGACACAGGGAGAATGTGCAAACTCCACATAGACAGTCGCCCAAGGCAGAATCAACCTGGATTCCTGGCGCTGTGAGTAGCAGTGCTAACTACTGAGCCACTGTGCTGTCCTCAGTATTACCTAATGAAAATGTAGGCTTTTGTTGAGGGGGATGGTTAATTAAATAACACATCAATATGAACTTATCAGCCATGATTGAATGGCAGAGCAGACTCGATGGGCTGAATGGCCTAATTTCTGCTCCTAAGTCTTAGGATCTTATAATCACCCTCCACTACCAGAAATCTTGCAGAAACTCTCTTCCCAAAATATTTCATAAATGTCAGGGTGAAAGACAAATTCAACTGAAATGAAAATGATGCCATCCAGCCATCCATTTCACACCACCCTGGCCGTGATCAACTTTGTCATGACTGTTTTTAAAAATGATCGATCTCTAACCTAAATTCAAAATGGTTCGTGTGTGGAATGAACTTCTTGAAGAAGTGGTGGATGTGGGCACAATGTTTAAAGACATGAATAGGATAAGTACATGAATAGGAAAGGTTCAGGGGGACATGGGCCAAGAACAGGCAGGTGAGATTAGTCTAGTTTGGGATTATGTGTGGCATGGACTGGTTGGACTCAAGGGTCTGTTTCCATGCTGTATGAGTCTATTTCTAGAAACACTTAAATTTAAATACCCGTTTATCACATTTTTAAAACTGTACCTGTGGCTATTTTGCAGGCAATTTCTGCTTCATGAGTGTCTCACAGAAATTAATAACATGGATAACCAGATGAACTGAGATTTTTGGTTGTCTAGTTGTCAGTTACTATCTTTGGTTGCATGTAACCATGGAGATTTTATCATATGACTGCCACTTATCTGCACCTTCCCACCATTGATTGGTTCTGCTTTAGTTGCATCTGAGTCCTAAAGAAGGGTTATAGCCGAAATGTTGACTTCTCCACCTCCTGATGCTGCCTGGCTTGCTGTGTTCTTCCAGCATCCTGCTTGGCCACTCTAATTGCATGAGCACCCCAGATTAATATCTGTATTTGATATAGCTGGCACCAGCTAAACCAAACCTGAGTTGCTAGAATGGTAACCTTGATAATGAAAGCTTATACATGGAAATAATCTAAAGATGGGTCTTGAAATTTTCTGGTGATGGAGTGGTGACTGTTGACAGCTTGTTCTTGGGAAGGAAGGCTGTTGATACCCCAGCTTGGAAACAGGCAGTCTTAGTAGTTGTGTGGATGACTACCTTGTGGCTGCCAGAGGACATCAGGTTCATGTTTCTGTCAATTCCCACCATATTTAACCGAACATGCTCAGCCTTGTCTTCTCTGTCTTTTGTTCCAGTGTTTCCTATTCCAAATCTTTGATCAGGGATATGACATTGGTGTTTGTCCTAGACTGATTTAGAAAGAATCATGCAGTGTGTCTGTGGATCATTCAATCTTACTTATACCTCTCGATGTATAAGGATCTATACATAACTCATATAATCAACGGATTAAACCTCATGTTGCAGCACCACCCAACAGCCAATTAGCAAAAATACAGCATTTTAGTTGTCCAATAGTCAAAAATCATGGAAAACACTTAAGGTAGAATTTTCCAGACCCTGAATAACATGGGTATTAGGTGGGTCAGTCATGAAAACTATGGCCATTGCCTGGCACTTGTATGGTGCGAATGTTACTGCCACTTGTCAACCCAAGCCTGGTTATTGTCCAGATCTTGTTGCATTTGAACATGGACTGCTTTAGTATCTGGGGATTCATGAGTGGTGCTGAATATTGTGTAATCATCTGCAAACATCTCCATTTTGACCTTACGATGGAGGGAAAGTCATTGACGAAGCAGTTGAAGATGATTGGGCCTTGGACAATATCCAGGGGAACTCCTGCAGAGATGTCCTGGACCTGAGGTGACTGACCTCCTATAACCACCACCATCTTCATAAGTGCCATGTATGACTCCAACCAGCAGAGAGTTTGCCTCTTGATAACCATTGATTCCAGCTTTGCTAGGGCTCCTTGATGCTGCATTCAGTCAAATGTGGCCTTGATGTTAACAGCTGTCACTCTCACCTCACGTGTGGAATTCAGCTCTTTTGTTCATGTTTGTGCAGTGATTGTAATGATGTCAGCCAGCTAGATATGAGTTCCCTGATTGGGGATATTAAGTTAGTCCCATCAGAGAGCCCTGACTGACAGATAAAACAGGCAGTGTCAGGGATGCAGAGAATCTAGTGCCTGACTTTGCTAAGTTAAGGGTGATTGACAATGGGACACCAGCCTTTGTGAAGTTATTTCAGTGGCGACGAGAATAAAGCATAATCCTGAAGAAATGTGCTTGCAACAGTTGTTCTTAAGTTGGGGGTAAGCATTTTCTTCCATCATACGTTTATTTGGAGAGTGTTGTTTTTGAAATAATAGTTTTGGATATAGTAATCATAACTTGCTTTTGATTAGTACTTTTAACATAGTAAGATATTGAAGAGAACATTCTCAAACAGAATTTGACACAAGCCACATGGGAAGACATCAGGTTGGTGAATAAAAGCTCATTGAAACTAATTAATTTTGAGAAATGTTTTAAATAAGGAAGATGTAGAAAGGTGGAATAATTTACACTGGGAAATCCAGGGTTTAGGGCATGGGTGAGGCCCTAAATTCTTGGCTGCCAGTGCTGGAGTGCTGAACATTGAGGATGCACAAAAGGCCAGAATTGGAGGAATGCAGAAATCTGGGAGGGTTGAATCATTGGAAAATGTTACAGAGATAGGGAAAGATCATTCAGGGATTTGGAAGCAAGAATTAAAATCCAGAGACCACTTGACTGGAAGCCAATGTAGGTCATCAAATATAGGGCTGATGAGTGAATAGGGCATGGTTCAACTTATGACCTCAAGGTACTGGAAGAAGAAATGTGAGAGAAAGGCAAGAAGGGCATTGTAATATTCAAGACAAGAGGTAACAGTAGCTAAATGAGGAATTTCAACAACAGACGAATTGAGGATTGTTTTGCTTGTGGGAAATTAACTGGCTGTTTGAATTTCAATGGTTTGACAGTGGATAGCAGCACCTTTGTAATCTTATCTGGATTGATACTAATATATAAATGTTGGATACCTTACTCAGTATCATGGTTGTAATTACACAATCAAAACTACACTAGATAATTTAGCAGATAACTGGCACATTTACCTACTGTGCTAAAAGAAACTAGTGTTCCCATTTAGATAGACGTTCTCATCTGTTTTCTTAAGGCAACAACTTCTGAAAAATCTGTCCTGGTGAATGATCTTCAAAAGATATAAATTATTTCAGATATAAAGATCTGCTGATGTTGCAGAGAGATTTTTTGCTGAACAATTCCTTAAATCCAAATAAATTAGACCTATTGTGAATGTGAAATGCTGGGTTTTTTAAAGTGCTTCTGTACTGAAAGCTATCTTTATAATCTTAGATTATACCACAGCTCTGAAATCTTGGTATTATATTTACAGAAAATACCAAGAAAACAAACCACACTTAAATATCACCCACTAGACAGCTCTGTCTCCCAGTTAATCAACAGGTAAGGATTAAAAGACGTGGTTGATGATGATTGACATAGTTTTTATGATTGTCCTAACAGGGTATTACCAAGGTACTTTCTAAGCTGGGGATGATGACAGCTCATTGTTACAGTCTTTGCTGGCATGCACTCAATTTGAAAAAAAAACAAACCTGTTTTTCACAGAACAATTAGTCACTCAACTATTCAGGCTGGGAAGTGTGACCAACTCCCCTGACCTTAGGAAACATGATTAAGATGTATAATTAGCTGAATGTAAATTTCCATGAGTGAATTGCTCATGGCTGTCTTATTTAATAATTTTGTCAGGTTATGGATAGGATAAATAGACAAAGTCTTTTCCCTGGGGTGGGGGAGTCCAGAACTAGAAGGCATAGGTTTAGGTGACAGGGGAAAGACATAAAATAGACCTAAGGGGCCACGTTTTCATGCAGAGAGTGGTGCGTATATGAAATGAGCTGCCAGAAGAAGTGGTGGAGGCTGGTACAATTGCAGTATTTAAAAGGCATTAGGATGGGTATATGAATAGGAAGGGTTTGGAGAGATATGGGTTGGGTGCTGGTAGGTGAGACTAAATTGGGTTTGGATATCTGGTCGGCATGGATGGGTTGGACCGAAGGGTCAGTTTCCATGCTGTACATTTCTATGACTCTATGACCAGTTCAGCTGAATATAGTGTTTTTTTAATAGAATCCTTACAGTGTGGAATCAGGCTGTTCAGCCCATCGAGTCCATACCGACCCTCTGAAGAACATCCCACCAAGATTTCCCTCCCATCCATTCCCTATAATCCTGCATTTCCCATGGCTAATCCACCCTTTCTATACAACCTTGGACACTACAGGGCAATTTCACATGGTCAATTCATCTAACCTGCATGTCATTGGACTGTGGGAGGAAACCAGCACACCCAGGGGAAACCCATGCAGACACAGGGAGAACATACAAATTCCACATAAACAGTCGCCCAAGCCTGGAGTCGAACTGGGGTCCCTCGCACTGTGAGGTAGCAATGTTAGCACTGAGCAACGGTTATAAGCTATACATTTTATATAATTCTGTGTTCCCAGGATGTAGAACATAAGTAACATGACCTATTTATGATCAAGTTTGCTCAAACTGTGCTGAAGAGATGATGGCGAGCCACCTTCCTGAACAGCAGTTGTCTTACAGTCAAGTGACTTGTTGAGTGACTTCATTAAGAATCAATAATGTTGTTTGGGACCAAAGAAAAATTACCTTGCCTTAGAGAAACTTTAGGAAGAGGAGTAGACCATTCAGCCCCTTGAGATTACTCTTTCATTCAATTTGATGGTGTTTGATCTGTATCTTAATTTCATTTACGCACCTTCGCACCATAATCCATTAAGACTCGAACCCAGCAGAAATCTAATGGTCTCAAATTACTGAATAAATGAGTTATTTTACAGCAATACAGAAGCTTGCCTAGTCACAGGTACAAAACCATTAAAAATCATATTTGATTGCATTTAATTTCATGTGGGATTTGAATTCATGACTTGTGTGTTGCTAGTTCAATGCTGCATTAATCTTTAAACAATTCCAACACAGTCATAGAGTCATTGAGATGTATAACATGGAAACAGACCCTTCGGTCCAACCTGTCCATGCCGACCAGATACCCCAACCCAATCTAGTCCCACCTGTCAGCACCTGACCCATATCCCTCCAAACCCTTCCTATTCATATACCCATCCAAATGCCTCTTAAATGTTGCAATTCTACCAGCCTCCACCACATCCTCTCACAGCTCATTCCATACACATACCACCCTCTGCGTGAAAAAGTTGCCCCTTAGGTCTCTTTTATATCGTTGAGGCTGAACAGCCTGTTCAGCCTCTCGCCACAGCTCAAATCCTCCAACCCTGGCAACATCCTTGTAAATTTTTTCTCAACCCTTTCAAGTTTCACAACATCTTTCCGATAGGAAGGAGACCAGAATTGCTCACAATATTCCAACAGTGGCCTGATCAATGTCCCATACAGCTGCAACATGACCTCCCAACTCCTGTATTCAATACTCTGACCAATAAAAGAAAGCACACCAAACGCCTTCTTCACTATCCTATCTACCTGCAACTCCACTTTCAAGGAGCTATGAACCTGCACTCCAAGGTCTCTTTGTTCAGCAACACTCCCTAGGACCTTACCATTAAGTGTATAAGTCCTGCTAAGATTTGCTTTTCCAAAATGCAGCACCTCGCATTAATCTGAATTAAACTTCATCTGCCACTTCTCAGCCCATTGGCCCATCTGGTCAAGATTCTATTGTAATTTGAGGTAACCCTCTTTGGTGTCCACTACACCTCCAATTTTGGTGTCATCTGCAAACTTACTAACTGTACCTCTTATGTTCTCATCCAAATCATTTATATAAATGACAAAAAGTAGAGGACCCAGAACCGATCCTTGTGGCACTCCACTGGTCACAGGCCTCCAATCTGAAAAACAACCGTCCACCACCACCCTCTGTCTTCTACCTTTGAACCAGTTCTGTATCCAAATGGCTAGTTCTCCCTTTATTTCGTGAGATCTAACCCTGCTCACCAGTCTCCCATGGGGAACCTTGTCGAACACCTTACTGAAGTCCATATAGATCACATCTACTGCTCATCAATCTTCTTTGTTACTTCTTCAAAAACTCAATCAAATTTGTGAGACATGATTTCCCATGCACAAAGCCATGTTGACTATCCCTAATCAGTCCTTGCCTTTCCAAGTACATGTACATCCTGTCTCTCAGGATTCCCTCCAACAACTTTCCCACCACCTACGTCAGGCTCACTATGTTTATGTCCCAACAGCATTTCTTGACACCTTTTCCCATCTCACTCCATTAATAGTGTCTTCTATTTCTTCCTTTCTCATATGTTTATCTCACTTCCCCATAAGTGGTATTTACCTCAATTACGCCTTGTAATGGAAAGATAGGGAAAGCCTATTTCCCCATTCCACGAGATCCTGGGTGATCTTTATCCATTTACCTATCATTCACCATGTTCTGAATTGTAGATCATGATCAATTGGTCAATTGCTGTCTCTCTGACAGTCTATCACACCAACTGTCCACTTTCTCTCACTGCACGCAGGTCGCTTATCACACCACTGCATGACTTCTGCTGCCAGAAGCTGTGAGGCCGGAGAAAAGTACATGTTCCTACCAAGCTATTACCAGGTTGTTGCAAACTGCTTCACTCTGGTCCAGCTGGACTAGCATTGCAGGGTATAGTACATTTTGTAGCAGCAATGCAAACAAATGAGTAAGAAATATACTAGGAACTGGTGTGTCAAGCCAGTATGTTACAGAACTAGAAACATAAAGGGGCAATAGTACAAAACATAGGAAGCTATTCAGCCCATCATGTCAATGTGGCCTTGGTGCAAGAGCAGCTTAGCTGGTCCTTCTCCTTTGGTTATTCTCTGGAGATCTGAAGTATTTTTGTTCAGTTTCTTATCAAATAGGTTTGTGCAATACAACGAAAAAAAATAAGAGAAAACTGCCAACCTGAACATCCAATATCCAAGCAATGCAAGCCAACCATGGAGCCCACAAGCAAGTCATGGCTGCAGGCTAGCAATGTCAAACTAAACACAAACTCAAGGCACTGGCAGATGGTCATGGATGTCACACTGAGAGTTGGTGAGTAAAGGACAAAATGAATAAGTACATACTTGGTTTTAGATTAATATAGCATTAAAAATAAATTGTTTATTCTATATTTTCTTTCGGTAGATCATGAGATACACATACACTTGTGCTTAAAAAGATTGGAGACTCCCACATTTATTTTTTTTATATATATTCGTTTGACTAACAAAAATCTATTAATCTCAGATTTGTTGGAACAAATTCCACATTCTGACCACCCCCAGGTAAAGATATTTCTCTTGAAAGCATAGTTTCATTTATTAGGTGCAATTTTATGCATGTCATTTAGTTTTTGTTTCCCTTAAATTAACTTTTTGTAACCCTGCAGAAAAGTAGAGTCCACCAAAAGCAGCCAGCTGTGGACTCAGTGCAAGTTAAGATACAGACAGCAGAGGTTTGGATGACCTCAAACTTATTGAGGATCTAGCTGGGAAACTCTGCCCATTCACCCAACAGATGTCATCACACAACCTATTGGAGTATACTGACTGTAAATTCTTTTCTTTCCTTTTGTTAGTTCTGGGAGTAAAGGAAGAAATCTCACTACATTACTTTGGCAACCACAGTAGCTAAGATTAAATTAATCCAAATCATCCCAACAGGAATAACTGGGAATAATAAGTATGTAAGTTAGCTCACTGAGCTGGAAGGCTTGTTTTCAGATGTTTTGTCACCACGACTAGGTAACAAGCAGACACAAAGCGACCAAAAACTATAGCCCCATTACCTTACATCAAAGACACATGAGAAATGACTTCCAGACTATTCAGACCCCATGGCATCACACCCTACCAACACATTTAAATAGCGAGTAATGAACCGAAAGGATCCATTAGATACTACCAGCAAAACTAACATCATTTACAAAAAACCATACAAGAACTGTAAAAAACACTACATCGGACAAATAAGCAGGAAACGTGCCACCAGGATACTTGAGCCACCAAAAGACATGACCCACGATCACTAGTTTCCATACATACAGACAAAGAAGGACACCGCTTTGACTGAGACAACACACACACCCCAGGACAGGCGAATCAAAGACACACATGAGAATTCTTAGAGACGTGGCATCTTAGAACTCCATCAATAAACACATCGATTTAGATCCGATCTACCTTCCCTTGAATAACAAACTGGAAATGACATCACTTACCTTAAGAAACCAAGACCTAAAAATAGAGAAGTGGGACATACCATCAGCGCTTCACTGAAGACTCTCACTGGTGCCTAGTCATGATAATGAAATGTCTGAAAATAAACCTTCCAGCTCAACGAGCTAAGTTATATACTCATCATCAAACTGAGCTACAAATCATCTCAAAAATCGGTAACTGGGAATAACTTCAGGAGTATCCAGCACAGTAGTTCCGACACATTATCTGAACTGTAACATACATCTCCTTGCAAACAGAACCTCTTGGGAGTTCACTTTAACTCAGAAATAGTGCTTTTGAATGAGAAAGCCTGATCTGGTAGCAAAGGATTCCACAACACTGTCTACAGTGAGATCTATTAGCCTCCTCATTAATATATTTCCCACAATGTATACCGTCTGATACCAGAATAGGAAAGGCTTAGGTAGATATGGGCCAAGTGCAGGCAAGGGGAACTAGTTTAGCTTGGGAACTTGTTCAGCATGGACTGGTTGAACTGAAGGGTCTGATTCTATGCTGTATGACTTCATGATTCTATGACTCCATAATGCTACTCGAACTGGGAGGTCATTGCTAAAAAATCAGGAAAACTATGGTAAATGTGTACAGAACCTTGAGCACTGTATACAATTCTTATCTCCAGCTTATAAAAAGGCATTAACGAAGGTGCAATCAAGATTTACAAGGGTGAAACCAGAACTCTTGAGTTTACACCTCTTGAGAAAGATAGTACAGCGGGAGTTGCTTTCTACTGAGGAGAGCAATCTGGGAGCTGTCTGGGTAGAAGAATAAGAGTTTGAAAGTGTACATTGTGAAAATGTTTCCACTTGTAAGGAAATACCCAAATTGGGGGCCATACGTAAAAGAAAGTCATGAATAAATCAAATAGAGATTTCAGGACACACATAAAGAGTGGCTAAAATGTGAATGTAATCACCACTACACATAGTATGTGAGGCAAATAGCAAGAGGAAGCTGAACAAACACATGAGAGAGAAATGAATAGAAGGTTACATTGAAAAAGTGACGTGAAGATGGATAGAGAAATGCTCACGTGAATTATAAACACACCTGGAGCAATTGGGCTGAATGCCTGTTTCCATATTGTAAATTCTATGTAAAGACAGATTCACTTCACTGCTATTTATGGAAGATTGGTGACGTAGAATTAGTAACAGGTGCTTCATTGTGTGAAATGCTTTGAGACGTTTCGACATGGCAAGCTGCAATATAAATGCAAATATTATAACCTCAGAGATAAACTGAACTATTTATGTCTCTAAAACTAATAGGGAAGTTTTTGTTCAAACATAGCTTCAAACTGTGAAAAATGGTGACGTCTGACTTTATGAGGACTTTCCAATTTTATGGTGTACCCTGCAACAAAAATGCAATTTACGATGAATATAAAGTTTAGTCATAGCCACAAGGCAACAGCAGTTATATCTAGTAAAGATCAGAAAGTTGGTTTTAATGGAGTTACTTGCTTATGAAAGAACCCATAGACATTGGCAATAAAAAAAGGTCTGACCATTAGTCCACTAAGTGTTTTCTTCTAAAGCTAACTAATCAAAGCCTCCACCTTTGTGCTTCATGCACATACATTTACTGTAATTACTGTCCGACCTGTTATGCCGAACTTATAACAACATGCATTTTATTGTGTCTTTAATGTGTAAAATGTCCCAAGTGCGTTACACAAATAGACCTTTAGAACAATGTTAACAAGTGAATTATGAAAATTAAATGCAATACCAAGCCACTTAAGGTGATACCAAAGGATTGGTGACCAAATGTTTGGTCAGAACAGTAGGTTAAGGTGGAGAGGTAAGTAGACAGTCAAAGATATAGGGAGAGAATTTCAGCTTAGGGTCTAAGCAGCTGAAGGAATGGTGGATTTATTAAATTAGGTTTTAGAAATGTTTTCATGGGATGTTATCAATGTTGGTTAAGCCAGCATTCATAATCTGTTCCTCAGTGCCCTTGAGAAGAAGGTGGTAAACTGCTTTCTTGAATCTCTGCAGTCCATGTGGTGTAGGGTCACCCAAAGTGTTGCTAGGAAGGGAGTTTTGACCCAGTGATAGTGAAGGAATGGTGATATAACTCCAAATCAGGATAGTGCGTGGATTGGAGGTTAAAATTGTTATTAATGGTGTTCAGCTGCACCTTCTGCCCATTTACTTCTAGAGGTTGTAGGTTTGGAAGGAGATTATCTGAGGAGCCTTGGAGAAGTCTGCAGTGAATTTTGTAGATGGTACATTGCTGCCAATGTGCATCAGTAATGAAGGGAGTGGGTAATGAAAGTGGTAGATGGATATTTAAAAAAGCAGGCTGCTTTGTCCTGGATGATGTTGAACTTCTTGAATGTTGCTGGAGTTGCACTCATTTTGGCAAGTGGAGAGTACTCCATCAAATTCCTGATTTTTGATCAAGGCAGGACTTGGATGAACAGAGATTTTGGAGAGTTGTAAGGCTGGAAGAGAGAACTGGGATAAGATATCTGATTTCAAACCATATGACTGTCCGTTCAACACCACTCAGTCAAAACCTGGAACATCCTCTTCCTAACCACTACTGTGTGTGTGCCTACACCATATGGACTGTGCAATTCACCACCACCATCACCTCACCTTCTCAAGAACAAGTGGGGATGAGCAACAGATATTGGCCTAGCTGATAATGCCCACATCCCATTAAAGAACGAACAAAAATGTGTCAAGGAAGGGTGTGAAAAAGGCTGAGAATTTAAAAATTGAAAACATACTGACTCCTCCTTAACATAATCACTGAAGGTGTTTTAAATCTTTGCAACCTAATACTATTTTAATGCTGTATCAGCTACCGGTGCTTAACATGGACATATGAAATGAAAGAATAACCCAACAAATTAATTCTCAAGAGAATGCATTGTGTACACAATGAAGATCTCTGACGTGAAGGGCTTCAGTGACAAAATGTCCCTTGTTCCAGTTGCTTAGTCCTACCACATGCAGCTGAATCACATTCCTCACCAGACAATGTCCCTCTTGATATCCCTAATGAGTTTTACCTTGCAGCCATCAAGAACAAAAAGACATTCTCCTATTCACAATGGCATTATCGGTCTGTCAGAAACTGAGATCTAGTCGATGAGAATGTCCCTGAAATGCTCAAACTCAGCTGTCATATGCTTCTATTGGCGTGGAAACATCGCATTGCACCAATTAATACAACACCTATCCCCTCACCGTCACCCTTCCATCCCCTGACCTAGCTATCTTCACCTATTCCTAAACATTTACAAACCTATATTTAGCTTGGAACAACAAACCTCCTGCATAGCATTATTTTACATCTGTTTGTCCTCATACATTCTTCACGTAATATGTCGTCACTGCATCCATGAATAGTCTCAGCAAAGTACAGGTACAGTGGGCTGGCTGTTGAAACTCGAGCAACAACTAAGAAAGAATTAAATGAGGAACGCATGTAGAGTAATATCGAAGCATTTCTAAAAGAAAACAGCTTAATGTTTAGGTGCAGAATATGCCAGGAAATATTGAATTATATTTGCACCGGGAAATATTGAATTATATAAAAATTTTAAATCAGGTTATATACTAAAGTTATTTAATAGAGACTCGAATCCACAACCTTCTGACTAAAAGGCCAGTGTTACCCACTGGTTGTAGCTGACATCAAGTAGATATCTTGGACATGTACCTGAAAACAGACACATTATGTGTGTATGTGAAAGTAGGGGTGGGGTTCTAACATTTATTTCAGATCCATTTGCTAAATTAGTCAGTAAATAATTGCATTCTGTACTTTCTATCTCATGTTCAATCTCTTCTGGTCTCAGCAGCTGACCCAAACTTCATTACAGGGACTGACGCAAGCTGTCATCTGAAAGTAAGTTTCTCATTTACTACTAGGATAGTTTCAGGAGCTTTGGCCAGCACTTCCTCCCTGTTACTGCTATTTTAACTTTACATTCTAGCTCATCCCAACATCATTGGCCAATGTCCTAAGATGGTCCATCTTGCTGTCTACGCCTGGCCCCAATCTATGACCAGCCCTCAACTCCAGAACTGAGTTGGTAATTTGTGACAGCAACTCAAGCTCTCAGCTCACTGTGTACTGTCCTAATGAGGCTGATGGACTGATTTAATGTGACCTGGCCTTGGCCATTATTGGGTATATACAGTATCACTGGCATCACAGACCCCATTTGGGCTTAGTCTGACTTTTAAGATCCTGTATGCAAAAGAATTCTTGATAACAAATAAAGCCACATGGCCGTGAGCTCAGAGGCATAGTAAACCCCGCTATCTATATCTCCACCCTCACTGATAGGCATGTGTAAAACAGGTAAAATGCTGATGTTAACAATTTTGAATCATCATCGGAATCACTTACTGAAGCATAATTGAAACTATATTCCGTGGGCTGAGCATTTTGCTCAGGTCGGTACTGTTTCAAAACTCCAATGATTTCTTAGAATCCTACAGTGTGGAA
The DNA here is from genome assembly GCF_037043375.1 of Chiloscyllium plagiosum. Lineage (NCBI taxonomy): Eukaryota > Metazoa > Chordata > Chondrichthyes > Orectolobiformes > Hemiscylliidae > Chiloscyllium > Chiloscyllium plagiosum. The sequence goes on from NW_028270168.1 coordinate 23,288,102, forward strand.
GCAGGCATTTTGGCCCATCCAGTCCACACTGACCCTGCGAAGAACATGCCCTACCCACACCTGGAACCTGACATTTCTCACAGCTAGCCCACCTTTCCTTCGACACATTGGACAATTTAGCATGGCCAATCCAACTAATCAGCGCATCTTTGGACTATGGGAGAAAAATGGGACACCTGGAGGAAACCTACGCAGACATGGGGAGAATATGCAAACTCCAGACATCCAGTTGCCCGAGGTGGAATCAAACCCAGGCCCTGACGCTGTGAGGCAGCAGTGCTAACCACTGTGCCACCATGCCACTCTATTTCAGGCAAAAATAAAGTCATCAATCAGCTACTTGAACTGTTAATAATTCTGTGAGCTAGTCTATTACTGTAATCGATATGGTTTTGTTATTGTGTGACCATCCAAACACACCCATGTTATGTGATGTGGCCCCTACTCCAAATGATGGTTTGGAGGACAATGAGTGACTAGCTGTTTGTTGAACATACACTAGTCAAAGTGTTTGTATTAATCCCTTGTCTTTGCACAGTCATTTACCTGTTGCTTTTTAATAGGTTTAACAACTCAACTAAAATGTGTTAACCAGTGTACTAGAAATAGCACATTAAAAACCTCAATGATGTTTTGTTCCTTCATGACATCATTTGAACCTCCTCAAGCAGATTACAAGGTATAATTAGTCACAGATATTCATTAAGCTATATATAAATCATCTCTAGTCAAATGATTAGATGAGCAATGTAATCACTTCCAGAAACCCTTCTTTTATATATAAAGTCTGAACACAATTAGATTACTATGGTGTAATCGCTCTCAGGTATCCAATAGTCTTTGTAGTTTTTTTTAGTGAAATGAAAATTGGCTTCAGCTGATCTTGAATATTTTTAAAACCATTTAGAAGGAGAAAGGAAGACAACAATTAGAGAAAAATACTAAGGTTTATTATGGACTTTCAAATCTGTGGCATTATATACTGGTACTGCATTAATACATATGACACACCTTAAGAAAATCTAGCACAGAGAAGTGTAACTACAGTATAAAAGCTTAAAGTGAGTTGGACTAATATCCATGAAACATTGAGTTCACAATTGTTGATATGTAACCATACTGGGTTACAGCACAGAGGATGACATTTGGCCTGTCATGCTAATACTGGCTCTTCGATACAACAGCTCACTTTTGTTTCTCTTTCTCTTGTTTCTCCAGAGTTCTGTAATTTCCTTACCTCAAATAGATATCCAATTCTCTTTAGAAAACCACAATTTCAATCAATGCAGTCCACATCATGATAATTTACTGAATAAAAAACTCTCCTCATCTCATTTCTGGCTCTTTTGCCAATTATCTGGTACCAGTGTCTTTTGGTTACCAATCCTTCCAGAGTGGGAACATTTGATTCTCGTTTATTCAAAACCCTCCATAATTCTGAATGCCTTTACTCAATTCCTGTTGAACCTACACTACTCTAAGCAGAACAACCACAGTTTGCCTTGGTCTTGCTGTGCTGCTGAAGAATATTTACAGAATCTGTAAATTTTAGCAAAATATTATTTAAGAAGTTACTTTTTGTGGTTTCTGTTGTATGATTTGCAGAACCAATGACTAGCAGTTAATGATCAGAATACACCAATTCTCTATTCTGGAAAACATCCAAGAGTCTGTTTTATTCCTGGAGGTAGAGGGTGGACCAAGTAAATGAAGCAGAAGAGGGCACTTGTATTAACAACAAGATGTAAATGACAGTAGATGCAAGACATATTTTCTTGTTAGACATAATTACAAAGATTATCAGAAATTAGGAATGATATGTCTCACCCTGTCAGAATCTCAAGTAGAATCCTCAATTTTCCTTCCAGGACTGTATGATATCGTCACTTTTGGTTGAGCCTGATTTAGACTCCAAAGTTAACCCTTTGAGAACCATTATCTTCTACAACAGCTTCTTCTTTCCATGAGGCTGCGAGAAAGAATAGAATTATATCCTTTCCTCTGATAGTGCATAGGGTCTCATAACAGCGTACCAAACAGTCAGACCTAATCCCAACTAAAATAAACAGAACCAAAAATATAGTCTGAATATGAACATACATTTATTACTTTAAATATGAATGTTTTGATGAGAAAAAACAAACAACTGTGGATACTAGAAATCAGAAACAAACACAGAAATTGCTGGGAAAGCTCAGAAGGGTCACTGGACCCAAAACTTTAACTCTGCTTTCTCTCCAGAGATGATGCCAGGCCTGCTGAGTTTCCCCAGTAGTATTTTAATAAATCTTGCTTTAAAGTAACTACAGGCAGACACAGCTGATAAACCCATCTGCAAGATGAGAGTAAAGCAGTGACATGTTTTCAGCCATAATTAACAGTTTTGGTATTTCTTTTGTCTTTCAGTGTTGGAGTTGTAAGGGATTTCCAGAAGCAGGGAGAGAGACGAAAACAATGATAAAGGGAGATCAGAGTTACTGGTCCCAATGTTGGGCAAGTGCTTCTTCCACCCACTCTTCCTTTTCAATGTTCATATAGGGGCATGTCTAATGGGGAACCTCCAAGCTGCTTAGAAAATCAAGCTAAAAACAATTCCTTGTCTAGAATGCCAACAGAAAGAAGCTTGTGCATGCCCTAACGAGTCATATCTAGCAGTAGAGATGAAAGTGCCAGAGAATCGTTTCTACATAAGAGGATCTGAGGAGTGGCCTGATACAGGTATTTATGTTTGTATTAGACCTTGATAGTGTAGACAGAGAAGATTTTTCCACTGGGGGGAGAGACTGAAGCTACAAGCCATGAAAATAAGATAAGTACATTTGGAGGAAACATTCTTTACTCAAAAAGTAAGTGGAATGTGAATGTGCTGCTGTATCAAATAGTTGAAGTGATGAGAAGGAGTACATTTAGGGGAAACAAATAAGTTCAAGAGGGAAACAATTGTAAGATTATGCTGATGGGTTTAGATAAAGTAAAGTAGGGGGAAACTCAGAGGGAACATAAATGCTAATTGGGCAGATTGACCAATTCCTGCACAGCACGTTCTTTGCAATTCAAGGTCCACCAAGCAGGGAGACAGTGGAAGAACAATGATAAGAGAGATCCGAGTGACACGTCTCACTGACCTTTGACTTGAAATGTAATGGTAAGCAATTGCTCAGAAATTGTGATGCTTCACAGACCATGTGCTCTTGTAGTACCACTCCTGGAATTGGCATTGTTAACACATATATAGTAACGATCCATCTATCCCTGATGTTTGGGGCAGAGTCACAGGTGGATTCAGTTATCAGCAGATGTGATTCTGAACAACATTCTCACCACATGTAGTTATCACAGCAATGACTGAAACAGATCACTCCTTGCTATGGACCAGAGTGAGGAAGCAACCATTGATGTTTTTTCATTCCAAACAGAAATGCTACATTCATATTAACACCAGCCATAACATGTGCCTAAATAAAAAACAAAAATTCCTTAATTTGATCGAAGAGACACTCTCCAGCACTCTCACAGAGCAGTGTCAGAATAAAAGATACTTCCACCAACTACAATGCCACCACCTCAACCTGTGGGAAAGAAAAGTGAAAACATACTGATTGCTCGAGGCTAACATCAATGTGATGGAACCTGTCATTGAAGACAATTAGTCGGCTCTCATTGATTTCAAGGGAGATCTGATTGAGAACTCTGCATGCACCAAACACTGCTCAAAGTAAACCAAGTGGCTACAACTCTGCCAGAAAATCCAGATATCCTTCCGGACAGGGAATGCAAGGGCCATGAATGAAGGGACTTAAGGGCATATCAGGCTCATCAACAGAAAAATAGCTCCATTGAACATAATGGCAAGTAAGATCAACATCATTTGCCATTAACAGTTGGAGAGATGGGTGGCACGGTACCATGAGTTGTACTCAGAGAACACCGAGGAAGATCTGGACAGTACAGAGAGTCTGCCTGTAAATTGCTGGAAAAAAACCTATCTGGTTCACAAATGTCCTTCAGGGAAGGAAATCTGTCATCCTCACCTGGTTTGGCCCATATGTGACTCCAGGTGCACCATGAGGCGGTTGATTCTGAACTAACTTCTGAGATGGCCTAGCAAGCCATTCAGTTGTATCAATCACTACCAAGTCACAACAAAGAAATGAAACCAGACAGATCACCTGGTATTAACCTTGACACTAGAAAAGGCAGTGGCAGGAATAGCCCTACCGACTTTGCAAAATCCTCCTCACTAAGATTTGGGGGCTAGTGCCAAAATTGAGAGAGCTGTCTCTCAGAATAGTCAAGCATCAGCCTGACATAGTCATCCTCACGGAATTATACCTCATAGACAATTTCCCAAACATCACCATCGCCATTCCTGGATATGTTCTGTCCCACTGGCAGGACAGACTGAGCAGAGGTAGTGGCACAGTGGTATACAGTCGGGAGGGAGCTTGCCCTTGGAGTCCTTAACATTGACTCTAGACCTCATGAAGTCTCATGGCTTCAGGTTAAAAATGGGCAAGGAAACCTCCTGCTGATTACCATATAGCCTCCTCCCTCAGCTGATGAATCAGTACTCCTCCATGTTGAACAATACTTAGAGGAAGCTCTGAGGATGACAAGGGCACAAAATGTACTCTGGATGGGGGATTTCAATGTTCATCGCCAAGAGTGGCTCACCAGCAACACTACTGATCGAGCTGGTCGGGTCGTAAAGGACATAGCTGCTTAACTGGATTAGTGGCAGGTGATGAGGAACCAAAAGATCACAAGCGTAGGCTGCTAGTTTAAGAGCTCTCATAAAGGTACCTGTCTGTGGAAGACATTTGCACAGCAGAACATAGAAACCAATCTGAAGAGAATCTACAGAGAAAAACTTACAAAAGTGACTCGGCAAAGCAAAACATGTTTTTTTATTGTAAATCTTTATCGGGGTTTTTTATTGGACTAATTTTGTAGAGGGGGAGGTAAACGATAAGTTTAAGAGCAAGGAGTTGTAAGTAGTTGTTAGTTAATGTTCTCTGTTAGACTTAAAGAAATAAAGTCGTTAATTTTTACTTTAAATAGTGAATTTTGAGCTAGTTCTTTGCCTCTCGAATTTGAACAGATTACAGCACATGGTGAATCTTTTCTGTGTTACTGGTTTAAATTAGCAGAGGGATTTACCCCATGTCGTAACACCATCCAGGACAAAGCAGCCCACTTGATTGGCACCACGTCCACAAGCATCCACTCCCTCCACCACCGAAGCTCAGTAGCAGCAGTGTGTACTATCTACAAGATACCCTGCATTCACCAAAGATCCTCAGACAGCACCTTCTAAACCCATAATCACTTCCGTTTAGAAGAACAAGGGCAGCAGATATATGGGAACACCACCACCTTCAAGTTCTCCTCCAAGTCACTCAACGTCCTGACTTGGAAATATATTGCCATTGCTTTGATGTCACAAGATCAATGCCAATGTCCTCCAGATTCATATCTCACTTACAGTTATCCTTGTAGTCCCTCCTTAACAGCATTTTATGTCTGCCTACGCCAAATAAACTGCAGTGGTTCAGGAAGGCAGCTCACCACCACTTTCTCAGGAGTAACTAGAGATGGGCAATAAATAAATAAACATCATGTGAATTAAAAAAAAAACAAGGTTCTACAATCTCCAGAAATTTCTCAATGCTTAAATCAACACATACATCACAAATGTTACGGCCCTCATGTCCAAGCTAAGGAAAAGAATGTGGATAAAGGCAACCTGAGAAACTATTAGTGTACTGAATCTGTGTCTTCTGTGCATTCCTGTGCAGTGGTGAGACCTGGACAATAAATGCAAGGTAAGACAAAGGCTGAACATTTCCTATCTTTGCTGTCTCAGAGTGTCCTCTATCTGTGGCAGATCACTAGCTCAGAGGTCCTGGAGCATATTAATTCCATCAGCATGTCTTCACTGCTAAACCAATATTGTCTGCATTGGCTTGGCTACTATCATCACATAAATGATCATACACCTAAAGACCTGATGGACATGATGAATTGGCTGCTAGCTTACAACCTCCTGGTTATCTATATTTTCATTACAAAGGACAACTGTAAGTCAGATATGAAGCTGGCGGTCATGAGCATTAACAACTAGGAGATAGTCAACTACTCTTAAATATCCAGGGGCAGCCGAAGACTGTTGGAAGGGAAGTTGAAGTATAATGTTCAGCTAGCCAGGAAGAGGCAGAGAGAAAATAAAGAGCAGCAAATTCAACACTACTCAGCCAACTGTCTTCCTCTGGAGCAAACACAGCAGAGATTGCCATGCAATGGTGGGGGCTCCTGAGCCCAACCAGGTAATGCTTACCAGACTGTCAGAATGCAAACCATCATGTTACAATCCGAAAAGCTGCAAATGGCAGTGGTAAAGCAATAGTTAGAAAAACTCTTCCATAGCACATTCTGTTAGTACAATTTGTATGTGAACTTGTTTTACTGCCACCCACTGATACTTGAAAATAGTACAGACTGAGGCCTGAATGTGGACCTTTCTTGACCTGAATGCCTAATCCGATCATGGGGGAATGCACTAAAACAACAAAGAAATAAAATCATTCTTGGCATCCTTCATTTTGGATATATTTACAGTCGAGCCATTTTGAGGTGCAAATGGTTGCAGCACTTTAACCCTGCATGACCCCTGCTTGTATCTCAGTCGAGCAAATATCTTCACATACTGAAGGTATGCTTGCGTGAATAGAGATTCGTCAGGTTAAGTGTTTTCATTGAAACAAAAAAACACAAACTGCCTTGGTATTTGAAAAATGATTTCGTGCCATACAACTACATGTCTGAAAAGAATTTCAAACCCACAGGAAAACATTTCAGTGCTTGATGAAAGAATCTGTTCAGTCTATATTGATTAATAGTAAACTTGTTTGTTGGCAGTAGCTCACACTCAGAATGGTGTTGTCCACCTGACTGGCATGACGGGCCTCTGGGTCTTGTTCTCATGTGTATCACAGACTAAGAGTGTTTTTCTAATCCATGCACGAATTGAGATACCAGCACTGAACTAAGTATGGAAATGTACTGGGTCTTAATGGTTTCAACTTGTTAACATATGTGGGTTACATTCTTGGCATTTGAATCTGGAAACTCGCAGCATATTCCATTACTGGGTAGAAATCAAAGCATTTTACTTCAATGAAAATTAGGGAAACACAAAGTGAACGCAAGAAATTAGAGTTAAGTAGGGAAGTTAATTTTTATGTTCAACCAAAAGTTTGGCAAGAAAATCCATTGGAAGATAAATACAAATGGATTTAGAAAATAATCAGATGCCTTGCTGGTTAGAGTCCATGAGAAAGAAAAGGAATGAGAATGGTGGACAAGGTTACAAAAATGAAAGAAAGAAAAATAAATACTTACATTTATGTAGCACCTTTAGTGACCTTACAATGTTCCAATGCATGTTACAGCTTATTATGTACTTTTGGCATGAAGTCTTTGTTGGAATATAGCAAAGGGATTAAAATTTGTAAAGAAGGTAGAATGTAGATTCATTTTTGGAAAAGGACCATGATTGTTAAGTTAATGATTCTTACCCATTTAGAAAAGGTTCTTAAGTAGCTACTGAAATTGACAAAAATGATAGTATGTGACTTGAAAAACTCCAGTAGAATCCTCCACTAGCATTTATATCTTCAGAATTATTTAATAAAGTGGTTTTACACTCCATAAAATCTGTATAGTTGCAGAGTTTATAGTTGCATTTCAAAAGTTTAGATCTCCACCTTTCTGGTCTTTAGAAAAGCTTGGGTCTATAACACTCATGAAAGATTCAGTATACTGTATATCAACATCACAGATAGAGATGACTATATTTTTATTGTCGCACCACGCTGCATTCTTCCCAGATCATTTCCTTTCCCAAAGTCATAGGTGCCAGCAGATTATAACAAATCACTATTCTTCACCTGTGAATATCATGTTGGTAGGTTATTTAGCTGTGTCAGCCATTTCTATCAGGCCTGATGTCAAATATTCACTCAACACTGTGAAAAAAAATGCATCAAACAGCAGGAAATAATGAATCATAATTGGAAATAGGTTACTAATCTTGAAATACAACAGAATCAATGTATATCAATAGGATATGAATTATTATGTTTGGATTCCAGGGAAAGTTCAAAAAGTTTGTAAAAACAAAGACTGCAGATGCTGAAGGGCTTTTACCCGAAACGTCAATTTTACTGCTCCTCGGATGCTGCCTGAACTGCTGTGCTTTTCCAGCACCACTCTAATCAAGGTTCAAAACGGGTTGTGCTGGAAAAGCACAGCTGGTCAGGCAGAAGGAGATGTGGCTGTAGTAGCGGGCCTGGTGCAGGACGTGGCTGAAAAGAGCTTCAGGGCCGAGGAGATGACCTAGTGGAGGTGGGAGCGTGGGGGGGGGGGGGGGGGGGGGGGGGGGGGCGGGGGGGGGGAGGAGAGAGGGGGGAGGTCTGCAGTGAGGGAGAGACTCACTGAGATGCTAGTAGAGGGAGGAGGAGAACTTGTTCAAGGTGTGCATCCTTGGAAGAGGCTTCGTTGTAAGGTTATAATCAACTAGGAGAAAATGAAGACTGCAGATGCTGGAGATCAGAGTCAACGTGTGGTGCTGGAAAAGCTGGTCAGCTGGAACTCTGATCTCCAGCATCTGCAATCTTCACTGTCTCCAGGTAAGGTTCCCCAATTCATTACTGTTCCAGATATGATATCCCAAACTATGCTGCTCCCAGGTGAGGAAGGAAAAAGTGGCTCCCCTTCTATATTCATCCATCCCTTTGGTTAGTTGCAATAAGGTTAATTTAAAAACAATCCCTTCCCTTATGTATACCTTTCTCCTCAACCCAAATGATCTTATGTTTTATAAAGAGTCAACCTAACTGGGCTTTCTTGAAAATGAACAAGGATAGTGAATTCATTAATTATTACATGTGTGAATAAATGCGAACAAAACCCAAACACAAGATCAGAAAGGTGAGGCCATAAAGATAAAATTTTTTAAAAACCTGGATCGATCAATTTTGGAATTATTCATAAAGAGCAACCCAGTTGAGCATTACATATGTTGCAGTGGTAGAGTTGGTGTTGGTGGTTTTACAGTCAGTTTCATGATCCTTAGTTTTGAGATTGGTCGACATTCTGCACATCTGATTTCTTTCAACCAGGATTGAATTACAGCCTTCAAGAGGAGGAGAACTTGTCCTTCTTTCTTTTTGTCTGGTTTGCAGCACTTGGAGTGAGAAATGGGCTTCCTTTACCTGCTACACAGTGGTGACTAGTGCTTAATTCCTTTAGATTCAATAACAGCTTCTTTTATCAGACTTTTGAACAGAGTACTCAAATGTTCATTCTGATCTCTCCCTGCATCTTCTCTGAGGCTATAACACTACATTCTGCACTCTGTTCAGCTACCCCAATGAACTTTGTATACTATGATCAGCCTCTACAATGCATAAAACAACACTTTCACCGTATCTCAATATATGTGATAACAATCAATCAATCAATCAATGACAGTATGCTAACCCTTGAATTTAGCTGGGTTATGCAGGAATGTTCAATCACATTAGCACACTGCAATAGAGTTGAAACTGACTTTAAACCAATGTCCTTTGTACATTCTCCAAAGAAAAAACACAAACTTTGTTTACAGTTTGGGACATAGTCTATAGTTTGAATCTGGATGTAGGTTTGCTTGCTTACCTGGAAGGTTCATTTCCAGATGTTTCATCACCCTACTAGGTAACATCTTCAGTGGGCCTCCGGGCTAAGCACTGTTGATGATTCCTGCTTTCTATTTATATGTTTGGGTTTCTTTGGGTTGGTGATTGAGTTTGTTGATAGAGTTCCGGTTGGAATGTTATGCTTCCAGAATTCTCATGCGTGTTTCTGTTTGGCTTGTCTTAGGATGGATGTGTTGTCCTCGTTGAAGTGGTGTCCTTCCTTATCTGTATGTAAGGATACTAGTGAGAGAGGGGGTCATGTCATTTTGTGGCTAGTTGATGAACATCAAATAATCACAAAATGACATGATCCCCTCTCTCACTAGGATCCTTATATACAGATAAGGAAGGACACCATTTCAACTGGGAAAACACATTCATCCTAGGACAAACCAAATAGAAACATGCACGAGAATTCCTAGAAGTATGGCATTCCAACCAGAACTCTATCAACAAACACATCGAGTTAGACCCCATCTACCACCCCCTGAGAAAAAGAACAGGAAATGACATCACCACAGGAAATGACATCACCAACCCAAGGAAACCCAAACATATATATAGTGCTTCGCCTGGAGGCCCACTGAAATGTTACCTAGCAGGGCGACGAAACGTCTGGAAATGAACCTTCCAGCTCAGCAAGCAAACCTGCATCCAGAACCTCAACCTAAGCTAAAAATCTTCTCAAAACTCACTATAGTTTGAATATTAATTTTTTTTTCTGTCCACAGATGCTGTCAGACCTTCTGAGTTCTCCAGCATTTTCTGTTTAAGCCCTTTAATTTACATCCACACCCCCTTTTGAAAGCATATTTTGAAACTAAAAATTAAAAATGTCCACAGTACTTCAGCAATCTGACCCATGGTCAGGACAGATTACAAAATAACATGGAACTCAAAATTAATTCCCTTCATACAATATGAAGCATCTACCTCATCATAAACTTTACCCAATTCATTTATATTCAGGAAGGGCAGAGTCCAAGATGAGTTCATAATGCAGAAACTCTAATTCTAACGTAACCTGTTATCCACCTTCCCAGAAACAGAGGACCCAGATACCACACAGTAATTAATCAACAAAATGTTATCTATTTTCAATGCAAATCAAATGCCTATCACGTTGTTTCTGCCGGATGCAAGATGATGCAAGTCTAAATCAAATAGGCAGCTCATGTCTACACCTAAAAAGGAAGGGAAATAAATAGTGGTCAGTTATGAGATATGGGTGTTTTGAACTGACATAATGAATTATGTTTGAGATTAGGAACATTGGAATAAAATATCATGCAATGTGCCACCCTCATGAGAGCAAATCACGCGTAGTGTTTTCAATTGTAGGGGAAATGTCTGTGGTTTCTTTGCAGCAATTTTATCAGCTGCCTGCAGGAATATGATGGCATTCTGTCAATGGTGCATTGATGCCTGATCCACAATTGACATACAGTATTTGACAACCTTTCAGTTTGAACAAGGTAACCTGACTCGTCATGTTTTGAATTCCTTTCCACAACTGCAGTCCGCATTATTCCAATCTTCTCACGGAATAATCACCCTCATGGGCAAGAAACTACCTCTCATCGACAAGAATGACAGACTTTACCATGGGAACAGAGGGCACTCCAATAGTAAGCATCTTATTAAAAACAACACTGCAGTTAATGGGTGTAGACAGTTCTCCTTTCTTGGAAGTTGAACTTGTTTCTTCTAAACAATGTAAGAAATCTTGCACCAAGTGTAGTCTTTTAGGTTGCTCTCCCCAAGGACTGCAGTAGTTAACGTTAATGCAGAGCTCACTCCAATCCCTTACTTCCTGATAGAAATTCATGTCTCAGGGATTTTCAACCTATGGTCTCCAAACAATTTAGCTTTTAACTGTGAACTCTGAGGTTAATCCAGCTTTAGCATTGTCCATTCTCACTTTACTCATTCCATCAGCTACTTATTCACTAAACTACTGAAATCACTCTCCAAACTGCTCTACAATGCTCCTTAAAACCCATTTCTTTCACTGAGCAGTCAGTCACCTATCCTAATGTCTTTTTCATTGGCTCATGTTGTAATCCCATCTGAACAAGTCAGATCCCAGATGGAAAATCAGCTTGATAGATCATATGTTTAACTTCTGCTATTGGTTACAATAGTGATTAATCACTGAAACACTTAGATCATAGTTTAAAAATGACTTTCTGACCTGATTAAAAAAACATTTCCACAGAACAGACGTATCTAGCCGTCTTTATTTTGAAATCTAAAATATACATCACTCACCACATTCTATCCACTTTTGAAAACTCCTGTGATATGCTTTAGGATGGCTTATTGTGTTAAAGCTGCTAGGTAAATGCATTTTTTCTTTGTTCTAATCCACAACTGTATCTCTGATTTACTGCTATAATTTGTTTGGATAGAAATTCAAATTTGTTTGGATAGAAAGTTTCAGAAAAGAGATTTGTCATGATATTGCATCATTGAAGAATAGATCCTGATTGTGCACACCAGGATCTGCTAGGCAATGGTTATCTTTTTACCAGCAAATTAATGGAAACAGATTTAAGGTTTATGTACAGACTACGACTGCAGTCCACAAAGACAAAATCTCAGATTCCCTGTTCTACATTATTTCTGGCTATTATCCAAAATGACTTTGCTGCCTCTGTAATTCTCTCACCTTAAACTTACCTGTTTTGGCTCTGTCCACTGTTGTAAACTAATTCAGTTACAAAAGAAGCAGACAGATTTATTTTAATCGTGCATTTTAATTGTGACCTCGACATGTTCCCAAGTCCTCCACAACCAATGAACTACTTTTGCAGTACAGTCACTGTTGTGTTACAAATACAGCAACTAATTGGTCAAAACAAATTTCCACAAATAGCAATGAGATAACAATCGGGTAATGTGATGATGGTTAAGGAGTAGTTATTGGCCAGGACACAATGGAAAGTTTTACTCCATTTCTTGGAAATACAGGCAAGGGATCTTGTTTGTTCACCTACAAGGGCAGTAAATGCCTTGATTTAACAGCTCATTCAAAAGACAGGAAGTCCAACTATGCAGCAGTGTTCGAGAGTCAATCTAAGGTTAACGGTCTCAGTGCAAACCTTCTGAAGAGTTACACTCACACATGTGTTACAACCTAGATAGTGTACAAAAACAACAGCTTTTCTCCAAGGTAGTGGAGTCGAAAGCTAGAGAGCCTAAGTTTAAGGTGAGAGGAAAGCAATACAAAAGGGTCCAGTGGGGCAATGTTTTCACACATTTGGTGCTGAATATGTCATTTAAGAAATTTTGTCATTTAAGAAACATTTGTGCAGATACATGGATGGGATAGGTATGGAGGGATATGCTCCAAATGCAGGCAAATGGGACTAGATTAATTGTGAAAACTAGGTGGCATGGGCATGTTGGGCTGAAGTTGCTCAGCATCATCCTCACAATTCACTATTCTCTATAGCTTAGAATCAAGTGCAAACTTTTTAGAGAATTTTTTCCCCTCAACACCCATCTCCAAATAGCTTTTATAAATCAAAACAGCAAGGGTTCCAATACTGATCCTTGGGGAACACCACTTTCAAATCCTCTCCGGCCTGTGACATGCCTATCGATACCTACCCTCTGCTTCCTAACTTTTATCCAACTTCTAATCCAGTTACCAAGGACCCAGCAATCCCAAACATTTCTAATTGGCTAATCAACCGATCATGTGGCACCACACTAAATGCTTTCTGAAAGTCCAAATATACAACATCCAGAGTACTACCATCATCCACTATCTGTGTCACCTTGTTAAATGGAGAAAGTGAGGACTGCAGATGCTGGAGATCAGAGCTGAAAATGTGTTGCTGGAAAAGCGCAGCAGATCAGGCAGCATCCAAGGAGCAGGAGAATCGACGTTTCGGGCATGAGCCTGAAGAAGGGCTCATGCCCGAAACGTTGATCCTCCTGCTCCTTGGATGCTGCCTGACCTGCTGCGCTTTTCCAGCAACACATTTTCAGCTCACCTTATTAAATAACTCAATTAAATTCATTAGACATGACCTGCCTGTGACAAAGCAAAGAATTAATTTATTTTTCTCTCAGTGCATATTTATGTTATCCTGAATGATGACTTCCATCAGTTCTCCCACTGCTGATGTCAAGCTGATGGTTTTCTGGCTTATCATTTGCCCTTTCTTAAACAACACCATCCCATTTGCAATCCCCGAGTCCCGTAGCATTTAAACATTGTTTAGATATTTACCTGAGTTGCCATAGCATCCATGGATATGGACCAAAAGCTGGAAAAATGGGATTAGTGCAGTCAGATCTTTATTGGCTAGCATAGATGCTATGAGCCAAATAGCCTCATTCTGTGCTGTAAATATCTATGAGTCTATAAGTAAACCATATAGCATGGAGGATGTCCATACAGCCCATTCTATTGGTGTTGGATTTTTAAAAAGCACTATCCAGTTAGTCCTGCATTCATGTTCACCCATTCTTTCCCACAACATTGAATGCTTTCTTTTCAATATTTATCCAATTCCCCTGTGAAAGTTTTCAGTGAAGCACCATTTACTTCAGGCACTGCATCCAGAATTGTAAGTTTTCTGCATGAAAAAAAATCTTTCATCCATCCTTAGCCGTTTTTGGCTGATAACTTTCATTCCATGACCTATGGTTACTGGTCCTGCTGCCAATTCTCTCCTAAACCTTCTCTACTGTGAAGGAGAAGAATCACACACTGGAAAATGGTTTTGATTGGCTCTTTTTACCGAAGAAGCAAGAAGAAATTTCTAGCAATTGTTATTTGTGTTTTCTAACTGCCATCTGCATTTTGCCCTTTTCGTGGTCTATTAATGGATCTTCTGTGGCATTGCTTCTATAAGACCCCAGCTCAATGATCTGTTCTGAGGCAAGTAATTTACACAAGCAGTATTAGCTACTGTGGCCTGTCAATGCTTCAGGTTCATCAATTTCTGTTTTGAGTTCAGAAGAATCTGAGGAAATGCTTGACCTTTTAAAGAAAATGGTTGCTATGCATGTCTTGCAAGGTGTCATTTCTGGAATGTGACATACAAGAGTTTTATGTGTTTCATCAAGATTGCTGTCATAGGATATAAATCTACATCCTTAAAATAAACCAGAATTGGTCTTAAGCGTTACACCCTGAAATAACTCCACAGGTACTGATATGTCATCACTAAGTCACCCTTTATTTACATGTGGAAAACCTTTGACATTGATCCAGCTCGATCAGAGCCAGTTTTCAGAGTGAACAGGATGGCTGACACTCCTGCTCTGTCTATCAGCCAAGGCTCCCTGCTTGGTGCTGTCAATCTCATCCAGTCAGGGAACTCACATTTCATGAAGTCCACCTGGCTAACCTCATTACAATCACTATATCCACCCCCACGCCCCCCCCCCCCAAACTCTGTGTCTGAGGACATAGACTGGTTCTTTTTTTTCCTGATCCTGCTGGGGCATCCTAGCACCGGGTTCTGGTTTCTCTGACTCTGCCTTTCATAAGGACGGTATGTTATGCAAGTAGCTCA
The DNA here is from genome assembly GCF_037043375.1 of Chiloscyllium plagiosum. Lineage (NCBI taxonomy): Eukaryota > Metazoa > Chordata > Chondrichthyes > Orectolobiformes > Hemiscylliidae > Chiloscyllium > Chiloscyllium plagiosum. Next base: position 23,303,379 of record NW_028270168.1, read on the forward strand.
CCTCTTGTGCACGGGACATTTCAGAAGAAATTTGTTCTCCTCAGGTGGCAAAGGCGTCAAGGTGGCGTCGTCCACCATGTCCCTCTCAGATTTCGATGTATCTTCAACACTTGATGGAGAGGGAGAGCCCACAGATTCCAGAACAGTGGGAAAGGCTGTCAAGGAGCTGGGCATGTTTTGCTCCTGCACAGTTTGTGAATTTACAGTTTTCACATGGACCATGTGCATGTTCAGGACCACCGCATCTACCTGAACTTTATACGCCACTGGACCTGACCACATGTCAACCGTACCTCTTACTCATGCAGGGCCATTCCCATGGTTCCTACACCAAACTTTGTCCCCTGAAGTAAACTGTCTCTCTGGCTTAGCAGAGACTTCTGTCTGCTATTGGTGTCACCCTTTAGTTACACATACATAGTACATCACACTGACCCAGCTAGCTCTGAGTTAAAGTGACCAGAGCCCTGACACTGCTGATTATTTTTTTTTTCTGAACACTCCTGTTTATTTATTTATTTTTTTTATATAGAGTCGGACACTCCCCTTTTTATTATTTTTTTTTCTTTTAACCCCCACACTACCACCTAAGTGCGGTAGTGCTTATTTTTTCCCCAGCACCCATGGTGTGTGTGTGTAGGTGTGAGACACAGTGAAAGACACAAAGTGCACAAATCTTTATTCAAATTCCACCACCAGGAAGATAGGAAAACACCCGGGTGGCCAGTGACAAACACTGCCCTTCACATCAAAGGGCAGTGCTGTGTGATCAAAACAGTGAAGGGGAGGGTGACACTGCTGATTTTTTTTTTTTTCTCGACACCCTCCACGGCCCGCTGCCTGGACCTGTTGATGGCCAGTTTGGCCAGGCCTAGGAGCAGACCCATGAGGAGATTCTCCCGGTTATATATTTTTTTCTTCTTTTTTTTAAAAAGAATTTAACCCCCACACTACCACCTAAGTGCGGTAGTGCTTATTTTATCCCCAGCACCCATGGTGTGTGTGTATACGTGTGAGACACAGTGAAAGACACAAAGTGCACGAATCTTTATTCAATTTCCACCACCAGGAAGATAGGAAAACACCCAGGTGGCCAGTGACAAACACTGCCCTTCACATCAAAGGGCAGTGCTGTGTGATCAAGACAGTGAAGGGGAGGGTGACACTGCTGATTATTTTTTTTTAAAATTTAACCCCCACACTGCCACCTAAGTGCGGTAGTGCTTATTTTATCCCCAGCACCCATGGTGTGTGTGTGCGCAGGTGTGAGACACAGTGAAAGACACAAAGTGCACCAATCTTTATTCAAATTCCACCACCAGGAAGATAGGAAAACACCCGGGTGGCCAGTGACAAACACTGCCCTTCACATCAAAGGGCAGTGCTGTGTGATCAAGACAGTGAAGGGGAGGGTGACACTGCTGATTATATATTTTTTTTTTTGATTTTTTTTTTAACCCCCACACTACCACCTAAGTGCGGTAGTGCTTATTTTATCCCCAGCACCCATGGTGTGTGTGTATATGTGTGAGACACAGTGAAAGACACAAAGTGCACGAATCTTTATTCAATTTCCACCACCAGGAAGATAGGAAAACACCCGGGTGGCCAGTGACAAACACTGCCCTTCACATCAAAGGGCAGTGCTGTGTGATCAAGACAGTGAAGGGGAGGGTGACACTGCTGATTATATATTTTTTTTTAAATTTAACCCCCACACTGCCACCTAAGTGCGGTAGTGCTTATTTTATCCCCAGCACCCATGGTGTGTGTGTGCGCAGGTGTGAGACACAGTGAAAGACACAAAGTGCACCAATCTTTATTCAAATTCCACCACCAGGAAGATAGGAAAACACCCGGGTGGCCAGTGACAAACACTGCCCTTCACATCAAAGGGCAGTGCTGTGTGATCAAGACAGTGAAGGGGAGGGTGACACTGCTGATTATATCTGTCAGCCAGGGCTCCCTGATTGGACCAAGTTAACAGCCCCAATCAAGGAACTTGTATTCCACGAGATCCACTTGACTGAACTCGTTCTAATCTACACGGACAATACTTTAACATGGTCTCAAGTGGTCTTCGTACCCATTTGCTTGAAGTGCAATTTCAGCCTGAGAGTGGGGATAAACATCTTCAGTGGCAAACAACTCCCCGCCACCATCAATAAGGAAGCTCACTGGATCAAGCTCCAATCAGATACTGAAAATGTGTTGCTGGAAAAGCGCAGCAGGTCAGGCAGCATCCAAGGAGCAGGAGAATCGACGTTTCAGGCATGAGCCCTTCTTCAGGAATGATTCTGGAAGAAGGGCTCATGCCCAAAACGTTGATTCTCCTGCTCCTTGGATGCTGCCTGATCTGCTGCGCTTTTCCAGCAACACATTTTCAGCCCTGATCTCCAGCATCTGCAGTCCTCACTTTCTCCTCCAATCAGGTACTTAAGAGCTGACTCAGCGATTCACAGGCCCCGATGCTGGGATCTTGCCTCACCTCAAGTAACCGGTCAGTCAGAAACTGGAGAAGTTGAGAAGATTGGCTGTTTTCTTTCATAAATGGGGAGTTGAGAGAAGAGGGCTCAGGGCAATCATAGGCAACAGCAGGACTGCTGTCTTCTGTGGCTGTCCCTTCTCCTGATTGGCCCCAGACTGGGAAGAACGGAGGCACCCTTGTCACCAACCAAAGCAGGCAGGTCACCTTGGTTTCCTAGTCAGAAACCCAGCCATGTTTCTCAGCTGCTGGGAAGACAAGCCATTGTGTGAGTGAAGACAGATTCCAGGGGATTGACCATTTAAGGTCCTTATTTGCTGCCATGTCAAGCAGGTCACCAATGAATCTCCTCACCCTGCACTTAATTCCTGAGGTGGTGAGAAAGAGGTGAGTATCTCTCTGGGGCCAAATCATCCTTGTTACCTTCTTCATCACGTTCAGGGAAGGGATTATCATTCCCTTAGAATATTAGTCAAGAAGGAAGTCAACTGACTCCATCTATTTTCTGTTGGGTCATTGAAAAAGTTCTCTAGTTAATGCCATTGGCTGTTGCTCTGTAATTTTCACTCTTTCAGGGAATTATCCAATTCCTTTTTGAATGTTGGTCTCAAGTTTGCTTCCTTTATGTTTTCTGTCAGTGCAGCCCAGATCATAACAAGTCACCTCATGAAAAATAGTCTCCTGATTTCATTTCTAATTCTTCTGCCAATTACCTTAAATCTGTTTCCTCCACTTTCTGACTCCTTTTGCCAGTGGAAACAATTACTCCTGAATGTCCTTATCAAAATCCACACATAAGAGGCACAACGTTATCTTTGGCCACAGAGATAGACAGTTCCTCAAGTGTGACAAGATCAAGGCAAATCTGGAGCCTGCAGATCAATTGTAAAGCAGCCAGAAATTTCTGGTTCATTCAGGAAACAAAGACCATACCTAGTCAATGATGACTCACATATCCTAATGGTTTTATGGAAAAAGAAATGTGACACAGCAGAAAACCAGGTGGGGTCAAGTTTCAAATGCCCCTCTAACAATAATCCTGCAAGTGTATTTAATTGTAATGAAGCTTTCGTCAAGGAATTTAGTAAATTGGCTTATATCCATCTGTTGCATTAGTCATTCAATACCTTTTCTTGTCAGTGGTTTGAAACACAGTTTTTGTCACTGGAGGGCGATGATTGCACCTAACCAGAATTAAGGAGAAGCTAGAGCAGCATATTTGCCATCAAGTCGCACGCTAGACACCACACAAGTTTTCTTCTAAAAACGGAACCTCTGCCAGTGGATCCATTCACAGGATGAGGGCATCGCTGGCTAGACCAATGTTTTTTGCCCATTCCTAATTGCCCTTAGAGCAGTTGAGAGTTGACCACATTGTTCTGGATCTGGAGTCACATGTATACCAGACCAGGTAAGGATGGCAGTTTCTCTCCCTAAAGAATATTAGGAAACCAGATGGATTTTTCTGACAATTGATTATGGTCATCATTAGACTATTAATTCCAGATTTTTATTGAATTCAGATTTCAATATCTGCCACAGCAGGATTTGAACCCAGATCCCCAGAACATTACCTGGACTAACAGTCCAGCAATAATAGCATAAGACCATCGCCTCCCCATATTTAGCACCATATTAACAGTTAAAGAGCAAATTCATTTTCCTTTTTTAACTTAATTAACTTCAGGTATCAGTGTGGTTCAGTTCATAGGACCCTCCTCCTCGCATATGGGTTCAAATCCCACCCCAATGTTGCATCACTGAAGGATTGTTGCATTGTTAGGAGAGACCTTAAACAAAGACTCCTTACACCACATCAGGCAGATTGAAGAGACTTCAGAGCACCACTTGAAAGAGAGCAAGACAGTTTTGTCTGGTGAGCCAATCAATGCTTGTCCCACAACCAAATCTTTCAAAATACATTTTATTGTCATCGTGACATTGCTGTTAATGAGTGCCTTCATAGGCAAATGTCTCACCCTCATTACAAAAGTGAATACACTTCAAAAGTTACGTATCAGCTGTGAAGAGCTTTGTGATCGTCTATGGTAGTGACAGGTGCTATATAAATGCACGTTCTTTCTTTTCCTATTGAGATTTCATGGTAGTTTTTGTGCTGTTCTTTACTCACTTTTGCCACCTAGTGTTAGCAACCTGTACTGTATGTTCAGGCGTGGAATATGCAGAGTAAAGCACCCTCTACATCACCCCATCACACATTTGTAAAGCTGAGCGATTTGAGGAGTCAGATCTCGGTTCCAGGATTTTGAACAGTTTTGCATTGCCGGGCACATCCCTTTGACATCCTGCCAAGTAAATGTTAAAAGTCTTCTCAAAGAACTAGGGAAATTGAGCAGGGAATTAATCAAGTGCCCAATATACCTCCACTAGCCAACAGCTGATATACCTATTTATTCATTTTCTTGCTGTGTCTGGAACCTTGTGGTGTGAAATCACGACCATGTTTGCTTACAAGTGGTTTTCAATGTAATTAAATGTTATCTTTTTGTTGACCATGGTAGGCATTCTATAAATGCATGTCTTTATTTCTTAAATGTAAACAGTAACACCAGAAGATTCCAACTGTACAATTGTTGATCTCCTCAACATACATACACAGATCCATCATGTTTATGACCTCTCTGAGATTAGTATCTGTTACTTGGTGACTGTTTGTGCTGAACTACGAGCATTTTTTATTCACTATGGACTCATTTGAGTCAAGTATGCATTGTAACAACTCCCACTTCATTATACATGGAGGCTTCTTCCAGCCAACAGCAAGGTTAAAGTCTGAGAGAAAAAACTTTCCCTCTCAGTTTTATTGCAGAAACACGGGTTATTCCGTGTCAACTTGTTAAGTTCTGATAAGCTGGCCAAAAGAAAACTTGTTCATAATCAAGGTCAAGGTTGATCGCTACAATAAAGTTGTGCAAGGATTTGGATAAGTAAATTGCAGGGGTAATCAGAACAAATCCAAGGAGGCAAGGAAGTAAGAAGGAAAGTGAAATTAGAACATGAACTGGTGACAAAAGTGACAAATTTCAGGATGTCTAGAGAACTTCCTTTGTCTTTGGCTGTATGAAAAGAAATATTGTATTATCTAATGGGGTGGCACTGTGACTCAGTGGTTAGCACTGCAGCCTCACAGTGCCAGGGACCCGGGTTCGACAGTGTGGAGTTTGCACGTTCTCCTCTTGTCTGTGTGGGTTTCCTCCGGGTGCTCCGGTTTCCTCCCACAGTCCAAAGATGTGCAGGTCAGGTGAACTGGCCATGCTAAATTGCCCGTAGTGTTAGGTGTGTTAGTCCGAGATGTGTTAGTCTGGGTGGGTTAATCTTCAGAGGGTAGGTGTGGACTTGTTGGGCCAAAGTATCTGTTTCCACACTGCAGGGAATCTAATCTAATGCTGAATAATATATTTCATGATTGTGAAGTTCTAGTAAAGTATCCCACTGCTTTTATGTACAGGCGCTACTCTCTCCCACCTTGCCCCTTCCTTTCTGCAGAATTTGTTCTCAGGATCACTACTTTTCTGCACTCCTTACACTTCAGTTTGACTTTTGTGTGTTTCCCAATTGTCATTCTTCGTTTCAGTATGGGTTCATCTGTTCAGATAGGCTCAGATAAGACCACACAACATCTTTTCAAACAGTATTTATTTACACCAGATACACATAGCTCTGTCAGCTGTATCCCTGCCCTCAGGTGCACTCATTCCAGCCTTCTCGCAAAGTTTCTCTCTCTTTCTCACACACACAACTACTCAGATTACTGTCACATCAGAGCATACCTCAAAGGCTTTTCTGCTTGTTAATTAAACCCTCTCTTTTACAGTTCCTCTCCCTTCCAACCCTCCTGTGAGGAGGATAAATTCTGGTGTGAGTCTTATTTTGAGTCTGGCTGGAGAAATGATGAAATGTGTGCACTCAAACCTTTGTCTGGTTTTAGATGAGGAGTCTGCACACTGAACAGTTTTTTATTGCATAAAGTACATCGTTCTGAAAAATCAATTCAAGTGACACTTCTGAACATAAGGAACTGGTAGGTGGTGAAAGACCCGTTAGCCCATCAAATGGCCAGAAGACCATAGTTTAAACACTTCTCCCTCCCAATCTCCATTCCTGTGTATTGTCCAGTTAAGGGCAAAAAGTTCTCAAGGCCAGCCCAAGGAATCACGTGCACAGCTATTCTCTGTAAAGCCTCTTACCTTTCCTTGAAAGCAATTAAGCTCCCTCTTGATGACATAAAGAGAGTCATCAGCTACCCCATGGGGAAGCAGTATATTTTTGAGTCACACTATTCTCTGGTGAAAGAATAAAGTAAGAAGGTAGTAGAGTCATCCAGAGGCTAGAGGCTGCTATCTGTCTTATTAGAGGGAGACGACTGTTGATGACTTAACCTGAGGGTCACCAGACCTCAAGCAAGTGGAGAGTTTGAGAATGACAGTCCGTCACTGTAACTTCAGCCAGTGTGAGAATTGAGCCCATAGTGTTGGTATGTCTGTGCATCACAAACCAGCCACCCAGTCAACTGAGCTAACCAACCACCATCACCACCTCTCCCTGCACTCCCCTGCCCGCCGGTGTAAGGGGTTGGATCTTACAAACACCTTGGAGAAGAGCTGGGAGGCAGTAGACCTCATAAAATGGCAGCAGAAAACATTGGGAGGGAAGCCTTGACGTCTCCCCCATGCATGGAATATTCTCAAACATGGGAACAGCGCCTGTGCGAATGTCCACTGACTGGGGGCTGGGTGACAATTAGTGGCAACATGTTACCAGAAAGGGGCAAGGGAGAAAATTGGGAAGGGATAGCACACCCTTGCCAGATAAAATATAACTTCCCCATATGTTCTCAGGGGAGGGAGTACCTTCCTTACTGGCCAATCCCATGGTTCCCTGTTGTCAATGCTCATGGCTGTTACCCTTATCTCTGAGGCGGGTGGGATGGGGGTTGGGTGGCATGTAGTTCACCAATCCTCCTGCAGAGAGCTTCCTGTAAATAATGGCAGGACCTTTGAGGCTATTTCAACATATCATTCTCACTGCAGATTGGGCAGTGCCCACCTTTATTGGCACTCCCGCCAAAGACTCTGGAGTCCTCTGATTGGCTCACTGGTTCTGAAAGAGGGACATCCCCACCCTCAATTGTGTGATCATCCCTGCTATGGCTGTTTGATTGGCTGTTGCTGGTAAAAGTCCCGCTGGGGTCCTAGTGTCCATTTAAGTTGGTTTGGTACCAGCTTTGTTTTCGATACGGAGACAACCTGCGATTTGTTCAAATTCTAGCCATTCCATCTCTTCCTTCTCTTACATAAATTAAGTTAATTTCCCCTGGACCTCCTCAATCTGTTAAACTGTAATAATCCATCATAGGCACATGATCTATTCTATTAATTATTTTATCGACATCTATTCAGCTATCTCTGACTACATAGTTCAGCAATGAACAAACAAAGCTCTTTGAGTCTACCTGAGTAAGTAAAGTGCAAAAACTGCCACATCACATTTCCCTGTTAGACCTCCAAGTCTAACTGCAGCAAATGAGTCCACAAGAGGTCAATTATATTTTCATTCCTTTCAGTGGGACAAAAGGACTGATTGACAATTGCTCAGAAATAACAGACTCGAGATAAATCTGCACACTCCCTGTCCAAGCATCCAATCAATTTAACTTCAGTGTGACTTTTATAGTATTAAGAGTCATAAAACGGCCTTAAACTGTTGTGGCATGCCATTGAGCACTTTACTGCTCCTTATAATCTAGCTCTCAATTATATTTAACCCTGATGGAAGGAAAACTTAGAACTGGAGCAATTCTTAATGATAAGGCAATGGAACAGCAAGCTCCAAATTGTATGGAGCAGAATGCCAATGCATAAATATGGGATCAGATCAGTAGGCATTAGGACCAAAGCTGGATACCTCAAAGGCTCAGCTCAGTATTTACTCAATTCCATCTCTACAGTACATTATTAAGGGTAGTACAGTTATTGCTAAATCTATCTACAATGATCTATTGTGGGCGGCACGGTGGCACAGTGGTTAGCACTGCTGCCTCGCAGCGCCAGAGACCCAGGTTCAATTCCCGACTCAGGCGACTGACTGTGTGGAGTTTGCACGTTCTCCCCGTGTCTGCGTGGGTTTCCTCCGGGGGCTCCGGTTTCCTCCCACAGTCCAAAGATGTGCAAGTCAGGTGAATTGGCCATGCTAAATTGCCCGTAGTGTTAGGTAAAGGGGTAAATGTAGGGGTATGGGTGGGTTACGCTTCGGCGGGTCGGTGTGGACTTGTTGGGCCGAAGGGCCTGTTTCCACACTGTAAGTAATCTAATCTAATCTAAGAATGAATGCCAAACTCAATGGACTGGGATAGACACTCTAGATCCATGGTTACTCTGATGATAAAGAGATAGATGAACCAACTGCTTAGATGGAGATTTGAAATAGCACCAGAAAACTGAGATCATTGAGTTATTGGTCCATTATTCATGGACTTTGAATTTCTGCCCTTTTGAAATGCAATGTTTTTACTGAACTATGAACTGTCTTTGTTTCTTTCTCAACAGCACCATTTCTACGAAATGCAGGAGAGTCCTCCTTGGTATCCAAGCCAGTAGTATCCCCCAATCAAAGTGACTTAATTGTGGGAGCTTGCTGTGTTCCTGGAATCATGTGAAATGTGGCCCTTACCTTGCCAACTTATGACAAAACCCATGATGCTTCTCTCTGTCAAGGTCCCTTAGTGTGCTAGGGATTATATTGTGGAAATAGATATAATTGTATATTGTAAAATAACCTATTTAGTCCAATGTCCACCTTTCTCAGCATTAAAACTTGCTCGTGCTTTTCCCGAGACAGTACAGTAGGTGGATTAGTACTTTCGCCTGATCTACAGAAATCAGAAAACTTGAGTGTTCCCATCACAATCCAGAGTATGTTCCTTATAAATTAGGGACCATGCTATACACAGCCTGAACAGCAAATTTTCTTTGGAATTCTGGGCAGTAGTTATCCCAAACCAATATTATAAAATTAGATTGGATAGTTGACCGAGCATTGTGTCGGGGAATTGCTATGCATCAATTGGCTGCTGTGTTTCCTTCATTATATTAGTAAAAATACTTCAATAAAGAGTTTAACTGACTATAAAGTGTTTTGGACTGTTGTGAGGCTGTGAAATATGCTACATAAATGCAAACATTTCCTTTATTTCTTTAACTCCAAAGCTTGCTTCAAAGTAATTATCAGTGATCATGATGATCTTTAAGCGATAATGTTGAGAGCATGTTGTGAATGGTTACAAAATGAATACTTCTTACAATCAAATAATGTTTTTGGTTCAGCAACTAACATAGCTATGCTATCCTCCTGACTGGACCAGATCTTCCAAAGAGTGGCAAATACATGCAGATTGCCATTCCTCTCCATCTGTTAAAATAGAGTTCGTTATTTCTGACAGGAAAGACCAATCGAGGCTCCCCAGAGCCAGAAATGGGAAGCTGTAATTTAAATATGACACGTCTCTCCTAGTGCAGGATGGTTGAAGTTAGGCAAACACTGCTTCTTTTTCACAGTTAAAAATCACACAACACCAGGTTATAGTCCAACAGGTTTAATTGGAAGCACTAACTTTCGGAGCGCCGCTCCTTCATCAGGTGGTTGTGATTTTTAACTTTGTACACCGCAGTCCAACACCGGCATCTCCAAATCATCTCTTTTTCACAGTAGCTGATATTAAAATTTAGCATCACAGACAGCTACTTTAACAGATCCTGTGAAAGGGTAAACAGTAAGGTGTCAGGTTAGAGTTCTTGGAGGAAGAGGATGCCTGGTAGTTAGATATGTAGGGGGTATGGGTGTCAGGCAGGTAAGCGGTGAGTTGAGTAGGATGACAAATTAGGTAGGATGTCAAGGTATATGGTGGCAAGGTGGCCAGGTAAGTTAGGATGGATGGGAGCTATTGGTTCTGACAGGCACAAGGGACTGATGTCAGGTTCAGTGGCAGGAGAGGGAGATGTGTGTCCTGGGGATGGGGGTAGGTGTTGTGCCAGGTCCCAGGCATAAAGAAAGGAGTAGAGGCAACGTGTCTGGGGAAGGTGTGACTGATGGTGTGTGAGGTAGATTGGGGATGTGTGGAATAGTTACACAGAGTTAAAGTAGATACTTAACAGTCCAACCTCCCAGAGTAAGTATTTACTTCACTGCAGTGGAACCCATTTAATTTGATTTTAATGGGTACTTTCAATGGGTCCCAGGTGAGGGGGAATTAGCCCAGCAGAGCCTTCAAATTTTTGAGCAATTCCCTCAGAGTTTGCAATGATGCAAATTCCGCAGGGATCCTCTGTGCAACTCCAACTGACGCTGTAGAAATGATGATCTGGCCAGTAGAAAATCCAGGCCATTTGTTGAACTCTTGATGAATTTCAGAACACAAGCTTAGACTCAAAGTGTTATAACAGACATATAAAGGACACCTCATCAGATCATCTACAAATGAGCAGAGACCTGGTAGAATCATGCCTTGTACCAAGTTACAGTCTTTTCTCATCTTCCATCTTACTACTCTCCTCAGGCTTCTAAGGGTATTAGGCCTATTGTATGTGAGTGTATTCTTGACTCTTGTTCCTTATCACTGTTTACCATCACAAGTAGAAATGTATTTCTTCTATTGCAATGATTTTGCAGTCAGTCATAAGTGAATGCCAAACCCACAGAATTGACATTGACATTTCAAAACCATGAGATGAAGGTTACCATGGTAACAAAGACGTAGATTATATTAAAGATATAACCAGCTGGTTAGACGCTAATGTAAAATACCACAAGGGAAGTGTGAATTTTTCTCCATGATTCATAAATTCTGTTTTTCTTCTTAAACTTACTCATGGTCTATCTGTGGATTAATTTGGGGTTCAGAGATCAGAAGGTGTGAAGTTGGTCATTTCTTTGCTGAGCAGTTATTGAAGAGAATCTCATGGGCCACACAGAAAAAGGCTTCTTCCCACGAGGAATAAAGGTAAGTTTGCATACTGCAGTGTGAAAGAGGTTCTTCCCGTTGTCTTTTTCTCAACCTGCAATCAGAAATGCTGTCTTTTGGACGAGACCTTAAAAGCAGGTCTTCCCAACCTCTCAGAAAGATGCAAAGGACCCATGGCACTATTCAAAGAAAAGCAAGTGACTGTTCCTGAATTTCTGCCCAAGGCTCATCTCTCAACCAATGTTAGTATGAAAGTTTATCTGCTGATTGAATTCACCACAGCTAATGGAACCTTGCTCTGTTTTTTTCTCACATTTTGTAAGTACTTAATGGGCTTCAAATATTGGATTATCCTTTGATCATAGAGTCATCAAGTCATGGAGTCCTACAGCACGGAGACAGGCCCTTTGGCCCAAACTTGTCCATGCCGACCAAAATGTCCATCCACACTAACCCCATTTCCCTGCACTCGGCCCATTTCCTTCTAAACCTTTCCTAACCATGAATTTGTCCAAATGCCTTTAAATGTTGCTAATGAACTCACTTCAACCACTTCCACTGATCGGTCGTTCCTTATGCGTGTACCACGCTCTGTGTAAAAGAGTTGCCTTCAGGTACTGTTCTATTCTTTCCCCTCTAACCTTAAACTGATTACCACTAGTCCTCGATTCCCCAACCATAGGAAAAAGACTGAGTGCATTCACCCTGTCCATGCCTCTCATGATCTCATGCACTTCTACAAGATCCCCTCTCAGATCGCTACGCTCTGAAGAGAAAAGTCCTAGCTTTCCAGCCTCTTCCCATCACTCAGACTCTTGAGTCCTGGCAACATTCTTGTAAATATTTTCTGCACTCTTTCCAGTTTTAAGACGTCCTTCTTATAGCAAGGTGACCAGAACTGAACAGAATACTCAAGTGCAGCCTTACCAATGTCCTGTACAACTGCAACATAACTTCCCAACTTCTATACTCAGTGCCCTGACTGATGAAGGCCAGTGTGTTGAAAGCCTTCTTCCCTGCCCTGTCTACCTGTGACTCCACTTTCAGAGAACCATGCACCTGAATTCCAAGGTCCCTTTGTTCCACTACATTACTTAAGGCCCTACCATTCACCATGAAACTCCTACCTTGATTTGACATTCCAAAATGCAAAACCTCACACTTATGTATATTAAACTCCATTTGACATTTCTCGACCCACTTCCCCAACTGATGAAGGTCCTGCTGCAATTTCTGATGACCTTCCTCACTGTCCACGATGCCACAGACCCTAGTGTCATCTGCAAACTTATTAATCGTGCCTTGTGCATTTCCATCCAAATCATTGATATTGATAATAGACAGCAATGAGCCTAGCCCTGACCCCTGAGGCACTCCACTAGTCACAGGCCACATGAGAGGCGGTGTGCAATTAGTTATTTCCCCCTTCTTAATACAACTGTTAAAACTGTGAATTGCATGTTAGAAGGGTTGTCAGGTGTCCACTAAATGGTTTCATTCTGTAACTGTCTTATATTCTACAGACGTCAGTGGAAGAGGTATACACAATAAAAATAAACACTGAAATTCTAGCCTCTTATGAACTCTCATTATGCAAAATCAAAATTGGCAGCACTACATGGTTCATCAGTGAGGAGACAGTTCATCGGTTTAGAATGAAAGCCAGTTAACCAAAGCCATTCCTTTGAAAGTTCCTTATTTTCCACTGTCAGTTTTTGAAATAAATGAAAATGAACATTGGGAGAATTTGCGTGCTGACTGTTGTTAAGTCCATTATATTTTCTTACCCAAAATTAGAACCTTTCCCCACGAGAATGAAGAAGACAAGCAGCACAGTTCAAGCAGGTCCAAAACCAGATCTAATATTAGTCTAGACAGTGTTGTGTCCTCAATCTCACCATAGGGCAGTGCACCAAGAGAGCTACACGTAAGTTGTCCCATCTCCTGAAAACAGTTCTACAACCAAAGAGCACAGCGTCAGCAGTAGTAGTAAAATTGATGCTGCTAATGCAATGCCAGGAGGCTCACCAGGATCAGGAAGTTTGCAGTCTACTGTTAGATTACATAGGCCAACATTCTTGAGTTAAGGCAGAATAGGGAAGGAATTTCTGGAAAGAGTTTCGGATGTTTTCCTTGAACAATATGCTTTCTGCCAAAGAGCAAAGAACAATTGCTGGATTTCATCCCGGGCATTAAATGTGTCAAGTGGAGAATGTTACAGTGAGTTGCTCAGCGTTTCAGGAAATGTGATTACAAAGCTTTAAGCTTTAAGCTTAAGATTAGTTTTAGAGAAAGACAAACAGGAAAGTGGAAGAAAAATACTTAACATTGAGGGTGAATAATTGAGCAATAGGTGGCTTTAAGAGGAGAGATGTTGTGCACCATAATGCCTAGGCACATTTCCAAGGGAAGCAACCAAAACCTGAGTTCTCTACACAATGAAAGAATGGGATAATAGGCTGAAACAGGAAAACTGCATGTATAACAGGTGTAAGCTTGACAAATTAAGGGAGAATCAGGCTGATGATAGGATGTACAGAGGAGGATTTGGAAAAGAAAACTAAGAGGGACAAAGAAATAGTCTGGGAATACATTGGTGGCTCATATAGAAGGGAATGAAGAGGCAGGGGAGGAAACTCTTGTGGTGCAGTGGTAGCGTCCTACCTCTGAATCACAGAATCCCTACAGAGTGGAATTAGGCCATTTGGCTCATCAAGTCCACATCAACCCTCTGAAGAACATCCCACCCAGACCACCCCGTCCCAGTAAACCTGCATTTCCCATGGCTAATCCACCCAGCCTGCACATCCCCGGACACTATGGGCAATTTATCATGACCAATCCACATAACCTGCACACCTTTGGACTATGGGAGGAAACTGGAACACTCAGAAGAAATCTACGCAGACACAGGGAGAATGTACAAACTTCACACAGACAGTCATCTGAGGCTTGAATTGAAAACATGCCTCTGGCACTATGAGGCAGCAGGGCTAACCACTGAGCCACCGTCCTGCCTCACAATGAAGAGGCCTGGGCTCAAGTTCCACCTTCTCCAGAGGTGTTTAATGGAATCTCTGAACAGGTTGATTACAAAATATCTATAAATGATAGTTGTACTGACCTACAATCTTTCAATACTCCTTTGATATTGCAGTAATGCCGAGGGACTGGAGAATGGCGAATATCCCTGGTTCAACAAAAAGGGGGAAAATAAACCTATTATTTACACATTAGCCAGCTTTGTATCAGTGGTGGAATGTGGATAAAAATAAGAACCGTTTGGTAAAACATGACCGAATAAAGAAAAGCCAACAAGGAATTCTTAAGCAACAAAATCAGAAATTGCTGGAAAAGCTCAGCAGGTCTGGTAACATTTGTAGAGAGAAAAGAAAATTAACATTTGGTTCCAGTGACACTTCTTCAAGACAGAAAGGTCAGAAGAAGGGTCTGATGAAGAGCTGCTGGACCTGAAACATTAACTCTGAGTTGTCTTTGCCAGACCTGCTGAGTTTTTCTAGCAATTTCTGACTTTGTTTCTGATGTCCAGCATCCGCAGTTCTTTGATTTTGTATGGAATTCTTGAGGACAGAGTGTGTTTGACTGATTTCATTGAGCTTTTGAACGTGATAACAGTTGACAGATGAAAACAATACAGCTGATCTTGTGCATAAGCACTTTCTGATGCATGTCCATTGTATATTATTATTTGGAAACCTGGACTCTAAAGTGGACAGACAATGAATAGCACGAAGATCACCACACCTCAGACAAGGGGTGAGGTTGAGAAGGCAGGCCCTTTTTGGTAATGTCAGCTGGTGCGGGAATTGAACTCATACTCTTGGTGTTATTCTGCTTCACAAACCAGCTACCCAGCCAACCAAACCCCCTTTATATATGCGACATAGAAATACACATCAGACTTAAATCTTTTCTTTATGACATTTTTAACAAGACTTTTACAAATAACTGATATATGGTGTATTTTTTGAGTGCAATAACCTTTGACGTCCTTTTGCCAAGTACGTTGTTGCCTCTTTGAAATATGTTCAGTAACTGATCACCAATGTAACTAAATTACAAAAAGAAAACATATGGTCTAACAAGCTAGATTTCAGTCTGGAATCTGACTTGTTCAGTATTATCATCAGCTGCAATCATAATTTTTAAAAGGCATTTCATAGACTACCACATATGATATTTGTTAGCAAAATTGAAGCTATGGAACACAAGGAGCAGGAAAAATATGGATTTGGTAAGTTATAGAAAATGCATAGTTGTGATGAGAAAGCCTCTTTATTGGACTAGAGGCAGATAATCATTGGTATTTCCAAGAATTTGTTAGGGCACTAATGTTTTTGATAAACATAAATTACTTGGATTTGGGAGTTTGGGACCAAATTCTGAATTTGCAGATGAAACAAAACTTGGAATTGTACTAAACAGTAACACTGACAGGAAGATGATATTGGCAAACTGCCATTGTGAATGGACATGGGGGATGAAATTCAATTCAGAAAAATCTGATGCAATAAACTTTTGTCAGGATAAGTAAGGAGAGATGTGCTCAGTCGTGCAATTTTACTGATATGGACCTGGTGGTATTTGATTGTAAATCCTTGAAAATGGCATGAATGGTTAACAAAGCAGTTAATAATGCTGGCTTTGTTAAGAAATTATGTGGAGGTGCCGGTGTTGGATTGTGGAGCGCTGCTTGATGAAGGAGCAGCGCTCTAAAAGCTTGTACTTCCAAATAAATCTGTTGGACTATAACCTGGTGTTGTGTGACTTTTAACTTTGTTAAGAAAGGCATAGAATACAAGAGCCAACAGTTTTGCCTCACTTATATAAAATATTGTCATAGCTGGTGCATTGTGGCCAATTCTGGCCACTATAGTTTAGGAAGGACATGGAGGATTTTGAGATAGTACAGAAAACATTTTACCAGACTGGTTCTAGAGAAGAGGGATTACAATTGTATGGATAAGCTGAAAAAGCCGGACTGTTTTTTTTCCCTGGAGCAGAGATGTCTAAGAGGATTGTTGATAGAGCACTTTAAAATTATGAAGTATTTAGTAAAAAAGAGGAAATTTCCAATGATTTAAAAAGTATTTGGGACATTAACGAGAGACAATATGAGGAACAGTGTTGGTGTATCATAAGAAATGATTAGGTTCTCAAAAGTATTGAGAGTAAGTGGATGCAGATTCAATTATAGCCTTCAAAAGGTAACTGGATAAATACTTGACAAAAAATTGTGATAATGCGAAATGAGCAGGGATTGGTTGAAGTAGACCTCTCTTCAGAAAGAGACAGCACAGACTCGATCGGCTTAATGACTTTTTTTTGGTATATTAATGTATGATTTTAGGCTGCTGAATTATGTGACTGTGTTTCATTAATGATGAAGATTACCTGATGAAGGAGCAACACACAGAAAGCTTGTACTTCCAAATAAACCTATTAGACTATAACCTGATGTTGTGTGATTTTTAACTTCATTAATGAAGATAGTTTGGAAGAGGATTCCTGCAAATATAAAGGTTGGATATCTGAAAATTAAATTCTCATAATGGATACATTATTGGTCAGGCTGATATTTATTGTCCATCCGTTGTGTCTCCTAAGAAAGTGGTAATGAGCAAAGTTCCCACTAATAAATCCTGCTTGCACAGGGCCTGTTTATGGCACTGTATGTTCTGTTCAAGGTTTCTATGCAGCCACACATCTTAAAGGGAACATTGGTTGAGCACTGCCTATTGAATACACTGAGTGCACATCACAAATTACTCTATGTCTGTGTACCCATGCAGGTAAGAAGGAAGATATCTGGTCAGCTTTCTTCTAAAATAGCTCACAGTCCAAATGAATGTATTCCTACAATGTTGCTTAAAGGGAATTTCTAGGAATTTTGTCCAAGCGTTGATTCATTGATCTCATTATAGGAATAGTTTTAATTTCAGAACAATAAATTTACAGCATGAGATGAGATATGTGATCATTGACTCAATTATGTCATAATTTTTTAAACTATAGATGATGCATGTTTTTTTAAAAAGGCTCACCTCTACAACACCAATCCATTCAAAACACAAATACTAATAATCAAAAAAGATCAATTTTTGAATACATACCCTTTTTGCAAAACCATTTGTCAAAGAGTTAAAAGAAATGTGCAATCTCCACTTTATAATAAAGACTCAGTTATCGAACAACATAATTACCTAATAACCCTTATAATTGGACTTTGTTTTCTCATTTGTTTTCATCATGTGCTGCCCATTATGAACCATTCAACGTAGCACATCCCATATTATGATGTGTGTTATATATGGAGCCCAAGGACTTTGGGTTGGACTAGGCCAATTTTAGGACAGGGCATTTCAAAATTGAATTCATGTTTGTAGAGAGTTGCATGAATAACATTTTAACTTTGGGGGTTTGTTGATTCTTCTTGAGTTCTTTCCGTGAAGACAGGTCCAACTCATAGTGTCATAAATCTCCAAAGTGTGTTGGACAAAGATGAACTCCAGCACTTTAGCTGGAACAGGAATGAAACGCTGTCTTATTGCTACTAAACTGATCCATGCCAGCTATCCAGCCAACTGAACAAACCAGCCCCTACCAAGGAATTCAGCTGCTGTGGCAACGTACATTTTAATATGCAAGTTGTAACTTGGAGCTACAGAAAGTCATGGTGGAGACGCCTATTTCTGCTCATCACACAGTTGATGAAGAATCTCTTCTGCTCTTATCACCTGCCATTGTTGAAACATTGAAAGGATTTCTATTTTGATACTCAACCTTGTTTGACCATGTTCTGAACGTGGCTTCTTTCAACATTAAGTCCTGGAGTGGGACTTGAACCCAACACTTAAGCAGAGATGTGTCACAAGACAAGACCTCTTCTATATCAGTTAACCACTCAAAATAGGAGACAATGGCTTAGTGGTATTATTGCTGGACTGTAAACCCAGATAATGTTCTGGGGACCTGGATTTGAATCCCGCCACTATGGATAGAATTAAGAATCTAATGATGATCATGAATCAATTGCCGATTGTCAGAAAAACCCATACATTTCACTAATGTTCTTTAGGGAAGGAAACTGCCATCCTTACCTGGTCTGGCCTATATGCGACTCTAGATTCATAGCAATGTGGTTGACTCTTAACTGCCCTATGGGCAATAAATGCTTCATAGCCATCAATGTCCTCATCCCTTGAATGAAGAAAGAAAAATAATAAATACAATCAGTCGGATCTTCCTTTCCATTTACTCCCCATGAAAAGAAAGATTAATTGAGACATAGGCCTATTTAACAGCACCCATTTGCACTTGACACTCAATGTTAAAGTCACCCCTGTCGTAAAATCAGATTTACCCAACTACCTTGTTGAAACTTGCCTCTTAGGTCTGGAAGAAAGGTAAATACCATTAAATTTATTTAAAGAAAATGAAGGCATTATCCCAGTGTTCTTAAAACAAGACCATCAAATGCCAATTAGTCATTTTTTTGTTGATGTGGTCAATGCTGCTATGTTTGCCTAAGTAATAGGAGTCATTGTACTTCAGAAATACATTGGGTGTGAAACACTTTTTGTGTTGCTTCATAAGGTCATGATTGGCTATTTTCTGAACAAAGCCTGTAACTCTTTCTCAAACTAACTTAGAAAATAACTTGGATGGTGTGTAAATGCCATTGCCTGTTTTGCACTTTTGACCCGTAAATGTAAACCTGAACGAGTCATTATTACATATAACGTTGTTGCATTGGACTCTGTTTGGTGGAGTTTACAACTGTTTTCACCCACCAGTTGGAGCACCAGAGAGAACCCCAATCAGTTTCATGAGGAGAGCTGAAACTTTATTGCTGGAACAGCACAGCAGGTCAGGCAGCATCTAGGGAACAGAAGATTCGACGTTTCGGGCACATGCCCTTCTTCAGGAATGAGGAGACCCAATCAAAACAGTTGGGCTCTTCAAAGAATTAATTGGCCATTGTCAGATCTTCTAAACAATTGAAGCCCTCATGACAGAGGTCCCACTCCTGAGAGCTTAATCCGAGGCTGGCAGACTCACCACCAGAGGGGGTGATAGCTGGTGGCAGAATGGTATCCTCATTGATGTCTCTAGTTCTCCTTCAGCTTCTGTCAAAGATCATGTATTGAGTCTTCCCTGCTTTCCATAGTTTCAATACCTTTAAATAAAGTAAATTCTAGTGAAGCCAGTCACATTTCCTAGTGGGAAGGAGGTCTGATTAGATCAGTTTGATTTTCCGGTAAACTTTATTTGCTCACTCCAGGACTTGAATCCCAAAATATGAGACAAAAGATGACACACAGCTTAAATTTACTCAGCAAGTCCATGAGCTCCCCATCAGTGTTACTAGAATAGAAGGCCAGCAGCAAAGAAAATATATTGCTAATATTTAGCACTGACATCCAAAGCCACATTTGCTGAACTGTAGGCTATTTTTGTTGCTCTTAATCAATATTTTACCCTGTGTTAGTTTAAGATGGGCTTTGTTGGCAGCCTTTATTGGTGCATTTAATTAACCCGTTATGATCTTATATCTATTTTTAATCATTGATCTTATGCACACAGATCTGTAAAAATAATCTAATCAATATCACAATGTTCTAACATTTTGTATACACTCTGGTACAAAGCTCTCTCTGTTCCTGGGATCCTTATAAAATCAAACTCAGCTAAAGTTGTAATGCTTAATAGCAATGGTTCACCAACATAATATTTAATTAATCATTTACAAAATATGTATCTCAGGGTGGAGTCCAGTTTAGAAAGTTTAATGAATTAATTGTTGTCCAGTGATAAGGTGAAGTTGATAAAATTATGTCCATGATATTTCTGCCAACACCTCCATGTTTATTCTCTTCTATGCCGACCAGTCCAATGTTCAGTCTGTCTTTCTGTTTAGGACACTGACCTTCATGCAACTAGTCACTGAAAAAGTCACATCTTGTTCTTATATCTGTCTTTACTGATCTGAAAGCAGTCATGAAACATGATCCTGTCTAGTTTCCCAGCTCTAAGCTGCATCACAAATTAGCCTTTACCTGGTTGTCCCTTCTATATTAAGTATACAAGTAACATGTTCCTGCTCCAGGCTTAGTTTTCACTGGCAAGCTCTAATATACTGCTCTTGGTTCTGAAGTGGGAGATGGCACAGGGCAGGGTGACACTAGACACACGGACACACAAGATAGCCGCTGAGCTATAAGTTGGCCATTTGACATGCAAGATGGTCTCTGGACCACAATATGGAGAGAGACAGCAAAGCAAACACAGATACTGCCTGGGGCCACCAGAATACCAGCACAATGCACTCACAACCTAAATGAATAGTTTAAGGCGGGTGGGGGAGAGAATACACGAGTAGCGTATACTGCCCACCAAAGTGTATGGGTCCAGCCAACAGCTTTTATAGAAATGCTAACAGCTTGATACGGACTCAATGCAAAATGCCAGGGCTGCAGTAATCATCCTTCTCAGGAAGAGCGATTAGCGCCCATTACTACAGCAATGGGACTTCCACACAGACGCTGAACTTGACAATGTCTGCGCTGAAACTGACAACGACCGTGCTGAAATTAACAAAGGCTGCGCTGGAACTGACAATGACTGCATCGAAACTATCAATGATTCTGCAATGATTACAGTAAACAAACTATATTACAAAGACAATAACCTCATCACTGACCTATTATGTTCCAAAATGTATAACAGTATCTTGACATGTGTTCCGGGTCGAGAGAAGAATCACAGCTGACCACTGTGCTGTTGGTGTCTTTCTCTCCCCGGAGCTCCGGGATTTCCTTGTACAATAAACTCTGTCATTGAACCCTGACTCTGAGGCTGGTGACTTTCTCCACAACAATTGGAACTGTGAGCAGGGTTCTTATTACTGGTGCCCTGGTCAAAGGCCATGATCGGGGAGCCGGGTTAAGAGCCAATTTGTACCTGCAAATGGTACACAGCCCGGTCTGTGTCCTCAGACCAGGCTGAGGACACAGTTTAAAAGGTATACCGATTGTAATGTCTAACTTGCTACAGTACTGAGTTTAAAAAGTTAGGTGCATGTCTGTGGAGAATAAGTGTTTAACTGTATTAATTGTTGTAAGAACCTGCTGCTTGTACTGAAACAGCCAGAGGACAAGGTAGTGCCTGTCTCAAAAATCCTGTCCTAAATCGATTGTTAAGAGGGGTAGCCCCCCACATGAAGGTTGGGATTTGAAGTGGGAATTGAGGCGCCAAGGGCACTAGGAGTTGTGAAGCACAAGTGGCAAAGTCAGGTAACATTGGACTCTGTAGGGGCGGACAACGTAGAGTCCAGTTAGAGTTTAAGTTAAAAGTTGGATTCTGTTTGTACTTGTAATTTCCAGTGTGGTGAGGAAGAGGAGCTGATCACTCTGACCAAGACCCAAACCTCAGTGGACGGTACGTTACCAAGGTGGGGAGCGAGTCCCACCAGCAGAGAGCACACTGGGCTAGAGGTAGGATTCTGGACCTATCAGGATGCATTGGGTCAGAAGAGATGGCTGGGAGTGTAGAGGAGTCCTGGTAGAGAGCTCGCCCCATTGAGCCAGCATTCCCAGCCGACCAGTAGATACCAACTAGTAGTGGTGGCCAGGAGGGTCGAGAAGTCCCACCGGTAGAGAGCACACCTTGCTAGGAGGCTGCTACAGCTGTATGGATGGTTCTGGGACAGTATTATTCGTCAGAGGGTGGAGAAGTCCCCACTATTCGGGGGTATACAATCTGTTAAATGGCAGATCAAAGCTTTAAGGGGAATACTGTAGGTTCCCTTATTGAGAAATACTAGGCAGACAGACAGGGGTTGACAGACCAAATGAAGAAAAGTGGTTGGGACCCATCGCAGACATTAGCATGACAGAGAGAGTGGATAGATAAACAGAAATGGAATAAAACTAAAAAGATAGGGGTAATGTTAGTGTACCAATTAGCAGGCCTAATTGAACAAGTGAGTGCTTCCACGAGATGGAGAAAGGGCCAGGAACAGGTTAAAGAGCTGGAGGACAGAATACAAGAGTTGGAGCAGGAGCTAAGGAAAGTGTACAAAAATTCAAACATGGATTCGCTTCTTCCTTACGAGACCACCTAGCAGGAACCAACTGCTCCCTCTGTTGGACTAACCATTCAAGAGTATAACTTTGCGCCAGTTACTAGAGGAGGAACAGATTTACAGCCCAAAGTGAATTATAAACCCTTCATCCTGGGGAAAGGCTGCAAATTATGGCCTCCATGGGCAAATTACAGCCCCAGAGCATAAACTCCAGGTTCTGGGAAGAACTTTTAAAGTGTATGGGTAGAGCACCAACTACATCTGAGAGACATAACACCAGCTGGTCCGGGCAGCTTGCCCAGTGGACAGGTGGAGACAGATAGCTGGTGGACCCGATGCCATAGCAGCCTGAGATTTTAGGGGAGGACGGTGGACACATGCTGTCGAGATAGATGCCCAGCAGGCCCCCTTCGCCAATTTTAAAGAGGAAACCCAGAGGGTGCTAGGAAATGCTCCTACGAACTGGAGCAAGACCACGGCCACTAAGCAACTTAAAGGGGAAGGAGCCTCTGAGTATGAGAAATGCTTATTTAGGGTCTATCAGGAATGCTCAGGGCAAGCAAACCCAGATCGGGGGAACCGGGCATTCATCCAAGCTTTTAGAATTGGGCTCTCTAGCGCTCACCAATCCATCCTGAAAATGGGAGTAATAATCTCCCAGGATTTTGATGATCTCGTTGAGTCGGCTAAGAGGGAGCAAGAGCCAGAAGCTCCTACGACAAAGGCAAGACCTGACAAAGCAGCCAATTGGAATGGAGGTGACAGGAGAATAAAACAATCCTGCCACAATTGTGGCCAACAGGGATACTTTGAGAGAGAGTGTAGAGCCCCATGACCGGGAAATAGAGTAGGGAACAATATAAAATACTGCAGCCACTGCAACAGAACAGGACACACAGAAGCTGTGTACTGAGAAAAGCATGGGGCACCCCCAAACACCACCCGGGACACTGCGGAACCGAGGGGAGCCTGAGGTCAGCAGAGCTGACAACCAGCTGCCCCCATTCGTGAGGGCAAGGGAGAGGAGAGAATTTACATACCCGCAGGAATAGGAGGGAGGAAACACAGGAGTGTTGGAGGGAGGTGAGGGGGGAGGTGTGGGTGCAAGTCTTGCACCTCCTGCGGTTGCAGGGGAAGGTGCCGGGAGTGGAGGTTGGGTTGGTGGGGGGTGTGGATCTGACGAGGGAGTCACGGAGGGAGTGGTCTTTATGGAATGCTGATAGGGGAGGGGAGGGAAATATATCCTTAGTGGTGGGGTCCGTTTGGAGGTGGCGGAAATGACGGCGGATGATGCGCTGTACATGGAGATTGGTGGGGTGGTAGGTGAGAACCAGTGGGGTTCTGTCCTGGTGGCGGTTGGAGGGGCGGGGCTCAAGGGCGGAGGAGCGGGAAGTGGAAGAGATGCGGTGGAGGGCCTCGTCGACCACGTCGGGGGGGAAATTGCGGTCCTTGAAGAAGGAGGCCATCTGGGTTGTGTGTTTTTGGAACTGGTCCTCCTGGGAACAGATGCGGTGGAGTCGAAGGAATTGGGAGAATGGGATGGCGTTTTTACAGGGGGCAGGATGGGAGGAGGTGTAGTCCAGGTAGCTGTGGGAGTCGGTCGGTTTGTACTAGATGTCCGTGTTGATTCGGTCGCCTGAGATAGAAATAGAAAGGTCGAGGAAGGGGAGGGAGGAATCTGAGACTGTCCAGGTGAATTTGAGGTCGGGGTGGAAGGTGTTGGTGAAGTGGATGAACTGTTCAACCTCCTCGTGGGAGCACGAGGCGGCGCCGATACAGTCATCGATGTAGCGGAGGAAAAGGTGGGGGGTGGGGCCAGTGTAGTTGCGGAAGATGGATTGTTCCACATATCCTATGAAGAGGCAGGCATAGCTGGGGCCCATGCAGGTGCCCATGGCTACTCCTTTCGTTTGGAGGAAGTGGGAGGATTGAAATTGACCAACCAACCCAACCACCCTGTGGCTCAACATTTCAATTCCCCCTCCCACTCCACCAAGGATATGCAGGTCTTTGGACTCCTCCATCGCCAGACCACAACAAACCGACGGTTGGAGGAAGAGCGCCTCATCTTCCGCCTAGGAACCCTCCAACCACAAGGAATGAATTTGGATTTCACCAGTTTCCTCATTCCCCTCCCCCCACCTTGTCTCAGTCAAATCCATCGAATTCAGCACCGCCTTCCTAACCTGCAATCTTCTTCCCGACCTCTCCGCCCCCACCCCAGTCTGACCTATCACCCTCATCTTGACCTCTTTCCACCTATCACATTTCCGACGCCCCTCCCCCAAGTCCCTCCTCCCTACCTTTTATCTTAGCCTGCTGGACAAACTTTCCTCATTCCTGAAGAAGGGCTTATGCCCGAAACGTCGATTCTCCTGTTCCCTGGATGCTGCCTGACTTGCTGCGCTTTTCCAGCAACACATTTTCAGTTCTGATCTCCAGCATCTGCAGACCTCACTTTCTCCATGAAGACTGTCTGCCAATTACTTGGCATTAGACAAAAATTTCACATTCCCTATCACCCCCAGAGCTCAGGGATGGTAGAGAGAATGAATAGAACACTCAAAAATACTTTAGCTAAGGCTATGCAAAGCTCAGGCAGAACATGGGCTGAAATGCTGCCAACATTACTAATGAGATTAAGAGCCACCACAAATCAGGCAACCGGGCTAACACCTTTTGAATTAATGACCGGGCGAGAAATGGAATTTCCAGAGACAATAATCACAGGTGGCACCGATGTGGGTCCATTAAAAGACAAAATTTGGTGGTATGTAATGGAATTAAGCACCCAATTGAAAGGGATGCGAAAATCTGTAATTAACAAACAGGACAAAAAGGACAAAGGAGGGGAACTTGAAATCCTCCCTGAGGTCCCAGCAGCAGGAAGCTGTGTCCTGGTGTGAGCACTGCCCGACAAACCAGGCTTTGCCCCAAAATGGAATGGGCCATACGACGCGGTAATAAGTGGGGACACCTGGGCCTGCACAGATATTAAGGAAAAGGCACATGGAAGCACTGGACCCAACTAAAACCATGAAAGACTCCTATAACCAAAGTAATGTCATTGACAATTCCCCAGGTGCAGACAGGAACGGCAGACAAGACGATCATCCCGGGGAGGAGGGTGGGGGCGGGGTCGATGGGGGGAATACCGAAAACATAACAGAACAAACCACACAGAGGCACGACTGCACCTCCTGACGAAAACAAAGACTTTGACTGATAACTTTATTTAACTGCAAAACATAAAAACCTCTATGTATTTCACTGTATTTAAGTGCTGCAACTGTCAGGAGCATCTTAGGATTTGAGGATAACCTCTTCTATAAAACCCACGTAAGCTTGACTGGGAACCGAACTGTCTGCTACCCACTGGCGTGATCAGTAGAATCCCTATTTGTGGCCACCCTGATGTTTACCCATCACGACCGTGGGAGCGCCGTGTAAGGGGCAGATAGGAAAATATAAATGGGGACTCCAGGGTAGATGTGTGCAGTTAGTAAGGTTAGCTGGCCCATGGGGCCAGGCCCCTAGGCTAGGGAAGAGAAGACCCATCTAAAACCCAGTAATTACCTACTCTGTTTCACAGGGCAGGGATGGGGATGCTTTCATGCCCTGGTTCCCAAAATGGAGTCATGCGTCCAGACTCAGTGCACTCATCAGCATTGTACAGTCACCAGGGGACAGTTTACCCGCACCTGCAGTGAGCAGGCATGCTCGAATGTGACCGCGGGCAGACAATTCATATGTGACCAGTGCATTGGCACCCATGCCAGCTCCGCCACATAGTTGTACCTGTTCGATATTTACCAGCTTGGGGTACACCCGGGGGATCATGGGTGACAGGGACGTACTGACAGACGGAAGGTCAGGACAATGTATGTTTCCAAGCGGCGAAGGGATTTGTTTTTCTATTTAAGGGGACTTATGCAACAGACACCCCAGACCTCCCAAAATTGTTCACAGCAGGGACAATTGCATCCCTTACTGTACCATGCCCCAGCGGGGGACATATTTGGAGAAGGATAGTGACCCGCTCCATCAGCCAGGAGTTCTGTGCTGACTGGCAGGCCCCCACCACTTTGGGGTCATCACTGGGATATGGATTCTTGGGATCTCTATCTTTGGGGGGGCACTGCAGGGGTTGTCAGTGCTAAAAACCAAAATTACCTTGTATGTGGCCTGACTATCTTAGGCAGTAATACCTCAAAAGCTCTGGAACCAATTAACAGAGAGTTGGCTGAACTCAGACTCTACACACAGCAGACATGTTACGCAGTGGATTATCAATTAGCACAGCAAGGGGGAGTTTGTACAATTATTGGTGACAATTGTATCACCCATGTTATTGATGCCTCTTATAACATTACAGAAGCCATCATGAATATCTGAGACCAGCTAGATAATTTTCAACAGGGAGCCACAATTACAGACAGCTGGCTAAATTGGTTAATAGGTAGATCTTGGGGACCGCATTTGGCACACGGGGTAGTTCTCCTCACTGCACTCATGCTAGTATTCTGTGTGGGCCTCAGGTGTTTAAAGCTCTGCTGTAAGGTGCTACTGCCGATAACTGTGCCAGCAGTGAGTGTCACCACAAAAGAGCCCCCAATGAAATTGGCACTCCATTATACCCTCGGGAGGGGGAGTTCCTAGAGATCACCTACCTCTACATGTAAATTGGGTGGTCTGCGGGAGATCTCCTTGACCACAAAGGGGGGAGTCACCTCCTTGACCACAAAGGGGGGAGTGAAATGGGAGATGGCACGGGGCAGGGTGACACTAGACACATGGACACACTAGATGGCCGCTGACACACAGGTTGGCCGCTGGACCACAATATGGAGAGAGACAGCAGAGCAAATACAGACACTGCCTGGGGCCACAATGCACTCACAACCTGGTTGATTAGTTTAAGGTGGGTGGGAGAGAGAATAGACACGAGTAGTGTATACTGCCCGCCGAAGTGTCTGGGTCCAGCCAACAGCTTTGATGGAAATGCTAACTGTTTGATACGGACTCAGTACAAAACGCTGATAGCCAGGGCTGCAGTAATCGTCCATCTCAGGAAGAGCAATTAGTGCCCATTACTACAGCAATGGACTTCCTTGCAGACATTGAAACTGAAATTAACAATGCACTAGAACTGACAATGACTGAACCGAAACGATCAAAGATTCTACAATATTTACAATAAACAAACTATATTACAAAGGCAATAACCTCATCACTGACCTATTATGTTACAAAATGTATAAAAGTATCCTGACATGTGCTCCGGGTTGAGAGAAGACTCGCAGCTGACCACTGTGCTGTTGGTGTCTTTCTCTCCCCGGAGCTCTGGTGTTTCCTTGTACAATAAACTCTGTCATTGAACCCTGACTCTAACTCTGAGGCTGGTGATTTTTCCCCACAACAGTTCCAAAAGATCTATACTTTCAGGACATTGTGATTAAAAGACCAAACTAATGGCTATCTTTCAGATGTTGACATTCCTGCCATATATGGACTTCTTTCAGATTTCCAATCTTTCTCTTTATATCTTTGTTAAATCTCATGGGCTAGTGCACTAGAAGTCAAGCTGTGCTAATCCCAGTGTCGTCACAAAAGTTAATTTCTCTTTATCAAAGTACGCAAAGTCCTAAATTTCTCTGTTTGATAGACTCAGGTTAGCAGAAAATATGCACCAGAATTCTGTACTTAATAAGAACAACTATTTGTAACAAATAAGTAGATTATATCTACAGGTAAACAACAGTGAACTGTTAACATATAACTCTACTAGTTAAAACGCTAAGATCCTCGAAAACCACACTACACAAACATATAAAAACAATGATGCTGTAGATGGAGCTGTATAAAATTCTGGGGAAACAGTTCAAGACACAAGTCCCGATGATTCGATTGAAAAGTTCCTGTGGTTTCCATGGTACATTACTTCTGAGCTCTTCCTTTGAGTTCTTTCACTTCTTCACAGGCGATACATAGTGACTGGTTCACAAATTGTAAAGTCTCTCGTATATTAGTCAAAGCAACAGCTAACAGCTACTGTGGAGGAAAACATTGGCTTTCTATATCTTCAGGTATTTTGCTACAGGGTCAGGCACACAGCACCTCCCCCTTCCAGATGTTTGAGGACTTCTGCCAGTATTGTCCGCAACCACAAGCTGTTCGGCTACCCACGAGTCAGAGTTGTCATCACACTGATGACCTTTGACATCAATGATTTTGAGTGTAAGTTCAAAATTTGAATGTAAATGCAAACCAATCAGCTTGTTGTTGACTGCATCTCACTTTGTACTCTCACCCTGATGCTGTATCATCTTTTTACCTTCCCCCACTTGCAAAGCAGCAATGTAAACATGAGTTTCAGTAGCATGGTTTTTAAAAGTGCTGTAATTCCTTTCACAGTCCTTTGTTGTAAAATGGTCCTTCTCCCAATTCAGTCCTCAATAAAAGATGAAACTAGATAAAAAGAATCATTCTCTATATTCTCAACATAGAGAGTATGAAATTTCACTTTCCAGATTTAGTCAACTATTAATTCCAATCCAGCCTCAAGTCTAAGCTCCAGTCTTCAGAGCCTATTGTTTTGTCACTGAACTTTCATCTTGTTAGAATTTTAGATAACCAGGGTAAATACAAATGGAAAACGAGGGACTTCAAGCGAGCGAAACTTTAACATTAGAGGTAGGTCATTGAACTGTGATGTCAGAAAACACTTCAGATTGAATGATCGTCCTGGATTAGGAGGTTGAGTAATCCTCCTCCTGTACCTCTCTCCCTGTGTTCTTGTGATATTCCAACCAAGATTCATCTGTCTAGCTACAACACCAGAAACATATGATTTAGAACTTGAACTTATTGCTCTTTTTGGCACCTTGCTTTGTGCAAAACGACTCCATATTTGTCACTGTGCTTTAAATTAATTAATTTTATGTGAAGAATGTTTAGATCTTTTTGAAAAAAGTTAACACTTATTTAAGTACCTCAATTACCTCATATCATTATAAAAGATTCAGCGACAATGAAGTACTTTCTTGAAGTGTAGTCACTGTTGTATGGGAGGGAAATGTGGTAGCCATGTTGTGTGCAGTAAGGCTCCATAAATAGCAAGTGACAACATAGTCTGTTTTGAGAGATGTTTATGGAGCACCATTCCTTGCTCCCCTGCTATTCCTTTAAATTCAATGGAACAATTAACATTACATTTGAGAGGGCAAATAAGGTCTCAGTTTAACATTCTCCAAAACCCTGCACCTTTGACAATACAGTGTTTCCTCAGTACTGCACTGTGACATTGGTCTCATTTACTTGCTCAAGTCTCTGGAATGAGGTTTGGATCCCCAGTCTTAGAGGTTAGTTTGAATGGTGTAATAAGGCGCCTCATAAATACAAGCAAAAGGCTTTAACAGGTTCCAAAACTGTTGGCAGGTATATTACAACATATTCTAGCTTTGTACAGAATTCGGACTATTCCGGCTTCAAATAGGTTTTACTGTGGATAATGGTTCAAGCAAAGTTCACGAGCTGGTCCCAGAATGAATCCTAAGAATGTAAATCACAGTCAGCAAATACAGTTTGGAGTTTAAAACTTCCTTTTAAGACAAGTTTAAGGCAAATGTCAGGTGAGTCAATAAGAAAATTGGAACAAATGGAATGTACATCTCCTTCTCCTGCAAATTGTAGAGAATTTATATTCAAGGTGCTGGCAGTAGATCAAGTAAATTTTAGTTAATGGAGTGTAGAGATATTAAATACTGATTTTGATATGGCTATAATAGGAGCTTGTTAGATTGGTCATAATAAAAATTCAGTGTATGTGCATTTAACAAGAAATCTTTAGTTAAGTTTTCCATGACATAAAATCATGAGAGGCAAGCAAGCATTTTAGTATAAAACATATTGCGTTCTGCTAATAATCCATGCTTTATGTTCCAATGCCAGTCTTAGGAACATAGACAATTCTGGATGAAAAAAAGACCAGTGTTAATCTAGTACACCGTCTCCAATTCTGGTATTTGCACGCTACAACAATACTGGAATTGTCATTAAAAACTGGCAATCAACTTCATCATTTAGTTTACATTAGACCCAGAGATGCCACAGGGGAATACTGCAGTTGTGGAAAGCATTGAGGACAATGATTCTTAAGTTGCCATCTCTTTAAAGAACTCGACACTAACCACATGACACATTTAAAATCACTAACATTCTACATCCAAAAATGTAATTTTCAGAAAGCAATCCACCTAATTTGGATATATTGTAATCTGGATGTAATTAGTCTTTGCGTAAAACAACATGGAAGATAGTTCATGATTCAGAACTGCTATTCTGAAATCAGATTGAACATTGAATACTACAATGGATTTTTTAATCAATTCTAATCTAGTCAATTATTCCTGTGCTGATGAACACCAAATTCTTTTTGACTTTGTTCACAGGATAGGACCTTAATTGGGAAGGCTGCATTTGTTACCGCCCATCCTAAAGCCTCTCAGGAAGTGAGTAATGAGCTGCCTTATTGAATTGTGGCTGTCAGAATTCTCAGAGTCTGTTAGGGAAAGAATTCCAGGATTTTGACCACATGATATTATGGCACAGTGATATAGCTCCAAGTCAAGATAGTGTGGGTGGTGGAGAAGGGAACTTGTAGGCGGTGTTGTTCGCAAGCACTTGTGGCCCTTGTCCTTCCAGGTTAGTAACATACTTGTAGATGGTGCACACTGCAACCACGCTATTACATTTTCTCTATCACAAAACCTTTTGATGTCTGTGCGAGGTAATGTTTGATTTTATAACTAATTCATCCAAATTCCTAATAAAATTTTGACATAAAATGCTTCTGGAGCATATAAAGAGCTAAGTGCTTTTTACTGATGAGGCAAACTGCTTGAAAAATAAAAACAGATGTTGTTGGAAAAGCTCAACAGGTCTGGCAGCATCTAAGCAGAGAAATCAAAGTTTATGTTTCGGGTTTGGTGACCCTTCCTCAGAACTAGTTCTGAGCTTTTCCAGCAACTTGTGTTTTTGTTTCTGATTTACAGTGTCTGCAGTTCTTTCAGTTTGCATGAGGCATAACTTAAGTATCCTCTAAAATAACAATTTGCATCTCCCACAGAAATCTAATTTGTTAATCATTACCACTGGGAATAAAAAAAGCTTTGCACTTAAACATCTTGCAGAAAACATGAGAAAATGTAAAATATTTAAAAGCAAACGGAAGTCTCAAGGTTTTCCATATGTTGTACCCATAATCCCCAGTTTTAATTTCAGAGATGAGACTGTTTCACGAAAACAGCAAATGGCAAGGACTTTTGGGGGGATATGGGGGCGGTGGTGGGGGGGATGGTGAGGAAGAATGAAGCTGTTACATTTTTGAGTCTTTACCTCAGATAATTTCTGTCATCTTTCATGCCAATGTTTAACGAAGGAGAACTCATCTTTCCTATGAATCAGATATTTGGTAATGTCACCAGTTCGGGGATCAAACAGAAATCCTCATCACTGTGGCCAATGCAGTGGATATGTTTCATAGCCTCACCAGATCTAACAAACACATAAAAGTAAGAGAATAAATATGTAGCTGATTACCTCATGTAAACTAATCCAAGCGGAAAAAACTACAATACTTTACAGGCCCTATCTTACTCCCTTGAATGTAGAAAACTGGAGGCAGAAACCCCACATTACTGACATTAATATTAATCCTAGATGTGAGCAAGTATCTCCTAATACTAACCGTGCAATACATTATTTTGCTATGTTCCTCCAAGAAGCCTCTTGATATTAGAAGAACTGTGGCATTAGTCACATAGTGAGAAAGGTCAACACTCATCACATCCACAATGGTCAAAGACAATCCCCAACTATTCTAATCACATTTTTCATCACTTGGTCCATATCCTTGTATGCCTCATCATCATAAGTGCATATGTAGACACTTCGAGTCATAGAGTCACACAGCACGGACTCCAACCAGTCTATGCTAACTGTAATCCCAAACTAAACTAGTCCCACCTGCCTGCGCTTGGCCCATAACCCTCCAAACACTTCTTACTCATGTATTTATCCAAATGCCTTTTAAACATTGTAACTATCTGTATTCATCACTTCCTCTGGAAGTTCATTCCACACTAGAACCACCCTGTGTAAAAATATTACCCCATGTCTTATTTTAAATCTTCCTCCTCTCACCTTAAAAATATACCCCCCTAGTCTTGAAACTCCCCCATCCTACGGAACAGACTCCTGCCATGCACCTTATCTATACCCATCATGATTTTATAAACCTCTATAACGTTAAGTATGGTGTAAGTTTCTGCCGCTACCACCTTTATGGACATTGAGGTCCAGATTCCCACTAGCCTCTGGGTGAATATGTTTTTCCTCACATTTCCTCTAAATGTCCAGCCCTTTACCTTAAATCTCTGTTCCCTGGTCATTGATCTCTCCATCAAAGGGAAATATTCTCTCAGACTTATCATCGATAGCTTTCAAAGTTTAAGCAGAACAAAATAAGTCAGAACCATGACTTACAAAATCAAACTAAGCTGTCAGTCATGCACATAGTAAACAGACAAAGAATGCTGCTGTAGGAACAGGAGGAGGCCATTCTCCTCCTCCCTTTAGAGGAGATCAAGACCGAGCTTAACTCCATTCACCTGGCTTGCTTTTGAAACTCTTAACACCTATGCTTCACTAAAACTATTGATGTGAAATTTGCAATTCACTCTGTCATGTCCTCTACCAATATAAAGATAGTACAGCACACTGGCAGAGTCCCCACCTTTGAGTCAGGGAGGTCTGGGTTCAAGTCCCACATGCTCCAGATGTGTGTCATAACATCTCTGAACTCCAGTCCCTAAAACTCAAACAAATGCTACATTAAATGTGACTAATGACAGCCTCTTGTCAAATTCAATCATCTCATTTTTAAAAGATGCACCGTTAACAAATAGGTCCATAATGTGGAAGTTGACTCAGTTTTCCTGCCTCACCATACATGATAGCAACAGCAAAACTCAGTGGAGGCAGTGTGTTATTTGTCATCTTCAGTTCTAAAGAAGAATCATAATGGATTGCAGGCTAAACCTGCTGCATTTCTCCAGCAGTTCCTGTTTCTACTTCATATTTTCAGCATACACAGTCTTCTGCCTGGGTCTGAGCAGGTGTCTTGTCTCTGGCAGTTCTCTGAGCGGCAGAGACATGGGGAGTTTCTTCCTTGATCAGCTGTAGAGGAGAGCCAGCGATGTGTTCACCGGATTTTGCTTCTGAGTCCAATCTTGGCAGAGAATGCACTGAGGTAAGAGGGTGCATCCTCTGATGGTTAAGTGGCTTCCTCCTCAGAGCTGAGGGTTTCCAGCACTGGCCTGTTCTGAATGGAAGTTCACCAATTGTTGCTGGCCCCTCAATAAAAGATGGGAGGAAACTATATTGTGTAAAAGGGATAAAAAAAAGTGTGCAGATTCAGACTGAGTGAACATTGGGTGTGAATGAGAGAGCAGCACAGCACAATGAAACTTACTCGGTTGGTTCCCTATTGACGTCTCCCATCCCCACATGTATGGCCGGGCTCTTCTCTGTTCAAATTGAATATTTGCTCCTCAAGAGGGGGGAAGAGCCTTATACCTCCTAGAACCCCCGTTGGTTTTGAGCTAACATTTCCTACAACGTGACAAATGGGAGGGATTGTGTATGATGGTCGTTGATGGAAGTAGTGATGCAAGAACAAGAGAGGTGGTATGCTGTCCCCAGTGAGTGAGTCAGTAGTGCAGAGGGCAGGCTGGATTGGTAATTTGGGCAGATGAAGTGGGTGAGAGCTGTTGAGTGGACATGCTGCATGCAATAGCAAGACGTTTAGTCCAGGAGCCTTGGTGAGAAATGTGTGCAGTGGCAGGGTTAGAGTGAGTGGCAATGGCTGTGTACATGAAGTAGCAGCGAGTAGCTGCTGGCACTTGGCCTTGTGGAGCGCAGATCATTCACGTTCTGTTGTGCTGCTAGGTGTTTCCGTTTAACTCATGACACAACACTGCTCAGGCCCAACATTCCCTCTGAAATGAGCAACTGCTCCCAGTTCAGCAATACCAATACAGTTCTGAGTGTTGACTTCTGGTTTTGGAATTTGCTGCTGTGCAGTATCCTTGGAGCTTCACACAAAAGATAACAATGTTAAGGGTAATGTAGCTCGGGAAGCTATCTCTGTCCAGGCTAATTATGTGCCATGGCTTTGCCTCCTTTGTGATCTGCAGTGAAAAGGCTAGACCTCTACTCACCAAGTCAACCATCAGTACTTCATGGACAGTGACCTGGAGGTAGAGTGCAAGCTTTTGCTTTCTGTACCATGTCCTTGGTGATATAGGGGAAGCAGCACAGTATGAGGGCCGGTTCCTGGCTTGCAGAGTCTGGGGTGATGTGTATTCACACTTTAAAGATGGCATGATATCATAAGCACCTGAGGATCCTGCCAGTGGTCGCACTTCCACCTCTTCTTCTCCATGATTCTAAAAATGACCACCAAAAGACCCAACTGCTTCATTAATGAGATGAAAAGCAGAAGATTGCGTGAAAAAGTCACTCCAGGGCATGATGGACTGGTGCCCCGAATCTCACTCACTCAACTGCAAATGGAAACATTCCACCTAATAATTTTATCCATTTTAGAATATGAAAGCTTTAGAGAGGGTGCAGAGGAGATTTACCAGGATGCTGCCTGGACTGAATGGCATGTCTTATGAAGAAAGGTTGAGGGAGCTAGGGCTTTTCTCATTAGAGTGAAGAAGGATGAGAGGTGACTTGATAGAGGTGTACAAGATGATGAGAGGCATAAATAGAGTGAATAGTCAGAGAAGTTTCCCAGAGCAGAAATGGTTACCACAGGGGATATAATTTTAAGGTGATTGGAGGAAGGTTTAGGGGAGGTGTCAGAGGTCGGTTCTTTACTGAGAGAGTAGTGGGTATGTGGAATACGCTGCCAGCAGTGGTAGTAGAGTCAGATACATGGAGGACATTTAAGCAAATCTTGGATAAGCACATGGAAGATCTTAAATGAAGGGTCTACAAGTTAATTTGGTCTTAGATTAGGATAAAAGGTCGGCACAACATTGAGGGCTGAAGGGCCTGTACTATGCTGTACTGTTCTATGTTCTATGTAGCATGCTAAAAACAAAAAATTGACATTGTTTCAATGACTTAACTTTTGAGTGAGAGATGGTTAGTTACTAATTAGTTGATTTTCTTCTATTGTGCGGATCTATGAACGGGACATTCTGCACAATCCTTCTCAATGTTTGGTCACTTCCAGTGTCTCCCTTACCATTACCCACAAGGCCATGAAAGTTTCCTCAATTGCTAAAGTGCATCTGAAGGTATCTGAGGTTGGTGGAAACACAGGCCTTTTGTCAAAGCATGATGCTGAGGCGGGAGTGTGATGTTCTCAAAAGCTCTTATGATTTAAGTGGTTTTTAGTTTTGTACTCTATTTAATCTGGAGACTTCACAAGAACAAAACAATTTGGGTAACTCATCATTTATAGTTTGTTCACTTCAGTGTTCTTGTAGTCGCCAGAGGACACACTGTGGGTGTGACTTAATGCCTCTCTCGAACGTAAGAACGGAGAGCATTTTATCATTTTTCAATTGGATGTCAAGGGGTGTTTTGTTCAGGAGTACCCACAGAGAGTTGGTGGCTGCTGGAGGAAAGACACCTAGCTGAGGCCTGGACATTAGTCAAACCCTTAGACTCTGAAGAGTGTTAGAAGGAGGAGGTTTTTGAGATATTTGTTGTGGACAGAGGTAGGTGTACAGGGAATGGCAACACTTGTGTTTCCCAATGCCAGCCCTCAACTGGGTGCGGAATACCTTTGAACAAGGAGCATCCCCAGAAGATGACAAGCAATGAACATATGTTTGCTTGTGGTGCTTCCCACCTGGCACTGGCTTATCCGAGACTGGTTTCGTATCAATGGCGGTGAGATGAGGTCCTTAACTGAGCATTAATTGAGTTGGGGATTGGTGTAGCAAGGCAGTCTCTGCACCATGGACCTAATTAGGTTAAAGGCTGCAAAGTTTCAATTGCCGTCCTTCTTCCTGATGAAGCCCCGTCCTCACCTCCAAACTTGTGTTAATGGCAGCACATAAATTACCACCTAATATATCAGCTGAGGTGTTATAACTAATTTTATAAAGGGTATGCATGATTAGCCACAAATACTTTCTCTTTTGCATATGCTTGTAATTTTTATTGTTTTGTTTTGCTAGCAGCAAGGAGGTTTTTTTTAGAAATGTCTAAAATCTATCTCAATTCAGGCTCCAATGAGTCTGGAAGGAATGTCACTCTCCAACATTGATGTGAATAGTTGTTGCCACTACAAGAATTTAACATTAAAATCTTTGCTTACTTGTTTTTCTTGGCAAACTTCCTCAGACTTTATGAGGAATCATCTTAGTTGTGATTTTTTTTGTTGTGCGTGCTATATATGATGTCTGGTTGTTGTTGTTCACCCTGGCTATTTTTAGGGTTTGGAGGCTGTATGGAAAAGCTGACCCAGGAACAGCTCTATGCATTATTTGCTGACATATCACTGTGCTGCTACAATAACAGCAGGCTACAATAGGATTAATTTGTCTTTGCTAGAGTCCCAGATGGAGCAATTGTTCAAATACACTTTAACACTGTTGTTGAGAACATCCCATAGTCTGTACTGTAAGGTTAAATGAGGGCCTTCAAAGGCACTATGTACTACCCAAACAAAGCACAATCTTGAGAGCTCCTTCATTTGGCTTTTGAATGCTCCCGTCACTACCCTGACACCCAGACAAGCCCATAGTCTAAGTCCCATGGGGCTGTGCATTCTTCTCTTAACAATTATGCAAGTCAGAAACAAAAACATGCAAACTTTGGCATTTAAATGAAGCTGAAAGATTTTGTGCACTATTCCACCATTGCTGAACTGATGAAAGATAGAACTTGAAATAATATCAAGCCTTTTGACACAGTATCTTGGGGAAACATCACTGCCCATAAGATATGGCCTGAATGCATGACTACACATGTAACACAAACCCACAAAGTCTGAGTTCTTGTAAAGACAAATGTCTTGAAGCTTTTTAACTTTTGAAGTTTATTAACATTTACAATGTTGTGATGTCTCAGGCTTAGACATAGACTAGGTCCTGTGCTTACTATTACTGTTACATTACATATACACAACTGTTTGACTGAACTGACTATGCTGACTCTGTTACACTGGGCAGAGGATGACTGAAAGCGAGGACCTGTTACACCAGATATTGTGATGTTATGTAACAGTCTGAATGGTCTGGAATCTATGCAAATTCACAATGCCCTTCATCACCTTAGGGTTTCCTAAAGAACTTTGTTTTTGAAGGGTCATCAATGTTGCGACACAGCAAAATGCAGGAGATTATTTTTATTCAGTAAAGTCTCAAAGTGACAAAAGGTTGAGTAGGGGGTGAACAGAGAATTTTAACCATATCCAAGGTAGCATATGGCATCAATAAGTATATACTCATGGCTAGATTGCATTATCAGTAAGTGCAGATGATTGCAGATCACATGGAGCTAGAAATTGGTTACAGAAGAGTCACTGGTTTTTACTCACACGGTTGTAAACTCTCTCTTTTCAAGAAAACCCAGACATCAATCCCCAGTATTGTAACAACCACCTGGCATAACTGTGCAAAACAGCAGTTAGTCAATGGAACAAAACAGAAATTGCTGGAGAAACTCAGCAAGTCTGGCAATATCTGTGGAGAGAAAACAGAGTTAACATTTCTGATCTGAAAGTAGAAGTTCTGATGAAGTATCACCAGATATTGCTAGACATGCTGAGTTTCTCCAGCAACGTCTGCATTTGTTTCAGAGATCCAGCATCTGCAGTTCATTGTTTTATATATCTAACTCTGGCCCTTTCTCCAATCACAACAGCTCCTATGAGTCTCATTTAGGATATTTAGTTTGCTTGATCTGGCATAACTTTCTCACAACCGTTTCGAAGTACCATCTGATAGCCCTTTCAACTTTCTGGGCACAGTTGCAGTTAGGATGGGCAATAAATGTGGGCCAATGTTCATGTCACAATCAGATTGAGAATAAATCAAAGGCACCAGCATAGGAACAACTGTCTATTGATTGGGGGAGATGCAAGGACTGGCTGATGAGGAGAAAACAAACAGAATGGGCACATGTTCACAGCAATTTAAAAGGAGAGGTTCTCTGTTTGAAACATATAAAATTATTTTGACAGTGCAGATAATTAGTGGCTGGTTCAGTTGGCTGGAGAGTTTTGAGTCTGTCTTAGCATCAGCGGCAAGACACTTAGGATTAAGAGGACAATAAATTTCTGCACTCCAGAGCTGTGAATTCTAGGAATTCTCCATCCCAGAAGGCTTACTAGTTGTATGTTTTCAAGATGGATATTGATAGAAATGTTTGGTCACGAAGAAAACAAGGAATGTGGGAAAGGGCATGAAAGTGGAGTTGAGGGAAAAGATTAACCAGAGATTTAGGGCACTGCAGAGCACACTGTTCCTACTCCTATTTCCTCTTATGTTCTTGCAAGCTTTCTCCATCTAAATTAGGGGGGGACGGTGTGATGCATGGACTTAAGCCAAGACAGAAACTGGTAGAATTACTTTTGATGCCTGTTATACAACATGCTCAAAATTCAACTCTTTTGAAATCAACAGAAGTACAAATTTAAAAGGTGTATAAAATGGATAACCACTGCAATTGTATTAGGTTTGTGTCGCCATCCATGGCCAATTTCACTCCCTTCAGCTTGAACGGTATCCTCTTCATGTGTAAAATAAACCTTTTCAGAGGTCTCTCCAAATTTCGACTCCATGTTCTGTCTGGAGCTAATTTTTCTGACCTGTGCCCTGGGGTTAAGAGTCGGGTTCTGCAAAGTATACACTGTTGTGAAATATGAACTCTGATTACAAAATAAGGGTTAGGGTTTTGTAGGATGGACTTTGTGAAACGGATTGTTTATTACACTGCTTACCATGGGTAATGGGTAAGATTCTGTGAGACAAGCATTACTGTGAAATGAAAGATTAATCTCCAAAGTATGTTGCAGATTATAATAGGTTATATTGGCTAAATTGTACATGATCTGTTAAAAGCAAGAATGTGTCCTCCCATTTAGTGAGTTTGGTGATTGAGGTTATTTATTCAGGCAGAAGTGTGACATGTAGTCATCTCACTTCCTGATGCTGGCTCCCTCGAAGAGACATCGAATTCTTTTGGATGAAGAATCCAAATCCCCAACCCTCTTCCACCCCCTCTTTGCAGGGTTCCCTGTGGCAAGTTTCTCCCACTGTTGGTTAAACACCAGCAGCACAAGACCATTCAGTGGGTATTCATTGCTCAGGCAGAGGTGAGAAAGTGGCAAGGTTCCCACCATAATTAAATGCCTCCCAACTTGTTACTGGGGCAGGGTGGATATTAAGTGTATACGTAGTTCCTCCTATTTACACTAGGAAGATCCCACCTGCACCCCACTGTGCTTTCTTACTCCAGCTGTTTCTTACTCTGCTGTACTGGTAAGCAGAGGGTTAATTGATTCACAGCAAAAATTTTCTAACACCTGCCCTGAAACATTATTACTCAGACCTGCACACTAAAGAAATTCTTTTCCATGCAAAGATTTTGGAGCATTACTGACAAATTTGATTAGTCGTTATAGAGATTCCCTTTAATAACAAGGAATCAACGCACATTTTATTCAAAAACAGCGTGACTGATTGAATACAAAAACAACACCAGTTTACCATTTCCATTTAATTGTCATCTATTTGCTAAGAAAAATTAGTATAATATTTACATAAGTGCCAAAGTGATGGGTGTGGAATAACGGAATGGTTTATCACAAGTGTTGCATGCCACAAATATTATTGATAACAATTCCCCTGGAATTTTATTGGAGATATTTGCCTGTCGAACTACTGTTTTCCTGTTATTAATGCTGACTCAATCTTTTATCTGCAGGGAGTTTGTGTTTTTGAAAATGGCCCTCAAGATAATGGCTATGTTTCCTTTCAGAAAATAACAAAGGTTTACTCAGAAATTGTTAAAGCTAATGCATCAGCAATTTCCTTTCTCTTGTCAGCAGCAATTTAACCAGGTCAAGAATTCCACAGAGATAGTGATTCAAACTTTCTGTTTGGAAAACAAGTGAACCAAACAGCACCAACACATGTTCCTGAAAATGTTTTTTTGGATTATGAGGCCTATTTTACACAAAAAAGAATCCAGTCTTTATAATGAGGC
The DNA here is from genome assembly GCF_037043375.1 of Chiloscyllium plagiosum. NCBI lineage: Eukaryota > Metazoa > Chordata > Chondrichthyes > Orectolobiformes > Hemiscylliidae > Chiloscyllium > Chiloscyllium plagiosum. The sequence continues at coordinate 23,344,248 of NW_028270168.1, forward strand.
TCCATTCTATATAAAGGTGCCTTTTCCTTATGCTAAAGTCCAATCCATACCATGAGATCCATTCCATACTTTGAGTCCTATTCTGTACAATGAGGGCTTTTCCGTACAGGACATTCATTCCAAGACAATGAGATTCATTCCAATGGGCCTTATTCTGTATAATGAGACCCATTCCATACATGCTATACAATGTGCCTACTCTAAATATGAAACCAATTCCATTGGATTAGGCTCATTTTCTACCCTTTTTGCACCACAATCAAAATCCCATTCCAAAATGGGAAAACTGATTTCTAGAATTCACATTTTAATCTTATTGTCGCTTGAGCCTCTATTTCCTAGTGTTGTAGAAATAAATGATTAAACTTGTCCCCTGTACCTCCTTCTTCTACATATATAATGTATTTTAAAAGTAATATATATAGATAAATGTGCACAGACATTTATTAAATGTAAATTTTATTAAAGTAAATTGTCCAGAATTGGTTTAGAAATATACTGGATGGAAGCTTATAGGGGTCTGAATGATGTGGGTGATGGTGGGATTTGTGGCTGAATTGGACGAGTTGCCATTTAAGAGAGATTATTGCTTGTTAAACAACTTGCCCAATTAATACAAACACAAAAACAAATAACTCATGTGGACCATGCATAGGGTAAATCAACAAGGTCTTTTCTCTGAAGTAGGGGAGTCTAGAACTAGAGGGCATAAGTTTGAGGTGAGGGGGAAAGATATAAAAGGGATCTAAGGGACAACTTTTTCACGCAGAGGGTGGTACGTGAATGGAATGAGCTGCCAGAGGAAGTGGTGGAGGCTGGTACAATTGCAATATTTAAAAGGTATCTGGATAGGTATATGAATAGGAAGGGTTTGAAGGGAAATGGGCAAAGTGCTGGCAAATGGGACTAGATTAGTTTAAGATATCTGGTCAGCTTGGATGAGTTGGACAAATAATATGTTTCCATGCTGTAACTCTCTATGAATCTATGACTCTTTAACTGCAGATGCTGGAAGTCAGCATTCAATTTTTGCCACAATTAATACTCAAAGTCCAAGATGTTGCATATCTTACCAAATGTACCAAACAAGCTCAGCTTGTAGAAATCTCGAGAGGGAAGGCAGAGCAAATACCTGCTGATGTCAGCTCACTTCTTGCTCTGAAGGACCTCCATGTTGCTTCTGACCAAACAGAATTTCAGGCCACAATCCACAAGCATCAATCGCATGCACTCCTCATCCACAAACATTAGCACCTGGTATTTGCCAACCCCTCACAAACACCATGGTACATCTTTGCCCCTTAATGGTAATGACACAGCAGCTCCAAAGCCACACTGTCCGTGCACATCTTTGCAAAATGTTCAGGAAACACAGGCTTGGATCACAGAGTGCACCAGCAACAAATATTGAAAGGCTGCAACTGAGTCACCTTGAGCATAGAGGCAGGCACCTTGCTCACAGATTAGATCAGACAGCATCTCATGGTTGTTAGCTCACTCACTTCGTGACTACCCACATTCTTGCACCATCCATGCCTAGCTTTGCCATGCCATGTCTGTTAGCACTTTAACCAGAGCCAAAGGCTATCAATATGGCTGTTTTGAGGTACTCTTCAACAAAGAGCACACAGATAGGCTGCTTGTTAGGAAGAATCTACCAAGGTACGGTATGGGTACAGCACACCAGATGTCAATCTAACACCTATAGCACATGCCAGCTATGCAGCCTACATACTGCATGTTCTTTTCAGTCAAATGGCCATGTCACAAAGTGGTGGAGGTTAATGCTATGAGTCAGAGAGGATCCATTCACACTTGCTTCAGGTAGATGGGAGCTGAGTGCAGCAGGCTTGATTACTCACTTGATGTAATGAACGTCTTCCTTAATAAAACTGCCTTTGTATGTTGACAGACTATTTATAAAATTGTTACAATGTGTAAGGAGGCTCAGTTTTGTGGAGGTCCAAAAATCCGTATTATGGGTGTGATTTTTGAATGATTCTCAGAAACGTGTGGTTTGTTGATAAGCTGTTGCCCACAATGCCAGGATTTACTTTAAATTATGGGGTTGAACTCCATTGGTTTTGGTTTTGCTGTGTTCCTTTTCAATGGCGAGAAATAAAAGCTCATGTTTGTAATTGTTCAACTGTATGTGATGTTCTCCTATTGGACAATGAGGAGATGCACATTGACAGTGGGCGTTGGAAGCAAAGAGGCACAGACTCAGAGAAGGTGTTCAAGATGGGACATAGGTAAGGAGAGGTAAGTTTTGTGTTGCGGTGGTTAAACAGCAACAGGTGAGAGAATTGAGTTGTATTTGCAAGGGAATGTCAGCCATGAGTGTCACCTATGTGCCATGGACAGTGTGGCATTGTAGCTGCTGTGCCATTACCATACCAGTAAGGGCCACTTGCAAGGGGTAGCAGTCTTTTAGTAGATATTCACTGTCTTATGAGTTGTTCTGAGAAGGGCCTATGGTAAGTTGGCGTAGAATTAGATGTGAGGACACAGGGGCATTATAGGTAGTTAATGAGGCGCGTTTGATGAGAGGTGCCAAGAAACCTCGCTTGGCCTAGTAGTGAGAACTCCTCCAAAAATCTTGATGCAACATTACTTTAGCCAAAAAAAAATAACATTCAGCCTATAATGTTTATCTGTACAAGATGCTGGCAGAGTTGAAAGAGAGTCTTCCTCTGGAAAATTTGCAACTTCACTGTAACAAGTGAAAGCTAAATGAATGTTGGCATAACATGTTACCATGAAATGCAAGAAAACCTACTAATAATGTGGAAAACCATAGTGAATCTTCTTTATACTAAAATAAAAAAAAATTATGTAGCACCTTTACCAACTTAAGAACAGCCAAATTACTTCACGGTTTTGAAACACAACCTCTGTTATAGTGTAGGATATGTGGCAACCAATTTATGCATAGCAGAATCCCCAAAAGAATCATGACTGGAGAATCTATTGCCTGAGAGATAAGCAATGGGTAGGACATTGAGAGAATTTCCATGTTCTGAAAAGTGCTACAGGATCCATTCTATCCAATCTGACAAGCTGAGGCGACATCTCAATTTAACATTTCTCCCAAAAAGATGAACAGACCTTCCCCAGTGTTTACTCAGGTGACATGCTCAAGTCATTTGGAGTTTGGAGTTTGAACTTGATTTTTTGATTTAACAGCAAATAGGCATGGAGCCATGGATGACCATGCGACACAACTAGACATACCACATGTATAGCCAGTGAACTCTCACTTAGCTCTGATACTCCTATCTGTCATTATCAACCTGAACTCATCCGGGGCATGAAAATGATAAACTCCTCTTCTTAATCACTGATGCATTTACAAACATCAGAACATCATTATGGGCGGCACGGTGGCACAGTGGTTAGCACTGCTGCCTCACAGCGCCAGAGACCCGGGTTCAATTCCCGCCTCAGGTGACTAACTGTGTGGAGTTTGCACGTTCTCCCCGTGTCTGCGTGGGTTTCCTCCGGGTGCTCCGGTTTCCTCCCACAGTCCAAAGATGTGCAGGTCAGGTGAATTGGCTATGCTAAATTGCCCGTAGTGTTAGGTAAGGGGTAAACGTATGGGTGGGTTGCGCTTCGGCGGGTCGGTGTGGACTTGTTGGGCCGAAGGGCCTGTTTCCACACTGTAAGTAATCTAATCTAATCTAAAAAAAAACCTTGCTCTCCTTTCAATTTAAATCGACAATTACAAATGTCAGTACCCTGCTCCTTAAATTAGGTTGGTATTATCCAAGTCGCTGACTGTTCTGTGCTGTACCTTGCTGCCTCTGCAGTTGTCTACTGCTTCTTCTCCCTGTTTGCTTTAACTTTTTATCAACAAACCACACGTTTCTGAGAATCATTCAAAAATCACACCCATAATACGGATTTTTGGACCTCCACAAAACTGAGCCTCCTTACACATTGTAACAATTTTATAAATAGTCTGTCAACATACAAAGGCAGTTTCATTAAGGAAGACGTTCATTACATCAAGTGAGTTTTGCCTTTATCAAAAAGGTGTTCACTGGGATTAGACATTGTGAGAAATGTGAGGCACTTTCAGATGCAATGTCTCCAAATCTGTAGATATATTTAAAAGCAAAATACTGTGAATGCTGGAAATCTGAAATAAAAATTGAAAGGTCTGGAAGTATCAGTTTCAAAGGTGAGCCATGCTAGACTTGAAACATTAGCCATGTTTCTCTCCATAAGGCCATAAGACATAGGAGCGGAAGTAAGGCCATTCGGCCCTTCGAGTCTACTCCGCCATTCAATCATGGCTGATGGGCATTTCAACTCCACTTATCCGCATTCTCCCCGTAGCCCTTAATTCCTTTAATTCCTCTCACTATGGATGCGACCAGATCTACTGGGTTTCTCCAGAACTACTTTTATTAGTACTGATCAATTTACAGTTTTAAAGTTTGGAGATGCCTGATTATCGCGCGGCCTGCCTGACTAGCAAACTAAAAAGTCACTCAGTATGTGTATGTCATGTTTTCCATCTGGTGTTGAATGCAGGGTTTGACCAATTTCTGAAAACCACCCATCATGAGCTACTTTGGTTTGTACAAGTTGACTTATTTTAAGATGACTATGTTCTTGCTGATAAGGAGAACTATATCAATAGTAGAAAAGTGATGAAAGGATGACATTTTAGGCACTTCTATATTTTGATTTCAGCCTTTACTGAACAGTATAATAATCAGGTGTTAGTTTTCCAGTTCTTGCTGATCCTGTACAGAGATTTAATAGAATTACACTGAGTTTCTCAAGAAAAATAAAGCATAGGTGTGATTGAGGTTCAGAAGGAAATGGTATCAGAAATCCTGCAGAGTGTGAAAATAGATAAGTCCCCTGGGCCGGATGGGATTTATCCTAGGATCCTCTGGGAAATCAGGGAGGAGATTGCTGAGCCATTGGCATTGATCTTTAAATCATCGTTGTCTACAGGAATAGTGCCAGAAGACTGGAGGATAGCAAATGTGGTTCCCCTGTTCAAGAAGGGGAGTAGAGACAACCCAGGTAATTATAGACTAGTGAGCCTTACTTCAGTTCTTAGTAAAGTGATGGAAAAGGTTATAAGAGATAGGATTTATAATCATCTAGAAAAGAATAATTTGATTAGGAATAGTCAGCACAGTTTTGTGAAGGGTGGGTCGTGCCTCACAAACCTTATTGAGTTCTTTGAGAAGGTGACCAAACAGGTAGATGAGAGTAAACCGGTTGATGTGGTGTATATGGATTTCAGCAAGGCATTCGATAAGGTTCCCCCCAGTAGGCTATTGTACAAAATGTGGAAGAATGGGATTGTGGGAGATATAGCAGTTTGGATCAGTAATTGGCTTGCTGAAAGAAGACAGAGGGCGGTGGTTGATGGGAAATGTTCATCCTGGAGTCCAGTTACCAGTGGTGTACTGCAAGGGTTGGTGTTGGGTCCACTGCTGTTAATCATTTTTATAAACGACCTGGATGAGGGCGTAGAAGGTTGGGTTAGTAAATTTGAAGATGACACTAAGGTTGGTGGAATTGTGGATAGTGACAAAGGATGTTGTAGGTTACAGAGAGACATAGATAAGCTGCAGAGCTGGGCTGAGAGGTGGCAAATGGAGTTTAATGCGGACAAGTGTGAGGTGATTCACTTTGGTCGGAGTAACCGGAATGCAAAGTACTGGGCTAATGGTAAGATTCTTGGTAGTGTAGATGAGCAGGGAGATCTCAGTGTCCAGGTACACAGATCCTTGAAAGTTGCCACCCAGGTTGACAGGGTTGTTAAGAAGGCATGCAGTGTTATAGCTTTTATTAATAGAGGGAACCAGGAGATTATGCTGCAGCTGTACAAAACTCTGGTGTGGCCGCACTTGGAGTATTGTGTACAGTTCTGGTCACCACATTATAAGAAGGATGTGGACGCTTTGGAAAGGGTGCAGAGGAGATTTACTAGGATGTTGCCTGGTATGGAGGGAAGGTCTTACGAGGAAAGGCTGAGGGCCTTGAGGCTGTTTTCGTGAGAGAGAAGAAGGTTGAGAAGTGACTTAATAGAGACGTATAAGATAATCGGAGGGTTAGATAGGGTGGACAGGGAGAGCCTTTTTCCAAGTATGATCTTGGCGAGCATGAGGGGACATAGCTTTAAATTGAGGGGTGATAGATATAGGACAGAGGTCAAAGGTAGTTCCTTTACTCAGAGAGTAGTAAGGGTATGAAATGCTTTGCCTGCAACGGTAGTAGATTCACCAACTTTAAGTATATTTAAGTTGTCATTGGACAAGCATATGGATGTACATGGAATGGTGTAGGTTAGATGGGCTTCAGATTGGTATGACAGGTCAGCGCAACTTCAAGGGCCGAAGGGCCTGTACTGTGCTATAATTTTCTATGTTCTATGTTCTATATGCAAAATTCAGCAAGAGAAATGTGAAAGACATTGATTAAGAAATTTTGAAAGGAATTCACTCTAAATGCACTGGTGTGAAATGACGAGGGACAGGAAATAGATGGCAGACATAGTCATGACTGTCAAAACCTTGTAACTTGATTGTCTGGTGTGGTTTGGAATTGTCCTGTGCTATTTTATATTGCAGTGCAAATCATGCAAAGTATGATCAGAGAGAGAATTAACTCTGTATGCATATTTCCTAGTTTGCTTGAAGGCTTGGTAGGTGGAAGGGGCCATCATCTTTTTCAGACCCACAATTCCTGATTGAGGGGTCCAGAATTGGGATCAGGAGGTCTAATGAGAGTCATCCTCTACCCTTTCTTCTGAAAACCACTGCCATCCACCTCTTCCAGCCAGCAAGCCCTTCCCATGCTCACTTGCATGTAACCTGGGCCCCAGTTGTCACTATTCCCAATGGCACAGCTAGCAGTGGAGTCTAAATGGCTGCTAATTGATCAGCAGCTCTTGGGGCTGGGATTTGTCAACCTTTGGGCCTTCCCAATTGGAGGCATCAGAGAAACCCCCATTCCCTGGGTTCAATTCAACTCCAAACATGCTTCCTAAGCTGCAAAGGACCTTGGGATATCCTGAAGTTGTGAAACGAACCAAACAATTGTGAAGTTTTAGTTTCAACAATGATGCAATTTCACTCATTCATCCACAAAATCTGATTTCAGTTCATAGTAGGCAACATATATTTTCAATAAGAGTTACAACAAATCAGAAAGCAAAATGTACATTACGTCAGACTGCAACATTCCTGATGGACACACTGTTCAAACAGCACATGTCATGGCATCATTGGAATGCTCTTCATAAAGTTGCATTTATAGACCAATAACAGAGGAATGAAGGAACTTCAGATTATGTTTCTGCCAAAGCAAACTACAATTTCAAACAAGTGGCTGAATGCATTGCTAGCCATAAGATCCATATTTTAAAGCTCTCACCTTCCTGTTACTTTCTCCAGTGTAAAAGTTGCAATACGTACAAAACCTCTTTATATTAAAGATCTTCCCTATGATTGTAATTCCTTCAGCCTGCATCTCCTTGACATATGTGACGTGGTTGAACAGAGCATATGAACAAGCCTGCTCCCTTTAACCTGTTAAGACTGTTCTTCACTTTATCTAATCAACCAAAATAGCTGTAACAGTGCAGATGATATTTTCTTGTGCAATCGACATACCTTTCTCAAAGTTGTGAAATCCGATTTCTATCAGATTCCCACTTGGGCAATTTATGCCACAGCTGTTGTTTTCCACTTGTTTACCATTTCAGTAACACTATCAAACTGCTGAAACATTTTGTTCAAAGATTCAACAATTACTTCCTGAGCAAACTCTGTTCAAAGTTTTCTATTTTTCACAGGATGTGGGTGAAGCTAACATTTGCCCTTCCTTAATTGCCTTTGAGGAGATAGCAGTCAGTGCTTTCTTGAACCACTGTGATGTGGGTATGCTTACAGGGCAGTTAGGGAGGGAGTTCCAGGATTTTAACCCAGCGACACTGAAGGAACATGCTATAGCTGGATCTTAAAGTCCTCCCTCAATCAAGGTGTATCGAATGCTCAGCCTCTGAAGCAGGCACCTGAACATGGGACTTGGAAGGAAACTTGCAGGTGGTGGTGTTCCTATGTACATGCTGCCCTTATCCTTCAAGTTGGTAAATATGTTTGGAAGGTGCTGTACAATCAGCAGAAGTCAGTTACTGCAGCGCTTCTTGTATATAATATAGCTTATACAAGTTGATAGCATAACAGGTAAGTTTAATAATGAAACACTGGAAAAAGTAAATTGTATTGGTTCTTTCAAGGCCAAGGATTTCATCACTCCCATCCAACTTTCATAAACACCCAGTTTCTGCTGTGTAAGACATGAAATTATTCTCCTCTTTATAGAAATAAAAAGCACAGAAGAAGGCCATTTGACATACTGTGCCTTTGATTGATTATCCCAATTAATCCAGCAGGCTAAGATAAAAGATAGGGAGGAGGGACTTGGGGGAGGGGCGTCGGAAATGTGACAGGTGGAAAGAGGTCAAGGTGAGGGTGATAGGTCAGACTGGGGTGGGGGCGGAGAGGTCGGGAAGAAGATTGCAGGTTAGGAAGGCGGTGCTGAATTTGATGGATTTGACTGAGACAGGCTGGGGGGAGGGGAAATGAGAAAACTGGTGAAATCCGAGTTCATCCCTTGTGGTTGGAGGGTTCCTAGCCGGAAGATGAGGCGTTCTTCCTCCAACCGTCGTTTCGCTGTGGTCTGACGATGGAGGAGTCCAAAGATCTGCATATCCTTGGTGTAGTGGGAGGGGGAATTGAAATGTTGAGCTACAGGGTGGTTGGGTTGGTTGGTCCGGGTGTCCCAGAGGTGTTCTCTGAAACGCTCCGCAAGTAGGTGGCCTGTCTCCCCAATATAGAGGAGGCCACATCGGGTGCAGAGGATGCAATAGATGATATGTGTGGAGGTACAGGTGAATCTGTGGCGGATATGGAAGTGGCCTCCTCTATATTGGGGAGACAGGCCGCCTACTTGCGGAGCGTTTCAGAGAACACCTCTGGGACACCCGGACCAACCAACCCAACCACCCTGTAGCTCAACATTTCAATTCCCCCTCCCACTCCACCAAGGATATGCAGATCTTTGGACTCCTCCATCGTCAGACCACAGCAAAACGACAGTTGGAGGAAGAACGCCTCATCTTCCGGCTAGGAACCCTCCAACCACAAGGGATGAACTCGGATTTCACCAGTTTTCTCATTTCCCCTCCCCCCAGCCTGTCTCAGTCAAATCCATCAAATTCAGCACCGCCTTCCTAACCTGCAATCTTCTTCCCGACCTCTCCGCCCCCACCCCAGTCTGACCTATCAGCCTCACCTTGACCTCTTTCCACCTATCATATTTCCGACGCCCCTCCCCCAAGTCCCTCCTCCCTATCTTTTATCTTAGCCTGCTGGACAAACTGTCCTCATTCCTGAAGAAGGGCTAATGCCCGAAACGTCGATTCTCCTGTTCCCTAGATGCTGCCTGACCTGCTGCGCTTTTCCAGCAACACATTTCCATCTCTGATCTCCAGCATCTGCAGACCTCACTTTCTATCCCAATTAATCCCACATCTGGGCCTGCAATTTGTTCAAGTATATACCTAACTACCTTTTGAAAATTAATGTTAGATATACTTGCACCATCCTTCAAGGTCGTTCATGCCAAATCAACAAGTCCTTGCTGTATACCTATTTCTGATATCTCTGTCACTTCCTTTTTCCAGTGACCGACAGTCTATATGCCCAGTTTATCAATCCTCCTGGCAATGGGTATAGTTTCACATTAATTGTTCATATGTCTCAGCATCTCTCTTCAATCTTCACTGTTTTTAAGAGAACAAATCTCCAGGTAACTGAAGTTCTTCATCCCAAGTACCATTCTAATAAATCTATTCCTCACGGACAGTTTGGAATGAATGGCTTCACATAGAATGGACAAATATATATAATGGTTTATTTCAAAGACAGATAGCAATAGCTAAGGGAAAATTATGTTATTATTTGAGAGAATAAATGATTGAGGAATATTGTATTTTATACTTTCTAGCCCTTAATATAAAATGGGAGCAGGAGCAGGCCTTTTGGCTCCTCAAACCTGTCCTGCCATTCAACAAGACCATGGCTGATCAACTCCACATTTGTGTTAGCTCAACAAAGCCTTCAATCTCCTGATCTTTCAAAAATCCATCTACCTCCTCTTTAAAATATTTCAGTGATCAAACCTCCAGGTATCTCTGGGCTGAAGAATTCCAGACATTGACTACCCTCTGGGAGAAGACATCTTTTTATTCTATAACTATGTCCCCTAGTTTGAGATTACCTCACTAGTGGAAAAATCCTTTCAACATCTCACTGTGGAGCCCCCCTCAGAACTCTGTATGTTTTAGTAACATCACCCTCATTCCTCTAAGCTCTAATGGATAAAGTCCTAAGCAGGTTTTGAAAGTTAATTCCTTCACCCCAGGACTCAAGCTAGTGAATCTCTTTTGAACAGCCTCCAATGCCAATTGTTTTCTAAATGCAGGGACCAAAACTGTATGCAGTTCTCCAGATGTGGCCTCACCAATATCCTTTACACTGTAACATGACATCCCCATTTATCAGTTCCAACCGTCTAGCAACAAAGCTCAACATTGCATTTCCCTGTAAATTACTTGCTGTACCTGCATGCTAACATTGGTGTTTCATGCACATGAACACTCAGATCCCTTTTAAAAAGTCCCTCTCCATTTAAATAATGGACTGCTTTTTGATTCTTCCAGCCAATGTGCATTACCTCACACTTTCTTACATTAAAACTCTGACAGCCAAGCTTTTCCCCACTCACTCAATCAATCAGTATCCCCTTGCAGATTCCTTACATTCCAATTGCAACATAACCTCCCACTTATTTTCGTCTCATCAGCAAACTGGGACGCGTTACACTTTGCTCCAACCTCTAAATAATTAATATAGAGAATAAGTTATTGGGTCTCTGGGACTGATGCTCATGGGACTCCACTAGTTGCATATTTCCAACCTGTAAGATATTCCTTCATAAACGTTAACCAATCCTCAATCCATGCTGATAGTTTGCCATCAATACCATGAACTCCTATCTTGGACAATAATTTTATGTGGCACCCTATTGAATATCTTATGAAAGTACAAATACACTCCATCTACCAATTCTACCTCCTTCCATCAAATCTGCCTGTTGTATCCTTAAAGAACTTGAGCAAATTTATTAAACATGGCACTTTGCATAAAACCATATTGACACTGATTTTGTTCAGCTTTTCTAATTGCTCTACTATTTTTTCCTTCATAATGGACTCAAGCATTTCCCCAATGACGTTAAGCTAACTGGCTTATAATTTCCTGATTTCTGTCCCTCTCCCTTCTTCAACATGGGCATCTCATTAATGGTTTTCCAATCAGGTGAAACCTGTGATCTCTTTTCTACTTCTTCACTTTGTCAGCTTTATAATTTGAAGGAAATTGTTGCTTAGCTTAGATAAGAATAATTAAGTAAATGACATTTGAAAAGCAAGTTTGCCAATGACACCAGCAAGCTCTCCTTTTGTACAGAACGAAGAAAATTGAGAATGAACTTTCCAGTTTAGTAGCATGGAAAAAAATGGAGAATTATTTTAAAGAAGTTGGATGTTGCCTTTATTTAAAAAGGGGAGGAGACAAAACAAAACTGTAAACCAGTTAACTTAACATCTATCACTGGAGAAACATTAGTGTCTTTTCTAAAGGATGTAATAGCAGAGCACTTAGAAATACATCATATAATTACGCAGAGTGAGCAAGGCTTCATAAAGGAGCAATCATGTTGATCAAATTTACTAGAATTCTTTGAGCAGTTAACAAGCAGGATAGCTAAAGGAGAAGTAATGCATGTAATATATTTGAAATTTTCAGCAAATGTTTGGTCAGATAGAGTCATAGAGTCATAGAGATGTACAGCATGGAAACAGACCCTTCGGTCCTACCCATCCATGCTGACCAGATATCCTAACCCAATCTAGTCCCACCTGCCAGCACCCGGCCTATATCCCTCCAAACCCTTCCAATTCATTTCCCTATCCAGATGCATTTTAAATGTCGCAATTGTACCAGCCTCCACCGCTTTCTGCTGCAGCTCATTCCATATACGTACCACCCTCTGAGTGGAAATGTTGCCCCTTAGGTGTCTTTTGTCTCTTTCCCCTCTCACCCTAAACCTATGCCCTCTAGTTCTGGACTCCCCCCACCCCAGTGAAAATACCTTTTCTATTTATCCTATCCATGCCCATCATAATTTTGTAAACCTCTATAAGGTCACCCCTCAGCCTCCAACGCTCCAGGGAAAACGGCCCCAGCCTGTTCAGCCTCTCCTTATAGCTCAAATCTTCAAACCCTGGCAACATCCTTGTAAATCTTTTCTGAACCTTTTCAAGTTTCACCAACATCTTTCCGATAGGAAGGAGACCAGAATTACATGCACTATTCCAACAGTGGCCTAACCAATGACCTGTACAGTCACTACATGACCTCCCAACTCCTGTACTCAATACTCTGACCAATAAAGGAGAGCATACCAAATGCCTTTTTCACTATCCTATCTACTGCAACTCCACTTTCAAGGAGCTATGAACCTGCACTCCAAGGTGTGTTTGTTCAGCAACACTCCCTAGGACCTTACCATTAAGTGTATAAGTCCTGCTAAGATTTGCTTTCCCAAAATGCAGCACCTCGCATTTATCTGAATTAAATTCCATCTGCCACTTCTCACTCCATTGGCCCATCTGATCAAGATCCTGTTGTAATCTGAGGCCACACTGTAGGCCATTTAATAAGGTAAGAGCTCATGGTTTTGGGATTGTGTAAGATTAGCTAACTAATTGAAGAAAGAGAGTTGAGATAATGGAGACATTTTCAGGAATGGCAACCTGTAACTAGCATGGTGCCACAGGGATCATTGCTGGGACCACAATTTATATGAATGGTTTGAATGACAAAAGTGAATGTCCTAGCACCAGGTTTGTATATGACACAAAATAGGTGGGATCACAGTGGTGAGGATGACAGAAGGTGTCTGCAGAGGGATTTGGACAGGTTAAGTGAATGGACAACAGCTTGACAAATGAAATATAATGTAGGAAAAATGTGAGTTTATGCATTTTGGCGGGAAGAATAGAGGAGCTGAACATCTGTAAGGAAAACATCTGTAGAAGTCTACAGAACAGAGGGATTTATCAGGCCTCAGCCATGAATCACAAAAAGCTAGCAGCAAATAATGGGGAAAGCAAATGGAATGTTGGTCTTTATTTCAGATGGAGTGGGGTCTAAAAGCAGAGACATGTTGCTAAAGCTGTGCAAGGCAGTAGTCAGACCACAGCTGGAATACAGCGAACACTTTTGAGCCTCTTATTTAAAGAAAGATGTTCTGGCATTGCAGGAGGTTCTGAGAAATTTCACTAGGCTGATACCTAGTATGGAGGATTTGTCTTATAATGAAATGTCGAATGCATTGAGCTTGTTGTCATTAGAATTCAGAAGAATGAGAGGCGACCTTATTGAAGCGAATATGATTCTTAGAGCATTTGTGGGTTTAATTAGAATGGTTGTGTCCCCTTATGAGATTGTCAAGGACCAGATGGCATAATTTCAGAATAGGAGTTTGTATATTTAAGGCAGAAATGAGGAGGAATTTCTTCTCTCAGAGAGCAGTAAATCTGTGGAATTCTTTACTGCAGAGGGCTGTTGAGGCTAGGCCATTAGGTTTAATCAGGGCAGAGATAGACAATTTTCTTTTTAATCAGTAAGGGAATCAAGAGTTGTATGAAAAAGGCGGGAAAGTGGCATTGAGGATTTTCAGAGCAGCCATCATCTCATTAAGTGGCATTCCAGACTCGATGGGCTAAATAGCCCATTTCCACTCCTATGTCTTGTGATCTTATAGTTATATAGATGTCTTTTGAATATTTCTGGACTGACAATATAGGATGGGCCAAATGGTTTTCCTTATCCATATACATCTTGTGATAACAATCAACTGAAAAAAAGTAATACGCAATTTCAGTTTGCTCAATATAGCAGCAATTTGGGTGTGCCCAGGTTGAGTATGTTTTAGGAGACAGACTGACTGTATCTCCATCACCTGACCACACTATCTCATTGTGGGAGATATTGATTTGCTCTGCTTCTTACTAGACTCAGCTTGCGTGACTGTGAATTAACACTGCAGTGATATTTCCTCTTTAGCCCGGTGTCCATAGTTGGCAGTGCTAGCTTCTTTTGCCTGTTGTAGATAAAAGGGATAACTTTCTGAATGTGCTTCCCTGAGTAGGAAACTGGGGAAGCTTGGGCACATGCCTTACAATATTCCATGGTTCCACTTGGGGAGTTTATTCAGAAACCAACATTTGAATCAATTGCATGAATTTAAGTCAAGTTTTATTCATTTATAAAAACTAAAGACTTTGCGGATTTCTGCTGAAAATGTCTCAGATTGAAATCTTTAGTTGACCATCATATTTGAACCTTTCCAGTCCAATTTCTATCCCTGTTATAGCACCTAAATAATTCCAATGAGTCACAAATGACATCCTCTTTAACTGGTTATTCAGCCCAATTCCTTTCCATCCTTATTGTTCTGACAGTGACTGATCATCAAGTGAATCAAATTATTCTTTTCTAATATCTATACGCCATCATTCACTTACCATTGTCATGTGGTTCCATTAACCTATCCAATCATAACTAAAGATTCTTGTGCAACTGCTTGTCTTTGCAACTTCCCGCCTTGTCCTTCCTTGGATCTATCCTTCACTCCATTCTATTGTTCTTCAAAACACTGTTCCTTAACAGCAAGGATCCAAGGACATGATATTGGATTCCCTGTGTATGCTGACACCTGACACACTTCATCGCCATGTGTCTTGACCCTTTCGCTGTCTCATTGTTAATATGATTCTTCTCTGATATTCATTGCTAAAGATGCAGAAATTCCTACAAAGTGAACATTGAGAACTTAAAAGTGATTCTCTTTAACTGTCTCTACAAACTCCATTCCGTCATCCCCACTTGTTACACTCTTGTCCCTGGCCATATTTCAGGCTGAGCCAAAGTATTTGCAGCCTTGGTGTTCCATTTGACCTTCAGCTGAGCATTGGACACTGTTTCCTCTCCAACACAAACAAAATAATTACTTCCACCTACATTATAGATGTCACCCATTTCTGGTCCAAGTGTAGTTCATAATATCATTGAGTCATAGAATGACAGAGTGCAGAAGGTAATCAGCCAGCCCATAGTATTCTACACTAAATCTTTGAGCTACCTATTTGTCTAACTTCTTATCAGCTATTTCCATAGCTATGTGTATATTTCCCCTCTAAGTATTTATTTATTTCCATTTTGAAGATTATTATTGAATCTGCTTTCACCACCCTTTCAAGGTCAGAAGACACACATCACCAGGTTATAGTCCAACAGGATTATTTGAAATCACAATCAAGGCAATGGAAATCCACAAAGTTTTCAGTTTTGACATATAGATAAAACTTGACTTAAATTCACACAATAACTTTGCAGGTCAGTTTTCTGACTAAGCTCCCCAAATGGAACCATGGAATGTTTTAAGGCATGTACCCTAGCTGTACCTGACGAAGGAGTAGTGCTCCAAAAGCTTGTAATTTCAGATAAACCTGTTGGACCATAACCTGGTGTTGTGTGACTTCTGACCTTGTCCACCCCACTCCAACAATGGCTCCTCCAAATTATGACCACCCTTTCAGGTAGCACACACCAAATCATTACAACATATTGTGCAAAACTTTATTTCCTTTTGTTGATTCTCAGCGTATTGTGGAATTCTGCCTTCAATAAAAAGAGTTCAGTGGCTAGGAATTCAATGCACCCTGCAATTTAAGTCCTAACCACTACTGAATATCATGTGTTTTTGTTACCTCCAGAATTGACTGTTACAATCCTCTATGGCTTCCATATGCTTTTGAAGTCATCAAAGACTGCTGCCTATACTTTGATCCACACTGGATCCTGCTCACCCATCATCACTAATCTATGTACCACCAGTCCAGTATCACTTGGATTTAAACTTCTCATCCTTGTTTTCAAATCGGTCTATGTCATTGACCCTTCCTATCGTCATCCAACCCACAACCCTGAGAGATCTATGTTCTTAAAGTTCGAGCCAATTGTGCATCCCTCACTCATTTCATCTCAACATTCTTGTCCATGTTTTCAGTCACTAAAGCCCAGACCTCTGAATTCCATCCATATTTCTTTTTGTCTCTCCACCTCTCTAATCATTTACAATCATTGTAGAACCTATTTCTTTGATAAAGCTTTTAGTCATTCATTGAGTATTGTCTTCTTGACTCATTATCAATTTTTGTTTGTTTTTCATATTACTCACGAGATGTGGGTATCACTGACTTGACCAGCATTTATTGCCCAAACTTAATTAGCCTTTAGAAGATGATGGTGAATGTAGATACACCCAACAGCTATTAGGTAGGGAGTTCAAGGACTTTGTCCCAGCAACAGTAAAGAAACAGCAATATATTTGAGTGACATGGTGATATGAAGTGGAGAGCCAGAGGGATGATGGCAAGAATCCAAGAGTAGGGAAATTATCCAAATGAATTCACTGCCAATAATGGTGAGGTGTGGATCCAGGATGGAAAGCAGGCTCAGGTTGGACAAATGGAGAGTTTGAGGTGGAGGTGGCGTAGTTTGTAAAATTGGAGGAAGATACAGGGAAATAGGGAGAGGAAAAGTTGTTGAGGGATATAAACCAATAAGGATAAATTTCCATTGATGCTGCCTGAATTAGAACCTGACTGTTAATTGCTCACCTTTAAAAAACTAGTCTGATTTTAAAACAAAATTTCAGTTGTACGAGCTCATCAGTTTGCATCAGCTCTCTGTACTATTACTCAGTGTAACACAACGTTTCAAGTGCAAGCACAGTCTAGTATGGCATATAAAAACCATTTGGAAGTCCACTGAAAAAAGGCTGTTGTCATAAATAATACATAGCTTATTGCATGATAACCTTTAGGTAGAAATTACACTGATAGGAAACACATTGCTATAGGGACAATGATAAAGAATAGATGGTAGGTCTTAACCCTTTGATATCCTAAGCTGTTCTCCCATCAATTCCACATGATATTACCATGGTGGAAAATGCTTAACATACACACTCTGCATTAATTCTTTCTGACCTTTACACCTTTACACAACAATTAGGAGAAAGTGAGAACTGCAGATGCTGGGGATCAGAGCTTAAAAATGTGTTGCTGGAAAAGCGCAGCAGGTCAGGCAGCATCAAAGGAGAAGGAGAATCGACGTTTCGGGCATAAGCCCTTCTTCAGGAAACAAGGGCTTATGCCCGAAACGTCAATTCTCCTTATCCTTTGATGCTGCCTGACCTGCTGCGCTTTTCCAGCAACATATTTTTAAGCTTTGCACAACAATTACCTTGCTAACAATATAGACCAAAATCTACTACTGGAGAGAGAAATTATACATTAGAAACATAATCATAGAATCCTACAGGAAGGATGTAGTGAAACTTGAAAGGATTCAGAAAAGATTTACAGGAATGATGCCAGGCTTGGTGGGTTTGATCTATAGAGAGAGGCTGAATAGGCTGGGGCTATTTTCACTGCAGTGTGAAGGCTGAGGGATGACCTTACAGAGGTTTATAAAATCATGAGGGCCACCGGGTGGAGGAGTCCAAAACTAGAGGGCATAGGATTAAGCTGAGAAGGGAAAGATTTTAAAGGGATTAAAGTGGAAACTTTTTCACGTGGAGATGGTGCATGGATAGAATGAGCTGCTATAAGAAGTGGTGGAGGCCGGTACAATTACAACATTTAAAAGGCATCTGAATAGGAAGAGTTTAGAGGGATATGGGCCAAATGCTGGCAAATGGGACTAGAATAGTTTAGGATATCTTGTTGGCATGGATGAGTTGGACCAAAAGATCTGCTTCCACGCTGTATATCTCTATGAATCCCTACAGTGTGGAAGCAGGCCATACAGCCCATTGAGACCACGCAAACCCTGTGAAGAGCCTCCCAACCAGACCCACCACGCTACCCTATTGATATAACCCTACATTTACCATGCTAACCCACCTAGCCTGCTTTTCCCTCGACACCATTGGTTATTTAGCATGGCTAATCCATCTGACGTGCACATCTTTGGACTGTGGGAGGAAACCCATGCAGACATAGGGAGAATGTGCAAACTCCACACAGACAGTCACCCAAGTCTGGAATCAAACCTAGGTCCCTGATGCTGTGAGGCAGCAGTGCTAACCATCGAGCCAACATGCTACCCCAGGATTAGATTGGGTGCCAGTGGGGTTAATAGAAACTGTGTAGACAGCTGGGACTGTTTACGAAACAGCTTATTCTATTTTGTCCAAAACCTACTGGTATTTATGGATTCTGTAGTCCAGGAGAGCTTGAGAAGAGACAAAGACCTCAATGAGGGTTTCAATAGCACATAGATTAAGGCATTGGCATTGATGCATAATGAAACAGAGTTGTAAGTATTCATTTGTTTCTGATTAAGGGGATATGGAAGTTGAAAGCTTAGCCGAGGATTAAATAAGATTACATGGGTTGGACATTGCTGGAACAACCTATTTAGCTTAACTGGTTCATACCAGTGTTTATGCTCTTTCTACTCATTGTCACGTCACTCCAGCTCTTTTTTTCTTCCCAATATACCTATTTAGCTTCCCTTTAAAGGCATCTGTACTATTTACTTCATTTACTCCATGTGGCATGGATGCAAAGCTTGCAAATAATTAGCTTCAACATAGGCAGCGGTCATGGAGATTAGCATCATACACTGAGTTGTGCCAAAGGTGGAGCCAGAATTGTATGTTTTGCTTGCTGACACTTTGGCTCTTGAACAAGAATGCCAGTGGATGGAGAAACAATACAATCTTGTAGGAACACGCACTATCCTACCAACCTTTGTGCACAGAACTGTGTATATCCTTGTTGTCCCGAATTTGAAGATGAGTAGTATTGTAGAACAAAGAGACCCAAGGGTTCAGGTAAATAATTCTTTGATGTTTATGTCACATATAGACATACAGATGGTTAAAAAGGCATTTAGCACACTTGCCTTCATTGCTCAGTCCTTTGAGCATAGGAGTTAGGAAGTCATGTTGAAGTTTTCCAGGACATTAGATTAGATTAGATTACTTACAGTGTGGAAACAGGCCCTTCAGCCCAACAAGTCCACACCGACCCTCCGAAGAGCAACCCACTCAGACCCATTCCCTACATTTACTCCTTCACCTAACACTACGGGCAATTTAGCATGGCCAATTCACCTAACCTGCACATTTTTGGACTGTGGAGGAAACCGTGCACCCGGAGGAAACCCATGCAGACATGGGGAGAATGTGCAAACTCCACACAGACAGTTGCCTGAGGCGGGAATTGAACCCAGGTCTCTGGCACTGTGAGACAGCAGTGCTAACCACTGTGCCACTGTGAAGTGGTGAGGCCTCTTCTAGAGTACTGCATCAAATTCTAGTTGTCCAGTTATAGGAAGGATATTATTAAGCTAGAGAGGGTTCAGAAGAGATTTACCAGGATGTTGCCAGGAATGGAAGGTTAGAGATATAAAGAAAGGCTCGATATGCTGGAACTTTTCTCTTGGAAGCGTAAGAGGTTGAGAGGTGACCATTCAGAGGTTTATAAAATTATAAAGGGTATAGATAAGGTGTCTTTTCCATAGAATGGGGGATTTCAAGACTAGGGGGCATATTTTTATGGTAAGAGGAGAGAGATTTAAAAAGACATGAGTGGCAAATGTTTTACACAGAATGTGGTTTGAGTGATCTTCCTGAGGAAGTGATGGATTTGGGTACAATTACAATGTTTAAGAGACTTTTAGATAAGTACATGAATAGGAAAAGGGATATGAGCCAAGAGCAGGCAGGCAGGCGGGACTAGTTTAGTTTGGGATTGTGCATGGTAGGGACTGATGGGACTGAAGGTTCTGTTTCTGTGCTGTATGACTCTATTACTCTATGTCACATCAGGTTTGTCAGAGAGCAGAAGTGAAGAAGAGAAGCAGTGCAAAATCACATGAGAAGCCGAGAGCTTGCTACCATCAAATGGATACTTTACAGCATCACAGTGAGTGATGTTGTGTTAAGTTTCTGTGGTCACTCAGCAGATTAAATAGTTGGCTCTGTTTCGAATGTGGGTCTAGATTAGAGTGGTGCTGGAAAAGCACAGCAGTTCAGGCAGCATCCGAGGAGCAGTGCCTGCCTTGAAGAAGTTTTCCTCCATGCCTGCCTTGAAGAAGTTTTCCTCCTTTACTGCTCCTCGGATGCTGCCTGAACTGCTGTGCTTTTCCAGCACCACTCTAATCTAGACTCTGGTTTCCAGCATCTGCAGTCATTGTTTTTACCTAGTCTATTTTGAATGTAGTCAGTGTACATTCGAATGCATCACAGTTACTGAGAGTGTAGGTGGTGCCCATTCAAACATTGAAGGAGATGGATCAAAAGAAGTTAAACATGCGATTTTGTTGCCTACCAGGGACAGTGCTAAACTCTGCATGGATTGCAATATGATCTGATCTACTTCAGATAGATTCAGGCGTGCCAATGTGCACAGTTTGGAGAGTTGTACATGGACACAATCCCTTCCACTGCTTTTGCACTTAACCAATATTCCTTCATTCCTTCTCAGAGGATGTATAAATAGTATGGACATTCACGAAGAAACTCTTAGCCCACATTACTCAATGAATATTTCCAGAAACAGCGATGAGTTAAATAGTGAGTTAATCTGTTTTACTGGTATTGGTTGAGGAATAGTTGTTTACCAGGACATTGGGAAAAGTCCCCTCATATTCAAATAGTGTCAATAGACCCTCTAAATCCACCTAAACAGTACAGTATTTTCATCAGTGTGGTACACTGTCAGCAATGCTCTCACCTTTCTGTCAAGATTATGATCTCAAGTTCTGGAATCACAATGAAGGACGCTTAGTTGCTACAACTAAGTCAAAACGACTCATGTAAGTATGGAAACAATGCCAATATGCATTGATACAGGACTTTTAATGTCATAAAAAATTCCACAGTGCTTCACAGTATAATTCTCCATCAGGATTTGAGATTTAGCCACAGAAAGAGCCAATAAGTGATCAAAAGCTTAGTCAACGAGATATGTTTTTGGCTCTAAAATAAAACAAAGAGCTGTGGATTCTGGAAATCGAAAACAGAAACAGAAATTGTTGGGGAAGCTCAGCAGCTCTGGCAGCATCTGTGGGAAGAAAGTAGAGTTAACATTTCAAGTCCAGTATCTGTGCGGCAGAACACATCAGAGTTCTGATGAAGAGTCACCAGAGTTAAAATCTTAACTCTGCTTTCTTCTCACAGATGCTGCCAGACCTGCTGATTTTGCCTGCATTTTCTGTTTTTGTTTCAGGCAGGTTTTAGGAATTTCTTAAAGGGCAGGTAAATTGGAGATATGGAGAGATTTCGGGTGAAAGTGTATTCAGCAACTGATGACACCGCTTTAAGTTTGGAGCAACTCAAATCAGGACTGCACAAGAGGGCAGAATTAGAAGACAGCAGAGATTTGGGAAAAGTTATCAGGTCTTAGGTAGTTTCAGGTTAGGAGGGACAAATTCATGAAGGAGATATATTTCGATGGTTGATATGCAGCACATAGAGCTGAGTTTTTATTATCAAATGCTTTCAAATAACCTTTCTAAAATTCCAATCTGTTGGACTAAAGAATTTCTTGATATTGTTGACAAAATGGTAATCAAACCAGCTCCAGCCATCACTGCAACAAGCCAATCTATATTGAAACTAGTGGGTGTATTGTCAATAATAAATCAATTGCTTCACAGTGACTTTCATTATTGCATTTGGTGTTTAACTTTCAATTGGAAATGCATTATATGGTGCTAAGATATTGGAGGAAATATATATATAAATACTGTATATACATTTTATATATGCGTGTGCTATTTTATATATATCTAGCATTTGCAAAGAGATTTAGTTTCAATGCAAGTATACAGGACTCATTGCTTCATCAGTATGACATTGTTTGAATTCCTTCATGGCACTGAACTTATAGTGACTGAGCAGTATCAGACAACCTTTAATGAACTGGGCTTTGGCCTGGCAATAACAAAAACAGGGGTGTAACAACTGAAAAAACAATTATGTTCAGCTATGAAAGGCGTTAACAACAGCAGGTTGTGTTTTTTTTCTTGGGTCTTTACTGGAGTTAAAGGAGGTAGCAAAGTGAAGCTGCTTAGAAAGGACATGTCAGACTGTAGCATGGACATAGCTAAAGGGTCTGCCATTGATCATACAATGAAGGGAAATGGGACAGGGACCAATATTCAGAAGAGTAGCGACTGAGCAGTGACATGGAGAGTAACCAGCCCAGTTGCAACTGGATGAACAACAGTTTTGAAACCATTATATTGGAGGGGCAGAAAGGAAGGATATTGTTACCATCCCACATTAAAATATATATAGAATTCAACAGCACATTATATTTATGTAACATCATGAACCAAATGAAATGTCCCAAGGCTCTTCAGGGGAACAATATTATGAAACAAAATATTAAACTGAGCCACATTAGGAAATATTTGATCAGATGATTAAAAGCTCAGTCTAAGGAGGTATTAAAGGAAGAGAGTAAGGGAATGAACACCGAGAATGTGCAAGTTGAAAGCTAAATTCAAAATTTTTGGAGATCAAACGCAATAAATAATTCCAAGGGAAGATCTGGCAGTGTTTTAGAATGAAAGTGTGGGACGATTGGATCACACTTTGTAAAATTGGGAAAGGGTCAAAGGACATGTAGGTTGTGTATGACAGCAAAGAATGGAGACACTCAAGGTGGAGTGTGACAAGGAACAAGTACTAACTTAGGAATTCAGTGCAGGCACAATGTCTCAGGTAAGTTCATCCAAAGCTTTATTTGAAGTTAACAGTCAGCTTTGATATCATTTTTATAATGTTAAAAGTGCAAGCTAGGTAAAAAGCCACAGTCTATCAAGTGTTTGTGGTTATCTGTAAGTTAATTGAAAGTGGTTGCCTGAATAGTGTTAATTATTATTGCAGGAAACTGATTTAGCAGTTTCCACTGGGGTGAGAGTCATCAGTCCTTTATCAAAGCAGCCTGGCTTTGGGATTGCACAGAATAGAAGCACAAGGTGGAGATAACAAAGCCTGAGGAGGAATGAGTGATAATTTGGGAATTTGATGCAGGTGTTGGCTGTGGCTCAGCAGGGATCACTCAAGATGCTGAATCAGACTGGCAAACATGTTCCATCCCACTTCACAGAACTGAGCACATAATCCAGGGTAACACCCCACTGCTGTATTCAAGGGGTGCTACTTGCCAGTGGTGGCATCCAGTAGATGAAATATTAAACTGAGGTCCTGTATGTCCTGTCAAGTGAGCAGAAAAGATATGATCTCATTATTTAAAGAAGAGCAGGTTACTTTGCCCCATTGTTTCAGTCCAATGTTTATTCCTTAATCAACTTCCTTTAAAGCAAATTAGCTGTTGGTTATCAAACTGCTGTTTGTGGGATTTTGATGCAGTAAATTTGCTGCCATTTGTAATAGTGACTACCTTTCAAAAGCAATACCAATAAGGCATTTGATACACCCTGGCATTGTAACAGGTGCTGTATAAATGCAAATTATTCCTGCTTTCTTTAGAAGGGAATTTATGATTTTAAGATGTAGATTTGTACTAAAATAGATTAATGTGGAACAATTAATTCCTGACCTTTAAACTATGAGTTGGACGTTGAATTATTTGATGCGTCAATTTCTAAATAGTTTTGAAATGATAAAGTCTATCCATCCCAATGTGGTACCCAGAGAATGAGAAGGCAACAATCATATATTTGAAGCAGTGGTGAGCAAATCTAATGTTTTTCCTCCAGTTTTTGCATTTTCTTGCCTGCAGGGTCAGAACTATGGGATACAGTTATATGGGCACTAATATCTCTCCATCTCATTGTCCAGTTCACAGGTCTTTCGATGTGTGCTTGGACAATGAGTATTTGCAAGGTTACAAGATTGTGCGTGGAAGTCTGCAGAGAGAACAGTGGAACATAACTCGGTCAAGATCAATAAAGTCCTCAGCTGTTATCTACACCTGCACTCCCATTCTCTGGTAGAGATCACTTAATAGAGACAGGAGCAAGAACACTGACTGAGCTCCTGGTTTCCTATCGCCTGGGCGCAGAGGTTAATTAAGGTTTCTCCAGCAATGTGTATTTTCGCCCCATGAGCTATCGCCTTGTTTCTGATAATGTGTTGAACCTGTAAAGTTCTACAAAAGTCCTCGGTTGCATTCCTCAACCAACATCGTAAAAACAGATGATCAGATCTTGTCTGCAGGATCTTGACGTGAGCAAGTTGCCTGCCATGTTTCTTCACATTCCAACACTGGCAGCATTTCAAAAGCCACTTCAATGCTTGTTAAGTTCTTTGGATCATCCTGAGGTTGTGAAAGGTGCTATGTTAATGCAAGTTATTGACTTTTCTATCTTGCAATTTCTGTATGGAGAATGTTGTGATTCTTCCTCTCCCTACATTTGAGGCACTTTGCACCATCGAAAAAAGCACTCTCTTTATAAAAGAGGTTTTCCCACATACCTGTGAGGAACAGTGAGGACTGCTATTAAAGTACAAGTTGAAATACCTCCCTGACTGCTTCTGGTCACTGATGAGCAGTTCCCTTAGAATGTCTGAAATGCTCATGATGTCATAGGATAGTCATGTCAGATAAAAGAATTACAATGTTGACAATGTCCCATGTAAAGCTGGACGAGTCGTTTATATTACAAGATAATCCTCTGTTCCCAGGTGAGCCACAAGAAAGACAATGGAAGCTCTTCGGCATTTAGCTGAGTTTCACATCGATTAAGGGATTATGTTCCCCAGCCTGAGGCACAGCAGATTTTCTAACCTCTGCTAATCTCTTTATGATTTCTGATTGGATCGTAAACGTGGGATAAAAGCCCATTGTTCTCCATGCTCTATTGCCCTTTGGATATTAGCTAACGTCAATAACAAATACCAATGTGGCTCCATAGGGCATTATCCTTGTTAATTGATAATGAGCCATTATATTCTCATAATGCCATAGCCGAGGTATTACATTCCACTTATAGCTGAAGTACCCCACAATTAGCGTTATTTTTCAATTTAGCAACCACCCTGCACAATTACTAGAACTCTGTGCTGTAAGGTTATGTTGGCTGCATTATCTATTTGTGTATATTATACCAATGAACACCACATAGACATGAAATTTTAACAATGGTTTCGGTAAACGATTCACTGGGAGTATGGGTTGGACTTGTCCTTACTTATCTTGTTGCTAAAGTTGTTGCCAAGTGGAATTTCACCTCCTTAGTGATATGGACATAGAAGAGGACTTGAGGACAGGAAGTGCTGACCGTGGTGATAGTTTTTTCAACTTGCTCATGTGCAAAGGAGCATTACAAATATACTTGACCATGCTTCTTGGGTAACCCCACATCATGTCATGCACATCAGTAGGGCAGGTACTGAAATTATTCGACATTGGCCTCCATTCAATCTTACTTTGAAAGTTAGTTTTGAAACTGCACTGTGTTGCTGTCAATATTGAAATGAGTAGTGCCACTTTTTGTGGTGCATTTTTCATGGGTTCAGTTCTTGGACTGGTCATACAAACAGCTTCTCATAGAGTCATAGAGACCTATAGCACAGAGACAGGCCCTTTGGCCCAAACTGGTCCATGCTAAACGAAATGTCCATCCATGCTAACCCCATTTCCCTGCACTTGGCTCATACCCTTCTAAAGAGAAAGCGGGGACTGCAGATGCTGGAGATCAGAGTTTAAAGTGGGATGCTGGAAAAGCACAGCAAGTCAGGCGGCATTCGAGGAGCAGGAGAATCAACGTTTCGGGCAAGACCGCTTCATCAGGACTCTTGCCCAAAATGTCAATTCTCCTGCTCCTCAGATGCTGCCTGACCTGCTGTGCTTTTCCAGCATCACACTCTCGACTCATATCCTTCTAAACCTTTCCCATCCATGTACGGTATTTTCCGCAATGCCTGATAAGTTGTTAATGTATGCACCTCAACCACTTCCTCTGGTGGCTCATTCCATATGTATACCACCCTCCTTGTAAAAACGTTGTCTATCAGATTCCCATTTATTCTTTCCCATCTAACCTCAAAGTGATGTCCTCTAGTCCTTGATTCTCGGACCCTGGAAAAAATACTGAGTGCATTCATCCTATCCATGCCTCTCATTATCTCATACACTTCTATAAGATCCCCCTCA
This sequence comes from Chiloscyllium plagiosum, assembly GCF_037043375.1. NCBI lineage: Eukaryota > Metazoa > Chordata > Chondrichthyes > Orectolobiformes > Hemiscylliidae > Chiloscyllium > Chiloscyllium plagiosum. The sequence goes on from NW_028270168.1 coordinate 23,370,625, forward strand.
GTCTCCTATGCTCTAAAGAAAAACATCCGAGCTTGTCAAACCACTCCCTTTAACTCAGACGCTTGAGTCCTGTCAACATCCTTGTAAATTTCTTCTGCACTCTTTCCAGTTTAATGATATTTTTCCTATACAAAGTAATGAAAACTGAGCACAATACTCCAAGTGCAGCCTCACCAATGTTCTGTGCAATTGGAACATAACTTACCAACTTCTATACTCAGTGGCCTGGCTGATGAAGGCCAGTGTGCCAAAAGCTCCTTCGCTGCCCTGTCTATTTGTGACTCCATTTTCAGAAGACCATGCAAGGTTCCAAGGTTCCTCTGTTCCACCACATACCCAAGACTTTTTTGTAAAATCAATTGTATCTCATTTTGTATGGTATAGTAGACTATGCATGTCCCGTAAAGACTGCATCACTTTGTTTTTCTGTATTTTTGATTGCAGACTAAAATGGGAAAAGGACTGCTTTTAATTGCTGCACTTTTGAAGGTAAGTTATGGGAAATCATTGGTGATTTATGTTTACACTGTTGTATTGCAAGCAGTTGGTGTGTGTGTGTGTGTGTTAAGACAGCCTGTCTCAGGGGTGTATGTGCAGAGACAATGGGAACTGATTAGTTTGTACAGTTGTGACCAGTTGTGGGTGCCAGACGTTGTCAGCCAGATGACAGTCTTATGATAGGGTTCTCAGCAGGTGAACAGGTTGGGAGACCTCTTGACAGTTGGAATACATCTCTTCATCTCTGCAGTAAAACTACATGGAGCCTGAGGAAGGCAGGTGTTTTCTCCCACCAGTTGCTGTGAGCTGTTGCCTTTAACCAGTCACTAAGAGACCTTGCAATTAGTGTACCAATTGCCCTGTGCCTGTGGACTGGTGCTATTGACCTATGTTTATTTCTCTCTCCACTCATACCACTTTTTTTATTGTACACATCTGTCTATATGTGCACGTAGGAATTAACTAGTAGAATTACATGTTATAAGTTGATAATTTTTCTATCCTTACAATTCATTTATTTGTAATAAGTATATTTCTTTTCATTATTCTTTTGAACTACAGGAACTTGGTCAGTGCTTTCAGTTAGCCTGATTTCATCAGACAGGTAATCTTGGGACTTTGTATTCCAAAGAAGAAATAGCTGGGAATTGCTATAAAATCCCTGCAGGTAACAGAGTTGTTCCAGGAAGTCTTAAGTGTAACTAAAAAGGCCTGGTTGGTTGAGTTGGCAAGTAAGTTAGGGTTAGCATTGCCTGCAAAACTAAGGAAGGCAGACAGAATTGACTACTAAGCATTTGGGCTTAGTCGAAATACAAGAAAGGCCAGGTACTTTAAGTAGTAAAATATTGGAATCAAATAGTATTAGGTTGTTTAAAGCAGCTTGAACATGAGGAGAAATTAAAGCAACCTGACATAAAAAAAGTGATGGAATTCCAAAAGGAAGAAAGAAGCAAATGAGAAAAAGCAGAATTAAAATTACAGAGAGAAAAAGAGATAGGAAGTTTAAGCTTAGAGTGCTACAGTTGAGAAAAGAGACAACAGATGCTGATTCTGGTTGTGATGGGGAGACTGAGTCATAGTTTGAAGTCTGGTAAGGAAGTATTTAAGTTCGTACAAGCCCTAACAAAATTTGATGAAAAGTATGTGGAGGCATTCTTTATGTCCTTTGAGAAAGTAGTAGGGGAAATGAATTGGTCAAAGGAAGACTAGGCATTTCCACATACAGTGTAAGTTGACAGGTAAAGGTCAGAAAATTTACACTCCGTTACCAGAGAAGTTGTTGATAGATTTTTTTAGATTAGATTATTTACAGTGTGAAAACAGGCCCAACAAGTCCACACCAATCCTCCAAAGAGCAACCCACCCAGACCCATTCCTCTACATTTACCTCTTCACCTAACACTACGGGCAATTTAACATGGCCAATTCACTTCATCTGCACATTTTTGGATTGTGGGAGGAAACTGGAGCACCTGGAGGAAACCCACGCAGACACGGGGAGAATGTGCAAACTCCACACAGATGGTTGCCTGAGGCGGGAATTGAACCCAGGTCTCTGGTACTGTGAGGCAGCAGTGCTAACCCCTGAGCCACCGTGCCACCCAAATTTTAATACTGTAAAAACAGGGATATTAGCTGCATATGGGCTACTGTCTGAGGACAAACCTATGTTGAATTTGAATTGGGTGAGCACAGTGGTTAGCACTGCTGCCTCACAGTGCAAGGTTTGTTTCCAGCCTTGGGTGACCGTCTGTGTGGAGTCTGCACATTCTCCACATGGCTGTGTGAGTTTCCTTCCACTGTCCAAAGATATACAGGTTAGGTGGATTGGCCAAGCTAAATTATCCCCTAGTGTCTAGACAGGTGGAGTAGTCGTGGTAAATGCAGGGTGGGGGATTGGGTCGAGGTAGGATGCTTTTCAGAGAATCAGTGCGCATTCAGTGGACCGAATGGCCTCTTTCTGCTCTGTAGGATTCTATCATCCTATTAGAAATTGAATGTTTGAAGTTCAGAGAAAGATTAATTTTCTTAGAGGAATTTAAAAGCTCACTACTTCCATAATAAGAACCTATGCTGAGCAACAAAAGTTTGCAACTGCTACATAGGGAGCAATAATGGCTGATGATTATGAGTTGATTCTTAAAAATAACCTTTCATTCACCAGCCTTATAAATTTGGAAGGGAAAGAAAGAAAAAAAAACTGGAAAAGTGAAAGGAAGCAAGTACCAAGGGTAAAGCATGGATCGCTGCAAATTCCACTCCAATTCCTTCATCTGATCATCCTCAGAACTGTCCTTTCTGAAGTTGAAAATCAAAGACTAAAGTGTTTCTATTGTTACAAAGTGGAGCACATTTGTTTCGAATGCTAGAAGTTGCAAGGAAATACTAACTGGAATTCATAAGCTTGAGTCTGAAAAGGGAATTCAAAAGGAAATTGCCGCAGATGAAGTTGCAACTTTAACTAAGAGACTGGTGAAGGCGAGTGGTGATTGGTGACCGGTGGTGAAGGATGGTGGTGGTTGGCCGCAAGGGATGGTAGCAGTGGTTATCAACAGTGATGTGATGGTTGGGGCCACTGCGAGCAGCAATGAAGTCTGGCTTACCTGGGTGGGTATTATCCCAGCTCAGGGGAGAGCGATACCTCTTGGGGATGCCCAGCTTGGAGCATCTGCAGGGCCATGGCTCAAGAAAGGACTGTAATGATTGACACTTTAACTTCATTTCTTTATTTTTCTATTTTTACGCTAAGAAGACTGTAATGCTGAACTTTTTAACTTTTTTTTATTCCACTATTTCTGTAACTAATATTTTGTACCCAGGTACCTTGTACCAAAGCATTGTATATTTTTCAATGTACTCTTGTACCCTCTACTTGAGTATATTTTACAATAAAGCCTAAATCTAAATCCAAAAGCTGTGTGATTGCAGAAGAAGTAAGTGTAGTAGATGAGTTATATGTTAAGTTTATGTATAAAGGGAAAATAATCCCTTTTTCTTTGAATGATGCAGGCAGGGAAATGACAATGATAAGGGGCCCAGCGGCCACTCAAAGTATCTTGCTGGAGAAGAGCTCAGTTTCCCCTCCAGAGGGTTCAATAAAAGCTAATATCTAGATGTGTACATCCTGGTCCCATTGTATAAAATCTAATTGGAGTGTAACTTGTCATCTAGATTATTGGTAGTCAGAGTAGGTACATGCGGATGTACCAGTGCCTGTGATTACTCCTGGGGAATGATGTGGCTGGAGTTAAATTTAGAGTGTTACCTATAATCATGGAAAGTTTGAGTGATGCTAAAGAGACAGGACAGTTATAAAAATAGGTTGTGTATTTTTCCAATGTGTTTAGTAACCAGGGCAATGGCTAAACAAAGTCCATCACCAGAGGTCACAGTAATACCGCAAAAGTATGTTAGGGTAGAAAAAAAACTCTCTTTAAGAATGAGGATAATTCAAGAGGAATATTTGGCATGTCTTCATTAATTGAGGATCAAGAGGCAGATCTGCAGTTAAGTAAGTGAGCACAGACAGCTCTCACTGAAGCTGAGGCCGAAGGAGTTCTGGAGTGCTATTACCTTAAAAACAGTATTCTGATGAGGAACTGGACTCTCACAGATCTCCAGGTGAAGAATGGATGATTAATCTCAAATAATGGTGCTGGTCAGATATTATAAGGACATATTGTAGCACGTGAAAATCTTATGGCAGTGGTGAAAATGCAAGCATTGTTAAACAACTATGTTGCCTGGCCAGGATTTCATAAAGATGTCATGCAGATTAGCATATTCCTCATGTGAGCAAGTGAAAGAACCTTGAGAAAGGGGATTGAAGAATGGAAGGTCTTGGGAAGCAAAAGGAACAGTATATGAAAGCCTGTCGGCTGATGCTATTGAATTGTGTTCATTTTCCATCCACCCATAACGCCAACTCTTTTTTTTTGTTTGTCTATCTGTACATGTGTATCAGAATTTTAAAGGAACTTAGAGTTTTAACTAGTAGAGTCATACATTGCTGGCTCATAATCATTTGCCTGTGGTTAGAATTTATTTACTTGATTTTGAATGATTTTATTGTCCTTGTATTTTACAGTGAGAGAAACAGCTTTTCTACTGTTGCCATGATCCAGTGAATAGTTTAAGAATAAGACAAACAATAGAAAGGTATCACTTAACAAAAATCCATCAGTCTTGAGCCAGGTCATCATCAACAATGCCTTCATCATCATTCCTTTTCCACCACCTCACCACTGCCTACACTGAATCCAACCAATGATGGAGTTACTGATCCTCAGGCAGCATACTCTGTCACTGGGCCTACTTTGCCAATATCATCTTCACCGATGTAGCGGCCGCCGCTTCTGAGACCAGGTCCCATGTTTGCCTGAGTAAAGTAAGTAGGGGGTCACTCAAGTCTACACTGGGCTCACCCACACTGCCACAAGGTCCCCCCCGGGATCCCTCAAGTCTACACTGGGATCATATGCTACTCCCAATGCCATCTGACCTCTTGTCAGATAACTAAAGGAAAAGAGAATAAACTTGTAAACTAATACACTTGTAATAAATGTAGCAGTTCTTGTGAAGTACAGGTTCTAACCATCAGACAGGTAAATTGAGGATTTTAATAAAATGATTAACCTTTATGGTGACCCCAAGGGTATTGGGAGGTTGAAGATCAGAGCACTTTCCCAACTGGATTGTAACAGTTATTTTGCATTTAAATTCTGATTGATGAAAGCAAATGTGGTTGGCCAAGTAATAACTAAAATCATACAGGAGATCGTTCAGCCCATCGCGATTCTTTCAAAAAACTGAGCAATTTTTACCAAGTATCAACTGACAGCTAATCTCATCATTTTGCTTGTTGAGACAACTCAAATGATTGTGAACATTTCCTCTGGCAGTTGCAATAAAATCATATGACTCATTCTCAAAGAACAATGTGCAGAATGTTTCATGAAACATTAAGGAAAGGAAATCTTTCCAAGCATAAACTTGGAATAAACCAGTCATTGCTCAGGGAAATAAAAATGCTGGAAATCACAGCAGGTCAACCCTCCCTTGCTACACTGGTTCTGGGCAAAAATCGGGTGGTGTTTTTCTTTATTCTTTAACAGGAATGAGAGTGTCACTGACTAGGCAGCATTTATTGCCCATCCCTAATTGCCCAGAGGACAGTGAGAGTCAACAATTTATTGTGAGTTTGGAGTCACATGTAGGCCAGACCAGGTAAGGACTGCAATTTCCTTCCCTAAAGGATGTTGGTGAACCACAAGTGTTTTCTGACAAATGGCAATGGATTTATAACAGCTATTAGATTTGTAATGCCAGATATTTATTGAATTCAAATTCCACCTTTTGCTATGGTGGGATTTGAAGTAGGAGTCCCTGGAACATTACCTGAGTCTCTAGATTAACAGTCCAGTGATAATGCCACTAGGCTATCGCCTCCCCAAACAGTGTAGGAGGGTGGAAAATTAAAGCTTCAGCTCCCACTCAGTTCTGACAAAATGCCATACTGGACTCAAAATGTTAACTCTATTTCTCTTTCCACAGGAGAATGCTGCCAGGCCTGCTGAGGTTGTTTTTTTTATCACAGCCCCCAGTCTGGTGCTTTCCACAATGACACAGAGAACTCAGTGCAAGGACTAGCACATTGTCCCTTCTGCTAATCTGACACTATGCCAACTTTGCATACAGGGAGTGTGTGATAGTGACTTTGAGTCACAGAGCAAGAATTCTGCTCGTCTTCAAATAATATTTTAAAACTTTATTGGTACCAATCTCACTCTCCATTCTGCACATTAAATTGTAAATAGGTTCTCAGAAAACATGTAAAATGGTTCTTACGTAAAACAAATACACTTGATTGCCTGCATTCTATAACAGTGACTGCACTTCACAAATATTTAAATTATCCTCTTTGGGAGCCAACGCAGTCTATAACTGTATCAGAATGGTGATTTTAACCCATTAACCACTTAATGGTGGAGGTAATAAGCAGCTTCAGAAACCATGGTTGTGTTTAAGCCAAAATCCAAGAGCACAATTTTAACTGCCATGGGTTAGGTCATATTCCAGTGGGTCAGAAACTTAATGTGATCTTGTCCACTTATAGGATTTACTGGGACATTTTGCAGGTGAGTGTGTGTATCTATAACGGTGTTGGTGGAGTCTGTGCATGAGTCATAGAGTCATAGAAATGTACAGCATGGAAATATATCCTTCGGTCCAACTCATCCATGTAAACCAGAAACACTAAATTAATCTAGTCCCATTTGCCAGCATTTGGCCCATATCCCTCTAAACTCTTGTGACACTGTGCCTTGGAACTTAACTCCTGTTGCTAATAGCTTGTGGAACTTCAATGCACAGTAGTTTACTCTGTGTGGTTTTCCTCTCTTCTTCCCTGCTGTCCACAGGAAACAACCTTCTAGTTCTCACTTCCACCAGCATCTCCTCCAGCTAAGAGTCGGAGAGTCAGTGCTGGGATATGCTTTGTCTCTCTCCAGCCTTGAGCAACTTTATTGGCTGCAGCCATTTTGCCTCCTGCCAGGATCCATTCAAGTAGAAAGTCTTCCAGTGACAGATGCAATCCATCATCAAGGCCACACTCTCTGATCAGACAGGACAATCCAGAAGTAGCCGCTAATGTCATGACTGTTTTAGCTCAATCCAGTAAGGCATGGTAATTAAAATGGGCAGGATTGCCCTGCAGAGACCTAACATATTGTTGCTTCCACTCTGTACCTTGTTATCTCTAAAGTGGTGGTTCTAGTGCTGCTGCTAAATCAGGGCTTGCCATGTTGGAATGTTTTCTCTCTAGTCTCACTTTGCTACTGTGCTTTAATTTTCATTATTCTCTCCCTCTGTTAAACATTTGCTTGAATAACCACACACCAGTCCGCACCAGGTACAAGATTAAGGTGCTACAATTATATTGTCAATAGGATTCCAGTAAAGTTCAAAGGTCTGGGAGTGAGTTTTTTCCACAGTATTTGATCTGCGAAACATGCTAAGAGTGTAATGAGAATACTGGGATCTTTCTGTAGTGGGTATTCTGGCAACATCTGTGGAAAAAGGAAGTAGTGTGAATACTTCAGGAACTTAATCTTTTTGCGAGGATTGTGATGGAACATCACAGACTCAAAATGTTGACCAGGCTTCCCTCTCTCCACAGATACTGCCTTATCTGCAGAGTATTTCTAGAATTTCCTGATTATATTTCAGATTTCCAGCATTTGCATGTTTTTCTTCAAGTCATCATTTACTTCACTGGCTGGTTTTGGGAGAACAGTCTTATATTGAGCACACAACCCTAAACTCTGGAAATCATAACTTCACCTGCACTGTTTATTATTCAAAGCAAATTATGTGGCAAATGCTTAGCTTTGTAATATTTACCTCTGCGCATGTGTTTAGCTCAACGTTTCCACTCCATCCGAAAAAATCCTTCAGTAATATGACTGAAACTTGTGACCTCCGAGACATCAGAAGGCACATGAAAACCCAAAAGGAAATAAAGAACTATGGAGGCTGGAAATATGAAATAAAACCAAAACATTGCTGGAGAAACTGAGATCTGATAGCAAGTGTGGAGAGAAAGCAGAGTTAACATTTCAAGTCCTGAATCTCACAACATGATAGCTTTGTGGAAGTGTTCTCACTGCACAGACTGTAGTAGTACAAAAGCCGGCCACCAGCTTATGAAGGCCAACCAAGAATGGATACTGAGTGCCAACCTTGCAATAGTAAGGTTTCAGATTGTTGATCATTAGAGAGACAGACATCCAACATCAAGAGGTCGATTAATACCAATTGTACATATTCAATGCAAAAATGACACCTTACACTTGATGTAGCAAAGGCCAGTTAAGCATCCGATGATGATAACAGCATTAGATATCCAATTTATTTGACTATATATGAATGCTATGGCCCATTCTTATATCGTCTTACCCTTGACCAAGCAGGAAGGCAGTCTCAGAACTGAAGAATCAAGCTAAGGTTTTGGGATTTGTGGTTTTGCCTTACATACCAGGATCTTGGAATGTAAAATAATGGGAAAGAAAGGAAGGGAGAGGGAGCACACAGGTGAGAAAAAGCATGTGAGAAAGGGAAAAAGCAAGGATGGGAGTGCAAGAGCAAGTAACATCTTTCATGTCATACCATGTGGCTTTAGAGCCTCTAAATTATATTTGAACTGCAGCAAAATCATTAAAAGACAAAAGATGTAGAAATGGCAGCATCCATTTCCACACAGCAAATTCTTACCAACAGAAAGGAAGAAAATCACCCCATTAATTGATATAGATGATAATTAACATAAATATTGGTCAGGACAAAGATGTATTGGGAAGCAACATTCTCTGATATTCTTTAAGGTGGACTATTGTAATCTTTTACATCCACCCAGAAGGAAAGATTGGATATTGGTTAAATAAAATAAGTCATCTCAAACAAGATAGAACCTTGTAGAAATTGGAACAGGAGCCAGGTGGATCTCATTGATATTAGATTCTTGATTGGGGTTGTGAACCTGGGCCAGTCAGGGTGCTCTGGATGACAGATATAAAACACTAGTAATGGAGTGCTTTATTTTCCCCTCCAACTCTATTTGGATTTAATCCCTGCCCTCCCCTTCACATTTTGATCACGCAGCATTGCCCTTTGATGAGAAGGGCATTGTTTGTCACTGGCCAATCTGGTGTTTCCTTTCTTCCTGGTAGTGGAATATAAATAAAGATTTACGCACTTGTTGTTCTTCACTGTCCGACACTTGCACAAACATGACATGGGTGCTGGGGAAACATAAACACTACTGTTGTTAGGCGGTTGTGTGGGGAACAATTTTTAAAAGAAGAGGAAAAGGAGAAAAAGAAAAAAACAAAAAACATTAATATTGGAGTGTTTATTTCCCCCTCCAAATCTATCTTGATTTAATCCCTGCTTTCCCCTTCACTTTTTTTTGATGATACCCTTTGTTGTGAAGGGCACTGCTTGTCGCTGGCCACTCTTGAGTCTCCTTTCTTCCTGGTGGTGGAATATAAATAAAGGTTTACACACTTGTTGTTCTTCACTGTTTCCTACACCTGCACACACACGACATGGGTGCTGGGGAAAATAAGCATTATCGCAGTTAGGTGATAGTGTGGGGCAAAAATAAAAATAAACCACTAGTCTCAGAGAGTCTCCTCGCTCTAGGGACTGACGCAGTGCTGGCTGGCCACAAACAGTGTATACTGCTACTTTTGGTTTCTGTTTGTTTTGGGAGAAACCTGATTCCTGAACTGGCTGATCTATACAGCCAGATTTATTAACTGGTATTGCTCTTTTTAATTGAGGACTGATTTGTAAACTTGCTGATCTATACAGTCAATGTGTTACATGTGTATTTCAATTCTCTTTAGGGAACTGTTGTTTCACTGGCTGGTTACAGCCTGTGTGTTACTCTTTTCTTTTATTTGGAGAAAAGGACAATGCTGATTTTATGGCAGGGCTTAGCTCTTGCACTTTGGATTTCTTTCTTTTTTGTGTGTGTTTTCACTTTTTGGTGTTTGGATTGAGGCTTTGTGAGATAATGCACCTTTCCAGATGAATTGTTCCTCAATGGGTAGGCCTGTCCCTTCGTGGGTAGACTAGGCCTGTGTAAAGATTGAACAACTGTGTGTGTCTGGGAGGTGAGTATTTGCCTCTGCCTGTTGCAGTGGACCCTGCCTGATGGAGTGGACCATGCCCTGTGAGTTAACTGCATTAGCTGCACATTTTACAATGAACTGTATTCCTGTTTGTGGGCCTGGTTCTCTCTGGATAGACGAGGCCTCTATGGAGACTGAATACCTGTGTGTGTGCTGTGGGGTTTGCATTTGCTGCCTTCGGGAGTGGACTCTGTATATTGGAGAGGATTCTGGGTAGGCCATCCTGAGAACTGGAAGGTGGATAGGCTGCCCCAAAAGCAGGAGGGTGGGTAGGCCACTCTGATCACTGTCGTCCTGGAGTGAGGAAAAGAATCAGGATGGGCTGTCCTAGAGGTGGTTGACAGATGTGTCTGGGCGGACCCAGAGCCGGAAGGGCATGGGGAGGGCTGCTTTTGTGTTGTCGGAAGGTGGGAGAGTTGGGTGGTTTGCTGGGTTGCTAGGAGTGTCTATGATATATAGACTGTTTTATTGTTCAGTTTATCAGACTGTCTATATATGACTGCGTCTACTGTTTCCTTTTTGATATAATAAGGTGGGATTTCAGGTTTGTCCTCTTTTCCCTGTGAACGGGTTGTACGGTGGGATTTGGGGTCTGACTTTGCCACCCCTTTCCCCTGTAAACTGCTGTTCATTGTTAATTGTTTGTTTGTAATTTGTACTGGTTAATAAAATAAAAAGTATATAAAATACTAGTCTCAGAAAGTTTCCTCACTCTACGGATTGGCTCTGAGCTATTTGGCCAGAGCTCATGTACTATGCACATGTGATTAAAGGGTGACTTGGTGACGGGACACCAGCCTCTGTGCAGTTATTTCACACTCCATTCAGTTTATTTGGTTTATATATTTAGGGATGTGAAGTAGGACTTGAATCCATGACCTTTTGACTCACAGGCAAGTCACTGCTAGCCACTGAACCACATTTATAAATTGACCTCTCCAATTAACCAATCCCAGAGACAAAAATAGCAATCGCTGGAAGAACTCAGCAGGTCTGGCAGCATCTGTGGAGAGAAATCAGTTAATGTTTTGCTTCAAGTGACCCTTCCTCAGAACCAGCAGTTTCTAATTTTGTTTCTTATTTGCAGTATCCACAATTCTTTCAGTTCTTATCCAATCCCTAGTCCTCTTTATCTTTGAACTTACGCACTTTGAAACTGTTTTCATTCTAAAACTTCTCCTCAGCAAAAAGTAAATATTGCAGCATTTGTTTATGGCCCCCAGTTGAGACAAACCCTCACAGGCTCACAATCTTGAAGACAGTCAATGCAAGGACAACATGTGATGGATCTTAACTTATGGATTAATTCTATGTTCAATTCTCAGTTTTCTGCTCAGTTAATAGCACTCAGCCAAGATCGCAGTAGAATTACTTTGCTGGATATTACTGTTGAAATAATAGTGTCTTAATGCCACTGGCTTCAATAACGTTCACATGATCTAGCACATACTGGGGGTAATGAAGTTTAATGCTGAGTTGATTTATACAACTGGTATCTCACTTTTATCTATCATTATTTTTAAGAACTTGTTGGATCTGCACATTAATTACCTGTTAAAAGCATTGTAGTAAGTTAAGTTTCATGAGTAATGAAGCATTCTTCAGCAACGTTAATGAAATGCTAACAAACCTCTGATACAGAAAAAGAAATGGCTGTAATCATAATTCTCATTCCTTCAGGTAGTGAATTATTTTTAGAGATTTTTTTAATGTGCTAAATTTGGAAAGTGAGAAGTTTTTCTTATTTTTCACTACTTTCTCTCTCTCTCTCAATTCTTCATGTACACGTCCAAATGTCTTTTAAATATTATAACTGTACCTACATCTATCATTTCCTCTGGCAGTACATTCACATATTTGTTCCACAGTTCATCCCATGGTGGCTCAGTGGTTAGCACTGTTGTCACACATCACCAGCGACCTGGGTTCAATTCTAGTTTTGGGGGACTGTCTATGTGAAGTTTGGACATTCTCCTTGACTGGGTGGATTTTTTCCCACAGTTCAAAGATGTGCAGGTTAAGTGGATTGGCCATGCTAAATTGCCCAGGAATATGCAGACTAAGTAGGTGAAATGCAGGGTTACAGGGTTGAAGTGGGCCCAAGTAGGATGTTCTTCAGAGGGTTGGTGTAGACTCAATGGACTGAATGGCCTTCTTCAGCACTGTAGGGATTCTATGATTCTGATATTCATGAAAGCCCCTATTATGATCCCAACTGATGGTAATACTGGATATGTCAGAGTTCAGAGTGAATCCCTGGATTGATAGATCTTCATTTTTATTATTGCAGTTTGGATGCCATGATGGTCAATCACTGAATATATTCACATGAGGCTGTGAATATTCTTTTAACAGAGGAAATAAAAACAAAGCTTTACAAGGCAATTTAGAAAAATCTTAAATTAAACAACAAAAAAAATCACCCTTTTCCTTGCAACATCCTTTACAGATACTCAATCCAATTGAAGTATTACTCTCATTGCTTTCATTTCTTACTTCTTTAATTCCTTACTTAATTCTCAATTTGCAATGATTTCCTTTTGAATTAGAACTGGATTTTATTGCCACATGTACTCAAAGAGAGGAATATAGGAGTATACAAAATTGCCATTCTTAAAACATAAAACACAAAACCAGAATTTAAAAGAAGCAAGAGAAGAAATAAAAGAAATAAAAGAAACAGAGCAAAAAGAACAACGGACAGATCTTTAAGTCCTTATCCAAAAGCAAAGGAGAAAGTCCAGGTTTTAGTAGCTTATTTCCCTGGGCCTAGCCCTGGGCTCGAGATTCGGTCAGCCTCTTTCTGGGACATGCTCCACCGATCACCTTTGCTGCTGCTGATGCTGCCACCGATCGCTGTGAGGAGCCACCTCCTCCAGTCCCTACACGCCCTCCTTGTCTCTGTAACCCCCTCCGGCCCCTACACCCCTCCCTATCTCTGTCACTTCCTCCATCCCCTATACCCCTTCCATGTCTCTATCAATTCCTCTAGCTCCTACGCCCCTCCAAGCTTCTATCAACACCTTGAGCCCTTCCACCACTCTCTTCCTCCATCACCTCCTCCAGCTCCTGCATCCCTCCCTATCTCTATCAACTCCTCCAGTTCCTACACCCCTTCCTATCTCCATCACCTCCACCAGCTCCTACATCCCCTCCCTATATTTATCAACATCTTCAGCTCCTACACTCCTCTCTATCTCTATCAGCTCCTCCAGCTCCTATTCACCTCACCCCCCCCCCCCAACTCTATCACCTCCTATGACCCTCCGAGATCTATGTGTTCATCCGATCCAGGCCTCTCAAGGTTCCCCCAGTTCCCATCACTCTGCCATTGAGGTGCTGTGCCTTCATCTACCTGGGGCAGGGACATCCCCCATCTCGGAGATCCCCTCCCTCCCAAATCACTCTTTCACAGGCCCCCTCCCCAGACACCTCATGAAGCCTTCCAGAAATGGGGAAACATTTTATATATTTCATTACCTGTTGTGATTCTCTCCATTATGCTTCCCAAAGTGGTACACAGACATTGGCTATTTTACTGACTTTTCCTTACTGAACTTGAAGAAAAGTATTGTATAATTAAACTACCATAACAGGTTTAAGACTTCTTTGCAGCTCTAAAAGCCTGGACTGAGAGTTCCATAAAAGATTTATGTAGATTTGAAATGTTAACATTTTCTTTCTTCACAGTTGCTACCTGGCCTGTGTTTCTCCAATACTTTTCACTTTTATTTCTGCCACAAATTAAACTCTAGTGTAAAACTGTTCTTGTCAACTGAAACCTGATTGTGGACCCCAGGTTTGTCTTTAAATATCTTATAAAAGCTTATATTTCTAAGTATTTTATTAATTAACATCCCAGAGAGTTAATCTAGCAATTTGCCTTAAGTCACACGCTGCATTGGAAATTATACTTGACTTCCCTGTTTAAATATGACATTCTAACATCTTAAAACAATGCTACCTTAAATAAAACCTATTTATTGCTATTTTAAAATACAGAGGAACCTCGATTATCCGAATAATCAATGATCCGAACGAAATAGTGCCCACCCACCTCGTTCGGATAATCGAGGTGGGTGGGCACTATTTCGTTCGGATCATTGATTATTCGGATAATCGATTTTACTTTAAACAAGGGAAGCCATTAAACAAGGTCCCGAACAACTTCTGTGATCGCAAGAGCATTTATCATTTTCCAGGAACTCAATATTGCGATAGCACCGCCTCGCACATGTGTTTATTTTCTCGGCCATTTTTTTCATGAATGGCCTGGTAAAATGATGGGAATACCCTGTACTGTACAACACTTACTTTTGCAAAAATTACACTTTTGTGTAACTATTCATTACCTCAAAAATATCTTGTTGCTGATGCATGAGTAATTTGTGTTTCTTTGTTTTTGCCAGCATTTTCACGTTCTTTAGTACAGATAAATCAAGTACACTTACCTTTTTGATGTAACATTTTTGTGGGACTTTGAAATCTTCTTCAGATAGTTCGAAATTTGAATAATTGATATTCGGATAATCGAGGTTGATCTGTACATATTCCCAAATAATAATATGTTTAAACCCTCATCCCACCCCCACACCACCCTCCAAATGAAAGTATATGCTTAACGGGCATTTTTTTCCCTATCAACATACTTACCAGAATTTCTACTTTATATTGAGTGTAATAACTCGATTACATTAGACACAAAGATTTTCCACCTTGATCAGATGGCCCAATGTGCCAAGGAGTGGCAGATGGAGTTTAATTTAGATTAAATGTGAGTAGCTGCATTTTGGAAAGGCAAATTGGGCTGTAATTATACATTTAATGGTAAGGTTTGGGAGAGTGTTGCCAAACAAAGAGACCTTGGGGTACAGATTCATAGTTCCTTGAAGTTGGAGTCACAAGTAGACAGGGTGGTGAAGAAGACTTTGGTATGCTTGTTTTTATTGGTCAGTGCACTGAGCATAGGGGTTGGGATGTCATGTTGTGGCTGTACAGGACATTGGTTAGGTCACTTTTGGAATTCTGCATTTAATTCTAGTCTTCCTGCTATAGGAAAGATGTTGTGAAATTTGAAAAGGTGTAGATAAGATTTACAAGGATGTTGCAGGAGTTGGAGGGTTTGAGCTACAGGGAGAGGCAGAATAGGCTTGGGCTGAGTGACAGAGGCTGAGGGGTGACCTTATAGTGGTTCTATAAAATTATGAGGGGCATGGATAGGGTGAATTGCCAAGATCTTTTGTCCTGGGTAGGTAAGTCCAAAAATAAATTAGATTAGATTACATTACAGTGTGGAAACAGGCCCTTCGGACCAAAAAGTCCACACCGACCCGCCGAAGTGTTACCCACCCATACCCCTACATTTACCCCTTACCTAACACTACGGGCAATTTAGCATGGCCAATTCACCTGACCTGCACATCTTTGTAACTGTGAGAGGAAACCGGAGCACCCGGAGGAAACCCACGCAGACACAGGGAGAACGTGCAAACTCCACACAGTCAGTCGCCTGAGGCAGGAAATTGAACCCGGGTCTCTGGCGCTGTGAGGCAGCAGTGCTAACCACTGTGCCACCGTGCCGCCCTGAAATAGAGGGCATAGGTTTAGGGTGAGAGGGGAAAGATATAAAAGAGACTTAAGGGGCATCTTTTTCATACAGAGGGTGGTGCATGTGCAGAATGAGCTGCCAGAGGAAGTGGTGGAGGCTGCTACAAATACATCATTTAAAAGACATTTGGATGGGTACATAAATAGGAAGGGTTTAGTGGGATATGGGCCAAAGCTGGCAAATGAGACTAGATTTATTTAGGATATCTGGTGAGAATGGATAAGTTGATTGAAAATTCTGTCTCTGTGCTGTACATCTCTATGTCTCTGCGAGTATCTAACCATATTCTACACAAGTCCATTTTGATCCTTGTAGTCTTACTTTCAGATTTGCTCATAACAAAGCACCCAGTATAATATTGTATTTTTCTGTAACCTGAATAAATTTGATTTGTAATTTAATGCTACAACTGTGCAATGAAATATTATTAAATTCCTATCGTAGAATCTCTCCAAAAAAAAATTAAAAGTTATGGTCTGTATACGTATCAAACAACTGCAGCGAAAAGTATGTAGATGACCAAAGGCTTGTAGAGCCAAGACCAGGCTGAGTGTCTCTTTAGCCACTGAGTATTTCTCTTGTCAAACATTTAATTACGGGAAATAACTGACTGCTGATTTGATCCCATTCTCATCCTTCTGTGACACCTTGCAGGAATACTGATGGGGCTGGCATCTTTACCCAGTTTAAACATTTTGTCTTAATTAGGTGCTGTTAAACTTGATGCAGTAGTCAACATAGAAGTTGTCAAACACATTCTGAAATTATTTTGTCCTTTCTATCATATAAACTCTATGATTTATACATACTTTAATTTCAATTATTTTAATTGAGGCTTAATGACAATGGTTTTGCATGCATATGAAGTTAATAATAAGTTAATAAAGTATACCTGTAGCCATGGCGATTTCTTTAAAAACAATTTAAGAGAGCTAATTTACAATTTAGCAAGGTAAACCATTATGCTTTAAAATCTCTCAGAAATCTATAGACATAGGTTTTTTTTTAAAGCTTAGGGGAGATGCTCATATATTAGGGGGAGAGACTTTTAAAATTTTTAGTTTGTTTTGGGCAGATCTGTGAATCTTGGGATGGAGATGGTTACATAGAGCAGTGTTCCTGTGAATAAGAGAATAGTGTAAAACTAGATTAACTCAGAGTAAGGAGTTAGTGATAGCTCCAAACCAGAAATGCTGGATAAAAATGTGAAAAGATGATTTGAAGCTAAGAATGTTTATGCTCAGGTATATGGTAACTCCAGGAAGAAGCTATCAGTGTTTCTGGCTAGAAATTAAAGTTAGTTGTCTCAGGTTTAGCAAGGAGTTAGGAAAAGGTTTTTTTCCCCCTCTGGTGTAAGTATTGTATCAGGTATGCTTTTGACTCAGTGCTTATAAAGTCACAGAGTCATAGAGATGTACAGCATGGAAACAGATCCTTCGGTCTGACATGTCCATGCCGACCAGATATCCCTACTCAATCTAGTCCCACCTGCCAGCACCCGGCCCATATCCCTCCAAACCCTTCCTATTCATATACCCATCCAAATGCCTCTTAAATGTTGCAATTGTACCAGCCTCCACCACATCCTCTGGCAGCTCATTCCATACACATACCACCCTCTGCATGAAAAGGTTGCCCCTTAGGTCCCTTTTATATCTTTCCCCTCTCACCCTAAACCTATGCACTCTAGTTCTGGACTCCCCCACAACAGGGAAAAGACTTTGTCTATTTATCCTATCCAAGACCCTCATAATTTTGTAAACCTCTATAAGGTCACCCCTCGGCCTCCGATGCTCCAAGGAAAACAGCCCCAGCCTGTTCAGTCTCTCCCTGTAGCTCAAGTCCTCCAACCCTGGCAACATTCTTGTAAATCTTTTCTGAACCCTTTCAAGTTTTGCAACATCTTTCCGATAGGAAGGAGACCAGAATTGCACTCAATATTCCAACAGTGGCCTAACCAAAGTCCTGTACAGCCGCAACATGACCTCCCAACTCCTGTACTCAATACTCTGACCAATAAAGGAAAGCATACCAAATGCCTTCTTCACTATCCTGTCTACCTGCGACTCCACTTTCAAGGAGCTATGAACCTGCACTCCAAGGTCTCTTTGTTCAACAACACTCCCTAGGACCTTCCATTAAGTGTATAAGTCCTGCTAAGATTTGCTTTCCTAAAATGCAGCACCTCGCATTTATCTGAATTAAACTCCATCTGCCATTTCTCAGCCCATTGGCCCATCTGTTGTAATCTGAGGTAACTCTCTTCGCTGTCCACTACACCTCCAATTTTGGTGTCATCTGCAAACTTACTAACTGTACCTCTTATACTCAATGCTATTTTTGGAATTTGTAAAGTAATGTTTTATGATGAGTGGGATTATACTTTTTCTGTGTGTTTAAAAATCTTTGAAGGTATACTTTTGTACGTATATAGTTTGGTTTATTATTTTTTTCTCTTCATTTAATAATTAACCTCTGTTTTATTGTTAAAGCAAACTCTAGCATTGCATGCTCATGTTTCAGCTAGAGACCACATCATTCAAACCAAATCAAATCAAAATCTGATCAGGCCAGGTTTCTGTCTGGGATCTGACTTGTCTGATGATAACATCAGTTGGGATCATAACAAAAGGAAGTAAATACTAAAACTGAAGCACTGATACAATGAGAACAGGTTTCTTTGAAACAAACACTGAAAATGCTGCAGAAGATCTATCTCTCTCTCTACAGATGTTGCCAGACCTGTAGAGTTTCTCCAGCATTCTCTATGTTTGTTTCAGATTTCCAGCATCAATGGTATTTTGCTTTTCATTTGAATGTTTCATTGGAATGTATTAAGAAAAGAGTGATGGCTCAGGACAGGCATAAAAATCCTTCTCTACGATTGGATAGTGGAAAATGAAAGTGTTGGATGTTCTGAAAAGTTATTTCAAAAGGAAGATATTTCCTTATACTTCAAATCAAGGAGGAATAAACTGATAAAGATGTTGAGGGACATCAGTGCAAGCCAGTCACTAGGTGATATTATTTGCTAGCCAACAACCCCAAATTTTTCTTTGATAGAATACTTCTATGATTTATTTTGTGTTTTAGGGAAGTATTTTAGTAGCCTCTCTATTCCTGACTCAACATCCTGGATCATTATTGCAGCACCCATCACCAAATCCTTATCATTAATTGTCATTTTGAAATCATAGAATCCCTCCAGTGTGGAGGCAGGCTATTCGGCCCTTTGGTCCACACTACTCTAAACAGCATCCCACCTAGACCCACCCTCCCTACCCTATCCCTGTAACCATACATTCCCATGGCTAATCCACCTAGCCTGCACATGGGGAGGAAACCAGAGCACCCGGGGATATCCAGACAGACAGTCACCCAAAGTTGGAGTTGAACCTGGGTTCCTGGGACTGTGAGGCAGCAATGCTGGAATAACTGGGCCCCACAGTTCACTTATTAAGATTGCTTTCAGTTTATCAAAGGTTGTTTAGCATTTTTCCAACGCTATCACGTTTGCTTGTTTCTGCAACAAATTCTAGCTATTGAGGGAGTGTGACAATGGTTTACCAGACTGATTCCTGAGATAGCAGGACTGATGTTCAGGGTGAGATTAGACCAATTAGGTTTATATTTGCTAGAGTTTAGAAGAATGTGGGATCTCATAGAAACCTAAAATATTATAAAAGAATTATGCAGGGTAGGTATGGGAAGAATGTTCGCAACATCTAGGGGTTATAATCTAAGGATAAAGGATAAGTATTTTAGGACAGAGATAAAGTAAAATTTCTTCCTCCAGAGAATGACGAACCTGTAGAATTCTCTGCCACAGGAAAAGTTGAAGATTTTCAAGAAGGATGATTCTAAGAATTAAAGGAATCAAAGAATCTAGAGAGAAAGTACAGCCAAGGTACTGAGTTGGAGATCTGTTCAAATCATATTGATTAGCAAAGTAGGTTCGAAGGGACAAATGGCCTACTCCTGCACCTATATTTTAGGTTTTTATGTTTCTATTTGTCAAAAACACAGATATCATACTGTAATTATGCATAATATCTGGTAAAATCCACACATTCCTAAAAAACACATGATTTCTCGTGATGTTTTCAGATCAGGGAGTTCTATTAAAGTTGTAATTTATGCTGTCCCTGTCACTTGTCCTTGTCAAACAATATGGTTGAAGCAAATTGCTCTTGCTTTCGCAAATTCACTTCTGATTAACTTTATTACTAAACCAATAAACTCTTATTGCTTAAACAACTCTTCCACCATGTCTCAGATGTTCTTTCCAATATTATTGTATGCTGCAACTCTATCCAAATGCACTATGCAGCTATGAAGCTCAGCTATCTATTGATTCATAAGCCTTGCTAAAGCATTCGCTAATCGAAATGATTAGATTACTTAGTGTGGAGACAGGCCCTTCGGCCCAACAAGTCCACACTGACCCTCCTAAGAGCAACCCACCCAGACCCATTCCCCTACACCTAACACTACGGGCAATTTAGCATGGCCAATTCACCTAACCTGCACATCTTTTGACTGTGGGAGGAAACCAGAGTACCCGGAGGAAACCCACGCAGACACGGGGAGAATGTGCAAACTCCACAAAGACAGTCGCCCAAGGTAGGAAGTGAACCCGGGTCTCTGGCACTGTGAAGCAGCAGTGCTAACCACAGTGCCACTGTGCGTATCACTTGACATCAGTATAACCCATTTGATGGAACCAAAGTACATATTTCTTTAGCCCTTGATATTAATGGTGCTTGCCAGTAACCCTTCAACAAATTATTCTCAGAAAGGAATGAGGCACTGTTAACAGAATCAATGCAGACTTTCAATCAGGGAATTGAGTACAAATCTGTCTTTCTGACTGCAATTACATTTCTATTATCAATAAAATATCTAGTTGATTTATCTGTGAAGGAATGAACATTCTTCAACAATTTGAAATTTATATTCAACATGGAAACAAGGAAATCATAATTTCTATTGACCTTCATTAAAAAGTTTAAAAATTGAAATGTGAAGTTATTCAGATGGAGATTATTGTTACAATAATTTAATGTAAAAATTTATTCTTTTACAGGAAAAGATAATGTAATTGCAGGTGCATTGACCCAAATGTAAACTGGTAAAATAATTTAAAGCTTTCAGAAATGCTGTGTAAGTTATGTAAGGGGCAGGAAGAACAAATATTTATGTCTTGTATTGCTGTTTGCATATCAATGTGTAATAGAACACATTTTGAAAGGACGTTTCTTTACTTTAAGGGCAGAGATCTTTGCAGACCAAGTTCTTTTTTGTTTTTTTTAAATTATGGCCTGAAATGATAAAGAACTTTTTAAAAAATCAATGCTTTAAAGAACTGCTGCATGTTTTGAACAGTGAGTAACTTGACACTCATGGCAAGCTCTACATAAACAAACAGTTGGAACAAGCAATAATTGAAGTCATTCCAGACAAACGGGGCAAAGGGGTCCTGTGTGCAGATGCTGGGTGGCAACAAGAAGTTGATTAGTCTATGGACTAGTGACCAGCTATTGATGACAAAGGCTTTTTACCTGCCAACAACCATGTGATTGATTCTCAGGTAACAGAACAGCATGGGCTGGGAACAAGATAGAGAAATGTTTTGATCTCCACCAGCTCAGGAGTTGTCTCTCTATTCCATTCAATAAAAATAATGTAAATCTGAGAAAATCGTTTCACCTTTCCTACAGCAGTTGTTGTAAGTTATGCTGATAAACCAGAGATGTTTTATAAATGAACCAGTCATCTTGTGTCTCCTACAAACCAGTGGAAGCACCTGGAGAAAGATGACTTAAAAGCAATGTACCAACCAGCATAAGGATCATCTCAGCAACTCGTGAATAGGAGCCACTGAGCTACCTTCCAGTTTACTTCACCCACACTTATTTGTGTGCGTGCGTTTGAGACAGAAAGGTGGGGTGGGTGAATTATAAGGTGATTAGAGTTTTAATTTGTAGTTTTGTATACAGATCTGAAGCTAGTGTCTAATTACTTGTAATTTTTCATAATTCTTGTTAAGAACAAAAACTTGATTTTTTTTTGTCAACTTGGGTCTGAAAAATATTGTGTACTTATTTTAAAATCTTTAACTTTTCAGATGACTCCAGGGGACTTGATTTCCAACATGCTACCCCAGTGAGTATTGATGCTATCAAGAGAGGATCAATGTCGATTTCACCAGTTTTCTGATCTCCACTTCACCCCCACCTTGTCCAAGCATCCAACTTGGCACCGTCCTCTTATCCTGTCCATCTTCCTTCCCACCTATCTGCTCCAACCTGCACACCAACCTATCACCATCTCGCTCACCTTCATTTCCCTATTGCATTCCAGCTACCTTCCCTCAGCCCACTCCCCTCCCATTTATCTCTCAGCCTCTCTTGCCCTGCATCCCCACCCTCCTATTCCTGATGAAGGGCTTATGCTCGAAACATCAACTCTCCTGCCAGACCGGCTGTTCTTTTCAAGCATCACACTTTTTGATAATGATATCAAGAGAGTTCAGCTAGTCAAAAGGAGAAAATTGGAATATAATATGTGAATTGACTAAATAAAGTTAAAAAAAACTTCATCTCTAAACTGAAAAACAGAAATGTATTTATTTAGTTTTGTTTAAACACTCAGCGAAAAGTATTCATCTTATTATTTAATTGATAGCAATGCAGATGAAGACAAACACAATGGCCTTCAAATGCTATTTTATTGTGATGATTTACATTTCCAATCAACCATTGCACCAATACAAATGGCAGTGAAACACAGTTAGCAACTGTGTAAGCTGCCTAAAAATTAGAGACAAGGGGCTTCATATATATCCATTCTGCATCTATACTAGCTCTGGAGTAACAGTAAAACATTATTCTGATAAAAGAAAAAGTGAAGATAGAATTTCTAAATGATGACAGCAGGTCTGAAGAGGAGAAAATTAGATATCCACAGGGAGCTGGAGGCTGATGGACTGAAGAAATTAAAGAACTTTTAAGACTGAAAGAAAATATCCAAGATGACTGCTGGAGATTAGGTCAGAGATTTGTAGGGAAGTGGGTGGTCATTAGCTAGTTGTCCATGAAGTACAACAGACCCAGAAGCAAGTTATCACTGTGCTTATACCTGAAGATAATAGGAACTAGCTTATCAATCACTGCACTGTTCTACAAATCTTCTTTACTGGTTCGAATGAAAGATATAACGAGTACCCAATATAGTAATGACTTAAAAAGGAGGCAGTCTGATTTTCGAAGGTGTGAGCATCCTGCTTGATTAATCATTTTAATTCTTTGAGGGTATTATGAACACAGCTAACAGTGAATTTCTCAAGCTTAGGGTTTACTCAGATTTTATATAAAAGCCTTCCATTGAAATTGAAAGCGAGAAGAATGCAGGATGTAGTAGAGGACTAGATGTTGAAATGGTGAAACCAAAATAAACAGGGACTCATTGGAGATGTGCTGCTGGATTTCAATGAAGGGCTTGGGGACTCTGCACAGTCCCACAACATTCAGTTCTGGACTCTTTTTGCTTTGATAATGCTTGAGAAATTGATTACAAAGAAGTCCACATATTTGGCACTCAATCCACCAGCTGAAATGTCTACTCTGTCGAACACCCGTATATTGTAGTATTTACAGCCTGTACTGCAGTCTGAACAATACTGTGAACTCACAACTTCCACCACCTCCAAGGGCATGGTCATCAAATACCATTGCCTCCAAGTTAGGCATCATACTGATTTTGATCTCTATCATCCATTCCTTTGTTATTAGTCAGTCAAAACTTCAGTCTAGACTTCACAAACTAACAACATTGTGACCACACTTTTACTATAAATTGACAACTTTAAAGAAGGGCAACAATGAATTTCCCAGATAATAATATATTATGAAACTTCATCACAACATCAAAATGTGGAAATTAAGAAAATAACCAAGGTTTTGAAAGGGAGCTGGATCTGAAATGAGCACACACAGGGATAGCAGATAAATTTAGCATTTCCAATTGAAAAATATTGCTGTCAGAGCAAATACTCCATCATTATTGCATTACTGAAACATCTCCAGGACTTTTTGCCTTTGCTTGATACAGAAAGCATGGAAGCCTTTGTTAAGTCTGCATTCTCTCATATGAAAAGTACACATAGACTGAGTCTAATCATGATTGTTCCAGGCACGAAGGTCTTACTCCTTCCTAATGTTAATTGACGTCAAAGCTAAGGCAGCTCAATCATAAAAGGTGGATGTGAAATTTGTATATCTCATTTCTCATCAATAATAGCTATCATTTAGATAAAAAATACAATTGTTGAACTTTGTTAGGAATTACAAGTGGATTTCTAAAACTAAGCAAATACCAGTAAATCATTAGCAGCATCAGAGACAATAATGACTACACTGACCTTCAATGTTGCAGGTAGGAGGAATGATATCTTATATTTAATCAATACAATCTAAGGCATTGACCCCTCACTTTTCTGAAGGAAATAAAAACAGTAAGAACAATCTCAATATAGTTATTTGGCTGTTCAAGATCTCAGATCTCAGATCTCAAGATCAGTCAAATTGTGTTTACCTCCAGCCTATGGAAACAGTATATGGGACAGGAAGCTGTCTCACTTAGTGAAGTGCATAGGACATAATTGATGCTGACACTGGATTATAAAGAGGTTTCTAAAATTCTCATGACCCTCTCCTACTTTGTACCTTCCTCATGTTGAAAACTTCATTGTAATGTTTTGGTGGTCTGACAACTCGTTCTGATCTGGTAGTTGTATGGCCATATGGGGAGCTTACACATTTCGTGCTTCACATCTTTGACAACTAGTGATTGTTGTCGTGATTGGAACGAGGGCCAGGTGGATCTCATATGAGATTCTTGATTGTTTACCTCGGCCAATCAGGGAGCCCTGGCTGGCAGGTATAAACTGGAGATTCAGGAGGTCTCCTCCGTGTGGGGACTGGCCCTGAGCTGGCAGTCACAGCTGATGGACAGTGCACATGTAAATAAACGGTGACAGTTGTTAGTTGCTGTCATTCTCCACCACCACACAATGTATTGTCAGAATTATTCTTCTTCCTCATCCTTCATGTATGATTGGCGTACTGTATATTGGGCTGGGCCGGCCTATGATTGGTTACAATGTAGCACTATGATCAGTAATGACTACGCATGATCTGAGCTGGTTGTATATTTCAGAAACCTTTGCTGGTGCCTAGGTATTTCCATTTCTAGCTAGCACTCTAAGCCCAGTGTGCAGTTTTGAAAGGCCTACCTACTTGCTCATCATGTATCTCTTTCATTCACCTCTGTCTTTGAAGAAGAATGTCTTATGTTTTGAAATAGTTAGATAATCAGATGCTGGGCAATGCTGTTTGCCCTTGCTTCCTGAACAAGTTATGCTGGGAGTGGTAATGCCTTTTTCATTACATTGGTATTATCCAAAAATGCAGTAATGTGTAAATCTTACTTTGGTTCTCCACACTTAACGATCAGTGATTTCATTAAATGCATGGCATGTGCTGCCAAATTGTTTGAATGTGGATAGTAGGGTGGTGATGTGGTATAAGCCATGCCTCACTTGGAAAACATCTTGAAATGGTTTTCTGGTGTATAGTGCTCCATGTCAGATATTCTGTGAGCCAGGATGCCAAACAGGGTGAAAGCAGTGCTGATGTCAGCACTGATGGTGCTTGTATTACTAAGTTATTGAACCAGAGGAATTTGGGAGAAGTAATCCATTTAAGGATGTAATCTCCCTTATGCACTGTGCGTAGGTCTGTTGCTACTTTTGTCCCAAGGGGTGGATAGAATGTCATGCCATACATGCATTCATGCATTGTTGAATCTCCAGATTCATCCCTGGTCAGCACACAGACTCACATGATAGCTGTCACATGTATTCAATACCCACGTGCCACTGGTGTAACATAAACATGATATCATGAAGGGATGTCTTTGGTATTAGGACTTGTTTGCCCTTAAAAATGACTAGCCATGATAGATTGCATTAGGCTATTTATAGCCTAAATGTACAAATCTTCTCAGGTAACCATAATGACCTTTTGCAACTCTTGTAATTGGTCATCTTCAGCAGTAGATAAATGCAATTGGTCACACTGGCTGCAGCCAACCAGACCAAACTCAAGGATTTCTTCAAGTCCATAGCCTTGATCATCAATGTGTAACTGAAAAGGAATATCTTGGATCTCATTTGGGTTGGGAATTTGTTCAGAGTGTCAGATGTAATCATCCCGGTGCCGAGCTCAAATTTCGATTTAAAGTCATATTTGGAGATAAATTAGTGATTTCATTGCATCATGTGTACTGTTCTGCCACAGTGACTATGGTTTGAATCTAATAAATTGTGACCAAACCAAGGTCTGTGCACATTGGTAGTCCTGCCAGTATTGGAGTACTGGGATCAACGTGGTCAAAGATTTTAGGAAGCCAAACTGAGAATGTGTTTTGGCACAGCAGTGTGATTCTATGGTCTTCTGCAGACTATTCCATGAAATTCAATTTGCAAAGGTATATGTTTTCAGGATAGACAGTGGCAAAATGTTGGCACTAATTTGTGTTTCAGTTTTAGCTTTAACTGTGTGTTGCCCTGCCTTTTTAGGACAAATAATATTTATCATTGCAAAATCTTCTGATCCCTAGCATTACAGATATCAGTCTTCAGCCAATTTGATTCACTCCATGTGATAGCAAGAATCAGCTGGAGACACTGGATACTGCAAAGGCTTCAGGCCCAGGCAACATTCCAGAAATAGTACTGAAGGCTTGTACTTCAGAACTTGTCGCTCCCCTAGCGAAGTTCTTTCAGTAAAGTTACAACAATGGCATCTACCTGAAAATATGGAAAATTGCCCAGGTAAGTCTTGTACATAGGAAGGAGGAAAAATCCAACCCAGTCAATTATCCTACCATCAGTCTACTCTCAATCACCTGTAAAGTGATGAAGATGTCATTAATAGTGCTATCAAGCAGCACCTGCTCAGCAATAATCTGCTCAGTAATGTCCAGTTTGTATTCTTCCAGAGCCACTCAGCTCCTGACGTCATTACAGCCTTGGTCCAAAGATGGACAAAAGAGCAGAATTCCAGAAGTGCGGTATGAGTGATAGCCTTTGACATCAAGGCTCATTTAATTGAGTGTGGCATCCAGGAGCCCTTGCAAAATTGGAATCAATGGGTATCAGGGGGCAAACTCTCCAGTGGTTAGAGGTATACCTGACACATAGCAAAATGATCATGGTTGTTGTAGGTCAGTCATCTCCGATGCTGGATATCTCTCTGCAGGAGTTCCTCAGGCTAGTGTCCTAGGCTCAACCATCTTCGGCTGCTTCATCAATGACCCTCTCTCCAGCATAAGCTCAGAAGTGAGGATATTCACTAAGGATTGCACAATATTCAGCACCATTTGCAACTCCTCATATACTGAAGCAGTCCATGTTCAAATGCAACAAGATCTGCTCAATGTCCAGACTTGAGTTGACAGGTGACAAGTAACACACACACCACACAAATGCTAGGCTATGGCAATCACCAATAAGAGACGATCTAACCACTGCCTCTTAACATTCAATAGTGTTACCATCACTGAATCCCCCATGGTTAACATCCTGGGGGTTATCAAAAACCAGAAACTCAATTGGATACACCGCTACAAGAGAAAGTCAGAAGCTAGGAGTACTGCAGCAAGTAACTCAACTCTTGACTCTCCAAAGCCTGTTTATCACTAACAAGGTGCAAGTCAGGAGTGTGATGGAATACTCCCCACTTGCCTGGATGAGCGCAGTTCCAATAAAATTCAAGAAGCTCGATACAAACCAGGACAAAGCAGCCCACTTGATTGGCACTACATCCACCAGCATCCATTCGCTTCATCACCAACGCTCAGTAGCTGCAGTGTGTACTATCTACAAGATGCACTGCAGAAATTCACCACACCTTCCTAACCCACAACTACTTACATCTAGATGGACAAGGGCAGGAGATGCATGGGAATACCACCATCTGCAAGTTCTCCTCTAAGCCACTCACCATTTCGACTTGGACTCCTTCACTGTCATTAGGTCACAGTCTTGCGGTTCCCTCCCCAGTGGCACTGTGGGTTTATCCACAGCAGGTGCACTGCAGCGGTTCAAGGACACATCACCACCTTCTCAATGGCAACTCTGGCCAGCCAGCCAGTGACACCCACATCCACAAATGAAGAACAAAATTCACCCTTCCACAGTGAAAACTTCTTAACATATTGCTTTGTTTAGCCAGGCCATGAGCCAGAAATTGGAACGTAAGTTAAACTTGAAAGGAGAAGGAAGACTGAGACGTGATCTGATAGACATCTTCAAGATTATGAAAGAATTTGATAAGATAGGTGGAGATAATGTGTTTCCACTCATGGGAGAAACTGAAACTACAGTAGCCATTAATTTTAAAATGCCATGAATAAATTCAATAAGGAATTCTGGAACAACATATTTAATCAGAGAATAGTAAGAGTGTGGAATGCAGCAGTTGAGATGACTGGCATAGATGTAGTTAAGGGAAAGCATAGATAAACATGAAGGAGAAAGGAATGGAGTGATACTGAGGGTGCAAGATGAAGAAGAATGGTGGAAACTTGTGTGCAGCATAAACTGACATGGACTAAGGCCTTTTCCCATGCTGTAAATTCCATGTGTGCATTTATGTTCTCTTTGCACAATGAGTCTGCTAATTCACAGTTCCATTCATAACCTGGGTTCGTGGCTAGGGCTGGAGCAAGCACGCTATTTATTCTCAACTGCAGCTGAAAACACCTCTTCTGGAAGAAACAGTGTTTGTCCTGAGGCAAGAAAACTTTTCCTCATTGTGTTTAATCTTGTAAAAAAATCTATAATGTTACAAATTTAGCATCAGAATAACAAGGAACTTGTTTGAAACAGCTGAGCCATTAATTACCTTTCAACCCGGCCCGTTTTATCATGCCACTACATGACCCCTTAGGATGAGGGATTATCTACTTAATTCATGTAGGCCTCGCATGGCTGTTTGTCTTGTATCACTTTTCATTCTTCTGCATAAATTAGGCAAAGGATATATGAAAAGCTTTCATTCACAACCATCTGGGAAGATTGATTTGGCTCATAGTACTTATAAAAATATTTAAAGTTTTGTAAACAATCAATATTAGCTATCTCACACATACTTATTGGCACTTTGCTAATTTGAAACATTTTCAAGAACATCACATAATCAGTATCCTTTGAGAGTTATTGTTCTGTAGGCAGCTAATAAGTCATATTAGACTCATAGATATTTAGTAAGGCTAATCATGACAATAAAGATCTGACTACACTAATGCCATTCCAGTTTTGGGCCTAGCTTGAAGACCATGGTATTGCAAGTGACTGTCTAAATATTGCTTTAATGTTACAAATGTTTCTGACTCAAGCATACTTTCAGGCAGTGCATTCCAGACTCCCACCACCATCTGAGTGAAAAGAAAATTCTTTCCTCTTAGTCTTCTATCTCTTAACTTAAACAGATGTCCCTTCTTCTTTATTCTTCTATTAATGGAAAAAATGCCTTCCCAATCCATCCTATCTATGCCCTTCATAATCCTCTATTAGATTTTCTCTCGACTTCGCTGTTCCAAGGACAATACCTCCAGCCTATTCAATCTTTCCTCTGACTCAGACCCTCCAACCGAAGCTACATCATG
Organism: Chiloscyllium plagiosum; assembly: GCF_037043375.1. Taxonomy (NCBI): domain Eukaryota; kingdom Metazoa; phylum Chordata; class Chondrichthyes; order Orectolobiformes; family Hemiscylliidae; genus Chiloscyllium; species Chiloscyllium plagiosum. The sequence continues at coordinate 23,400,160 of NW_028270168.1, forward strand.
GTAAATTCTGAGGTAAGTAACTTGCTTTCTATACTGTTCCTGGAAGGATAAATACTGGCTTAAGTGGACAATTTTCAAAGAAGACTATAGGGAACCTCCATGGTATTGTGACCAATGTTTAGCCTTCATCTAATACCATTGAAACGTAGTAACTCATTCCCATTTGTGGGATGTTTCTGTGTACATATTGACTGCCACAGTTCTCTAAATTACAATAATCATCACACTTGCAAGCTTCTTTATTAGCTGTGAAGTGCTTTGTAATCTTCCGAGGTGAAGAATAATATGTATACGCAAGCTCTTTCATGAACTGCTGGATAAACCATGACTGATCTAGAATGGAGTTTGAATCACTATTCCTCCTATCACTAAATGTGCAAACATTGAAATAAACTCACGACAAAAGCAAAAGCATACCTTTTTTTAAGTCAAATAGTATTTTAAAACACATTAACTTTCATTCAGATTTCACTGCACAAGTTCATCATGATAGTCAGCAGCTGCAATAGCTATGACCTGCCCCTTGTCTCAAGCTTAGGAACAGGGCCAGTCTGTGATAACCACAATGTTAGGAGAGATCCAAGCCTGCTCCATTAATAGAGAAGATCATGCTACTAACAGTAGGACCTGGATAACATCAAGGCTTGGGCTAAAGAATAGCAAGTAACTTTCATGTCTATAAGAGCCGTCTATTGAACAGCTCCAGCAAAACAAACCCAATTGTTTCCTCTTGACTTATAGTGTTACCACAGGTTCATTGACTTATCAATGTCTTGAAGGTTACTATCTAGCAAAAAGCTTAACTCGACCAGCTATTCCAATACAATTTTGGTGACTCTTGACTCCTCAAACCCTTTCCATCATCTTCAAGACTGTGGTCAGAATTGTGATGGAATCACTCGCTTCAATAAGTGCAGCAGCAACAATATTCAAGAATATTGGCACCACCCAAGACTGATCAGATTGTTTGTTTGCTTTTCATGTCATCAGCCTCATTAGCCACCATACTGGTGCTGTCTGGCTGCTGTAGGTTATAATCTATAGGGTGCACTGCAGCAACTAATGAAGGTTAATTTTGCAGCACCTCTGAAATCTTTAGCACTGACAAAAACAAGAGCAGCAATATTATGGAAATACCATCAACTCCATGTTCCTTATTGTTATTTTGATGTAAAAGGGCTGCTCATTTATCATCATGAGATCAACATCTTGGATTTTCTGCCTTACTCTATTGTGGGGTACAACAGCACAAGGACTGCAGCAATTGCAAGAGAAATGATATGATGTTGCCTCCAGCAGGATATTTCACTAATATAAGTTGAAAAAAATCAAAAGATAGGATGGATACATGGGAACAGACTTTTGAGTTGAATGATCAGCCATGACCATATTGCATGGTGGAACAAGCTCATAGGACCAAATGGCCAACTCAGCTCCTATTTTCTATGTTTCTACATCCCTTAGAAGGTGCACGGACAAACTGACCATGAGGCATAACACATCAACGAAGGCTGCCATTAACTTTCATAAAACAGTTGGGTTAGGGAATAAATCAACTTTGCTGAAATATCTCACACAACCAGAAAAAAATTATATCCCAAAATAAAACTAGAATCTAATTCAAATGATTGCGCACAGTGTGAGCAATGAGGTTGGCTCACTCACTTAATCAGTTTTAGAAAATAGTCGCTATTTTGTTAGTTGCAAATGATTATCAGATAACGAATTCCATCAATCATTGAATTGACAAAGGAAAAACAAACTTCAGTAACTCTCCACTAACCACATTAAGGTAAATTTTCATAGATGGAAAATTCCAATCACAGCAATTACAATATGAAATCGACAGAATTTTTGCCATCTTCATGGCAGTTGAAACGATAGTGGAGTGATACTTGGCTCAGTGATAGCATCTTATCCTCAGAGCCAAATGGTAATGCTACTCTGACAGGAGTGCAATGATACAACCTAACCCATTGTACACAGCCAACAGAACACCCTCAACAAAACCCTCTTGCCCTCAATCACACTAATGGTCTTTCTAAAAAGGACTCTTGCAGAAAACTTGTTTCATTCAGAAAGAAATTGTGTGAAGATCAATTGAAGGAGAAAGTGAGGTCTGCAGATGCTGGAGATCAAAGTTGAAACTTTATTGCTGGAACAGCACAGCAGGTCAGGCAGCATCCAGGGAACAGGAGATTCGACGTTTCGGGCACAGGCCCTTCTTCAGGAATGAGCAGAGAGTGTTCAGCAGGAGAAGATAAAAGGTAGGGAGTAGGGACTTGGAGGAGGGGCGTTGGAAATGTGATAGGTGGAAAGAGGTCAAGGTGAGGGTGATAGGTCGGAGTAGGATGGAGGCGGAGAGGTCAAGAAGAAGACTGCAGGTCAGGAAGGCGGTGCCGGGCTGGAGGGATTCGGCTGAGACAAGGTGGGGGGAGGGGGGATGAAGAAACTGGTGAGGTCCAAGTTCATCCCCTGTGGTTGGAGGGTTCCCAGTCGGAAGATAAGACGCTCCTCCTCCGACCGTCGCGTTGTTGTGGTTTGGCGGTGGATGAGTCCAATGACCTGCATATCCTCGGTGGAGTGGGAGGGGGAGTTGAAATGCTGTGCTACAGGGTGGTTGGGTTGGTTCGTCCGGGTGGCCCAGAGGTGCTCTCTGAATCGCTCCGCAAGTAGGCGGCCTGTACCCCAATATAGAGGAGGCCACACCGGCTGCAGCGGATGCAGTAGATGATGTGGGTGGAGGTGCAGGTGAATCTGTGGCGGATATGGAAGTTTCCTTTGGGGCCTTGGAGAGAAGTGAGGGGGGAGGTGTGGGCGCAAGTGTTGCACCTCCTGCGGTTGCAAGGGAAGGTGCCGGGAGTGGAGGTTGGGTCGGTGGGGGGTGTGGATCTGACAAGGGAGTCGCGGAGGGAGTGGTCTCTACGGAAAGCTGATAGGGGAGGGGAGGGAAATATATCCTTGGTGCTGGGGTCTGTTTGGAGGTGGCGGAAGTGACGGCGGATGATGCACTGTACATGGAGATTGGTGGGGTGGTAGGTGAGGACCAGTGGGGTTCTGTCCTGGTGGCGGTTGGAGGGGCGGGGTTCAAGGGCGGAGGAGCGGGAAGTGGAGGAGTTGCGGTGGAGGGCACCGTCGACCACGTCGGGGGGGAAATTGCGGTCCTTGAAGAAGGAGGCCATCTGTGTTGTACGTATTTTGAACTGGTCCTCCTGGGAGCAGATGCGGCGGAGACGAAGGAATTGGGAGAATGGGATGGCGTTTTTACAGGGGGCAGGATGGGAGGAGGTGTAGTCCAGGTAGCTGTGGGAGTCGAATGGTTTGTAGTAGATGTCCGTGTTGATTCGGTCGCCTGAGATAGAAACAGAAAGGTCTAGGAAGGGGAGGGAGGAGTCCGAGACTGTCCAGGTGAATTTGAGGTCGGGGTGGAAGGTTTTAGTGTAGTGGATGAACTGTTCAACCTCCTCGTGGGAGCACGAGGTAGCGCCGATACAGTCATCAATGTAGCGAAGGAAAAGATGGGGGGTGGGGCCAGTGTAGTTGCGGAAGATGGATTGTTCCACATACCCTACGAAGAGGCAGGCATAGCTGGGGCCCATGCGGGTGCCCATGGCTACTCCTTTTGTTTGGAGAAAGTGGGAGGATTGGAAAGAAAAGTTGTTCAGGGTGAGGACCAGTTCGGTCAGTCGAAGGAGGGTGTCGGTGGAAGGGGGTTCAACCTCCCACGAGGAGGTTGAACAGTTCATCCACTACACTAACACCTTCCACCCCGACCTCAAATTCACCTGGACAGTCTCGGACTCCTCCCTCCCCTTCCTAGACCTTTCTGTTTCTATCTCAGGCGACCGAATCAACACGGACATCTACTACAAACTCAAATAACTTTCAGTTAGGAATCCCCTGCAGAAGTATATGTGATTGGTGCTGTTTTGTTCTGTTAAATTTTGACTAATCACAACATTTGTTCATCTTCACATAACAGATAATTGGTATAAAGTCCTAAAATTTATGAAGAATTTCCCCTTTGTATTACTGGAGTACAAGATTTAAAAATGTATGATAAACCATTGACTGTATTTGCTTCATTGACTTGTGCATATAAAAATGGTGAGTCAGATTTAATAAACCTTTTATTCTCCTGTTTGTTTTTGAAAGGAGGTGGCTTGAAAGAACAAGAGGCTACCATATCCATGAAGTATCCTCCTAGCAGTGAGTGCATATTCTGCTGCCCCAAACTTTATTGAAAGTTATTTTTAAAAATTCATCAAGTAAACCTTCAACTGAAAATCCCAGAATCTCTCTTACTCTGAGTGATGGAGTTGAATACAGCTGGCCTGCCAACAAAACTTAAATACTGACTTCTCTGAAACATCTATTATTTACAAAGTGTGACAGATAATTACTTTAATACTGGGACAAAAAAACAAAAGTCTGGAATAATAATCCAAATAATTCAGTTCTTGGAGATTATGGAAATAAAAGTTATATTGGGAATGATGGCCAAATAGCTATTGGCTTGCTGTTAAAAATACCATCTGGTTTACTAATAGCATTTAGGGAAGGATACCTGACTGTCTTACCCTGTCTGTCCTCTCTGTTACCCCAGTCTGATACCAACAATGGTTGATTCATACCTGCTCTCTGAACTGGTTCAGACTGCTCATGGACTGCAGCAAAGAAACAGCCCATGCTACCTCTTCATGGCAGCTGGGGAAAAGTCTTACTGGTACCCACATCCCGAAAAATCATTAAACAAATTTCACTTTTCTCTCATTTATATTTCTTTTATCATTAGATAGAATTATTTCATTGGATAGAATTGGGAAGTTAATACTGAAATGCATTGATAAGAAAAACTATCTGATGACATAAAGTTCGAATGTGAAATATCTGCTTAGAGACCAGTATCTCATCACTAAGTCACCCTTTATTACACTGTACACTGTACACTGGCTGTGAACAGCCATCTCAGAGTCAGTCCCCTTAACTGAGGAGATTCTAAATCCCCTGTTTATTATTTTTAATCTCTTTTTTAAACCCCCACGCTACCGCCTAACTGCGGTAGTGCTTATTTTTTCCCCAGCACCCATGGTGTGTGTGTGTGCAGGTGTGAGACACCGTGAAAGACACAAGGTGCACGAATCTTTATTCAAATTTCCATCACCAGGAAGAAAAGAAACACCCGAGTGGCCAGTGACAAGCAGTGCCCTTCACATCAAAGGGCAATGCTGTGTGATCAAAACAGTGAAGGGGAGGGCGGGGATTAAATCAAAATAGAGTTAGAGGGGGAAATAATGCACTCCACTCCCTGCAGCACCCACCTCTCCCTGAACAACTCCAGTCCCCTGTTTATTTATTTTTTTCTTTTTTTATCTTCTTTTTCTTTTTCTTTGACATCAAAATACTCTTGTTTATTTCTTTTTTTTCTTTTTTTTTTCTTTTTTTTTAGTGGCCAGTGACAAGCAGTGCCCTTGACATCAAAACACTCCTGTTTATTTTTTTTTCTCTCTCAAACAGTGAAGGGGAAATCTCCAGTTTGTTTATTATTTATTTATTTATTTTTATTTTTATCCCCCCACACTACCGCCTCACTGCGGTAAGTCCCCTGTTTATTTATTTTTTTTTTTTTTCTTTTTTTTTTTTTTTCTTTTTTTTTTTTTTTCTTCTAGGGATAGTCACCTTCAAGGAGAGTCCTTGCACAAACACCCAAGTGGCCTGTGACCAGCAGTGCCTTTCCCATCAAAGGGCAGTGCTGTGTGAATCCCTATTTATATTTTTTTTTTTTTTTTTTTTTTCTTATTCTTTTATTTGTAAACACCCAAGTGGCCTGTGACCAGCAGTGCCTTTCCCATCAAAGGGCAGTGCTGTGTGAATCCCTATTTATTTTTTTTTTTTTCTTTTTTTTTTTTTTTTTTTTTTCTTCTTTTTTCTTTTTTTCTTCTTCCACCACCAGGAACGGGCTTGCCTCCATTTTTTTTTTTTTTTTTTTTTTTTTTTTTTGTGCAGGTGTGAGACACAGTGAAAGACACAAAGTGCACCAATCTTTATTCAATTTCCACCACCAGGAAGATAGGAAAACACCCGGGTGGCCAGTGACAAGCACTGCCCTTCACATCAAAACACTCCTGTTTATTTTTTTTTCTCTCTCAAACAGTGAAGGGGAAATCTCCAGTTTGTTTATTATTTATTTATTTATTTTTATTTTTATCCCCCCACACTACCGCCTCACTGCGGTAAGTCCCCTGTTTATATTGGTCAGCCAGGGCTTCCTGATTGGTCTTAGCAATCTTAATCAAGAACCCAGTAATCAACAAGGTCCACCTGGTTCCAATCACTACAGAATGATTCTTGTATTTATCAGACTGATAATGATAAACAGGCGGTCCACACATTTACACTGAGGAATGAATGCCCTGACAGGCAACCAAGGAAACACATCTCAAACGTAAGTTATCAGATAAACCGTAAACAATTCGAGACATAACCCTCTAAATTCAACAGATCGACATGTGTGATCCAGATCACAATGGAAGGAAAATTCTTATATTTATCCCTTTCATGATCTCAGAGAACACTTCACAACCAGTGAATTATTTTTGAACTATAGTCACTGTTGTATTTGTAGGACATAAATATATGTAGGAGCATTGTGGTTAGAGCCCACATGCCACCAAATCACAGCTGTTTAACTTTATTGATTCTGCCCCTGTACCCGAAGAGTTACTGACTGGAGCTGACCTTCAAGTTGCACTTCATGTTGCAGCAGTAAACATGTCCCATTATGGTAATTGACGACATAACACAGGTAGCATCCAATTACATACCTATACTTGATCTATCTAAAAATGACAGCCGCTGTAGCACGTACACACTTAATGGCTGTTTTATACTGAGTTACAGAGAAACATGGTTAGCATACCAATCAATTTTTTGATATTTCCCAAACCACAGAATCAAAATATGATGGGTATCAAGAGGCCCCTCTCTTCTTGTTTCACAAAGAAGGTAATTGCTGTTTGGAAAGTGGAAATGATTTTCACTGAACAAACTCAGATACTGATACATGTCACAAGTCACTTGCAATTCACTATAAAGGAAATATTTTTAAATTCATGTCTGAGCAGTTATGTGGCACATGGTTATTTTATTTATCCAGCTGCATTCTAGTACATACCAAGATGGAGGGATAAGGAAGGCGACTGCTTATGTAAATGTTTTGCACTAAGTTTAGATTGGCAGTTAGGAAGGCAAATGCAATGCTAACATTCATTTCAAGAGGACTAGAATTCAAGACCAGAGATGTACAGCTGAGACTGCATTAGGCTCTGGTCAGATCGCTTATGGAATATTGTGAGCTGTTTTTGGCCTCATGTCTTAGGAAGGATGTGCTGGCCTTGGAAGGGTCCAGAGGAGGTTTACAAGAATGATTCCAAGCATGAGGGGCTCGTTATATGAGGAGCAGTTGAGGACTCTGATTCTGTACTTGAGGGAGTTTCGAAGGACGAGGAGGTATCTCATTGAACCGTACAGAATGCGGAGAGACCTGGACAGAATGGATGCGGAGGAGCTGCCTCCACTAGAAGAGGAATCTAGGACATGAGGGCACAGCCTCAGAGAGAAGGGACAAACCTTTAGGACTGAGATTAGGAGGAACTTTGTCAGCCATTGATTGGTGAATCTGTGGAACTCATTGCCGCAGTAGGCTGTGGAAGCTAAGTCATTGAATGTATTTAAGAGAGAGAGAGAGATAGATGGGCTCTCAATTAGTAAAGGGACCAAAGGCAAGGGAGAGAAGGCAGGAGAATGGCTTTGAGAAACATGTCAGCCATGATAAAATGGCTCTTATATCTCATGATATTATGATCTTTATTGCACAATTTAGAATTTACCTACTTTAATGTTTGCTATGTTAAGGCAGGAGAATATCATCCTGCTTGGAATATATAGTAGAAAGGCAAATTCTTGACGGTATGTTTGCTTTGATTTTAACATGAGGAGTGAATCATTGGCTATTAACTTGAAGTCTGACCCAACAATTCAACTTTGTTCAGTTGAAAGCTAATTTATCATAGATTGTTGCATATCAGTCAACTCTGACGCTTCAACAAATTCTTCTTAATACAGGGTGGATTTATATGCAGGATAAAGTGAGGACTGCAGATGCTGGAGATCAGAGCTGAAAATGTGTTGCTGGAAAAGCGCAGCAGGTCTGGGGGGAAAAATGCTATAAACCGACCGACTCCCACAGCTACCTAGACTAGACCTCCTCCCACCCTGCCTCCTGTAAAAACACCATCCCATATTCCAAATTCCTTCGTCTCCGCCGCAGCTGCTCCCAGGAGGACCAGTTCCAATACCGAACAACCCAGATGGCATCCTTCTTCAAAGACCACAATTCCCCCCCAGACATGATCGACGATGCTCTCCACCGCTTCTCCTCCACTTCCCGCTCCTCCGCCCTTGAGCCCCACCTCTCCAATCGCCAACAGAACCCCACTGGTCCTCACCTACCACCCCACCAACCTCCATACACATCATATCATCCATCATCATTTCCGCCACCTCCAAACGGACCCCACCACCAACAATATATTTCCCTCCCCTCCCCTATCGGCATTCCGAAAAGACCACTCCCTCTGTGACTCCCTTGTCAGGTCCACACCCCCCACCAACCCAACCTCCACTCCTGCACCTTCCCCTGCAACCACAAGAAATGCAAAACCTGCGCCCACACCTCCCCCCTTACTTCCCTCCAAGGCCCCAAGGGATCCTTCCATATCCGCCACAAATTCACCTGCACCTCCACACACATCATTTACTGCATCCGCTGCACCCGATGTGGCCTCCTCTATATTGGGAAGACAGGCCGCCTACTTGCGGAACGTTTCAGAGAACACCTCTGGACACCCGGACCAACCAACCCAACCACCCCGTGGCTCAACACTTCAACTACCCCTCCCACTCCACCAAGGACATGCAAGTCCTTGGACTCCTCCATCGCCAGACCATAGCAACACAACGGCTGGAGGAAGAGCGCCTCATCTTCCGCCTAGGAACCCTCCAACCACAAGGGATGAACTCAGATTTCTCCAGTTTCCTCATTTCCCCTTCCCCCAACTTGTCTCAGTCTCAACCCTCGAACTCAGCACCACCTTCCTAACCTGCAATCTTATTCCTGACCTCTCCGCCCCCACCCCCACTCCGGCCCATCACCCTCACCTTAACCTCCTTCCACCTATCGCATTTCCAGCACCCTTCCCCCAAGTCTCTCCTCCCTACCTTTTATCTTAGCCTGCTTGGCACACTCTCCTCATTCCTGAAGAAGGGCTCATGCCCGAAACATCGATTCTCCTGCTCCTTGGATGCTGGATTTATATGCAGGATATAAAATGTGATCTGCCAAAGTTGGTTTTGATCATCACCATTTTCAAATATGAAGAAAATATAAAATCATTAGCTCAAACTAACTTAGTGCATCATGCACTGTGGCACAGTGGTTAACACTGCTACTTCACAGCATCAGGGACTTGGCTTTGATTCCACCTCCAGGCAACTGTCTAGATGGAGTTTGCCCATTCTCTCTGTGTCTGCATGGGTTTCCACCTGGTGCTCTGGTCTCGTCCCACAGTCCAAAGATGTGCAGGCTAGTTGAATTGGCCACGCTAAATTGCCCACAATGTTCAGGGATGTGTAGATTAGGTGTGTTAGCCATGGGAAATGCAGAGTAACAGGGGAAGGTTAGGTGGGATGCTCTTCGGGGGGTTGGGCTGAGTGGCCAGTTTCCACACTGTAGAGAATCTATGACACTATGTTCTATTTGATGAATTAATTCTACAAGGATGGTTTGAACCAAAATCATAACATTGCAGAAAGGATCAAATTCATCATCATTGGCATCACATTAGACAGCATTGTCTTATATTTTATGAGATACATCAAAACATAGCTTTGATTTTAAGAGAGAGCCAGGTAAATTTCTACCTGATTTTGGAATGGCTGAGATAACCATGTTCACAATCAATGGTTCCTCTGTACAGGGGTTGGAAAATGTTCTCTGTAAAACACCAGCTAAGGATGAGACTGCAAACTTGTTTTGGATATATTTTTGAAGGTGTCACCATTTGACCTCCCACCTTCATCCACACCTCCCCTACATTCCCATCATTTGTCAGGCATCTTGCCCATCCTTGACTCTTGGCTGTCAAACTGTTTTCTTTTGCCACCTCCAATTTTTTTTTTATAACTGATGAGCAGAAATCTTTAAAGAAAATGAAGCAAAATAAAAATACCCACATTTCCTAATGCACTTACATTTCTATCTCCTTGAATTTTATTGCAGTACTGTTCTGGATATTAATCAATGCTTTATTTTTGAAGTCCTGGTTGAATCCTGTAGTGTCCTATTGAGGGTTGCCTGGCAAAAATGAATGAATATGCTGAAATATTCCATGGTGAATCTTGTGGGGGATGGGCTTGGGGTGTGCTACGAACCAGACCATTAAAAACAGTCCCTATCTCTGCTGTATTAAGTATCACATCAGGTAAACAGAGTTCCAGAGATAGTTTGAATGCTGAGGTGCAGAACATCAGATGGGAATGTCAGGCACTGTTACCACTGCTGACCTCAGTTGGTCCATCTGGAATACTCACATGTAAATCAGACTTACATGTGATTGATTCCCCATTCCCATGGACTAACACCCACCCATATAGGATCTATCATTCAAAAAGACCACTTGTCATTCACCCAAAATAGTTTGTAGTGCTGCTGAAACCTCTTGCACCAGTGCTAGGAGTGAGGGGAAAATATAAAGACTACTGATCCAGATTTGTTCAAATAGTTTCACTGAAAAACACAGAACAATAACAAGATAGGTTGCTCAATCAAATCGGAATTATTTTACATTCTGAGAGAAATTTCTCAAATTGTTTGAACATTTCAGCACAATTAATTTTTAGTCCTAGTCATAATAAGTTGTTGGCATTTATTACACACAGAGTAACAATTACAACCTACAAACCTCCCACTAGCCATTTTCCTTCATTCTTTTCAGAAGCACAGTTAACTGTGTTTGTCCTGTTGTTCTAATTCCTTTCATTATTTTGTCTTTTCAAGAAAATTTGCTGAAATAAAGTTCACCCTGTTGCATAATTATACTGAACATGATTGTAAAATAAGAAGGCATTTTTGATATATAAGAATTAGAGAGAGAGAGACATATTTGTGGGAATGGTTTGTCTCTCAACTCATTCAATACCGTGGCTACTCAGCACCACAGTCAAAGATCAAGTCAGGAAACCACCTTCTTGACAGCGCCATGAACCTTGTATGCATACCTTCATAACAAAAGATTGACTCATTCAAAGTGATGCAGATTGTGGAATACTATAGTCAAAATACATACTCAGAAGTGGTTTTGAATCCATATGACTGGAATTTGAAAACAATTTGTACAAATCAGGAAAGAAAAAAACACAATAATCACTGCTTGAAACATCCAAACTACTAGCTTACAAAATAGTGCATCTGTTGGGTATTATTACGTGAAACAGGCTTAGTTGTATCAGTAATGTTAAGACTTGCTGGTCCAGGGGTGACTTAGGTTTGAGGCCCTAAATGTATTCCACTGAGGCACAAAAATCATTATATACTGATCTCAAGGGAAGTATAGAGGTGTTCATGATCCTTGGTGATAAATTTGGATAATTGTCTGTTGACTGCAGTGATCTGAATCAGGAGAGGAGTCTAGATTTGGTTTCAAAATTTTGAAATTTTGGAGTAAAGGTCAAATCTAACCAATATTCTTGATAATGGTTTCCTAAAGTATTGAACAACATGTTTCAAGAAACTGGTTGACATAGCAGTGAGATATTTCATACCTTGAGAGGAAATGTGATACTTATTGGGATAACTTTCATTAGTCTTAATTTTTAGAGGAAACAGCACTATTGACACAGAATGATAGATCACATGAAAAAACTATTCAGTCTTTCTTTGAAAGAGTCATCTAGTTGGGCCCATTCCAATGCTATTTCCCTATAACATTTCCAATAATTGCTTGGAAGGTTTATCCAATTCCTTTTTGAACCTGAATTCTGAATTTGAATGCAGCTGCATAATGAAGCAGATAGCACAGGCTCTAGGGAATTGTGTCCCCTGTACAAACTTCACAGTTAAACATGTACAGGCTTGGTCTATTACTTTGCTCAAAGCCAAGAAATACTGTAGAGGTACAGAAATACCTGAACAAATGGAGAAAAGAGACAAAATAGTTTGATTTAAAATAAGCGATGGGACCATTTTAAAACAAGAATGACTAAGTCTTTCCTTGGGCACGACATAGATTTTCAAATCATTAAGTATCAAGACAACATCCTAGTGGGACAATGGGGTAAAAGAGAGATAATTTTAACTTTTACTGATTCTATGATTATGAAGAAATTCAACAACACCTAATTTGAACAATCAGCAAAAACTTAAATTACCAATATACAGCTGAAATCTGTATATTTCACACATTGTTTGATACTAATAACATTAATCAGGTATTTTAGTTAAGACTGTAAAGATAGAGTCAGAGGTAAGCTTCCTTCAAGAAAGATAATGATATTGAATTGGATTACAGTCTAAAAAGGGAGAATGTGCATGCATTTTCTATTTAGGCCTGGGATGTCGAGTTACTGACTGGGATAGTATTTACTGCCTGTCCCTAGTTACCACTGAGAAATGCAGGTGAACTGCCTTCTTGATTTGCTGCAGTCCATTTGGCTTAGGAAAATTTACAATGCAATTAAGGAGGGAGTTCCAGGATTTTGACTAAATGTCACTGAAGAAACAACAATATATTTCTAAATCAGGAAGTTTAGATTAGATTCCCTACAGTGTGGAAACAGGCCCTTTGGCCCAACAAGTCCACATCGACCCTCTAAAGAGTAACCCACCCAGACCCATTTCCTCTGACTAATGCACCTAACACTAATGCCCAAGGAAAGACTTAGTCATTCTTGTTTTAAAATGGCCCCATCGCTGATTTTAAATCAAACTATTTTGTCTCTCTTCTCCATTCGTTCAGGTATTTCTATACCTCTACAATGTTTCTTGGCTTTGAGCAACAGTCATCGACCAAGCCTGTGATCTAACACTTTGGGGAATTTAGCATGACCTGTACATCTTTGGTCTGTGGAGCAAACCCACGCAGATACAAGGGAGAACGTACATACAGACAGTTGCCTGAGGTTGGAATCAAAAATGGGACCCTGGTACCGTGAGGCAGCAGAGCTAACCACTGAGCCACCATGCCGCCCAATCAACTTGACTGAAGACTGACATCTATGAGGCTGGGAATCTCCAGAGGAGGTGGAGATGAATCATCCTCTTGACACTTCTGGCTAAAAGTTTTTGCAAATGCTTCAGTTTTATCTTTTTCATTGATGTGCTGTACCCTTCGAAAATTGAGAATGTGGCTATTTGTGGAGTCTCTTCCTCCAGTAAGTTATTTAATTTTCCACCACCATTCACAATGAGGTGCAACAGAACTGCAGAGCTTAGATCTGTGGAATTATGGAATTGCTTAACCCTCTTCGTCACACATAACTTATGCTGCCTGGCATGCAACTAGTAATACTGTGCTGTTGAACTAATTTATAACGCTAACATAGAAAGAGTTAAGAGTTAACTTCGATCAGGAGTAATTTGCTTAAAACTTTGTCTGTTGAATTATATCTAGCTGATTCTGCAAATGCTCAGTTTTGCATTTAGATAGCCACCCAATGGGAGAAGCTGCTGTCCAAGAATGTAAGCTTCTGCAAATAGCTTGCTTAATTTAATAAGCCTTCATTATACTTTGAACTTAACAGGCATTTTAAGGGTCCATAATTTCTCTATTCAAAAAAAAACCTTCCCTACTAAGTGTACAGGATTATAGGGTTCATTTCAGTTGAAACAGAAAACTTAAAATATATTGCTTGTACATTTTCTTAAAATAAAATTATAAAATTAGTAAATTGTTTAACATTCTGTGACCAAAATATCAAAAAATCTGATAAATCTAAACATAAATAACATCAAACTGGATTCCAAGTATTCAAGAATATTTAAGAACACATAAGAATAGCTAAAACTAAAACAAGCATAACAATCTAAGGATAGTCAAGACTAAAATATCTAGCAATATCTAAGAATAGAACATCCATCAGCATTAACGTTTTACCTTGAAATCTCAAGATACCTTCTCCCAATGAGAGAAAATATCTTAAGTACTATCAGAAGGTCCCTAATATATCTGAAATTGCCATGCAAGTGTTTATTTTTCTATTATTTGGATTCCTCCTGCTTTGAAAATGTAGGTGTTAACCCTCTGTATAGTTTCCTCCCACTTTCATATGAGACTGTAACATTTAACATTATTTCATAATTATTTGGTGAAGATTCATTTATGAAGGTGTCAGCTTTTATTTCATCAATATATTGATGTATTGTATCTGGATATTCCTTTCACCTCCCCCTTATTCTTCAATCTTGAAAGAATCCTTCGTGAACAGGTTGTCAGTTATGATGTTTAATTTCACTGTCTTTGTGTGTGTTGTTTTATCCTGATTTTTAATGGTACTATGTAATAACAATCAATGTTATTCTTAGCCGTTGATGGTTCCGCTAATCCTCCTATAATTTACATTCTCGTTATCTCATTTCTGAAGGCTTCCCATTTTTCAACTGTCCCCTTACCTGCAAACATCTGCCTCCAATCAGCTTTTGAAAGTTCTTGCCTAATACCATCAAAATTGGCCTTTCTCCAATTTAGAGCTTCAACTTTTAGATCTGGTCTATCCTTTTCCATCACAATTTTAAATCTAGTAGAATTATAGTCGCTGGCCCCAAAGTGCTCCTCCACCTGCCCTGCCTTATTTCCCAAGAATAGGTCAGGTTTTGCACCTTCTGTAGTAGGTACATCCACATACTGAATCAGAAAATTTTCTTGTACACACTTAACAAGTACCTCTCCATCTAAACCCTTAACACTATGGCAGCCCCAGTCTATGTCTGGAAAGTTAAAATCTCTTACCATAACCAACCTATTATTCTTAAAGATAGCTGAGATCTCCTTACAAGTTTGTTTCTCAATTTCCCTCTGACTATTAGGGGGTCTATAATACAATCCCAATAAGGTGATCATCCTTTCTTATTTCTCAGTTCCACCCAAATAACCTCCTTGGATGTACTACCAGAAATATCCTCCTTCAGTACAGCTGTAATGCCATCAAAAACGCTACTCCCCCTCCTCTCTTGCCTTCCTTTCTATCCTTCCTGGAGCATTTGTATCCTGGAACATTAAGCTTCCAGTCCTGCCCATCACTGAGCTATGTTTCTGTAATTGCTATGATAGCCCAGTCCCATGTTCCTAACCATGCCCTGAGGTCATCTGCCTTCCCTGTTAGGCCCTTGCATTGAAATAAATGCAATTTAGTTTATTAGTCCTACCTTGTCCCTGTCTGCTCTGACTGTTTGACTCACTTCTGTTCTCAGATTGATCTCTTTCCTCACTATCTCCCTGGGTCCCACCTGCCCCCACCCACCCCCACCTTACTAGTTTAACTCCTCCTGAGCAGCTCGAGCAAATCTCCCTGCCAGTATATTAGTCCCCTTCCAGTTTAGGTGCAAACCGTCCTTCTTGTACAGGTCACTTCTACCCCAAAAGAGATTCCAATGATCCAAAAATGTGAATCCTTCTCCCATACACCAACTCCTCAGCCATGCATTCATCTGCTTTATCCTCCTATTCCTGCCCTCACTAGCACGTAGCACAAGGAGTAATCCAGATATTACTACTCTCTTTGACCTCCTTTTTAAATTCCTGCCTAACTCTCTGTAATCTCCATTCAGAATCTCAACCTTTTCCCTTCCTATATCGTTGGTTCCAATGTGGACAATGACCTCTTACTGGCCCCTCTCCCCCTTAAGAACATTCTGCACCCTCTCTGAGACATCCTTGATCCTGGCACCAGGGAAGCAACACATAATTCTGATTTTTCGCTGCAGGACACAGAAACATCTGTCTGTACCTCAGACTAGAGAGTCCCCTAACACAATTGATCTCTTGGAACACGACGTACCCCTCATTGTATTAGAGTCAGTCTCACTACTAGAAACTTGGCTGTTCGTGCTATGTTCCCCTGAGAATATGTCATCCCCTACAATTTCCAAAACAGCATATTTGTTTGAAATGGGTATAGCCACAGAAGGCTCCTGCACTATGTGCCTACCTCTCTTACCTTTTCTGGAGTTAACACATTTATGTGCCTGTATCTGAGACTCCCCCCCCACCTTCCTATAACTGCCATCCATCACATACTGTTTCTGTTGCAAACTCCTCATTGCTTTTAACTGTCTCTCTAACTGATCCATTCGATCTGATAAGATTTGCAACCAACGGCATTTATTGCAGATATAATCTGTAGTAACCCTTAAACTCTCTTTAAACTCCCACATCAAACAAGACGCGTTTATCACTCTATTAAAGGCCATTTTTGCTCCTTCACAATCTACAGACCCAGAAAGTAACACCATCTTATTCCTCTACAAAATACTGCCCCAGGTTCAATTAATAGTTATGGCTTATATTTTAAGTTTAATCAAGAGACATACCTCAAAAAACATATAATCAAGAAAGAACCCACTCTACTCACTACTCTAGACTTTCTGTAGGCCACATTTAAAAACAATACACTTATTTGCTTCTGTGCTGTGAACTTCACCCAAACAGTTCCTCTAAGATCAGTTGTGAATTTCACTGTTTGTTAATTTTCCCAGACACACTCCGATGTCCATCGATACATGAATTCAAACAACAAGGTAACTGTGCAGGGTCACTGCTGTATTAGTTTCTTTTTCTCTCTCTCTCCTGCACTGTCCTCACCATGTGCTTCCTTTGTCTGCTCTTCTCCCTTTAAAAACTGCTGTTGATTTGACTTTTTTTTCCCAAAGTTCCAAAACAATGCAACAGCATACAAAACAGTAATTGCTGCTCCTGGAATTTGAGGAAATCACCTCCACCACCTAAAATACCTCAGCCCCAAGGTGTTGGTAACAAAGACCTGGTGGAGCTGTGTTTGTTGTTTCTAATGCATAGACTAGTACCATATGGTCTGTCTGGCTTCATTCTATTTATTTGAGAATTTTGGCAGTTTTAATGCCTTGTTTGGACATTTAAGAGGTGAGTCTGGAGTCACATGTAGGCCAGACCATGGGAAAATGGCAATTTTCCTTCCAGAAAGAATACGAGTGAATCAAATGGATTGTTACAACAATGGACAATGATGTCAAGGTTATCTTGTAATTCTGGATTTTAAAAAAAAACTCAATTTCCTCCATATATTTTGATGGGATTCAAATCCTAGCCCCAAGAGCAATATGTAGTTCTCCAGATTACTAGTCCACTGACAATGCCATTATGCTTTCATCCACCCCACATTTATACAGAGAAGGCAGTGCAGATGCATTGGCACAG
This sequence comes from Chiloscyllium plagiosum, assembly GCF_037043375.1. Lineage (NCBI taxonomy): Eukaryota > Metazoa > Chordata > Chondrichthyes > Orectolobiformes > Hemiscylliidae > Chiloscyllium > Chiloscyllium plagiosum. The sequence continues at coordinate 23,417,664 of NW_028270168.1, forward strand.
CATGGTGGCTCAGTGGTTAGCGCTGCTACCTCACAGTGACAGGGGCCCAGGTTCGAATCCAGCCTCAGGCAACTGGCTATGTGGAGTTTGCACCTTCTCCCCATGTCTGTGTGGGTTTCCTCCCACATTCCAATGATGTGTGGGTTAGGTGAATTGGCTATGTTAAATTCCCATAGTGTTCAGGGATGTGCATCATTAGTCGGGGGTAAATATAGGGTAGGGGAATGGGTCTGGATTGGTTACTCTTTAGAGGGTTGGTGTGGATTTGTTGGGCCAAAGGGCCTGTTTCCACACTGTCAGGATTCTATGATGGGTTGGATGGCTTCCTTCAGTGTTGTAAAGACTCTGTGATTCGATGATAATGTCTGTGTGTTCCAGTTGAGGATTGATCTACCAATGAGGTGGGAATGCCTTTGCCAACACTCTACCAAATTCAGACTTGACAAAACAATAATTTATACACAATCACACCTTATGTTTAGCCTGTCCACTGAAGATGAGGAAAATGAAAACTTCTCATCAAAAGGGGAGACTGGGCAAGGAATTGCAATTTGGAAAAACAAGTGAAGTATTCAAAGCGTGAGAGAAAATGTTACACTTTAGGAACGGATACATTCCACCAACATTTTCAGAGATGTTATTACACTCCTATGGAGCAGATGGGACTTGAACCTGGGTAATCTGGCTCAGAGGAGAAAGTGAGGACTGCAGATGCTGGAGATCAGAGCTGAAAATGTGTTGCTGGAAAAGCACAGCAGGTCAGACAGCATCCAAGGAACAGGAGAGAAGCAGGGACATGAACATTATGCCACAAGAGTCCCACTTTTTAGGAACATTGAAGAGAGCTCAGGATAGTAACAACTGTCTGATTGGACTGGCTTCAATTTAATACAACTGTGAGGGAAATGGAAAGAGATTTAAGGAGAAATCTCCAGAAGCTGGCTATGTCAACATCTCTCTCTCTCTCTCTCTCTCTTTTTTCTCTCTCTCTGGGCTATTTCTCTGTTCAGTAATCCATCTCCAATTCTTTATTGAAAGAGAAGAGATACTAGATTCAGGCATGCTTAAAGAAATAATTCTACAACCCAAAGGAAAAAGACAGACCCTTGCTACAAACAATCAACTGATGAACTAAAGACCAATCATTGCTGCGCAGCTATCATTGTGGTACCGTTGAAGAATCTAAAAGATTGTGAGACCAACACATCCAATTTTGTGATCTGGACTATTAATACAGAACAGTGTTTCTTCTTCAATACATATTTTCTCCATCTATTATTTGTATTTTGTCTGTCACTCTTTGTGTGCCTGTTTATCCATGTATACGACTTCATGAAAAAAAAGTAGCTGAGTTATAAATTAGCAATTCATTTTCCTTTCTTTTAAAAGAGTCATCTGCCTATTGGTTAAGAAAACCAGTCTGGTTACAATAAATAGCTACAGTATTTTCCTACTAATGACAAAAACATGGTCTTTATTTCTTTTAAGCTGAACCAGACAGTTAGGTAAACTGGGCACTTTGATAGTTTAACTAAATTTTCAAATTTGTGGCAACTCCAGGAGCAGTGGCATCAATATCAGCACACCCTCCCAAGGGAGTCATGGACAAAGTGCTTTGGAAATGTGAATGACACTTTCCAATGTTACAATTATTATCCATCCCTTGGTAACCTGTCAACAGTTCAGAGGCTTGCTGGGCCTCTTCAGAGAGCATTAAGATATCATTAGAATTAAGTCAACCAGGATAGAATCATGGAATCCCCAGTGTAGAAAGAGGGCATTCAGCCCATTGAATCTGCACCAATCCTCTGAAGAGCATCCTATCCAGACCCAGCCCCTCACCCTATCCCTGTAACTCCACATTCACCATTGCTAACCCATCAGCTACACATCCCTGGACATTATGGAGCCATTTAGTATGGTGAATCCATCTAACCTGTAAAACTTTGGATTATGTGATGAAACCAGAGCACCCAGCAGAAGCCCATGCAGACACAAGAAGAACATGGAAACTCCACACAGACAGTGACCCGAGGTGGAATTGAACCTGGGTCCCTGGCATGATGAAGCAGCAATGCTAGCCACTGAACCACTATGCTGCCCCAATAGCCAACAGAATGTTAATAAAAACGAGAACACATGGAATATTGGACAACCTGTTTTCATGGATAGTAATTGTTTTGGAGGTAAGATTCAGAAAACAGGGCAAATAAATGAGATCTGATCCAAAAACTCTTAATACATCTTTACGTCTGTTAATAAGATCTATGCATATTCAATACTGGGCCTTGAACATTTATTATTTTCCACACTTCAATTTTTCTGGTCTCCAAAATGCCTTAATGTCTTTCTTTGTTAAATAAAAGTGGTCTATAAATGCAAGCTGTTAAATATTGGTTGCAAAATGAATAATGATACACTTATTGAAAGCACAAATCAATAAATTCCACCCCTGAATTCAACTAACATGAAATGTACGTAAAAATGTTTAAAAAGTCACTAAGCATAGCAGAAATAAGATAAGAATTTTTCTTTTCAGAAACAATTGTCTCCCACATATTAATTTTTAATTCTGTTTTCTTTCCCTTTCTCTTTCATGTTTGTCCAAACTAACTCACCTTTCCTTAAATATAACAAAGTACCTATGACGTCCTCCACACTCACCATGTTGACCTGTCCTCTGATGTTCTTTTTTATAGAAAAGGAGAAACTGAGTCATACCAATGATTTAGGCCGTAACCAACATTCCTGAATAAAATGATGTGCCAATACTTAACCACAGAAGTTACAAATTGTGTTGAAAATTAGAATGTGATCAAAGAATATTTGAAATGCACAACAGGCTCTGTAATGCAATAATGATGACGAATAATTGTCAAATCTTGATAACAAACTTATAAAGCCTCGGCTATTTGTTCTGGAGGAATGAGTAAAAATGAGACGGGACACTTAGGATCATTGAATCATGAAGTATGGAAAATGCCCTTCAGCCTGTCAGGTTGGCACCAATATAATACCACTCCATATCTAGACTAGTTTCACTTTCCAGCACTCAGCCTACACCCTTGAATGCTATGACATTTTAAATTCCCATCCAGGTACTTTCTAAAGATTGAGAGGTTTCTCACTTCAACTTCCTTCCCACACAATGCATTCCATTTCCCTCCACCCTCTGGGTGATAAAATGTTTTCCTCAAATTGCCCCCAAGCCTCCTGCCTTTCACCATAAAATTATACTCTTTTCTTATTCAACATTAAAATGGCTAAAATCATCTGATCTGAAAGTAGTCGAGCTCTCAATAGGAATTTACAATGTAATGTACAAATGACATGGCTGAAATTGTCTAGCAAAGCCTGAAAGGCTCTCCAAGGATAATTATCTGACATTCAAGTGGAATATATAGCTCACAATGAGACTTACAAATAGAGTCATAGAGATGTATGGCACGGAAACAGACCCTTCGGTCCAACCTGTCCATGCCGACCAGATATCCCAACCCAATCTAGTCCCACCTGCCAACACCTGGCCCATATCCCTCCAAACCCTTCCTATTCATATACCCATCCAAATGCCTCATAAATGTTGCAATTGTACCAGCCTCCACCACATTCTCTTGCAGTTCATTCCATACACGTACCACCCTCTGCGTGAAAAATTTGCCCCTTAGGTGTCTTTTATAACTTTCTCCTCTCACTCTAAACCTATGCCCTTTAGTTCTGGACTCGCCCACCCCAGGGAAGAGACTTAGTTTATTTATCCTATCCATGCCCCTCATAATTTTGTAAACCTCTATAAGGTCACCCCTCAGCCTCCGATGCTCCAGGGAAAACAGCCCCAGCCTTTTCAGCCTCTCCCTATAGCTCATAACCTCCAACCCTGGCAACATCCTTGTAAATCTTTTCTGAACCCTTTCAAGTTTCACAACATCTTTATGCTAGGAAGGAGACCAGAACTGCATGCAATATTCCAACAGCGGCCTAACCAAAGTCCTGTACAGCCGCAACATGACCTCCCAACTCCTGTATTCAATACTCTGACCAATAAAGGAAAGCATACCAAATGCCTTCTTCACTATCCTATCTACCTGTGACTCCACTTTCAAGGAGCTATGAACCTGCACTCCAAGGTCTCTTTGTTCTGCAAAATTCCCTAGGACCTTAGCATTAAGTGTATAAGTCCTGCTAAGGTTTGCTTTCCCAAAATGCAGCACCTCGCATTTATCTGAATTAAACTCCATCTGCCACTTCTCAGCCCATTGGCCCATCTGGTCCAGATCCTGTTGTAATCTGAGGTAACCCTCTTCGCTGTCCACTACCCCTCCAATTTTAGTGTCATCTGCAAACTTACTTACTGTATCTCTTCTGCTCGCATCCAAATCATTTATGTAACCCTCCACCACCACCTTCTGTCTTCTACCTTTAAGCCAGTTCTATATCTAAATGGCCAGTTCTGGGATTTCTTGCTGACAAGTATTGACAGAACAAAGACTTAAATCCAAAACCCATTATGTAATCAAATGGATTGAAACCCCCCTTATCTGTATCAAAGGATAACTGGGGAACTCTGACAATGGACCATTGAATCTTACTTTTGAACTGTTTGTTCCTATTATGGGCTAACAGCCAGGATTAAAACATCAATATTAGAAACAGTCATTATAAATTTGTAGTGTTTGCTATAAAACAATAAATTGGAGTAACATTGTGAAATTTCAAGGAAGGCTTTCTCTCTCAGTAGAAGTGGTGGTGCACCCTGTTCTGCAAAGACGGTCACCCCTGAGAGAAAATTGACTGTGAACAAAGATCTTTTATACTGTGGGAATCTGCCTTAAAAACTGCTCAAGGGATGGCATGGTGGCTCAGTGGTTAGCACTGATGCCTCATAGCACTAGGGACCTAGGTTTGATTCCCGCCTCAGGTGACTGTCTGTGTGGAGTTTGCACATTCTCCCACAATCCAAAGATGTGCAGGTCAGGTGAATTGCCCATAGTGTTAGGTGCATTAGTCTGGGGTAAATGTAGGAGAATGGGTCTGGGTGGGTTACTCTTTGGAGGGTCATTGGGCCGAAGGGTCTGTTTCCATTTTGGAGGGAATCTAATGTAAACTAATTATATCACCAGAAGAACAACCAGCACAACATACAATTCCTTCACTGATTACCAGTAATTGTTCTTTTCAAGTCCACCTCCCCATAGCCTTTAATTTATTCTGTTTTGTTGCAAGCTAATGTGTGTACATCTCAGAATTCAAGGTGCTTATATATTTTAAACAGTTCAAGAGCTTTATGAGGTCTCTTCTCATTCTTCTTTTCCAGTGAAGAAGATGATCAGGCGTTCAAATTTAATCAGAAATAAAGTCAAATGTCTGTGTATGAAACAAAAACAATCCCAAATAGGAATCATGAAAAGAATGATGGATACATAATGTCAGCTGGACTCAGTACATGTAAGAAATGAAGGATGTGCAAATAATCAAGGAATTCAGAGACCTGGGGAAATATGAAAGTGTGAGATTGTTGGAAGTTACGAAAAAAATGGAATTTGGGTCCGAATTTATGTAGTTTTGAAGATCAAGATATACTGGCTGTCTAAAGTTATTGTAATCAATGTTCAGACAAGAGGATTATAGGGTACTGGGGGAGAAAAAAATAAGATGGTATGAAGCTTCAACTTCCACAGAGCCAAAGAACATACTTCACAGACAATACTAGTCAGGGAATACCAGCGGGGACATATGCCTCAAATTTAAAGTTCTCAGTGTGTTCAAATTTCTTCCTTTTTCTTGATCTTCTCCAATTCAGGCCTTTTCAGCATCCCTGCCTTCCCATTCTGCATGATTTCCTTTGGTATTCTGCCTTTTGTTGGTTTAGGTTAAGAGTTGGCTAGTAAAAGATTGCCTTTAAAGGTAAATCTCAAGAATATTATGAATAAAGAAGACATTTAGCTAATTATGATTCATCCAAAGAGATTGTAAGATCAGACCATTAGATGATGCCAGAAATATGTTTTTCTCCTCTTCTCTATTTGGACATTTATTCTACATTTTGATCATTATCTGTGAAGAACCATTTACTGATAGCTTTCCTAAAAATGCACGACTGACATTAACTTGTGTTCCTTGATTCTACTTCCAAGTCAAAAGTCCAGTTTGAATAGTCTAAACTGGCTAAACAGTCAAACTCTCCAAAGGATTTTTTGTTTCTCCAATGAGCCTTTAGCAGCAATTGCTCATGTGGAACTAATTTTCAGGTTTCAAAGCTGAACAGTACACCCATAAAGAAGAATGGAACCTTTCACCAAGTCTCAGCTTTTCTTCACTATGATATCAGACTATAATTATAAACCTATTTGCGAAACTGTCAACATGTCATAACTGAATATTATAAGTGGACAGTTAGGTGATACACAAACCAAATTAAATCCGTTGGCAATTGAGACCCAATAGACTTGATTACTACCAATCCTGTCCTTTCTTCATTTACTTTCAATGTGCAAAGGAATCAGCTTTTAATACCCTTATTGTAATTTTCTCCAGAGCATTACACTACTCTATTGCAGTGACCTCTTCCACTTCCATGCCTCTAATTGTACTCAATGGCTCTCCAACACCAATCAAATTCTCAGCCCTTTCTTTATTTTGCTCCCATTTTCCCAAACTGCCTAGTTCATCACACATACATACCAGCCTCCCACTTGATAAAAGCCGGCTAAAGGCTCTCAGGTTACATTTCTGGCTCCTTTATTGTTGCACAATTTTGCAAGACTAAATAACATACATTCAGTGTTAACATTAACAGAAGTTTTATTCCTAAAGGTCTGTTCACATTCGTTCAAACCAGTGGAAGAAACCCATGTTTATTCCACAACGACACAGTATCAAGAAACTTCAATGCCTTCCTGGCTTCATTTCCAGTCAAAACAATTTTTAAAAATATTGAGCTTTATCAATGTTAATTAAAAGAAAAAAGGAAATTTGGCTTTTTATTGTTTTGCTCAGCGTTCACCAATAAGCTCTTATTTAATTTATACAAATCTACAGTGAGGCCTAAGCAGAATTCTTCACAAAAACATTGAAAATAAAGGCACATCACAATAACTTTAATATTCTTTTTGGTCAGATAAATTCATGATGCCTGCTTCTTCCAATAAGTGGGAACATTGTGAAAGTGGACTATCATGCGCTGTTCAACAGAAATGTCAAACCAAGATTCCATCTGTCTCATCAGGTCATTTTAGAAAATCCCATGTCACTTTAAAACCTAACTAGTAATTGATTATTTATAAATGAGTAAAAGAAACAAATAATCCAAAAAAACTTGGGGGTCCAGATACACAGATCATTCAAAATATTATAATCAGATGCAGAAAGTAATCAAAAGAGCTAATGGAATGCTAGTCCTTCCACCCAGAAGACTACAATGGAATAAACCTCATGCTCTAATGATACAAGCCTTGGTTTGACCACAGCGGTGAGCTATTCTAAGCACCACTTTGTAGGAATGATCTTGGAGGGAACACAAATCAGATTTACCAGAAATACACCTGGACTCCAGAGGTTAATTTACCAGGAGAAATTAAGATTTAAGTCATATTCTGTGAAGTTTAGAAGGTTATGCAGTGATTTGACCAAAGTTTACAATGTATTTTAAGGGAACCAGATAGGTGAGATTGCGAGAAACTATTTCTGCTGACTAGAGAGCTTGGTCTAGAGTCAAAAATTAGAATGAGACATTTCAGAAGTGAAATTAGGAAACACCTCCCAAAGGTGTGGAAATTTGGCAGTTGATGCTGAATGAATTTTAAATATCAAATTGAGGTTGATAAAGTTTTGTTTGCTCAACACATTAAGGAACATGGGGCAAAAGTTGATATGATGAGTTAAGTTAGAGCCATAATCACATTGACTGGTGGGTCAGACTTGAAGAGACCTGTGAGAATCAACATTGCTGGCTGGTATGGTTTGTGTTAACTCTTCACAGGCACTGTTTGGCAGAGGGGCAGGGTGGGGGAGCGATATGATGCTTTTAGTCATTGTGTTCTAACAATCATGAATGGAGAGTTGATGTGCAGTTGGAGGAGCCTACATGTAGCAGGTTCACAGTGTTGACGGGCTGATTTAATCAAATTCAATGTCATGAGTTACCATAACAACAGAATTAGAGGCGATTTCAGCAAATTACGAGGTATGAGTTTTGAAAAATGGCAGACACTGTGTTTTTCACCATTTAGTCACTTAACAGCAAACAGAGAGTGTCAACTTGGAGTCAGCAGGCTCATTTCAGGACTCCAATATATCATCTCAGATAAGACATCAGTCCAGTACTGATTGAAAGCTGCATTGCTGTAGACTGTTGTATTTTGTTTGAGATATTGTGATGATTTACTCGGGCAGCACACTGGAGATCAAATCTCACTATTCCTAGAGACATCAGAAAATTAAAAATTTGAAAATAAATACAAGCAACACTCTAATTTACCTAATTTTTGGATCTAGGATGATAGAACATCATCATCATTATTAGCGGTCCCTCGCAGACATGGATGATTCTCTTCCACTCTCAGAGTGATTCTATCAGTGACTGTACAGTCTGATGAGGCTTCTGCAGGCTCTGCTACTCATGGGGCAAAAGGTGGTTGTGGGAAGGCGGGAGTAGAGCAGTGAACTCCTTACACTGTTTTCGCCTGGCAAAGTGTGATAGAAATTATGGACCAAGTTTCTGTACTTAACAGGAATTACTATTTATTACAAGTAATTACATTCTAGCCACCGATAAACAGTTACAAACCATTGGCAAATAACACTTCTAATTAAAACTCTAATCCCCTTATAGAAACCTACACACTCAAATATAAGCTGAAAATGTGTTGCTGGAAAAGCGCAGCAGGTCAGGCAGCATCCAAGGAACAGGAGAATCGACGTTTCGGGCATAAGCCCTTCCTGAAGAAGGGCTTATGCCCGAAACGTCGATTCTCCTGTTCCTTGGATGCTGTCTGACCTGCTGCGCTTTTCCAGCAACACATTTTCAGCTCTGATCTCCAGCATCTGCAGTCCTCACTTTTTCCACACTCAAATATAAACAGACATGGATAAATAGGTTATGATTAGATTAGATTAGATTATTTACAGTGTGGAAACAGGCCCTTCGGCCCAACAAGCCCACACCGCCCCGCCGAAGCGCAACCCACCCATACCCCTACATCTACCCCTTACCTAACACTACGGGCAATTTAGCATGGCCAATTCACCTGACCTGCACATCTTTGGACTGTGGGAGAAAACCGGAGCACCCGGAGGAAACCCACGCAGACACGGGGAGAACGTGCAAACTCCACACAGTCAGTCGCCTGAGGCGGGAATTGAACCCGGGTCTCTGATACTGTGAGGCAGCAGTGCTAACCACTGTCCCACCGTGCTGCCCTTATGGGGCAAAGAAAATCTGAAAGTCAGCTCAGTGGCTGCTATTCATGGTTTGCTGAGATGATCCTTATGATTCTAATGCTGGTCAGATCATTACTGTTAGTCACTATTCTCCAGATACTTCCATTGGCCTACAAGAGACACATTGTCATTGGTTTACTTATAAAAGTCGCTAACGTGTCAGTTAAAAGTCATAACTGACAACAACTGCTGGAGGAAAGATGAATTGATTTCCTTCAGGTTTAAAATGGTTTTTGATTGCAGAGAATAGAGAGACAACTTCTTTACTGGTAGAGATCAAAACACTTCTCTCTATCATGTTCCCAGATCCAGGCTGTTCATTTCCCTGAGAACTAATCACACAGTTGCTGGTGGTCAAAAGGCCTTTGTCATTGATTACTGGTCACTAATCTATGGGCTTCTTGTTGCCACCTAGCTATATTTGTACACACCCTTGGCTCCAATTCATCTGCAACCATTTCAAATACCTTTTGTTCAAACAACTATTTACACTATACTTGCCATAATTATCTGTCCACAACTTAAAAAAGCACAAAAATGAAAAAGCATTCTAAATACGGTTCAGGTGGATGCACATGATTCTATCATACTAAGTAAATAGTAATGAACTCTTCTGGTCTCTTAACCAATAGCTCTACCTGAACTACAAACATTGGCAAAATGTTATCCCGCAGGTAGATAGGATAATGAAAAAGGCATTTGGTATGCTTTCATTTATTGGTCAGATGAAGGGCTTATGCCTGAAACATCGACTCTTCTGCTCCTCAGATGCTGCCTAACCTGCTGTGCTTTTTCAACGCCACCCTTTAGACTCTTTATTGGTCAGAGTATTGAGGACAGGAGTTGGGAGGTCATGTTGCAGCTGTGCACGATATTGGTTAGGCCACTTCTGGAATATTGTGTGCAATGCTAGTCTCCCTCCGATCGGTTGGATGTTGTGAAACTTGAAAGGGTTCAGAAATAATTTACAAGGATGTTGGCAGGGTTGGAGGATTTGAGCAAAAGGGAGAGGCTGAATAGGCTGACGCTGTTTTCCCTGAGCATCAGAGGCTGCAGGATGACCTTATAGAGGTTTATAAAATCATGAGAGGCATGGATAGGATAAATAGACAAGGTCCTTTTGCTGGGCTTCGTGAATCCAGAACTAGAGGGTATAGATTTAAGGTGAGAGGGATTTAAAGGTGAAAGGTTTAAAAGGGACCCAAGGGGCAACTTTTTCACGTAGAGGAAGATGCTTGTATGGAATGAGCTGCCAGAGGAAATGTTGGAGGCTGGCACAACTACAATGTTTAAAAGGCATTGAATAGGAAGGGCTTAGAGGTATATGGCAGAAGTGAGGACTGCAGATGCTGGAAACCAGAGTTTAGATCAGAGAGTTGCTCGAAAAGCACAGCAGATCAGGCAGCATCTGAGGAGCAGGAAAATCGATGTTTCAGGCAAAAGCCCTTCATCAGAAATAGCTATTCCTGATGAAGAGCTTTTGCCCAAAATGTTGATTTTCCTGCTCCTGGGATGCTGCCTGACCTGCTGTGCTTTTCCAGCACCACTCTGACCTAAACGTTAGAGGTATATGGGCCAAGTGCTGGCAAATGGGATTAGACAAGGCTAGGATATCTGGTCGGCATGGATGAGTTGGACCAAAGGGTCTGTTTCAGTGCTGTACATCACAATGGCTCTATGACTCTAGCCCACTCATTGTTTCTTCTTCCTTACTGTGTGAAATTAATTTACATTTGCACATGTAACAGGCATAACTGAACTCCAGCAATGATCATTAGTGTCCAAAACTCTTCAAAGCATACACTATAAGTTGCTACAAAAAGCCATTTCCTTCCTTTTTTGACAATAGTCAGCTTTCCTGCAATCTGCATGCCATGGTTGAAAACCTCTGGAAAACATTTTGCTTTTATATAGCACCTGATTGAGTCTTCATGACATTCTCGAAAGCTTTCCAACCAGTGGCTTGCTTTTGATGTGTAATTATGTAAACAAATACAACAATCAAAGTCTCACAATGTAAAATGTATGACCTGTTATTGGTCAGTGGAGGAATACTGCCCAAAACTTACCAACAGGTTGAACTATGTAATGGAACTAACAGCTAGCCATTCATTACATTTATATTTGTCCATAGACCTGTTGCAGTTTATTTTTTAACATTTGTTTGTGGGTTGTGGGCTTTGTTGGGTAGGCCAGCGGTTATTACCTGTTCCTAGTTGCCCTGAAGAAGCTGTAGAGATGTGTCTTCTTGAACCGCTGCTTTTAGGATGAGAGTTCCAGAATTTTGATCTTTCGACAGCTTAGGAATGGGGATACAGTTACAAGTTAGGATGTTGTTTAGCTTGGGTGATAATTTTCACAAAGTAGTGTCCCTATTGTGTTCTTGCCTTTCTCTGCAGCTGAAGTTGCAAGTTTGGAAGATGGTGAGTTACTGCATTGCATTTTGCACTGAAACTTATTTAATGAGAATTATTTCTGGATGGCCCCCTCTGCAGGGGAATCTGTGACTTGTACAAACCTAACCAGCAACTGTGTTCTATCCTCAATCAACCAAATGAAGAATTATTACTGAACAGTACAGAGGTCAATGAAAGTTTTGTGTAAGTTTATCCTGTTCCTTATCAACTTTTATAAAAATAGAACAAATAGAGTTTCATAATAATAAATTAACTCATGCATTGATAATAACAATTTGAACCTCTTAGTATAAAAGCCTGTTAGAAGGAGCAGGGAAAAATTCCTTAATAGCAATGTAACTAAAACAAACCAAGAATACAAACAATAAATCAAATACAAATGGAGAAAAGTAGTGTTAAATAATTACAAGTGGTTAACATAAATGCCAGTGATATCAGTCTGAATGACTACAAGCATGTCGCAACAAGTCACCATATATAGACTTTTCAAATATTAGCTGGAATGAAGAAAATGTGATATTGTTCCTTGTAACTCTCCAGTATTTTGTTTACAGGAAGGCACAATGTCTTAATCTAGAATTAAGACCCTCTTCTAATGACAGTATTGACCATCAGGGAGGAGAAAATAAGGACTGCAGATGCTAGAGATCAGAGTTGAGAGTGAGGTGCTGGAAAAGGACAGCAGGTCAGGCAGCATCCAAGGAGCAGGAGAATCGACATTTCGGGCATGAGCTTCATTCCTTATGAAGGGCTTACACCTGAAACGTCGATTCTCCTGCTCCTTGGATGCTGCCTGACCTTCTGTGCTTTTCCAGCACCACACTCTCGAATATTGACCATCAGTCAGGGTATCACCCTTGGCTCAATGTATAATATTCTTGCCTCAGAGTAAGAAGCGGATAGGTCCCCTTCCAGAGACTTCAACACTATTGAGAGAATGCTGTCAGAAATTTCTTTGGACGAAGCACTGAACTAAGGAATCATGTCTTGTCAGAATTCTCTGCCCTTTATAAAGTGAAGCAGCAGAATCTTGCATCTTGGACAATAATTATCTCCAGACACACATCCCACCCCCCAAATAAAATTAGAAACTCTCATTATCCCATTGCCGGTTGTAAGATTTTGATTGCGAAAATTGATTATGTGTTTCCCACACGACAACAGTGACTATCCTTCTAAAGATAATTTCATTGGCTGCAAAGCACCTTGGGAAATCCCAAAATTGTGAAAGGCGCAGTATAAATGCAAATTCTTTCTCAACTCAGGGGGTCAAGAGGAGAGGTTGCACAATGAATTACACTTTGCATATTTTGGGAATTATTTTGGAATCAAAAGCTCTTTATTAAACAAACACAAGCTAATTATTTACTTTTTTTACAAAGCACACCTTGTAATAACGTGAAAGTATTTTCTTCTGTTACATTATGTCTTTCTTGCCAAGGATCTAAATGTGTCTGCCACATCATCAAATTTCTAAATCATAGAAAGCACATGTCAGCAAGTAGAGAGAGGAGATAGTCATTTCGACTGTCTGTATTGAAATTGATTTGAGTGGGTAAAGAATAGGGTCTATACCGATCAGTAAGTCTCCAAACCCTCCAATTTTATTAAGGGGCTTGCACCACTGCTCTGATGGCTTCATCACTATCTTAGGTACCTGATTTGCCACTAGAAAAATGTCACAGTTTACCTGTAAAGACCATCACAGATGGAAAATTGTGATCTTCGGAGTAAAGCTCAGACAAAACCAAAGGTTTAAACCTTGCATCTTAAATTAATTAAATTTCCATTTACTAATATACTCAAAAGAGTATAAGGCTCAAAAGAGAAGTTGTTGTAAGAGGAGGAACTTGTATCAAAAGTAGGTTATAGCAGAGTTATCATCATATTAAATATGTGTTGATGGTTTTGCTTCTGGACTGATCTGTTTCCACTTTCCCATTTGTTCAGCCTACTTTTTAATTTTACTTCTCCAGATAAATCACACTCCTTTAAAAGAATTTATAGATTCTGTGTCAACAAAATGTATGAAATCAATTTCATGTTATAACCACCGTCTCTGTAATAGTGTTTATTGGGTCCTCTTTTACTCTTTGCCAGATTGTTTTAAATTAGTGACCATAGGTAAATACTAATCAGTGGAAAAATAACTTATTTACAGCTATTTATTTTCTTGATGCCTTTGATCAGGTCATCCCTCAAACTGATTAAAGTTGTTAAATATGGGGCAATTAAACATCAATTATTTGTTGCACTATCAGTAAAATCTTATTGGAACAATTAAACAGTTGTCTGTATCTGATGATATCAGAGTTGCAACTGTACTCCTCAAGTCTTTTATGTAACTATTGCAGGGAACTTGCTTGAACTCCTAAACATTATTATTTCATTTCCTTATCCTTATTTAAATGCAAACTGTTCACCCAAAATCAGCAATTGATTTTATTTAATATATTTTCACTTCCTTATGATCTAATGGCCTGCCACCTTTCACAGTCACTTAATTGTTTTTAAACTGCCAATATTTTGAAGGCAGATACAGTAGTCAATTTGTGCACAGAAAGATCCAACTAACAGCAATGAGATAAATGATCAGTTAATCCATTTTTGATAATCTTGGACAGGAGATAAATGTTAGCTGAGGATGAACATCACCCAGAAAAACCAACAAAAAAAAAAGAACTTGTAAATGCAACTGAACACACAGTTGGGGCACCTGTCCTGACACAGACAACTGCTCATTTACTTCCTTCATTGTCACTATCCAAGGCCCTCAACACACCTTCCAGATGAAGCAGTGATTTACCTGTACTTTACTCAATGTTCTCTGCTGTATTCACTGACCATGATGTGGTCTCCTTTACAGTGGGAAGATGAAACACAGAGTAGGTGTCCATTTTGCAGAACACCTATGTTCTGCCTGCAAAAATTATCATGAACTTCCAGTTCCTACCACTTTAACACAGCACCATGTTCTCTGGCCAATATCTCTGTCTCAGTGTTCCAATGAAGCTCAGCGCAAGCTGGAAGAACAGCACCTCATTTTCTACCTGGGGACTCCACAGCCTTCAGGATTCAGTATTGAGTTCAATAGTTTTAGGGTCTGAGCATCTTCTCCCATCTTCTTACTCACACAGCATGTGCTGCTACCACAATCATTCCATTGCCAGCCACTAATCGTCCCATTATGGATTCTCCTAGGCTGACTGTTACCCATTCCAATGTCAGCCCAACTGCTGTTCTCTCGGGCTACATTTCCATCTATTGTTTACTCCTTCCCCCCTCCCTCAACCCCATCTTCAGCATATCTAGCAACCTTTTCCTAGCTACAATCAATTCTGAAGAAGGCTGGTACAGTTATGATTTTTAAAAGGCATCTGATTGGGTATGTGAATACGAAGGGTTCAGAGGGATATGGGCCAAATGCTGGCAAATGCGACTCGCTTAATTTAGGGTATTGATCAGCATGGACGAGTTGGTCTGTTTCTGTGCTGTATATCTATATGAGTCTATTACTCTTAAGGGTCACTGGATGTCAAACATTAACTCTTTTCTCTCCACAGTTGCTGCCAGACCTGCTGTGTTTTTCTGGCTATTTTTGGGTTACATGCTCAATATGTTGATGCCAATGTAAATTTCTATCAATGGTAGCTAGGTAGCAGTTTTGAATGAGAAAATATTAGCTGTGATTAGTAATATTGACAGATAAAGCATTATGTCTAAACTCAAAGGCCTGGGTTACTACCCTATTTTCTGTTTGTATGTCGTACTAGAGGCTTCTAATTCCCTGAGTTTCTTCAAGAAATGAAAATATAACCTTACCCTTGCTAGGTTGTGTTTCTGCAGTTTAAAGTTTCAGTATAAATACACAAATCCACTTAGTACATGATATGAATTGCACCATAGTATGTTCCTACAGGTTTTGCCTGAGCAACTGTTGGAAATTGAGGTTTACATAAATGGTCAATTTCAACAAGTGACTTCATTAAACCAGAAAATAGTATTTAACTTGCTGACAGAAGAAATCCTATTGTCTGAAAGAGAATAAATTATCTGCTATCATATCCTCCCTTGGTGTAAACCTATTGGCATTGAGGACTCCACAGCACAATCGAATAGGTATCTCTGATTGGTTGGTTGGTTGGTTGGTTGCATGTTATCACATGACTTTCTGCCTCCAACAGTTCCCTTCATGCATTGGTTACCTGACATGCATCTTTATGTGGAAACCACCTTCCCCTGGCCAATCTGATCAGATGATTCTTGACTTGCAGTCAAGAGAGTTTTCATTTTCTTTAGATATTTTTATCACAAGTATGCAAAACATTCAAAGACAATTTTAGATCACAATTTTCCAGATTGCTTGGAGCAGTGGGGGAGCGGAAAGCCTTGTATAGTTGTTGTCCTCGCAATCACAATTATTTAAAGGAACACCACTATCATGAAAATCTGCTGGCCTGGACCTTTTAGTTGTAACCACATGCTTTGCTATATATACCTGTAAACCACAGTAGAACAAAAAGCGTAATTCTGGTGAAATGAAAAAGCAAGGGCACATTACTTAGACAGTAGGTGAGTAAAAGATTGGATGTTGCCTGAACTGCTGTGCTCTTCCAGCACCACTAATCCAGAGTAAAAGATTGGCAGACTGAACTCAAGGTTAACAATTGTGAGATAGCATCAAACTGAAATAAGTATTCTTTGAAATTGATTGATAAGGAAGAGCAGAGGAATTCGGGGTTTCAGATTAAGATATTATAATTGCACTGTTTCAAAGAAAAAGGGCCAGTAAAAAAATCACTCTGAATATTTGGGTTTTGTAGCAAGAGACAATGGAATGGTAACAGTTGAGGTTTAGTAGTGGCTCAATATAAAGTAATTAGGATGCCACAAGTGGAGACAACATCCACACTATTGGAAAGATGTTGAGGTAATGGTGACAACACAGATTCACCAGACTGCATCAGTTCAATCAACTGGGATGGGCAACAAATGCCTTACCAGCAATGTCCACATTAACATCCCATGGAAGAATAAAATATCTCAACTCTTAGAGGCAGCTGTTCCAGTTCTGTGGCAACTGATTTCAGATTTGGCAAGAGAATATTTCACATAGAGTCATAGAGATGTACAGTATGGAAACAGACCCTTCGGTCAAAATCGTCCATGCCAATCAGATATCCTAACCTAATCTAGTCCCAATTGCCAGCATTTGGTCCATATCCCTTTAAACCCTTCCTATTCATATACCCAACCAGGTGCCTTTTAAATGTTACAATTGTACCGGCCTCCACCACTTCCTCAGGCAGCTCATTCCATATGCGCACCACCTTTTGTGTGAAAATTTTGCCCCTGACGTCTCTTTTATACCTTTCCCCTCTCACCCTCAACCTATGCCCTCTAGTTTTGGACTCCCCCACTCCAGGAAAATGACTTTCTCTATTTACCCTATTCATGCCCCTCATGATTTTGTAAATCTCGGCCTCCAACGGTCCAGGGAAAACAGCCCCAGCCCATTCAACCTCTCCCTATACCTCAAATTCTCCAACCCTGGCAACATCCTTATAAATCTTTTCTGAACCCTTTCAAGTTTCACAACATTCTTCTGATGGGAAGGAGACCAGAATTGTACACAATATTCCAAAAGTGGCCAAACCAATGTCTTGTACAGCCACAACATGACCTCTCAACGCCTATGATCAATACTCTGACCAATAAAGGAAGGCATACCAAATGCCTTCTTCACTATCCTATCTAACTGCGCCTCTACTTTCAAGGAGCTATGAACCTGCACTCCAAGGTCTCTTTGTTCAGCAACACTCCCTAGGACCTTAGCATTAAGTGTATAAGTCCTGCTAAGATTTGTGTTTCCAAAATTCAGCACCTCACATTTATCTAAATTAAACTGCATGTGCCACTTCTTAACTCATTGGCCCATTTGATCAAGATCCCATTGTACTCCGAGGTAACCTTCTTCGCTGTCCACTACTCCTCTAATTTTGGTATCATCTGCAAACGTACTAACACTCCCTCCTATGTCACATCCACATCATTTATATAAATGACGATAAGTAGTGTACCCAGCACCGATTCTTGTGGTGCTCCACTGGTCACAGGCTTCTAGTCTGAAAAACAACCCTCCACTACCACCCTCTGTCTTCTGCCTTCGAACAAGTTCTGTATCGAAATAGCTAGTTCTCCCTGTATTCCATGAGATCAAACCTTGCTAACCAGTATCCCATGGAGAACCTCGTTGAATGCCTTACTGAAGTCCATATAGATCATGTCCACCGCTCTTCTCTCATCAATCCTCTTTGTTACTTCTTCAAAAAACTCAAACAAGTTTGTGAGACATGATTTCCCATGCACAAAGCTATGTTGACTGTCCCTAATCAATCGTTGCCTTTCCAAATGCACATAAATCCTGTCCCTCAGCATTGCCTCCAACAACTTGCCCACCACCGATGTGCGGCTCATCGGTCTATACTTCCTTGGCTTTACCTTAACACCGTTCATTAATAGTGGTACCACGTTAGCCAACCTCCAGTCTTCCAGCACCTCACCTGTGACTATTGATGACACAAATATCTCAGCAAGGGGCCCAGCAATCACTTCCCCAGCTTCCCACAAAGTTCTAGGTACATCTGATCAGTCCTGTGGACGGCACAGTGGCTCAGTGGTTAGCACTGTGCTTCACAGCACCAGGGTCCTGGGTTCAATTCCTGCCTGTCTGTGTGGAGTTTGCACATTCTCCCCGTGTCTGCGTGAGTTTCCTCCACAGTCCAAAGATGTGCAGGTTGGGTGGATTGGCCATGCTAAATTGCCTGTAATATGAGGTGTATTAGTCAAGGGTAAATATAGGGGATTGAGTCTGGGTCAGTTGCTCTTCAGGGGTTCGGTGTGGACTTGTTGGGCTGAAGGGCCTTTTTCCACACTGTAGGGAACCTAATCTAATTTATCCACTTTTATGCATTTTAATACATACAGCACCTCCCCCTCTGTGGCATGGACATTTTTGAAGATGTCACCATCTATTTCCCAATATTCTATATCTTTCACATCCTTCTCCATGGTAAACAGATGCAAAATACTCATTTAATATCTCCCCCATCTTCTGCGGCTCCACACATAGGCTGCCTTGCTGATCTTTGAGGGGTCCTATTCTCTCCCTAGTTACCCTTTTGTCCTTAATATATTTATAAAACCCTTTGGATTCTCCTTGAACCTACTTGCCAAAGCTATCTGATGTCCTCTTTTTGCCCTCCTGATTTCCCTCTTCAGTATACTCCTACTGCCTTTATACGCTAAGGATTCAATCAATCTCTCCTGCCTGTACCTGACATATGCTTCCTTTTTTTTCTTACTCAACCCCTCAATTTCTTTCGTCATCCAGCATTCCCTTTCCTTTCACCCTAACAGGAAAATACTGTCTCTGGACTCTCATTAACTCATTTCTGAAGGCTTCCCATTTTCCAGCCATCCCTTTACCTCCAAACATCTGCCCCAATCAGCTTTTGAAAGCTCTTGCCTAATACTGTCAAAATTAGCCTTCCTCCAATTTAGATCCGGTCTATCCTTTTCCAACACTATTTTATAACTAATAGAATTATGATCGCTGGCCCCAAAGTGCATCCCCACTGACACCTCAGTCACCTGCCCAGCCTTATTTCCCAAGGTCAAGTTTTGTACTGTCTGTAGTAGGTACATCCACATACTGTGCTTAAGACATAATTATCCATTTTGTTCTAAAGAGCTTGTAGTCAGTTTAAGCAGTTTATGGTCTGCATTGAAATAATTGGAGGTGGCAGGATGCACTTTTGAGGTGCTGTGTCCCTGAAAGATCAGTAGACCCAGGTTCAAGCCTCGCCTGCTCTAGTGGTTTGTCATATATCTGAGCAGTTTGCTATAAAAATATACATATTACAACGTGTTTGCACTCATCACTGTAATGCACTCATTAGTGAACTCTGGTGGATAGGATAATGAAGAACGTTTTGGTCTGCTTACCTTTATTGGTCAGTGCATTAAGTATAGGAGTTAGGAGGTCATGTTGAGGCTGTACAGGACATTGGTTAGGCCACCATTGGAATACTGCATGCAGTTCTGGTCTTCCTGCTGTACAGACTTGAAAGGGTTCAGAAAAGATTTACAAAGATCTTGTCAGTGTTGGAGTGTTTGAGCTTTCAGGAGAGGTTGAGTAGACTGGAGCTATTTTCACTTAAGTGTTGGAGGGTGAGGAGTGACCTTATAGAGGTTTATAAAATCATGAGAGATATGGATAGGGTAAACAGACAAAGTGTTTTTCTTGGGGTGGGGGACTCCAGAACGAGAAGGCATTGGCTTAAGGTGAGAGGGAAAATATTTAAATGGGATCTAAGGGGCAACTTTTTCATGCAGAGGGAGATGCTTATATGGAATAAGCTGCCAGAGGAAGTGATGGAGCCTGGTACAATTATAGCATTTAAAAGGCATCTGAATGGGTTTAGAGGGATATGGGCCAAATGCTGGCAAATGGGACTCAGTTTAGCTGGAATATCTGGTCAGCATGAAGTGTTGAACTGAAGGGTCTGTTTCTGTGCTGTACATCTCTACGACTCTCTAAAAAGGGATCTTGTGGGGCAATGGTAGTATCCCCATCTTTGTGCCAGAAGGTCCAGATTCAAGTCCCACTGTTGCAGGTTGTGTGACAGAACATTTTGAGAAGGCCCAATTAAAAACTCTTTAGATAGCAATGCAATTTAAAGAGATCCCATGGTACTATTTCATAGAAAAGCAGGGAAATGAGCCAGTGTCCTGGCCAATACTGGTCTCTCAATCAACATCCTATGAGCTGATCATCTGGTTATTATTACTGTGATTGTGAGATCTTAATGTTTGTAAATTGGCAATTGTGTTAGTGGTGAATACAATTTCAAAGTAATTCATTGGCTGTAAAACACTTTTGGGTGTCAAATAACTGTGAAGGTTCTTATATAAATCAAATCCATTTCTTCTTGATACATTATTATTGCTAAGTGTCAGTTTGAATCAGGAGGTCGCATACCTACCTCTGAGGTTATGGAATCAAGTCCCATTCCAGACAATTGAGCACAAATTCAAAACTCAAATATAATACTGTGTCTACATCTGATCCAGACAGCCAAGGTAAAAGTCTCACCTGCTCTTGAGGAGTGTCAGAACATGCCTGAATAAGCTGACTTTACATTCCAATGTAATACTAAAAACAGCTGCACTGTGACATGTTTAGGGGTGACATGTTGAACTGAGGCCTTGTCCTTACCTGACTAATGGCCATACAACTTATCATTTTAAGAGGCAACAGAAAAGTTTTTGGCTATCCTGTCCAGTAACAATCCCTCACTCCCATCATTGAAAAGACAGTCTGCTTAGAGTCATAGAGATGTACAGCATGGAAACAGACCCTTCAGTCCAACCCGTCCATGCCGACCAGATATCCCAACAATCTAGTCCCACCTGCCAGCACCCGGCCCATATCCCACCAAACCCTTCCTATTCATATACCCATCCAAATGCCTCTTAAATATTGCAATTGTACCAGCCTCCATTACATCCTCTGGAAGCTCATTCCATACATGTACCACCCTCTGCGTAAAAAAGTTGCCCCCTAGGTCTCTTTTATATCTTTCCCCTCTCACCCTAAACCTATGCCCTCTAGTTCTGGACTCCTCGACCCCAGGGAAAAGACTTTGTCTATTTATCCTATCCATGCCCCTCAATTTTGTAAACCTCTATAAGGTCACCCCTCAGCCTCCGACACTCCAGGGAAAACAGCCCCAGCCTGTTCAGCCTCTCCCTATAACTCAAATCCTCTAACCCAGGCAACATCCTTGTAAATCTTTTCTGAACCCTTTCAAATTTTACAACATCTTTCCGATAGGAAGACCAGAATTGCACGCAATATTCCAACAGTGGCCTTCCAACATGACCTCCCAACTCCTGTACTCAATACTCTGACCAATAAAGTATACCAAACACCTTCTTCACTATCCTATCTACCTGCGACTCCATTTTCAAGGAGCTATGAACTTGCACTCCAAGATCTTTGTTCAGCAGCACTCCCTAGGACCTCACCATTAAGTGTACAAGTCCTGCTAAGATTTGCTTTCCCAAAATGCAGCACCTCGCATTTATCTGAATTAAACTCCATCTGCCACTTCTCAGCCCATTGGTCCATCTGGTCCAGATCCTGTTGTAATTATTATTACTTGTGCAAGCTTACGGTGTACAAGTGGTCTGCTGTGATTCCCTAGATTATAAAACAGCAGGCCATTGATTGTTATGTGTTTTGGGATTTCGTAGTATCATAAGAATCCCATACTGAACCTCCAAAGAGCATTCCACCCAGACCCACTTCACTCCCCTAACCATGCATTTCCCATGGCTGATCTAGCTTGCACATCCCTAGACATAATGGGGCAATTTACAATGGCGAATCCACCAAACCTGAAAAATAATTGGATTGTGGGAGGGAGCCATAGCACTCAGAGGAAATCCACACAGTCATCAGGAGAATGTGCAAACTCCACATAGACAGTTACCCGAAGTTGGAATCAAACCCCAGTTCCTGACATTATGGAACAACAGTGCTAACCAGAGCTACCATGCTACCTCTGAGCTCCTGAACGGTGCTCTATAAATGCAACAGATTGAACCGGCTCCTATTCTCATCTGCCATCTACACACCTTCGAGCAAGAACCACTGCACTGAAAGTGGACTGAGATCTAGTACTAATTTTCTGCAGTTCCCACAGCATACTACAGGAAGTACCATTTTCGAAAATGAATGACATCCATAAATACTTATTAATGATAGTAAATATATTTTTCCATTTGATGGTTTATATCATAAAATAATCACAATAGTTCCAAAGTACACTGAATTACAATAATTTACAGTTAATCATAAATTAATTAAATATTGATTAGAGTTATTTAATCACTGAAATGTGGGTCAGCTTATCACTGTATATAACAGATCGTTAATAATAAATTAACAGTTGTCTTAAACAGTATTGTACAATGATGTTTTAAATTGACCACTCACATGGATATAGAGGCCAATTACCCATTCTGCATGGTGTGCATAATGTAAAATAACACAAGACCCTAAATGTAATATGGTTCCTGTTAAGTCCCTCAGCCCTTGCTACCTAAGTAAGCTTTGAAAGAAGAACCCTTTGTGTCATAAATCTAATAATTAAACACAGCAAGCAGGTGTAATCCTAATGAAATGGTTAGACTGTAGAATTCAATGTTGCCTATACTTCCTTCTCCTATATTTAACATGGAAATTGGCTATGCAGAAACTGACTGTAAATGGTTGAATATTAAAATGTGTTGATAGTCTTTTCTCTTAGACAGTTGTTTGTCATTGGAATTCCCTTCCTCAAAAGGGTGTGGTTTAAAAATATTTAAAGCAGAAGTTGATGAATTATTGATTAAAGTTATCAAGGATATGCAGGAATGTAGAGTTCAGGTTAAAATCAGATCAGCTGTGATCTTATTGAATGGCAGACTCAGTGGCCTATTCTTGTTCCTCGTTTATAGAATGAAAAGCTATGCATAGACATGGATGTGACAGATTTAATTCTAACCTCATCATGAATACCTGAAAACAAGAATGCTGACAGTAAAAAGGTTAAAGTTGAGGGGATTTTTCATGAGATGTATTAGGATAGTGGTCAGTTGTGATATCAGCAACAAATACACTGCTTTCAAACAGCACTTCATTTCTGTTACTTTAGTGGAGAGTTAATGGGTGTTAAAATAATGGATAGAGGAATGTCAGATTAACAAACTAAGCATTTGTTTGTTATCGCCAATGATCATTATTGATTAATGATTCTAAGCAAATTAATGGTGAGCACTGGCAGGTTGTCTGTAACGGGCATCACTGTCATTCTTAACATTATCACTGTGCCCAATGCTCTCACACATCCATGTAGCTGTCTCTGCATGATGCACCATCACCTACTTGGTCAACAGACGTAAAATCATCTACCGAACCCATTTACTTATGAAAATACAAACTGAAAAACAACAGGCAAAAAGTACTTCTTCTGCTTCATAGTAAGCAACACTAAGAAAGAACCTAGTGATTCATTCACTGGTTATGAATCTGCATAGACATCCTTTACAACAGGAGTTGAGGTAATTGCAAAGCTGTTTTGTATCACACCTTCAGCTTCAACACTTGTATGTTTTCAGTTCTGTTGTAATTGTTGGGGATCCAATGTCCTAGTGACAGCTATCATTTTGTGTCCAGTTCACTGAAGTTGTCCAAAGATGACCAATTGTCACATTGTGGAGGTAGATGTATTATACAACCAGTTTTTTTCTCCACCCCCTTACTGCCTTGTAAATATACAGACTGTTATGTCTGCTCTGTTCAATTAAAAGCATGTAAAAAAAATACAAGGCTTCTGACAAAATCCTTCAGAGCGTTCAGGCTCATCTTCCTTCCTTGATCTCCATATTTCTTTCCCCATTCCTGCTTCTCTTACAGTCCAACAACAGAGCCATCATTGTTTGACAGCAGCTGGCTAATACTCATGGTGTGCATCTGATCCCTCCAGCCATCTTCTTGTTCTCTCCTGGCATCTCATGTGCCATCAATCGAAGAAGAAACAGAAGCTAAAGATGGCACCTTCTCTCAGGAAAAGAGTGAACTTGTTTTGGACAGCTCATCTCCTTCTCTCTCGATATAGTTCATTCCGAGTCTTTAAGAAGTGCTTTCGTTGAACAGTCTGGATGTTTGATGATGCAATTTTTCTGTAAAAGATTTTCCATAAAATTAATTTTATTCTAATCTATAAGCATGTTCTTGATATTCTTCATTTCTGCTCCTCACCCAATACAAATGTGGCGGACACTTGACTGTCCTCTGAAGTAGCCAAGCATTGCATTATTTTAACCCATTACGAAGAATTCAAAACTAATGAGGCCGTCTAGTATCTTATCTAAGGGATTCAGGGATGTGAAATAATTGCTAGCACCATCCCCATTTGAAGGTCGATTAACATGAAGGAATTGAACTTTTCTTTTTGTGAATAAAATTTACCTTAAAATCTGTAACAGATGAGAATTGACAGTTCTCTGGTGTTGCGTTGAACTGGAGCTTATGGTTTGGTGTTGGGGTGGGTTTTGGTATTGTGTACCTGTATTTCCAGTTTGCTGTTGAACACTGCTGTCTCTTCTAAAAAATGAAAACAAAACACATATTTCATTTTCTAAATATAAAATTGTAGCATAATGTATTTACTGACAAGCCAGTTCCTAATATGAAATAGGTTATTTCACACTTCTTTTAAATATTAGCAACAATGGGCTGCAGACTGACTCTGTCAGGTTTTTAAGGCTTTTGGCATAGAATTGTGTAACTCCCTGAAAAACTGGCAATTATTTCACTACCATGCTCTTTCCCCATCTCTTGGCAATCTTCCCCCCATTTTAAGTAAAGATCCAATTGCCTTTTGAAACTTACTGCTACTACCAGCTTTTTGAGAAGTGCATTTCAGGTCACAACGACTTGCTATATAAAATAGAATTTTCCCCACTACCCCTCCATGGCCTTTTGCAAATGATTTTACATCTGTGTTCTCTGGTTGCCAACTTCCCTGCCTTTGGAAGCTGATTCTCCCAAGCATCTCTTTCAAAGGCCTTTACAATTTTCAACATCACTATTGAATTACACATTGCCCTGTGCCCTGCTCGTCAATTACCACTAAACTCTGCGTTTCTCTACAGTTTTGAAAATAATTCTTCCTTTGTCTTCACGTCCATCTCAAAAAGTGCATACCTGTGTAACAGGTTTACCATGTAACAAACACATTACCACAAACATTTGAAATAAAACAAAAGATGTTGTTCTGGAACCTGATCATTTCAGGTATGATCCCTGCGTCAACATCTTTTACAGTTTAGATCTGAAAGATTAACCTATTTCCTTTCTCAGATACTGATCAAACCGCCTTGCATGGCCACTATTCTGTTTTTGTACTTCCAGCTTCCTCAACATCTTAATTATTTTGAATATTTTTAAAGATATTTTCAAAGAACTTGTATTTGCATAAAAGCCTTCCATGACCTCAGAGTACTGCCCATCAAAGTGCTTTTGACAGTTCCTGAAGCAAGGTAACTCGTGTAATGTAGGAAAGGTAGCTGTCAATTTGCAGACAACAGTAAAGATAAATGACTAGATAAACTGTTTTACTGATATTGGTCGAGGGATAAATATTAGCCAGAACACTAGGGAAAACAACCTAGCTCCTTTCTGAAATAACGCTACAGAACATCCTTCTGGAGCAGCAAAGAGATCTTCTTTCAAATTTCCATTCCAAAAGATGACACCACTGATAGTGCTGCACACACACTGCCACCCAGAACTGCATTGGAGGGTCAACTTGGACTTTGGGATCACATCACTTGCGGCAGTGGCTCAGGGTGTGGCACGGTGGCTCAGTGTGACTCAGGGTGCGGCTCAGTGGCTCAGGTTGTGGCATGGTGGCTCAGTGGTTAGCACGGCTACCTCGCAGCGCTAGGGACCCGGGTTTGATTCCAACCTCAGGTGACTGTCTGTGTGGAGTTTGCACATTCTCTCCATGTCTGTGTAGGTTTCCTCTGGGTGCTCCAGTTTCTTCCCACAATCCAAAGATATGCAGGTTAGGGGAACTGGCCATCCTAAATTGCCCATTGATCAGGGGTAAATATAGGACAATAGGGTAGGAGAATGGTTCTGGGTAGGTTACTCTTCGGAGGGTCAGTGTGGACTTGTTGGGTCGAAGGGCCTGTTTCCACACTGTAGAGATTCTATGACCTATGATGACTGGAGTGAGACGTACATGATTCAGAGGCGAGAGGGCTACCCACTAGGCATGGCTGTCATTTCTGTGTCTTGTCCCTCTCTTGACACAATAGGCACATAACAGACCTGAAGTAATTGATCAAAGGCTACAGCTTGGTTAAGTGTTCTGTTTGCAATCTTTTAAAACTGACAAACAGTGAATAGAAATGGCCTTTTCAATGAGATTGGGCTTGCTTTCCAATTGCCCTTGCCAGCATGGTCCCCTGGGTGAAGCTTCTAGTGTCTAGTGTAGACTGTCATAACGGGAAGGCAAGTCTCCCTTGGGCCACTTTGTAATATACTGTTACTGCACTGAGCTGGCTAACTATTCGGTTACAGGTTTGAAACTGTACACAAACTAGTTAAAATCCCCTACAGTGTGCTAATTAATCTTGATAACTTACGAGCTGTCCAAGTGGCAAAACTTAGAACACATTCCGTCCTTGGAATTTGCACATTCGCACCTTGGAGTTGATCTTTTGCGGCGTGTTGCTGGACTTCCTAAGCCATAAGGTGTGGTTCTCCTGTTAAGAAAACAGATAGCTGTTATAACCAAAGAAAATCTTTACGACATCATAACACACACAAAGACCCATCATCAAAGGAAATTCAAAATCTGTAGGCTAGTTTATTGGTCTTTATAGATTTTGTGATAACTGGTTTGAAGGGTGGCATCGCTCAACAACATTTGAAAACACATGCCATCTTTATGTATAATAACTAACTTGCTACAGTCAGCATACTGTCCCCTTCAAATTAATGATGGCTGATTAGTGATTGTGGAATATAATTGCTAGGGCAGGTGTGCGTTATCACCCTAAAAAAAAATTAATTTAAATTCATAACTTTCTTTTGTGATCTGATTTTGATTACAGTGCCCCTTATGGGCTGTCCGCCCTAATTATATTTAACTGGGTTTTAAAAAAAGAATATAATTACTTATTGGCATCAATTTAGCGGCATACTTAGAGATAAAGAAATATGCAAATATTCAAAATTCAAAACACTGGAGATCATAGAAAAATAGAGCTGAGTCCATCATTAACTGGGCAATGTTAGTGTAATAACAAGCTCTCTATATAGCACTTTCAAGGTGTTAAACATCCTTAGCATATTGAGATGTTAATCAGACAACTGATTAAGGCACTTAATCAGACAACTGCCACTGATGAAATGAAATTAATATTAGGATAGATGACCAAAAGCTTGGTCAAAGAGCTAAGATTTAAATATGAATACAAAGGAGCAGAGACAGTAATGAGGAAGGAGATTTAGGAAGGGAATCAAAGAGCACAAATGTCAATGATGTGATGAAGAATCTGGAATTGCAGAGTCACAGAGATCCTGGAAGGTTGGAGATGGTTACAGAAATTGTAAGGTGCAAGAATTCTCCAATTTTTGGTAATACATTAAAATCCAGTTTATACATTAACTGACTTGAATTTCAAGTGTGGTTTAAGTGCACCCAACCACAGCACTTGTCATGCTTTTTCAATAAGCCCTAATTCAATGTTGGGTGGATCTAGTTTAAAGTTATTGCACACCCAAATGCATAAGTAAGGCATGACAAAGTATGAAGATTAACTGGCACCTCAAGATAGCACCTTATCTCATCTTAAAGCACCCACAACGGATTAGTTTTTGATTTAATTCTTGTGAGGTGAAATTGAAATGCAGGAGGTAATTCCAGTAATTGAAGACTGGTGCTGAGGCTCACTCAAAATGCTGGAAATACTCTGCAGGTCAGGCAGAGAGAGCAGAGTGAGAACAATAATGAATATTTCAAGTTGGTGACTTCTCGTCAGAACTGAAAATTAACGATCTGGCCATATCTGGCAAGGGATTCAAGCAAGATGCTTCCAAAGTGGGTGTTGCAATGAGGTCACTGAGGTCATATTTGAGGCCACAAGCTGCCCCATCTCTGAAGCAGCCATGGTAACTGTAAATGCTGCCAAAAAGCATTGGATGGATGGATGGTCAGCATATATCAAAAATCACTTGCAGAAAAAAAAATGCAGACTTCAAGCTGACCCTCCTAGATCTGGCAGTGAAACAGTGAATTTCCTTTATTTTTGATGTTTGATCACTGCCACCTTTTCTTTAACCGGGGCTGCCCTCTTCTCAGTTGGGATTTCTGTTTATCAGTTATCTCTAACTTGTTCCAGTTCTGATGAAGGGTCATGAACTTGAAACATTAACGCTACCCTCCAACCCCCTTCACTGTTGTCCAGCGTTTTCTGGCTTTCTATTTGGGATTCCTGATTTCTGCTGTACTCACCCTGGTGTATTCACCCAGATAATGTCCTTGTGGCAGAAGTAGATGCACTCTTTGTCTCTCAGATTATTACATGAGCAGCGCTTCTCTCTCCTCAGATACTGACTGCTGGTCTCGCTGGACCCTGGCAAGCGGAAACCACAACCTAGAGCACCAAACGTTGACATGTTAACCAACAGAAACATCTACAGAATTCAAACAGGGGGTGGTGGACTCTCTCTCTCCCCTGGAAAATCTGCCCGTGCCTTTGCACTACGCGCGTTGCAATTGTTACATAAATTACAATTAAATTCAAACAATCGATTGTCTCTCTGCCTGTTTTTTTCAATGTATTTTGCATCGTCGCGCCCTGCTGCTCTGATCTTTCGATTGAGCAGATTCGGAAAAAAAGCTGGAAGCCCGGGCAACAGTGACGGAGGACATCGATTCACCGTTGCATTCATTGGATGGATTTTTATTTTGCAAAAGCGTTATTCTGTTAAGGAAATGGTTGCTCAAAAATAAACTCGGGTACACCACTCCAGCACCCCTTCAGCAGCCCGACTTCTGATAAATGTACAAAACGATACTAATCAGAGAGCAATTTACCGAAATACCATCTCCCATTTGCAGCACTGCGGTTTCAGGTTGGGTAGTGACAGTCCAGAAACAGGGACCACGATACTGACTGTGTCAATGATAAGAGCTAGTGCCTGCCTCAATTCAGAAGCGTGTGCCCAGTGCTGGTACTTATCAGTGCAAACCCTGGCAACGCTGTGCAATTAAAACCCGATCCGGGATGACCACAGAATCATGCACAAATCTGAAAACATACCGACGAGTCTTATAGGTTACAGCGCAACAAGCACACGGTACACGCGACAGATCCAAACTTTATATTGAAACGTTTTATTTACAAACACGTACCATTTTCCAACAAAATAAGAGCCGTGGCCAGTGTAAATAATCCTTTCAAACTGCAGCCCATCTTTTTGTTGTGCACGGTCTGTTTTAGACACTAAATCCTGCGTTGCTGTGTTGTTTGCATTAACAAGCGAAGCGCTCTGCAGACACCGTGCTGTGTGTCTGAGCGCCTGGCGTTTTGCCTTATTTATACAGCTGACGCAAAGTCAAGACAACACCTACAGCCGCATCTCAGTGCTTGAGGATCCAGGGTGGTCAGAGGCAGTCACACAGCATTCAAATTCACCCTCGCACCAACCACATACCACAGCATGGCAATCATGCACGAAACCAGACTTATGTTTTTTTTTCGATTTACGCGGGTGAGTTAATCCCCGCGTAAAGAAATGCCATTTTTGGTTAAAAGGGAGATAAGGAGGAAGTTGCATTGGCCCACACCCTGCATTCTAGAAATTTACCCCCAGCTCAAACCCACGTTCCTTTGATACACTTCATCTGGCGGTTTGACGTTTAACTTTTGAAGTCACTTATTCACTCAAATAAAGTCATAACATGCCATCGTCTCCAGTCACACGAGTTTTTTTTTCTTAAAAAAAAGCCGATTACAAGAGAAAACTTGGACCACTTTATTTGTGACATTAAGGGACTAAACGTGTAGCCTCATAAAAATAAAGAAGTGTTTCTTTAGACCCCCCCACCGCCACCTCCCTCTCCAAACCAACCTTCTCCTTCATTCTTCAAAATTAGCTTCTCAGTGAGGCTTTAGGCGGTTTCTGAGAGAGTCACTGACTCATGTTTACCCCACCTTTCCAATGTCAGAGGAGAAAACAACTGAAATTAAAGTGACGAGCAGCCAACAGCAATGATGTAAATGCTGAAGAAGGGTCACTGGACTGAACCATTAATTCTGCCTTCTTTTCACAGATGCTGCCAGACTTAGAGTCATAACAGCATGGAAACGAAGTCTCAGGTCAAACTAGTCCATGCTGACCAAGTTTCCCACTTGCCTGCATTTGGCCCATAACCCTCCAAATTATTCACGTACCTGTCCAAATATCTCTTAAATGTTGTAATTACCTGCATCAACCATTTCCCCTGGCAGTTTATTCCACTTGCTGAGCCCTTCCAGTAATTTATATGTTTTGTTCCAAACTTCCAGCATCTGTAGTTCTTTGTTTTATTCGTTGCAACACTAATACTGACTGCCAACCTTTTGTTTCAGTTTGGTAGCGCCTTCAGTTCTGAAAATCCTTGACCTGAAATGTTAACGCTGTTGTTCTCTCCTCAATGTTGCCAGACCTGCTGAGTAGTTCCAGCATTTTCTGTTTTTGTTTTAGTCTTCCAGCATCTGCTGTATTTGAGTTTTGAATAATTAGGACCTTTTCATTGGAACAGACCAGTATAAAGGAAGATGTAATGGAAGAGTTTTGAATTGTGAAAGGATGGGTCAGAATGAAGAGCTAGCAATTCTTTTCAGTGAGAGATCAGGAGTTAGTGATCAGGGAGTGTCGTGGGATCATAGGAAGGCAGCTATGCGTAAAGTTGCTTATTTCAACTTACTGTAAAAATGGATGACACCAACACACAATGGCAGCAGAGTGTACCATCTAGAGGATACACTGCCACACCTCACCAAGGTTCCTTTGGCAGCCACGTTTGACTTATGGCTTAGAAGGACAAGGGCAGCAGATACCTGGGAACATCATCCTCTGTAAGTTTCCCTCCAAGCCACACACCATTCTGACTCAGAACTGTGTCACCATTCTTTCACTGTTATGAGTCAAAACCAAGGAATTCCCTTCCTAACATGGACTGCAGCAGTTTACAAAGGTGGCACAATGTCACCTCCTCAAAAGCAATTTGGTATAAGCAATAAATGCTGGCCTAGTCAGCGATCTCCACATCCAACGAAAGAATATATGAAACAATAGGCCAGATTGGGGAAAAAAGGGATTCAGAATATGAGCATGGGGGAAGCATGAGCTTTGGATTATTGGTCAAGTGAAGGAAAGTTGGACTGAATTGAAATGTGCAGGAGCCTTTGGTGTTATTTTCTCATTTGCAGTTCATATCTTGGTGAGTGAGATCCAGGGTTCACCATAGGCTGGAGCAACATTTCTCACACAGTCTTCTGCTGTTTGATGCCTTTCTTGCAGAATCCATCATAGAAGTGGGGGTGGCTCAGTGGTGAGCACTGCTGCCCCACAGTGCCATGGACCCAGGTTTGATTCCAGCCTCATGTGACTGTCTGTGTGAAATTTGTGCATTTCTCACATAGTCTTCTGCAGTTGGGTGCCTTTCTTGCGGAATCCATTATATGGGTGGCACGGTGGCTAGCACTGCTGCCTCACAACACCATGGTCCCAGGTTCAATTCCAGCCTCGGGCAACTGTCTGTGTGGAGTTTTCACATTCTTCCTGTGTCTGCGTGAGTTTCCTTCGGGTGCTCCGGTTTCATCCCACACTCCAAAGATATGCAAGTCAGGTGAATTGGCTGTGCTAAATTGCCCAGTGTTAGATGCATAAGTCAGAGGGAAATGGGTCTGGGTGGGTTACTCTTCAGAATGTCGGTGTGGACTTGATGGGCCAAAAGGCCTATTTCCACACTGTAGGGATTCTATGATGAAGTGGAAATGCAACCTTTTGTCATTGACCCTCTGACATAATGCTCAGATGCACATCACTTTCAACACTACAAGCCAGGTCCTCACACTATCCTTCACTACAGTATCACTGAATATCCCGGTATCTGCAGCCCAGAAGAAAGGCAAGCTAGCTCCTCACTTTGTGGACAGGGATGTGAAAGTGTTGTTGAAAAGGAGGTAAGTCCTTTTGCCAATGGACCACCACAGGAGACACAGACACATTTCACCAGGCACAGTCAGCCTCACCACAGATTGCAGTTTGTGACAGTGCTGTGTCCCAGGTTATAGGGAACCCCCATCTGTGTAGTTAGAAGGTCAATGATCATAGAGTCATAGAGTCATACAGCACGGAAACAGGCCCTTGAGTCCAACCAGTTCATGTTGACCTTAATCTCATACTGCCTGCTTCTGGTCCATTTTCCTTCAAATCTTTCTTATTCATGCATCCATCCAAATATCTTTTAAACATTATAATTGTACCCGCATCCACCACTTCCTTAAGAAGCCTCCAGGCTTGTAGTTCCATCTTCTGCGTTTTGCAAGGCTTATTATCACCATATTCCCACTGCTCCATTACATTCACAGGACTATTACTTGATCTACTTCTGCCACTGCACATACGTCGTACCAAGGTTCATGGACTACAGCTCTCAGTGTTACATGCATCATGTCCACTCAACACCTTTCACCCAACTCATCTTCCCAAACATTTAACTCTCCCATCACACACTGGGAACATTTCAGTACCTTTCTGGTTCACTAAAGACCACTAACTGCTGTTCCACCCACTTACATCTTACTCAATCCTTCTTTTGTCTCATAGCAGGGAAAACTGGCCCATAACTGGGCCTAGAGGACCAAAACTGTTTTGTTTTAGTCGGGCCTGTGATTGAAGAGTGGAGTTGGCAGGCATCAGGTTCCATTTGTCCCTGTGAGGAGAATTTCCTAGAACTGGCTGGAGAAGAGCATGATTGCTCATATAAAGGTGGAGAGATTTCAGTTTATAGCCAATCCAGTTGTCCTTTGTAGTACCGTGCTGCACTGCTCTCCAGTGCTAACTCCTTCTTCACCCACATAAGCTTTTATGCACCTTCTCCAACAAATCCTCCCTCTATCTTATACAGGCACTAGCAGCATCCACAATGAGGCCAGTTCTGGACACCCTCAGCTCCACCTTCCCCTCTGAAGAGGAAGCCACTGAATCCTCAGAAGATGCACCAGCAACACTTTCACCTGCACGTCCACAAGCTCAGAGATTTTCACTTCAGTGGGAGCTTGTTCCAGATTTAACTTGGATGACCACATCACGGACCCTTCTCCAAGCTGGTCAAGAATGCGATGCCCAAGAGTTTAGAGAACTGCAGGAGACAAGGCACTGTTCAGTTCCAGGCAGATGATAAGCCTCAGTTCTCAGTCACTAATGACAAAGTCAAACTGCAGAGACAGGCACAGGAATATTAGGCCGGTAGCTGGAACAAAGGATGGAGGAGTACATCAATGTTTTCGGTGCCATGCTCACTCCAACTTGCATGTTTCTGGCTGTCTCCACGAATAGGATACCACAGAAAGCCAGGTGATATATTCAAAGTTTGCCAGATTTGCACACAGACCTGCCCTCCATCCCAGTAGCTTGGCATTAGTGACAAGATGAAAGGAAGACAAGTCATTCCAGGGAGTCAGGGTGGTGCCAACAGAAAGGGAGGAAAAATGACAGAAAGACCACCAGAGACTTCTTTCCTGAACACTCTGGAGGTTCTCCACCCCTCCACTAAAGGACAAGGGGACAACACGCAAGTCTTTCAGCTAAAAGGCCCAACCACAGAGCAGGCTTCCTCCACCCCATTTGCACAAACTGAAGAAACATCACACAAAGGGAGTGGAAGATGAAACCTTACTGAGGGTGCATGGACAGCATGGGTGAAATATCAGAGTAAACAACTTTCCATTGTTGTAAAGACCAAAGGGATTAGTTTAATTTGGCATCATGTTCGGTCAACATTGTGGGCCAAAGGGCACAATCTATGTTCTGTGTTCTAAATATATGTTCATTTACAGTGTTAAAATGTCTGATGTAGTATACTTTTTGCTGTTCGAACCATGAGAGAGATGAGCTTCCTCTTCAGACATCACAAGAATGAATGAAATAGCAGTGCCCAAGTTGTTTGCATCACTTACAGCAACCAACTCTTTGACTTGTACAAGAAATTTGGTAAACCTCAGCTGGAATATTGTGTGTAGCTGTGGGTGCCATATTATAGGAAAGACAGGAAAGCATTGGAAAGATTACAGAGGCAATTTACAAGAGTGCTTCCAGGAATGAGAAACTTCAGTTATCAGGATAGATTGAAGAACTGGTGAGTGTTCTCCTTGGAGAGAGGAAGTGCTAGGAGGAGATTTGATGAAGGTTTTCAAAAGCCTGAGCAGGCTGAATCGAGTAGATTGGGAGAAGCTGTTCCTGCTTGTAAAAAGGACCAAGAGTAAGAGGCCTTTAATTCAAAGTGCTATGTAAAAGAATCAAAGGTGAGAAAAAATATTTTACCCAACGAGCAGTTAAAGTCTGAAATACACTGGCCGGGGCTATGGTAGAGGCAGGTTCAATTGAGGCATTCCAGAGTGCATTGGATGATTATTTGAAAATATTGTGTAAGATTATGGGGGAAAAGCAGGAGATTTTCACTGGATACTGATACTTATTTGAGGAGCTGGTGCAGATACACTGAGCTGAATGGCCTCCTAATGTACTATATCAGTTCTATGATTCTGTGAGCATGTAACTGCAGGTAATCTTAGAGGCCAAAGATCCTTGAACCTTGCCATTAAGGACTACAGTCAAAGTGTTACACTTTACTCTGGACAACAATGAGTCTAAATACGATAAGGAGGGAATGTGCTAGGGTCTAGTCTGCTCATAGCATTCCACAACTATGCTAACCTTTGGAGTGAGAGTACAGAATCAGTGAGGATTCCACACATCTTTGTAAGATAAGGTTCATTGTATGCATCAACTTTACAAGGGAGCACACTACCAGTCAAGGCTAGGAGATGTACAATGTGTCCACTCCACCTCACAATGCACTGGTCTGCTGAGCAAAGCAGCTGAAAACGTTGGCTCTTGCAGATTCAACACTCTTCTAAAGGAAACTCAATAATCTCAGGATAGCTTAGCAACCAATGCACACTCTGTAACATTGAAAGTATATGGATGATGGAAGAATCAAAAGAAGATTCCTCAAGCTCAACCTCCTTGTTATCTTGAGAGATGTTACTTCTCAAAGCTAGGATGGCCTAGTGGTATTATCGACTTGGAGAAAGTGAGGACGGCAGATGCTGGAGATCAGAGTTGAAGAGTGTGGTGCTGGAAAAACACAACCAGTCACACATCACCTGAGGAGCAGGAGAATCAACATTTCAAGCATAAGCTACTGGAATCAGTGGTATTATCACCATACTGTAAATCCAGAGGCCCAGATAATGTTCTGGGCACCTG
The DNA here is from genome assembly GCF_037043375.1 of Chiloscyllium plagiosum. NCBI lineage: Eukaryota > Metazoa > Chordata > Chondrichthyes > Orectolobiformes > Hemiscylliidae > Chiloscyllium > Chiloscyllium plagiosum. The sequence goes on from NW_028270168.1 coordinate 23,453,691, forward strand.
GATTCAAGTCCCTCCATGGCAGATGATGGAGTTGAATTCAATAAAAATCTGGAATTAAGAGTCTAATGACAATCATGAGTTGATTATCAGAAAAAAATCCCTGGCTCACTAATGTCCTTCAGGGAAGGAAACTGCAATCTTTAGCTGATTTAGCCTACATGTGATTCCAGATTTCCAGCATATGGTTGACTTTCAATTCCCCTCTGGGCAATAAATACTGGTCTAGCCAGTGACGCCCTTATCCAGTGAATGAATTTAAAAAAAAGTCCTGAGAGATGCCTTAAGAGCAACTTGAACTTAAGTCAAAATGCAACGTTGGTACACCCTCCCATGGGCTGTTGGTTTTTTTCTTAAAGATCAGTAAGAGCAGTAATGTGTAGATATTGGAAGTGAGATCACCAGAAGATATCAAGTGTGCAGTCATGTGGATAACAAGACATTGCTTCAGCAAGATAAATGGTCAAGGACTGCAAAACTAGCAGGGGCAACATGTCCTTTGCTCAAAACAGAGGCTGCTTGCCATCTTACCAACTAAATCTGAAGCAGTTAAACACAGTCCAAACTCATTTCATTCATTCTGAAAGCAGGTTTCAGTGAGGTTATCCATGGCCTCTTGGCTCTGCAAAGCATTGCTCTATCATGCTGTCGGGGACGGCCTTCCTAGTTAATGGCCTGATCTTCAGCCTCATGGTCATCCTGAGAGTATTGCTGCCTTTCTCCATTTTTCCACCAAATACTACCCTTCCGGAACCCTTAGGCGTTTTCCATAACCTGAATCAACACCCCCTCTCCCCTTGGGACCTCAACACCCTCTCCACCACAGTCATAACTCAACACCACCCTCAGTACCAAACATAATCCCTAGAATTCATTCTGCCACTATTGAGCCAGATACTCCCTACTCCTGACACCATGACTCTCCCCACTGCTCAAGACCCAACCCAGCACTGCATACCTGAACACCTCATGACCCCTTCTGGACCCATTTAGCCTCCTTGACTCTGGACCAAACCCCTCTTTTCCCATCAGTGGGCCCAATCCCACCCTCCCTAATTTCAGACCCAAACAGCCCCTTTTCACCATTATGGACCCAACACCATGGCCCTGATACCAGCTTTGACACCCCAACAACAGAATCAGGTGACCCCCAGTTCACCTCCTATTCTGGACCTGACATCTGAAATGGTTGTCCTTTTGCACTGAGGGAATTGTCTGAATGGAAGTATGGCTGCATGCTTTCAAAGTGATTTGAATCTCTATTCAGAAATATAAAGCTCTTTCATGGCATAAACAGGAGTCAAGGGATAATCAGCAAGAGATTGCTACTCCTCAAAAAAATCCAATTCAATGTCAAAGATGTTTCCAATCCCATTGATAACAAGGAAGCACATCAATGAAGCCCATGAGCTAAGTATAATGTTGCAGCTTTCAGGCCCTAGTCAGTCAGACAGTACATGTGGTCAATTTGACATAACACATAGACAACATCAGAAAAGCTGAAGCCTTTACTTCCATCCTAGTGACATGCCCCAAAAAGGAATGGATGGTATCTACTATATGCCAAGATTCACACTTATGCAAAGGTAAATATCACCCCTTTACAACACCTAACATAAGATGTTTTCAGGTGCAATGGAATGCAGTCCAAATTCAATAAGCTAACTGCTTGCAAGGGGTCTGACATTCCTTGCATTGGCACTTACTATCTCAAATGTGAATATGACTCCTTGGAATGGTCATCTGAACCCTTTTACATTGTTGATAACAACAGGACCTTCTAACATTGGTCTACCAGCATGCAAAGACTCATGTATTATAAACCTGTCAGTAGTTAAAGATCCAAAGATACAATTTCAAAGTACTTACCAGATTCAGGCATGATTATTCCAGATGCTTTTGGCTAATTTTCAAATCCTCATAAGGTCAAAGATATTCCTCTAGATTCACAAAAGGATATTATCAAATTCAAGTTCGAGGATAGTTTCCACATCAATCACATTCAGTTTTGTCATAATTGAGCGGAGCAAATTCAACAAGCTGTTGTTGTTAAACAGCTGCAGTAGCTCAACATGATCATCATCAGCATGTTTTTATTTATTCACTCATGGGAATTGGGCATCACGGGCTGGCCAGCACTTATTGCCCATCCATACCTGCCCTTGAACTGACTGGCTTCCTAGGCCATTTCAGAGGGCAGCATGAGAGTCACATGTAGGCCAGACCAGATGAGGATTGTAGATTTCCTTCCCCTGAAGGACATTAGTGAGCCAGCTGGGTTTCCCCAAAAATTGGCAATGGTTTCAACAGATTATTAATTGCAGATCTTTTTAAAATCAAATTCAAATGTCACCATATGCCATGATGGGTTCAAACTAGCTCACGTGAGCATTAACTGAGTTTCTGGATTAGAATCTAATCATAATACCACTAGGCTATTGCCTCCCCAAAGCCTGTAAACATTCAGCACATCCCTGAGAAAGCACATTCATTCCAGAATTCAGAAAAAAACATGACTCTGCAGGATTGCATTTTTCAAAGGCAACAAATGATTATTCCACAAGCTCTGTATCAAAGAATGTTTGACACAAAATTCACTCTGAGCCATTGTGTAGGATTGTGGCTGACATTTTCCATCTCCAAGGATACAGCCACAATCTGGTGACTGACTATTTCACCAAATTTCTTTTCATAACTTAAGTTGAAGAAATTACAGTGGAACAGTTGTTGAATGTGAAATGTAAGTCCTTCAACTTTTTGAAGTCCATGACCATTAAAACAAAAGTAACTTGCCAAGATTTTCAGATGGCTATGATAAATTAACATGCTACTTCTCAAAGCAATGGTTAACCCTGTCTTGCAGCCCTCATGTTTGGATGTCAAGATCCACACAGTATCTTCTCAAATACTTTTACCACCCTAATGTCGTGTAAACAATGCGTCATTGGAAAGAAGGGAGAAAAAGGTACAAGTGCATAATCAATTGGCATATAGTTAGATCAATTTGAACCAGGGCAAGACATCAGAGTTTGAGATCTTCATATGAATAAATGGGTTCCTGGAAGATTTTGCAGTTGATGGCTCAAGTATTGCATAAAAGAAGTGACTGATTATTTGTTTTGTAGGGAGGTACTTATGACAGCTTTGGCACCCATGATGTCAGAGTTAATGTGCACTTGGTCTTGCAGCACTGGCTGGCTTTGGTGTGGCAACTAACGCATCCCAGATTGCTCAAGATTATTCACCAACTACTCCATCCAAATGCACAAATAAAGATCTTTATGCTAGTGTTTGTAAGAAACCTAGACAACTGGCATGAAGCCTTTGTCCTGCAAGAGTTCAGCCTCCTGATGTCTTCATATCTGGAAGCAGAGTTACTAGAGGAAAGGGTTATCCCACTCAGGAAATGACAAATGACCCTGGTAAGGAGTCTAACGAGTGAGACCCACAAATACTCCATGTTACTCACCTTTCCTATCCTGCTCAGGCCGTTGGACCACAGTCAGCACTGAATCCATGAGCGTAGCACTTTGCACCTGCTGCCAACACCATTGGCAAACTCCAGCCTCACTTCTAGGTCCCACTAGCTGGCATCTTCCATCTATCAGTGTCGCATTCAGAGAAGTGCCACTAAAATGAGGCACAGCCTTTGAAAGAGTGCAGTTTGTGTTCTGTTTACATCAGCAAGATGCATCAAAGAAGATTTAAAGGAGGTCCCTTTAAATATTGGAGTTTAAATTGTCTAGGTGGACTTCAGGTTTTTTCAACTGAATTGGTTAGGAAACCTGAAAATAATGCAGTAATGCAAGAGGTGGTTTAAAAAGGAACGGACAGATGCAATGGACATAGGCCTGTGTTTCCCACTGGCTATGAAAACAGGTCAGTTCCTGGCAAAGTTGGAGATTAAAAACCCAGGCCAAGGAAACAAGAGACGATTCTTTGATCCCTCAAACCTATTCTTTCACTCAATTAAATCATGCATGTATTATGTTTTAACGCCGAGTTCCATATCCCTTTATACCTTCCCTAATCAAAAACCTATCAATTTCAATTTTTAACTCCCTCCCAGACTAGCGACAGGGCATTGGAGAGAGTTCCAGATTTCTGTTACCCTTTCTGTGAAGAAATTTCCAGATGTCATCCCTGAATGGCCTTGCCTGCTTTATAAGATTATGTGCCCTGTACAAACAAGAAGGAATATATTCTGTCTTTCAAATCCTGTAATGATCTAAAAAGCCCTTATCAGAACTTCCCCTTATTAATCTATATTCATGGGAAGAGATTACTCGTGTATACACCCTATCTAAATAATTGAACCTCATTAGCCACAGTATCTTTCTAGTGAAAGTCTGCTGTACCTCATCCAAGGCTGAAATATCTACCCTAAGTGCTGTACCAAGATGTGAAAGCCCACATGAGCTAACTAGGTTGAACACTCTTGTTTCTGTTGTACCTTCAATATCATTCTATGCCCTGTTGATGGGAGATGCAGGATATTTGTGTTGTCAACGATGAATAAGGCACCAAAAAGGAAACTCAATCATGAGTACAACACTTTCTGAATTTCAAACAGAAAGGACAAGCCAACAACTAGGAAGTAGAAGTGTGAATAAGATCAAATGACAGAAGTTTGTCTTGTCAGTCCACCAGGGATTAGGAGTCACAAAACAGGTTAGCTTTAAGGGTACTGGATATTATACATTTTCACCTTCAAACATGCCGACGGATGGGACAGCATTAACTCTAACCATGGCCTTTGATTTCATCGCAGTAATGGTAAAGAATGTACAAATTAGCGATTTTGCTGAACAATGTTGTCTATATGGACCTCAGCAAGGCTGTTTGACAAAGTAGACCAGTTAGCAAGGTAAGGTCACATGGAATTCATGGAGATCTAGCCATTTAGATACAAAATTGGCTCGAAAGTAGGAGACAAGGGTTGGTGGAGGGTTATTTTTCACATTTGAGGTCTGTGACCACCGGTCAACAAGGATTGAATCCACTTGATCTACTGCTTTCCTTCATTTATATCAATGATTTAAATGTGAATGTAGGAGGTATGGTTAGTAAGTTTGCAGATGACACCAAAATTGGTAGTGTAGTGGACAGCGAAGAAGGTTATCTCAGAGTACAAGGGGACCTTGATCAGATAAGCCCATGGGCCAAGGATTGGAAGATGGAGTTTAAATTAGATAAATATGAGGTGCTGCATTTTGGTGAGGTGAATCAGGCAGGACATATACAGATAATGGTAAGGTCCTGGGGAGTGTTGCAGAACAGAGAGACCTTGGAGTACAGGTTCATAGCTCCTTGAAAGTGAATTCACAAGTAGACAGGGTTGTGAAAAAGGCTTTGGTATGCTTGTTTTTATTGGTCAGGGCATTGAGTATAGAAGAAAGTGAGGACTACAGATGCTGGAGCTCAGAGTCGAGAGTGTGGAAAAGCACAGCAGGTTAGGCAGCATCTGAGGAACAAGATAATCGATGTTTCGGGCCTGATGAAGGGCTTATGGTGTCCCTGCTATAGAAAAGATGTTGTGAAACTTGAAAGGGTTCAGAAAAGATTTACAAGAGCTTTGCTGGGGTTGGAGGGTTTGAGTGATCAGGAGAGACTGAATAGACTGGGGCTATTAGCAAGTGAACAAGATCAACAGAGATTAACGTTTTGTTAGAATGGGAAATTATTGTTTATCTTTTCAAATATCAATGGCCCAGCTGTGTACTTCCAGTACTTGTTTCTCTATTTACTCATTTTACTCAGCCATTCATTCATCTGCTCTATCCTCCTATCCCTACCTTTCATAGCTCATATCACTGGGAGTAGTCCAGATATTACTACCCTCGAGGACGTCCTTTTTAAATTCCTGCCTAACTTCCTATATTCTCCCTTCAGAATCTCAGCCTTTTTCCTTTGTATGTTGTTAGGTCCAATGTGTACAACAACCTCCTCCTGGTCCCACTCCTCTTTGAGAATATTCTGCACTCTCTCGGAGGTATCTTTGATCCTGGCCCCAGGGAGGCAACACACCATTCTGATTTCTCACTGTCTGCCACAGAAACATCTGTCTGTGCCTCCGACTAGAGAGTGCCCTATCACAATTGATCACTTGGAACCTAATATACCCCTCATTACATTAGAATCAGTTTCAATACCAGAAACTTGGCTGTTTGTGCTACATTCCAAGAGTTCATCACCCACTACATTTTCCAAAACAGCATACTTGTTTGAGATGGAGATAACCACAGGAGACTACCTGCTTCCCTCTTCTACCTTTCCTTGCAGTAACCCATCCACCTGACTGTATCTACAGCTTTTCTACCTCCCTGTAACTGCCATCCATCACACCCCCTAGGTCCTGTAAATTCCTCTTTGCCTCAAATGATCCATGTGATATGATAAGATTCGCAACCAAACACACTTACTGCAGACATAATCATCAGTAATATGGAAACACTCCCTAATCTCCCACATTTGACAGGAAGAGCACACCTCTACCAAAAGGTCATCTTTGCACCTTAACAATCTGCAGAACCAGAAAATAGCACAGTCCTACTACTCTTAAAAAATAAATGCTGCTCCAGGCTAACTGAGTACCTATGTTTTATATCTTTAACTTTTAATCAAGAGACAGATCTCAATAAAACATATAACCAAAAAGTACCCACTCTACTCACTATTTAAAAAAATGGCAAGGTTACACATAAAAACCATGCACTTTATCTGCTCCTGTGCTGTGAGCACACAGGTTCTTCCAAGGTCAGCTGTGAATTTAGCTGTTTGTTACCTTTTCTTAGACACACTTTGATGTCCAGAAATACTTGTACTCAAACAGCAAAGGCAGTAGCTATGCAGATTCATTGTTGCTGTATCAGACAGCAGTGTAGGTTTCTTTCTCTCTCTCACTGACCATGTGGCCTTTGCCTTTGTTCTCTTCTGCCTTTTTGAAGAGCCGTTGTTTCGATGTTTTCCCCCCAAAGTTCCAAACAATTCAACAGCTTATAAAACAGTAATTACTACTCCTGGAATTTGGGGAAATCACCTCCAACATGTAAAATACGTACAGAAAAGGAGCAGCTCTTGCGGCCACAATTTTTCTCCCATCCTGCATCTTGGATTATGAACAATCTTGCATTCAGAGAGTACATCTTTTGTCCTCAAAATGTACCAAAATGGCTTCAGTTAGTGTTCCTGCATTGACAAATGTGACTTCCAATTTACAAACAGTGGCCCCACAGTAATGAGAAAAATCACCATTTAACATGGCATGGTTTTGAGGGACAAATGTTAGTCAGGACCCCAGGAGAACAGCCACCGTCTTTGAATAAAGTACTCTTCGCGATGGGAAGATGAAGTGGGTGGAGTGAAGGAGTGCAGGGCTTGCCACTGCCTTGTGTGGCCCAGGCTCTTCCTGAGCTAACAAAGGAAAGTGAAAACATACTTCCTTGATCTCCTTCATCTTCCTGGCAGGAGCTGATACATTTTAGAGGAAGTAACTTGCCCAGTCAGAGCAGAATTACGACCCCAGCCGAGGCTCAGTAATGACACTGATACCTTATCTGCAAACTTAATTGAGCAATTCAGAAGCCTGAGTGAAAATTGCTCAGTGTGTTGTGGTCATCATTTGAGTAAGTTGCTAACGTGAGGCATTTTGCTCTCTGTCCAATCAGTCTCAATCATTTAGGCAGGGTTGTAATGGTCCCTGATTTGTTTTATTTGGTTCTGTGTCTCTCTCAACAGCTCAGAAATGTATCCATCAATAATCCATTGTGTTCCAACTCTACTGCTGCCTTCTCCAATCTGATTCCCCCTTGACTAATCATTTTCAATCTATGACCCTATTGTATATGAAGGCACAGTATTCTGTACACTTGGTCACTATTAGCAATACCTGACCCCTTACTCAAACCTTCCATACTGGTTGTACAGTGTGCCATCTGCCTTGTCCAAATCATCATGAAGGCGTGATCCATATTCCTACCCTGTACAATAGGGTGGAGCGAAATAGATCTTCTACTGGCTGGCGACTTAATCTTATTGATGAGGAGCAAGCCTGAGATGGGGAGGAAGTTTTTCAATTAGAGAGGGGGAGTCTGTGGAATTCCCCAGAGAGCTGTGGGAGCTTAACCTTTGAGCAGATTTGAGACAGAAATCAACAGGTATCTAGAAACTAATGGTATAAAGAAATGAGGAATTAATGTAGGAAATTAGCATTGAGGGAATGATCAGCCATGATTAAAAATGGCAGAGCAGGCTTGATGGCTAACTCTTGTTTCTACATTCTGAAGTCACATCTTGGTCTCTGGGCTCCTACTCCTCTGATTTCCGCTCCTCCCTCAAACACCTTAGGCAGGTTTGCTTTTCTCCTGCCTTTAAAAAAAACCTATTCTCTATTGTCCACTCCAAAACCACCTAGAGATTCCCATCGAGATATTTTTATCTTTTTCCTCCTTCAGCCTCTACACTGAGTAGCTTCTCATTCTCAATGATTTCAATCTAGAGTCACTTTCCTCTCTGATTTTGCTGTCCTTCTTAGACTTCTCACTCCATTGAACTCTCTTACTCACCCTTTCAACGCTTTACTTTCAACTACTCTCTCCCCTTCCCATTTCACATTTATGTCCACAGTGATTTTTTTCTACCCAGGCCATTTCCCTTAGCCTAGCCCCTAATTTCATTCCCTCATGGCCAAGGGGCCCGAATTTGGCACTTAACTAATTAAGAAACTCCCCATCAGAACTGGTTGGACAACATGGAGTGTTCATGGTCCTCACATTCATGTATCCAACAGACCCCACTCCAGAATCATTTAGAAGTACAAAAAACCTCAACTGTTTTTCCAATGCCAACCTTTAACCTTTCCTTCCATGCCCTTCCACCCTCACCTCCAACACCAAAGGTGAGATGTTTGTGCATTTCTCTGTCACTAAGGTGGGTTCTTGTTCCGTTGTCTCTGCCGCTTTCTCTCCAAGCCATCAAGCCCAAGCTCCCCATGATTTCTTCTACACCAGCCTGAATGCCTGTCTTTCTCTCCTTTCACATAGCCTGTCTAGGCTTCACTCCTCCATAAAGCCATCTTGACCCCATTCCACTAAACAGCTAACAACATAACCTCCTTCCCTCGTCCCCATGCTAATTGGCATTGTAAGTTGTCCTGGGTCTTAACCAATTTTTATATATCAATCAACATTATAGAAAAATATTTCATCAGTTATTCTCACATTTCACTTTGTGTAACCTTGATGGGTGCAAATTGACTGCTGCGTTTCAATTTAAGAGTGACAATACTTTAAAAGTGTTTCATTAATTGCAAAGCACTTTGGGAAATCCGAGAGTGTGAAAAGTGCTAACCAATGTTAAGTTCTCCTTTTTGTTCTTTCATTTTCACTGCTTTGACTGAACCAGGCTGTTTGGAACTTGGGTTTCCTGTTCAACCATGAGCTGAGTTTCTGACCCCACATCTTCATCACGCAGTCAATTTACTTACCCCTCCATAACACCTCAATCCTGCTTTAATCTCCTTTCTGCTGAATGTTTCATCTTTACCATCCATGGACTGGATACTTCTAATGATTTCTCAGTCAACTTCCAAACCTTTGTAAAAATCAACTCATCCAAACCATTTCAGCCAGTATCCTATCCCCAGTTAAACTTACCCATTCACCAACCATATCCTTGCTGACCTATATTAATACCCAGTTTCCCAGATTCTCAAGCTTAAAATTCTCATGTCTGTTTTAAATCCCTCTTCATCCCTATAACTACATTCAGTCTGTAAGCTCAGCCTCCATTCACCCTTAAAACTTCTCAGTCCTCCAACTCTGGCCTCCTTTACCCCCTTTCTCACACATACTGATGGCTGAGCTCTCAGCCAACCAGACAGTTTCACAGTTTCCACCTAAAACTCCTCCCTTTGTCCAACTCCCTCTTTGTCATTCAGATTGTCTTCCAACACCTCACTGCATTGATCACTACTCCTTTCTCTCGCTGCCCATTCCTATTCCATTAATGTTCTTAACAGCATCACAGGTCTATTTTCCCTATATCAGGTGCTGAATAAATGCAGGCTATTGATTTATTTCTTACATTTCTGCCTGGACAATCCACAAAGTAGAGAAATGTCAACGTCCTTTACTCTACTACTAACCACCTCCTCCATCCTCCTTGTGCTGCTCAATCTACCTTCAATCAAATCTGCAATGTTAATAAACATTTTTGCTTCAAAATCATGGGTCATTCTAAGCAATGCACCTAGCTGTCCACTCCCTAAACAATTTCTGTTACCAAATTTGAAGAATCTGAAAGAATTTAACATAGTCCTTTAGAGGAGAGGAAAGGTGATGGCTGTTGAAGGGGTAAACAATGTTGGCAGTTCCTAGTCATTGGCAGATGTTCTCTGCAGTTGAGAGTGTGGTGCTGGAAAAGCATAGCTAGTCAGGCAGCAACCTAGGAGCAGGTGAATCGATGTTTTGGGCATAAGCCTTGCTGTTCTCTAGAGGTAGAGGGTTGGGATTAGCAGGTTGGCTGCGAAAGAGCCTGATTTGTACCATTATCTTTTCTCTACCTTCAGCTTTGGATGAAACTCACCAGGTTCTATCTCCAGCTCTTTACCAGCTAAATAGCTCAACTCAACTCGCTTTATACTGACAATATTATCCCATCTGTATTCTCTGACATCATTCATTTCAGCATCAGGGCAGCCATTACGTCACCTTCCTCTAAAGATATACCTTGAGTAACTATTGGTGCTGGAGAATCACAGTATCATACGATATACTTCACTCTCTTTCTGGAGCTCCGATTAAGTTTCTGCAAACACATGCAGCTCTATCCCACTTATATTGGAATATTGCAATCTGGTTTTCTGGTCTCTGAAAATAAAATGCTTATTTGACTATGTTCATGGCAACCATTCTAACTTACTAAACCTTCTTCAGCTTCCTGCTGCTTTTAACAGCCTTCAACGCCTTTCAATTGTAGCACACCTTTGTGGCACTGGTTATAGAGTCATCCAGACCGTTTAGTCCAACTCATCAATGTCGACCAGCTATTGTAAATTAATCTAGTCCCATTTGTCAGCACTTGGTCCAGATCCCTCTAAACCATTCCTATTCATTTACCCATCCAAATACCTTTTAAATGTTGTAATTGTACCAGCCTCCATCACTTCCTCTGGCAGCTCAATCCATACATGTGTAAAAAGGTTGCCTCTTAGGTGGCTTTTATATCTTTCCCTTCTCACCCTAAACCTATGCCCTCTAGTTCTGGACTCCCCCACCGAAAGGGAAAATACCTTGTCTATTTACTCTATCCATGCCCCTCATGATTTTATAAACCTCTATAAGGTCACCCCTGAGCCTCCAATGCTCCAGGGAAAACAGCCCTAGCTTATCCAGCCTCTCCACTAGTATCTTATGCAAGTTCAACATAACACTCTTTTTGCTGGAGCAGGGGAGGTTTCATAGAGTCAAATAACACAGAAACTGACCCTTTGGTTTAACCAGTCAATGCTGACCATAATCCCAAACTAATCTAGTCCCACCTACCTGCACCATGCCCATATCCCTCCAAACGTTTCTTATTCATGTAGTTATCTAAATGTCTTTTTGAAATGTTGTGACTGTACCCACATCCACCACTTCTTGTGGAAGTTCATTTCACACACAAACCACTGTCTGTGTAAAAACGTTGCCCCGCATGTCCTTTTAAATCTTTCTCCTCTCACTTTAAAAATATGCCCGCTAGTTTTGAAATGCCCCATCCAAGGGCAAAGAGATATACCATTCACCTTATGTTTCCTCAAGTACTAACCAAATATTACTCTACGATTAGCATCACTGAAGCAGATTGTCCAGTCATTTGTACATGGCTATTTGTGGAAGTTTGCTGTGAATAAATGAGCTATTTTGTTTCCCAGATTACACTAGTAATGACACCTCAAAGAAGGAGATTATTAGCTTTGGAATGTGCTGAGTTCATGAGTATTTAATTCCAAGCCTTTCTTTCTAAATAACAGTGGTATAGGTGAGAGCACGCATTGTGACCGTGATTTAAAGAGCTTTGTTAAAGAGTCTCTCTCTTTAATGTTAGCTTGCTCTCTCTCCCCAATGGATGCTGCCTGACCTGCTGTGATTTCCAGCATTTGTTGCTTTCATTACAGATTCCAGCAGTAATTTTCAAAGGAACAAATTCTGTCATATGCAAATTCACCTGAGATGTTGTGCATCCACACATTGTAAGATGAGCAGATCTCATTATTGTGTTGAGTTTTGCTAATCACAGGTCAGAAATGTGTTTGGTTGGTGAACAATATAATTTTGCAGCAAGTCAAGAAAATGAAGTACTTTTTTCTATTCTTCAAGAACACAATTCATGGACAGTGTTAATCAATAAAAAGCATCACCTGAAGACAAGAACAAATCCAAAAGCTGTCCAAGTTTGACAGTATTCCCTTTACACAACCTCCTTTGTCTTTGTTCACATGCTTCAATATGTAAAGGTTCTTTCCACTGTCCTGTAGCTAGAACTGCCTGCGTAGATCTTATAGATTCTAGAGTCATAGCGATGTACAGCACAGAAACAGACCTTTCAGTCTAACTCAACCATGCCAATCAGACATCCTAACTTAATCTAGTCCCATTGCCAGCACTTGGCCCATATTCCTCTAAACACTTCCTATTCATATACCCATCCAGATGCCTTTAAATGTTGTAATTATCCCAGCCTCCACCACTTCCTCTGGCAGCTCATTCCATACATGCATCACTTTCTGCGTGTAAAAGTTACCCCTTAGGTCCCTTTTAAATTTTTTCCCTTCTCAACCCTAAACCTATGCCCTCTAGTTCTGGACTCCCCAGCCCAGAGAAAATACCTTGTCTATTTACTCTACCCATGTTCCTCATGATTTTATAAACCTCTACAAGGTCACCCTTCAGCCTCCAATGCTCAAACCTATTCAGGCTCTCTCTTGAGCTCAAATGCTCCAACCCTGGCAACATCCTTGTAAATCTGTTTTGAACCCTTCAAGCTTCACAACATCCTCCCAATGGGAGGGAGACCAGAATTGCATTCTGCGTTCCAAAAGTGGCTTAACCAATGTCCTGTACAGCCGCAACATGACCTCCCAACTCCTATACTCCGCATTCCTATAATGTCTGATTCACATGGAACTGAAACAAATCATCAATTTCCCAACAGTTATTAAAAAACAAAGGTACTGCTCTGCCAATCTCTCCCATTACTGAAACTGGCAAGACTCTTCTCATGAATTCTAGTAGAAATTCCATTTAAAAATTCTTCATCTTATATTATTTTTACAATCGTGGTAAAAAATGACAGCAACCCTGGCCTATTTGAAATATTTCTTGCACAAGATACCTGTTCTGGGGCCAGTATCAAATACCTGCACCATGTTGGTAACACGCATTCAATATGATTTTCACATGACGTGGTCAGGGGTTGCCATCAGCAATTAAGGAGACTCTCCAGCTCTGAGGCAATGTCAACCTTCTGAAGGAGGGAAGGGACTAAGAGAGAGAGAGAGAGAGAGGGTGCTTTGAGATGGACCCACTTTCTCACCACTTTTCAAAGTTCTGCAAGTAAAAAATGGTTGCAGCTGCTAGGCTGCAATAGGTTGGAGGTCACGCCAGACGGCAGGTTTCTGTGCTGATACGGTCTTTTCCAATTTCATTAATATTTGTCCAAACGATGACAACACATGATTTTCAACATTTTCTCTTCGGTGTCCACAATTGTTTTGCATCTTTGACCCAGAGTTTTATCCTTGACCTCGCCTATTTATCAGCAATGCATTACAGCTCCACCTGAGAACACTCAAGTTTATTTTCCAAACAAGTCTATAACCCAGGGCAGATCTGTGAAACTGTTGACATCAGGTTTTCGATGGAACAAAAATTCAACCAGCCAATGGAGGAAATCCTGAAGCTGGATCTTTTCCAAATCCCACGGACCTTGTTTGCAGTCATGGACCAAAGAGTTAATATAGATTATCAATAGAGCCAGGAATTGCATTTTCACACACTTAGTAAAGCTTTCTCTCCTGAAGTAAATCCTAGATTTTGGACTTTGAAAGCAATTTCTTGGTATTGATCCTCCCATGCAAGGCAACCCTGATGATAATTTTTTTTTCTAAATGATAACTGTAATTACAATGCAGCAAACGATCCTTGTTACATAATCAGTTCATAAAAAATGATTAATGTTTCACTACAACCACATTTAAGGTGAGTCAGCACAACAATATGCATTGAACCCACCTTCTCTGCACTCTTATTCACTTAATCACCTTGAGGGAAATGTCCTAGTATTACAGTGTAGAACCATCAAACTTGATAACAGGTTTAATAGCGTAATATATTCACTTAAAATACTTAATCTGAGATATAACTAGCACTGGAGGGTGTAAGCGAGAACTTTGGATATGTTTTTATTCTAATAGCGTTACTGTAAATATGGATTCAGACTTTTGGTTTCTTTATTCTTTCATGGGATGTGCCCTTGAACTGGGTGGTTTGCCATTATTTCAGCAGACAGTCAAGAGCCAATCACATTGCTCTGGGTCTGGAGTTACATGGAGGCCAGAATGGGCAAAGATGGCAGCTGTAGAATCATAGACATGTACAGCATGGAAACAGACCCTTTGGCCAATCATGTCCATGCTGACCAGATATCCTAACCTAATCTAGTCGCATTTGCCAGCACAACCCATATTCCTCCAAACCCTTCCTATTCATATACCCATCCAGATGCCTTTGAAAGCTTGCAATTGTACTGGCCTCCACCACTTCCTCTGACAGCTCATTCCATACACGTGCCACCCTGCATCAAAAAGTTGCCCCTTAGGTCGTTTTTTATATCTTTCCCCTCTCACCCTAAACCGATATCCTCTAGTTCTGGACTCCCCCACCCCAGGGAAAAGACTTTGTCTATTTATACTATCCATGCCCCTCATGATCTTATAAACCTCTATAAGGTCACCCCTCAGCCTCTGATGCACCAGGAATACAGCCCCAGCCTATTCAGCCTGTCCCTACAGCTCAAATCCTCCAACCCTGGCAACATCCTTGTAAATCTTTTCTGAACCCTTTAAAGTTTCACAACATCCTTCTGATAGGAAGGAGACCAGAGTTGCACGCAATATTCCAAAAGTGGCCTAACCAGTGTCCTGTAAAGCCACAACATGACCTCTCAACTCCTGTACTCAATACTCTGACCAATAAAGGAAAGCATCCCAAATGTTTCTTCACTTCCTATCTACCTGCGATTCTATTTTCAAGGAACTATGAACCTGTATTCTAAAGTCTCTTTGTTCAGCAGCACTCCCCAGGACCTTATCATTAAGTATACAAGCCCCTAAAAGACTTTCGGAAACAAATGGCTATTTACAACAATTGTTGATAGCTGCCATGGTTTATCATTCCATCAGAAAGACTGCACCTCTGCCTATATAGCATCCCACAGCAATGCAGCCATGTGTCAGTCTTGATCTTTATGCTGAAGTTTTGGAGTGAAACTTACAATCGACTGACTCAGAAGAAGGAGAGAGACCAAATAAGCCATGGCTGACCAAAAATAATCTTAATTAGTTAAAGCCATCTAAATGACCAGGTCAATCTTATGAATTAACGATTACCACACAGAGTCCCACGTAGCAGGTGGGCATTTAAGACGACAGGAAGGAGGGATATCTTGTAATATACAATCCTACCCATTTTAGTTTTATTGCCTGAAAAGGCAGGAATTCCAATATTGCTCACAAAACCCTTCACATCCAATCACCACCCTGCCATGTGAGATTCGGTGAGCGGGTTCTTGCTTGTTAGTTTTGTTTTAGCATTGTCTCAGCATGCTCCTGCCCCACTGAATCTCTACCTACCTCGACACTGTCCTATCCCCCCTAGTCCAGGAACTCCCCACATACGCTCGAGACACCACCCACGCCCTCCACCTCCTCCAAGACTTCCGTTTCCCCGGCCCCCAACGCCTCATCTTCACCATGGATATCCAATCCCTCTACACCTCCATCCGCCATGACCAGGGCCTCCAAGACCTCCGTTTTTTCCTCTCCAGACGTCCCCAACAGTACCCTTCCACCGACACTCTCATTCGTTTGGCCGAACTGGTCCTCACCCTTAACAATTTCTCCTTCGAATCCTCCCACTTCCTCCAGACCAAAGGGGTAGCCATGGGCACACGTATAGGCCCCAGCTATGCCTGTCTCTTTGTTGGCTATGTAGAACAGTTGATCTTCCGTAATTACACCGGCACCACTCCCCACCTCTTCCTCCGCTACATTGATGACTGCATTGGCGCCACCTCGTGCTCCCGCGAGGAGGTTGAGCAATTCATCAACTTCACCAACACATTCCACCCTGACCGTAAATTTACCTGGACCATCTCTGACACCTCCCTCCCCTTCCTGGACCTCTCCATCTCCATTAATGACGACCGACTTGACACTGACATTTTTTTCAAACCCACCGACTCCCACAGCTACCTGGATTACACCTCTTCCCACCCTACCTCTTGCAAAAATGCCAACCCGTATTCCCAATTCCTCCGCCTCCACCGTATCTGCTCCCAGGAGGACCAGTTCCACCACAGAACACACCAGATGGCCTCCTTCTTTAGAGACTGCAATTTCCCTTCCCACGTGGTTAAAGATGCCCTCCAACGCATCTCGTCCACATCTCGCACCTCCGCCCTCAGACCCCACCACTCCAACCATAACAAGGACAGAACACCCCTGGTGCTCACCTTCCACCCTACCAACCTCCGCATAAACCAAATCATCCGCCGACATTTCCGCCACCTCCAAAAAGACCCCACCACCAGGATATATTTCCCTCCCCACCCCTTTCCACCTTCCGCAAAGACCGTTCCCTCCGTGACTACCTGGTCAGGTCCACGCCCCCCTACAACCCACCCTCCCATCCTGGCACCTTCCCCTGCCACCGCAGGAACTGTAAAACCTGCGCCTACACCTCCTCCCTCACCTCCATCCAAGGCCCTAAAGGAGCCTTCCACATCCGTCAAAGTTTTACCTGCACATCCACTAATATCATTTATTGTATCCGTTCTCCCGATGCAGTCTCCTCTACATTGGGGAGACTGGGAGCCTCCTAGCAGAGCGCTTTAGGGAACATCTCTGGGACACCCGCACCAATCAACCACACCGCCCCGTGGCCCAAAATTTCAACTCCCCCTCCCACTCTGCCGAGGACATGGAGGTCCTGGGCCTCCTTTGCCGCCGCTCCCTCACCACCAGACGCCTGGAGGAAGAGCACCTCATCTTCTGCCTCAGAACACTTCAACCTCAGGGCATCAATGTGGACTTCAACAGCTTCCTCATTTCCCCTTCCCCCACCTCACCCTAGTTCCAAACTTACAGCTCAGCACTGTCCCCATGACTTGTCCGGACTTGTCCTACCTGCCTATCTCCTTTTCCACCTATCCACTCCACTCTCTCCTCCCTGACCTATCACCTCCATCCCCTCCCCGACTCACCTATTGTACTCTATGCTACTTTCTCCCCACCCCCACCCTCCTCTAGCTTATCTCTCCACGCTTCAGGCTCACTGCCTTTATTCCTGATGAAGGGCTTTTGCCCGAAACGTCGATTTCGCTGCTCCTTGGATGCTGCCTGAACTGCTGTGCTCTTCCAGCACCACTAATCCAGAATGTTAGTTTTGTTTATTCATTTATGGGTTTTTGGCATTACTGGCCAGACCAGCATTTATTGCCCATCCTTGCTGGGTGAGCTGTCCTCTTGAACTGCTGCAGTCTATGCGCTATAGGTAGATCCACAATGCTGTTAGGGAGGGAACTTCAAATATTTGACTCAGCAACACTGAAGAAACAGCAATATTGCAATATCTAATGATTTA
Organism: Chiloscyllium plagiosum; assembly: GCF_037043375.1. Lineage (NCBI taxonomy): Eukaryota > Metazoa > Chordata > Chondrichthyes > Orectolobiformes > Hemiscylliidae > Chiloscyllium > Chiloscyllium plagiosum. The sequence continues at coordinate 23,471,591 of NW_028270168.1, forward strand.
GATGAGGACACTAAATATAATATCTCAACATTTACAGATGACACAAAGCTGTGTGGAAGAGTGAGCTGTGAGAAGGATGTGGGGATGTTGCAGTGTGATTTGGACAGGCTGAGTGAGTGGGCAAATGCATGTCAGATGGAGTACAATGTGGATAACTGTGAGGTAGCAGGAATAGGACGGCAGATTATTATTTGAAGGCTCTAAATTGAGAGAGAGATGTGAACAAAGAGGCCTGTGTATGCTCATGCACTCATTGCTGAAAGTAAGTGCGCAGGTGGAGCAGGAGGTAAAGAAGGCAAATGGTATATTGGCCTTCATAACAAAAGTATTAGAGTTCAGAAACAAGGAATTCCTGCTGCAATGTTAAAGGACACTGGTGAGGCCACACCTGGAGTAGTGAGTGCAGTATTGGTCTCCTGATCCGAGAAAGGGTGTTCTTGCTATGGGCGGGGGGGGGCGGGGGGGGGGCGGTGAAGGCTTATCAGATTGATTTCTGGGATGGCAGGACTGATGGGTGAGGAAAGACTGAGTCGCTTAGGATTGTACTCACTGAAGTTTTGAAGAATGAAGGAGAGGTCTCACAGAAGCCTATAAAATTCTAATAGAACCAGGTGGTGGGTGGGGGGCTTGTTGGTGAGGGCGGGATTAGGGAATTGAACTTGATGATCAGCCATGACGATATTGAATGGCAGAGCAGGCTAAGGGGTTGAATGGAGCAGGAAAATTGACGTTTCTGGCAAAAGCCCCCGAAACGTTGATTTTCCTGCTCCTTGGATGCTGCCTGACCTGCTGTGCCTTTCCACAGCACTCTAATCTTGACTCTAATCTCCAACATCTTCAGTGCCCACTTCTGCCAAGGGGTTGAATGGCCTACTTCTGTTCCTATCTTCTATGTTTCTCTGTTTAAGTCAGGATGGTGAGTGACTTAGAGGACATTTTGCATGTGGTGGTGTTACCATGCACCTTCCAATGCATTATTTAAATATATTTTTCCTGACCATTCTTACATCACAAAATCTGCTCTTAATTTAATCTTTCCATTTTATAAGCTTGAGTTGAGCAAAACATTGTTTTACGAGATGAAATCCACAAAAAGATTTGGAGTCAAAACAGTATTTTTATTGCAAAGGTAGTTCTTTAATTACAGGATTTCTAGTTATTCTTTTACCAAAGGCCTTCAACAGACTCAAACAGTCTCACACTGGAAGAAAATGTGAGTAGCTGACCATGTATAACAGACTGAGTACAATAATATTAATAAAAATGTTGTCAGAAGTTTGGCCTTGTGACTTGTTTATAGTCATAACATATTAGTCTAATTGGGAAGTGTTTTTTCCAAAGCTGAAATGAAAGCTTTAAATGGGTTCAATGTAATTCAATTCATAAACATTCTATTTCCTCGAAATTTGTCCACTATAATTTCAGCATCTGGCTTCATGGTTTCAAGTTAACACAAAAGTGTAACTCTGTTTTGTGTCTAAGTTAATAGGATCCCTATACTGACCCTCCGACAAGTATTCTACCCAGACCTACCTCTCTATCCCTGTGACCCTGCGTTTCCCATGGCTAAGTCACCTAGCCTGTACATCCCTGGACACTACAGACAATTTAGCATGGCCAATCCACCTAACCTGTGGAAGGAAACCAAAGGGCCTAGAGGAAATTCATACAGACACTGGGAGAATGTGCAAACTCCACACAGTCACCCAAGACTGGAATCTAACCCAGGTCCCCGGTGCTGTGAGGCAGCAGTGTCAACCACTGAGCCAATGTGCCACCATAGTGGCTAGGTAAAAACAATGACTGCAGATGCTGGAAATCAGATTCTGGATTAGTGGTGCTGGAAGAGCACAGCAGTTCAGGCAGCATTCGAGGAGCAGTAAAATCGACGTTTCGGGCAAAAGCCCTTCATCAGGAATACAGGCAGAGAGCCTGAAGGGTGGAGAGATAAGTGAGAGGAGGGTGGGGGCGGGGAGAAAGTAGCATAGAGTACAATAGGTGAGTGGGGGAGGGGATGAAGGCGATAGGTCGGGGGCGGGGGTGAGGGTGGAGTGGATAGGTGGAAAAGAAGATAGGCAGGTAGGACAAGTCATGGGGACAGTGCTGAGCTGGAAGTTTGGAACTGGGGTGAGGTGGGGGAAGGGAAAATGAGAAAACTGTTGAAGTCCACATTGATGCCCTGGGGTTGAAGTGTTCCGAGGCGGAAGATGAGACGTTCTTCCTCCAGGCGTCTGGTGGTGAGGGAGCGGTGGTGAAGGAGGCTCAGGACCTCCATGTCCTCGGCAGAGTGGGAGGGTGAGTTGAAATGTTGGGCCACAGGGCGGTGTGGTTGATTGGTGCGAGTGTCCCGGAGATGTTTCCTAAAGGGCTCTGCTCGGAGCCGTCCAGTCTCCCCAACGTAGAGGAGACCGCATCGGGAGCAACGGATACAATAAATGATATGGTGGATGTGCAGGTAAAACTTTGATGGATGTGGAAGGCTCCTATAGGGCCTTGAATGGAGGTGAGAGAGGAGGTGTGGGCGCAGGTTTTGCAATTCCTGCGGTGGCAGGGGAAGGTGCCAGGATGGGAGGGTGGGTTGTAGGGGGGCGTGGACCTGACCAGGTAGTCACGGAGGGAACAGTCTTTGTGGAAGGTGGAAAGGGGTGGGGAGGGAAATATATCCCTGGTGGTGGGGACTGTTTGGAGGTGGCGGAAAGGCTGGCGGATGATTTGGTTTATGCGAAGGTTGGTAGGGTGGAAGGTGAGCACCAGGGGCGGTCTGTCCTTGTTACGGTTGGAGGAGTGGGGTCTGAGGGCGGAGGTGGTGGAAAGGTTGGCGGATGATTTGGTTTATGCGAGATGTGGATGAGATGCATTGGAGGGCATCTTTAACCAAGCGGGAAGGGAAATTGCGGTCTCTAAAGAAGGAGGCCATCTGGTGTGTTCTGTGGTGGAACTGGTCCTCCTGGGAGCAGATACGGTGGAGGCGACGGAATTTGGAATACGGGATGGCATTTTTGTAGGAGGTAGGGTGGGAAGAGGTGTAATCCAGGTAGTTGTGGGAGTCGGTGGGTTTGTAAAAAATGTCGGTGACAAGTCGGTTGTCATTAATGGAGATGGAGAGGTCCAGGAAGGGGAGGGTGGTGTCAGAGATGGGCCAGGTAAATTTAAGGTCAGGGTGGAATGTGTTGGTGAAGTTGATGAATTGCTCAATCTCCTCACGGGAGCACGAGGTGGCGCCAATGCAGTCATCAATGTAGCGGAGGAAGAGGTGGGGAGTGGTGCCGGTGTATTTACGGAAGATCGGCTGTTCTACGTAGCCAACAAAGAGACAGGCATAGCTGTGGCCCATACGTGTGCCCATGGCTACCCCAATGGCTGCCCATTGCAATTAGACTTTGCAGAAACTCTGGATGGTTCAGACTATCTTTGTCTACAGAATCAGTGCTGATGTGCTCTTTATTCTACCTGACAGCATTTCCAAAGTCTTTGTCATTCAAGTACTTTCACTTGCAGTGCAAAGCATATCTTTTGCATATTCAAATGATTGTTCCTGCCACTTTCAGTCAACTGTATCTCATCCATCTCTCCCATACCATCCTCTCTCTTTCATGCCTTCCTCATCCTATTCCTTCCGCATGTCGCACATCAGCCTATCCCTTGCTTGGCACCCATCCCTCTTCTCTGTTCCACCTCATCTCAATCTTAATCTCCATTCAGTGTAGCTTGGTTGTTGGGGTTTCCCTACAAACACAAATCATTCCACCTCATCCCATATCCAACTGCTATCACTACTGTGCCTCCCGGGGCACCAGATCTGGTCAATGGGGGAGGTGGGGTTTGGATCACGTGTAGTAGCAGAAGGGTTTTAGTTAGCTCAATCTTTGTGAAGGGTTGAGGGGGTGGGGGAATTGCTTGGGTCCAACAGCAGTGGTAGGTATTGTTGGCTGGGGGCGTGGGGGCTGTTGGTTGGGGGAGTTGCTCCCTGGCTGTGACCACACATTGTCACGGGGGACTTTCTTGTGTGGGGTTGGGCTGCTTGGTTGGACATAGTAAGGTGGTTATCATGTGGGAGGGGGCAATTCAGTGGCGTTTTGTTGGGCAAAGTTCAATGGCAAGTAGGGTTCAAGTTGAGGCTGGCTCGTGGTGGGTTGGGAAGATAAGTGCAGTGTGACCTTTTCAAGAAGGAGTTTCGTACAGATCATAAGGCTAGAGGGATCAAAGAGTATGGGTCGAGAAGAGTGACACTGGAAAAGCATAGCAGGTCAGGCAGCTTATGCCTGAAACGCCGATTCTCCTGCTCTTTGGATGCTGCCTGACCTACTGTGCTTTTCCAGTAACACACTCTAGACTCTGATCTCCAGCATCTGCAGTCCTCACTTTGTCCTAATCAAACAGTATGGGAGAGAGCAGGAACATGGTACTGATTTGATCATCATTGGCATTTCAATGATCATTGGGAGCCCTTTACTTCATGACAAGATGGCCATTTCCACAGTGTCACCAGGCTGGTTCACGGATGAGGGCATCACTGGTGAGGATTATTGCCCATCCCTAAATGCCCAGAGACCAGTTAAGAGTCAACCACATTACTGTGGATCTGGAGTCACATTTAGGCCAGACTGGTTAAGGATGGCAGTTTCCTTCCCTAATGGACATTGGTGAACCAGATGGGTTTTTCTGACAATCGATAATGGAATCACGGTCAACATTCGACCCTGAATTCCAGATTTTTAAAAAAATTGAATTCAAATTCCACTACCTGCCGTGATGAGATTTGAACTTGGGTCCCCAGAACATTATGTGGATTTATGGATTAATAGTCCAACCATGCTAAATTGCCCATAGTGTTAGGTGAAGGGGTAAATGTAGGGGAATGGGTCTGGGTGGGTTGCGCTTCGGCGGGTCGGTGTGGACTTGTTGGGCCGAAGGGCCTGTTTCCACACTGTAAGTAATCTAATCTAATCTAATCATAATACCACTAGGTCAAAACCTCCCCTGTAATGGTTGATGGCGAAGGATATTGCGTATCACCCACATTAGTCTTTTCAAACAGGGTATCATAATGGTGGGAATCCTGGCTGATTGTTACCTTCCATAGTCTCGAGATCCAACACCAATTATAATCGCTACAAATCAAGAGCTGAATCTGCACTATCCAGAAACAGGATCTGAGATCTTCCTATCCAGTAAAGCTCAATGAGTCATTGCATAATGACTCGTATTTCCTCATGCAATCAACACCTGAAAGATCCTAGATACCAAATTCCAGGTTTCCCTATGGAACCACACCTTGACACACCTACAAATGGAATGAAGGTGCCTCATCTGGTGGCAAGAGGAGTCGTAACTTAGCGATTGTTGGTCAAGTGCGGTTAGGTGAAGAGTAAAGCTCAAAAGATCACCCCTATTGTACTCATAGGGGATTTTCATCTCCTTACAGTTTTTTTCTGTCAGTAAGTGCTTGTTTTGCATGCACACAGGGAGGAAAAGAAGTCTTGTTCCCTGTTCGATTTCATCTTCCCAGAACCGTGCTGCCTTTTATTACTTCACCTCAACTTTAACCTGCATTCTATTCCAGATATTGATCTTCCTTTGAGAAATACTGTCCTAAAGATGCCTTTTGTGACTCTGAGCTTGTACTGTCTTGTCCTACTACCATGACATACTTTAAAGTACTATTTCAGGTTTACTCCCTCATTCCTATTAAGTAACACAAGCACCACCAGCAATACTCATTACAGCACTTTCAAGGTAGAAAAAAGCTTAAGGTATTTCTGTAACATTACTGAGTTCTCTTTATGAACCATAGGTTCCTGAGGCTATCCTTCAATGACAGCTTGCATTTATATAAAACCTCTGACAGCTCAAAATACTTCACAGGAGCAGAAAAGCACGGTTGCTGACTTGAGAATGAGACAATACTCAGCATTGGAATGATGGGAATGATCGAAAAACTACAGGGGGTTTGATGCATCTAAAATGCAAGTTTGAGGTATCTTAATGACTCAAATATGTTTGTTCAATGAAGGGTGAAGCTTCCCAGACCATGAAGGTCCCAGGGTTTTGTTGCCAGCCTGTGTCGTGTTCTTTGAGCTCAGCTACGGATGACTGCAAGTTCAGGACCCTTGTCATCAGGAAGTGGAAACATCAGGCAGAGTTCCTAAGCCTGAATGTTCTCTATGCTCTTTAACGGAAAGGTTTTGTGAACATTGGATGGGAACAGATTTAGGTTTGGCTGTGATACAGGAGAAAGCCCATTTGGCCCTCTATACCATTTGTTTAGATCATGATAGATTTGTACCTCAACCCAGTTAACCATCTTTAATTCATATCCCTTCATATCCTGAATTAATAAAATCTGTCGATGGCTGTTTTGAAAGCTTCTATTGACCAAAGTATCCACAGTTTTTGGGGAGTGTATTCCAGTTTACTGTTACATTTAGGTGTAAAAGTGCTTCCCAGTTTTGCTCCTGTAACCCTGGTTCTAATTTTAACATTCTGACCCTCATGTGAAACTTGTTTTGCTGTAACATATCGCCAACCACTTTGTTTTCTACCCTATCATTTAAAATATTACCATCACCCTGAATTGGTTATCTTCTTACAACCTTATAACCAAATATTCAGCCTTCACCCTCAAAAACATGTCAATAGAGGAATAGGTTCTCTTTGCCTTCTCTACTGAATATATTTTTATTATTTTAAACCTCAGTTTGTCAACTCACCTGACACTCACTTCATGGCTCACACAAAAGCATCACTATTCCTGATGAAGGGCTTTTGCCCGAAATGTTGATTTTCCTGCTCCTCGGATACTGCCTGACCTGCTGAGCTTTTCCAGCACCACTCTAATCTTGACTCACACATAAGCAATGGCTACTTGGGAAATGAAAGGTATCCAGAGACATTCGAACTGAGGAGTTCTGTATTTTCAAAACAGGAAAGAGGCAGAAAAAACCTGGCGAATAAAAGAAAGTCTTCCACCTGCTGCTCAATATATTGGACAGATACCAGACTTTGACTTGTCTGTATCATATTGCCTGACTTCCAGTGGCTGCTATGCTAACTGCAAGATAGTGCAGAATCATCCACTGCACATTTAGAAAGGTCAGTTACCCAATACTTGGCATCATATAATGTATAGGTGAAATCTTTATACATGGAATGAGACTTGAGAAAGCATATTTAGTTACATTACATAATTTGAAGTGTGTCTTTAAAACTGGAATTCACTATGATCTATAACATTGATACAGTAACTATAGGGAAGGGAAATTGTTAAGGGTCCTGTGATAATGCAAAACAATGCCAAGGTGTGGAAACAATACAATTAATCATGAAAGAAAGTCAAATACTGTACTGGAATGCATCAAACTTCAGAGAAATAATAAGCTGCAAAGCTGTACAAGTCCAGTAGGTGGCAGGCCAAGACTGGGAATGATCACAGTTAAAGAAAGCCAATTCAATGAACTGAACTCTTGCTCCTGATCTATATCAAGCGTTTCCTGTTGAAAAGCACATTTTGTACACAAGTTACACATGGAATTTTGTAATCAAAAAACAAAGGCACCAAAATACTCACCAAGTGTAACATTGCCCATATCTAGTTACGAAGCAAATACAGGCAAACTGATTATGGGCACGAGGTTTTATTCTTTGCCTTAAATTAGGCTTCATAGCAGTCCTAGATTCCCTTGTGTTGATCAATAAATTGCCGAATTAATTAAAACTCAATTTCATAATCTGCTTCAATAGAAATTGAATGATGGATTAGTTCAAAGGTCAGCGCAACATTGAGGGCCGAAGGGCCTGTTCTGTGCTGTATTGTTCTAAACCTCTGGTTTAGTAGGACAGTAGCATAATCACCAAGATATCATTCCATAAACAGTACCAGCTACTAATAGAATTAGAGCCCCGGAATTGATAGCACAATAAATGAGGCACCTATCATTCACCTTTGGGATCTGACTGCAAGTCATTTTGGTTGGGCAGTGCAGAGAGAGTTTTGCTCAGTCTGTACTCCAGCTGATTTGGAAAGGTTTATGCTAACACCCCGTTAGCTCAGGGAAGAGGCAAAATTGCGTTTCAACAGGAGGGTAAAATGGGCAGTAGGATAGGGAAAGCTGTGTTTCACAACATCGCCCTCACTATAACACATCCCTCACTACAATATATCCCACACTGTACCAAGTTCCTCACTGTAATACACTTCTTCCATGATACAGCTCTCACCTTAAGTCATCCTTTATGTAAGCAGATTCCTTACCACAATGTCTTCCTCGTGTAAAATCTCCTTCAAAATAATACATCCCTCAATATAAAACCTGCCTCGCTATTACATGCTCCTTATTATCGAGCTCAGTGCGGTGGCAATGGAGGTCCCCCAGCATCTGCGACAGTGACAAGAGCAGGCAGTCTGAGGTTGAACCTTGTAAGGAGTGTAAGCTCAGCATGTTGAACATTTAACTTTATTTCTTTATGTTTGACTTAATACTCAGAAGGACTTTAATGTTGAACGTTTAACCATATTTCCTTATTTTTCTGCTTTGTACCTAAGAGTTTGTACCTTTGTACGGAAGATGGCACCAGGGATGGTGATTCCATACACCTTTCACTGTACTCGTGTATCCCTATACTTGACAATAAAATCTAAAATCTAATTCTAGTTCTCTTAGGTCTCCCTTACTAGAACATCTCCTGTACTATAAGATGTACATCACTGTAACATCTCCCTAACTGTAGATCCAGTATCTCTTCTCCTGGGCTTTTCGAGTTTGCCTTCCCTGGATATGCACGGGAGGAAATTATTTTCCATGCTCTCCTTTTGTGCAAGGAAAAATATCTTAGTAAACTGGGTAGCTGTGGGCCCTCCAGAACTTCCGAATTGGTATAGGTTGGTCATGGCATGTATTCCCCTTGACTTCCTTACAAATATGTTGCACCAAAAAACTGAATTATTCTATAAAATATGGCAGCCCTTCCTGAATTATATAGATACAGATATTTCGGCCATTTTGTCAAGAGCTTTCATCTAGTTGTGGTAGCAGTTCTGGCTGGTCCGGGGGCCCCTGGGGGAGGAATCCCGCATGAATACAGATTTTATTATGACTTGATGTTAATTTGTTCCGAGCATGTACTTCATTATTTAATTACTATGTTATCTTTTTCTTTTCTTGAGTAATGTAGGTTATTTTATTAAACGCTCTGGTTAGTTATATTAAGTTGAGCTTTGTTTTCTCCTTTTATTTATCTCTTTTTGTCTGTTAGGTTTTGGTTATTATTTATTTAATATTTAATTGTATATTACTCTTTGTATTTGTGTGTATTATTTTGTAAGTTTGTAAAAACATGTTAAATAAAAATATCTATTAAAAATTTTTTAAAAAGCATTAATTTCAGAATTACTTCTGATGAAAATAAAGGTTACATTCATATATGAGACATATGTACTACACACAGCCATAATATTTTAAAAGTGATGATACCCTTAAAATGAAATAATTTTTAAAATCCAGAATAACAGCACAGTGCTAATAATATTACATGGTTTGAAGGTTGATTGGATATAACATTGAAAAGCTGAAGCGCCCTACCTGGTCTCTCAAATAAATATGAAAGGTCAGCATTTCAAGTAATATTAGGAAACTGTAATATTTATCTCACAATCAAAAATTAAAAAAAACAGGTTATCTGGTCATTACCACATAGCTGTTTCTGGGAACTTGCTATATGCAAATTGGCTGCTGTATTTCTGACCATTGCAACAGTAGCCACAGTGCAATGGGACTTGCTTTGCTGTTGTTAATATGTTTTAGCCTGCCCTGGAGTCATGAGAGGTGCTATAAATTCAGACTTTCCTTCTTTTCCTGCAACACCTTCATTGACACCTCTAATCACCAGCTAATCAGGGTATCGAGTATCTGAAGGTCAGAAAGTGGTCTCATTTCTGCATCACTGATGGAATTGTGTTTTCTAAATTCAGTCAAGTTGAAAGAATTATTAGAAGTGTGGAGGTGCAAAAATTATTGAGATTAATTTCCTGAGTCAGTAGCAGATATTTTTCTGCAATGTTTATGCGATAAAGTGGAATCTTCAAAGGATTTGCTTGTTAAAGGATTGTAAATATCAGCACAAATCAGAGACAAATCAGGCTCCAGGATCTTGCAACCGCAGGACAGACCCAGCAGAAGTGAGATGATAGTGGTACAGAGATGGAAGAGGGTTGTTTTGGGAGTCCTGGACCTTTCTTCTGGACTCCATGCATCCCATGACATCAGGCCAAACATGGGCATGGAAACCTCTTGCTGATTATTACTACAGTCCCCGACTCAGCTGGCAGATCAGTCCTCTTCCATGTTGAACACCAGTTGAAGGAAGTACTGACACTGGCAAGCGTACAGAATGTACTCTGGATGGGGGACTTCAATGTCCATCACCGACAGTGGCTTGGCAGCACCACCACTGATCGAGCTGGTCAAGTTGAAATGGATGTAACTCCTAGACTGTGGCAAGCAGTGAAGAAGACAAGCAAGAGGTTGGAAGAACACAGCAAGCCAGGCAGCATCAGGAGGTGGAGAAATCGATGTTTCGGGTGTAGTCCTTCTTCAGGACTGAAACGTTGCCTTTTCCACCTCCTGATGCTGCCTGGCTTGCTGTATTCTTCCAGCCTCCTGCTTGGCTACTTTGGATTCCAACATCTGCAGTTTTTTTGTCTTTAAGCAAGCAGTGAAGCGGGTAAAACATATTTGACTCATCCTCACTAACCTGCATGCCACCAATGCATCTGTCCATGAAAATGTCAATGAAAATGAGTACTCCATAGTCCTTGTGGAGACAAGGTCCCATCTCCATTTTGAAAATACCTGTCATCATGCTGTGTGGTACTCTCACCACACTAAATGGGACAGACTTCAAACAGATCTAGCAACTCAAGGCTAAACTACTCCACTCTCTCAAGGAGAAAGTGAGGACTGCAGATGCTGGCGATCAGAGTCAAAAAGTGTGGCACTGGAAAAGTGCAGCAGGTCATGCAGCATCTGAGGAGCAGAAGAGTCAATGTATCGGGCATAAGCCCTTCATCAGGAATCACAATTTGACTCCACTCTCTCAAGGACAACTAGGAATGGGATATTAACGCTGACCTTGACATGACACTCACATCGTAGCAATGAATAATAAATAGTGTTGGACCTCCAAGAGGACCAAGAAATGCTGTTTCCAAGCCCAACTGGCATATAGAAAAAGGGAGCAGTTTATGGATAAATGGCAAGATTAAATGCATATTGGAAAGGATTGCTTTTGTCTAAAATGCATGACAAGGTGAAAATGGTCAACATGAAGTGCAGTGTCTGAGCGGCATGGACCTGTGAAGATAGCGCAGGGGAGGAAGCATGGGTTGGGCTAGACTGTGCACCATTAAATACCAGGAATTTGGACATCATTCATTCTAGGGGGAGTTGGCCTCCGGACAGTGGTGAGGAACTGGGCTTCAGTCTTATGGGGGTGGGCGACTGTGCTCCAGTCAGTGTGGTGTGGGGAGGAGCTGGGCGCCAGTCAGTGTGGGGGTGAGGAGGAGTTGGGTTCCAGTCAGTGTCGGGGGAGGGGTTTGGGTGGAGGAGCTAGGCTCCAGTCAGCCTGAGGTGGGGCTCCAGTCAGTGTGGGGGTGCTGGGCTTTAGTCAGTCTGGGGCTGGGTTCCAGTCAGTCTGAGGGGAGCTGGGCTTCAGTCAGTGCCGGTGGGAGCTGGGCTTCAGGCAATCTGGGGGTGGGGGGTGCATGGAAGAGCTGGGCTCCAGTCAGTGCAGGGGGAGCTGGGCTCCAGTCAGTGTAGGGGAACATAGAACATTACAGCACAGTACAGGCCCTTCAGCCCTCGATGTTGCGCCAACCTGAGAAACCAATCTGAAGCCCCTCTAACCTACACTACTACATTCTCGGCCTTATACCTATCCAATGACCGCTTAAATGTCCTTAAAGTTGGCAAGTCTACTACTGTTGCAGACAGTGCGTTCCATGGCCCTTCTACTCTCTGAATAAAGAAACTACCTCTGATATCTGTCCTATATCTATCACCCCTCAACTTAAAGCTATATCCCCTTGTGCTAGCCATCACCATCCAATGACAAAGGCTCTCACTGTCCACTCTCTCTCACCCTCTGATTATCTTATATGTCTCAATTAAGTCACCTCTCAACCTTCATCTCTCTAACAAAAACAGCCTCAAGTCCCTCAGCCTTTCCTCATAAGACCTTCTCTCCATACAAGGCAACAATAGACAATAGAAAACAGACAATAAGTGCAGGAGTAGGCCATTCTGCCCTACGAGCCTGCACCACCATTCATTATGATCATGGCTGATCATCCTCAATCAGTATCCTGTTCCTGCCTTATCTCCATAACCCTTGATTCCACAATCCTTCAGAGCTCTATCCAACTCTTTCTTAAACGAATTCAGAGACTGGGTCTCCACTGCCTTCTGGGGCAGAGCATTCCACACAGCCACCACTCTCTGGGTGAAGAAGTTTCTCCTCATCTCTGTCCTAAATGGTCTATCCCTTATTTTTAAGCTGTGTCCTCTGGCTCGGGACTCACCCATCAGCGGAAACATGTTTCCTGCCTCCAGAGTGTCCAATCCTTTAATAATCTTATCCATCTCAATCAGATCCCCTCTCATTCTTCTAAACTCAAGGGTATACAAACCCAGTCGCTCCAATCTTTCAACATAAGATAGTCCCGCCATTCCAGGAATTGACCTCGTGAACCTACGCTGCACTCCCTCAATAGTCAGAATCTCTTTTCTCAAATTTGGAGACCAGAACTACACACAATATTCCAGGTGCGGTCTCACTAGGGCCCTGTACAGCTGCAGAAGAACCTCTTTGCTTCTATACTCAATCCCTCTTGTTATGAAGGTCAGCATGCAATTAGCTTTCTTCACTACCTGCTGTACCTGCATGCTTGCCTTCATTGACTGGTTCACAAGAACACCCAGGTCTCTTTGTACTGCCCCTTTACCTAAATTGATTCCATTTAGATAGTAATCTGCCTTCCTGTTCTTGCCACCAAAGTGGATAACCATACATTTATCCACATTAAACTACATCTGCCATGCATCTGTCCACTCACCTAACCTGTCCAGGTCACCCACCCTAGTAAATCTCCTCTGCGCCCTTTTCAATGCTTCCACATCCTTCCTATAATGTGGTGACCAGCACTGTATGCAATACTCTGAGTGCGGCTGCACCAGAGTTTTGTACAGCTGCAAGATGACCTCGTGGCTCCGAAACTCAATCCCTCTCCCAATAAAAGCTAAACCACTGTATGCCTTCTGAACAGCCCAATCAACCTGGGTGCCAACTTTCACGGATCTATGTACATGGACACTGAGGTCTCTCTGCTCATCTACACTATCACGAATCTTACCATTAGCCCAGTACTCTGCATTCTTGTTACTCCTTCCAAAGTGAATCACCTCATACCTTTCAGCATTAATCTCCATTTGCCACCTCTCAGCCAAGCGCTGCAGCTTATCAATGTCTCTCTGTAACCTAAAACATCTTTTATCACTATCCACAACTCTGCTGACCTCAGTGTCATCTGCAAATTTACTAACTCATCCTTAGGGGGGAAGCTGGGCACCAGTCAGGGTGGGGGGAACTGGACACCAGTCAGTGCAGGGGGAGCTGGGCTCCAGTCAGTATGGGGAGGGCTGGGCTGTAGTCAGTGCAGGGGGAGCTGGGCAGCAGTCTGTGTGGGGGGGGGGATGGGCTCCTGTCAGTGCGGGGGAACTGGGCTCCTGTCAGTACAGGGGGAGCTAGGCACGAGTCCGTGTGGGGGGTGCTGGGCACCAGTCTGTGTGGGGGGAGCTGGGCTCTTGTCAGTGCAGGGGGAGCTGGGCACCAGTCCGTGTGGGGGGAATTGGGCACCAGTCAGTGCAGGGGCAGCTGGGCGCTTATCAATGTAGTGGGGGAGCTGGGCTCCAGTCAGTGTGGGGGGAAACTGGGCACCAGTCAGTGCAGGGGGAAACTGGGCACCAGTCAGTGTAGGGAGGGAGCTGGGCACCAGTCAGTGCAGGGGGAAACTGGGCACCAGTCAGTGTAGGGGGAGCTGGGCACCAGTCAGTGTAGGAGGAGCTGGGCACCAGTCAGTGTGGCAGGAGTTGGGCACCAGTCACTGTGGAGGAGTTGGGCACCAGTCAGTGTGGGGGGAGCTGGGTTCCAGTCAGTGTGGGAGGAGCTGGGTTCCAGTTAGTGTGGGAGGAGCTGGGTTCCAGTCAGTGTGTGGGGAGCTGGGCACCAGTCAGCGTAGGAGGAGTTGGGTTCCAGTCAGTGTGGGGGGAGCTGGGCACCAGTCAGCGTAGGAGGAGCTGGGCACCAGTCAGTGTAGGGGAGAGCTGGGCACCAGTCAGTGTAGGGAGAGCTGGGCACCAATCAGTGCAGGGGTGAGCTGGGCGCCAGTCAGTGTGGCAGGAGTTGGGCACCAGTCAGTGTGGCAGGAGTTGGGCACCAGTCAGTGTGGGGGGAGCTGGGTTCCAATCAGTGTGGGGGAAGCTGGGTTCCAGTCACTGCAGGGGAAGCTGGGTTCCAGTCAGTGTGGCAGGAGTTGGGCACCAGTCAGTGTAGGGGAAGCTGGGCTCCAGTTGGTGTAGGGGGAACTGGGCTCCCGTTATTTTGGGGGAGCTGGGCACCAATCCATGTGGGGGGAGCTGGGCACCAGTCCGTGTGGGGGGAGCTGGGCTCCAGTCAGTGTGGGGGGAGCTGGGCTCCAGTCTGCGCAGGGGAAGCTGGGTTCCAGTCAGTGTAGGGGGAGCTGGGCTCCAGTCAGTGTCGGGGGAGTTGGGCACCAGTCAGTGGGGGGGTGCTGGGCACCAGTCGGTGTAGGGGACCTGGACCCCAGTCAGTGTAGGGGGAACTGGGCCCCAGTCAGTGTGGGGGGGGGGGGCTGGGCCCCAGTCGCTGTAGGGGGAACTGGGCCCCAGTCAATGTAGGGGGAACTGGGCCCCAGTCAGTGTGGGGGGAACTTGGCCCCAGTCAGTGTGGGGGGGGGCTGGGCCCCAGTCAGTCCGGGATGAACTGTGCTCCGCCGCAAAATCTCCTCGTCATCCACTCTTAAATGAATCCAGTTGTCTTTGCTGCTGTGTTTGCTAAGGCTCACCTATTTATCAATTTCCTGTTAAATGCAGGCAGTCCGGGAGCCAGGCCTGTGAGTTTTGCTGCCGTTACAGGATTTCTGCTAGTGCAGCTAGTAAACAACCCAATCAGAAACCAGCTCATTACATAGATCAGAAAGGCATCTGACTCCATCAGCATGTCGGTTATCTGTGACTATGGCAGCTGGATAATGCATGTCGACACATGTTACAGAGGGAGCTGTCACAGCATCTACTCTGTGGGACACTCGCAGGAACCTCGATCTTTTAGCCCCTCTTGGTACACACAGGGACCGAGCTTGGCACAGAGGCCTTGAACCTCTTCAAACCCCAACTCATGACACAGTCAGGAGTCCACAGACTGATGCTAAACACAGGTACAATCTTCCATAAGGGCCATTGTAGTGCAGAACACAGGGTTCCTGAAATAACACTCAGATGCCTTGACTGCTCGGGCAATGCAATGCAGTGCAACCTGGCAGTGCCCTGCATCATAGTTGTTTGTTGCACCCTCCACAATCTGACCTGCTGGGGGATGTCTTGGACCAAGATGAGATAGAACAGCAGGTGCTCTCCTCAGAGGAGGAAGGTGAAGCTGATGATGCTGATGACAGGGCTATGATCCAATGAGCCAGAGAGCCATGTGGAAAGCAAAATGCCAGCACCCTCCATGGAAACTGAATGACATGAACATCTTTCTTTTACTGTTCTGCTTTTTATGGAGCAGCTGGCTGTAAGACTGCGGCACCCTCTATTCAATATATCTCATTGACTGAGAAGTCTGAGGACAGAGACTGAGAAATGGGAGTGGGAGGATCCTGTGATAGGGTTAGGGTCCATACTGGCACTAAGAGTAGGCAAGAGGTTCTGTTTGGGGAATATCAGGAATTAGGAACAAAATTAGTGTGTAAGTGTGAAGTGGCGCACATGGGCAGGACATACAAGGCAAGGGAATACATGATGAATTTAGTGTCCTGGGAAGCACTATGAGAGGGACCTTGGTGTGTATGTCCATGGTCCCTTCAAGTTAGCAGGACAAGTAAATAAAGTGGTTCAGAAGGCATATGGGATGTTTGCCTTTATTAGCCTAGGGCTACAGTTTAAGATGCTGGAGTTGTATAACATGTTGGTGAGGCGACACTATAGTGTACAATCCTGGAATCCACATCTCAGGAGGGATGTACTTGCACAGGAGAAGTTGCAGAGGTAATTTACCAGGAAGTTGCCTGGGTTGGGTAGTTTTAGTTATGAACAGAAATTGGATAGACTGGGGTTGCTTTTCTTGGAGCAGAGGCAACTGAGGGAGGACATGATTGAGATGAGTATAATTACATGGGGCATGGATAAGGTAGACATAGATAGGGAAGGCAAGTTTCTTCTTAGTGAAGGATCAGAGACATGGGTTTAAGGTAAGGGCAGGAGGTTTCGAGGGTATAGTGAGGAAAGCATTCTTCATTCAGCAGGTGGTAGGAATCTGGAACTCACTGTCTGTAAGGGTGTTAGAGGCAGGAACCCTCAGAACATTTGAGATGTAAATAAATAATAAGCAAATAAAGTAAGTAAATAAACTTTCATAACATTTAAGGATATTACTAAACTGGAGAAGGTTTAGAAAAGATTTACCAGGATGTTGTTGGGAATGGAGTGCTTGAGATATAAAAATAGACTGGAAGATGGACCCAGTGACCTTATTGAGGTTTGTAAAATCATGAAGGACATAGATAAGGTGAATGAGTTGAAAAGTGTGGCACTGGAAAAACACAACAGGTCGGGCAGCATTTGAGGAGCAGGAGAATCAACGTTTCAGGCATAAGACCTTCATCAGGAATGTGGGGGTGGGTGAGGAGTGAAGAAAGGAGCTGAGAGATAACTAGGAGATGGGACGGGGGAAGGTAGCTGGAAAGGTGTTAGGTAGACAAAGTTGGGAGGTGATGGTGATAGCTCAGAAAGGAGGGTGGAGCAGACAGGTGGGTAAGACAGGTAAGGTGGACAGGTAAGACAGTTCAAGAGGATGAGTTGGAGGGTTGGATCTGGGATGACCTGCTGTTTGCTCAAAAAATGTGGCACTGTCTCATATTTTGCCAGGAAGGAGATCGGTTGTAAGCCAATGAAAGGAAAGCATGTTGATAATTCACACTCCACTCAAACTTGGTCATCCAAATTTCATCCACAACATACACTAGGTCATGACTCCGCAAACTGTCTTGCGAAACTGGATGGCTGTGTTCTAGTAAGATTAGAAATGGAGAAAGTTGAATTGCTTATGGATATAATCTTTAACCTAGAAAGTCAATGAAAACAGGATCCTGTCTTCTTAAAAATATTTTCAGGAAATCATTATCTAATGTTCTGTTGGATAAGAATTTCCGACAGACAACCAGGCAAGGTGCCAGGAGACTGGAGAATAAACCCATGGTTAACAGCTGAAAAAAGCAAGGTTTTGAGACTTGCAAACTGCCAGATACTCACCTCACACATGACAACAGAGTGTCCAAATTAACTCTGTAGACCTCGTGGAAAGAGTGATACCATGTGATAGAGAGCCAACAGCCAGTTTAGATTAGATTAGATTACTTACAATGTGGAAACAGGCCCTTCGGCCCAACAAGTCCACACCGACCCGCCGAAGTGCAACCCACCCATACCCCTACATTTACCCCTTACCTAACACTACGGGCAATTTAGCATGGTCAATTCACCTGACCTGCACATCTTTGGACTGTGGGAGGAAACCGGAGCACCCGGAGGAAATCCACGTAGACACGGGAGAACGTGCAAACTCCATGTGGGTCCCACAAACGAATAATTAACAAAACCGTACCCCTTCAGCAGCATCGTCCAGCTCAATAGTCTATCTTTGTTGCTAGTAAGAAAAGAAAATGTTGGAATTAAATTAAAAAGAACATGCTTTGCCTGACTTGCTAAGATGATTTTGCTTCCATGTTTGCATATGACAGTGACCTGGAGATTATCTTTAATTCTGGGAGACAGTAGGATAATGCTGCTGAGTTAGTGACCTGAGAACAGAATCAAATTGAATACTCCAGAAGGGCCTCTCATGTTTCACCCTCAGTGGTGGCTTCAGACATGCGATCCTGGACAATATGTGTTGCCTGACCTGATTGACCACAGGATTGGGGTAAGCCCCTTTAGGGCCTCCTTCTCCTTCCTGTGCCAATTCTTTGGAAGTCCTATCCCATTGCTCCCACACTCCTTCTTCTTCCATGTAGCCTGGTAAAAGTGTTTATTTTTCAAATATATATGCAACTCCCTTTAGCGGGGCACTGTTGAATTTCCTTTCACAGCTCTTTCAGGCAATGTAGTCCTGATTATAACAACGCATGACATTAAAATAAATCTCAGCTCCTCTGACATGATGAGCACTCTTTGTGTGAAGAATTTCCTGGCTTTGACCCAAAACAAGATCTGTTGGCAAAAGACAGAGATTTTCTAAATATTTAGTATTCATGTATAAAACCTGCTGATAATGAGGAATGCCAAGTAATTCTGGGTCCATTTCATTCAACAATTTTATTCTTTCATCTTGATCTAGCAAGTGAAAGAGATTTTTAGATATGCAGCCTAGAGCACAGCCCATGAAAATGGGTTACTTTCTCAAATTATGTCCAGGAAACCATCATCCGACACTTGACTGATAATACTATCTTGCAGACACCCAGGCGTACTGCCAGGGAATTGAATTGAAACCATAGAATTCCACGTGAGCTTTCAGTTTTCAATTTAATACAAAACACACAGACAGCAGGGATTCCAAAGAAGATGGAATGACTGGCAGACAATTTGGTTACTGAATCAACATATGGAAGACGTCAATGCTGGACAGAGTCAGCAATGTGTGAGTATTGCTTGTCAAGGTTGTAGTTGTACTTGTTGCTTGTATTTGCTTTATTGGATTCTAACTGGAGAATGCTCCATTTACACTGTCTTATGATACCTTTATTTACCTTATTCTAGTCACGTGCAGGTCCAGGGTATGTTTAATAGCAGTTTGGACGTAAGTATTCAAAATATTATGAGAAGACAATCCCCACTAACAATTCACATGAAAACTGTTTTGTTTCACGATCTCCAAAGATCCCAAAGCAGTTTACAACAAATGCAGCACTTGAGAGCTATTATAAATAAGGGATTGAGTCAAGAAACATGTGCATAGCAAGATTCCACAGGCAGCAATATGTTACTGACCAGATAATCTGACATGGTGATGTTTCCTGATCTTCCTTGAATTGACCAACATCACAGTGCTGTTACTCTGTGTAGCAGCCTATGACACATTGCTATTATGGTAATAACATTAGGATTTGACTCTCAAGGTAAACTCTCAAGGTAAACTTGCAGGTTGAGTTAGTAGTTAGGAAGGCAAATGCAATGATGGCATTTATTTTGACAGGACTTGAATACGAAAGCAGGGATGTACACCTAAGGCTCTATAAAGCTCTGGTCAGTCCATATTTGGAATACTGTGCGCAGGTTGTACTGGCTTTGGAGCATGTTCAGAGGCGGTTCACGAGCATGGTCCCAGGAATGAAAAGTTTAACATATAAGGAAAGTTTGAGGTTTCTGGGTCTATACTCGATGAAGTTTAGAAAGATGAGGGGAATCTAATTGAAAGATACAGAATACCGAATGCTTGGACAGAGTAAATGTTGGGAAGATGTTTCAATTGGTAAGAGAGACTAGGACCCGAGGACACAGCCTTAGTGTTAAGGGAAGACCTTTTAGAATGGGGATAAGGAGGAGCCTCTTCAGCCAGAGAGTGGTGAATCTATTGAATTCATTGTCACCGAAGGTGGTGGAGGCCAGGTTTTTGAGTACATTTAAGATAGAGATAGATAGGTGCTTGAGTATCAAGGGGATCAAGGGTTATGGGTAGAAAGTGGGAAAATGAGATTAAGAAACTTATCAGCCATGATTGAATGATGGAGCAGGTTTGAAGGGCTAAATGGACTATTTTCTGCTCCTAGATCTTATGGTCTTATTTTATGGGGCATTTTGTAAAATTCTACAAAGTAAAATTTCAATCACCAGAGCTGCGTATAAGAAACTGGGGAAAGGAAGAAAGTGTCTACACCCCGTTTGTGACAATAAAGTGACGAAACTTGTGTGAAGATATAGATTTTGAAGATTATACTCATAACGTCCCTGAATAGTTGCGATATTCAGCCTGAAATATATCTTGCTCTTGATTGTAGTTCAGACTTACTCTGATGGAAAAGCTGAACCATTCTGGAGTTTGAACTCAAACTACTGCTAAATAAGAGGTTTTTTCAAACCAAACCAAATGCTCAGCTAACCATGCCTGTGGCCAGCAAAGACTTAGGATAGGGAGTGAGACATAGAGTTTCTCTCTGTCCCTCTGCACACACAATAATACTGACCCAAAATTCTCATAATTCCTAACACCTTTCATGAACATTCCTGGAAAGCAATTGCCTTTTGAATACATTGCTAGCTGATGTGGCAAATCATAACTCTCTGCATAGTTTTCAAGAAGGAATCGAACTGGATCTTGACTAGGGCAAGAGACGATATCATATAGAGAGCACATGCCTTTATATGCACCACTTGGTTTATCTTATCATCTGGAATGAACTTATGCCTGAAACATTGATTCACTTGCTCCTCAGATGCTGCAGTGATTTCCCAGTGTTACACATTTTGACTGATCTTCTAGAATGGTCTGATTGACTGAAGGGCAGAAGTGGGTACTGCAGATGATGGAGATTAGAGTCAAGATTAGAGTGGTGCTGGAAAAGCACAGGAGGTCAGGCAGCATCCGAGGAGCAGGAAAATCGATGTTTTGGGCAAAAGCCCTTCATCAGGAATGAGGGCTCATTCTAGACCAGAATGGGACAGTGGCACCATGGTTAGTGCTGCTGCCTTACACTGACAGGGACCCGGATTCAATCGCAGCCTTGGGTGACTGTGTGGAGTTTGCACATCATCTGCGTCGGTTTCCTCTGGGTGCTCCAGTTTCCTCCCAAAGACTATATGATGTGCAGGTTAGATAGATTAGCCATGTTAAATGTTGGATTACAAGGATGGACTGGATGGGATTCTCTTCAGAGTGTTGGTACAGATTCAATAGGCGAAATGGTCTCTATCTGCATTGTAGGGATTCTATGACTTCCTTTTTATTTGTTTTTTGGTCCCTCCCACCTAGGGGATAATGCGGCTGTGTAAAGTGGTGGAATGGGTTAGCGGGTTGGGGAGAGGTGGTTGGTGGTGGAAAGAGTTGGTGGGGGTGATGCGGCAGCATGGAAAAGGGACAGGAAGAGGTGGAATTAGGACAGAGGGACAATCCAGTCATAATAATATAGCTATATGCCTGATGGATCAGCAGGACTGTCAGTTCCATATGTTCATGCCAATATCGATAATATTAACTAACAGAAAACACAGGGGACGCTTAATATCTGGAAAGAGCACACAATGTCGACGAATCTCTGATTCCTGTTAGTTACTCCACCTAATGTCTTGTTGAGTAAAGAGCCTTCAGATACACTCCTTGAGCCTTCTTTTCCTGTACATGAAAATCTCCCCATTTTGTTTCCTCTCTACCCACATCTCTTCAAGTTTTTAGCAGGTTGTACTATAAGTGAATGAAACAGTAGGTGGTGCTGAGTGACTGTCCGCGATTCACAGTCACATCCTCGAGATTACCAGCTTCACAATGGAAGGCCTTGAACTGTTTATAATAACCTGTTACGTTGCACATAAATTATTGCTCTTAACTGCCATAGATGCAGATAGTTAAAGGCAATTGAAGCATACATCGCATTCTGCAGCAGCTGACAGATTGGTGTTATGACACTCACTCCATCAGTAGCAAGTTTGTTACTGAAATAATTTCTAATGGCAACGTGAGCGAGAGGCGAGAATAACAATGAATGAATAATACATGGCAACTCGTGAGAGTTCGGACAGCAGTCGATGGGGTGTTACATGTCCCTCCAAAATCACGGAGAGGCTTTCGGCTTCGATGAAATATTTCTCAACATCGTTTTATTTGCCCTGTGAAGAATGTCTGTGGGCGAGTGGAATTTTACTCCGTCCTCTCCCTTTGCAGCCATTCAAGGAATCAAACACCCACCCAAGCTAAAAATAAACCTGTTATCCATATTTGAGGCCTCAGTACTTTCACATGTCGGCTCGAGTTATTTCAGCGGGAACCGTACAAATCTCCAGGCTGTCAGATCCGAAAGAAAAAGTCACAACGTCTCTCCACTTATTAAGCCTCATTTCCTTTCTTTGCCTCCCTTTCCTATTTTCATGGTTCCCCCACTCTTACCCCCCCTCTTTCAGATCTCCATTTCCAACTCGATCTTTGCCCCTCCGTTTCTCACTTTCCTGGTAAAAGCGGTACTGACTGTTTTACGTTATGCTGAATCCGTCCCTTTGGAATTAAGACCTGCATTAATTTAGCTGGTTGCTAGGGTCAGAAATGGCTCAGTTGGTGGCACTCTCATCCCTCAGTTGCCAAGTGCAAAATGGAGAGTGCTTTCACAGAACTGACCTCTTCCACTGCTCCATCGCGAAGTGGAGCGTGTAGGAGGGCGAGCATCATCTCGT
Source organism: Chiloscyllium plagiosum (assembly GCF_037043375.1). NCBI lineage: Eukaryota > Metazoa > Chordata > Chondrichthyes > Orectolobiformes > Hemiscylliidae > Chiloscyllium > Chiloscyllium plagiosum. The sequence goes on from NW_028270168.1 coordinate 23,494,315, forward strand.
TGGCAACTGAGTTGGCAACATCTTGTCTTCCTGAAAGTTTGGTCTGTTTCACGGGCTGTCCTAGTGAATGAATGCTGAGGGTGCAGGCAAGTCCCAGGCATTTTGGTAGCTTTCCAGCTTCAATGTAAGGCCGTGCAACACCCATTCCCAAGTGGCAGATGAAAGGCACTTGAATGAATACTGGAAAGGCTTGTGCTCAGCGGAGAGCTGTCATTTTGGTAAATGAGCAGAGAAATTTGGGTTAAAAGCCAAGTTGACTCTTGGAAAAAAGCTGCCATTGAACATTAGCTGTGAGAACTGTCAAACAGTTATTAGCGAGGCTTTCCTGCACTGTTACAATCCAAAGGCTCCTTGTCACTAAGAGGAATAGGGTTTGTTTGTGTATGGAATACCATACCAATGAACTGGAAAATTGGTCTTTAGCCCAAACTACTGGGTGATGAGGCCATGATTATGTAAAGGGTGGTGGCAAGGTCTTCAAGGTCTTCAGTTAATAGCCTATTCTGGGGGCTTGGAGGGGGCGGATACACACTGAGAGACAGATGCACAGAAGAGGCTGCTTGCTATCCAAGCACAGCTGCTGCTGCTTCCCTCTTGTTAATAGTATTGTCTGTTGGACTGTTAATGAAAACTTGGCAGAACTGTATCATTCATTTGGAATCATATAATGATACAAGATAGTAAGTGGCTATTTGGTCCATCGTGCCTGTGCCAAATCTTTGGAAAAGCTGTCCATTAATCCCGCCATCTTGCACTTTTCCTTGTCATCTCACAAATGTTTCCCTGTTTCCAGTAATTATCCAATTCCATTTGCTTCAAGCCAACAAAAGGTAAACATTAAATACATATTATTCATTACTTTGAACTGCAGTGACCATTGTTATGCAGGTAAATAATGCAACCAAATTGGTTAATGCAATGCAGTAAAATCATCCCCATTAAAGTAACTGCAAAGATGTGGTTTTCGAAATTTGTACTCACTGTGATCAATAAAAAAATTCTGTTAGTAAATATATCCAAGAAAAAGACATACATTGATAAGTAAGAAAAAAGAGTACCCAGTGATTATAAAACTAACTTTGATTATTATCAGATCCTTTGTCTGTTAGGAAGTCTTCATAATCTCAGCTTGAAGCACTGTAGCAGTACACTTCCCAAGTACAACTGAGTCTGTAAGAACCTCTCATACACAGCAGTGGAACACCTGCTTTGCAGCCACAATGTTCACAGGTTCCAGCACTGCCTGCCAATCTCATTGGGGTTGGCTCAAACTCATCGGCTGTTACCTAGTGTGCCAACTGACAGCTGTTTCCATTACCTACCCTCAATACCACCCCTCCACTGCCACTGCCATCACCTCACACAGCGGTAGCAGTTTGCATCAGCCTACTGTAGGCTGAACAGAGACTTTCATTCATTGAATGCTAAAGAGATGGGTAGAGAGAGAGAGAGAGAGAGAGACAGACATGAGTCAAGAAGAAACTTGCAACTCTTTCATCTGAACAGTAATTGACACCAGCAATCATTGTAATGGCAGAGAGTTATGTTGAGCCTTTATTTGAGATGGTCGGGCTCAAAATAAACAAAAAATCACCATACTTTTTATTTTGGGGCATTACTGGAGCATCATAACATTCAAACCATTTTTGGTCACTTCCTAGAATTTCTACTTGAACCAATAGAAGTACAGCTGAACTGTCAGATGTCAGATTTAAAGTGATTAATTGAGCTAGCACCTACTGTTTTTGCAGGCAGGAAATTAAGCATTTCTCCTATCCTTTGCATGAGCCATTTCCTAACTTCTTCCTGAATTCTAATTCTAATTTTAGGGTTATGTTGTATGGTCCTAGTCTCCACCACCACCTTCATTAAAACCCTAAAAGCCTTAATGTTAACACTAACCAGAACTCTAACTCTAATCTGAGTCCCAAGCCTAACCCTAACCCCTTAATCTTCTATAGCCCAAGTAAACAAGGCTAGTTTTTATAATTCCTTATGTAAACATGGCTCAAGACATACTCTTTCCTCTGACTCAGGAAGACAGAGGCCTCTACCTATCACCCAATATGGACACAGCACCCTGTGACATCGAGGTAAAAACAATGACTGCAGATGCTGGGAACCAGATTCTGGATTAGTGGTGCTGGAAGAGCACAGCAGTTCAGGCAACATCTGAGAAGCAGTAAAATTGACGTTTCAGGCAAAAGCCCTTCATCAGGAATAAAGGCAGAGAGCCTGAAGCATGGAGAAATAAGCTAGAGGAGGGTGGGGGTGGGGAGAGAGTAGCATAGAGTACAATAGGTGAGTGGGGGAGGGGATGAAGGTGATAGGTCAAGGAGGAGGGTGGAGTGGATAGGTGGAAAAGAAGATAGGCAGGTAGGACAAGTCATGGGGACAGTGCTGAGCTGTAAGTTTGGAACTAGGGTGAGGTGGGGGAAGGGGAAATGAGGAAACTGTTGAAGTCCACATTGATGCCCTGGGATTGAAGTGTTCCGAGGTGGAAGATGAGGTGTTCTTCCTCCAGGCGTCTGGTGGTGAGGGAGCGGCGGTGAAGGAGGCCCAGGACCTCCATGTCCTCGGCAGAGTAGGAGGGGGAGTTGAAATGTTGGGCCACAGGGCGGTGTGGTTGATTGGTGTGGGTGTCTCGGAGATGTTCCCTAAAGTGCTCTGCTAGGAGGCGTCCAGTCTCCCCAATGTAGAGGAGACCGCATCGGGAGCAACGGATACAATAAATGATATTGGTGGATGTACAGGTAAAACTTTGATGGATGTGGAAGGCTCCTTTAGGGCCTTGGATGGAGGTGAGGGAGGAGGTGCCCCAGGGCATCAATGTGGACTTCAACAGTTTCCTCATTTCCCCTTCCCCCACCTCACCCTAGTTCCAAACTTACAGCTCAGCACTGTCCCCATGACTTGTCCTACCTGCCTATCTTCTTGTCCACCTATCCACTCCACCCTCCTCCTTGACCTATCACCTTCATCCCCTCCCCCACTCACCTATTGTACTCTATGCTACTTTCTCCCTACCCCCACCCTCCTCTCACTTATCTCTCCATTCTTCAGGGTCTCTGCCTTTATTCCTGATGAAGGGTTTTTGCCCGAAATGTCGATTTTACTGCTCCTCAGATGTTGCCTGAACTGCTGTGCTCTTCCAGCACCACTAATCCAGACCCTGTGACATCTGTATCAATAGCATCTCTTCACCAGATGGACCCTATCTCTTCCTCCACCATGTGCTGTCTTATCAATTTCCAACACACAAATTCAATGCTTCTCCTCAAAGGTTGCTTTTGACAACTCTTAGTAAAGTGTGTGTGTGGGGTGTTGTGTAGTGGGGTGGTCATTTACAAATGCAAGCACTTGTTCTATTAATCAAAGGATAAAGGCAATAAATCCTGAGGCACATTCAGCCCATCTAGCCTGTGCCAAGGCTCTGAAAAAGAGATCAATTCGTCTCATTGCCCTGCACATTTGCCAGAACCTGGAAAATGATTCCCTTTTTCGGTAGAAAGCAACTTCCCTTTTGAAAAGTAGTTTTGAATCTATTCCACCACCCTTTTAGGCACTGCATTCCAGATTTTAATAATTTGCAGCAAAGAACAATTTCTTCTTATCTCCCTCCTGTTGCCAATCATCTTAAAATGGCATCTCCTGGTTACCAATCCTTCTGCTATGGAAACAGTCTGTCCCTATCTACCAAATCAAAACCTGCACAGTTTTGAACCCAATTCAAAATTATTTTCCTCAAGGCCTACTTCATCCTTCATCCCTGGACAAGTAGTTAAAGACAAAATGAATAAGCAACATTTCAAGAAGTTCACTGAGGCAATTAATAAAAGCAAATTACTGTTGATGCTGGAATCTGAAACCAGCTTTGACAAAGGGTCAGTTAGACTCGAAACATCAGCTCTTTTCTCTCCTTACAGATGCTGCCAGACCTGCTGAGATTTTGCAGCATTTTCTCTTTTGGCCACTGAGGCAATTGTTTAGGAAGAAAACTTTGAACCATAAAATGCCAATTAACCCCTGAAGCCTATTCTTGCCCATGATCTGCTACAATCTATCGTGTTACAGTCCTGCCGACTTAAATGCCAGAGCCAATACATTCTCCATAGTATGCTCGTTAATATTCATTCAAAACCAAAATCAGGTTACCTGGTCACATTCATGCGTTCCTTCTTCTGGCTCTGGACAAATTGATTCCCTTGATGCTACTTAGCCGAGTGGCTACATTTCAAAATAACTTAAGTGGTTGTAAAATAACTTCAAGTGTTAAGCAAATGCAAGCCTTTCCTTTCAGGCGAGTGACCATTTGTCAAGCTGGGATGTGAGACTCGAAATGTATTAAATGTTTCTTCTTCAATTCTGAAATGCTTTCCAATTTAGCTCATCAAAACTCAACTGTTTGGGAGAATAACTCTCCAATCCTTTGCCTTTGTTGTTTTATTTTCCACCTCATTTAGTGTCTATTATTTTACTAGGTACTTTGAACATTTCAGGGACATGATGGCTATGGTATTATCTCTCAGCCAGGTCATGTTTGAACCTTGCTTTGGCAGATAGTGGAAATTGAATTGAATTAAAAAAAAACAGAATTAAGAGTCTGATGATGACTTATGAAAATGTTCTTGATTGTTGAAAAAGTCTATCAGATTCACTGATGTTCTTTAGAGAAGGAAACTTGACATCTTTATCTGGTCTGTCTCCAGCTCCACAGCAAAGCAGTTGATTCTTAACTGCCCCCGGACAACTAATGATGAGCAATAAAAGCCAGACTAGCCAGTGACATCCATATTTTCTGAAAGAGTAAGCAAAAAAGTTTACTGTTGCGTGAGATTAATTCAGAGTTTACACCCTTTAACTCAAGCAATAAGTTAACAGCGAATCTGGCTAAGGGAATTCAATCCATTAGTCACTGCATGACATTGGATGTTGATAAGGACACATAAACAATCTGAGAGTGCTCCACAGTTTATATATTGATAGGCAGTTCACCCTGGTTTAAGGACCTAAAAACCTGGGGTCACAATGACAAAATAGGAGTCTAGCCATTTAGGTGCTAGATGAGGAAAAAGGATTGTTGATCTTTAGAATTCTTTCTTCCAAGGAGAACATTCAAGAATGAGATCGATGGATTTTGGATATAAAGGGATCGAATTGATTTGCTGATAGTGTGCTCCTACTTTGAATGCTCTTTTGTAAATAGTTCCACCTTCTGATGTGGAGCTCTCCATGATGAGAGAGTTTGCTGTGAACCAGATCTAGTGGTTGGGAGAAAAGGCATGGGTATGAGGTGTGGGGAGTACAGTTAAGTAGAGCAGAGAATTCACTCAATCCTTTCCCCAACTCATCAGGCTGCCATTTTAAATTGTGGAAAGCCTTATCACCCAGCTCCTCCAAGTCATTGAGGCCCTCCTTAACATCCAGATTAGATGTTAACAATATAATTTATTTTCAATCTACTATCTTAATGGGAAGGTTGATGTGGAAGAGCAGTGAAAGTATATGGTCAATCCTGCTGTAAGTAGGATTCTGGGTCAGAAAGATTCCTATGTTTTACAGGCTCCACACTGAGGCCTAGAGCAGAGTTTGTTCTCCGAGTCACACTGGTGACTCCTTTGCTGCCTATCATCCCATTTTTAGCATCACTTCCTGATCACGCAGCGCCTCTTCCTATCACATACCAGACTTACAGGGACTTACTTCTCTGGGCCTCTGGCAACAGGTTCTGACACCTAAACTCCTCCTTCCACTCTTCAGCTGAACAGAGCTGGCTACAGTGCTCAGATGGGAGTTGGAGATCTGAACATGGAAATGAGACCCTGGTGTTAACATCTCTCTGGGCCTTGACATGGCAGAATGTTAGTACTCGGTCCCTTGCCCAGAATGATTCCAGGAGAAAGTGAGGTCTGCAGATGCTGGAGATCAAAGTTGAAACTTTATTGCTGGAACAGCACAGCAGGTCAGGCAGCATCCAGGGAACAGGAGATTCGACGTTTCGGGCACAGGCCCTTCTTCAGGAATGAGCAGAGAGTGTTCAGCAGGAGAAGATAAAAGGTAGGGAGGAGGGACTTGGAGGAGGGGAGTTGGAAATGTGATAGGTGGAAAGAGGTCAAGGTGAGGGTGATAGGTCGGAGTAGGGTGGAGGCGGAGAGGTCAAGAAGAAGACTGCAGGTCAGGAAGGCGGTGCCGGGCTGGAAGGATCCGGCTGAGACAAGGTGGGGGGAGGGGGGATGAAGAAACTGGTGAAGTCCAAGTTCATCCCCTGCGGTTGGAGGGTTCCCAGTCGGAAGATAAGACGCTCCTCCTCCGACCGTCGGGTTGTTGTGGTTTGGCGGTGGATGAGTCCAATGACCTGCATATCCTCGGTGGAGTGGGAGGGGGAGTTGAAATGCTGTGCCACAGGTTGGTTGGGTTGGTTCGTCCGGGTGGCCCAGAGGTGCTCCCTGAATCGCTCCGCAAGTAGGCGGCCTGTCTCCCCAATATAGAGGAGGCCACACCGGCTGCAGCGGATGCAGTAGATGATGTGGGTGGAGGTGCAGGTGAATCTGTGGCGGATATGGAAGTTTCCCTTGGGGCCTTGGAGAGAAGTGAGGGGGGAGGTGTGGGCGCAAGTGTTGCACCTCCTGCGGTTGCAAGGGAAGGTGCCGGGAGTGGTGGTTGGGTCGGTGGGGGGTGTGGATCTGACAAGGGAGTCACGGAGGGAGTGGTCTCTACGGAAAGCTGATAGGGGAGGGGAGGGAAATATATCCTTGGTGCTGGGGTCTGTTTGGAGGTGGCGGAAGTGACGGCAGATGATGCGCTGTACATGGAGATTGGTGGGGTGGTAGGTGAGGACCAGTGGGGTTCTGTCCTGGTGGCGGTTGGAGGGGCGGGGCTCAAGGGCGGAGGAGCGGGAAGTGGAGGAGATGCGGTGGAGGGCACCGTCGACCACGTCGGGGGGGAAATTGCGGTCCTTGAAGAAGGAGGCCATCTGTGTTGTACGTATTTTGAACTGGTCCTCCTGGGAGCAGATGCGGCGGAGACGAAGGAATTGGGAGAATGGGATGGCGTTTTTACAGGGGGCGGGATGGGAGGAGGTGTAGTCCAGGTAGCTGTGGGAGTCGGTAGGTTTGTAGTAGATGTCCGTGTTGATTCGGTCGCCTGAGATAGAAACAGAAAGGTCTAGGAAGGGGAGGGAGGAGTCCGAGACTGTCCAGGTGAATTTGAGGTCGGGGTGGAAGGTGTTGGTGTAGTGGATGAACTGTTCAACCTCCTCGTGGGAGCACGAGGTAGCGCCGATACAGTCATCAATGTAGCGAAGAAAAAGATGGGGGGTGGGGCAAGTGTAGTTGCGGAAGATGGATTGTTCCACATACCCTACGAAGAGGCAGGCATAGCTGGGGCCCATGCGGGTGCCCATGGCTACTCCTTTTGTTTGGAGAAAGTGGGAGGATTGGAAAGAAAAGTTGTTCAGGGTGAGGACCAGTTCGGTCAGTCGAAGGAGGGTGTCGGTGGAAGGGTACAGGGTGGTACGGCGGGAAAGGAAGAAGCGGAGTGCTTTGAGTCCTTCGTGATGGGGGATGGAGGTGTACAGGGACTGGATGTCCATGGTGAAGATGAGGCGTTGGGGACCGGGGAAGCGGAAATCCTGGAGGAGGTGGAGGGCGTGGGTGGTGTCACGAACGTAGGTGGGGAGTTCTTGGACTAATGGGGACAGGACCGTGTCGAGGTATGCCGAGATGAGTTCGGTTGGGCAGGAGCAGGCTGAGACGATGGGTCGTCCGGGGCAGTCAGGTTTGTGGATTTTGGGCAGGAGGTAGAAACGGGCGGTTCGGGGTTGTGGGACTATGAGGTTGGAGGCGGTGGATGGGAGGTCCCCTGAGGTGATGAGGTTATGGACGGTCTGGGAGATGATGGTTTGGTGGTGGGGGGTGGGGTCATGGTCAAGGGGACGGTAGGAGGAGGTATCTGCGAGCTGGCGTTTGGCCTCAGCGGTGTAAAGGTCAGTGCGCCAAACTACTACTGCGCCTCCCTTGTCAGCTGGTTTGATGGTGAGGTTGGGGTTGGAACGGAGGGAGTGGAGGGCTGCGCGTTCCGAGGGTGAGAGGTTGGAGTGGGTGGGGGGAGTGTGGGAGTTCAGGTAGCGGTTAATATAGAATGATTCCATCCTGCAATGAAATTAGTGTTTGAATTTGCAGATGTACTGTAGCCACTTGGTACAAGAAGCTACCTGGCCCTCATATTCTAATAAGGATCAGTGACCTCTCAAAAGGACTCAAGGGAAGTAGCTTCAAAGGCAAGGGTGTTCTCCCAAGTATCCTAGTCAATTTGTACCTTCAGCATCCCTAAATAAGATTACCTAGTCTTCTGTTGTTAACAGAACATTTCTGTTCTGTAATTCAACCTCCTTCATTCTCTCCCTGGAGTGTCTTCCAACACTGAATGCCACAACCACCACTGGCAAGGCAACGAGCAATGCACTCAATCCAATCCAGCCACAATGGAGATTCGTGTCAACAACATGGCATTCAATCTGATCCACACTGGCCATCTGGCTACATGAGATTACTACCCTCCCCACTTACTGCCTGCGAGTGGCGTGTACAGGAAGGTTTTGCAAGTTGACACAGAACCTGTTGGACCATATTGTGACAATCTCTTCTTGGTTACAATTCCCTACATTACTGTACTAACTAGACTGCAAGAATCTTGCATTCATTTTGAAGCATTTGGGGAATTCTGAGGCTGTGAAACTTACTATACAAGTACACCTTTGCTCAACCATCTGAAAAAGTAAAGCAAGTTGCAATCCCTGAGTTCTGAATTAGTGAACCTCCAATCAAGGTCACTATATACAATTGGAATAACTGAAATGATTATATGGGTCCATGTGTGTGAAAGTAATGGTTGATTTTGGAAAGCTGGGCTTGTGCTTACTGCAGTCTGGCGAGACTGCTTTCATCAAACAAATCTGTTAGATCCACTTGGATTGTTATGTTGGCTTTGCCAGTGTATCACTTACTGTGTATTGTGGTTCTAACCAACTGTCCTGAATTGTTTTGGAACTACGGAATGGTCACATGACTGGAGGCTATTCATCCCATCTTGTCTGTCCAAAATCTCCCCAAAAACAATTGATCGAATCCACTTGTGCACATGTTCCCTGTAGCCTTGATTTTTTTTTCAGATATTTCTCAGCTCATTATTTTGAAAACCTCAATTGAAATTACCTTCACCACACTGAGGTAGTGTGTTCTGGATCTTAAGTACACATTGTGTAAAAATGATTTCCCCCCCAGTTGTTGTTGCTTCCTTTATCAATCAGTTCAACTATGGATCCTCTTGTTCTTGACTTGCCTGCCAACGGAAACCTTGCTCCTTACCTAATCTGTCCAGGCCTCTCATGAATTTGAACACATCCACCGAATTTCCTTTCAATTTTTTTTTCATGTAGGAGAACTGTCTCAGCTGCTCATTTTCCTCTCATATTGTTAGTGTTTAGAATGGAGGTCAACTCAAAGTATACCTCCGAGGCAGGTTTTTTGGCATTTCCTTGATTCTGGGCAGGATGATCTTCTTTGAATTGGAATATATCCCTTAGTTACATCTTTTCTCAGACAGTAAAGGGTGGGGCAAGAGGTGGAAGGAATTGCATCGCCACTTAGTACTCTGCTGTGAAGGGCTTTGTTACATTCTGAAGCCATGAAAGGTGCTATGTAAATACAAGTCAGTTCTCTCTTCTGCAGGTATTGGGCCTTGGCTGTTTTGGTGGTGGAGATGGAGGGATGGAACAGGACTTACCTCTGAGCAGACCCAAGAGGCACTTGTTAACTGATCAGTTTGAGAATACAGGCACAATGTTTCCATTGTTCAGCATCTCATCCAAATCATCTGAATGTGGGTACATGTTCAAAATGTTTTTGTGAAAAAGTGGCATGGATTCATGAAGGGCAGATCATGCTTAACTGATCTCTTGGAATTCTATGAAGACATAATGAGCACGATGGACAACGGGGACCCAGTAGATGTGGTATACCTAGATTTCCAAAAGGCCTTAGACAAGATGCTGCACAAGAGGCTGCTGCATAAGAAAAAGATGCATGGCGTGATCGGTAAAGTAGCCTTGATAAGTATGTCCCTGTCAGGCAGGGAGGAAGTGGTCAAGTGAGGAAGCTGTGGTTTACTAAAGAATGTGAATCTCTTATCAAGAGGAAGAAGGTGACATATGTAAGGAAGAGATGTGAAGGCTCAGGGTGCTAGAGGGTTACAAGTTAGCCAGGAAAGACCGAAAGAGAAGAGGCAGGAGGTGACATGAGAAGTCGTTGGCAGGTAGGATCAAGGAAAACCTTAAAGCTTTCTAGAGGTATATCAGGAATAAAAGAATGACTAGAGAAAGATTAGAACCAATCAAGGATAGTAGTGGGAAGTTGTGCATGGAGTCTGAGGAGATAGGGGAAGCGCTAAATGATATTTTTTGTCAGTATTCACATTGGAAAAAGGCAACATTGTCAAGGAGAATATTGAGATACAGGCTATTAGACTAGATGGGATTGAGGTTCACAAGGAGGAGGTGTTAGCAATTATGGAAAGTTTGAAAATAGGTAAGTCCCTTTGGGCTGAATGGGATTTATCCTCGGATTCTCCAGGAAGCCAGGGAGGAGATTGCAGAGCCTTTGGCTTTGATCTTTATGTCATCATTGTCTACAGGAATAGTACCAGAAGACTGGAGGATAGCAAATGTTATCCTCTTGTTCAAGAAGGGGAGTAGAGACAACCCTGCTAATTATAGACCAGTGAGTCTTACTTTGATTGTGGGTAAAGTGTTGGAAAAGGTTATAAGAGATAGGATTTATAATCATCTAGTGAGGAATAAGTTAATTAGGGATAGTCAACACAGTGAAGGGTAGCTCATGCCTCACAAATCTTATTGAGTTCTTTGAGTAGGTGATCAAACAGGTCGATGAGGATAAAGCAATTGATGTGGTGTATATGGATTTCAGTAAGGCTTTCAATAAGGTTCCACATGGTAGGCTATTACACAAAATACAGAGGCATGGGATTAAGGGTAATTTAGTGGTCTGGATTAGAAACTAGCTATCTGAAAGAAGACAGAGGGTGGTGGTTGATGGGAAATGTTCATCCTGGAGTTCAGTTACTTGTGGTGTACCACAAGGATCTGTTTTGAGGCCACTGCTGTTTGTCATTTTTATAAATGACCTGGATGAGGGCATAGAAGGATGGGTTAGCAAATAGTGGATGACACTAAGGTCAGTGGAGTTGTGGATAGTGCTGAAGGATGATGCAGGTTACAGAGAGACATAGATAAGCTGCAGAACTGGGCTGAGAGGTGGCAAATGGAGTTTAATGCAGAGAGGTGGTGTCCTCACTGGTGGGCAAGTTGTTGAAGGGAATCCCGAGAGACAGGATGTACATGTATTTGGAAAGGCAAGGACTGATTAGGGATAATCAACATGGCTTTGTGCATGGGAAATCATGTCTTACAAACTTGATTGAACTTTTTGAAGAAGTAACGAAGAGGATTGAAAAGGTGACAGTGATGAAAGTGATATATATGGACTTCATTAAGGCGTTCGACAAGGTTCTCCATGGGAGACGGATTAGCAAGGTTAGATCTCATGGAATACAGAGAGAACTAGCCATTTGGATACAGAACTGGCTTAAAGGTAGAAGACAGAGGGTAGTGGTGGAGGGTTGTTTTTCAGACTGGAGGCCTGTGATCAGTGGATAAGGATCGGTGCTGGGTTTGCTACTTTTCGTCACTTACATAAATGATTTGGATGTGAGCATAAGCGGTATAGTTCGTACGTTTGCAGATGACACCAAAATTGAAGATGTAGCGGATAGCGAAGAAGGTTACCGCAGATTACAATGGGTCAGATGGGCCAATGGGCTGAGGGAAGGCAAATGGAGCATTATTTACATAAATGCGAGGTCCTGCATTTTGGGAAAGCAAACCTTAGCAGGACTTATACCCTTAATGGTAAGGTCCAAGGGAGTGTTGCTGAATAAAGAGACCTTGGAGTGCAGGTTCATAGCTCCTTGAAAATGGAGTCGCAGGTAGATAGGATAGTGAAGAAGGTGTTTGTATGCTTTCCTTTCTTGGTCAGAGTATTGAGTACAGGAATTAGGAGGTCATGTTGTGGCTGTACAGGACATTGGTTAGGCTACTTTTGGAATTTTGCCTGTGATTCTGGTCTCCTTCCCATTGCGAGGACGTTGTGAAACTTGAAAGGGTTCAGAAAAGATTTACAAAGATGTTGCCAGGGTTGGAGGATTTGAGCTATAGGGAGAGGTTGAGTAGGCTCGGGCTGTTTTCCCTGGAGCGTCGGAGGCTGAGGGGTGACCTTATGGAGGTTTATAAAATTAAGAGGGGCATGGATAGGATAAATAGACCAAGTCTTTTCCCTGGGGTGGGGGAGTCCAGAACTTGTGGATCGGGTTGTTTAGGGTGAGAGGGGAAAGATATAAAAGAGACCTAAGGGGCAACTTTTTCATGCAGAGGGTGGTGCGTGTATGGAATGAGCTGCCAGAGGAAGTGGTGGAGGCTGGTACAATTGCAACATTTAAAAGGCATCTGGGTGGATATATGAATAGGAAGGGTTTACAGGGATATGGACTGGGTGCTGGCAGGTGGGACTAGATTGGGTTGGGATATCTGGTCAGTGTGGACGAGTTGGACCGAATGGTCTGTTTCTGTGCTTACATCTCTATGACTCTAAATGTGAGGTGATTCACTTTGGTAGGAGCAACAGGAATAGAGAATACTGGACTAATGGTAAGCTTCTTGGTAGTGTAGATGAGCAGAGAGACTCAGTGTCCACATATATAGATCCGTAAAAGTTACCACCCAGGTTGATCGGGTTGTTAAGAAGGCAGACAGTGTCTTAGCTTTTATTGGTAGAGGGATTGAGTTTCGGAGCCATGAAGTCATGCTGCAGCTGTACAAAACTCTGATGCGACCGCACTCGGAGTATTTCGTACAGTTCTGGTCACTGCATTATAGGAAGGATGTGGAAGCATTGAAAAGGGTGCAGAGGACATTTACTCGGATGTTGCCTGGTGTGGAGAGAAGGTCTTATGAGGAAAGGCTGAAGGACATGAGGCTGTTTTTATTAGCGAGAAGAAGGTTGACAGGTGATTTAATTGAGACATGTAAGATAATCAGAGGGTTAGGTAGGGTGGACAGTGAGCACATTTGTCCTTGGATAGTGATCTAGCATGAGGGGACATAGTTTTAAATTGAGGGATGATAGACATAGGACAGATATCAGAGGTAGTTTCTTTACTCAGAGAGTAGTAGAGATTTCCTGCAGTTGTAGTCTCACCAACGTTAAGGGCATTTAAGTGGTCATTGGATAAACATATGGATGAAAATGGAATAGTGTAGGTTAGATAAGCTTCTGGTTGGTTTCACAGGTTGGTGCAACATCGAGGCATGAAGGGCCTGTACTACGCTGTAATGTTCTATGTTGTATTGGCATGGATAGAGGATTGGTTGACCAACAGGAAGCAAAGATTAGGGATATATGAATGCTATTCTGGTTGGCAATTAGTAACTAGTGGTGTGCGTCAGTGTTGGGACTACAATTATTTACAATTTATGATGATGATTTGGAGTTGGGGACATATGTAGTGTATCAAAATTTGTAGATGACATGAAGATGAGAAATTGAGCAAAGTGTGCAGAGGACTGTGAAACTTTGCAGAGGAACATAGATACTTTAAGTGAGTGGGCAAAGGTCTGGCAAATGGAGTACATTGTTAATAAATGTGAAGTCATTCATTTTGGTAAGAGTAACAGTAAAAAGGATTATTACTTGAATGGTAACAATTTACAGCAAGCTGCTGTGCAGAGGGACTGGTGTCCTTGTGCATGAATCAGAGAAAGTTGGTTTGCAGGTCCAAAAGGTAATTAAGAAGGCAAATGGAATTTTCTCCTTCATTGCTGAAGGGATTGATTTTAAAAGCAGAGAGGTAATATTGCAGTTGTACAAGTTGCTGATGAGGCCACACCTGGAGTACTGCGTGCAGGTTTGGTCTCTTTACTTGAGAAAGGCACTGGCACTGGAGGGGTGTAGAGGAGGTTCACTAGGTTGATTCCGGAGTTAAGAGGATTGGCTTATGAGAAGAGGCTGAGTATACAGGGATTATATTCATTGGAATTTAGAAGAACGAGGGGGGATCTTATGAAAACATATGAAATTATGAAGGGAATACATAAGATAGAAGTAGAGAAGATGTTTCCACTGGCAGGTGAAACTAGGACAAGAGAACATAGCCTCAAATTTAGGGAGAGCAGATTTAGGGCTGAATTGAGAAGGAACTTGTTCACCCAGAAGGTTGTGAATCTATGGACTTCCCTGCCCAGTGCAGTAGTTGACTCTACTTGAGTAAATGATTTTAAAGCTAAGATGGATTTTTTTAACAGTAAAAAAATTAGAGGTTACAGTGGGAGGGTGGGTAAGTGGAGTTGAGGCCACGCAAAGATCAGCCATGATCTTATTGAATGGTGCAGCAGGCTCGAAGGGCCAGATGATCTACTCCTGCTCCTAGTTCTTATGTATTGCCGACAGTCCTCTAGGAAAGGTCCATACAAAGCAGATAGGAACTATTTCTCAGTGGTAATGGGGAAAAAAGCAAGAAATGGACAGAAAGTCATTTCACACTGACATTTGGGGAGAATCCTTGGGTTCTGAATTTGTAGCATTGATTGAAAAAATAATCAGACCCTTGCTGAGGAGTTTAGGTGGCTTGGCAACCTCCATTGTACATCATATTCTGAAGCTGATTGAAGCAAGTGCTCCCTGATGGGCTGAACAACATTTTAACAGAACTGAAAGAGCTGGTTGCAATATCTTTGGGTTAGGAATGAACAGCCCTAGGCTAATCTGCTGCAGAATGGTGTCAGCAGTTTGGCTCAGTTCCCACACTGGCTCAGTTTACCACAAAAGTCCCTCCTTCTCAACCTCACCCCTTTGCATAGGTATGGTGGCCCTCCGGTTCAACCACTACCAGTTGTCTCTCTCTCAAATGAGTAACAATGGGGACTTTTCTTTATCCAATAGCACTGAACATTGACCTTGAGTCATTGTGGTAGTTGAACAACCAGCTTTCTCTAGTTAAAGGAAGATGTGTACTTATGTGTCACCTTTGCATGACCTCAGGGTAACCCATAGTGGTTTATCGCAACCATTTAATTACTTTTTTGTTTCGAAGCTTGGAAACCGTTGTTACATCAGAAACACAGCAGCCAAAACTGTAAGATCCCAAGCAGAAACATGACAATGATTAGATAGTTTTTTTTTTATTTTGGTTAAGGAATAAATGTTAGCTGGGGCATGTCAATCAGAAGTCTCTCTCTTTTTTAAAATAATACCATAGTATTTTTCACAATCACTCCTCAGGAGAGTTGAATCCATGATATAATGGCATCTTCGATAGTGCAACATTCCCTAGATACTGCACTGAAGTCTCAGTCTAGATTGTGCACTCACTAGTAATAGTGGACTCTGTTGGAAAAGTAGAAAAGATGCTTTGGGCTGTTAGTTCATCAATTTGGCCTGTCTAGTGACCATAATGGTGACATTCAACAAAGCAGTTTAGGTCATGTATATTCCTTTCCTCAAGATCATTTGGTTTTTGTCTTCTCCTTTGGATGTGCTCAGTCACATTGTGTGACATCCATTTGGGCAGTCTCATTACCAGATGGCCTCATCATTTACGAATTGGGGGAGAGAGAGAGAGACGGAGAGAGAGACGGAGAGAGAGACGGAGAAAGAGACAGAGAAAGAGACGGAGAGAGACGGAGAGAGACGGAGAGAGACGGAGAGAGAGAGAGCACGCACGAGGACGGGGGGGGGGGGGGGATGAGGGAGGAGAGGGAGGGAGAGGGAGAGGGAGAAGAAGAAGGGGAAGAGAGAGAGACACAGGAGAGAAAGATAGAGTGAGAGAGTGAGAGTGAGTGAGAGAGAGAAAAAAGAGAGAGAGAAAATATAAAGAGCATTAAGGGATTTTTAAAAAAACTGATAATTACTCAAGAATTGTCATGGAGCAACAAAAGCATTCAGGATAGCTCTTCAAAATAGTCTAATGTTTAAAAAAAATGCCAAGCAACGGAGGATTAAACAAGCAACACCCAAGGGAAGGGCAATGAGACAACCCTGGAAACACATCGAGTTTGTAAAATTTATTCCAACATGCTTTTTAAAAAATATGCCCAACTCCTTTACCAACTTTGAACAGTGGTAAAGACAATTAACAGTACAGATGTGTAGGTGTACAATAGGGATCACAGACATCAAATACTGACTTCCATGTCTTCAGTTTTTTTTCTTATATTTTTTCTTTTCTTTTTTTAAAATTTATTTCCTTTTATTTTACAATGATCTCTGTGCTTTTGTTACCTGCATTTATATATGGTTTTACCCCATACAAGTGTTGCAAGGTGCAGTACTAGAAATTGGTGTTTCAAAATAATTACAGGCAATTTTACCAATTACATAGTATACCTATATGTATTTACAGTTGTCTTTTTTGGAATGTATTGCCTTTTTTAAACAAAAGAAGTATATAAACTTTTCCTTTTAAACAGACAATATTATTACACAATCTCTGAAAAGGAGAACAATCAATATTCTTGAAAAGTATCAAATTTAACAAGACGGATTCCACGTTAACACTACAGGAATTAAAGTGAGATTAAGTGCCAAACTGCTGATATCATGCAAGTTGTACAATTCAAGATCTTCCTTTTCCTTTCATTAGAAAATCTTCAAGACCGCCAAATATTTTGGCAACAAATGTTTTTCATATAAAAAAAAGAGACAGTGTCCCTTTTCACTGGCCCATTGCAGGCTTGGTTCTGAGGCTTATTTAAGTGAAAATACTGCTAATTTAATAATGCACCCATTTTGTTTGTTTTAAGAAAAGTAACAGTCAGTGATACGTTACAGAAATTCATTCAGAAAATCAGTCAGCTGGCCTTAAATTGTAACATTATGCTGCAATGATCAAAATTGCATCAAAGCCTGAATGAGACAGCATGGAAACTCCGTAACTCTGAAACAAGAACTCTGTCTCTTTGAATTCATCACACACAGTGGAATAAGGTTTCCCTGGCTGTAAACAGAGCATTTTTCCCAAGTAGAAACGTGATGATAACAAAGGAATATTATATTTCAATGCCAAAAGCAATTATTTCAATAAAAAGGGCAAAATTTTTAAAATAAAAAGGGGCACTATGTGGGGAAAGGGGTTATGAGATTTGATAATAGAACAAATGACGCAGGTAAACCTTCAGACCACTGTAGTAATGGGGAATTTCTAAGTTTGCATTAGCTAGCTAAATTTAAAATAATACTATGCATAAGCATTTGAGTGCAGCCAAAATGATGGAATGTCATAGAGCAAATATAAAACTTAAGAACTCTTTCACATCACCTATATTCCACTTGAAAGTGTCTGAAATGCTTTTAAGTGCATTTTATGTACATTACATTTATATCTAAAATTACATTCAATAGAACTGACAAAGTATTGCAGACTGCGGACAAAATCGTTTCAATTGAGACAAGGTACTAAAAAAAGACACTGCTGAAAAGACAGCCCACCAGTAACTGTCCTCAGCTTTTCTCTCCCCACCCCCACCCAAACAAGGCCACAACAAACATTAAAAGTAAGTAAAAATAGGAGGTTCCCCAAAAGCATCTTTGGACTTGGGAACTGTGCATCCTTCAACTCATTACTTAAAAGTTCTGCATCTCAAAGTTGTTAACATTGCTGGATAAAGAAAAAAGATGACAGTCCATCTAGTTCACCTACTACCATCCCGCTGGTCACATATTAAATGACTAATTATGGCGATTAATCTCTCTTTATCGTTTAGTCTACAACAGACCCAGACATGATGCAAAAAAATGCCCTCAGTGGTGGACAGCTTTGAGAACCGTAGGACTAAAAGTTCCTCTCAAGCATTAAATAGCAGATTATTCACAGGGTACTGGCATGATTCGTAGTTCATGATCTTTTGGGTCAGTGTTTTATTACAAAGCTATATTCCAAAGGAAAATGGACCCCCACAGTCTTGGAATCTGTGATACTGACCCTGGTGCAACTTTGCTACATAAATGATTTTCCTTGTTGTCTTCAAATGTTTGAAATTCTCTTTTCTCCAGACTAATAGAAGGCGTTAAATGTGAAAGAATCCTTATCAGGATAGCCTAAGTGCTGAGAGTCAATCATTGCAAAAAGGTAAACAAAACCATGGTCAAAATTAATTTTTTTGTAATCATTTCTGCGTAAGAAGCTATAAAAAGCGCACAGAAAGACCACCAAGATGCTGAGAAAATGTAGCCATTTATAAACAATTAAATACAGAATACAATAAATATGCTTCATAGAATTATTTCTGTACACAAGCAGTTTACATTTTATCAATATAAAAATAAGTCTTCAGTGCATCATCACACCAATGTTTTAATCCCTTTTGTTTCATGTGATTTGACTCAAAGTAATTCCAAATGAAAAAACAGACAGCTACTCTGAATCAATTACATTGCTTTTAAAAATATTCACAGCCTCAAATCATTTTCTCTTCACCGCTTCCCCCCCTTCCCTCCCATCCTATACATCTGTAGCCACAAAATAAAAGAGAAAGGCACAAGTAACTGTGTACATTTAAATAATACTGGACTTGGACAATTTTAAACAGGAATTTTCTGATGATTTTGGTCATGTTTACTATATATATATGTGAATGCTTTGTTCTAACAACATTCATGAGTATGAGGAAGGAAAATAGTGTTGACAAATGCCCAATGCATCTTCTTCAAAGATGAATCTGCATGGCTGTGGATGCTATGAACTTCCTGTCTTATTGTCCTTTTGCATATCAAGGTGCACAAAGCCTTCACCCTTATACTCTGGGTTGCTTCCACTTTGCGTTCGAACTGGGTGAGATTGTCCACTTGAAGCAGTCCTGCCAGCACCGGTTTGGAAAGAGTGGGAAGGACTCGAAGAGTCTGATGAACTACTAGCACTTCCTTGTAAAGGATGTGTAGGTTCCGTGGTGGCTAAAGTGCGGGCTGACTCATAATAGGTGTCTGTACACCCAAACTGCTTCGTGCTCAGATCCTTTGAAGATCCTTCTCCACTTGTCGAAGGCTTTGGATAGTGCTCGTGGCTGGTGCTGGGGCTGTCCAGTCTGGCTGAGCCAGCATCTTGCCCCGAGTGGCTCAGAGCAGCGATAGTGCTGGGTTCAGAATAAATTGGTACCCTGTATTCCTCCTGTTTGTATGCTGTTGCTTTGTCTAACTCAACAGTCTCTATCCTCTGTAAAGTAATACTTGGTTTACTACTTCTAGCAAGAGAAGGTACTGTCACAACAGGGGCTGTGGGAACAGAAAGCTGCGGTAAAGGCAAAGGTTTTGAAGTTGTTGCTCCAGCAGATTTGGGTCTTAGCAAAACCCCCTCTTCGAAATGTATTGTGGCCTCTGTCCTAGTTGCACTAAAGGGATCAGGTGCAGTTGGATTCACAGGAATGCCTGACTGTAGAGAGACTATTGGAGAAGGCACCAAGCCTGGCCTTGTCTGAACCATCTGTATTCCACCAATTGGAATCATGGGGTAGGGTGTCCTGACCAACTGTTGAGAGTGCAGAGGAAGATGACTGAAAACATAATCTTGTGCGGTCCCAGACAGCCCACTGTAACTTTGTCCTTCATGTGCAGTTTGTGTATTTCTTGAAGAAAGAAAATGCAAGGCATGGGACGGTGTACTTGGCTCTTCATGTATACTGTGGTAGCCCATTCTAGACATCTTCTGTACAGTAGAAAAGGAAGAGGAGATTAATTACATATTTCTGATTACAAAGTTCTCTCTTATAATTCATTTATTATTGATCTCTACATTCCCTAAATTCTGAAATTTTGCGTGTCCCAATTTTATTCACTTCACCATTAACAGTTGTGTATCAGCTGCCTAGATCTTAAGTTCTGGAATTCCCTCCAGTTCTCTCTCTGCCTCTTGACTGTCATTAAAGATGTTCCTTAAAATGCATTCCTTTGACCAAGCTTTTAATCACTGGTCCAATATCTCCTTCATCGGTTCACTATCAAATGTTTGTTTGATAATGTACCTGTGAAGTCACTTGGAATATTTCACGTTAATTGTCAGTTATTGAATTTTGCTCAAAGTGAATATATTCACAGAACCCTAGATCAATGCAAAATATTATTAAACACTTTAATTTTAAACCCTCACAGCTTCACCCTTTCAATTCGCTGTAAACTCATTGCTGTCTGCTTAGGTCGCTCTCATTCTTTACAGATCCTACTTAAATTTCCTCCGTTTGGTCACCCTCTCCTAACATCCTCATGTTGCCCATTTTCTCCTTGCACCTCTGAAGCACCTTTAGATTAAGGCATTGTATAAATGTAAATTGAGTCATCATTACAGGTGATAAACTTGGTTTACTTATGGGCAAAACACAAATTGGGAGCCATAGATACAAGTCAGTCACTAACAAATCCAAAATGGAATTTAGGAAAATCTGTTTTAGATTAGTTTAGACTACCTACAGTGAGGAAACAGGCCCTTCGGCCCAACCAGTCCACACCAACCCTCCGATGAGCAACCCACCCAGACCATTTCCCTTTGACTAATGCACCTAACAATTTAGCAATTTAGCATGGCCAATTCACCTAACCTGCACATCTTTGGACTGTGGGAGGAAACCAGAGCACCTGGAGGAAACCCACACAGACACAGGGAGAATGTGCAAACTCCACACAGTCAGTTGCCCAAGGCGGGAATTGAATCCGGGTCCCTGGCGCTGTGAGGCAGCAGTGCTAACCACTGTGC
The DNA here is from genome assembly GCF_037043375.1 of Chiloscyllium plagiosum. Taxonomy (NCBI): domain Eukaryota; kingdom Metazoa; phylum Chordata; class Chondrichthyes; order Orectolobiformes; family Hemiscylliidae; genus Chiloscyllium; species Chiloscyllium plagiosum. The sequence goes on from NW_028270168.1 coordinate 23,515,177, forward strand.
TGCCCCCACAGACTGGTTCGGAATGCGGAAACTGTTACCGAGTAGGACTAGTTGAGGTGAATAGTATGAACCATCAGTTCTCACATTTTGAATCCGGACCCTTAATGCTGTCACAGAGGTAACATTCGGTGTTGAATGCTCCTTCTCCAAACACCAACGATGGATACAGTGGGTTATAGACCAGTCGCAGCTATGGGCAGAGAAATGGCAAATGGAGCTCAATCAACTGTGAGGAGCTGCACTTTGGGAGATCAAATGTTAAGGAAAAGTATACAAGCAGGACTCTGAACAGCACTGATGTACAGAAGGATCTTGGGGTTCAAGTCCATAGCTTGCTGAGAGTGGCCATGCAAGTAAACAGGATGGTAAAGAAGGCCTATGGCATGTTTGCCTTTACTGGTCAAGGAATTGAGTACAGAAGTCAGGATGTCATGTTGCAGTTTCATAAGATTTTGGTTAGGCTACACTTAGAGTATTGTATTCAATTGCGGTCACTGCAGTACAGGGAGGATGTGGAGGCTTTGGAGAGGGTGCAGAAGAGGTACACCAGGATGCTGTCTGGTTTAGAGGGGATGAACTATAAAGAGAGGATAGGAAAACTGGGTTGTTTTCTCTGGAGAAGCAGAGGCTGAAGGCAGACTTGATAGAAGTCTATAAAATTATGAGATGCATAGATAGGGTCGACAGTCAGTATCTTATTTCCAGAGTTGAAATGTCTAAAACTAGGAGGCATGCATTTAAAGTGAGAGGGTGCCAGTTCAAAGGAGATATGAGGGGCAAGTTTTTTTTTTTACACAGAGCGGTAGGATACTGGAACATGCTGTCAGTGGAGATGGTAATAGGCAGATATGTTAGTGGTGTTTAAGGGACTTTTAGACAAGTGCATGAATATATGCAAGGATATGCAGGGAGAAGTGGCATCAAATTGGCATCATATTCGACACAACATCATGGGCCAGAGAGCCCATTCTGGTGCTGTACAGTTTTATATTCTATGTTCTACGTTCTAAGAGTGTGGAGAGGAAGCAATGCTGTCCAGAGGTAGCGACAGGGTTAGCGCTGACATACTGGATCAATGCCACCCAACAGCGAGGCGTGGACAGCGAATTCAAAATGCGCTTCAACTTCAAAAGATACTTTTAGTGGTGAGTGCTGAGTGAGGTCAGGATGCCTGCACACTAACTTGGCACAGTTAGAAGCTGGCAAGTTTAATTTGGATGGAGATTAAGAATAAATGGAAGGTCATGCAGCTGAGCTGTGAAGGTGAGTGATGGCTTCAGAGCTGGCTGAGTTCTGCTCCAGTCTGTCTATTGTACAGGCTCCCTTTTCCCTAGGCAAGCAACTCTGCTTCACAGACACTGGCAGACAGACCAAAGGAGTGAAGGAGAGAGAGGATGAGAGTGTATATACTGGGAAGAGAGGCTGCTGAGTGAATGAGTGTTGGAGAATGGAATTGGGAAGAGATGTTGGTGTGTCTGGGGGCAACAGCCCTTTAGAAAGGTGCATAAGCACATGTATTTTCATTGCAAACAGTTTGTAATGTCAGCACTGTTAGAGCACTTCTTTTGTTCCAATCAACCAAAGTCATTTTCATGACTCACGGATCAAATTGAGTGCTTCTAGATATAGAGTTAAGCTCTCTCTGAATTCTCTCAATAATGTACAGCCACCCAGCCTTTGCTGATGCACTTGTGGCAATTACATTGATGGTGGTCTGAGTTATATTACATCTAAGGCCAAGTTATGGAAATGTCCTGAAAATAAAGGGAGCAAGATGGAATAAGAAACAGGAGGCACAAAAAGGAAAAAAGTAAAAGTGAAATGTATGTATGCAAAAACACAGCTAAGGAATACATTACAGCAAGGAGCAGTAATAAATTGCAATTTGCAGAATTGCAGTGAAATGTGCCCCAGAATGATAGCTACCATCATTTGATTCCAACAAAACCAAGGGAAAGTAGAAAAACAATTTTAAAGAAAAAGAGACTTGTCTGCTTCCAGAAAATGAATGACCTGGGTTCTCAAGAAAACACAGTCAGCAACACAGTGTGGAATGGTCCACAAGGAGGTAGCTGACAAAGGCATGGTGGCATCCTGGTTATGTTACTGGTCTATTAAACCATAGGGTGAAAGCTTAAATCCCAATGTTTGAGAACATCATGGAATCTTACAGCACAAAACAGGCACTTCAGCCCATTGAGTATGAACCACCACCTACACTAGTCCCACCTTCCCGCACTAGGTCCATAACCTGAAATCGAGAAAAAAATGACCAGTAGTAAAAGTGACTAAAAAGTGACTAAAGTGACTGGTAGAATCTTATGAATGAAGATATCCTTTAGGGAAGGAACCTTATGGCCTTCAGTTTCATTACAACATGGCTGACTCTTAACTGCCTAATGAAATGTCTAGCATGCCACAAGACAATAGTGAAAGAGAGCAACTGAAGTGAGGCAATACTTGCTGGCCTTGCCAAAGATGCCCATATTCCAAGAGTGATTAGACAAGGGATCTTTCAGCAAGAGATTTTTATCTTTAAGAACAGTCCTTTATTGCACTTGGCTTTGCTAAGGTGAATGCAGTTGATTGACTTACTCAGCTATTTCAGAGAAAGTGAAGAGTCAATTGTATGACTGTGGGTCTGGTGTAATGTAGAGGGCACAGCAGATAACGACGACCAGTTTGCTTCCCTCAGCAGGAACATTGAATCAGATGGGTTCTTACAACAATCACACAAGTTTATGCTTACCATTACTGATACTAGCTTTTTCATTCAAGATTTAGTTAATTAACTGAATTTAAATTCCCCAGTTGTAGTGGTGAGACTTAAACTTGTGTTCCTGGATTTTTAGTCCAGACTTCAGGGTTACCCCATAATCACTTGCTGTTGAGCCTTGAGGGCAGAATTTTAAAACAGTTTGATTGTCTGGAAGGCAGAAGAGGAATGGCACAGCTGAACTAGATATGCCTAGCACCAGTAATGTTAAGCCATTCTTCACCATTGGGGGAAACTTTATGGAGTACCTTTATCTTTCTTACCAATTTAGATTCAGATTGTTCTGGCTCTTTGCTAGATATCCTTGGAGGTAGACCCACCGAAGATGAGTCACTGTGCTTTGCAGGAAAAGAGGAGCATTGGGCACTCTGCCAACTTGATGTCAGGCATTTACTTGGCAATTCATCTTTTGCTGGAGACAAGTGTCTTACAGATGATTCTTGCTGCACAGGTGACAATTGTCTCCTTGGAGAGATCTCCCTTGCTGGAGACAGATACCTTGAAGGCAGCATTTTCATACCCGGTGACAAAGTTCTCCCAGGTGACACATCTCTTTCTGGTGACAAATGTTTTCGAGGTGACGCTCTCCCAGATGACACTTCGATCCTCGGTGATAGACATCTCTTGGGTGACACCTCTCTGCCTGGAGAGAGACGTCTCCTTGGTGACATACCTCTCCCTGGTGATGGGCAGCTCCTGGATGATAATTCCCTGCCTGGTGAAAAGCGTCTCCGAGGTGACATTTCTTTTCTTGGGGAAAAGTGCTCTTGAACTGATGCCTCTCTCTCTGGTGATGTGTGTCTCCCAGATGGAATGTCCCCTCCTGGATATAAAAGGCTATGAGGCGATGATTCCCTCTTCGGAGACCATGGCCTTCTAGGTGACGTATCTCTTGATGGTGGAATATCTGGACTTAGCACAGTCTGCCTTTTCATCAGAGGATCGCCTTGCTTCAGTAGAAAATGCTCAGCAGATGGCAATGGTGGTATTGAAATACTTCCTTCAGGTTTTGCCTGTGAGACACCATGACACACAGGAACCATGCCCGGCTCGGAGGATTTCATTGGCTGAACTTGAGATGGTGACCCGGGGCAACCCGTCGATGAATACTGACTGGTTAAACTAGATCCCTGCTTCAAAGTGGTCTCTAATGATGGGATGGTTGTTTCCCCTCTGTATGAAGTTGACACAGTCCCAGCTGTTTGTGGACTGGTACTTGCAATCTCTGAAGACCTCACAAACTGTTCCTCTTCCTCTTCCTCTTCATCATCATCGTCGTTGTCATCATCATCATCTGACTCCTCAACATCTGAAAACTGATGCTCTTCTCCTGGTTCTGTGCCTTCGATTTCTTCTGCTTTCTTCAACTTTTCTTCACTGGTTCCTAAATCAGAGATATGGGCAAAAAAGTAACATTAAAAAATGAACATTGCATTTATTGTCTTTTACAGGGACAAATTCATGCACTCACCCTCTCATTAAAATAACAAGCAAAAGTACTCAAACCACCCAGAAACCTTTCATTTTAGAGAGAGAGCCAAATCCAAGGTGACTTATCTTGCAACAATTTTTTCAGAAGCATGTATCCCAATACTCAGAGGTGGTCCCTTAGGACTATGTCTATATTCACAAAGGATTTCTTCCCTTTGCTATTGACAGAAGTCTGAAAAACATCACTCTATGTAAATAATTAGGACACAGCTGACATAGTTAAAATGAAAACATTCTAAATGTTTCAGAAATCTGGCACCAAACTTAGTCCCGTTCTCTATCTGTTCTACCAAATGAGTCCTTTGTGCCTCTAAAATGGCTGTTTTGTTTCAATATGGTATCCTGAACCATGGCCTGAGATTCATTGCTGTCAAGTGAGGACTGGCAGGGATTTTACAAAGCCCATCTTCTGACTGAAAGTACTTCCTGCCTCGGAGGGGCCTCCCCCACATGGGATCTCAAAGACAGAGAGAATGCTTCACAACTCATGATGGCAGTGTTCCAACCCCAAGCTGTTTCTGGAAGATTCCTTCCAAATGCAACTAACAGAAGGCAGAAGCTTCTCAGTCCAGTGGAGGTCGAGTTCAAGGTGAGTTGAGGAAGAACTTGAGAGAAATATGTGTCCACTCAGTGATCCCAGAGGTTCTTGCTCCTTGGAGAGATCACCAGAGGCAGGTCAATAATTGATAGGCCAGATAGCCAAACTGGATGTCTACAGGCCCATTTGAGCTGACTGATCCAATTACTGGAGATGTCCCCACTGTGGGGAAATTGAGCAGGGGTGTGGAGGTGGCTTGCATATGGCTGATCGTGGGAGAGGGGGCCCAAAAAGCCTCCTGTTTCAATACCCGCCCCCCCCGCCCCCACCTCCCAGCAGTCATCCTTACTCAGGTATTGCAGCCAACCTCCTGAAAGATTCTCCCCATCTTAGTGGCCCTACAGCGGTGCTCCGCCCAACTTCTTAATTGCATTTTAACTTTTTCAGAAGCACCCTCAAAACTGGGCCTGTAACCTCAAGAAACAACTTGTTCTCCTCCCCAAACAAACTGGATCTAGAGGTGTTCTCTGAATTGGCTGTCTCTGGGAAAGTTTCAAGTGGATGCTCTGACAGGAGAGGAGATCTGGAACTGATCCCGAGTCCCACTTACATTCTAAACAGCAGAAGATTCTGGCCATTGTTTCAATTCACTTAGTCTTCTTTTCCTCACACTGGCTTCATTATTTGTTCAGTCCAGCAGTTACAGCAGACACTGATAGAAAGCGGAACAGCTCAGGAAGAGCCACATACATTCCAAAGCAGTGATGTTTGTCCAAAAGCAACAAACCTTTTTATTCTGTCAGGATCATGAATCAGTGTCTTTTGAAGCCCTCTTTTCAGCTGTCAAACGCACAATAGGAAACTCGCAGACAGTCTCAGATGATCCCTGTGTTCGCAATTGTCTATTTATAACTTTCAATGTCACAGCACATCCCCTGAATCTTTATATTGGTGCTGCAGATATTTTTATTCAAGATGCTTGAAGCTATTCAGGACAAGGCAGCCCACTGGATCAGCACCCCTTCCACCATCTTCAAAGCTCCCTCCCCCATCACAGTGGCAGCAGCGTGCCATCTGGGAGGTGTCCCGCCGTAATTCAGCAAGGCTCACTTGACAGGGCTCTTCCCCACCAAACCCATGACCATCTATCATCCCGGAAAACAAGGGAATACCACCTCCTGCAAGTTTCCCTCCAAGCCATGTCCCATCCTGACTTGGAACTATAATCTTGGATCGGATTGGATCAAAATCCTGGAACTCTCTTCCTAACAGCACTCAGACTACAGATTCAAGAAAGCAGCTCATCACCACCTTCAAGAGCATGATTAGAGGATGGGCAATAAATACTGTCTTAGTCAGTGACATCCACATTTAATTAATTCATTGAACAAAATTACATATCATCAATAATACAGGAGAAGAATGCTTAATCTAACAGGTTTATGCACTGAGAACCCTCCCACCTTGTTAGGGATTCCTTTCATTCCTTTATGATTCAAGCATTTAGCTAACATCTTCTGAAAGGAATCTATGCTTCTTGCCTCAAACACTACTTCTGGTAGTGAGTTCCATATTCTAACTATATTCTGAAACAAAAACACGTTTCTCCTGAGTTCTGTGGATTTATTATTAATTAACTTATTCTTTATTGCCACAAATATTATGGTTGTGAATACCGTTTGAGGAATATAGAATAATAGTTGCTGTATTACTGTGAAACAAACATAGAAGCCAGACTGGCACATTCAGGCACTGGACTCCATTCACTCACTCACCACCTTTGCTGCAGTTTTAGCTAAACGTTTCACTCATAAAAATCTGCTGATCTCATTCTTGAAGATATCAATTTTTCTACAGATGGGAATTCCAGACTCAATTTGCTCTTTGTGCAAAGATTCATCTCACTCCTGAATGGTCTAGTTCTTGTTTTAGGATCACGTCTCCTAGTTGTGGAACTCTCCACCAGAGGAAGTGGTTCATTTTGTGTCTTCCCCACTGAATCCTTTTAATAGTTCAAACACGTCAGTAAGCTCCCACTTCTACATGAAACCCAAGCCAAGATTATGCAACTGGTTCTCATAATTCTTGCAAATCGACTCCGTAACCTATCCAAGGCCAACATGGTCCCTTTGGATTGGTGTATTCCTGACCAGGTCTGAGTAATGCTCTGTGAGACTGGAGAATAACCTTCCCTTCTATAGGCCAGCCCCTTTAAGATAAAGGCAAACATTCATTTAGCTTCTTTGATCACTTTTTCTCCCCCATGCATAATAGCTCGAATTCTTTGACTCCTCCACAGTTCCCAGACTTCTTACCATGAAGAAGATATTTCTGTTTCATGTTCTTAGATCAAAGTGAGTGACCCTGCATGGCCAAATCCCTTTACGTACCATTTTAACAAAATCTGAACTAACTACTATGTTAGCCCACGAGGGAACCTTACCCGATCTCTTGCACTGCCAGAGGAAAACAACTGCAACTATAATAACGAAATTCACTTCAGAAACTCCTCCAAACTATTACACTAGTTTTCAGAGTGACATACATTTAACTGCCTGCTGGCACCCAACATTCACTTAATGATCTTTTGAACTCCTCCTTCACCCACACAATTCCTCCCCCCACCACTCCCTATGATGGATAAGGCTGCCTTCCCAGGAACAGCAGTGCACTCTGGCTCTAAGTCCTGTGTCTCAACACAATCAAGTTCAGAAGCAAAAAGCAACTTTTGTTTCTGCCATCTGGAAATGCAATCTGATTTACAGTTCACTGTAAGTGACACGGGACTGGTGGCCCAGTAAACCATCCCACTGAACTGTTTCCCATGTAGACTGAGTTTCAGAAACCAGTCTATTGTCTTGTTTGAGTTTTAATCCACAAAAATTACGAGACATTAGGTAGACTGTCTCCTCACACTGTTGTTTTGCTAATGTTTCTCAGCTCTGCAATCACTGTTGTATTGGAGATCATGTAGCTGCCTTGGAATGTCTAAATTCCTTTACCCAGGGAGTGGTTAGAATGTGGAACTGTCTATCACATGGAATCCTGAGATGAATAATATATGGCCATCTAAGGGGAAGTGAAACAAGTACATGCAGCACAAGGAGTTGAAGATTACACTAATAGAATTAGATGAAGCTTGGTGGAGAAAGTTCCTGTGAGGCATTAATGTTGGCATGAACAATATGGGGAAAATGACAAGTTTCTGTGCTGCAATTCTATGATATCATTGCAAATACTGGCCAATCCATAGGTGATCAAAAATGACTGACTGCTGCACAAACCACTGGAAACTCTGCCTCCATCATGTTGGCTAACAAAACACTTCATTTATTCTTGTCCCTTCTGTAACAGCAGCAGCTATTGAGAAAGACTCCTTGACATTTTCAATATACATGCCTCAGGTTTAGACAAACCACTCTTGATTCCCACGGGCGACCACTGCAATCATTCCAGGTATCAGCAATCAATTCTTTCTATCCTTCTCCACAGAGATGAAAACAATTAAAAGCAAAATGCTAACCTTATGTAAACAGTACTGCTGTTAATGGACCCGGTACACTCCAAGAAGCTAAGGTCTTTTGTGATTAAATCAACGCAGTTTAACCTTGCAATTGCTATCTTTGCCATCTACTCCAACCCTAAAATCCTCCAAGAAATGCATTCTTAGATTTTGGCCAGCTGTTTGTCCTGACTTTAACCTGGCTCCTTCGCTTTTCTCCTTTTAGACCTAACTTTGGATCCACCTATTTAGATTTGGAGTTTATTTAGATTTTATTGTCACACATGCTATCTTTTGTCACCTGTACTCATATTTGCTAATATGTTGTGAAATTTTGTCTGGTAATATTACTTGGAAGTTGTTCCATTACTTGGGAAGTTATGTTAAAAAGTGCTTTACAATTGCAAATTATTGTTTTTGATCTAAATCCGCTTATAGCCTTTTTGAAATCACTGCCTTCATTCAATTTTATGTCCAATTCTTTTGAAAGCACACATCCTGCTGGGATTAGTCCTGCCTTTAGCCCCTCTCATTTCTAATCCAAGCATGGCAGGTCCAGCCATTTGACTATGGGGTGCATCACAGTCAAGCTGACCCAGTCCACAGAGGTGCACTTTATATCCTAGCCCAAATAGGCAATGAAGCAAATAACACTAACTTCCGTTCACCTTGGCTGCTATCAGCACAGATCATGCTATTTCAGGTGCTATCTAACTGAATGCAATGTCATGATTCGGAGATGCCGGTGTTGGACTGGGGTGTAAGTTAAAAATCACACAACACCAGGTTATAGTCCAACAAGTTTAATGTGCTTCCAATTAAACCTGTTGGACTATAACCTGGTATTGTGTGATTTTTAACTGAATGCAATGTAACAGGCTCCATCATGCACTTAGCTGGTCAGAGAGCTGGAGAAGCAACCTCACCCTTTGTAAAACACTTTCAGGACAGTTGAGTATATAGATGGGTATGTCTGCATCAGTGGCTACTGTATTATTATCTTTAATATGAACAGCTGCTAACTAGATCAGATATCAGCTCTGGCACCTTCTCGATGTCACGATGTCCAGTGTGCTCTGCAGCAATGAAGTACTTTTCTGATGTGTCATCACTGTGGCAATGATGGGAAACAATGCAAGTCCAGTAAGATCCCATAAACGGTGATGTGATAAAGGCCAGATAACTTCTTTCAGTCATGTCGGTCAGGAGTTAAATACTGACCATGACACAGAGGAGTTCCTATACTCCTCCAAAGTATAGAGGTTGGAAATTTTACATGCTTCTGAGAGGGCAGACAGGTCCTTTGTCTGACACGTTTTTTGAAAAGTGGCACCTAAAACAGCAGATTGGTTGGGCTTCAGATTGGTTCCACCAGTTAGCGCAACATCAAGGGCCAAAGGGCCTGTACTGTGCTGTAATGTTCCATCTAGAGCAGGATTCCCTCTGTATCAGACTGATACATGAGCTGAGCTTCTACACTCATGATTCTAGATTGGGATTCTCAAAGTCTGGACTGGGAAACTAAACATGTTGCTCAATCTTTTGACGTATCTGCCTCACATGCATGTTTTTAAATGATTCACAAAAAGACAACTTGCCTCACTCATTTTGATCACAAATCTCACCTCAAGCACTTCCTGAATAATGACAGATCAAAATTTCACTGCAGAGCACATCTGATAGCGTAAGGTTCTGGGCCTGTGGGAACAACTTTGAATTCCTCATAAGAACATTACGTTCCTTACTCTAAGTAGACCTTGTTTACTGCAGAATAAATACTGCTGTAAGTCCTGGTATCAATCCCTCCACACTTTCAATTCTTTGACTGGGATAATGAGAAGTGTAATTCCCAATGGAGCCAGTCTGATATTCCTCTTTCCATTGGTTGTCCATGATCTCTGGTGCAGGAACGCAAAGCTCTATGCAATGACCTTTAACCTTAGAAGAACCCTGATCTCTCCAGGAGCTAAATGTGGCAGCCATTCCACTTCAACACAAATTTAAAAATTTGACAACGTCAAATGCATCCTTAAAGTGTTAGTTCCTTGCCTTTAGACTCCCCAAAACGAAGAGCAGCTAAACCTTTGATTGCGGGTAAAAGTTTCCACTCAGATTTTGTGAGTGTTATCACATCGACCATCATTGGCATCTGTTCAAAAGGTAACTGAGATTGATCTGGTCTGCTTGGAAACCTCGGAGCCATCCATCAGGTATGTTTTCTTTCTGCGTAAAGTTCACTCAGCTGATGATTCACATGTGGGAGCAGGGTCTGGAACCTGATCATGCTGTGCGATTATGTCCTGGGCAGATGGCCTCTGATGGAGTTGTAGGCAGGTCTCCAAATGACTTGAGGAATACTGAAGGCCAATGGCAAGTGTCAAGTGTTGCTTCAGCTGCATTGATATCAGCACAGATTTTTTGCATGTAAATCAACCATCTCATTCACAGGGCAATTATTGACCAGCTCCACAGTCTTAAATAAAACAAAGAACTGTGGATGTTGGAAGTCTGAAACAAAAACAAAAAGTTGCTGGAGAAACTCAACAGGCCTGGCACATATGGAGAGAAGCAGAGTTAACGTTTTGAGTCCAGTGACCCATCTGATGATGCCACACCCACTGAGTTTCTCCTGCAGTTTCTGTTTTCGTCACAGTCTGAAGTGCCTGGATATTTCAGATCCAACAACAAACAACTTTCATTCATATCGTCCCTTTAGCCTGGTAAAACATCTCAAGGTGCTTCACAGGAGTGATCAGTTGGTCAAAGAATGACATCTATCTGTACCTCTCTCTGTCTCTGACAAGACAACCCTTAAAACTTACCCCTTTGACCATGCTGTCCTAATATCACCCAATGTGGTTCCGCATCCGACTTTATCTGATTAAAGTCCATGTGAAGTACCTTAGGATATTCTACTAGGTTAAAGAGGTTAAATAAATGCAAATTGTTGGTCATCAAGCCATAGCATTTAATTTTCTCCAGCATCAATATAGGCTGCTCTTTCAACTTTGAACATAATCTAAAAGATCAAGAAGAGCATCCCACTAGAAACCCCAAGAGGAAAGAAAAGTAGGAAATTTTGTAAGCACTTTTGTACTGGGTAAGGACCCCTTGGCTTCTCCCGACACATACATTGGATCACGTTTTGCAAACTGCATGCTCCCAGTTTGCATTTGGGTTTAATGATCTGTCCCCCTTTTAGTCAATAGATGCAAAATGTTCACAAACTTGATTAATCTGTTGAACCATATGAAAAAAATGCACCCTCTGTGACCAATGAGTCCCAGATTTTCTGGCTTAGAGGCAGAGACACTACCAATTGAGCAACAGGAACTCCACCCACCCCCTCCATTTAAGGTTATTGGAATAACAGGTTGTAAGTTTGCAACATGCATTTGCAGCACTTGTCAATGAGATCACTTTAACACACAGCCACAACACAGAGCGATAGTACAGGTACTCCCTTTGCTACTTTTCCAATAAATTGTGAACCCAATGGAAACAATCTTCAGTCTCGTGGGATTGACCTTTTGAAATGACCCTTGAATTCACCCAACTCAAATGATTGGTTACCTATTTCTGCCAGAAAATTGAGAGCCCTGTTGTTAGCACTGAGGCCACAGTGAAGCAACAGTTGAAAATAAAAATCTTTAATGGCCCCATCGGGATTAATCGATACAACACGCCCAAGGTACCTTCTTCAGATTCCACGTCTTCCATTAATGCAACAGTGACTCCCATCTCCTGGCACTTCTTACTGTGAGCCTTTGACTTCATGTGCTTTGTCAAGTTCCCTGAAGAACACAAACAGTGAGGCATTTAGCTGATTCGATGCAGTAAATCACATTTGGCTGCTACTTGGCTGAATAGCCAGTCTCTGCTCAATTAACGTCTCAATGAGGCTAATCTGCTTCCTCAGGCAATCTCCTTCTGAAGTTTCATAAATCATCCTAATGGTACTGGGGTGTAATGTGGCTCAGCATTGGCTGGGTACAGAGGCAAAGCTGATCTATCACACAGTGACAGCAAGGTTGTGATCTAATGACTCAAATGCTCAATTCCCCCCCCCCCTCTGCTTGTATACTTTACAGCTGGTCTCTCATTGCAGGAACCTTGCCAGTCAATCAGTTTTTAGCAATGCAACATCTGTGACAGCAAAACATTCAGCATTGATGCATTGTGTCCTTTATATACAACTAAATGCCTACATTTTAGCAATGTGAGGCACATGTTCCACCCTCCCCCCCCCACTCCCCCATCCCCAGCACACACAGAGGAAGAAGGGTTAACAAATGTAGTATCACAATGGTCCACTTGGGTTGAAAAATCTAGGTTTACTTCCCATTCTGTACTTTGATTATTTCATGGTTATGCCACAAAAGAAAGAACCTGTATTGACCTCGCACCTCCCTCAACCTCAGGTTGTCCCAAAGCATTTTACTATCAACAAAATATTTTTGCAGAGCAGTCACTGCAGCAGTGGTGCAGCCAAATTACATGCAGGAAAAGTCAAACTGCACACTAAAAGATCCCACAACCAGCAATGCATTAATGACTAGATTGACTGTTTTTAATGATGTCAGTTAAAGGATAAATATTGGACAGCTAGGAATACTCCACCGCTCTTCTTTGCAATAGTGACATAGGATTGCTCACGTTCACGTCAGAGCACGTCTGAAAAAGCAATCATTCAACAGCACTGGATTGGATTCATATCCTGGTTGTGGGAGAGAGATTCAAACTATCATCTGATTCAGAGGGGAACATACTTGGCATTGAGCCACAGCTGACACCTCAGTCAAATGTGGGTTTTGTGCCAGAGAATGTTAGCAGGAAATAGCATGAACATGCATACACAACGAGGCAACGATCTTTGCTGCAATCCTGATAGAGGGAGGTTATGTATTTCCTGCGCACATAGTTAGAATATCCTGAGCATGGATTAAGGCGAGGGGTGGGGGTAGTCCCTGAAGAGAGATTACCTGCAAGTATCACTCAAAGTTTCTCTGTCATGTACACCGAAGCTTCAACTCATTTTTCATTTCTCCATCCTTTATCGCTATGGTTTCTAGTTCCTATTCTTTACAAAACATTTCAGCAGAAAGTACCTCCCAACGAGGGAGCTGGTGATCATTTTGCTTCATTACAGCTTGTTGAAATGCTGGCGGCAAGAGCTGCTGCTGAGACTCTACTGCTATACCCAATAACGTAACTATTAAAGAGCTAAGTATCCCTGGGTTTAATTATCAATATGGGTGACTAAATTTGCATAAAATAGCACATGCATTATTGCAATAGCTCAACAGCACCTCATTAGTTGCAAATAAAGAGAACAAACCCGAATTGCTCAGTATAGCCTGATGACCCCTCACCTCAGCCCAACCGATGGGCCAGCAGTGTAACTCTCACACTGCTAAACGCTGTGACATCTGCTAGACAATAGGGGATGTCCAAAGTTACAAAAAGTAAAGAGGGTGACTTTGAAACTGCTGATATAAGAAAAGGACTGACTCCCATTTACGTAATGCCTTTCCTAACCAAAGGCATTCCCAAAGCACCTTAACAGAAGTACATTGTAAAGTTCAGTCTGACATAACATGGCAACCAATTCATGTACAGCAAGTTCCTACAAACATGACACCGATCAGACAGATATGGATGAAGAGATAAAAATTGGTCCATGACAAAGGCCCCTTCCCTTCTTGCATGATAGTGATGGGAGAATCTTTGATATCAAAATGGTTGTCCCACAGGTGGCACAGAAGGAAGGCATTGGCCTGTCTTATGCACCATCAGATTTGAACGTTGTGGGAAAAGACACAAAGCAAGACATCATTGTTCCAATTCAGCTGACTGGTCTCAGAATTCCCCTTTCCAGTTTCAGTAGAGCTGGTGTCAGGAGTACCGGCCACTTTTTATCAGTTGCAGTTTTCCAACAGAAGACCATTGTGTTCCAACCAGAACAGTGCCAGGGGTGCAGGGTGTCTATGGAATGATTAGAGAGACTGGGGCTGTTCTCTCCAGAGCAGACAAAGGGGAGATTTAATCACATTATTTCAAATCGTGAACAGTATTAGCAAAATCATTAAAGATATCGTGCTTAAGTGGCAGGAGGGTAGGTTAATAGAAAGCAAAGACTGAAGGAATTGACAAAAGAACCAGAAGGGAGAGGGGGAGACTGTTTTCAACGCTGTGAGCTGCTGTGGTTTGGAAAACAGTTGTCAGAAAGAGGGGTGAAAGATTCAAAAATAGCTTTCAAAAGAGAATTGGATGAATACATGAGGTTGCAGGGCTACGGGCTAAGGAGAGAGGAGCACGCTAATTGCATAGTTCTTTAAAGAGCTGGCACAAACGTGAAAGGCTGAATGCCTTGCATCTGTGCTGCTTCATTCTCTGATTTTCTGACCAGCTTTGCATTGCATAGTCTTTGCAAGGGTAAGAATTGACAGAAGTTCAACAAAATAGTACAACAAACCCCCTGTTTAAGTTGCCCTAAATTTAACACTGCAAATATAGTGAGGCCTGTATGTCCAATTAGTGTCAGGATTTTGGTTTTGACATCAGTCTGTACTGAGCTCATGTAGAATTACGTGGCTCGATTAGCATCATTTTGGAGCAGCCTTACCCAGTGGCCATCTTTGCCACTTGCTTTCCATTCCTCACACTCGCTTCTGTTTCCCAAGCCCACACTTACAGCAAGTCTTTGGGAAAAGGAAGCAGATGGTGAGAACAAGTGGGAAAGGGAGAGAAAAGCAGGGAGTGGGAAGGTTGGCAATTTGGAAGGTTGGTGATCAGAAAGGACAGCAAGTGGGACATGCTCTGTGCAGAAATTAAATTTAAAAAAAAAGAGTTTGCACATTTCTTTTATACATTTTTTAATTTATTCCATTTTTAACATTATTGCATTTATGAACATGGCATTGTTACGGAGCTGTAGTCCACAAAGAACCTCTTTCGATTAGAGACAGACAGTAGATGGTATCATGCATTTTTCTGAAGACTAAGGCCCTATGAAACTAACTGCAGATTTTGTATCAGCTGTAACGAGAAAACCCGATTTGCTTAAAGTTGCGTTTTTCAGAAATGCAGTCACCACAAGATAGAACGCAGAATTTAGCCGTCCAGCTCATCAAGTATGCTCCACCATTTGATTGTGGCTGATCATGTTTCTCAAACCCATTCTCTTGCCTTCTCTCAGTAATCACTGATCCCCTTACCAATCAAGAACATATCTATCCCGGTTTTAAATACAACAATAAACAAAGGATTATTGTACTTATCTTTCACCTGTAGACATCACTGTGTACCTACGGGTCAACTGCAACACAGTTTAAGTACCAGTTAAAAAAATAATTCTGATACAAGGTCACCAATCTGAAATGTTAACTAATTTCCTCCTTCCACAGACATTATTTCAACACACTCTTTTTGTTTCAGACAAAAACGTCACCCGAAGAACACGGAGCAAAGAACAACCCTAACAGGCAGCTGTGACATTGCCATCTCTCGACAATCCCTCTGACACAGGCCATCTCAAAGACCAGGATTGTCAAATTAGCACTTATTTTGAGTCCGTTCTTCTGCTGTAATTGTGGCCCTCAGCTTTTCAGAAACCTAATTTGAGACTGTCAGAACTAATTTAGCTTGTGACCATGACCAGCGTTATGATGGAAAAGATCCTCTCATCCTGTATTCACATCGAGTAAAAGCCAGTCTTTGTGCTGAACAATCGTGTCAGTTTCCCCAGCCCTGCTTCAGGACAATAGGGAAAAAATACAAGTTTGTTTTCCAGTGATAAATTGCCTTCTGACACAAAACCCTCTTGAAATGTAATTATGATCATTATTAAAAGGAACACTGTGAATGCGGGGGACCCGAAATACAAAATTGCTACTTTTGAAATGCGGCAAAGCTATATCTGAATTGTCTTAACATTGTAACAGCAGCAATTTTAGAAGTTATTTAGTGCAAGTAAGATCACAGTGTAAAAAGATTTTTAAAACCTCAATATCCTGCCAAAAATATGGACCAAATTATTGATATATTTAGTCAACTTGTTCAGGCATTCCTCTGAAGCAAGTGGAACTTGAACAAAAGGTAACAGCATTAGCATTACACCATGAATTATATTTATTTCCTAATTAACCTATTCAGAGAAGTTATTACACACTTCTGGGGCAGGTGGGATTTAAGTCATGCACTCCTGTTCCAGAGATAGGGACACCATCGCTGCAGCACAAGATCAGTACCATGAATTTTACATTGAGTATAAAATATGAATCTCCAGCACTGGTGTAGGTGGTTGCTATCTTGAAATGCAAAACAAAACAGCGGTGATTCAATACGTAACACTTTTTGTGAATGAAGTAACTCTTCAAAGTTGTTTTTAACCACAATCAAAATGTTTTAAAAATTATCAAATTCATTTTCTTTGACATTTAATGCAAGGAATTCAACAAAGTCATTCATTTAACAATAAGGTTTTCTTTTTGCATTCTCTGAGCAATTTTGGTCTTCTGCTGCAACATTACCCTGTTTCAATCCATAAAATGGTCGCAACAACTAACTGCTTCTGAGATTTTTGGTGCATTCAACATTTAAGTGTGCATATACACATTGTACTTCTGGTGATGATGTTAACATCCTGATGGCTCGTCACATGCTTCTCGAGACCAGGTTCTCGTTCTCATGATGCATTTAGCCCTGGGCAAATTCTTCAAGACAGATTCTCTCTTCTTCCATTACTGCACCAGTATTCACAAACACCAAATTCCCTTGTTGCCACATAGTAATTTGAAGACTTAGCAAATGTTATGGCTTTTGGCTATAACCAACCTTGAATTCTAAGCTTTTTGCTGGAATACCTATTTCTATTTGCAGCTCACCCCAGCCAGGTCTGTGTGGATGTGCCTAATACTCGCACCCAGCTTCTTGGCAATGCATCTCCTATCACCTGCTTGAATCCATGAGAGGGGTAAAACCTGTATCTTGGAGGTGAATAATGGAGGCTGACTCCAAATGCAAACAAAGTATTTCTGAGCAGAACTTGGGATTGACTTGTACATTAATTTTAGCACCAAAAAGATTTTGTGCTGTTATATAAACCGGCCCAACGTATTCACCATGATCTTGTTGAGATGTGGCTTTTTGCAATCACGTATGCCTTCAGCACTGCACCCAAGAAGCCAAACATCAAGTATGTCATTGGGCTATTTGACTACATTGGGAGGAAAGGAGCATGAGGAACATGCAACAGTTATTTAAAGTCACATTGCAGGTAGAGTACCATATGCAGTTCTGAGAACAACACCTTAAGGAGGTCACACCTGTCTGAGATGCAGCACAATTAGGTTTTACCAAAATGATACCTGGACACGAAGGTTTAGATTCTGAGGAGAAATTACCCAAACTACAGTTGTATTCTCTGAAATCTAGAAGATTAATGGGAGATTTGATCAAAGTTAAAGTTAAAGGTAAGGATGGTAAGAAACTATTTCCACTGATTAAAGAGTTTAACACCAGAAGATACAGTCTGCAAATTACAGCCGTATTGCCCATATTTTCACTGCTGAGAAGTATTTAATGTGGCAATGGTAGTAAGGCTCATTGAGCCAGCAGTACATGGATGTAAACCTCTCCTGACCTTAGAACCCATCATCTAGGTAGGCAAATCTATTGCAGAACCAAGGTAGAGACACGCTGTTAGCAATGCTATCTTTTAGATGAGATGTTGAATTAAGGTCTCTTCAGCCCTCGTGGATGGATCCAAAGTAATCCCATAGTGGAATGGCAAAGAACAGATGAGTTCTCTGCAATCTCATCAATATTTACCCCTCAACCAACATCACTAAAACATTATTACCAGATTGCCATTTGAGAAAGGTGGCTGACTGCAACTTGGATGCTGCCTTTCCTACACTACAAAACTCAAAGGCAATTATAAATTTGAGAAACACTTTTGGGATGCCCTGAGGTCATGGAAGGTGTTATATTAATGCAAGTCTTCCTCTATTTTCTGCAGTTACCAGAATCACAGCTGTGTAACTTGTTTATTCAGCCTCTGACATGTACACAGCAAAATACATTCACTGGTGGAAAAAAAATGGCAATGACACAATCATTTATGAACATCGGGAAACACTCTCTGCAGTGACAGAGATGGAAGCCTGCAGTTATGAAAGAGTTATACCGAACTAATAATTTGCGCTAATTTCTGGGAATGCACAGATCAATAGAAGCTGGCAGTACCCCTGTGTGTACCACCCGCATGACAGACAAAACTGCCAAAGAAAATTATTCCTCTCGAAAGGGCAGGTGGGCCTCTCAGTTAACAAAACAGTACAAAATACCTTTTATTAGAACAGCAAGTGCCTTCCTTTAAAGACTAAATTTCCTGAAACAGCTGTTTGGATTTTGCTTCCAGTCTACCAACTGTTCCAAAAAAGACCATCAACTGGCAACTTTATATTTACTTTTCAAAATACATTCTGAAATTTTCAATTTATTGCTTTATGGCATGATACCATTCCCCCTGCGGTAGGCTAGTTACGCAAATGCAAAGCAATACCATTCACATGTTGGGCGGGAGTGGATCTGACTGATAGGCATCAGATTTGCCTGGTTAGCTCCCCTTCATTGAGGTCAGGGTTGTCTCTATTTCAAACCAACCTACCTGCCTTAGGCTCTGGGATCAAACCCTGAACCAGGCGAGGTGCCCAAGCAACTGCATAGGATTTAGGATTATTTGGGAGGAGCAGCTGTCTGTTAGTAAGACACTTGCCTCTAAATCAAAAGGTTGTATGTTCAAGTCAGGCTCATGCTCCAGTGCTGCATCATTTGTTGCCCTTTAGAACGAAACATTAAACTGAGGTAGGGACTGCCACCTCAGGCAGATGAAAATAGGAAACTATATTGCAAAAGTGTAGCTTTGTCTTGACCAATTTTTATTCTTCAATCTACATCACCAAAACAGAGTGCCTGGTTATTAATACTTGGCTGTTTACTGCACTCCGCTGTGGTCAAATAGGCTACCACATTTCCCACATTACAACAGTGACTACACTTCAAAGCTACTTCCTTGGTTGTAAAGCATTTCCAATAGTTTGAAATGGTGAAAAGCAGTACAGAAATTTAAGTCCTTTATTCAGAGAAATTCCCACCGACTGCCCTCAGTCTGTGCCTGTCTCATCTCCTCCACTCTCAGAAATGTATGCTGTTCCTTTCTGAAGGAGTTAGTTGACACACCTTCAGCATTACATGCTTCACTAACATCCTTTAATTTATCTATCCCACATCTGCCAAACTGTTAGCTCAGGAGACAGAGGTAAAAACAAATTAAAATTAGAGTTATGAGTGACTTTGGTTGAATCCAATTTGGGATCACAGTGAGAAACAGCAGATAGACCCTCCTGTTTAGTCCTCTTCCTCCTTTGCATGCTCAAAACAATATTGAGGTCTGCTCAGTGACCAGTCGAGTTGCTTTTGCGGAAGTTCAGTACAGACACAGGCCTCTTTCCGAACTGCAACCATTCTGCCATTCTATTATTAACTTAAATTTTGTTCTCACACATTTTCTTTACTTTCTAGTGGGACAGGGAAATCTCTGCATTCTTCAGTAGCAGCCTCTCATGCAATCTCGATTTCTACCTGACTTGGGTCCAAAACTCTGGAATTCCCTCTCTAATTATGCCTATCTGTCTCCTCATTTAAAATACTCAAAAACTCCTATTTCTTTGACTAAACTTTTGGACACCTGTCCTAAAATTCTTCTTAACATTGCTTGCAATTGTTTGAAAATGATCTTGTGACATTTTACTACATTAATTATGCCACAAATGACAGTCATTGTTGCTGTGAACAACAGCAAAACTAAGCTCCCACTGAACCCACGTGCCATCCAGCCACTCTGCCATTTTTAGCACTTCCCTTTCCACATAAAGTGGAGGCCAGATGTCTCAGCAGACAGAAACTCGGTCTTGACCTCACTGCCATGTGTGACGGGGATTCCCACCAGCCATTCCCATGGTGATGGTCACCAAGGATCAGACTTGTTGTGGCAACTCTCAGGTCTTGTCTTTGGAGAGGTGTGGAAATGGGCACAGGATGTGGGGCGTGACTTCAGATTTTGAGGCGCAAGAAAGAGAAAAGACTTTCTCACCTTTGGTTTTGAAGGCAAAGTTACAATAGTTGCAGACGTATGGCCGGAGGTCTGTGTGTGTGCGAATGTGTTTCTTCAGCATGCTGGGTTTCTTGCAGCGAATTCCACATTCCTCGCACACATACTTTCCCCTTCCCCGCCCTCGCACATAAACATAATCTTCATTGGACTTATACCTACAGAAACAATATACAAAAATACAACAGTTAATGAATCTTCCCCCCAAAAAACCTTTAAAAAAAAGCAGGCTAAGTGGCAATTGATGAGGGGCATGGGTGTCTGTGTGTGTGTGTGAGAGAGAGAGTGAGAGAGAGTGAGAGAGAGAGAGTGAGAGAGAGAGTGAGAGAAAGAGTGAGTGAGTGAGAGTGTGAGTGAGAGAGCGTGAGAGAGAGTGAGAGAGAGAGAGAGTGAGTGAGAGTGTGAGTGAGAGAGCGTGAGAGAGCGTGAGCAGGAGGTGGGAGAAAAAAAGGGTCACATCATAGGCTTAGAAGCTTCAGGAAGTATCACCTGACCAAGGGTGACAATGGTTAAAGTAAGGAATGCGGTGGACCTTAAAGAGCATTTGGTGCAATGCGTTGGAACTCCTGTTATTAAAATAGTAAGCTGCTATGGACCCAGACTTGAATGATATTGGCTGTACACTGGGTAGACTGTTCAATTCATTTAAAAAGGAGAAATCAAAGCTACACTCGAAGGCAATACAAGAGTAATGTCCAATATAAACCCTGGCAGGACTTTCCCTTCTCTTGAAGAATGACACCAGTGTTAAGCAGTTAGAAAGGAACTCTTACATTTATATAGTGCTTTTCATGACAATTGGATGGCTCAAACCTTTTTACAGCCACTGACATACCTTTTGAATTGTAGGCACTGTTCTAATGTAGGAAATGACAATTTTTGCACTGCAAACTCCGACAAACAATTATGTGGTAACAGTAAAATAATCAGTTTAGTGCTCTTAGTTCCGGATAAAATATGAGCCTCTGCTCTTCTTCAAAACAGTACCACAGGATCTAATAGATCAGGTGGGGACGGCCTCCATTTAAGGTCACATCAAAGATAAAATGTATTTTTTTATGGAAGACAATTTGAAATTTCTACCACCTTTTGTGTGAAGAAATGAATCCTAGTTTCAATCATGAAAGATTCTGACACCTACTTACAGACTAAATCTTCTAGTTTTAGGCTCCCCAAGCAGCAAAGAAAATTCTTTTGCTCGATCTGTTCCCAGATCCATTCCTCTAAATAACTTAACCTTAAATCAAAACAAACACACATTTTCACATTCTAACATACACACCTGCCTTGAAGAAATATTTATATGCTTCTTATTGGTCTTCCCTGTTATTAGCACATTATCTAGAAAAATGGTGATCTGGGGTAGACCCTTGTGAAATGTTCTCCATCATCTGCTGAAAAATTGCACAGGCTGACAATGAGGCGCTCTTCCTCCAGGCGTCGTGTTGCCATGGTCTGGTGATGACGGATATATAAGGATCACAAATTCACCTGCACCTCCACACACATCATTTACTGCATCCGCTGCACCCGATGTGGCCTCCTATACATTGGGGAGACAGGCCGCCTACTTGCAGAACGTTTCAGAGAACACCTCTGGGACACCCGCACCAACCAACCCAACCACCCCGTGGCTGAACACTTTAACTCCCCCTCCCACTCTGCCAAGGACATGCAGGTCCTTTGCCTCCTCCATCGCCAGACCATGGCAACACGACACCTGGAGGAAGAGCGCCTCATCTTCCGCCTAGGAACCCTCCAACCACAAGGGATGAATGCAGATTTCTCCAGCTTCCTCATTTCTCCTCCCCCAAACTTTTCTCAGTCCCAACCCTCGGACTCAGCACTGCCTTCTTGAGCTGCAATCTTCTTCTCGACCTCTCTGCCCCCACCCCCTCTCCAGCCTATCACCTTCACCTTAACCTCCTTCCACCTATCGCATTCCCAACGCCCCTCCTCCCTACCTTTTATCTTAGCCTGCTTGGCACACCCTCCTCATTCCTGAAGAAGGGCTTATGCCCGAAACATCGATTCTCCTGCTCCTTTGATGCTGCCTGACCTGCTGTGCTTTTCCAGGAACACATTTTTCAGCTCTGGTTAAGCACCTGCCCATCATCCCTTCTGCCTCCTCCCACTTAGCTAATTTCCTAAATTTGTCAACAATGCACCCATACTGCCAAAAATGAACTTGCCCCCCACAATCCACAAATACCACATCAAAATCTCACATACATCTCTCATCCCACACTTCACAGCCAGACACCCCTCAGATGAATACACTGACTTGCCATTCCTGAGCTGTATATTATCTAGTAGGACAGAAATCCTTTCAAAATAATCCAACTGACTGAAACCCAATCTGGTTGGAATGGGAGTGTGCTGGGAGGTTGGGAGTTGGTGTACTGACCACTTAACCCAGCATTAGGTTTATCATACTATGACATTAACCACTGCACAGGGATAGCACATGCCATTAATTTAACAGTCCTTGAAGTGAAACACCAGGCACTAAATCACCTTGTGATTTAGGTGTTGAAAATAACAGAACTCTGGCTGAAAATGATGGGCTCTCCAGCAGCTTGGTTGAATTATGTTTGGCTGGATGCAAAACCCAGATGCCGACTTTCTCTTCA
The DNA here is from genome assembly GCF_037043375.1 of Chiloscyllium plagiosum. Classification (NCBI taxonomy): domain Eukaryota; kingdom Metazoa; phylum Chordata; class Chondrichthyes; order Orectolobiformes; family Hemiscylliidae; genus Chiloscyllium; species Chiloscyllium plagiosum. The sequence continues at coordinate 23,538,292 of NW_028270168.1, forward strand.
AAGTTTATTTTGATGTGATTCACCTTGTCAACCTTTACGAGTCCCTGCAAAAAGAAATTTCGTTTCCTCAGGTTTTGCTCCCCTGCTGGTATCACAACATAGACGCATACTTTGGATGATAAGATAAAGCCATACAATTGACTCATTTCTCCCCCATTCCACATTCAAGAATATCAGTTGGTGAGGGAGGGCTTTAAACAACCCCGCACTTTGCACTCACCGTTATAATGCAAACAGAAGCACTGACTGTGAAACTACTGAATACTTCCCCTGAAACATTTCCCTTTCTCTTTGGGCTTTGAGCCAGTCTTTGGTATAACCGTAGATACCAAACTCTTTCTTGAATGAGATCTTACTGCTCAGAAGGGCAACAGATGCAACTGTGAAGCTATTTTTTCTTGGGTTGCAGTTCTAATATTTTCATATCATTTGCATCAGACAAACAAATGCAATGACACAAGGTTCTTTATTTTAGCTCTGGGTTGCACAAAGGGGGTTTACAGTACGGCACACCATCTGTATCTGTGCTCTGCTTTTGAGTCAGCAAATTATATATGCATCAGCAGACAGTGACTGTTTTAACTGGCAACAGAGTGAGCATTGTCAAATAAGCTCTAAGCATTTTCGCCATATTTCACCTTGAACGGTTTTGTCAGAGTTCCTGACCTCTGTGAAAGAAGAATTTTCATAGATATTTTCCCCCCCATTTATTCATAGGATGTGGCCTTATTGGCAAGGTGTGGATTTATTGCCCATTTCAAATTGCCCTAAAGGTGGTGGTGACCAGCTGCCTTCTTGAACCATGGCAATCCATTTGGCATGGGTACACAGAATACTGTTAGGGATGGGGTTTCTGCACTTTACTTCACATTGACAGCGAAGGGACCACAAAGTGATCCCGAGTCAGGGTGGTGTGAAAATTAGGGGAGAAAGTGAGGTCTGCAGATGCTGGAGATAAAAGTTGAAACTTTATTGCTGGAACAGCACAGCAGGTCAGGCAGCATCCAGGGAACAGGAGATTCGACGTTTCGGGCACAGGCCCTTCTTCAGGAATGAGCAGAGAGTGTTCAGCAGGTGAAGATAAAAGGTAGGGAGGAGGGACTTGGAGGAGGGGAGTTGGAAATGTGATAGGTGGAAAGAGGTCAAGGTGAGGGTGATAGGTCGGAGTAGGGTGGAGGCGGAGAGGTCAAGAAGAAGACTGCAGGTCAGGAAGGCGGTGCCGGGCTGGAAGGATCCGGCTGAGACAAGGTGGGGGGAGGGGGGATGAAGAAACTGGTGAAGTCCAAGTTCATCCCCTGCGGTTGGAGGGTTCCCAGTCGGAAGATAAGACGCTCCTCCTCCGACCGTCGGGTTGTTGTGGTTTGGCGGTGGATGAGTCCAATGACCTGCATATCCTCGGTGGAGTGGGAGGGGGAGTTGAAATGCTGTGCCACAGGTTGGTTGGGTTGGTTCGTCCGGGTGGCCCAGAGGTGCTCTCTGAATCGCTCCGCAAGTAGGCGGCCTGTCTCCCCAATATAGAGGAGGCCACACCGGCTGCAGCGGATGCAGTAGATGATGTGGGTGGAGGTGCAGGTGAATCTGTGGCGGATATGGAAGTTTCCCTTGGGGCCTTGGAGAGAAGTGAGGGGGGAGGTGTGGGCGCAAGTGTTGCACCTCCTGCGGTTGCAAGGGAAGGTGCCGGGAGTGGTGGTTGGGTCGGTGGGGGGTGTGGATCTGACAAGGGAGTCGCGGAGGGAGTGGTCTCTACGGAAAGCTGATAGGGGAGGGGAGGGAAATATATCCTTGGTGCTGGGGTCTGTTTGGAGGTGGCGGAAGTGACGGCGGATGATGCGCTGTACATGGAGATTGGTGGGGTGGTAGGTGAGGACCAGTGAAAATTAATTGGAAGTGGTCTTGCTGGCAGTAATGTGGGTACTTCCTCCTTGTTTTTCTTAATGATAGGCATTGTGGGTTGCCTGGAGAGTGCGTGGGTGGGGTATTTATCTATTTTATGGGAGAGGTAAAGAGGTGGCTGGCTGAATGATGCGGCTCACATAGATTTAACTATATTGTGTCCCAACTCTTCCCTTCTTCTTTTCTGAAAATGTCAAGATACAGCTCCATAGATGCTTAAAGCCCTGCTCTGCTTTGTCTACTGTTCATAATTAGAGTCCATGCAAAATGTTAGTAGGTCAATAATTTCTGGATCTACTATGTTTTAGCAACTGAACTGGGAATAGTGAGAGAGGGGAGAGGCTTATTTATTTGTTTCAATTCAACCAACCTTCAGGGTGATGGGCAGTTTCAGAGGGTTATCTTCTGATGCAAACACTGTTCAACAGGAGGCACAAACTATCGTTTGCAGTGAGTAAGGCAATAAGACCAAAAAGGGATGTCATTTAGCACAGCACGATGCCAGAAATAGTCATGAAATGGACGACTAATTACTCTGCTGAGCTTGAAGAAGTTTATTCCCTTCTCCAATAAACAGCCACCCGAACCATTGGAACAAGTGGGTAAGGCCCAGCTTTAAGGCTCATTGAAAGAATGAGACCTCCCATAGTTGACTGGTCCTTGAATAATGCGCTAGGATTAGAGTTTACTCTGAAGCATAAGATACTTACAGGGTAGACAGCCACAAACTGACACCACTAACAGACAAAATAAAGGTGGGACTTTTCCATTCAAACCAGTGTGTTTCTTCATTTCCCTTTTCTTGTGAAGCAGTGTCATATGTTAATCTCCTTTCTCCAGTCAAGAGGCTGGATGAGAGAAAATCTCCCACGTGTCTAGAACTGCCCTCTGAGACTAGCCTCTTTGAAATGAAAGATTTCCTCTTTATTTTTCAATTCCTGCACGGAAGCAGTGGGGAGATGTGTGAAGAAGGGAATGTGAATGATTCAATGTCAAACCATTCTGCCAATATACATACTGCTGTACGACTGCACTGTTTCAATAAACAATGCTAACTGACTGACATTCATCAGAAGCAAATACTCAGTGGAATCACCACTAAGTGCTTGTTTGGGCTATAGTCTCAAAACTAATTAAAACTTGCACCAACGACTAAACATTTTGCACCTCGTAAAATCCTAAATTGGCAGCAGAGTTCCACACTCGACTAGTTTCAAGTGTGCATCTCAAGTCTGTTAGCTGAAGACTGTGTTACACACAATCTTTAATAATCTGCAAGGTCAGGGCTATAATTTTCTTCACTGCACTATACAATCATTAACTTTACAGCAATGTTTCATCCTGATTAATCTTCATTCCAACTTAATATCAACCTCTCTCCTCTGCAGAGTAACTACAAGCTCTGAATAAATGCGACAACACTGACAGATTTGTTTTGGGGTGTGGTTTTTGGTGGATATGGTCTCAGAGCATTATTAAAAAATGCTGTAAAGTAAACATTGAAAATGAGAACATCAAAGTCCCATGTGATCATGCAAATAAAAAGGTTCAACTCTCAAGCACCGGGATCAGGATTCACATCAGATGTCATTTCAATGATGTGAGCTTCACAAAGTTTATTGTGGTATGTTCTGTGTTTGGCTATCCAGAAAAAAAGAGGTATAGGTCATTGCAAGTGAAATGATGTATGTAACCTTTTATATAATGATGTTCATCATTCACAATTTATGCTCCTCCACACTGGGTGATCAAACACAGATTGGGTAATTATTTTGCTGAGTATTTCCCATTTCCACCTGGACCTCTCTGTCCCTGACCTCCAACATTGCCCCAATCTCAATTTGGAGTTTAACAACTTTACATCTTGACCACGTGGTAATGATTCTGCAGCTGCCACTTATACCTCTTTTAGCCCCAAGTTTAGTTGATTGTTTTGTCCTACATACTGCCTTTTTTTCTCATTCCATAATCTCTTTTGTCATTTAACCATTTCTGTTCTTCACTCTATTACATCCTTTCCCCTGTGTTCTTTCCTTCTCTCCCCCTATCTTATCTCCATGTCTGGACTGTTGTTTAATTTCTAACTTTTGAGTTTTGATCCAAATCATTGGTCTGAAAGGCTAACTCTGTTTCCTTCTCCACATATGCTGCTTGGCCATTTGCGTATTTCCCATATGTCTGTTTTATTCCAGGTTGCCAGAATTTGGGTCTGAAACAATTGTGCTAAACGTACGAGGGTAATTACAAAGGAGTGTGAACAGATTTGGCTGGAGTGAACTGGGAAAGGAGTTTAGTCAAAAAGACTGTTGAACAATGTCAGACATTTAAGAAAACAGTTCATGACACACAGCAAAGATATATCCCAGTGAGGAAGGAAGATTCTCAAAAGGGGATAAACCAATCACGGTTAAACAAGGAAGTTAATGATAGCAACAAATTGAAAGAGAAAACATACAATGTTGAAAAGATTAATGATAAGCCAGAGGTTTAGGCAAGGTTATTTTTAAAAAAAATCAACAATGATGATGAAAAAATAGCAAAAAGAGGGAGAAAATAAACTTCGAGTGTAAACTAGCAAGTAACATCAAAATGGATAGGAAGAGCTTCTTAAAAAGGAAGCTTCAGACTGAAGTGAACATGGGCCCCTTACAGAATAAGGCTGGAGAAATAATAATGGCAGAGGAGTTGAATAAATACTTTGCATTAGTTTTCATGGTAGAAGACACTAATAGCATTCCAAAAACACTAAATAATCAAGGAGCAAAAGGAAAAGAAGAAATAAATACAATAACTGTCACTGGAGATTAAGTACTATGAAAAATAAAGGGACTAAAGGCTGATAAGACCCCCCGATTTGATGGACTGCATCCTAGAATGATGAAGAGAATAGCTATAGAGAGAATGGATGCACTGTTAGTAATCTTCCTAGAATCCTTAGATTCGAGAAATGTCCCAGCAGATTGGGAAACTGGCAATGCAAGACCTTTATTCAAAAAGGAAGGAGATAAAAACATTTAATTATAGACAGATTAGCTTAATATCCATCTTTGGAAAAATGTGTAAGGTTGCAGCAAAGGATATAGTGCACATCATTTAAAAATACAGGATATAAATCAAACAGAAGAGTCAGCGCAGCTTTGTAAAGGAAATACCATGCCTGACTAATGTATTAAAATACTTTGAGGAGGTAACAAGCAGGATAGGTAAAGATAACCAGTAGATGTAATATATTTTGAATTCCATAGAATCCCTATAGTGTGGAAACAGGCCGTTCGGCCCAACAAGTCCACACTGACCTTCCGAAGAATAACCCATCCAGACCCATTCCCCTACTATCCTATATTTACCTCTGACTAATACACCTAGCCTACACATCCTTGAACACTATGGGCAATTTAGCATGGCCAAATCACCTAACTTGCATGTCTTTGGATTGAGAGAGGAAACCGAAGCACCTGGAGGAAACCCACGCAGACACGGGGAGAATGTGTGGAGTTTGCACAGTTGCCCGAGGCTGGATTCAAACCCAGGACCCTGGTGCTGTGAGGCAGCAGTGCTAACCACTGAGTCACTGTGCCACCCTCCAAAAGGCATTTGACAAGATACTGCACAGAAGGTTACTTAACACGTTTTTGGGGTAATATATTATCATTAACAATTAATTGTTATCCAACAGAAGACAGAGTTGGGATAAAGGAGCATTTTCAGGATGGCAACCTGTAACACAATGCTGCAATTCTTTAAATATTTAAGAATGACTTGGATGAGCAAAGTGAATGTACCGTCGCCAGGTTTGCGAATGACATAGAAGTAGGTGGAAAGGCAAGTGGTGAGGGTCTGCAGAGGGATATAAACATGTTAAGCAAGTGGGCAAAAGAATTGGCAGATGGAATATAATGTGGAAAAATGTCGGTTATACACTTTGGCAGGACGGTTAGAGGAGCTGAACATTAGTCAGGATGGCAGAAAGATGCAGCATAGAGGTTTGGGGATGAGGGGGTCCTTGTGCATGAATCATCAAAAGCGAGCATACAGGCTCAGTGGGGAAGGCAATGGAATGTTGACCTTTAACTCAAAAGAGAATGGAGTGTAAAAGTAGGAAGTGTCTTGCTAAAATTACATGAAACATTGAAGTTAGAACATGCCTAGAATACTACGAATAGTTTGGTCTCCTTATCTAAGGAAATATATACTAGCATAGGGTACAGCCTAGAGAAGGTACACTGGGTTGATTGTGTGGATGGAGGGATTTTCCTATGAGGAGAGATGGCATGGAGTGGGTCCGTACTCATTGAAATTTAGAAGAAGAGGCAACCTTATCGAAACACAAGATTCTTGACAACGTAGATTTAGAAAAGTTGTTTCCTCTTCAGGGAGAGTCTAGGACCAGAGAGCATAATCCTTCCCAAAATGGGTCACCCAGTTAGGACAGAGATAAAAGGGATTTCTTTTCTCAGAAAGGAACTGAATCTATAGATTTTTATTTTACTGCAGAGGAGTTCTGAAGCATATTCAAGACTGAGATATAAAGCTGTATAATCAATAGCGGTTTATGGAGAAAAGGCAGGAAAGTGGAGCAGAGGAATACCAGCTCTGTCATGATCTCATTGAATGGCAGAGTAGACATGATGGGTTGAACGGCCTACTTCTGTTCCTACGTTTTATCATTGGGTGTACTTTGCTCTGTTCTCACTAGCAACTTTTCCTCTAAGCTGTGTGGCTGTGCAGCCACATGGAGGGTCTGTATGCAGGTCTGTATGCACAGATAGACATGCCATGCTTGGACTTCCAGCACCACATGTTACTGCTGTGCACAACCTCATGGTTTGCATGATGGCAGGAAAGGTGAGAGGGAACATAGCTCACCCCATGTCCACATACAGGTACTCCTCAGCCAAACTGCAAACAGACAGCCAAGGGGGCAACTCCAACGCAACTTGCCAAGTGCAAACTGTTCAATATTGCCTTCACCAAATCCAACAAAATGTAAATTGGTTTGGATGTAAAGCAATCCTTCACCTGATGCCGTCAGATTGTCTGTGGGTGCTCTGGTTTAAACCTGTCCCAATGTCAAATCCTGCATGTTAAACAAGAGGATCACAGATGATGAGTTTAATACATTCTTATTTTTAAAGCAATGCTAGCTTCGATAGATCACATCTATACTGTGACAGATGTAGAACTTTATTTGGGAGATGAGGTTTTCTTTTTAAGATATTCTATTCCTTTTTTGTTTTGCATTTTTCAATATCAAAAGCTGGTCAGAAGGATTTTGGAATTACCCTCTTCCTCATCTGTCACACTGAAATCAGTCACTAAATGGTGTGGGCATACTCTTCTGCATCAAGGCATCGCAATCATAGAATCCCTACAGTGTGGAAACAGGCCATTAGGCCCAACAAGTCCACACCAATCCTCCGAAGAGTAACCAACCCAGACCCATTTCCCGACCTTATTGCACTACATTTACCCCTAACTAATGCACCTAACCTACACATCCCTGAACACTATGGGCAATTTGCCACAGCCAATTCACCTAACCTGCACATCTTTGGAGTGTGGGAGGAAACCTGAGAACCCAGGGGAAATCCACTCAGACACGGGGAGAATGTGCAAACTCCACACAGACAGTCGCCAGAGGCTGGAATTGAACCCAGGTTCCTGGTGCTGTGAAACAGTAGTGCTAACCACTGAGCCACCGTGTCGCCCGCAATGTTGAAGATTGCTGGTCCCATCACTTCTCACCACTTCCTAACCTGAAAATGTTGCTTCATTAGGGATGTGGTTTTAGCAAAAACAGTGGAGCTGGCTCTCACACAGCCACAACTATGCAACATGTTTGGATTGTTCAGTATCAGTGTCAAAAAACAGATCTAGCAAAGATTCCAAAAGGACATGGTGAATCAAACACTACTTTTCAAATTGCAGGTTAAGATGATGCATTAGCCGAATGTTCTAAGCCATGATCTAAACTGGCATATCAATCTGAGAAAGTGAAGTACCTGTATATGATGGTGGTTTATGACATTGTAATTCTAAACTGCAATCATTAACAATTATACCGTACAAGATTAGCCACACACAGAGGGAACATGAAGAGCAGGAGGAGGCCATTCTGTCCTCCCAGGCTTGCTCTGGTGTTTAGTTGTTTATGGCTGAACAATATGTCAACTCAATTATTTACACTAGCGCCATCTCCCTTCTAAAAAAAGTATCAGTCTTGTGAGTTTCAAATATATGAGGTACTGAAACTTTTTTTTGGGGGTTGGGATTCCACATTCATACTCTTCTCTGAATAGTCAGCACATGACTACTTAATGGTGACTTGCATGGACAAAGTTCTTACTCAATGTGCACAGTTGCAAAAGCAGCCTGAAAAATTCTTCACTCATCTCCGCAGTGTAAAACGTTAGATCTAACCACAGTTTATAGGTGAAATAGTAGCTCAAGGTATTGAGAATCCACCTCTGCACTATTGGTTCGGGAATCCCAGACTACTTAGCCAAGTGCTGTAAAAAGAGTGGCACACTAGACAAAGTGGTGCTAGACACATCTAGAGCCTGGACTCCCAGCAAAGTGACAGCAACTTGGCACTGATGAAAATCTGGAACAATCATTGAATGGAAAGTTGGAACGTGCTGCATTATACTCAGGAGCTGTCTTTGAATAGAAAAATTAAGTTATGCATGGATAAAAGAACTGTCGGTCATCCTCTAATGTAACAAACTAAGGAAGTAACAGCCTTCGTTGGATTATGATCAGGCTGAAAATTAGTTTTCACATACACCGCCAATGGCAAGGTTACCGGCCTGGAAAACAAACAGTGTAGATTGTAATAATAATAATAAAAAAAGAATTCTAAGGTGCTAGACTGCCAAAAAATAAAAAATGCAGCTCATGGAGAGACGTTGTAGGTTCTAGTACCTTAGGTTGTACTCTGAATCAGAGGATTGTGGATTCAAGCCCCAATCCATTCATTCACGTACATTACATAGGCAAGTGCTTCCCAAACCTTATTTATAAGACACCTCAGTGAGATCCAGGAGAGCAAAAGCCTATCAAGGATGACACAGGGTTGTTATAACTCAGTTAGAGTCCACAACTGCCGTTGCTGCCTCCGAGTACAACCCTAAGATTTGAACTCGCAATGAGACTTGTGCACACTCTGAGATACCTGATCTGGGCTGCCTTTTAGACGTGATGTTAAATTGAGACATTGTCAACCAGACAGAGGTTTGTCAGGCTGTTTGTCAACTCTTCTAGTACTCAAATTAGCCGCTTTGTTTTATTATATTACACTGTCATATTACAGCATTGCAAAAGTATTTCACTGGCGGAGAAGTTGTCAGAGATGTCAGAGTTAGAGAAAGGTGTGAGAAAAATAAAAAAACTTTCACTTCAACCCCATATGTGGTTCGATTCAACAACACTAAAACAGAACACAAGACAACTTCACAATCAACAGTGAAAACTAAACCCAGACATGTTTTCCTCCAGACTAATGCCAGTTTGGCAGAATTAAAAATCATTGTCAGTGTAAAATATGCACTTACAGCAGAATAATATATCTGTAACAAAGTATCATGACATTAAAAAAAATAACATAGACGATTTGTATTTGTATTTAGAAGACCCTTTAATATGAACATAAAGTGCCCCAAAGCGATTCATAGAGGTAAAATCATGAAGGCAAATCCAAAGCCGGATTATTTAAGAGTGACTAAATGCTGAGGGCAAGGAGATGGGCTTGAAGTTGGGCACTGGGGGGAGTTCTCAAATAAGATGCAGGAGGTGCAGTGGATTAGGGACACAAAATGAGATCTGGCCTGGATAACTAAAAAGACATGTCATCCTGTTGGAATGGAAGAAGGGATTGCTAACTCCCAATTCACATGAATAGAAATTTCTGGGACAGCTGGTTGATGTAACAGAGTTAAGAAAAATACAAGTCTTGAAACAAATTTTAAACATAATGATGAGATTTTGAACTGTAGAATTAGGTGACTAGAAGTCAATATACATCAGTCAGCAAGAAGCAGTGACAGGTAACGACAGCTCAGTGTGGGATCTGGACACACATAGCAGCGTTCGGGATGAGCTGCAGATTACACAGAGATCGCCCAGGAGACAATAGTCAGGCTGCAAGTCTGCAGGTGACAAAGTCATGGATGAGGTGATCAGCAACTGAGGGGCTGATGCCATGACAAAAATGGGCAAAATTCCAGAGCTGGAAGTCAGTGGTCTTCATGAGGCAGGGCATTTAGGGTTGGATGCTCAACTCAGCTTTAGTAAAATTGCATGAAGACTGGCTCAATCTGCATTAGCAGCCAAGCAACAGCTGGATCAGTGTCAAGATAGTGATTGGATGATGGATTCCTGGATAGATAAAGCAAACTTATCAGGAAAACTGGTTTGCACTTAGGTTATGTTTCAAAGTAAATTTGGAAACATGGTGGAAGAAGCCACTTGGCCTGTTAAGGCTGTGCCGGTTCTTCACATCTGATCAACTATTACTCTGACACACCAACTATCCAACTATTACTCTGACACACCAACTATCCAACTATTACTCTGACACACCAACTATACAAGTATTACTCTGACACACCAACTATCCAACTATTACTCTGACACACCTGCATCTTTCACATAGTTCTACAAGTTCCTCTTTTTTAAATATTTACTTTTACAAGTTACTATTCCACCATTAGGAACTTTTACTTGTTTGTTGTTTGTGGTCGTCAAATCTGGCAGCCATTTTGGACACAGCAACAGCCTTCAAATAACGATGAGGAGATTTACTTAATCAATCTGCTTTGGTTCCTTATGGTGAGTGAGGGGTGGGGGCCAAAATTCTTCTTCTTTGAATCATGTCACTCAGTGCTTGACATGCAGGGCAGGCAATTAGGCTTTGGTTTAGTATTTCGTCTAAATGACAACAGCCCTACTAATATGACACCCCTCTGCACCATGCTAGAGTGACAAGCTTTATTATAAGCCCAGAATTAAATATAAATAATCAGCATAAAGCTATCCACACATCTGGTTGGTACCAGTGCTTATATACCACTAGTCTCCTCCCATCCTACTTCATCTAACCTATCAGCTTGCTGTATCCCTCAAGTGCTTATCTCACTTCTCTCTCTCTCTGCCCCAAATAAACTATTTGCCTAAACAGTTGCATGCGGTAGCAAGTTGCACATTTTTAACATTGTGTGTGTGAAGAAGTTTCTTGTAAATTTCTTATGGAGTTATCTCCTGTTTTATTTATGGTCCCTAGCTTTTAGCCTCCCCTTGAAGTGAAAATATCAGCTCCGTGTCAACTTTATCAAAACCCATCCAGTGGTGAGGCAAACAGAAGAGGGGGTTGCCAAATCCAGATCCGATGAATTGAAAGTTTTGAGGCAGCTGGTTGAAGTAGCAGAATTAAGAAAGAGCAAGGCTTTGAATAGATTTAAACATGATAAGAAGATTTTAACCTGTAGCACTGGGTGAAGACTTCTACCAAGTCCCCCCTCAGCCTACATTTATCAAACTAAACAGGCTCCAATCTGATGAATCTTTCCCGGTGTTATATTGATCTGTGATCCACTGCATTGGGAACAGCACATATAATGCTTGGAGTCCTTGTCAGTCATCACAAGTTGACATTTTCTGGAAGACTTACTTAAAGTTTCACCAATTCTAATGCCATTTGTATATTTCTAATTCGAAGAGCCTTCATTAATCACAGTTCTAAAATTAAAATCAGGTCTCAGGACATATGCGCCCTTGAGAGTCTGGCAAGTACAAATATTGGATTTGTACTGGAGTCTGCAGTCTAGTTTTTTAAAAAATCAATCAGCCTATGTTTGAAGTATCAGAATTTTCTTATTCTGCTTAACTGAATCTGGAGAATTCAGCACAAAGGCAAAGGGTGACAACCTTTGCCCTTAGCACTGGCACTGAGGTTTAATGATGTTTTATTGTTGTGGGCTGTCAGAACAACACAGTGGATCAGCCTTGGCTACGGTTTCATCTGCTGGATTGCAATGAAAAGGTTGCCAAACCAGAAACTACCTATTCGTCCACTTAGTGTAGACCTGTACAGAAAATAAATATATGTATATGGCCATTCAGTCTATCATGCACATACTGGCTTTTGACGGTATTATCCAATTAATTCTATTCCCTGGCACTGTCTCCATTGCCCTATAAATGATTTTCCTTCAAGCATTTTTGTTAATTATATGTGAACATCACTAGTGAATCTGCTTATACAGCCCTTTCAGGAAGCCCATTGTAGATCTTAATAACCCTGGTAATTATAGACCAGTGAGCCTTACTTTGGCTGTGGTTAAAGTGTTGGAAAAGGTTATAAGAGATAGGATTTATAATCATCTAGAAAGGAAAAAGTTGATTAGGCATAGTCAACTCATTTTTATGAAGGGTAGATCGTGCCTTACAAACCTTATTGAGGTCTTTAGATTAGATTCCCTACAGTGTGGAAACAGATCCTTCAGCCCAACAAGTCCACATCAACCCTCCTAAGAGTGACCCACCCAGACTCATTTTCCCCTGACTAATGTACCTAACACTATGGGCAATTTAGCATGGCAATTCACCTGATCTGCACATCTTTTGAGTGTGGGAGGAGACTGGAGCACCCGGAGGTAACCCATGGGGAGAATATGCAACCTCCACACAGCCAGTCATGCGAGGTGGGAATCGAACCCGGGTCCCTACCGCTGTGAGGTAGCAGTGCTAACCACTGAGCCACCATGCCCATTCCAAGTAGTTGAACTAACGATGCTTCAAAACAATGGATAGTCATCACTGGGATTTGAACCCAGGATCTCCTGTTTACTAGACAGGTGCTTTAATCCACCAAGTCACAACTTTGAGTAGGTGACCAAACAGGTGGATGAGGGTAAAGGGGTTGATGTGGTGTATATCGATTTAAATAAGGTGCTTAATAAGGTTCCCCACTGTAGGTTATTGCACAAAATACAGAGTCATGGCATTGAGGGCGATATAGCGGTTTGGATCAGAAATTGGCTAGCTGTAAGAAGACAGAGGGTGGTGGTTGATGGGAAATATTTATCCTGGAGTTCTGTTACCAGTGGTGTACCGCAAGGATCTGTTTTGGGCCCACTGCTATTTGTCATTTTTATAAATGACATGGATGAGGGCGGAGATGGATGGGTTAGTAGATTTACAGATGACACTCAGGTCGGTGGAGTTGTGGACAGTACCGAAGGATGTTGCAGGTTAAAGAGGGACATAGATAAGCTGCAGAACTCGGCTGAGAGGGGGCAAATGGAATTTAATGCGGAAAAGTGTGAGATGATTCACTTTGGAAGGAACAACAGAAATAAAGAGTACTGGGCTAATGATAAGATTCTTGGCAGTGTAGATGAGCAGAGAGATCATGTCCATGTACATAGATCCCTGAAAGTTGCCACCAAGTGTATGGCAAGGAAGCTGTTACTTGTCCCATTGAGACCACCCGAAGCCAATTCCCACTCCTCTGCCCTTTGCCTCTCACTCTGCAAATTTCTAATCTTATTCCCTTCTGAAAGCCACAACTGACTGTCCCCCCACCCATCCTCTCAAGTGATACACCGGATAAGAAGCCAAAGACTTCATTTGCCCAGACGTAATTGGTCCGAAATGCAAAGAAAGCAGGGAGTGCTCCCAATGTCCTTCCCATGATTGACTTCTTAAACCAACACCAAAATGAGTCAACTGGTCATTGCTGTTTACTCTGTATAAATTGGCTGTTGTGATTGCCTATGTAACCACAGTGACAATACTTGGAAAGAGATTAAATTATTTGAAATTATTATTGAAACGTGCCCGATTTGTATGAAGAAAAATAAATCAAAATAACTTCTCACAGAAAGCAGAAGGGTTATGCAGATCCCTCTGATTTTACCAAGCCATGTTAACATCTCTGTAAAGGACGGAGCTTTGTTATCCCGTTAAATCAGTCTCCTGATGCTCAGCAACTCAGGAGGAAGTTCACAGAATTTTTCCCTGAAATGGCCCGACTTTTTGCTCAAAACAAGAAGTTTCAACAATCAAAACTTGTAAACAGACTGAGAATTTCAAAGCCTTAACAGGGAGAGGAATGGAATTGGCCGTTAGGTTGAATTTTGAGATTAAAAATCATTGGCTTCGGTCTTCCCAACAAACAATTACTTCTGTCACTTAGAAGAGCTCTGGGTCAATCATTCTCTCCAAGACTGTGGAGTCATGCTCATTTTGCTTAAGGTCCATATACTTTTGTTGGGCGAAGGCATAACGGAACAACGTAACCAAGACAGGCATGTGGAGGTGAGACTTAGATCCTCAAACTCTAACTGGATGGCAGAATAGGTTCAGGAGGCTGAATGGAGTCCTCCTGTTCCTGTGTTATGTCAGAACAATGCCATTAATTTGATCGTACATCTCTCTTTGAAATAAGCCCAGCTCCTTCTATTTAAAAGGGTTGCAAATCAGTCTCACTTGCTTTGACCATAAATCTCACTCCTTGGCTGAGGATGCTCAGCCTTCATATTTAATCTATACTACATCATTGGAAATGGCTCATTACCCACCAAACATTCCTGTGTAGAAACAAGGTCACATTTCATCAATTATTTCACAGAAGAGAACCAATAGATATTGATAGTGTTGCAGTTAGTTATGGATGAAATCATGGGAGGTGGGCCATGTAAAAAAATACACTTTGTGCTCTTTTAAATTCAATTCCTCATTCTTGTGTCCCCTTTTACCCCCTTTCTTTCTCTCTCTCTCCCTCCCGCTTGCATCCTTTTCTCTCTGAGAGTTCCAACCTAATTGCATAACTCAATTATCACGTCATGATTTACCTCAGAGCTAATTTTAAGCTTTCCCACTTGGAAGGAGCACAGCTGGTTAGAATGGCAATCGGGTGCTTCCCAATGCTGTTTTAACTGTTGAGTGTTTGGAAACATAACCCAAAATCCACCCAGAAGGAAAAGCTAGTACGAAGGAAACAAAAAGTAAGACTTGGAAATAAATGTGTAGATTGTACTTGAACTCCATTTCAAGGAATACAAAATAAATGGGCCAATATATGTCATTTTTTTCCAGTTTTACTCCTTCTGGACAGGTTAACTCTTCAGTTCCATACAACATAAAATATTAACCTGAGGCTCACCTGCTGGCTCAGGGGATTCAAAAGGTCCGCTGGCCACCGTTTTGAAGCTGAGTTGACTGGGAGTGGAGTATTTCTGGCTCTGGGTGTTGTGGTCATACATGCCTCAGCCCATTACTGGCCTGGCCTCAGTGGGTGGCTGGGTGTGTGGGGACTCTCACACATGAGAGACTGTCTGAACAACTCCAAACTCCTCCACCCCCCCTCCCCCTCAGGTGTGATCAAGACCAGAACTAGGTGCAATAGTAGTAATAATAAATCCAATAGAGAATTCAGGAAAAATAAATTCTTCAACATGAGAATGGTGACGTCATGAAGCCTGCAACCAAAGGGAACAGTTGAGATGGAGGAGAAGCTGGAAAAGCACACAAAAGTGAACGATCAAAGGGTCATGTTGATGGAATTTATACAAGGCATTGAGGTTGGGAAAAGATTTCAGTGAAGGATAAACAACAGCAAGTAGTAACTGGTTTCAATTCTGCAAGTTCTATAGTCTGTTGGCAAATCTGCTGATATGATGGATGACCATGGGGACTGATGTTGTGAATGGAATTGGTTTTCACACACCAGTCACTCACATCAGGGGAAGGGAGAAAACAGAGGCAAAAATAAATCAATAAGCTCAACCTGTTTATTCCAATAAATACGGTAGTTGTAAGACTTGCTGCCTGATAGGCCTTTGGGAGTCACCACATGGTACAACTGTAACTGTGGAATGCTTTTAAACAAACTCTCACTGTAAGCCCATCTGCAAGTAATCATTTGCTATCCAAAGACTATGCACTTTCAAGAAAAAGTACTTACACTGCACACAACAAATTCAACATGGTCTTTAGAATAACAATCTTGCCAGCAATTAATAAAGGTTCCCTTGTGGAAGTGAGCTCAGTACTTTCATTCTGTGCTCCTTGATTACACCATGGCCCCAACAGAACCCCCTCCGATTACGCAAACTGTGAGCCAAAGGTCTGGATTTATGCATCCATTCTGAATCCCAAGTAAGTTACAAGATCTGCTTGATATTTGCACCAGTCTTGTTTACTTGGTTCTGATGATGATACCCACCCAATTTGCTGAAACATTCTTGTACCCTTTTCAGAGAAAGAACGTGCATAAATAAAGAAGTGAAGGAAGGTTCTATTTGTGGCACTATTTGAAAATGAATTGAGCTTTCTCCAGTGCTCCAGTTAATATCAATCCAATCCCTAAAAGTGATTGTCTAGTCATTAACACATCATTCGTTGTAGGATCTTTGCTTTAATTCCTTCCATAGCCGCAAGACATTCCAAAGTTTTTGCTAATTCGTAATAGAAGTGTACTCACTGTTGTGATGTAGGAGACTTTGCTGCATGCTAATTTCCAAACCTGCACCCTCTACCCCTTAGAAAGACAAGGGCAGCAGGTGCAATGGAAAGACCATAACTTGTAAGTTCCCCTTCAAGGCATAGATTGTCCTGGTCTGGAATTCTATTGCCATTAGTTCTTTGTGTTAGGCTCAAAATCTAGGAAGTCTCTGCATCCCTGAATTATGGGAGTACCTACACCTTTTGACTCAAACAGTTCAACAAGACAGTGCCCCATGATCTTCAAGGCAATTAGGAATGGAGCATAAATGCTGGCCTAGCCAGAAGGCTCACATTATAAAAGAGTAAAAAATGTTGTGAAATGATCTTCTTTCAATGATGAGTCTGAAAAGATTGTTATTTTAGGGCATGGTGTCTTTAACTTAATGTAACGTCATGTGGCCTGTTCTGGAGTCTCCCTGAGAACAATTCTAGCTGATTTTGCTGTTAAAGATTAAAGCGGTCCAGACTGTTTCACTGGGAAGAAAGTGGAAGGTGTCAACACTTGGAGAGAATGGTAGCAGTCTGTGAACTGACAATGGATAGAGGGAGATGGAGAGGGAAAGCAGCAATTGGCAGCAAGACATTATGGTTCAATAATCAGGTATGGTTCAAATACAGGTTGTTCTGCTACAAAGCGTATTTTGCACAAATTGGCTATAACACTACTGACAAATTGTCGACGTTGTTTGGATAATGCAAATGTTTTACTGAAAGGGTATAGCAATCTTTATAGCGCAATTTTCTGTAGTGGTTTTCCATAGCACGATTTTCTAAAGCGTGAGCCTGCAGAGGAACACAACTGTCACATTATAGAATAACCTGTAGCTTGCATTAGAGGGAGGAAAAAATCTTCACAGTGAAGAGAGGTTTGAGATTTAAAGTTCAAAGCGAGTGAGAAAGGAAAAAAAGTAAACCCTGGAAGTTAAGAATGGCCTCAGACTGCTTATGGGATAATTGAATATCTGCTTCAAGGATAGTATTGTATTTTTGGTTGCTAAGGAAATAGGGAATGTTCTCCTCTGTGACTGAAGTAAAAATGACCAAAAAAATCTATTACTTGAAATGAGACTAGGAGATAAATACTGGCCAGGACACAGAATATTGACTGCTCTCATTCAAATAATGCAATACAGTATTTAACACCTGACCAAGAGGCTCTGAAGGCCTCATCTCCGATGGTGGAACAGTCTCTCAGTACAGGTGATGTATTCAAGTACCTCCTGAGACGTTTCTGAAATTCCTCACCACCTGAAACGATTTATTGGGCAGCTTCATGCTGTCATCATGCTTCTAAGAGCTCATCGAGGAAGAATGTAACTACAGTGAGGCTATTTTGACCTGTTTATTGACAGACTGCGATGTGCCTGGTGTCTCCACAATGGTGTAATACAGTGGACTATTTATAAACCACACTGGGGATTACCCCTAAACAAGTGATATTTATTCCATCACTGACTTTACCACAGGGTAAAAACTAATTTGTCATAAAATGTTTGCAGATGTGGTGAGTATGCAACCATGAAGGTCTGAAGTGAATTATTTTCTGATGTTTAAGCTGGCTACGATTTCACCCTCAAAGACGCTCCACTCCACATGAACAGTTCTGTTTCACCTGTTCCTCCTGCATGGTGGAACAACGTGGGTCACTCCAGGAGTGAAAATGACCAAGGAGCTCAGTGCAGCTTGACTTCCAACTCTGGCAGGAAGCCTGGCTTCCGCTCAGACAGCCAAGTTAGATGATGGATTCAACACAAGGAAGCTTGGACATGCCTTCCATCTTCTGGACACAGAATATTGATGCATCAGGAATGGCCTTCTTGTGGGCTGTCGGATTCTATGAACAAATGATAAATGTCTGGATTGGTCATGCAAACTAACAACGTGGAATAGTTCAAAACACTTGGCTGGTTGAGTGGGGTCACTGAATAATTCCTCAGGGGCAGAAAGGCATTTCTATGGCATTTTTCACATAGAATCTGAAAGCAACTGAGGCCATTTAGTCCATTGTGCCTGTGCTGACTTTTAGTAAGAGCCTTCCAATTCATCCCATTCCCTCCTCTTTCTGCACAGCCCCAATGTTCAAGCAGGGCAGTCCATTAGTTCAGTGGTTAGCATTGCTGCCTTACAGCGCCAGGGACCTGGGTTTGATTCCACCCTCTGGCGACTGTCTGTTTGGAGTTTGCTCATTCTTCCAGTGTCTCTGTGGGTACTCCGGTTTCCTCCCACAGTCCAAAGATGTGGGGGTTAGGTGGATAGGCCATACTAAATTGTCCAGAGATGTGTAGGCTAGGTGGATTAGCCATGGGAAATGCAGAGTTACAGGGCTGGGGGTGGGGGTGGGGATGGGTGGGATGCTCTTCAGAGGATCAGTGTGGACTCGATGGACCAAATGGCCTGCTTCCACACCGCAGGGATTCTACTTACAGAAATTTCTTTCAAAGTTTATGTTGCATTTGCTTCCACCAGCCTTTCAGGTCAACCATTCCAGATGATAACTCACTGCATAAACTAAATTCTCACCTGCCTCCCCGATTCTTTTGTCAATTTATTGCAAACTACCTTTTCTCAACTAGTGACCAGTGTCCCGAGCCAAGGTGGAAACTGGTTCTTATACATTCTTTAAAATCATCCTGAGGTAAGAATTTAACCCGGATCTTCTGATCCAGAGGGATGGATAGTACCACTTTAGCGGGTGGCACTTCAAAGATTCATTTAAAAGAATTGTTCACAAGAACGGTTCCAGGGATGAGAAACTTCAGTCATGAGGATAGATCGAAGGATCTGGGACTGTTCTCCTTGGATGGAAGGTAGCTGTGGGAACATTTGGTGGAGGTTTTCAAAACCCTCAACATACTGGATAAAGTAGATAGGGAGAAGCTTATAAAATAAAACAGAATGAGGGAACATCAAACTAAAGTCACAGTCATAGAGATGTACAGCACAGAAACAGACCCTTGGGTCCAACTTGTACATGCTGACCAGATATCCCAACCCAATTAGTCCCACCTGCCAGCACCCAGCCCATATCCCTCCAAAGCCCTCCTATTCATATATCCATCCAGATGCCTTTTAAATGTTGCAATTGTACCAACTTCCACCATTTCCTCTGGCAACTCATTCCATACACGTACCACCCTCAATATGAAAAGGTTGCCCCTTAGGTCTCTTTTATATCTTTCCCCTCTCACCCTAAACCTATGCCCTCTAGTTCTGGACTCCCCAACCCCAGGGAAAAGACATTGGCTATTTATCCTATCCATGTCCCTCATAATTTTGTAAACCTCTATAAGGTCACCCCTCAGCCTCCCACGCTCCAGGGAAAACAGCCCGAGCCTATTCAATCTCTCCCTATAGCTCAAATCTTCCAATCCTGGAAACATCCTTGTAAATCTTTTCTGAACCCTTTCAAGTTTCACAACATCTTTCTGATAGGAAGGAGACCAGAATTGCATGCAATATTCCAACAGTAACCTAACCAATGTTCTGTACAGCCGCAACATGACCTCCCAACTCCTGTACTCAATATTATGACCAATAAATGAAAGCATATCAAATGCCTTCTTCACTATCCTACCTACCTGTGACTCCACTTTCAAGGAATTATAAACCTGCACTCCAAGGTCTCTTTGTTCAGCAACACTCCCTAGGACCTTCCCATTAAGTGTATAAGTCCTGCTAAGATTTGCTTTCCCAAAATGCAGCACGTCGCATTTATCTAAATTAAACTCCATCTACCACTTCTCAGTCCATTGGCCCATCTGATCAAGATTCTGTTGTCATCCGAGATAACCTCCTTCTCTGTCCACTACACCTCCAATTTTGATGTCATCTGCAAACTTACTAACTTTACCTCTTATGCTCACATCCAAATCATTTATATAAATGATGAAAAGTAGTGGGCCCAGCACCGAACCTTGTGGTACTCCACTGGTCACAGGCCTCCAGTCTGAAAAACAACCCTCCACCACCACCCTCTGTCTTCTACCTTTGAGCCAGTTCTGTATCCACATGGCTGGTTCTCCCTGTATTCCATGAGATCTAACCTTGCTCACCAGTCTCCCATGGGGAACCTTGTCAAACGCCTTTGTGAAGTCCATATAGATCACGTCCACCATTCTTCCCTCATCAATCCTCTTTGTTACTTCTTCAAAAAACTTAATAAGTTTGTGAAACATGATTTCCCATGTACAAAGCCACATTGACTATCCCTAATCAGTCCTTGCCATTCCAAATACGTGTACATCCTGTCCGTCAGGATTTCCTCCAACAACTTGCCTACCACCAATGTCAGGCTCACTGGTCTATAGTTCCCTGGCCTGTCCTTACCACCCTTCTTAAACAGTGGCACCACATTAGCCAACCTCCAGTCTTCAGGCACCTCACCTGTGACTATTGATGATACAAATATCTCTGTAAGAGGCCCAGCAATCACTTCCCTAGCCTCCCACAGAGTTCTAGGGTACACCTGATCACGTCCTGGGGATTTATGCATTTCAAGACATCCAGCACTTCCTCCTCTGTAATCTGGACATTTTGCAAGATGTCACCATCTATTTCCCTACATTCTACATCTTCCATGTCCTTTTCCACAGTAAATATTGATTGATGAGCAAATGAAGTAAAAGTGGTGTGAGAAAAGATAATTTTTCCATTCAGCGACGGTATGCAAATACATTGCTTGGAGATATGGTGGAGGCAAGTTCAATTGAGGCATTGAAGAGGGCATTGGATGAATGCTTGGATAAAAATGTGTGCAGGGGTACTGGGAAAAGGCAGGAGGTTGGCACTAGGTAATAGAACCAACGTAGGCGTGATGTGCCATAACAATTCTGTGATTCTGAAAAATTGCACCTGAACCTCTCCACAATCAAAACAAGCTGCTCTTGATCACAGCCGGAGCACAGGTGTATCATAGAAACATAGAAAATAGGAGCAGGACTAGGCCATTAGCCTTTCAAGTCTGTTGCACCATTCAATATGATTATGGCTGATCATCCAACTCAGGACCTTGTTTCCATTTTTACCTTTTAACACTAAGAACTATATCTAACTCCTTGAAAACATTCAAGTTTGGCCACAACTGATTTCTGTGGAATGGAATTCCACAGGCTCACCACTTTCTGGGTGAAGAAATTTCTCTTAATTTCAGTCCTAGATGCATTACCCTGTATTCAGACCCAAGGTTCTGAACTCCCTGGTCATCAGGAATATCCTTCTAGTGTTTACACTATCTATTCCTGTGAGAAGTTTATAGACATCTTTGAGATCCCTTTTCATTCTTATAAATTCCAGTGAACATAGTCCTAACTGATCTTTCATACGTCAGTCCTGCCATCCCAGCACTCAGTCTGCCAAACTTTTGTTGCACTCCCTCCATACCTAGCTCAGATAAGGACACCAAAACTGCATACAATTCCCCAAGTGTGGTTTCACCAAGGCCCTGTACAATTGCAGCGAGAGATCCCTGCTCTGCTGCTCAAATCCTTTCACTTTGAAAGCCAACAGACTACGTGCCTTCTTCAGTAGTCTGCTAACTTTCACGGACTGGGGTACAAGGAAATCCAGCTCTCACTCCAGCTCCATCTTCCCCAATCTAAGATCTGCTGACATTTGCAACATCAGCAAAGGTCCCATAAAACTACAGCCAAAGGAAGCAAACCTAGTGCAGATATTTTCTAATCAACCTTTTGAGAGATGTTATGATACACCTCTGGAATCCTGAAGAAGGGTTACACCCGAAAGACATTGACTTGTCCACCTCCTGATGCTGCCTGGTCTGCTGTGTTCTTCTAGCCTCCTGCCTGTCTATTTATGATACACCTCTGAAGCAGGTAGGACTTGAACCTGTGCCTCCAGGCTCAGAGTTAATGACTCTACCAATGCCACACAAGAGCCCTCTTTACTATATATTCACTACCTTATTAATGGCTAAGGAAATGCAGAGTGATAAATATTTTCTTAAGAATGCTTAAAAATACTAACAAAAACAAAATGCTGAAAAAAATAAGCATTTCAAGCAGCATCTGTGCAGAAATGAATACAGTTAAAGTTAATGGTGTAACCGTTCTGATGAACTTCACAGACCTGAAAGGTTAAGTCTTTTACTCTTCCCAGATGTTTCCAGACCTGCTGAATATTTCCAATGTTTTCCCTCTTTAATTCAGATTTCCAGCCTCTGTAGTATTTTGCTCTTGGTGTTAGAGATACTACTTAAGTAGCCAAGGGGTGAGAAATGGGTTTCCTCCCATTTTCTGTCAGCCTTCCCAACTCCTGACAAAGAAAGACTTGCATTTATATAGCGCCTTTATGATCACATAACTTCCAAAAGTGATTTACAGCCATTAAAAACTTTCAAAAGTGAAAATGGAGAAACTTTGGCAGTTGATTTGCACACACAGCTAGCTTCCATAAACAACATTGAGAGAATGACCAGATAATCTATTATTTTTAAGTGATTACTTCGAATTTATGCCCACAGTCTTGTGGCCCACAGCTTACCCAGGTGTTAATGTTCTGCTTGAGCCATCTTCACCCTTCCTCACTGAATTCTTATCAGCATGACTGTCAACACCCTTCTGTCTCAGATGCTTATCCAAGCGCTCTGTAAAATGAACCTATACCACTTGCCGAACATTTTTGATGTTAACAAGTTCTGCATTCTCATCATTCTCTGAATTCCCAATTGAATTTTTTGGTGACAACCGCATTTTTTTAGCCTCTAGTTTTGCTGTTCTCACAACATTATCTTGAATATCTAGCAATTAAAAAATTGTTCATAAATTCAAGTATCTCTGTTAAGATATCCATTTTTCATAGTACAACTCCCTTGCTCCCATTACGTCAATAGCCATTCACCCGTGGAGAAGTATCCATATTTATTCCCTCCCTCCACCCCCAAGAACATGTCACCCTCAAAAGGGACTTTGGTTGAAAGTCTCATCTCGAAGAAGGCACCTCCTACACTGCCAAACACCTTAAGTACTAAACTGGAGGGTTATCCTTGATTTTTGAGCTCAAGTCCCTCGCGTGGGACTTTGCAAACACAGCCTTTTGACTTTGAAGCAGTAAATCAGCTGACCAGTTACGTCTCTAGCTCTAACTTGGGAGTTGGTTAGAGAGAGTTTACCTCAGCGGACAGCCCCATTGCCTCAGCACTGACTTCATTTCAATCCCCAGGGGAATTAACAGGTTAAAAAAAAACTGTTTGTAAGTGCAGCAGCCCACTGTAGACACATTCATTTTAGAAAGCATTGCTTCTGCTTCTCACTAAGAGCGCATTAGAAAATAAGAGTGACTATTAGAATTAAGCTAAAGGGCACAGATTAATTTAGTCACAGGTTTGAAACCACATTGAGAATTAGTAAACTGCAAAGTAAAGTAAAAGCACAGCAAGCGACAGCAGAGCATTAGAACCACATCTAATCACACGTTAGTCAGTTGCTATTAGTTCAGAATGCGTCACTACAATGGCTAGAACTAGCTGGAGGTGTTCCAACTGGCTTTGGCACAACTCAAACAGCCCTTGGCATTAGATGCCCACTTTATACTATAAGGTTGTCTTCAATAGTGAGCAGTGAGGCTAGGGAAAGCCACAGCACTAAGCAACCAAGTGGTTTTGCAATTGGAAGTGCTAACACATTGCTTCAGCAGGGGACTTTGATAAACTGCTTCCATGCACAGCTGCAGGAAGCACATGTGCTGATGTTACAATGCGAGGGTCCATCAATCCAGAACCCAGTCCTGGCTGCACTCATTCTGAGCACATTACTGATTTTTACCGGGTGCCCACACATATGCCTCCAGCTCCTCCATATTACTGAACAGTACCAGACTGACACTGACGAAGATTCACAGCCAGACTGGCAATCTACGTGCCAACTGTTCAGGTTTCAGTGCAGTGCTCTCCTGTTGCATGTACTGAGGGCAAGTTAGGCAACAATGGCAACTAGTCATAGAGATGTACAACATGGTCCAACCCGTCCATGCGGACCAGATATCCCAACACAACCTAGTCTCATCTAGCACCCAGCCCATATCCCTCCAAACTCTTCCTATTCATATACCCATCCAGATGCCTTTTAAATGTTGCAATTGTACCAGCCTCCACCACTTCTTCTGGCAGCCCATTCCACACATGTACCACCCTCTGCATGAAAAAGTTACCCCTTAGGTCTCTTTTATATCTTTCCCCTCTCACGCTAAACCTATGTCCTCCAGTTCTAGACTCCCCCACCCCAGGGAAAAGACTTTGTCTATTTCTCCTATCCAGGCCTCTCAGGATTTTATAACACCTCTATAAGGTCATCCCTCAGCCTCCAACACTCCAGAGAAAACAGCCCCAGCCTATTCAGCCTCTCCCTATAGCTCAAATCCTCCAACCCTGGCAACATCCTTGTAAATCTTTTCTGAACCCTTTCAAGTTTCACAACATCCTTCCAATAGGAAAGAGACCAGAATTGCACGCAATATTCCAACAGTGGTCTAACCAATGTCCTGTACAGCCGCAAAATGACCTCCCAACTCCTATACTCAATAGTCTGACCAATAAAGGAAATCATACCAAACGCCTTCCTCACTATCCTATCTACCTGCGACTCCACTTTCAAGTAGCTATGAACTTCCATTCCAAGGTCTGTTTGTTCAGCAACACTCCCTAGGACCTTACCATTAAGTGTATAAGTCCAGCTAAGATTTGCTTTCCCAAAACGTAGCATCTTACATTTATCTAAATTAAACTACATCTGCCACTCCTCTGCCATTGGCTCAAATGTGCTTTCAGGAAGCGTATGTCTACAATGCACTTGAAGATAAAGCGGTGCACAAAAGTTGACAAACAGAAAATGGAGCTGTGAAGCTGGCCACTTATGAAAACATTTCATGGCTCTTAGAAGTGAACACAACAATGGATTAGATGAAGTGATCTTTGCTTTCTGACCGCTTCTTGCTTCATGGGAACAAGGGTTGGAGACGGCAAGACAGAGCCAATTCTGTGATCTGCCCATTGCATGGTGGGATATCAAGCTGCGTGTTCGCCCATTAATCAATTTTAATTATCTGCTGATCCCATCCTGGAGCAGGAAGAGCTTTTACAACCAGCAGAACCCCCAGGAGAAATGATATTAAATAAGGACTGCTAACCCGACAGCGCGTTCCTGTCGCTAGCCAAACAGGAAAAAAGTGAAACACAAACACTTTCAGAATTTCCCTTCATAATGTTGTGTTTCCCTCTACTACAGTGTGGTTTTGCCAAAAGTCCCGTCACTGTTTGTGGGTAGATTTCCCTGCTTCGATGACATACCTTGCTCGCTCAGAGCAGTCCAAACACACAACTTCAGTTTCCGAGTCAGGAAATGATCAAAGCACCACGCCACCTGGGTGCCTGACAAACTCCCTTACAAACTACTCATTTTAAATCTAATTTTAAAACTCTGTGGGCCTGAACTTGTTTTTGATGATATTTCCGGTTGTGAGAGAGACCAAAACAGGTGGCCATAAAGTTAATAAAGTCAATAATCAATTCAATAAGGAAAACAGGAGAAGTTTTGCTATTCAGAAGAATACAGAAATGTAGAGACTGGTAAGAATGTGAAATTTGCTACCTCGCACAGTGGAGGTCATAGAGTCATGGAGATGCACAGCACGGAAACGGACCCTTTGCCCCAACTTGTCCATGCTGACCACATATCCCAAATTAATCTAGTCCCATTTGCCAGCACTTGACCCATAACACTCTAAATCCTTCCTTTTCATGAAAAGCATAGATAGTTTTGGAAAAGATTATAAGAGATAGAATTTACAATCATCTAGCAAGCAACAATTTGATTGCAGATAGTCAACATGGTTTCATCAAGGGCAGGTCATGCCTCATAAATCTCATTGAGTTTTTTGAGAAGGTGACCAAGCATGTGGATGAGGGTAGGGCTGTTGACGTGGTGTACATGGACTTCAGTAAAGCCTTTGAAAGGATTCCACGTGGTAAGCCGATGGAGAAAATGCAGAGACATGGTATTGAGGTTGATTTAGCAGTTTGGATTAGAAACTGGCTTTCTGAAAGAAGGCAGTGAGTGGTGGTTGATGGGAAATATTCAACCTGGAGTCTGGTTACTAGTGGTGTGCCACAGGGATCTGGATTGGGACACTGCTGTTTGTCATTTTTATAAATGACTGAGGTGGATAGGTGGATGGGTTAGAAAGTTTGCAGATGACACTAAAGTTAGTGGAGTAGTGGAGTAGTGGACAGTGTGGAAGAACGTTACAGGTTGCAGGGGGACTTGGATAAACTGCAGAACTGGGCTGAGAGGTGGCAAATGGAGTTCAATGCAGCTAAATGTAAGGTGATTCACTTTGGGAAAGATAACAGGAAGGCAGAATACTGGGTCAATGGAAAATTCTTGGTCTGTGGATGTGCAGAGGGATCTTGGAGTCCATGTACATAGATCCCGGAAAGTTGCCACCAGGTTGATAGTGATGATAAGAAGGCATATGGTGTGTTAGGTTTTATTGGTAGAGGGATTGAGTTCCAGAGCTGTAGTGTCACGCTGCAACTATACAAAATGCTAGTGGGGCCTCACTTGGAATGGAGTACAGCTCTGGTAACCCCATTACAGGAAGGATTTGGAAGCATTGGAAAAGGTGCAGAGGAGATTTACCAGGATATTGCCTGGTCTGGAAGGAAGGTCTTATGAGGAAATGTTGAGACATTTGGGTCTTTCTCATTGGAAACAAGGCGGCTAAGAGGGTATTTGATAGAGACATACAAGATGATCAGAGCATTAGATAATATAAAATAGACAGTGAAATTCTTTTTCCTAGGATGATGACATCAGCTTGTGCGAGGGGGCATAGCTGCAAATTGAGGAGTGATAGATTTAAGACAGATGTCAGAGGCAGGTTCTTTACTCAGAGAGTGATAGGGGCGTGGAATGCCATACCTGCCAATGTAGTTAACTCAGCCACATTAAGGAGATTTAAACAATCCTTGGATAAGCACATGGATGATGATGGGATAATGTAGGGGGATGGGCTTAGATTAGTACACAGATTGGCGTAACATCGAGGGCCGAAGGGCCTGTTCTGTGCTGTATTGTTCTATGTTATTGTGCTATAGAGTTAAGCAAAAGTTACATAAGTGCATGAGGGAGAAAGGAATTGAAGATTGCAATGATCAGATGACGTTAAGTTATATAAGAGGCAACACATGTAAAGACTAAACAGGGATATGGACCTGTAGTTCCAAAACAGACCCTTTCTCATAGAATCCCGACATGGTGGAAGCAGGTTATCCAGCTGACTGAGTCCACACTGACCTTCTGCATTGTATTCCTCCCAGATCCATGCCACCCACCTCCCCCCACCCGCCATTCCCCTTACACCTCCCACCCACACCCTCCAACCCTATCCCTGTAACCCTGCATTTCCCATGGCTAATCCACCTGGTCTGTGCAGCTTTGCACTGCAGGTGGAAACCGGAGCACCCATAGAAAAGCCACGCAGACCCATGGGGGAGAACGTGCAAACTCCACACAGTCACTCGAGGTGGAACCAAACCTGGTCCCCTGGCACTGCGAGGCAGCAGTTCCAAACACAGAGCTACCCTGTTGCAGGAGGTTTAGGAGGAATTTGAGAAAAGATTCTTCCCACCGAGAGCTGTGGGTAACTGACACTCACGGCATGGAAAGGGTGGTGGACACAGGAACCCCAGGGCATTGAGGAACTATTTAGATGAACTCTTGAAATACCAATCGCATACAAGGCTATGGACCAAGTGCGGAATCATGAGACAAGAGCAGATGGATGTTTGATCAACGGCACAGACGTGATGGGCTGAAGGCCATTTTCTGTGCTATAAAAACTCCATGACAAGCACTAATAAGATTATTTGATTTACTGCTAAAAGTAGAGACAAATACATTTTCCTCAGGATTTTTTTGAAAACCTTCAACTTGGCACCTGGCCTCAAACTTAGTTTCCTGTATCACCAAAAAGACTGCAATTTCAGTGAGTACATCCTCCAAATGACACTGGAGCAACTGTCTAGGTTATACTAATCTGGCTGCTGAGTGATACCAACAGTAAATGGATGAAATCCTGTCAATATTTTAAGCACATTAATCCATGCAAATAAATCAGTTATCAATTTAACAGTAGCCCTCAGGGCAGCAGTTCAAATCCGTGCCAAATGTCATTGCAGCCAACCAATGTTACACTTCATTGGGCAAATCATCAGTTCATCTAATGTTACCTTTGTGGACGCACTCATTACTTTAAATACTAGGAAATTCAGCTTTCTAGCCAGTAATCATGCTATAATACTTTAAAGTGAATACTGCAATCTCATTTGGTGACAGAAGTGTCCAAGATCCTTAAAATCCAAATGAACGTTTGACATAGAACACAGAATCATTGCTGACATTCAAGCAAATCCTTCTGATCTATCATTAGCAACTTGACCTTTAAAGGTCATGTCCATCTTCCAAATAGTGACGTCTTCAGTGGAAGATAGTGTGGGCCTAATACTTACACGTATGTATATGCACACAGCCACGTACATATACACACACAAAGACACACACGACAATCAGTAGACATTTCATGAAAGCTCAAAATCAAGGACCATGTCCACAGCATCACACTGACAGAGCAATTGTCTGAATGATATGCTTTCAATGGAATTCTCACCCAGCCAAAGATTTGGACAATCTCTAATCCTCCCTGTTGTTTAAATAATTAGTGAATCAGAAGTGCAGAGAATGTAAAGAAACTGGCCTGACTGTGCTTAATGAAATACTAACACAGTGAAGATTATCTCTTCAATAATAACTTACACAAACAGGAAATAAACAAACAGTTAATCAGCTCTGAAGAAGGGTCACTGGACCCCAAATGTCAACTCTGCTTTCTCTCCACAGATGCTGCCAGACCTGCTCATTTTTTCCAGCAATTTCTGTTTTTGTTTCTGATTTTCAGGATCTTTGCTTTTTTTTTCATGTTTGAACAGTTAGGTCATCCACATTCTCTGGAGTACATATGACTAGAGGTACTACTAATATGTGTTTGCACAAGTCAGCCTTATGGTCTTTAACAAAAACAAATTGCTGTAGAAACTCAGCAGGTGTGACAGCATCTGTGGACAGAAAGCAGAGTCTTCATTTTGAGTCCACTGACTGCTTACTCTCCACAGATGCGACCAGACCCGCTGAGTTCCTCCAGCAATTTCTGTTTTTGTTTCAGATTTCCAGCAACCATAGTTATTTGTTTTAGTTTAGTCTTTATTATAATATACTTAATGTCCTCTTGCAATGTTGCTCACCACTAATCCAGGTCCAAAGTAATTTAAAGTTTAATTGCTTATTTGTTCTTTTGGCTTCACTTGAAATAAATCAATTGTAGTGATCTCTGAATTACAGGACTGTTCTAACTGCTTCTAAATGGCAAGTTCCAGCTGAAATGATTGACTTTGTCATTTTACCATACCTTGCTCTTCTATCATTAACTATGGGGCAGTGTTCCCTTTAAGATGAATGCCTGTCCAATCACATAACAATCCATCAAGTACCATGCACTTCAATATTACAGCTATGCACACCATGATGGTTAAATGTGGTTTGCTGCCACTTTAGCCCATAGGTAAAGTACTAGTAAACTCCTCAAAGACAGGAAATTTACAGATGAGAGCCAAGCTGGAGATGATTAATCAGGTGGACTTAACAGCCACAGTTCACTCAGATCGGCTTCTGAAGTCTGAAGCTATCACTCAGCACTTGTCTTTCCTGCAAACAACTCACTGCTTCCCTCCATCTCTGAGCTCTGTGTTACAGTGCTTCCAGCTCACAGCGAGTGTTCAGGAGATAGAAGTAACAAGTTGAAAGAAGTGGTGAACTGGAGATCAAAAAAGCCCAAATGAGTAAATTATTACAGTTTAACAAGTTGAGAATTGTCAAATTAGTAAGAGTCACTAGGAGGATTTTTGCATCAACTCATCTCATTGATCAAATCATTCTGCTGCAGTTGGTTTCGTAGGATATTGAAGGATGATTGTTCCCGAAGACTTTTGATGCATTAAAGCTACCCCAGGGCATTTCCAGGGAGTTTGCGATTTGGATTCCTGACCCAATCACATTACAACGCAAAGGTTCTTGCGGCTTTCTCAAAGCTGCACTGGAATAAATGCCACGCAAGTTAACTGCCACTTTTCCCCTGCGCTTCCATTGTGGCAGCTTATACAGTTATTAGGCCAGGCCTCTTGAACAGAAATGGCAAATGTTAAGTTGCAGGGTTCCCTCCCAAAGACTCGCCGGCAGGTTCAAGTTCTAAACTGCCAAAGAAATCTGCAGACCACAAAATTTGCTTAAAATGTGAAAACAGGTGCAGAGATTGCCATGCACAATTAACACAAGTACATTGCTTCCCTTGTAAATGTAGACAGTTTGTAAAATTTGTTCAATGCTGTTGGGTGACTGCACAGCTAAACAGGGGTGAAATATTATGGGAGACTACCAGTGATTGAAGTTAGCCAGTCCTGTACTACCTCAAATACCCACCGCCTATTGTTGTCTGGCTGAAACTGAAACTGAATGTACACGAGACTAAGAAGAATACTGAACTATGGCACACACAAAGAGATCTGCTGTGCTTTTCCAGCATCGCTCTAATCTAGCCTCTGATCTCCAGCATCTGCAGTCCTCACTTTCACATACAAGGTACCATCTAGAACATACTGTCTTGATTTGGAACCATATCACTGCCCCTTCATTGACAGGAGTTCTTTCCATAATAGCATGGCAGATGCATATATATTTCATGGACTTAGTGATTCATGAAGGCGGATGGCCATCACCCTTGGGTAATTCATGATTGGCAATAAATGCTAGTCTACCCAGTGATGCCCAAATCCAATGAACAAATAAAAATGTTTGTGAAACAAATGGAACTTCTGTATTTTGCAGACTACTTTTCTCCCATCACCGGGAAGCAGGGTAGGTATATGGATCTGTGCAGAAAGATTTGAATTGCATAATTAGTACCTAAATATTAGGCCTTTGGTGTCTGGTTTAAATTTTATGAATTTATAGATACATTTCTGGAATTGTATGTCTTTTAAGCCGAGAGGGTTTCGAGATCTGATCGAGTAGAATATGGGAACTTGCTCACTGTTTCAGGATAACAATATCAATTAATTGCACTGATCATGAGCAACCTGCAACCAGGACCATAAATGCTTGTTTAAAAACTGGATATGGGATGAGATGAATGATGCCAACATGAGAACAATTTGCAAATGCCTCATTTTAAACACGTGCTCAGCAAGAATGATAAACATCCAGTTTTTAGATGCAGCTTCTGTGTTTTTTTTATGCTATTCTAATACTAGTGTCCATTAATGATATCAAAAATATGAACAGAAGGTATTTTAACCCAAGTTTCACTGTGTCTGTCAATTCATTTTAACTCCAGAAACATTGGTGATTACCTCTCTTACTTGAAGCACCTTCAATGCCAAGTTGCAGTGCAAGTATCTCAAGTTTTGTGTCAAATAAAATAATTGCTTAAACATTTGTACCTTTTTTGACTCAGTAGTGGTGGGGTGGGGAAGAGAAGATTCACCTCAAAGTTTTTTTACCATTCTAATAATACTTGTCACTAAAGTGATAAATTCCCCAGGCAAACTACTTCAACAGAAAAGGACACTTCAGAGCAATATTGTAGATATGTTAGAATACTGCTCTTACCCTCCTTCAAAAATCTTAATTCTAGTTGGTTCCAGTCTCTTGGGTGTTGAGGATTCATCTTCATGTTTCTCCCTCCTTTCTTCTTCTTTCTCTAATTTGCAGACTTCTTTTCTCCCATCACCAGGAAGCGGGGTAGGTGTATGGATCTGTGCAGGAAGATTCGAATTGCATAATTAGTACAATTGTGGGTAATATGTTTGCTATCACCACACAAGAGAGGTCTGGGAGTAATTGCAGCCTTGTAACCGTTAATGTCTAAACAGGTTGTTACAGAGATGGTGGTGTAGTGGTAATGTCACTGAACCAGTAAATCAAAGGCTCAGGCTAATTCTTAAGGTTCAAATCCAACTGACGGAGCTTAAAAAAAATAGAATTGAACACAGGTTTTACTAATGATGATCATGAAACCATCACTGGTTGTTGTAAAAAACCTAACTCCTTCACTAATGTCCTTGAGAGAAGGCAATCTACTGGCTTACATGTGAATCAAGATCCATAGCATTGTGACTAACTCTTCACTGTCCCCTGGATTGTCCAACGAGCCACTTGATTCAAGGACAATACAAATGGAGAACAAATATTGTTCTCATCAGCAATGCCCCCATCCCATGAAAGAAAAAAATAGCAAATGTTTGGTAAATTGTCATCAAAATAGTGGAATGCCAGTCACCAGAGATTAAATTAAATGCATTGGTCAGCCCTCGCTTACTGCATTGAATGTTCAGTACTGAACACCCAGTCACTGAAAACTAAATATATGCATTAACCAAGGCTCCAGTATGCATTGGGTGCATTGACTTTGAGGTTGTGGAAAAACCAACTTATGACTGAATCAGTGGCCAGAAAAAAAGGGTGGAATTTGTGGTGAGGCTATGGAGCTTTTATTCAAAAGAATTCATTCGTGTGTTTCTGAACTTTGCTGGATGCATCAGCATTTATTGCCCATCACTGGCTGCTTTTGAGAAGTCAATGGTAAACCGCTTTTAGGAGGTTGATTACTCACTGTGGAATTCTCAGTCTCTGATGTGCTTCTGAGGCCACTGTATATACATGGTTAGTCTAACGTGCTCAATGGTAGCTCTCAGGATATTGGTAATGAGGGTTTCAGTGATGGAAATGCCATTGAAAAGGCAAGTGGCAATAATCAGATTCTTCTTTGGAAATGGTCATTGTTTGGTACTTGTGTACCATGAATTTTACTTGGAACTTATAGCCTAAGCCTGAATATTGCCCAGGTCTTGTTGCATTTGCTCACAAACCGTTTCGGTATCATTAGTCATGAATAGTGCTGAATGTTGTGTGATCAACTGCAAACACCTTCATTTTTGACCTTTTGATGGTCCTGGCAAAACCTCTTGTATTTTTCTTTGAACCAGGGTTGATCACCCAACTTGATGGTCTAAGGAGATATAATCAGGCCATGAAGTTGCAGATTGTGCTCGAGTAGAATTCTGCTGATGGCCCACAGTGCTTCATGGATGCTCAGTCTTAACTGAGTAGATCTGTTTGAAGTCAGCGCAATGGTAGTGGCATGCATTACACTGAAAAGTAGCCTCATATTGAAGATGAAACTATGTAATAGTCACTCCAGTCAATACAGTCATGGACAGATACATCTAGAGCAGGGAGATTGGTGAGGATGACATCAAGTATGTTTCTCCTTCTTGTTAGTTTATTTGAATACTGCCACACCCAGTATAGCAGTTATGTCATTTAAGACTCACCCAGTTCAGTCAGTAGTGATGCAGTTGAGTCACTCAGACAATGTCATTAAAGTTCCCACTAAAAGTACCTTCAATGTCTTCTCCACCCTCTGTGCTTTCTGCAAATGATGTTCAACATGGAAGAACATTGATTGATCAGTCTAGGAGAGGGGGAGGTTGTGTTATGTGGAAATCAGCAGAAGGCTGCCTTAACCACGTTTGGTCTGATGCAATGAGACTTTGTGGGGTCCAAAGTCAATGTTGAGGATTTTCGGGGCAACTCCCCTCTGACTGTCTATTCTCTATTGGGCCTGTCATCCTGGTGGGACAAGACATAACCATGACAGTAATAGTGTTTTTTGGGATATAGTCTGCAAGGTATGATTCTATGAGAGTGCCTGTCAAACTGTTGCTTAAACAATTTGTAACTATTTGGGTCAGAACAAAATCAGTAACGTTCAGAGGTTTTATGAGAAAAAGAAAAGAAAACCACAAAATTCACATTAAGTCCCAATTGCAAAAGATTTAGGTTCCTTTTTAAAGCCCATCCAAATAATGTGGCTTATATCTGTCTGTTTGCTGACTATTTATATCTGTTCCTCTTAATGGACCTATTACCACACAGTGTTAACATCAAAGATGTGTCTCATGTTAACCTTACCTCGCTAACTCGGAGTTTCCTGGTGTTTGATGGGACTAGTTTTCCTGCCTCTCGCCGTGGAACTGCAGCCATGGTGTAGATTTCCTTGCTGGTTTTCTGCTTTGATTTCAGGAGTGCAAGGCTTAGCTTGGTCGACATGCCAGGTAGGTTGGGATTGTACAGGCTGATACACCAACTGGCATACACTGAAGATCTTCGGTCAGTTTGCTGCACGGGATTTGGCTTGGTGTACTTCAGGTAGCACCAACTGACATTAGTCGTTGTATGGAGGCTCGGGAAGTGTAGGACCTGTTGGATGTCACTAACATCTGTCAGATAGGTGCTTGGCTTTGCAGGGCTGGGACAGGTGGGTGGCTCAAGTAAAGTGCTGGTGGGAGGTTGCTGGAGCTCTTGCGCATGGACTGGGGGTCTCTCTCGGACAGGCTCCTGAGTATCTTCCTTCTTCACTGGCCCTAAAAGCGGTTTATTTCCGTATTGGTGTACGGGCCAGGGTTTGTATACCTCTGATGTTCCAGGTGACTGAAGGGAGAACTGTGGGAGGGGCAGAGTCTGTTTTGCACTGGAGTCCCACTCTTGGGAGGTTTGTGTCGATGAGGCCGTTGACTCACTCAGTTGTTGTCTTGGCAGCTGAGGTTTCTGTCGTCTTGTAGCATCCTCCGCCCTTGAATGCATTACGCTTAAATGTTTAACTGGTTCAGTGCTCTCTTCAATCTCTTCCTCCTTCACACGTTTCTGTTGTTGGGTCTCCATGGTCAATTCTAAGCTACCTGCTGGAGACAACATTCGTTTGCTTCCCCCAATGGTGGTCTGGTAACTGTCTGTACCACACATGCCTTCTGTTGGTGATGTGAGTGGTATATAACCCTTTCTTTCTGTCATGGGAAATGGTATTCTTAAGTATGGCGATTGGAACAGATCTCTATGGTGGCTAGCAATCATCTGTGACAAATCGAGCCCCAGACCCTGCATGGCTTCAGTACATACAAGGGTACCTTTGGGCTTGCAATCTTCCACTCTGCAAATGACCACTGCAGAAGGACTTTCTGCTGACTGCGTCACCAACATTTGTGACAGAGTCGTGTACATGGCACTGCCATAGGTTGGCATATGGGTCTGGACCCTGACGGGCACTACAAGTGACACCACAGGCTGCAGGAGCTCAGGAAATTCAGTGACCGAGGGCTGTGATGCTGACAATGACGCAGTGCCTGGAGAGGAGATGGCTGAAGAGTGGACGGCGCCGGCTGAACTGTACTCGGACTGAGAAGGGAAAGGTGGTGAGCAAGAAGGAACGCGGACCGGGGGAGACAGATGTGATGGGTGTTTCTGCTCCCTGAAATGACCTCCGGTTTCTGCTTGCAGCTGAAAGGCAAGCTGCGAGTGCAATGGCAGGTAGGCAGCTTGTGAAGTGGATGAGGGAGCCAATCGCTGTCTGTGCAGCAGCGACGCAGGATGAACAGACAACTCGACAGGCTGCTGTAGCAGCTGTTGGGAGGCCTGCAATTGGGCTTGTCGAACGGGCAGCTGCGGTGATGCAAACAGAGGATAGGGGACGTGAGGCAGGGCTACAGGAGTTGAAAGCACCTCTGGCATCACCAGCGATGGCAGCAGCGATGATATCTGCCCTTGCTGTTGAAGGTGGTGTGGAGCTGGGAAGGGAGAGAGCTGCTGCTGCTGGTATTGCTTCTGCTGCTGCCCTGCTTGTGGTAATGGCTGCTGAAACACTTGGAAGGCCTCGGTTGGTGGTTGGGTGTAAAACAGTTGGGCAGCATCAGATGGCAGCTGGGAAACGCTGGGCTGGCAGGAGTGAGGCAATGGCGGGGGAGGGGGAGAATGATAACGAGAACTTAGCCCGTGAACAGAAGATTTGCCAGGAACGTGGGCTTGTTCGGGTTTCTCTTGGTTTGAACTGGATTTGGCCTCTTGCTCAGATTCGCCGTACCCACTCAATGAGGTCTGGCGTACCAAGAAACACCTTCTCCGCTCTTTCAAAGGGGAGGCCAGTTTTGGGCCGGAGGACGATTCGGAGGACAGGCTCCCATAATCGAAGGACTTGCTGCGGATTTCAGGTGTTTCTGAAGGGGGTTGCCCACTGGAGGCTTGTTCGGACGAGGACCGCCTCATTTCACGTTGGTGATGGTAATGAGCGGGCACGGTCAGCATGTGAGAGCCCGGGGGCCTGGCATGGATCTCCGACAGCGGCCCGGCCCCTTCCTTTAATGAGGAGGCTTCCCCTGGCTTGCAATGCTCTTCCCTTTCAAACGACGCCGAGTGGCTGGAACCGTGCGAGATACTGCTCTCTTGACTCGGGCTCCTCGCCAGCGTGACGGACTCAAAGCTCGATTCTCCCGAAGACTGCGACATCTCGGCCAAGCGCAACCTCTTCTTTTTGGGCGGCAGTTTCTCTGTCGGGAACTGCGAGAGGGTTTGACTTCTCTGAGGCCACTGGAACTCCTCGGGGGCTCTCTCTGGCTCTTTCACGGCCGCCTCCTTGTCCCTCTCCGATTTATCCGGCTCTTCGGTCACAAGAATTTCAGGGACTTGGATTTTGCGTTGCCGGACCAGACGGGCTTGTAAGGGATGGTGATGGTGGTGATGGTGATGGCGAGGATGTTGAGGGACAGAGTGCCAATTTGGTTCTGCCCCCACCGACTGCGACGGATACTCAACTGATAGGGTTTCTTGGGAGCTCACGCTGCTGAGGTGCTCAAGAGATTCGGACTTCTCGAAAGAACTCGGCCTGCTGAGAGCATTGGTGTGCTGGATCACAGAGATCTCTTTTGCGGTCGCTCTTTTGCTGCTGCTGTCCGAACCCAGGACCTGAGTTTCCGTCGACGTGGGCCCAGCTCCGATGCCCAGCTCCAAGCCTGCTTCTGTGGCCTCACCCCTGGCTCCAGGGTGGGCCAATCCTGACGGGCTGCCAGCAGCCTGAGATGACAGAGGTGCCGAGCCGGGGGGAGCAGTGCCGACACTGGATGGCACGCTGGGCACCATGACAGGGGCTGATCGGCTGCTGTAGTCACCCGGCGGCTCCTCGTCATCCCCAAGGCTCTTCTCTTTCCTCCTCTTCCTCGCTGGTGTGAGCTCTAGTGATGGACGTAGCTTGTAGTGCACCATCTGTGGCTGCATGTCGTGAGGTAGAGCTCCGCGTTGGCTTTCTCGAGGAATGTGAGCCAGGTACGGCCTGGACCTTGGGGCCTGCAGTTCCGAACAGTAATACTTTTTGTGCGTTTCGTAGTTGTTCCGTTTGCGGTAGCGGGCCCCGCAGATGTCACACTCGTACATCAGCCCCTTCACCCGTGAACCCTTCTTGGTCTTTTTGGTGGGATCGCCCTCCTCAGGCTCCTGCTCCTCGCCCGACCTGCCAGGTGGTGCCTGCATCTCTTTGGCTGAATAGCCGCCTTCCCCCGTCTGGTACTCCATGCCCGAAGGCAACTCGATGGCCTTCTGCCTCTTCAGCATACGGTGCTGGGAGACGAGCCCGTGGCTCTGGCTGAAGACCTGCCCAGGGTCAGCCATCCTATCGTCAAAGGAGTAGCTTCCCTTGAACGTTGGCGGGAAACAGGCACTGCCCGCAGAAGGCATGGAATTGCTTCTGGTCAGAGGCACTGTTTCAGTGGCACTGTGGACATGGCGCGCTGCTGCTGAGAACGGGTGTCTACTGGGATCGGAGCCCAACAACTTCATGTCAAATTGGAAGGATTCTCTGGAGGTACTTGGCTTTGGAGACTCAATGCTACCGCGTCTGGACAGTGAGGTTCTACGAGGCTTTACGCTGTCGATTTGACTGGTATCCACCACCGCCTCGTTGATGGTAATGAGCTTGGTGATGTGTTCAATAACATTCTGTTCCATCTGGGCCTTGGGCAGGGAAAAGGAAAGGGAACTGGGCTTATCTTCCAAGGCCATGGGCTGCATTCTCTGGGTGGCACTTGCTGCTATCATGGAGGTTTTCTGACTGTACCGACCATACTTGCCGAGGATGATCTCAGCGTAAGACTTTGCGCTGGCCTGGGGAGGACTGATTTGCAGCTCTGCGCTTTCCGAGCGGGAGAAATAACCCGACTCTGTGCTCCCTTTGCTCCCAGGACTCAGGAAGGTCTGGGACTGTTCATCGGCCAGCGCCCTTCTCCTCTCACTGAGCCGGAGTGCCAGTTTTTGCTTGATGGTGTGAGAGTCTTCGGGCTTGTGGCTGAAGGAAAGATCGAGGGAGGATTCGGAGACCTGCGAGCCTTCTTCCAGCGATGGTGTCTCATTCTGCTGAGTTGCTGTGAAGCTTGCTCGCCTGGGGCTCAGTTCCTGGGCACCGAGGGAGCTGGAGCTTGGAATGTGCTTGTGTTTGGGGGGCAAGTCGGTGAGCGAGTGGGCAGACATTGCCGCGGTCTCGTCCTCTGAGTCTGTGCTTTCATCGCCCTCGGTGTGCTCCTCCGGCTCGTCCCCGCTGAGTTTCTCCATCTCCAGAGTGGAGGTCCCCGCCAACATCTCCCCCTTGGTTCCTGGGACAAGCCCTGCTTTAAGCTTGTGAGCGTGGGACTTGCGATGCTTATACAAGTTGCTCTTTGTCTTGAACGAGAAGCCGCAGGAGTGGCAGGGGTAAGGGCGCTCGCCCGTGTGGGACCGGATGTGTTTCTGGAGGACGCTGGGCTTGGCGCAGGGCCGCCCGCAAAAATGGCAGATGTACTTGCCGGGCTTTTGAGGCTTTCTCTCCTTCCTGGGTGCCTCGTCTTGCTTCAGGGGCACCTGGTGGCTGTAGACAGGGTCCTCTTTGGGGCAATGGGAGGGGAGAAGGTGCCCGCCGTGCGACGGAAGCCCACCGTGGACGTAAGAGCCCGATGCCACGGGGCCTCGAGGGTCAAACAGCTGCCAGGAGCGTCTCTCCAGACCGAGCTCCGGCTTTACTGGGGCCATGAAGACTGGGGGCATGGGCTGCTGCCGGAGCTGGGCTGGCCCGGGTTGCGGTTGCTCAAAGGAATAACTGCAGGGGTGGGGTTTTGGCTGCTCGGGCCCTGGGGTCAGTGGGTGAGCCCGCTCCCCTGTGGGAAGCTGCAGCGGGGCTGAGAAACACGGAGGAGGAGGGACAACGTCACCACCAAGGCTTCTTGGAGGATGGAGCTGGCTTGGTTGGTAGGCAATGGTGGACCTTACAGTGGAGGGAGAGATATCACCTGTGCCCGGTGTCCTGCAAGGGCTCTGTTCAGCCCTTCCTGTACTCTTCTGGTGGGCACCACTTGGCTCAGGATCCATGACCTTCAAGTACTATTGCGTTGGAGCTTGGCAGGATTCATTTGCTAAACGTTGCGTCTTTTAGGAAACAACAAACCCCTGCGCTGCTCGCATTTGTTGAGAATGCTGCAACAGTTTATTGTGTTACGGTGCTGATAAAAGTGTTCCTGCTTGATAACTGATGCAAAGAAAAGGGACATTTATTTAAAGTTCACTTCATGGCGAGTTTCTTTGAAGGCAATTATCAATCGTATGCAACTTCGAGATTGTCATTCCAAACCATTTTTCTGGAACCTTCTTCACAGCTTCTGTTTTCTTCCATTATAGCCTGGAGTTGACTGTATTCCTTCAACCAAAACACAAAGGACAGTCAGTTATTGCACTTGTATGACGCATCCTTTAATGCAACATGTACTTGTATTGCACTTGTGTGAAATGTTCTAAGGCACTGGCTGAAAGTTTGACTCATCAAGACTTAAGGAGATTTTAGTTGAAACTTTATTGCTGGAACAGCACAGCAGGTCAGGCAGCATCCAGGGAACAGGAGATTCGACGTTTCGGGCACAGGCCCTTCTTCAGGAATGAGCAGAGAGTGTTCAGCAGGTGAAGATAAAAGGTAGGGAGGAGGGACTTGGAGGAGGGGCGTTGGAAATGTGATAGGTGGAAAGAGGTCAGGTGAGGGTGATAGGTCGGAGTAGGATGGAGGCGGAGAGGTCAAGAAGAAGACTGCAGGTCAGGAAGGCGGTGCCGGGCTGGAGGGATTCGGCTGAGACAAGGTGGGGGGAGGGGGGGATGAAGAAACTGGTGAAGTCCAAGTTCATCCCCTGTGGTTGGAGGGTTCCCAGTCGGAAGATAAGACGCTCCTCCTCCGACCGTCGCGTTGTTGTGGTTTGGCGGTGGATGAGTCCAATGACCTGCATATCCTCGGTGGAGTGGGAGGGGGAGTTGAAATGCTGTGCTACAGGGTGGTTGGGTTGGTTCGTCCGGGTGGCCCAGAGGTGCTCTCTGAATCGCTCCGCAAGTAGGCGGCCTGTCTCCCCAATATAGAAGAGGCCACACCGGCTGCAGCGGATGCAGTAGATGATGTGGGTGGAGGTGCAGGTGAATCTGTGGCGGATATGGAAGTTTCCTTTGGGGCCTACACCTCCTCCCATCCTGCCCCCTGTAAAAACGCCATCCCATTCTCCCAATTCCTTCGTCTCCGCTGCATCTGCTCCCAGGAGGACCAGTTCAAAATACGTACAACACAGATGGCCTCCTTCTTCAAGGACCGCAATTTCCCCCCCGACGTGGTCGACGGTGCCCTCCACCGCATCTCCTCCACTTCCCGCTCCTCCGCCCTTGAGCCCCGACCCTCCAACCGCCACCAGGACAGAACCCCACTGGTCCTCACCTACCACCCCACCAAACTCCATGTACAGCGCATCATCCGCCGTCACTTCCGCCACCTCCAAACAGACCCCAGCACCAAGGATATATTTCCCTCCCCTCCCCTATCAGCTTTCCGTAGAGACCACTCCCTCCGCGACTCCCTTGTCAGATCCACACCCCCCACCGACCCAACCTCCACTCCCGGCACCTTCCCTTGCAACCGCAGGAGGTGCAACACTTGCGCCCACACCTCCCCCCTCACTTCTCTCCAAGGCCCCAAAGGAAACTTCCATATCCGCCACAGATTCACCTGCACCTCCACCCACATCATCTACTGCATCCGCTGCAGCCGGTGTGGCCTCCTCTATATTGGGGAGACAGGCCGCCTACTTGCGGAGCGATTCAGAGAGCACCTCTGGGCCACCCGGACGAACCAACCCAACCACCCTGTAGCACAGCATTTCAACTCCCCCTCCCACTCCACCGAGGATATGCAGGTCATTGGACTCATCCACCGCCAAACCACAACAACGCGACGGTCGGAGGAGGAGCGTCTTATCTTCCGACTGGGAACTCTCCAACCACAGGGGATGAACTTGGACTTCACCAGTTTCTTCATCCCCCCCTCCCCCCACCTTGTCTCAGCCGAATCCCTCCAGCCCGGCACCGCCTTCCTGACCTGCAGTCTTCTTCTTGACCTCTCCGCCTCCATCCTACTCCGACCTATCACCCTCACCTTGACCTCTTTCCACCTATCACATTTCCAACGCCCCTCCTCCAAGTCCCTCCTCCCTACCTTTTATCTTCTCCTGCTGAACACTCTCTGCTCATTCCTGAAGAAGGGCCTGTGCCCGAAACGTCGAATCTCCTGTTCCCTGGATGCTGCCTGACCTGCTGTGCTGTTCCAGCAATAAAGTTTCAACTTTGATCTCCAGCATCTGCAGACCTCACTTTCTCCTTAAGGAGATTTTAGGGCAAGTGGCAAAAAGCTTGGTCAAACAACGAGATGCACAAGGGCATCACAAGGGAGGTGGAATGAAGTGAGATTTACAGAGAGAATTCTGGAATTTGGGATCAAGACAGCTAAATGCAAAGTCACCAATGGTGCATCAGTGAAAACTGAGGATAAGCAAGAGGCCAGACAATGTTTTGCATGCCGAGGCAACTCAGCTACGTTCAAGCCTTTTACAAAATAAGTACTGGCTGTTAGATTCCGTGCCAAAGGTTTCCTAGGCATTTTATTTTTGGGGAGGATCTTGCTGTGTAATTAATCCTGAAAAAAAAGAATACAGAAATGATTCACGCCAACTTGGTTTGACCTTAGCTCTTGTTTCTAAATTACTGTCTTCT
Source organism: Chiloscyllium plagiosum (assembly GCF_037043375.1). Lineage (NCBI taxonomy): Eukaryota > Metazoa > Chordata > Chondrichthyes > Orectolobiformes > Hemiscylliidae > Chiloscyllium > Chiloscyllium plagiosum. The sequence continues at coordinate 23,580,729 of NW_028270168.1, forward strand.
GGAACCTCAGGTAAAGGTGCCTACAGGTGACTTCAGCCTGACACTGAATATTACCCCTCCTCAAGTGTGTTGCCACTTAAGTCATCACCAACCTCACAGTACAAGGTTTGACAATAATTGTGGCCTCACCCATGTTCCACAAACAAATAAAACAAAAATCAAAGTCCTCCAAGCCATTCTATCAATACTCTGATATCTTTATGCATGGGTATCAGTAGATCACACACACACGTCTCCAGTAAAACAGGTCTAAAACTGCATCAACTAATCAATTAAACTAATTAAAGAACGAACGAAGACTGGTGGACATGGTCAGCAGGTTAGAGAAACAAGCTTAACGTTACAATTCCTGTTTGGGATTGAACAGAATGAAGCAAGTATTAAGCCTGGGAAAAGAAGAGTGGAGCAAAGACAAAAGGAGAAATGCTGGAATGATTAAACGACTCAAGAGATAATGGCTGAGGCTTGATAGGATTTTATTGAGATTAGCAAAGAAAGCAGGAATAGTAATGGAAAATGCTAGAAATACCCAGCATATCCAGCAGCATCCGTGGGAGGTGGAAGAGAGGCAGAGGCAATGATTCAAGTAAATGACTTTTCATCAGAATAGAATTATCCAGTTCAAACAGAAAGTCATTCGCCTGAAATGTTAACTCTATTGACGCTGCCAGACTTGCTGAATCTTTCCAGTATTTAAAGACTAGAGTCATAGAGATGATACAGCACGGAAACGGACCCTTTGGTTCAACCCGTCCATGCCGACCAGACATGCCAACCCAATCTAGTCCCACCTGCCAGCAGCTGGACCATATCCCTCCAAACCCTTCCTATTCATTCTCATTTCAGATTTCCAGTATCTGCAAAGATGGTAATAGAAATAACAGAATTAATCGGTACCTGCACTTGCTGTCTGAAAAGATGGGAGCAGTATTTATGAATAAAAGTTATTTAAATCAATGTGAAAGTGGGAAGCCTCATCAAAAATGCTTGAGCTTCCATTCAACATGCTCCAACAGTACTTGAGGCTAAGAACAAGAGAGGTCAGCGTGCGAGAGGGGGTACAGAATTAAGAGAACAAGCAAGTGAAAGCTCTGGGTGACATGTAGTTGGAGATGTTCTGATTCTCCTCTTCAGTGGCTTAACAGATTCTCAAATGAGAAAAAATGGAATTAACAAGTAAAATATCTTTTCAGCGAAACTGAGAAGTTACAATGGTTATAGCTTTGGAATTTCCAACTCCTACAGATGGTCAGCTGTGCTGATTTCTACTGAGTTATTGGTGCAGGCAGGAGACAATAGGGGTGGGGGGGGGGGGGGGTTGGGGTGGATGTGGAGCAAGAGATGGGGAAGTTAAGTTTGGAAGTGACATGTGCCAGGGTCAGTGTGTGGGAGAAATGTGAAATGGGACATCACATTCAGATGTAGCTGAAGAAATTCTGCGGAGCAAACTGGAGTAAAACTAACTTTTACAAAGCTATTGTTGCTGAGGAATTGCAGTAACGCGGAGGGAAGGCTGAGTGTATTAAATGTTTAAGCAACTAATGTTTAGTGATTTCAAATCAGCAAACACCCAAACAGAACTGCCTCATTTTGCTCTAATCATTGAAGATCTTCCTCTTCACTTTAAGAATTCCAGGGAAAATATATATCTCCTCCCTTATCCTTTTGATATAAAATCTTGTTTCTCTAAACTACAAACAGTTTATTTTTCTCAATATGGCTCAGGCATGCACTCAATACCAGGATTTCTAAACAGAAGTGAACTTGTCATTCTGGGATAACTCTAAATATATTTTGTAAATACACCTCCAATTCTATTATCACTTATTTAGCAAAAGAGTGGAGTCTCAGCTACTTGGACTGAACTTTTAAAGTTATCTCCCGTCTTGGTTGTGTTAGGAGTATTAATTTCAAATTTTTAGCATCAAGAGAAGCCATTTTGTCCAACTAGTCCATGCCTGCCAATAATGGTCTGTTGCCTCTGTCATATAACTGTCAGCATAAACTTCTTTCTCCCTTACTTACTTATCTAACTTCCTCTTAAATGCATCTATGCTCTTTGCCTGAACAACACACGTGATGACAAGTTTCATACTCTCACCACTACATACCCTAATCACAGGTATGACTAGAAATGACTAAACTATGAACCATTAAGATTAATGGATTGGAAATGTCAGGGAGGAGCACAGCTTAATTTCCAAGTATGCACCACTAACAGATGCTATGGAAGTTTAATTCCTTAATTCTTCAATGACAGGTGACTGTAAGGAATTATTCCTCACAATACGAAGAAACAGGATATGTCTAACTGTAATATATTGAAAGCCTTGGGTGCCGTATAGCCTTAGGGTAAGTTCACTAGTATGTGCCATTTCCCACTGCGCTGTCAACAAACAGAATTATTTTTTGAAGCCAGCAGACCTGCTGACTGACTGTGAGAAAACTCCTTGGTAGATCAGCTAGTCATAGAGATGTACAGCACGGAAACAGACCCTTTGGTCCATCTTGTCCATGCTGACGAGATATCCCAACCTAATCTAGTCTCATTTGCCAGCACTTGGCCCACATTCCTCTAAACTCTTCCTATTCATACAGCTTCATAAAAATACATTAAGAACCTCAAATGCATTTATTCTTAGAGTGGATTTATGCTTACTTGCCTCAGGAAGTTTATGCTAAGTGTCCAAATAAGCCTGCTCCCTGGAGGCAAGTCCAGGGAATGAGTCCCATACCAGAGGCTGTCTTGGGGAGGCAAGGCCTTGCAAACCTGAAAAGATGCCTTGAGTTTTGAAGGCCATTTTGTGGTCTGGAGGCTCAGTGCCGGCACAGACTTGGTAAAGGGGTTGTAATTTGATTACTTTTTCAAACTCATTTTATTCTTTTGCTGGATTATTTATAATTCTTTCAATTCTGTACCAAATGCTTAAGAATCTGTATCTCAGTATCCTGTACCTAAGATGGCGCCACATTACAAACTTTTCATTGCATTCATTTGAATGCGCGTGACAATAAAACCAATCTGAATGCTGAGCAAACATTGTCAACATATGCTTTTATTTCTTTCACCTGAATACAGAAAGCATGTCAAAGTGAGCAAGCAAGCAAAGTATCTCGGGTTATTATTGGTAATGGTAATTTGGCACGGTCCTTGGGGGATGATAGGCATTTCTCTTTAAGTGGTCATACAGGTTGGTGTACACTCAATGGGTCATAGTGAGGAGGCAGGTTACCACGAACAATCACAGCCAGAATGAGGATTGAGCCTGTTGTATTGGTATCGTTCTACATCACACTCAAGCCATCTAGCCAACTGAGCTAACTGACACCAACAGGTTGGAGATAAATAGCAGTTAATGACCTGAAGTTATAAGCTGTCTAACTCCAAATCCAAGCTCCTAACTTGCCTCAATTACAGGTTGCTGGAGTAAGTGCTCAGACAGAGCTGGTCAGTGCGCATGCTTCATTAATAAGTACACAGACCACCATTTGCCATGAACCTAACTTTAATTCTAAGAACATGACTGCCCTCTAAATCACAGAATCCTACAGCACAGAAGGCAGACATTCGGCCCAATAAGCTGCATTTATGTAGTATACTAAACAGAGTAAAGAACTCAATGTGTTTCACAGGACCATTTATCAAAATAGGTTTGAAATTTACCACAAAGACATAACAGGACAAGTGACCAAAAGTTTGGTCAAAAAAGTAAGTTTTAAGGAATATCTTAAATGAGATGAGACAGCGTAGAGGGTTTGAGAGAGGAATTCCAGAGGTTAGGGTTGGAGCAGCTGAAATTACAGTGACTAATGATAAAACAGGAAAGTGGAGTTAAGGCAGAGGTGAAATCAGCCACGATTGTATCCAATAACAGGGCAGGCTCAAGGGCTGAATTAACTTTATCTACTCTTGTTCCTAGTTCTTATGTTCTAACAAATAAAACAAAGGAGCACAGGGATCCTGATGGATTGTCAAACTGGAGGAGATTACAGAGGGTTAAAATGGAGGAATTGAAAACAATGACAATGACAATGACACTTTTAAACCAAGGGCATTGTAAATTAGGAGTCACTGTAGGCCACGAAGAAAGCTAAGAGGTGAGCAGGATTTGGTCCAAGTTGAAATGTAGAGGACAAAGTGTAATACTAGCTGATCATTATCAAGGGTTGAAGATGGGAGTATTGGTCAATTCTGGTAGAAACAAAGAATGGATTGTGGAGACTTGATTGAAACACATTCCAGATAGTCTGTTTCCTGCTGTCCCGCTGTAGTCTCATGAATCAGAATCAGTTATACAACAGGGAAACAAAATTTTGGTGCAAATCATTCATGTTGACCAGACATTCTAATCTGACTAAGTCCCAGTTGCTAGTTTTTGGCCCATATCCCTCTAAACCCTTCCTATTCATATACCTAACCAGATGCCTTTTAAATGCTGTAATTGTACCAGCCTCCACCACTTCGTCTGGCAGCTCATTCCATACATGCACTGCCCTCTGCATGAAAAGGTTACCTCTTGGGTCCATTTTAAATCTTTCCTCTCTCACTTTAAATCTAGGTCCTCTAGTTTTGGACTCTCCCACCCTAGGAAAAAGACCTTTTCTGTTCACCCTGTCCATGCCTCTCATGATTTTATAAATCACTATAAAGGTCACCTTTTGAATCTCTGACGCTCAAAGGAAAATAGTCTGAAAAGGCTGAGGCTGTCTCTATACATCAAACCTTCTAGTCCAGGGCACCCAGTAGACAGCAGGACAATTTTCCAAGTCTACAAATGCAATGTAATAAAAGTTAAACCCCAATGCACAATCTCTTTGTATCTTAGATTTGGGAGTCTAATTGCTACATGGATCCACAACCAAGAGAAAGGTGGGATGTTAGCCCACCAATGGCAGGAAGTGTGGTTGGAAATCATACGATGAGACATCCAGGAATATTTCTAAAGTTGTCAACTCCAAACTCTTAAAGTCTTATCGATTTATGTCAGCTCACACTGGTATTTTCTACTCCGTGTTCTGTACTGTGTCAATTCCAGAAGTCCAGGAGATTAATCTTCAGTTGATTCAGCTATTTGGTATAAAATTAGGTGTGGAAATCTATTCATTTTATTGTAGCCATATTGTTACAGTCCTTCAGTCATGTTCCATTAGTTGTATGCTATATACAATGTATACTACAAATCAAAACATCTCAGGGGTTTAACTGCCCAAGTACAACAAGTTATTTAGCTAAAGCACTTATGTTCATGCTTTGCTGCCACAAAAACCAGTCAATATTACTTAAGACTAAAGGGTAAGGAATTATTCAATTAAAAGCAAATCAATTGTACATTAATTCTGACTGCTGCAGACAGATCAGGAGAAAATTTAGTTGGATTCTTTCATTCAACCAGAACAATAAAAGCATGCTCAACCTGATCTGCAGAACAAGAATTGCTACTCTGGGGATTTTTGTTTAAAAATGACTTCTTTGGATTTTCTTTTAAAAAAGAGCTCGATAGAGTTGTGTAGCTCAAACATGCAATGGTTCCCTGCAATTAACAGCATATTGTGGAGAAAAACATCTTAATATTTTGTCCCTTTGATTAGAACTGTACACAATTTGAAAACAAAACGTGTGTCATTCCAAATCATCAGCCCCATCCAATTGTAGAGAATGGAACAAACAGAACTTTCATAAAATAGCGTTTCAAAGTGCTGCTTTTGTTGTTTAATAATACTCATTAAGAGTATATCTTTAATGTATACAGGACCAGTAGATGCAAAGTAGATTCAATCATTTGAAATGCTTTTCACAACCCCAGAATATTCCAAAGTTTTTTTACAGCCAACGAGATGCTTTTCTGAGGCATAATCAGTATTACAGAGAAGGAAATGCAGCAGCCCATTTGTACAAAGTCCTACAAGTACCAATGAGATAAATGATAATTCATATTGTTACAGAATAATTAAATGTCAGCCAGAACTTTGATGGAATTACCCTGCTCTCCTTCAAATCATGGAATAGGATAAAATCAAAGAATAGTTAAGCACAGAAGGAGGCCACTTGGCCCATCATGTCTGTGTTGGCTGTAAAATGAGCTACACAGCCTAATCCCGCTTTCTAGCATTTGGTCCATAGCTCTGCAAGTTACGGCACTTGAGTCGCATCGACAGATATCTTTTTAATGAATGGAGGGTTTCTGCTTTTACTGCACTCACTACAGGCAGTGAATTCCAGATTCCATGTATCTTTTACAACTGCATCACAGGGAGGAGGCTGTCTCAGTTTGCCATCTTGTTTGAAAGCTGGCACTTCAGTCAGTATTGAATTCCCTCAGTACTGCACAGAGTATCCACTTGGATTATGTGCCGGATCTGAAAATGGACTTCAATCCACAACCTTAATGATACAGAGGTGAGCATGTTACACCATAGAATGACTGATTCTTTATTGTTGTAACACATTGAGTAACTAAATGTATATTTAGTTTTGTTCTGTCATCAGAACAAATGAAATCTAGAAGCTAATTAGTTAATTTTTGGATGTAGCTAGAATTAGGAACAGAATCCCATTTTCTTGCAATGTTTATCCACATGTTCTAAGTTTATGTTTACTTATGGATGGCATGTGTGACCCAAACTTGTTCATTCCTGATTTGTCTTTTAATACAGCCTTACCCCTCCTCATTTCATTAACTTGCTTCACCTCTGGAAGCCTCTAAGAGTTCCAATTCTGGCCTCTTTCGCATCTGAGGCTTTTATTACTCCATCACCAGTGGCCCTGCAATTACCTAAGCCCCTACTCGGGCGCACGGTGGCACAGTGCTGCCTCGTGGTGCTAGGGACCTGGGTTCAATTCCCGCCTCGGGCGACTGACTGTGTGGGGTTTGCATGTTCTCCCCGTGTCTGTGTGAGTTTCCTACCACAGTCCAAAAAGAACATGCAGGTTAGGTGAATTGGCCTTGCTGAATTGTCCATAGTGTTAGGTGAAGGGGTAAATGTAGGGGAATGGGTCTGGGTGGGGTGTGCGTCGGTGTGGACTTGTTGGGCTGAAGGGCCTGTTTCCACACTGTAAGTAATCTAATCTAAAATTAAAAAAAACATCCTACCCTGCCTCTTACTGCTCCATTAAGGCAGTCCTTCAAAAACTTACCTCCTGTCTCAGTATTCCCTCACATCAAACAATTTCACATTTTATAATGACTGAGCTCCTGAGAAACAACTTGTACATTGTTCTACATGTAATGCAACTTTATAAAAACAAATAGTTGTTGACTTGGAAATTTACTGCAACAAATTACTCCAATGGATACAGGCACAGCAAATGTATCTATAACAGATTGTGCTATACCCAGTGTTGGTGTTAAAGCACTGCAGATATTTGGAAAACTGATCATTCACATACCCAGAAAACCCAGTTGATCAAATCATCAATACTCAATCCATATCTAAAAATGGAAAATGCTGCATAATCTCACATGATCTGGCAGCATCTGCACAGAGAAAGCAGTGTTAATGTTTTGAGTCTGGAATTATTCTGAAGAAGGGTCAGTCTGCTTTCCTTCCAGATTCTACCAGACCTGCTGAGTTTACCTGGTATTCCTGTTTTTGCTTCAGATTTCCAGCATCTGCAGTGCTCTGTTTTACCACATCTAAAGGTGTAATACTCTTTATCTACTTCACATACTGTTTTGGTTTTTTACATAAAATTCAAATTGTGAACACATCAATGATTTCATTACATTTTAGATATGGTAGGAATATTACTCAAACCCTCTCTTTATACTCTTGACCTTAGTTATTTGCCAATTAACCTATGATTTCCAATCTGAAAAGAAATGAAGTTATCGGCTAACTTCCCTTTTCCCTCCTAAATTCACAAATTTGTCTCGGTATTATGTCAACCCCTGGCCATCGTTCCATCAACTCCAACCATATTTCAGGAAAACTTGTCTTTGACATATCCTTGTCTCTAAAATCAGCAAGTTACCTAAAAGGACCAACATTAGGCACTCAACAAGACCATCACTGTGCTTTCCTTTGGATTATACATACTACTGTAATTACTGTTGTAGCAGGATCCCAGCACATTATAGATCCATCATAAGGCATCACTGGGAACATTCCTATCCCATAAAAGATCAAAACTCAGACCATTCTAACTTGAATTATGAGACAATACAGTTTCCTGCCTGAGATTTTCTGGTCAGGTTTCATTCTCACGAGTCAGAGCTGAACTGATTTCTACAAAGTCCCTTACGTCTGTGGAAAGAATTTGGTCTCAGAATTTGATGGCACTATACCTGTTTAACTGGTGTAAAATGGATCCAGTATGGTCAATGCCACCCACTATACTGGTGATAATAGTTGGCATCCTGTCCACCTCAAATTAAATCTAGACCTTTGGAAAAAAATCGGGAGTGGGACCCCATTGCCTGTTGCTGGCACATCTTCCAGATTGTTCCACAAATGGTGGCAGTGAACAAAGATGTAACTGGTTTCCTCAAGTACCTGGCATTCTAATTGGCAATCTGTAAAAGAGACACTGGACAACGCTATCCAAAATGTGAAGAAGAAAGAACAGTGAGATATTCTCAACCATTGTCTACCCTCAACTTTACCGCTGGTCTCTCATGAAGCACTTTGGTGACCGGTGAGTTACCAAACTAGGCCATGGTGAATGGCATCTTTAGCTTGCTGACACTACCTTCAGGAAGCTGGTTGAGAGACTCCTTGCACACCATCTTGTGTTTTGCTCGTAGTTTCGGATGTGATGTAATGAATGATTTTTCCTGATATGATTTAATAAGCTGCTTGAGAGAAGCTTGATACCTCTCAGCTTTTGAACCTCCTTCCTGATTTCATAGGATCACAGAATCCTCACAGTGAGGAAGCAGGCCTTTCGGCCCATCGAGTACACACCACCTCTCCAAAGGGCACTCCATCCAGACCCACCTCCTACCCTGTCCATGCAATCCTGCATTTCCCATTGCTAATCCATCTAAAGTGCACATCTCTGGACACTACAGGGCAAGCTTTGGACTGTGGGAGGAAATGGGAACATTCGGTGGAAACTCATGCAGATACGGGGACAATATGCAAACTCCGCACAGACAGTCACCCGAGGGTGGAATAGAACCCATTCCTGGTGCTGAGAGGCAGCGGTGCGCACCAATCAGCCACCATGCTGCCTGGTTTCCCCATCACAAACAACACTGAGGGAATGAGATGTGTTTTCGGTCTCTAGCATTGTGACTGTGCTTGTCCGTCTTTGTTATAAGTCTCAGTGAATATTAAAGTTTATTGGCTCCTGACAGCATAAACCTGGGGAAGAAAAAGAAAGTCCCAGTTCATGCATATTGGCTGGACAGGAGCAGTGGGCTAACTCTTCCGTATTATTCCAACAACAAGACTATTCTATTTCTTCAATGAGTGAGACTGCCCAACCAAATACTGAAATTAGTTCACACCCTGCTATGGATAGTTTTCCCGAAGAGCTGAACTGAGTCTACCCAAGCTCATTTCTGTTATGACCACTGTCCTGTCAGCCAGTTGGCATTAGAAACTTTGCTACCAGTGAATTATTATTGAAGCAGAGCTCTACCTCTTGACTACATTAATGCCATGGGGATGGAGTCTTTGAACCCAATACAAAGTGACCAGTCAGTGATTCCGTAACAGAAACACAAATGGGCAACATGAAGTAGGTGTTGCAGAAGATCAGTGTTGGTCCTATTCCAGCTCATTGATCAGACATGGTCTAATATCAGTTGCTCATTATATACAAAGAGAAAATATAGAAATGGCATGTTGGAAGGATTCCTCTGAAAATCTTGCATTTAAGAAAAGTATCTTTCATGACCCAAAGTGCGACACAGTTAATTAAGCACGTTTTCAGTGTAGTCACTCAGTATCATTTGAGGGGTGGCAGATTTAAAACTGATGATGAGGAATTACTTTTTTCAAAGGGTCATGAATCTATGGAATCCAATAACCCCAGGAGTGAGGTGGATACTGGGACACTGAATAAATCTGAGGAGGAGAGAGATTTTCATTTAGTAACAGGTTAAAGGATTATGGAGAGAGGGCAGGACAGTGGAATTGAGATCATGATTATATTAAATAGTTGAGCAGGTGCGAGGGGCTAAATTGTCTACTCCTAGTTCTTATGCCCTTAATATTGGTTCAATATTGGAGTCATCCCCTGTTCATAGGGCCATGGGACCTTTGACATCCACTTGAGTGGGCAAATGGGTCCTTGGTTGAATACCTACGGATAAATGTGAATATGATTGACAGTGCATCATTCCCAGAGTACTAAATGGCAATTGTGGGCTCATGTCTCTCAAGTGGGGCACGAGCCTACAATCTTCCCAAGTTTGTGTGCTGAGTAACTGAGCTACTGACTGATGATATTCTAGGGCTTGGATGAAGGACAAGGTCAGAAGTTAGTGTTACAGCTGACCGGATATTGAACAAAATTGCAAAAGGGCGAGAACAATCTGAGGAAGAAGCTCAGCTAAATGGGTTTAAGTGCAATTGACTGGGGACTGGCATTACTTGTCATGTTGCACTGTGCTGCCGAACGTCCATTATTATACTCACTCCAGGGATCATTGCCAGCTCCAGCTGAATTTGATCCTCAAGGTTCTCAGACATGACCCCCTCCCACAATCCCTCAACCCTGAGCTTCCCTCATTGGTTGCCCAAACACACACTTGCTTTTCTGATTAGATAATTTTTGATTGTCAGTAAAGACGGTTTTCTTGCCCCAAACAATAATACAGTTAACACACAATAGGACTGAAATTTTGTTTTTTTTTGATGGTTTCTTGATGTTTCACCTACATTTTGCCCATTGTAGCATCCTGGAGCTTAACCATTATTTCTTTCGGACTTTAGAATAATCCTGGAGGTTTGACAGCCCACCTGCAGGAGATTCAAGCTGCTTTGGGAAGTTTCAGGGTCAGCACAGTTTGAAGTGAACTTAAACTATAAGCAAGAGAGTGAAAGCATGTGGGTCATTTAGCACACAAATCAACTCACACTCAACTGCAAAGCCAAGAAAATTGAAAAATAACTGATGGATAATTTCAATCTTAGAATATTTCCATACATCTGAGCAAAACTCCTGATGTACCTGCAGTTCCTGATTTTGGTTCTTCACAAGCTCCTGTTTTAGTTATCTCTGCAAAAGGAAAACACAAAGATTAATAAAGAAAAATGGAAGTAATGTCACAGTTGATGTACTTGGACTGTTAAAGACAGAGCTGCATCAACCCTCTAATGTATCATTGAAATTGCCTGACATTTTGCCTTTGTATTTTTCATAGAATCCCTACAATGTGGAAACAGGCCATTTGGCCAAGAAGTCCACACCTACTCTCTGAAGAGTATCCCACCGAGACCCATCCCCCTATCCTATTACTCTACATTTCCCCTGACTAATGCACCTAACCTACATATCCCTGAACACTATGGGCAGTTTAGCTTGGCCAATTCACCTAACCTGCACATCTTTGGACTGTGGGAGGAAATGGAGCACCCGGAGGAAACCCAAGCAGTAACGGAGAGAATGTGCAAACTCCATACAGATAGTCACCAGAGGCTGGCATTGAACCCAGATCCCTGATGATATGAGGCAGTGGTTCTAACCACTGAGCCCCCATGCCACCCTTCAAATTCAATGAAACATTGCTCCACGGCTAGGATTGACAACTGTGATATGATATTTCCTAGGAGTTATGATCACATGACTTCTGGCTTCCAGTGAGTCCCCATTCCACATTATCAGTCACGAGATATGTCCGGTCTCAGGAAGACTCTCCTTCCTGACAATTGAGAAGCTAACAATATTTTTTATTAAAAAAACACAATTGGATCATTTTGACTGCCAGTTGAACTGGTATCTTCAATTCAGTTTCCAATCCATGGATTAGTAATCCAGAACCATAGGTTAATGTGCCAGGGGTATGAATTCAGATCTCACTACAGCAGGTGGTGAAATTTGATCCAATAAACATCAAGAAGAAATTAAATAGTCTCAAGACAACTACATACTCCTAGTAAATTGTCGTAAAAGTCCAGCTGGTTCAGTAATGTTCTTTAGGGAAGGAAATCTGCCGTTCTTTCCTGGATCTGGCCTACATATGACTCCAAACCCTCAGCAATATAGTTGATATTTAATTACCTTCTTGGAAAAATTAACAATGGTCAATAAATACTCATGAATGATTTAAAGAAAAAACGTGATAAGGGAAATTCAAATCAAAAGGCTCAGTTTATTTTTTAAAATGGTCGTGCAATTTTGATCCCTTAATACAAGATTCAAGATAGCATTGACACAGAGCGATGCTTTGTGAGCTCTCTTAGGGGGGATTGGGAGGGGTTGGGTGGAAGGATTGGAAGTTACTTGCAGCAATGTTTTGGGATTAATTTTTTCCAATCACTGGAGACTATAGACAGTAAACAAATTTAGTATGGAAAAGTCCTCAATCCCAGAATTATCCACTCCCCGCTAACCTTCCCCTCCACATCCACTCATCCATCAGTAAAAGAGCAGTTAAAATACCCACAGTAATTGAGGAAGAAAAAGAAAGAGAAAATGAACTGCTACCAAAACATATCATTGCAGATATTTCCTGTTAGTTCACCGCAATAGTTATTTCAGCAGTCACCCAGTCTGACAGCATATGTAGCCAATACAAATAGCTTTGGCAATGCAAAAGGCCAATGAAAACAATTATCCCACTTTCAATTTATGATACTATAGGCTTGAATCTGGGATCCAAAAGACTAAAGGCTTCAAAACACACATCAGCCTTGCAAAGTTACATTCAGACTGCATGGAGGAAGAGAGCACCCCAGTATCTGCCAGATATCTGCAACAGAAACACTTCCACGTTGTTAGTTCTTGGAAGGAGAGATATTGAGGTTAAATTTTGCTAGCCGTTTCTTTTTCGATAGGTCTTTTCTAGTAAAACAGAGTTGACTTTTCATACTGTTTCACAAAGAGCAGCTCTAACTCATAGCAGGTAGTGCTGGATGTGCGAGACCGAAATGTGGAAAACAGAGAGAAGAAGAAAGGGAGAGAATGGGAGCAAGAGGACGTGAAAAAGAACAAACAGAAAAGGTGGGCATTTGAAATCTGTTGAATTGGGAACGGTTGGCCCCTGAAAAGTTATGGAGTTGTGCACCACTAAAAAAAGAAATATTCCACATCTAAGCAGTGAAGAATAGCCATCCAGGTCATCACACTGAGGAATACTGGAATTGCTTTTTCAGGAATAACTAGATAAAAGGATCCAGGTCTATCATTTTCATCTCCCATTGTCCTGGCAGTCACATGATACCTCAGCAATAGATTTGTTTTTAATCAACCACAGCAATAAAGCTTTATAACAGACTCAGGCACGAGACGATGAAAATCCCCAGTGGTAGAAAATGTTTGGAATGATTAAGTTCAAAGTGTTTTCTTCTTCCCACAGAATGCCACATTCAGCACACGGCATGTCTCAAATTGCTCATATACAGCAACCCAAGATGTTACTTTCTGAAACAAATCCATTTAATTTGCATTTCCAAATGTTGAACAGTAATACAATGTGAAAATGATTGTCTTCTAACACCAACATGAGTCTTGGTGGCAAAACCGCTGCAAATATATGGCCAATACAATAAAAAACTCTACAGGCAATTCGCTACATGTTAGAGTGAGATTCCAGAACTTTATTGATGCCCTAGGACAAGTTTCACATCAGGACCATCAATCATGTCAGGATTAGTGCCTTCAACAATATTAAGTACAAGCCCTAAATGACCACGACAGGAAATAATTTGAACTCTGTCCAATTTTGTGATTGACATTAACTTCAACTTAGGGAAACTAGCAGGGGACTTTCCTGTCCTAGCTAACTATTTATCCCTCAACCAACATCACGAAGGTAGTAATGAGATAATGACTACATCATCTATGTGTGGGAAGTGTGCTGTACCCACATTGGCTGGCAAGTTTCTCACAACAACAGTGACTGCATTTCAATCGTACGTCATTATTACAGTATGCTTTGGAATGTCCTGATGTTGTCAAAGGCACTATATGAATGTAGGCTCTTTTGTCATTTGATTGGTTATAACAAGGTTGATGGTAATTGGTGGAGAATCAGAACTCATAGCCTACCTCATTTACTCCATTTTTTGCAGGATTCTTTTGTGCATTGATAGTAATGAGTGCTGTTAATGCATCAGTATAATCCCTGGAACATATAGGCTATAACGTTTGCAATGCAGCAGAATTTAGCAAAGGTGCTCCTCCAAGAAACACCATCAGATGGCGCCAGTATACTCACTTGACTTTTTAATGTGCACATACCTACTTACAATTGCTAAATGGATGTGTTTTACTTGTCTACTCTGTAGAAAGACTATTCGGTAATAGTTGGCGGGCTGAAACAGGGTAACATTCGATGGACCACTTTCCAGCTTTAAATAGAGAAATCTGAGACTTAAGGATGCTCACCCCCTCCCCAACCCCAAACCTCCACCAAGACGAAAGAGAGGAGATAAGCTAGCAATGAGATGACCACCATACTGAAGATTGCTGGTGGAAAGGTGTAACGTGTTTCAAAACTCAAGCCTGTCCCTCCCAAGGATTAATTCCACATGTTACACGACCTGCCTTCACTCTGTGGTATCACTATCAGTCTCAAGGGGTCACCTCTCTTCACTGCTACACAATTGGGAGAGGGCTGCAGCCATGAAAGTTCACTGACTGCCAGAAGATAATTGGAAATCTACCCCAGATGACAAAACAGTGACTCCATGAGGCACTGCACACTCTTCTGATAAGATTCAAACTCTTCACCATGCAACACAAAGCTTATTGAAAGATTTTCAGCAATAGGTGCTGAATGTTACGATGTTTTAGCTCTCCGCCAGACCTAATGTGCTGCCATTGCCTTCAGCTGGTGAATTTCACAGCAACAGTATGTCATTAAGTGTTTGCAGCCAATGAAATATCGACTTGAACTATGGTCACTGTGGCAAAATGAAAAAGGCAGCAGGCTGTATGCAAGCAGCAAGGTCCCAGTCATGTCACTACCGATTATAAATAATACTGGTCAAGGGATAAATGCAGGTCAGGATACTGAGGAGAAGATTTCTTTGAAAATAGTGACACAGATCTTTTACTTACATTTGATGGAGAAGGGAAGGCCTTGGTTTGATGGTTCATCTGAAAATGGCACCTCCTGCAATGCAACATTCTCTCAGAACTGCACAGAAATAGCTTCTCAGATTATATACTCCACTCATGAAGTGACCTTCAACTTTTAACCTGTAAACTGTGCAGTAAGGGTGCCACCCGCTGAGTCACAGCATAGACAGCAATCAAGAGCAGGAAAACCTGGCGAAAATTTTGTGACTCAGTCCAAACTGTGGGTCATGATCTCACCTGATGAGGGTATTGTGTCATTAGCGATAAAGCATGGACTAATTTTTGACAACTGAGAGGCCCCTTTAAATCCTTGCGTGACGAGTGAGATCCAATGAACTGCCCCTTGAGACTCAATTGCAGCTGCTGCTGCTAAAAGAAAACCCATGAAAAAGGTAGGTGTTCAAGCTTAATTTTGTAGACCCTGTCTTAAATCAACTAATCCAACAAAACTCCTGTATTCCCACCCCACTGAGTGAAGAACTAATTTACCCTTCCCCCATCCCCACAACCACCAGCTCCACATGAAAACCTCTACTGCTCAACCAACAACATCCATACACCCCCTGATCTTCACTCTGGGGTCACACAAAATTTGAGACATTAATACAGGGTCACACCACAAATGGTTTTGAGGCGCGTCTGCTGTGGGTCAGCTTGCAAATCTAATCTTTTCTTCCTTTTATTTATTGTTCTGTATTTGATTTGATCCTAATTCACTATTTCCTTCTTCATCCTTCCTCGGTTTCTTTCTCAATCCTGGATCTCACTGGTTAGAGATGAGAGGCTGTTTGTCCCATAGTTCATAAAGGTCTGGATTGCCCTGTTGCCATTGTTCTTAGTTCGGACTTCCAGCAATTTGCAGTGCAAATTCATTCGAGTTGAATGGTACAAGAGCACAGTTCATTCACGGGGCATAATTCAACATGCTCCCTTCCAGTAAACATACAGCCAATGTGGACTTTAAGCTGGAAGCATGCCAAGTCTCTTGGGACTTCCTCCTTAATAGCCCAGCAGTCGTAATTCTGGGGTGGGAGGTGGGATTTCCCCTCCTCTACTCTGAAGATCATTCACTTGAAGGTGGGGAAAGACAGCAGTAGAGCTGATAACTCCCCCACCACTCTCATACTGACCGCCCTCATAAGGCTGCACTTCAAGCCATGAAGTTCACATGATAAGCCACAGAGATCAGCTAGAGGCAGGCTGGAGCATTGACCTGCCATCATTGGTCTATTTGTTACTCAACTGTACATTTCTACAGGGCTGCTATCTACAGTATGTCATGATTGTGCTCATACCTGCAACTGCAATTATTTTATTTCAGAAAAATATATTGTCCTGCAAAACCAATGTCAACAAGAATGGGCTACAGGAATTAGAACTGTGTATCTCCTGCCCACATGCATGTTAACGCCATTTCCCATACAGCTCATGATGTATTATTTGATGTCACTGTGAGAAATGAAGAGGTGGATGTGTGTCATTTAAGAAATCAAGTGAAACAGTTCTGACGTTAGTTTGTTTTACTTTTTTGAGAACTCAGATTTCATAGAAATGTACAGCAAGCAAATAGATGGAGAAGTGATAGCTGAGTAATATTATCGCTGGAATGTTAATCGAGAGACTCAGGTACCGTCCTGGGGACCCAGGTTCAAATCCTGCCACAGTAACTGGTGGAATTTGAATTCAATAAACATCTGGAATTAAGAATCTAATGCTGACTGTGAGTCAGTTGTTGGAAAAGCCCATGTGGTTCATTGGGGATGGCTAATAAATGCTGACCTAGCCTGTGATGCCATCATCCTATGAATGAATACAGGATTCTACTCTATTTATTTAATTATTATTGTTCATTCATTCATGGGATGTTGGTGTCAGTGGCTTGGCCAGCATTCATTGCCCATCCCCAATTTCCCAGAGGGCAAATAAGAGTCAAGACATAAGTAGTTCTGACATTACATGTCAGCCAGACCAGGTACGAATGGCAGATTTCCTTCCCTAAAGAACATTAATGAAGCAGATGGGTTTTTAACAACTAAAAAAAGGTTAAGTACTTGCCATTTTATATTCCAGATTTTACGGAATTCAAATTTCAACATCCGCCATCGTGGGATTTGAACCCACGACCTCAGAACATATGCCAGAGTTTCTGGATTAACTAGTCTAGTGACATTACCACTACACCACCACCACACTCAAATACCACAGTCCTTTCTCCTTCATAACTTAGGTTACTTGAACGCATACCACTTGTCCCAATGACTCACTCCGACAGTCAATTCAAAATTGAAGTGTCTGCTTTTGTGTACTGTTAAGCTCTTTGACTCTACTCTCTGGGTAAAGATACTTCTTACAGTTGAATGAAAGAACAGAAGGAATTGGAGCAGGAGCTGGCCATTTGAGCCTACCCTCCAATTCAGAACGATCATGGCTGATCTTCGACTTGAACTTTACCTTACCACATTATCCTCCAATCACTTAACTGGCTAAATACTGACAAATCTAACAACCTCTGTCGTGAATACCCAGAATACCACACACCTTGGTTGGAGAACTCAGAATATTCAAAACCCTTTGATTGAAGGAATTTCTCAGCTCAGTCTGAAATGGCCAACCCCTTATTCTGACATTGTGACCACCTGTTCCAGATTCCCAAGCATTAACTCTGTCAAATCCCTGAGGAGATTTGCATGTTTCAATTAGAACGTTTCATTTTTCTACACTGCTGTAAATGCATGCCTTGTGTACTCAATGTCTCCTCACAAGATAATCTCTTGTGAGGAATCACTGTCATAAATGTTGTTGCATTCCCTCTCAGACAAAAATGTTCTCTTAAGGAAAGAGACTATTGGATTTGTTCCTCTAGTTTTGGGTTCCCACACAAGCATGTTTTTTTCCCCACATGTACTGTATGAAAGCACTTCATAATTTTAAGGTTTACCAGGATGTTGCCTGCTATAGGGGATTCAACTATGAAGATAGATTGGGTTTGTTTTCACTGGAATACAGGAGGTTGAGGGACAACCTGATAGATGTTTATAAGATTTTGAATAGCATGGATAGAGAGGAAATGTTGACACAGGGTCAGAGTGCGGTTGGCCATGTGGAAGTTGAGGTTGGAGTTCAACAGACATGTGTGAGGAAAGGTTTTCACACAAAGGGTAGTGAGTGTCTGGAACATGCTGCTACGGGAGGTGGTGGTGGAAGCAGACACAATAGCTGCATTCAAGCAGCACCTGGATGCAAACATGAATAGGAAGGGAATAGAGGGGTACAGGATTTTGGCAAGGAAGGGCAAAAATGTGTTGGCACAGGCTTGGAGGGCCGAAGGCCCTGTTCCTGTGCTGCAATGTTCTTTGATGACCCCGTTATCAGGTGACCTCTTACCTTTCCCTTTCTAGAGAAAAGAGCTCCAGTCTTTTTCACTGAGCAGTGGTGACCTTGAATTCCTGTGGATCTTTGCTCACACTTTCTCTAGTGCTCCTACATCCTATTTGTAGCTAGATTGTACATAGTGATACCTCCAAAATAGTATGGCCTAGTCAAATACTATATAAGTCAGATTCCATTGAAATTATAATTAATTGAAACTCAACCGAAAGTACATCAGCAATTGATAGAAGACAAGAAAAGTTGACATTTCAACCTTGTTTAAAAACTTCAGATACAAAACATTGGAAAAGAGGTGGTGTGGTGATTATGATATCAAACAAATAAGCTGGAGAATAAAAATTCAAATCCTTCTTGAAAATGTGAAGTCCGTGGTAAGAGAAATTTGATAACAAGAAGTTGATATGACTAACCATGAAGCAGTTAGACTGTCATCAAACAAGTTCGAAACGATTGGCCTAAGGTCTTTTACAGAAAGTAATATGCCATCCTTACCTGATCAAGTCTGTGTGTGACTCCAGCGATACACTAATATGTTTGATTCTTAACTACTAAGAGAGGAGGTACAATTATTGAAATACAGGATGGTAGTACATGCCAGTCTTACCAGTGATCCCCTGATTATAAGAATGAATGATAAAAAAAACTAAAAAACAGAAAAGGCATATTACCGAGTCATTGGATGAGGTGAGGAAGCTTAAGCTGATTTGCTTGTTGATTGAAGAACGCAATCTGGATATTGTTGTGAGGTAAGAATATTGTTTCTAGGTTCCAATGCTATGAGATCTCCCATGAATTCCACACACTGAGGTTGGAAAATAATGAACAGAAGGCTTCCTGGAATTCTATAGCAAGACTTCATAATGATCAAAGCCTTAATGGCTATTAGATCTCTTACTTTCCTACATACATCAAAAACATATTTTTAAAAACATGCTGCTATGTTTCTTGATTTTGGGTAATCATCCTACTGAATTACTCGAAACTAAAACGGCGTTGGCCAAGAACAACATATGGCTATTTTATACTAATCAGAAAATTGTAACAGGCTTCTGCTAATGAATAAATTGTAAGAAAATAAATTATTTGCATTTATATACTGCCATCTATGACATCTGGATATCCCAGAGCTCTTTACATCCAGTTTAGTATTTTTTTAGGATGATCGTATTTTTGTAAAGTAGGAAATGGTTCAGCCAATTGCATACAGTACTGTGATGAATGATGGATAATTTGTTTTAATAATTCGGCTAAATAATAAAAATTGCCCAGGGACCAGGGAGAACATGCTTGCTCTTTTTTTTCAATATAGTGCTCTGGAATCTTTTACAACCACCTAAGTGGGCAGATGTGAACTCAGTTTAATATCTCACTCTAAAGCCAGAAATTCAAACTGCATAGCATTCACTCAAAACTGCATTGGCAGTGTCATTCTGGCTACGTGCTACAGTTTCTGGCATGCAACTGGAACTCATGATCTATTGACTTAAGAGGCCAGAATGCTACCAATTGAGCCACAACAAATTACAATGCAAAGCAAGAACACAGAATAATATTTCAAAAACTGGGTAGCAGTCAATCATAGTGGTGCAGACTGGAAACACAGAAAACAGGTATAATTTTCCAGTGGATTTTCAAAGAAGGACGAGCAACCCTTAGGCAGCAACATGCAATGTTGCTCCAAGATGAATGCTCCACAAATGAGCGATGCTTCCTTGAAATCCCAACTGCATCACATGACATGAATCAATTTAGCCAATCCCCACACCAGTGTTATGAAACTGTTACAGCCAAGCTTCTAATCTTCTGAGATATTATTGTTCAAGCAATGATCTAATACAATCATGGTAGCTTAACAGTACCCTTCTCAGCAATGAACTTCTACATGAATCCAGGCCCTTTGGAGGCCCTTGTATCTCAAGTTGTTGGTTTGGATAGATCTGAATGATGTGATTGTGGACTTCACCACAACCACCAAGACAACAGCACCAACAAAATCTAGGTTCGTAATAATATACTTGCTAAGAGGAGCAAGTTGGTCAGCTTGTGAGCTGTATCTTACATAGCCTGCAATTTTGAATGCACTGCATCCAATTGATATTGTGATAACCAACTGGAATAAAACATTGTGGAATTTACTATTTAAGGTTACTTTAGAGTCAGAATAAACAAAGCATTTGAACTGACAGGCTGGATATAGTAGAATTCTGTGTTCTTCTGCCTCAGGTATTCACAATCTATATTAATGACTCACACAAAGAGAGAGTGATATATCCAAACTTGCTAATGATACAAATGTAGGTGAGAATATAAACTCTAAAGCAGATACAAAGTGACTGCAAGGAGATACAGATAGATTAAGTGAGTGGGCAGCGTGGTGGTAGATGGAGTATACATGTGAGAATGTGTGAGGTTATACATTTAGTTTACAGGAATAGAAAAACAGAACATTTTTCAAAGTATGTTCGGAGAAACTTGTACAATGAACACATGAACTTAGCAGTTTTAACAAGCAAAGATAAATGGTACATTGGTCTCTATGCATGCACTCCATTTCCCTTGCAATAAAAGACATCTTGCTCAAATTTACAGGGCTTTGATGAAAACACAACTGGAGTAGTGTGCACAATTTCTGTCTCCATATTTCAGAAAAGATATGCTTGCATTAGAAGCTCAAAGGGAAAAGTCACTAGGTTACAGAGTCATAGAGATGTACAGCATGGAAACAGACCCTTCGGTCCAACCCGTCCATTCCAACCAGATATCCCAACCCAATCTAGTCCCACCTGCCAGCACCCGGCCCATATCCCTCCAAACCCTTCCTATTCATATACCCATCCAAATGCCTCTTAAATATTGCAATTGTACCGGCCTCCACCACTTCCTCTGGCAATTCATTCCATACCCGTACCACCCTCTGTGTGAAAAAGGTTGCCCGTTCGGTCTCTTTTATATCTTTCTCCTCTCACTCTAAACCTATGCCCTCTAGTTCTGGACTCCGTGATCCCAGGGAAAAGACTTTGCCTATTTGCCTTAACCATGCCCCTCATAATTTTGTAAACCTCTATAAGGCCACCCCTCAGCCTCAGACGTTCCAGGGAACACAGCCGCAGCCTGTTCAGCCTCTTCCTATAGCTCAAATCCTCCAACCCTGGCAACTTCCTTGTAAATCTTTACTGAACCCTTTCAAGTTTCACAACATCTTTCCAATAGGAAGGAGACCAGAATTGCACGCAATATTCCAACAGTGGTCTAACCAATGTCCTGTACATTCGCAACATGACCTCCAAACTCCTATACTCAATACTCTGACCAATAAAGGAAAGCATACCAAATGCCTTCTTCACTATCCTATTTTCCTGCAACTTCACTTTCAAGGAGCTATGAACCTGCACTCCAAGGTCTCTTTGTTCAGCAACAATCCCCAGGACCTTACCATTAAGTGTATAAGTCTTGCTAAGATTTGCTTTCCCAAAATGCAGCACCTCACATTTATCTAAATTAAACTCCATCTGCCACTTGTCAGTGGTTCTCAAATGGCCACTGCAGACTGCAGGATATTTCTCTCTTCGTGGAAGCAGGGATAAAAAATCCCCAGGACCTAATCAGGTGTACCCGAGAACTCTGTGGGAAGCTAAAGAAGTGTTTGCTGGATCTCTTGCTGAGATATTTGTATCATTGATAGTCACAGGTGAGGTGCTGGATACTGGAGGTTGGCAAACGTGGTGCCACTGTTTAGGAAGGGTGGTAAGGACAAGCCAGGGAACCATAGACCAGTGAGCCTGGCGTCGGTGGTGGGCAAGTTGTTGGAGGGAATCCTGAGAGACAGGATGTACGTGTATTTGGAAAGATAAGGACTGATTAGGGATAGTCAACGTGGCTTTGTGCTTGGGAAATCATGTCTCACAAACTTGAGTTTTTTAAAGAAGTAACAAAGAGGATTGATGAGGGCGGAGCGGTAGATACGATCTATATGGACTTCAGTAAGGTATTCGACAAGGTTCCCCATGGGAGACTGATTAGCAAGGTTATGTCTCATGGAATACAGGGAGAACTAGCCATTTGGATACAGAACTGGCTCAAAGGTAGAAGACAGAGGGTGGTGGTGGAAGGTGTTTTTCAGACTGGAGGCCTTTGACCAGTGGAGTGCCACAAGGATTGGTGCAGGGTCCTCTACTTTTTGTCATTTACATAAATGATTTGGATGTGAGCATAAGAGGTACAGTAAGTAAGTTGGCAGATGACACCAAAATTGGAGGTGTAGTAGTCCTGGGATGTGAGGATTATCCTAAAATGAGAGGCTAAGCAACCTGAACTATTTTCTCTGGAATATAGAAGAATTAAGCATACAAGATCCCAAAAGGGGCTTAACAATGTAGACATTGAGAGACTGACTTTCTTCCCTGGGGAATCTAGAACACAGGGACAGTGTTTGGTTATCAGAGTTCTGAGGGAGGTGGCTGAGGAAATAGTGGAGGTGTTGGTTGAGATCTTTCAAAAGTCACTGGAGTCAGGGAAAGTCCCGGATGATTGGAAGATCGCTGTTGTAACCCCCTTGTTCAAGAAAGGATCAAGACAAAAGATGGAAAATTATAGGCCAATTAGCCTAACCTCGGTTGTTGGTAAAATTCTAGAATCCATCATTAAGGATGAGGTTTCTAAATTCTTGGAAGAGCAGGGTCGGATTAGAACAAGTCAACATGGATTTAGTAAGGGGAGGTCGTGCCTGACAAACCTGTTGGAGTTCTTTGAAGAGGTGACAAGTAGGTTAGACCAGGGAAACCCAGTGGATGTGGTCTATCTAGACTTTCAAAAGGCCTTTGATAAGGTGCCACACGGGAGCCTGCTGAGCAAGGTGAGAGCCCATGGTGTTTGAGGTGAGCTACTGGTATGGATTGAGGATTGGCTGTCTGACAGAAGGCAGAGAGTTGAGATAAAAGGTTCTTTTTTGGAATGGCAGCCAGTTACAAGCGGCGTCCCGCAGGGTTCAGTGTTGGGGCCGCAGCTGTTCACGTTATATCTGAATGATCTGGATGAAGGGACTGGGGGAATTCTAGCGAAGTTTGCAGATGATACGAAGTTAGGTGGACAAGCAGGTAGTACTGAGGAAGTGGGGACACTGCAGACGGATCTAGACAGTTTGGGAGAGTGGTCCAGGAAATGGCTGATGGAATTCAATGTAAGCAAATGCGAGGTCTTGCACTTTGGAAAAACGAATACAAGCATGGACTACTTTCTAAATGGTGAGAAAATTCATAAAGCCAAAGTACAAAGGGATCTGGG
Organism: Chiloscyllium plagiosum; assembly: GCF_037043375.1. Taxonomy (NCBI): domain Eukaryota; kingdom Metazoa; phylum Chordata; class Chondrichthyes; order Orectolobiformes; family Hemiscylliidae; genus Chiloscyllium; species Chiloscyllium plagiosum. The sequence goes on from NW_028270168.1 coordinate 23,604,595, forward strand.
AGTGCTAGTCAAGGATTCTCTAAAGGTAAACATGCAGGTTGAGTCCGTGATTAAAAAAGCGAATGCAATGTTGTCATTTACCTCAAGAGGGTTGTAATATAAAAGCACCGTTGTGCTACTGAGACTTTATAAAGCTCTGGTTAGGCCCCATTTGGAATACTGTGTCCAGTTTTGATCCCCACACCTCAGGAAGGACATACTGGCACTGGAGCGTGTCCAGTGGAGATTCACACGGATGATCCCTGGAATGATAGGTCTAACATACGAGGAACGGCTGAGGATCCTGGGATTGTATTCGTTGGAGTTTAGAAGATTAAGGGGAGATCTAATAGAAACTTACAAGATAATACATGGCTTGGAAAGGGTGGACGCTAGGAAATTGTTTCCATTAGGCGAGGAGACTAGGACCCGTGGACACAGCCTTAGAATTAGAGGGGATAGATTTAGAACAGAAATGCGGAGACATTTCTTCAGCCAGAGAGTGGTGGGCCTGTGGAATTCATTGCCGCAGAATGCAGTGGAGGCCGGGACGCTAAATGTCTTCAAGGCAGAGATTGACAAATTCTTGATGTCACAAGGAATTAAGGGCTACGGGGAGAATGCGGGTAAGTCGAGTTGAAATGCCCATCAGCCATGATTGAATGGCGGAGTGGACTCGATGGGCCGAATGGCCTTACTTCCACTCCTATGTCTTATGGTCTTATAGACAGAGATGAAGGGATATTTCTTCATTCAAAGGGTGGTGAATTATTTAAAATTTACCCCAAAACATTATGAATGCTTCAATATTGAATAATTTAAAGTTGAGATGGTTAGATTTTAGGTCTCAAGGAATCACGTGATTATGGGAAATGGGTGAAAAAGTGGAATTAAGGCTGATGATCCTCTATGAATGGTATTGAAAAGCGAAGAGGAGTCAGGGGTTAAATGGTCCACTCTTGCTCCAGTTTCCTATGTTGATAGATCTAGCTACTGCCTCACAGCTGCCAGTGAAAAAGCGATATTTAATGGTTCTGCAATCCTGCAACTTATCTCATTTTCCAAGTTATTTCTTGACGGTTTCTCCATCCCTTTATTGTACATGCTGACCCTCAATGAGGTACAAATCAAAAGGTAGCTCAACAGATGGAACTTAGTCACAGTGACTGTACTAGTTCACACGTGACATCAGATCTCATGCGTCATTACTGCCGAACCCAATTTTGCACTTTTCCAATACCTTGTACGTGGAACTTACTGTAGCAAAGATTACACACTTTAATCTGATTAGACTGAACACTTGTACAGATATCTACATTCCCCCTCTGTGCACGGTAAGTGTTCTGAAGTTTCCTCACTCTGATGAGCTACGATATAATAGATAAAGGAAGTGAACCACCCGTCTTTACAACTTGGAGTTTTTCTGTTGACCAGTTGGCTATAGTTGAGGGACACAGGAACCCTAGAATCCAGTTATGTCATACAAATATGATCAATATGAATCTTAAGATATGAATCTGAACTCCACCTAACTGCCCTGGTTCTGAAATTTTTAATGCCCATGGCCTGACTTTGGTAACTTCATTGTTATTGTTACTGCACTGTTTGCCATCACAACTCCTTTGAAATTAACCACAACTTCTGTAATCCACCCATTGAACTGCAGAAATCCAGAAGTTGTTGTCAGGGATTCCAGGCTTCCCTAATGAAAGAGAACTTGATGAAAACTTGCCTCTTACCATATTTTTTTGAAACAATTAAACAAGAGTTATCACTTGATGAATGGAATGCAAATTAGTTTTAAAATAAATTTCAGAGTTCATAATTTTTGCTAAAAACCTCTGACTCTGGACAACTACTTTTACTTTTGGGAAATGTCCAATTACTCCATGAGGAAACAAAATATCTTTAAAAAATTGTACAGTTTCTAAAAGATTGCTTGCTATTTCAGCTTCTTTCCTAATTCCATGCATATGTCCCAAGAATTTATTTCACTCTTTGCAATTAATTTTAATTAAAAAGTAAAGAACAATCAGTGGTTTCTGGTTTGCTGCCTGTAAGAATATTTATTTCAATGCTGTTCACCCTATTTGATGATATCACTACTGCTAGATGTCAGGAGATCCCCTTGGCTTGACATCAGATTCAAAGTGACGGCAGGAATGGGGAAATCTGCAACACAAAGGTAACTAAATTTGTGTGGGCACCTTTCTGAGGTCAATGACGAGTGCATTATTTCACCACTGACAAAATCAAGGCCTCTCCTTAATTTTCATTTAAACCCCAGGTTCAATAGCTTTTGTGAGGAAGAGTTCCAAATTTCCACTACCTTTGTATGAAGAAATGCTTCCTCTCATTACCCTGGAAGAGATTGGCTCTAATTTTCAGTTTATTCACATTTATTCAGAACTCCACTCAGAGAAAATAATTTTGCTCTCCCCAATAAATCAACTCTTTCAATAGTTTTAAACACTCCGATATTCTATGGACATACTCATATTTTTGTCACCAGTTTTCATAACAGAGTCCTTTTGGGTCGGTTCCATTCTGGTAAATTTGCACTGCACTCAATTCATAGGCGATATATCTTTCCTACCGTGTTGTAGCCAGAACTGAACAGGCCATTACAATCTTTGGAAGCCTCTCACAGTCATAAAGTCAATCTGTTTACTGTCAGCAGCCTGGTAAGGGCTAAATATCACATTTTTTCTTTGTGTTTTTTTGGATTTTGGATACTTTCTGAACTAGAAACTAAAACAACAGTGGAATATCTATAAAAGTAATTCCTAAAATTGAACAGTCAAAATAGAGGCCATTGTTAAAGGGTGAAACCAGAAGCCTTCTGCTTTCCCCACAAGCAATCAGGTCTTGTCGAATTCATGGATTAAAGAAATAAAACCCACTCATCATCAGCACTTATGTCTTGACGCAGAGGGAATGTGCATTGTTCCTCCTCCATAGTCTTCCTGCCAAGTTTTGGTTAGAAGGTCACACAGCTTGGAAGGAAAAATGCGATGTAGAACAATACACCAATGGGGGAAGCAGATCATGGCAAGCGGAGACAGTAGATTTGACAGTCTCTTCCAAAGGGAGTTGCATGGAAGAGTGTAAAGTTGCAGTGCCACAGGGCAAGAGACGCCAAGGTTGGGGGCAAGTGGGACTAGTTTACAGTGGTTAATCATGGTTCACTGGGTAGCACACTTGCCTCTGTATCAGATGGTTGAAGTCCAACTCCAGTGCAGTGCCGAGAGTGCACTACCTTGTCAGAACTTATGTTCAGACAAAACATAAAGCTGGTGTCCGTCCTTTCAGTTGAAGATAAGAAAGACTATAAGACATAGCAGCAAGAGGTGATTCAGCCCATCAAGTTGACTACTTCAGTCAATGAGACAATGGCTGATCTGATCATTATTAATTCTGCCTACCTGCCTTGTCTTCATAAACCTCAATTCCCTTACTGATTAAAAATCTGTTGCACTCAGCCATGATCCCATTGCACCACCTGAAGAATCAAGGGAGTTCTCTCTTGTGTTCCAGTCACTATTAACATCTCAACCAAAATCCCTCAAAATAAAATGATCTGGTGATTGTAATATTGATGTGTATTGATCTTGCTGTGTATTAACTGGCAGTCACATTTGCTGCGTTATTCAATACTATTATGTGCTTTGAGATGTCCTGGGGTGAAAAATTGTTTTGAGTTTCAGGTATTAATTAAATGGAAAAAGAAGGATTTTTCCAAGTTTACAGCATTCTCCTCTGCTGTCTCTCTGACAGACCCAACTACTCCATTTCCCTCCTGCTCAACCAATGCAAGCTGTTGAGCAGATGACATGAGCCCCATCTGAGATCACCAAACAATAACAGTGCATCTCACGGGAGGTATTTTTCCAGACCAGTGAGTTTCTCAATACTAAATCTCTGCCACCCAACCCTTCATTTAAAACACTGACTGTCTTCCACTGCAACTTCACAGTAATAAAGATCACAAACAGAATCCTGTTTCAATTTGGATCCTTCCAAGTTAAACCCCAACTGACCTTCCACCCATAGTCACTGCTCCTCCTCTGAAATACTGGCTCAAACTGGGGCATATGTCCCCAGCTCCCCTGAAGATTCTGAATCACACTGTGACATTTCAATGAACCAAAGTAGCGTGTATCACTCAGAGGGTGACATTCACCTCCCATTAAAATACAGCAGGTCCTCAATCAACAGTTGGTGAGAAAGTCTGTGCCACGCTGAATGATCTTCTGGCACTTACACTTGGAATAGCTTGTTCTTCCTGCCACATGGAAAGGATAGCTTCCCGGTCCAAGACTGATATGAGATGCCACTAATATGACATAAGGACACGTATGTGGACATGTCAGTTCTGAGCAAAAGCATCCTTTATCACTATGCACCAGAGAGAACAAGAAAAAGAAAAGATTTGCATTTGTACAGCACCTCACAACCTCAGGCTGTCCATAAAAAAAACTTCATGGCCTGTGAAGTGCTTTACGATGTAGGAAATAGTAGCAGCTAATTTGTGTATCACAAGGTCCCAGGAGACAGCAGCGTGATAATGACCAAATGATCAATTTTATAATGGTGGTCAGGGGATAAACGTTGGTGGCCTGGACACAGGAGAGAAATCCCATTCTTCAAAGAATTGTCACGAGATCTTCTGCATCAACATGGCATAGTAGATAGGGCTACACGTTAACATCATATCCAATGGAGGATTCTTCCTCCAGTACAGTGCTCCCTCAGCACTGACCCCCCGACGGCGTGGCACTCCCTCAGTATTGACCCTCCCATGGTGTGGTACACATCCTCGGACATGATAGTGATCCTGCAAAAGGACTGATCCTTTGACAAAAAGTGCTCCCTTGATTATGATCCTGTCAGTACAGGATTCTCATCAGTTCTCCCAGTGGAGCAGTAGAGCGTCACAGGCTATATCTTTGGACTCCGAAGCAATATTGATACCCTCTGATCCATGAATGTTATATGAAACGTTCATTAACAATCTCAATTTTATTTGACTTGTGAGGAAGTTTTGGCTTCTACACAAAGCTGGTTTCTGCTTTGGATATTTTCAGAAATACAGACAAGATAACAAGATTCACAGTCGCCATATTTCTCTCCACGAATTTCCAATGGTCAGAGAATGACTGTCATGGGAGATTTAGCCTGTATAGGATGCTGGTGAGGCCACACCTGGAATACTGTGTGCAGTTTGATCTCATTACTTGAGAAAGGATGTACTGGCACTAGAGAGGGTGCAGAGGAGATTCACTCTATTGATTCTGGAGTGGAGAGGGTGGGTTTATGAGGAGAGATTGAGTATGCTGGGACTACGAGGTAAAAACAATGACTGCAGATGCTGGAAACCAGATTCTGGATTAGTGGTGCTGGAAGAGCACAGCAGTTCAGGCAGCATCCAAGGAGCTTCGAAATCGACGTTTCGGGCAAAAGCCCTTCATCAGGAATAAAACTACATTCATTATAATTTAGAAAAGTGAGGGAATCTTAGAGAAACCAAATTATAAACAGAATAGATAAGATAGGATCAGCGAGTTGTATTCACTGGTAGGTGAAACTAGAACTAGAGGACATAGCCTCAAAATAAGGGGAGTAGATTTAGGACTGAGTTGAGGAGGAACTTCTTCACCCAAAGGATTGTGAATCTGTGAAATTCCTTGCCTAGTGATGCAGTTGATGCTACCTCATTGAATGTTTTTAAGGGAAAGATGGATAGATTTTTGAACAGCAAATGAATTAAGGATTGTGGTGAGAGGGCGAATGAGTGGAGCTGAGTCCATGAAATATCACCTATTATCATATTGAATGGCAGAGCAGGCTCGATGGGTCAGATGGCTGACCCCTGCTCCTATTTCTTATATAAGCTACATTCCTCAGTCATTTCTCAGTCGGAGTTGCCCAAATGCAACATCAGCTTTAGAATGTTTGTGACTTCAAATAAATCCTTCAGATTTTTTTTTCTGCACCTCCTATTGTTTGGTTGGGACCATCTGTACCAGTGCACGAGCCCAAATGTTGTGTGAAACAAAATGAAACAAGGGGTGAAAACACTTATAAACAAACTAAACAATTTCAATCAGGCTTACTGCAGCTTAGTCAGGGTAAGGGGACCACACTGGTGTTCTGTTTGCTCTCTACTGAGAGGTGTTCACTCAAGTCAATAAAAGGCTGTCTTTCTTCTGCCTATAGGTTACCACAGAAGGACTTGCCTGCTGCTGTGAACTTCCCAATGCTGAATCCATAAGCCTGTACTTTGATGGCTATAGATCTACTGATGGTATTGAGATAAAGTCTGAACGCAGCTCTATGTTATTCCTTTGTCTATTATTTAAAAGGCATCAATCCATTTAAAAAATAGCATTTATACACTATGATAACAATCTGTATTTATTGGCTGTTTGAATGTTTTAAAATTACCCAACAGTCTTCAAATATTATCATGCACACGAGCAAACAAAACTTGACATCATGCCACAAGGAGATATGATGATTGGGTGACCATAAGGTTTTTATGAATATCTTAAAGGCAGAGAGAGTGGTGAGGTGTTGGGAGGGATTTCCACAATAGCTGAACGTAGAATGATAACAATCAGACTGCAAAGGTTTACAGGGGTTGGGGGTGGGGTGAGGTGTGGGCTGCTGCTAGGGTGCATGAGGCAATGGAATGATTTCAGCACAAGGAGAAATTTTAGTTTAAGACGTTGCTGGACTAGTATTACGAGTTGAGAACTTTAGGCATATCTACCAGTAAATTTGATACTGCAATGAATTGCACAAACAATGGCAGAGTGCAGATTATGAACATATGTTCACCAGAAAATACTGTAACAGAATTAAGGATGGATATGCTTCTAAAAGGGGAAAATACCTTAACCCATTTGAATTTATCTAGCCATCTCTACTGAAGAATTCCATTAGAAATGTTTTCCCATCTTTCTCACTCAAAGTATGAGGTACAATTCCAACTCTTTCATCTCTCTTTTATTGTGCAATGGTGACCTTGTCAACTCAGTTCCAGGCCTTCTTATTTCAGGCCTGACAACATGGGCTAGTTAGCCATGTGCGAAGACCATCTGGCTGATTCTAATGAACACCGGTCTCTGGTGACCTTGAATGTCAGGTATTCCCTGTGTTAGCAAGACAGGCAGGCAGTGCTTCACAAAATCTTCCAATATTTCTTTGCCAGACTTCTTTTAATTAGGCACAAAAAACCCACAAGGGACATTGAATACTCTGAGCTGCTTGTGACTGAGAAGCTGCAGGTCTGAACTCGGGCAACATTGTGTGTTAGCTGAAGATAGAACTCAGTTACAGCAGCTCCAAACAGATTCATTTATTTAAGAACAAGAGAAGGCCATTCCATTTCCCTTGTGTCTGTCCTACCACTCAATTTATTCCTGCTTTGTATTTATCCACCTTGGGCTCACCTAATTCTATCAATCTTCATGAAGTTTCCAACAGATTTTTTGAAAGTTCTAAATTTCCACAACTTTGTATAAAAAGAAATGCTTCCTGACATCAACTCTGAGTGCCCTAGCTCTAACTCCCATATTACATCCCTGTGGTTTGGATTTTGTCCCAAAGTTTCTACCTTGCCAAATTCTTTAATTGACCTAAGCATTTCAATTAAGTAACCTGTTAATCTACTATACTCAAGGGAATACAAGTCTATGGCACTTGCTTTTACACGGGGTTTGTCTATTTCAATGTTTTTCTTTTGACATTAATGATTGTTTTGTTTTATATTTTATTTTGTTTGAGGGCAGCACGGTGGCTCAGTGGTTAGCACTGCTGCCTCACAGCGCCAGAGACCCGGGTTCAATTCCCACCTCAGGCCATTGACTGTGTGGAGTTTGCACATTCTCCCCGTGTCTGCGTGGGTTTCCTCTCAGTCCAAAAATGTGCAGGTTAGGTGAATTGACCATGCTAAATTGCCCGTAGTGTTAGGTGTAGGGGAATGGGTCTGGTTGGTGGGGCGGGTCGGTGTGGACTTGTTGGGCCAAAGGGCCTGTTTCCACACTGTAAGTAATCTAAAAAAAATAATTGGGTGACAGAAAGTCAGAAGTCCCAACCTGTAAGGAAAGGTTAACAATGCTGTGACAGAGTCCGCTGCAAACCTTCCGGAATGCAATAAGGAAAATGAGGCCGAAAACGTATAACATTTTTTAAAACAACATTTTGCATTTTTAAAATAAAATGTAGTTGCTGAAAAGAGCAGAAATGCCAAGTGTTTCCTGAGTGTTGCCTCTATTCTATGTTTGCTGGGAGTCACTCTTGCTGTGTGCATCCCGAGCTCAAATTGTAGTTTTGGCTCACAGCTGAAACCTGGGGCAAGCATTTAATCATGGCTAGATCATCCGGAGGTGGGGCGAGGCAACTGGCTCTGGAGGAATTCCTCTGCGCATTGCAGAAGTGGGCTTTTTGCCAGGGTGACCAGGGAGCATCCCTGATGTAATCCACATAGACTCCACAGACAGGAACATCCCACTCACTCGGAAAATAAACAGGGGCACTGAGAAAGCAAGAGATGGGAAAATGCACTTCAGACTGGTGAGAAAACAGCGGTGGCACAACTCTATATCCGGCATTATGTCCATTTTGTCATTAAGACCAAGGCAAGATTACAGTTCCTTTATGCAAAGAAAAATCAACAGGAACCTTTCATAATTCTACAGCCTTCCTAGAAAGTGGCAGCAAGTTTGCATTGTTTCTGTAATGAGAAGTTGCAGTGTTTCATGTCTCTCGTGCAACATAAAACTGTACAGAGCTCTATTAATTTGAACAATTGACGCATGCTCACACAAATATGTTTGTAATGTCGCAAATCAAAGCTGTGTCTCAATATAATACTGTGCACTCAATACCCCTCCTGTCACCGATTAGATCAATGAGTCACTTTATGCTCGACTGGAAGAATACGATCAGCCCTAATTGTTTTCTTGACAACATTCATCGTTAAAATGTTTCATTAGAAGGCTTTTTTTATATAAAAATGACGAATGGTAAGTTTTTCACTTTAATGTTCCCTGGTCTCCCTCGCTGCCGATTGCTAGTTTCTGCCAATAGATTTGCCAGTGTTCAAAGCTGGACTTTTTCTATTGAAGCACCAAATGTTTCATCCAATCATTCAAAGAGTTTGGAAGCAGGTCATTCGGCCCATCGAGTTCACACCAACCCTCCGAAGAGCATGCCACTCAGACTGGCCACCCTACTCCATTCCCGTAACCCTGCATTTCCCACGGTTAGCCCACCCAGCCTGCGCATCCCAGGACACTAGGAGTAATTTAGCTTGGCTAATCCACCCAACCTGCACACCTTTGGTCTGAGAGAAGAAACTGGGGCACCAGTCGGAAACCCACGCAGACACGGAAAGAATGTGCAAACCTCACACAGGTCACCCGAGGGGGGAGTCGAATTCAGATTCCTGGTGCTGTGAGGCAGCAGTGCTAACCACTGAACCACCCTGACATCCAGTTCATGGAATTACCTTTCTTTGTAATCAGTGTCGACGCTTATTTTTCTTGGCATGCATGCCTCATAGGCTGTTTTATTATGTTGTGGAATGTCGTATTGTTATATATCTTAAAGGGATTATTGCTTGTGTGCAGCCAGTTCTCCCTGTGCGTCCCATTCTAGATTACTACACCCACGCAGTTTAGAGGGAACATTTACTGGAATCAGGTGAATCAGACCATAGTCTGTCATTGGTTTACGATAAATCTCTTTATGAGAGAGCAGAATTGGGATTTCCTCATCTTCTAATCATCTCCAGGAAAGCAACCCTCCCTGGAACTCTCAAATAAACTTCTTTGAGTGATAAACCCTTTCTGTTACCCTGTAATTGGTAACGATATGTTGACTACCAAGGTTCACGCCCTGGAAATACCTCCCTCAGGCTTTTCATTTGCCTCCTTTTAAAGCCAGATTGACCAATCCTTTGCCCTTCCCTTTTTTAGCGTGGCATCAATTTACTTCACCGCGAAAGAATTTGCAATTCGTTTCCATTTTGAAAGAGTAACACAAAATGTACACTGTCTTAGTTTCAGGCCTGTCGACAGCCAGTGGGTAGGGTTACCAATCCTTCAGGATATTCCCGGAGTCTCCAAGAATTCAAGATTAATCTCTTCACTCGCGGGAAGCGATGCCCTTGAGAAAGCAGTGGTGAGCTGCCTTGGTAAACCACTGCTGTCGGTTAAAGCCATAATGCCTTCAGGGAGGGAGTTCCAGGATTTTGACCTGGCGACAGTGAAGGCAGAACGATATGTTTTCAAGTCTGGAAGGTGAGTGGCTTGGAAAGGAATGGGCAGGTGATTGTGTTACAGTAACAGGGAGAAGAAACCATAAGGATGTTAAGAGTTTTAATAAAAGAGGTTTAAAGATTTTTTCTTGCAGTGTTTTCACTTAATAGTTATAAAAAGAATTTGCAGACTTGTTAAAAAGTGAGTTTGACTGATAGTTAGTTAATCAGTTAATTAAGTTGCCTATTGCTTTCGAAGTTATAATGTAACTAGTGCAGCTTCTTTGAAATGAATGCGCTGGGGAACATGAATGGGAGAAAGCAATAATTGGCACCAGCACGTCATAAGAGGAAACCTCCAGGAATATGTGCAACCGGAGTTAGCAACCTACATTAAGTGAGGGTGGAGGGCTGTAGTAGTAATGACATAGGTTTGTCTTGGCAATTTTCTTCTCTTAACATCCCTTGTCTGGGAGCGATGACTCTTCATTGGGTCATTACTCTTCAGTCTCAAGGTACCTTCCCTCATCTAACTGAACCATGCATTATTCACACACACGTCTTGACAGAACAACCGCAATCCTGTTCCCAACCCACAGAGCAAGGTTCACTGCAGTCAGATCAGGGCTGGGAGGCTCAAACTTTGAATTTCTTCTCCTTTAGCCAATTAGAGGCTGGAGTCACACAGAGTGCAAGTGGAGTGGACCAATCACAAAGCCAAGAGTGTGTGGCGCTGGAAAAGCACAGCAGGTCAGGCAGCATCTGAAGAGCAGGAGAATCGACGTTTCGGGGGGCAGTCCTCACTTTGTCACAGTTACAAAAGCAGCTGAAATCCAGACAGGCCTGGGAACTGATCTTTAGATCCTCCCCACTGCACGGTCACGCGGCTCTTTGCCTAAAAGTTAGTGGAGCTGATGAGAAGACCCTTTGTGAACTTTGAGGAAACACAGGTTCAGTTTGTAAGCATGTTTCTGATGTTGTAAGGAATTGTCCAGTAGAGTCTACTAAGACAGGGAGAAGAGTCAAAAAGGGTGGCGCTGGAAAGGCATTGCAGGTCAGGCAGCATCCGAGGAGCAGGAGAGTCGTCGATTCGGGTATAAGCCCTTTTATCAGGACTGTGACAGGAGTAAGCAGAGTTTGAAATCAGGTGTTGATCGGTGAGGGTCTCATTGTTGAAAAACCTACTGTGACTCAAACTCATAACCCACCTATTAAGATTTAAGAGTAAGACCAGGTAAAGGCACGATATTTGTCAGTAACCGTGAGGTGTGATGAGTGAGTATTAATAAAACAAAACATGGGTTCAGGGGGAAAGATTTAAAACACCGTCCGATTTCGCCCTTGTTGTTTGTCCTTCACCTGAGGAAAAGGGAGTCAGATTATCAATGATTCCCCCCAGCAAGTTCTCGAGTGAGTGAGAATACTAATATTTGCTCTGAACACATGGATGCAGATGGAAAAACAACTGATCCCGGATAGGCCAGGCTGGGGCTCTCGATTCTTGGTGACGTGCTTTGCTTGGCTTGTGATTACATTCACCATTTGTGATGTGACAGGGGCTGCAAACTAGGAAGTGTCTCCGTGGATGGCTTTCCGCAAGCACTTGCTCATCTTGAGCAAGTTGTCCCCACCTACTGGCAAGCAGCATCAGGAAGAGAGTGAATGAGGGAGCCCTTCAGACATGAATAACTTCACAAGAAAGAACAGCCCCCACCTGACGTCATCAGCATTTGCAACGGGGAAGGACGCTGTGTATTAAAACCTGATGGAGTGAGTGAGCCAACAAACTGGTGGGAACCCGTACCCTTATCTTTCTAACAAACAAACTACAATTGTTATCCTTAAAACATGATACTGCTGTTTGTTTTGCTTTTCTTGCAAGGTTCATTTCCATTTTTGAAACTGCTGCCAATCTTTCCCCCTTGCTCCTCCAGTGTGCTCAGGGTTTTCTCAGACAACAGGAAACTGAAAGCCATCGGCTGTCTCAGACCGGCATTACTTTGACACAGTTTCCTGGTTATTGAAGATAATGTGTCTTGGCTGGCTGACCAACATAAAAATCCACTAAGGCATTTCTAGCGATTCAAATTCACCCAGCAGAATCAGCACTGCTCAGTTCAGTGTCATTTCAGAGAGGAACTTACAGTATGGTTCCTGAATGGACTGCAAGAGTTACAGCTCCCGCAGAGAACAGATGTTATTTACTGCCAGGAGTGTAGCAGTGAATGGAAAACACTGCCCTTACATACACAGATTTCATTGACTTGTATGTATTTCAGCCACACGTGAACATGCTCATACATGTATACATGCACATGCATGTACATTTGCACACATTTCTACATACATAGAAGCACAAGCACGCACGCACACACTAAATCATAGAGTCATGGAGTCATGGAGTCATACTGCATGGAAACAGACCCTTTAGTCCAACCAGTCTCTGCCAACCATAATCCCAAACTAACCAGTCCCACCTCCCTGCACTTGGCCCATATCCCCCCAAATATTTCTTATTCATGTACTTATCAAAATGTCTATACATTGTAACTGTACCTGCATCCACTACTTCCTCTCGGAGTTCATTTCACACATGAACAATGTAAAAAAGTTGCCTTTTTTTGTTAAATCTTTCATTTTTCACCTTAAAAAGTGCCTCCCTGTCTTTAATCCCCCAACCCAGGGAAAAGACACCTGCCATTTACCTGATCAATACCCTCATGAAGTTATAAACTTCTATAAAAGGTGACCCCTCAAACTCCTACACTCCAATTAAAAAGTCCAAGCTTGTCCAGCCTCCTCTTATAACTCAAACCCTTCATTCCCGCCAACACACTGATAAATCTTTTCTGAATCCTCTCCATCTTAATAATATCTGAAGCCCTTGGTCTCGCTGTTCTACTACCCAAGGCCCTAAACATTCTGATGATCATAGTGGGTCAGGCAGCATCTATGAAGAGAAAACAAGTTAATGTTATAAGTCTAGATGACTTAAAAGGTTAGCTTGCTTTCTCTCCATGGATGCTGCCTGACCCACTGTGATCACCAGTGTTTTTTATTTTCAGTACAGATTCCAGCATCTGCAGTAATTTGCTCCAACCTAAGGCCCTACTTTTAATTGTATAAAGTCTGCCCTTGTTTGTTTTAGCAAAATGCAATAAGTCATTGGAGAAAGCATAAAAAAAAAGTCAGATGATGACAGGCCAGAGAGTTTATAGTTAACCAGAAGGATTAAACAGGTTTGGGATTTTTTAATCTGGAAAAATGTCAGGAAACCTAATGGAGACCTGTATATAGTTGATGGGCTAGAAATGGAGAAAGTTTCCACTGACAGAAGACTAGACTCATGGAGTGTCAATGAGTTGGGAATTCAGCAGAAACTTTGCTATCCAGATAGTGATTAGAAGAAGGAACCTGCTTCCTGTAAGGAATAGATAGTTATGCTGGAAGATTCAAATAAAGAAGGCTTGAAGGAGGCTCAAGTGCAGTATGAATGGTGGTACAGACCAATTGGTCAAATGGCCAGATTCTCTGTTCCAGAACTGATGCAATATTTATAGGTGTAACACATATGTTGTATATTATGTACATGCATTCAAATAATGCTGTGACTAACTGATTTTCACAGAAAAAGGTGTCCAGACTGCATAGCTCTATGCAAATATACATTTGCATTTCTTGAACCGGAATACAGCAGATGTGAAAAATTGAAAAGAGAAATGGTACTTTACCAAGCAAGCAGTTTTTAGTCTTGACCAAAAATTTCTTGCTGAACGCTCTGACCCCCTGCTCCACCCTCGTCGCCCTCCCAACCCAATACTTCTCACCTCTACCCTGAAACATTCCTGGAAAGACTCATTTATTATTGAAGTTTGTTCATATAATCGAGGCACGACATATTTGATGAGAGAATCAGGCACAAGAGTTTTGTGAATTTAGCGTGAAATAAAACAGCTGGTGGGAAAATACCCAGGGCACTTTGAAAAGTTAGTGCCGGAAACCAGAACTTTCACTTAAACTCACACGCCGGTTGGGAGGTTTAGGACTGTGGTAATTTTTAAAAATATATAAATTCAGACAAAAAAAAAGACAAAATGAAGCAGGGAGAGCAGAAATAACTCAAACAAAATGAAACATAAAGAATCGGCATTCCCCCAAATAAACTGAAATATTTACAGCATCATACAATAATATCAGTTCACTGTACATCAGCAATAATCAGTAAAATATTCCACAAAATTCATATTAGGTTTAGAAAAACAAACATAATGGGGCTAAATTGTAAACAAGTTGACATTAAATGATTTTTTAAAAAACCCTTAAATTGTTATTAAGCGGGCAGATCATTCATATTCATCCTCTCATGTATTTAAAAAGTCACGCTCCTTATTCAAAGACAATGTTGCTTTAAGATGGGCAACCACTGACATACGTATTGCCCAGAATACCCATTCTGCTCTGACATCCGTAATGCTCAAAGCTTCTCACTGCTTTAGCGGGAAGAAATCTCACCCCAGGAAGAAAGCCTTCAGCTCCTAAGCAACTAATGTTAAGGAAACACTAGAAAGTTTATTCAGCTGGGGAGGCAGCTTTGCTTGCAAGTCAGTGAGAAAATTGCAGCTTAACTACCAGTTTTACTTACAGGAACAAGCTTAAACAGAGATCTGTTCTCAATGCGGAAACAGTTGTGTTAATGTTTACACACCGTTATGCCTCTACAGTGCTTGAAAGGAGGCTTCAAAGCAGGAATATTGAGTTTAAGTGACTGACACGGCGCTTTCACAGCATGACACTTAGACACGAGAGAGAGGGAGAGAGAAAAAAATGGAACAGATAAAACTCCTTTGCAGTCTGACCCACCCACTGGTCATTGAAGTGAAATAATTCAACAGTAAAGAGAAACACAAGTTGCTGTTACCTGTGTGTGCGCGGTGTGATTGTCCTCTGGGAGGAATCATCCTGAATCCCCCCCAACTCTGCTATCTCGATTCTGTCTGTGCAGTTCTGCACGGTACAGCAGCCCATGAGGTAGAAACATGACAACAAGATACTGACACGGTTTGATAGTAAAGTCACTTCACTGAACCTTATTTGGTCTGTGATGTAAGAGGAAGTTCTGCAGTCAGTGCTGCCTACTTTTTCCATTCACTACAACATTTCCTGTTGTCATTATTTTCTTCACTGCAACCCAATTATTACAGGGAGGGAATCCTTCTGCCCTTTGCCTTGTGCGGATTTAAAGGCTGAACGACTATGGAATATATATTTTAAAAATATAATCTGCAGCTTGCACAGAAAACTCAGCAAACTTCCTGCACTGAAGAAAACCAACAAAATAAAGAACATTCCATTTTGGGTGGGGCGAGCTTGGTTGCTGTTCAACTAATTTACTCCAGGGGTCACAGTTCACAAGGAGCAAATCACTGCAAATATAACTCTGGTCAAACAGTGTGAAAGGCCAAAAAAAGATAATTTGATTCGTTTTAGAATGGTCTTTTTTTTAATCTCTGGAGTTGTAGTCTGCACCTTTAATGTATGAAATGTCCAGGAATCCCAGCTCTACTCCTGCCTCTATTCATCTCCTGCCAAATCCCTGATCCTCTTTATTATCTCCAGACTCAGTTAGTCCAACATAATCCTATCACACCCTCCGTTAGGTTGAGTTTATTCTAAATTTAGCTGCTCACACCCTCAACTGCACCAAATCCCACACTACCCTCTGTGCTAACTGACTGACACTAGTTCTCTGTCCAGCAACAGTGTCATTTTAAAATTCTCATCCTAGTTTTCAAATCCCTCCAAAGTCTGACCCCTCCCAAATTATACAATGTCCTTTAGCATTACAACTTTGTAAGATGCTTCGAGATGTGGCACTGATGAAACTACACAGCAGAACAGGTTGGTTGTTTTCAGAATGACCTCGGGTTCAGCACTGCATCACAGAAAACAAAGTCACATTGGAAATATTTCACGCCAACAAAAAATTAACATTTGCAGCTAAAACATTTCGCATTGATCAATTCTGACTGATAAGTACTTAAAAATACTCATTGTGCAGACTAATATTTTTAAGATGTAAGCCTTCAAGAAATGTTTAAACAATGCTTTTCCATTCAATTGCTGAGCACTTGCAGTGAATCATGTCAAAACTGACTCATTACCATCACAATAAAGATGTAAAAAGGCATGGAATTGTTTTTATCTCTTCTCCCTATGATGGAGTGAATTTCCACTTAAAGTGAGTGAACTTTCTGATTGATGGAATTCTGTTATAATTTTCCTTCAACCACTTTGGGCACAACAAAGAAAAGAAAATTATATGCACACCCACTTGCTCTCATTGTCCAGGTGTTTATCCGCAGCAAATACTTTTTCAAAGGTACACGTTTTCCAGTCTAACTTTGGGAATAAGTTCCTGCAATAAAGACCATTCCTCAAATATGGATCAGCTTGAGGAAAGACCATTTCAAAAAGATTTTGATGTAATCCTGTGTTCAACAGTGTATGTATGTGCTCATTTATGATCATCTGGGTTCAAACGTGACCATCTATTCAAACATTAGAAAATGCTCAAATGACGTAACTGGTAATCAAGTGACATGAAATCAAATCATTTAAGACTCAAGCAACATCATTTGTGATTATCCAACATTAATTAAGTGCTGCAAAGACATCAATAGTGCTCAAGGAGCTTTGAGAGAAAACCTTTTGCAATCATGGAAAATGGACTAAGTTTTAGACATTTCTAAGATGTTCTTTTTTAGGCATTTCTGAGACATTTCACAGACATTTCTAAGTTCCAAATGATGAAATATGTGCAGGCAGTGTATAGATTGTTTAACATGAGGCCAGTACACAAGTCACTATAGAGAGTAATATAGTGAGGGCGGGAGGATCTAGAGGAACAGTGCTCTAAACAAATGTGGATATAATTTCGAAATAAAATTTCAGGTGGTCCCTTGACATTTTCACAGAGGCACTAATTCATGACCCATTATGCAGCTCACCAGTAGATTTTTATCCCCAGTCTTCACCCTCCTCATTCCTGCACCCCACAATCTCCATTTTATTCTGTCCCTTTATGTGACGGCACATGTTCTCTTAATAATTTTTGGGTCACTGGGACCAGTTCTGAGGAGGCAGGACTATTACAAATTGGATGGTCTACACCTGGGCCAGACTGGAACCAATGCTCTTGGGGGTGCTTTCGCTAACGCTGTTGGGGAGATTATAAATTAATGTGGCAGGGGGATGGGATCCAAATGACAAAGTTAGTGGACAGGAAGGAGGTAGTAACTAAAGCTTGTAACAAACTAGATAATGAAGTCAGTGTGAAGTCAGCGGGAGATCCAGTAGATGTAGTGTACCTGGACTTTCAGAAAGCTTTTGATAAAGTCCCACAAAGGAGGTTAGTGAGCAAACGTAGGGCGCATGATATTGGGGGCAAAGTACTAACTTGGATTGAAAGTTGGTTGGCTGATAGGAAACAAAGAGTAGTGATAAATGGCTCCATTTTGGAATGGCAGGCAGTGACCAGTGGGGTTCCACAGGGATCAGTACTGGGACCGCAGCTTTTTACAATATATGTTAATGATATAGAAGATGGTATTAGCAATAACACTAGCAAATTTGCTGATGATACTAAGCTGGGTGGCAGGGTGAAATGTGATGAGGATGTTAGGAGATTACAGGGTGACCTGGACAAGTTAGGTGAGTGGTCAGATGCATGGCAGATGCAGTTTAATGTGGATAAATGTACGGTTATCCACTTTGGTGGCAAGAACAGGAAGGCAGATTACTACCTAAATGGAATCAGTTTAGGTAAAGGAGCGGTACAGAGAGATCTGGGTGTTCTTGTACACCAGTCAATGAAGGTAAGCATGCAGGTACAGCAGGTAGTGAAGAAGGCTAATAGCATGCTGGCCTTCATAACAAGAGGGATTGAGTATAGAAGCAAAGAGGTTCTTCTGCAGCTGTACAGGGCCCTGGTGAGACCACACCTGGAGTACTGTGAGCAGTTCTGGTCTCCAAATTTTAGGAAAGACATTCTGGCTATTGAGGGAGTGCAGCGTAG
Source organism: Chiloscyllium plagiosum (assembly GCF_037043375.1). Taxonomy (NCBI): domain Eukaryota; kingdom Metazoa; phylum Chordata; class Chondrichthyes; order Orectolobiformes; family Hemiscylliidae; genus Chiloscyllium; species Chiloscyllium plagiosum. The sequence goes on from NW_028270168.1 coordinate 23,622,915, forward strand.
GTTCACGAGGTCAATTCCTGGAATGGCGGGATTACCTTACGCTGAAAGACTGGAGCAACTGGGCTTGTATACCCTTGAGTTTAGAAGACTGAGAGGGGATATGATTGAGACATATAAGATTATTAAAGGATTGGACACTCTGGAGGCAGGAAACATGTTTCCGCTGATGGGTGAGTGCCGAACCAGAGGACACAGCTTAAAAATCCGGGTAGACCATTTAGGACAGAGATGAGGAGAAACGTCTTCACCCAGAGAGTGGTGGCTGTGTGGAATACTCTGCCCCAGAGGGCAGTGGAGGCCCAGTCTTCGGATTCATTTAAGAAAGAGTTGGATAGAGCTCTCAAGGATTGTGGAATCAAGGGTTATGGAGATAAGGCAGGAACAGGATACTGATTAAGGATGATCAGCCATGATCATATTGAATGGTGGTGGCAGGCTCGAAGGGCAGAATGGCCTATTCCTGCACTATTGTCTATTGTCTATTGTGACTAAGGGGAAGAGTAGGCAGGAAGCAGCTGATGAATACAGAGGTTCTGGTGGTCTGAGGTGCATTTGTTTTAATGCAAGAAGTATAGTGGGTAAGGCAGATGAACTTGGATTAATACCTGGGAGTAAGATGGTATTGCTATTACTGAGACTTGGTTTAGGGAAGGGCATAATTGGCAATTAAATGTCCCATGATATCGATGCTTCAGGCAGGATAGAGAGGGAGGTAAAAGGGGTGGAGGAGTTGCATTACTGGTCAGTGAGGATATCGCAGCTGTGCTGAAGGAGGACACTATGGAGGACTCAAGCAGTGAGGCAACATGGGCAGAGCTCAGAAATAAGAGGGGTACAGTAACAATTTTGGGGCTGTACTACTGGCCTCCCAACAGCGAGCATGAGATAGAGGTACAAACATGTAGAGAGCTCATAGAAAGATGTAGGAGCAACACGGTGGTGGCGATAGGAGATTTTGATTTTCCCAATATTGACTGGGATTCACTTCATGTTAGAGGATTGGATGGAGCAGAATTTGATAGGTGCATCCAGGAGGATTTCTAGAGCAGTATGTAAATAATCCAACTCGTGAAGGGGCCATACTGGACCTGGTGTAAGGAAATGAACCCGGCCAGCTGGTTGAAGTTTCAATGGGGGATTACTTTGGGAATAGTGATCACAATTCCATAAGTTTTAGGATACTCCTGGACAAAGATGAGAGTGGTCCTAAAGGAAGAGTGCTAAATTGGTAGAAAGCCAACTATACCAAAATTCGGCAGGAACTGGGGAATGTAGATTGGGAGCAGCTATTTGAAGTGAAATCCACATTTAAGATGTGGGAGGCTTTTAAAAAGAGGCTGATTAGAGTTCAGGAGAGATACGTTCCTGTGAAAATGAGGAATAGAAATGGCAAGATTAGGGAACCATGGATGACAGGTGAAATTGTGCGACTAGCTAAGAGGAAAAAAGGGTGCGTACATAAGCACTAAGTGACTGAAGTCAGACAAAGCTTTGGAAGAATATCTGGACCAATCTGAAATGAGGAATTAAGAGAGCTAAAAGAAGGCATGAGATATCCTTAGCGAGCAGGGTTAAGGAAAACCCCAAAACCTTTTATTCATATATAAGAAGCAAGAGGGTAACTGGGAAAGGGTCGGCCCATTCAAGGACAAAGAAGGAAAGATATGTGTGGAGTCAGAGAAAATGGGTGAGAATCTTAACGAGTACTTTGCATCAGTATTCACCGAGGAGCAGAACATGGCGGATGTTGAGGTTAGGGATAGATCTTGGATTACACTCGGTCAAGTCGGCATAAGGAGGGAAGATGTGTTGTGTATTCTAAAAGGCATTAAAATGGACAAGTCTCCACGACTGGATGGGATCTATCCCAGGTTACTGAGGGAAACGAGAGAGGAAATAGCTGGGGCTTAAACAGGTATCTTTGCAGCATCCTTGAAAACAGGGGAAGACCCAGAGGACTGGAGAATTGCTAATGTTGTCCCCTTGTTAAAGAAGGATAGTAGGGATAATCCAGGTAATTATAGATCTATGAGCCTGAAATCAGTGGTAGGGAAGCTACTGGAGAAGATACTAAGGGATAGGATATATAGCCATTTGGAAGAAAATGGGCCTGTCAGTGACAGGCAGCATGTTTTTTGTGCAGGGAACGTCATGTCTTACAAACGTAATAGAATTCTTTGAAGAGGTGATAAAGTTAATTGATGAGGGAAGGGATGTAGATGTCATCAACGTGGACTTTAGTAAGGCGTTTGATCAGGTTCCCCACGGTAGGCTGATGAAGAAGGTGAAGTCTCATGGGATCCAGGGTGTTTGCGCTAGATGGATAGAGAACTGGTTGGGCAACAGGAGTCAGAGAGTAGTAGTGGAAAGGACCTTCTCAAAATGGAGACATGTGACCAGTGATGTCCCATAGGGATCCGTGCTGGGATCACTGTTGTTTGTGATATACATAAATGATTTGGAGGAAGGTGTAGGTTGCCTCATTAGCAAGTTTGCAGATGACATGAAGATTGGTGGAGTAGCAGATAGTGAAGAGGACTGTCAGACAATACAGCAGAATACAGATAGTTTGGAGAGCTGGGCAGAGAAATGGCAGATGGAGTTCAACCCAACAAATGCGAGATGATGCATTTTGGAAGATGCAATTCCACAACAAACTATGCAGTAAATGGAAAAGTCCTGGAAAAAAATAATGTACAGAGAGGTCTGGGTGTTCAGGTCCATTGTTCCCTGAAGGTGGCACCGCACGTCAATACAGTGGTCAAGAAGGCATATGGTATGCTTTCCTTCATTGGATGGGGTATTGAGTATAAGAGTTGGCAGGTCATGTTACAATTGTATAAGACTTTGGTTCGCCACATTTGGAATACTGCGTATAGTTCTGGTCCCCACATTACCAAAAGGTTGTGGATGCTTTGGAGAGGATGCAAAGGAGGTTCACCAAGATGTTGTCTGGTATGGAGGGTACTAACTATGAGGAGAGGTTGAGTAGATTAGGATTATTTCATTGGAATGAAGGAGGTTGAGGGGACCTGTTTGAGGCCTACAAAATATTGAGAGGTGTAGACAAGGTGGATGGCAAGAAACTTCTTCCCAGAGTGGAAGACTCAATTACTTGGGGTCACGAGTTGAGAGGGGAAAAGTTTAGCAGAGATATATGTGGAAAGTCTTTTATGCAGAGGATGGTGGGTGCCTGGAATGTGTTGCCAGCGGAGGTGGTAGGGGCGGGAACAATAATGTCACTTAAGATGTATCTAAACAGATACATGAATGGGCAGGGAGCAAAGTGATACAGACCCTTAGAAAATATACGGCAGGTTTAGATGGAGGATCTGGAGCGGCATAGGCTTGGAAGGCCGAAGGGCCTGTTCCTGTGCTGTAATGCTCTTTGTTCTCATAAAATTCCATTCGAAAGGCATGTTCAATGTCTCAGTTTGAAAAAATCTTGCAGATGATTGTAAGAAATGCATAAGTGACAATTTCAATGGGGATTCATGTGTTTAGATGTGCACCTGATTTTAATTACCTCCTGAGAATAAACTTTGTATTCATGCAACGAAATTTATTTACAATATTCCAAATCACAAAAGCAACAAAAAGATTATTTCATGATCTCAACCATAAGCGTGTTAATTCTTAACACAACTTTTATTCATTACATTTGGATTTGCCTGGTTTCATTACCATTGCATAGATTTTTCCAGATTGTTCATTCCAGTTGAGCAGATGCACCAATTCCCTATCCCTCTACATCCCTCCTCCACTCTTCAGTTCCAAGCTCCTGCCCTCTACCCTCCATGAAGAGCACTCCCCTGCCCCTCCTCCACCCCCACTACTATTGAACCTTCTTGCATCCTCTAACTCCATCATTTGCCACTTGGCAGCAATACAATTCATGCTGTCCAGAGGTTTCACCACATGCAGTACTCCCTCCCACCACGCCCCCACAAACCCACTGCCTCCCAGCTCAAAGCCTAGTGAGTCCGCTTCCCCCTGTCTGTACCTGGGGAAGCCTTCCCACCAATGGTGAGGTGTTCAGACGCTGAAACGTGAAGTGACAGAAGAAGGTTGTCCGTGGCTGATGTGAGAGGCCAGTTACACTGGTTTGGGGACATGTTGTACAGGTCTAGGGTGAGGAAAGGAGGTGTGGGGGCACATAGAGAGAGGCTGCATTAGTACCCAGGCACACTTCTGGATGGGGGTTCCACGAACAGTCTGATTTGAATGCTCTTGACTCTTGGCTGGTGAAGAGGGTGTGGGGTAGTGGGGGAGAATTAGAAGCAGAGGGTTGAACCACTCCACTGGTCACTGCCAGCATAACACCGGAACAACCCTCATTGCCATCCCCTGCTCTCCCCCACACCCCCACTCCTCTTACAGAGCATCCCTTATATTTCCTCCAAGGTTTGTGATGCTGGAAGAGTTAGCAATAGCTAACTATTCTCGGTATCTGCAGCAGTGGTGACTCCCGGACAGCAAGCTAAACGGAGAACTCATCAAAGACCATTGAACTTTTAACTTAGATTAGATTACTTACAGTGTGGAAGCAGGTCCTTCGGCCCAACAACTCCACACCGACCCGCCGAAGCGCAACCCACCCAGACCTACTCCCCTACACCTAACACCAAGGGCAGTGAATCAGTGATGGGGACTGAAACTGTGGTGGGGCAGAAACTGTGGTGGGGGCAGAAACAGTGGTGTGGACTGAAACAGTGGAGTGGGCTGAAAAAGCGGTGGGGACTGAAACAGTGGTGGAGTCTGAAACAGTGGTGCGGACTGAAACAGTGGTGCGGACAGAAACAGTGGAATGGGCTGAAACAGTGGAGTGGGCTGAAAAAGCGGTGGGGACAGAAACAGTGGTGGAGTCTGAAACAGTGGTGGGGGCAGAAACTGGTGGGGACAGAAACAGTGGTGGGGGCTGTAACAGTGGTGTGGGCTGTAACAATGGTGGGGTCTGAAACGGTGGTGGGGTCTGAAACAGTGGTGGGGGCTGAAACAGTGGTGTGGGCAAAAACAGTGATGGGGACTGAAACTGTGGTGGGGCAGAAACAGTGATGGGCTCAGAAACAGTGATGCGGACTGAAAAAGTGGTGGGGACTGAAACAGTGGTGTGGGCTAAAACAGCGGTGTGGGCTAAAACAGCGGTGTGGGCCAAAACAGCGGTGGGGGCTAAAACAGCGGTGTGGGCTAAAACAGTGGTGGGCTCAGAAACAGTGATGGGGACTGAAACAGTGGTGGGGACAGAAACAGTGGTGGGGACTCAAACAGTGGTGGGGACAGAAACAGTGGTGGGCTCAGAAACAGTGATGGGGTCTGAAACAGTGATGGGGACTGATACAGAGGTGTGAACTGAAACAGAGGTGGGGACAGAAACAGTGGTGGGGACTGAAACAGTGGTGGGGACAGAAACAGTGGTGGGCTCAGAAACAGTGATGGGGTCTGAAACAGTGATGGGGTCTGAAACAGTGATGGGGACTGATACAGAGGTGTGAACTGAAACAGAGGTGGGGACAGAAACAGTGGTGGGGACTGAAACAGTGGTGTGGTCTGAAAGAGTGGGGGTGTGTGTGAAACAGTGGTGGGATCAGAAACAGTGATGGGGTCTGAAACAGTGATGGGGACTGATACAGAGGTGTGAACTGAAACAGCGGTGGGGGCTTAAACAGTGATGGGGTCTGAAACAGTGTTGTGGACTGAAACAGTGGAGTGGGCTGAAAAAGTGGTGGGGACTGAAACAGTGGTGGAGTCTGAAACAGTGGTGGGGGCAGAAACTGTGGTGGGGACAGAAACAGTGGTGGGGGTTGTAACAGTGGTGGGGTCTGAAACAGTGGTTTGGGCTGAAACAGAGGTGGGGTCAGAAACAGTGGTGAGGGCTGAAACAGTGGTGTGAGCGAAAACAGTCATGGGGACTGAAACAGTGGTTTGGGCTGAAAAAGTGGTGTGGGCTGAACCAGTGGTGTGGACTGAAACAGTGGTGGGGTCTGAAACAGTGGTGGGGACTAAAACAGTGATGGGGACTGAAACAGTAATGGGGACTGAAGCAATGGTGGGGACTGAAGCAGTGGTGGGGGCTGAAGCAGTGATGGGGGCTGAAACAGTGGTGGGGACTGAAACAGTGGTGGGGTCTGAAACAGTGGGGGGTCTGAAACAGTGGGGGGTCTGAAACAGTGGTGGGGTCTGAAACAGTGGTGGGGACTGAAGCAGTGGTGGGGACTGAAGCAGTGGTGGGGACTGAAACAGTGGTGGGGACTGAAACAGTGGTGGGGTCTGAAACAGTGGTGGGGACTGAAACAGTAATGGGGACTGAAGCAGTGGTGTGGGGTGAAGCAGTGGTGGGAGCTGAAGCAGTGGTGGGGACTGAAACAGTGGTGGGGTCTGAAACAGTGGGGGATCTGAAAAAGTGGTGGGGTCTGAAACAGTGGTGGGGACTGAAACAGTGGTGGGGAATGAAACAGTGGTGTGGACTGAAACAGTAATGGGGACTGAAGCAGTGGTGTGGGCTGAAGCAGTGGTGGGGACTGAAACAGTGGTGTGGACTGAAACAGTAGTGGGGACTGAAACAGTGGTGGGGACAGAAACAGTGGTGGGGACAGAAACAGTGGTGGGGACAGAAACAGTGGTGGGCTCAGAAATAGTGATGGGGACTGAAACAGTGGTGGGGTCTGAAACAGTGGTGGGGTCTGAAACAGTGGTGGGGAATGAAACAGTGGTGGGGACAGAAATAGTGGTGGGCTCAGAAGCAATGATGGGGACTGAAACTGTGGTGGGGAATGAAACAGTGGTGGGGGCTGAAACAGTGATGTGTGGACTGAAATAGTGGTGGGGTCTGAAACAGTGGCGGGGGCTGAAACAGTGATGTGGGGTCTGAAACAGCAGTGTGGGCTAAAGCAGTGATGTGGGGACTGAAACAATGATGGGGTCTGAAACAGTGGTGGGGGCTGAAACAGTGGTGTGGGCTGAAACAGTGGTGGGAGCAGAAACAGTGGTGGGGGCAGAAATAGTGTTGTGGACAGAAACAGTGTTGGGGACAGAAACAGTGTTGGCGACTGAACCTGTGGTGGGGTAGTGTCTGTGGCAGTGGAGAAGGAGCCAGCAAGAGGGCAGGAAGTGACAGAAACAGTGATGAACGATGTAGTGCTGGAGATATAGGTAGCTGTTGTGGAGAGCAGAGAAGAGGCAACTAGGAGAGGTAAGAGATGGTATCTTACCAGGTGAAATGGATAGAGCAAGGAAAGTTCTTGGGGAAAGTTTTAAAGATGTGTTAAAAGCTGTTGGGGTTGTTCCTAATCTAACAGATAGGAAGTTGATATCCTTGTGATCACTTTTAATGCTGAACGATCACTTCCACAAGCTGTGGTGGCAACTGAGCACTTTGATGACTCAAGAATTAGAAAGATCATAATTTGAATAAGATAGTTAATTGAGCATTTCTGATGACAAATTAGCATTGTGTCTGTGATCATAGCTAGTTACAAATTATGTTTTTTGAGGTCGAGTGATATAGTAATCTTTTTAAGTACAAATGATTGAAAAATCATAATAAGCGTTTTCTCCTGGGGCAAGAATCTGGTATTGTAAGGAGGTAAGTACACTGTCATTCTGTGCATAACTCATAGATCTCACAGATTGAGCTTACCAAGGTGAAAAGAGCAAAATCAGGGTCACAAGAAAAGTGCAACATCAGGGTCTCAAAGCTTTTGATCTCAGTTGAAGTCCAATTCAGAGTCTTAAGCACAACATCCATGCTAACACTCCAGTACAGTGGTAAGAGAGTGCCACACAGTCACAAATGCCATTGTTCAGATAAGATGAGGATGATGCATTCTCTCAGGAGAATGCAAAAGATCTTTCAAATTTATTCCTCCATTACCATCAATAAATTCAGACTTTCTGGTCATTACCACACTGAATGTAAAAGATGCATTGCCATTATTTTGAAGAAGGGCTGGGGAGCTCTTTCTGACATAACTAACATCATTAAACATTAAATGGTCTCGATCCCATTACTGTTTGTGAAAGCTTGCTATGTGCAAATTGCCTGCCTTTTTTTAACTATCTTTCCAACAATGACATCATTTCAAAGAGAACTTCATTGACTGTAAAATGTTTTTGAGTATCCTGATTGCTGGGCCTCTTACTGAGATATTGTATCATTGATAGTCACAGGTGAGATGCCGGCAGACTGGAGGTTGGCTAATGTGGTGCCACTGTTCAAAAAAGGTGGTAAGGACAAGCCAGGGAACTATAGACCAGTGAGCCTGATGTTGGTGATGGGCAAGTTGTTGGGGGAATCCTGAGGGACAGGATGTACATGTGTTTGGAAAGGCAAGGACTGATTAGGGATAGTCAACTTGGCTTTGTGTGTGGGAAATTAATTCTCACAAACTTGATTGAGATTTTTTGAAGAAGTAACAAAGAGGATTGATGAGGGCAGAGTGGTAGATGTGATCTATATGGACTTCAGTAGGGCGTTCAACAAGGTTCCCCATGAAAGACTGACTGGATCTCACGGAATACAGGGAGAACTAGCCATTTGGATTCAGAACTGGCTCAAAGGTAGAAGACAGAGGGTGGTGGTGGAGGGTTGTTTTTCAGACTGGAGGCCTGCAACCAGTGGAGTGCCACAGGAATCAGTGCTGCGTCCACTACTTTTCATCATTTATATAAATGATTTGGATGTGAGCATAAGAGGTACAGTAAGTAAGTTTGCAGATGACACCAAAATTGGAGGTGTAGTGGACAGCGAAGGAAGTTACCTCAGATTACAATGGGACCTTGATCAGACAGGCCAATGGGCTGAGAAGTGGCAGATGGAGTTTAATTCAGATAAATGCGAGTTGCTGCATTTTGGGAAAACAAATCTTAGAAGGACTTATACACTTAATGGTAAGGTCCTAGGGAGTGTTGCTGAACAAAGAGACCTTGGAGTGGAGGTTCATAGCTCCATGAAAGTGGAGTCGCAGGTCGATAGGATAGTGAAGAAGGCGTTTGGTATGCTTTCCTTTATTGGTCACAGTATTGAGTACAGGAGTTGGGAGGTCATGTTGCAGCTGTACACGACATTGGTTAGGCCACGTTGGAATATTGCGTGCAATTCTGGTCTTCTTTCTGTCAGAAAGAGGTTGTGAAACTTGAAAGGGTTCAGAAAAGATTTGCAAGGATATTGCCAGGATTGGTGGGTTTGAGCTATAGGGAGAGGTTGAATAGGCTAGGGCTGTTTTCCCTGGAGCGTCAGAGGCTGAGGGGTGATCTTATAGAGGTTTATAAAATCATGAGGGGCATGGATAGGATAAATAGTCAGTCTTTACCCTGGGGTGAGGGAGTCCAGAAATAGAGGCCATAGGTTTAGGGTGAGAGGGGAAAGATACAAAAGAGACTTAAGGGGCAACCTTTTCACGCAGAGGGTGGTACATGTATGGAATGAGCTGCCAGAAGAAGTGGTGGAGGCTAGTACATTTAAAAGGCATTTGGATGGGTATATGAATAGGAAGGGTTTGGAGGAAAATGGGCCGGGTGCTGGCAGGTGGGACTAGATTGGGTAGCTACCTGATGAAGGAGCAGTGCTCCAAAAGCTAATGTTTCCAAATAAACCTGTTGGATGATAACCTGGTGTTATATGATTTTAACTATAAAAATGCAGGACATTCTTTTCTTGCTCATCCCTCCTGTCCAGAAGACACTGACTCTCATTTGTTTTCTCCTTCAGTGACAGACCCTCTGGTGCTTCATCTGAGTGGCCATCCTCAAAGTTGGCAGGCTATCCACCCGTGAAGGGCAACGCAGTTCAAGTCCAACCCTGTGCTTTCTCTGCACCATTTTCATCCTTTAGGAGTCATGGAATAGCGTACAGGATTAGGAACTCTCTTTAATTGTGCCCATGCTTTAGACCAAATGCTTTCGATACCACTCATAATTTTCAACAGATATTACCGAACCAACTGGTGATCAAACCTGGGATGTAGGGCTGAGTGCTGTAACCTTTCATTCTAGGCCTTTGAGAAGCCTTACTCTTAAAATCAAGACAAGAGTTGGAACATGCACATCCTAATCAAGGTTATCAGCACCTGCTAGAGCAAGGTACTGGCAGGGAGCCTTTGTCAGAACTGTTCAACTGCAAGATCCACGCCCAAACTTTCAACCTTTCCCTTCCACTCACTCAGTGTTCCAGAAGTAACAATTTTGCAATTTGAATTTGGTAGTTGTAAGGAAATGGGATGGATAAACCAGAAAGAACAGTGACAACATTGCATCTTCTTTAGGTTTTTTTGTCGCAAAATAGTAGTCATCCAGAATTTCTGGAGGAGATAGCTTGCTACTTAAAAACAGCTATGATTCAATCATCTTTCTGTTGTTGACAGTCTAAGTTAAAATACCACTTCAGATACTTTAGCACAATATCCAGGCTGACACATTAGCGTAGTACTGCGTGAGTGCTGAACTGTTGGGGATGTGTGTTCTGAACAAGACAATTAACTAATAGCCCTGGCACAGACAACTTTCTCAGCTTGCCATAAAAGATCTGATGATGCTATTTATAAAAATGCTGGACATGCTCCTTGTATTTTTCCCATATTCAACATCACAGAAATAGATTTCTTTTTATTACTCTATTGCTGGTTGTTGGAGTTGATATGCACAAATTGGGTGCCACATTTTCTAAATTGCCAACATGCTACATTTCAAAAGTAGTTCATTGTTTGCAAAATAGTTTGGAACCTTTTCAGTTCTTTCTTTCTTAAAATACACATGACATTGTACAGCAACCTTCTATGTTACTAACTCTGAGCCGTCACAGCCAACCCTCATGAGTTCAGGGGATGCTAAACCATCAAGTTTGAATAACTGACTGGGGAAGGCTTTTGTGTGAGAGTGGGTGAAAAGGAAGATTTGATGTGCAACCCCAGATTATTGTTCCATGTATTTTGGTATCTGGTTCAGACCTAATTTCAGATTCACTTTTAGCCTGATGTCCATGTTTCGAAATATCCAAAGTTGGAAATCATTCTTTTAGTTTGAAGTATTCCCTTCAGTTGCATGTACATCTGTCTTACCATTTTTTTCTTTACATATCCTCCTGCCTAGAACCATGACAGATGGGTCAATTTAATGGAAGGAGTGGGACCATGTCAGCCTCCCCTGAGAGGGATAACTCCCTCCGATCAAGTTGTTGGAGGTTGGAGGGAATGGATGTGGGATTCCTGCCAAATGTCGCTGAGGTACAATAATGAACATATAGATATCCATTATCCTGGAGCCCAATGCAATTTATTGGTGGCTCAGGGACTAATTGGGATCCTGTGCCCTTGGAAGGCTGCGTAGAATATCTGATGGTCAGGGCTGCCATTCCTGCATTTGATTCCACTCCTTGTCTGTAGTAACATTTCTTAACTTCATTCCTGAAAGGTGTAACTCTGTCCTTTAAACTATGTTTCCCAGTTCCATGTGACATTAGAATAAGCAGAAGGCCATTCTGTCCCTTGGGGTTGGTTTGCTATTGAGTCAAATCACAGCTGATCTGCAACTCAGACTTCATTAAGACAGTTTTGCCTATAAGTCATTATAACATTGCTCACTAAGAATCTATCAATCTCCATTTGGTAAGAGCATTGAGTGTAGGAGTTGAGAGGTCATGTTGCGTCTGTACAAAACATTGCTTAGGCCACTTTTCAAATATTGAGTACAATTCTGGTCTCCCTCCTATAGGTAAGGTGTTGTGAAACTTGAAAGGATTCAGACAAGATTTAGAAGGATGTTGCTAGGATTGGAGGGTTTGAGCTATAGGGAGAGGCTGAATAGGCTGGGGCTGTTTTTCCTGGAGCAACGGAGGCTGAGGGGTGACCTTATAGATGTTTATAAAATCATGAAGGACATGGATAGGGTAAATAGACAATGTCTTTTCCCTGGGGTGGGGGAGTCCAGAACTAGAGGGCATAGGTTTAGGGTGAGAAGGGAAAGATATAAAAGGGACTTAAGGGGTAACTTTTTCACGCAGAGGGTGGTACATGTGTGGAATAAGCTGCCACGGGAAGTGGTGGAGGCTGGTACAATTGCAACATTTAAAAGGTATCTGGATAGGTGTATGAATAGGAAGGGTTTGGAGAGATATGGGCCAAGTGCTGGTAAACGGGTCTAGATTAGGTTGGGATATCTGGTTGGCATGGACTAAAGGGTCTGCTTCCAAGCTGTACATCTCGATGACTCTATAAATTGAATTAAGAGGGATCTAAGGGGCAACGCTTTCACACAGAGGGTGGTGCATGTATGGAATGAGCTGTCAGAGAAAGCCGTGGAGGCTGATACAATGACAACGTTTAAAACGTAACTGGATGGGTAGATGATTAGGAAGGGTTTAGAGGGATATGAGCCAAGTGCTGGCAAATGGGACTAGATTCATTTAGGATATCTGGTTGGCATGGATGAATTGGACCGAAGATCTGTTTCCATGCTGTACATATCTGACTCTATGACTAGTGAGTCTTAGATACTTCTTTTGTCGACTAATTGAATTCAATGGGATGGATTTTCATGTAGTCACGAAGACCTAATTCCAGGATTCCCAGTTCCTATCCTAAGGCTTCAGGGTTTTCACTAGGGCCTTTGAGGTACCTGTCATGAGCACACATGCCACACTCATGACCTCGCCTCCTCCTTTGTGGTTATACGTAAAAGGAAAAGAAATATTGTCCTGAGATATGCTGCATATAAATTATTTAATAAATAGTACCTAATCGTTAACCTCTATGCTCAAGGATTTATGATAAAAGAGCTGTCAACAAATAATCATTATTTGGCTTATATTTTTTTTCCATTTATGTCGTTTTGAACTTTAAAAGTAATGCCCTGAAACAATTTAATTTGGCTGTTCTTAAAATTCTAATTACTTTTTCATTGTGTCATGATAACTGCAGACTAAACACCAAAAGCAGATTGTTTCAGAGCATTGCACCCTGGTGAGGGTCTGCAGAGTTGGAAATACTCCATTGACAGTCTGAACGTTGATGACCTCTGGAGTACACAACCAGCAGAATTTTGCCACACAAACTGACTGGAATCATTTATCATTAACTCTTAGTGAAAGGAGAGACTTGCATTAAATCAGCAACTTTTTGAAAACCCCTAAAAGCACTTTTGTAGCCAATAAATTACTTTCCAAGTGAAGATTTTGTGTGCAAGTCTCTATATTCGGCCTTGAACCCATGGCCTCCTGATTCGTGATGGACAAGCAGGAGGCTGGAAGAACACAGCAAGCCAGGCAGCATCAGGAGGTGGAGAAATCAATGTTTCAGATGTAACCCGTCTTCAGGACTCCATCTCCTAGTGCTGCCTGGCTTGCTGTGTTCTTCCAGCCTCCTACTTGTCTACTTTGGATTCCAGCATCGGCAATTCTTTTGTCTCTATACACTAACCCCTGGTTGACAAAAAGGAGGTTAAAAAGTGTTCAATAATCATGACCTCTTTCAATGCCAGTATTACTGTCTATTTCGCACAATAGAACAAGTTTCAACGGGGGATTGTCAGAAGGTGATTAATGTTTGCAAATTGGGCAGCTGACAATGCACATGATCTTAATAATGCAGCCAATTAGATGGCTTTCGCACCAACATGCCTTTGATTCAGAAGCTACAGGCTAGTCTGTTTACAAAATTGCAGCCCCTGTGCCAAAGATATGCAGCAAGAAGCTCATCACCAAACTGTTTGCTGGAAAGCCATTTCTGAGAATGAGCTTGGTGTACAGTTGGCATCTGAGATTGAGATTCAGAGGGTCTCAGAATGTTTTTGAGAAATCAGCAATGAGCCTACTGCGTGGGCTGGATGCCAAATATTGTTGACATGGCTGAAAGGAGAAACAGATACAGCCTTAAAAAATGCATTTCTATAGTGCTGTACATAGCCTCAGGGTGTCACAAAGTGCTTGTTAATGAAGGATGCACGTGTGTGTGTGTGTGGAGAATCTATGCATAAAGACTTTTAACCTTAAGTTGCTATTCTACTGCATTTACCACACAGTTCTGGCTGATTCAGGAAACTCTCCTGCTCTAACTGTGTGCTTTAGGTAAATTGGAAGGATTTAACAGGTTGACAATCAACTTGTTAGGCCATGTTATGATATACCTTCCTTGGCATCAATTCCTAAGTTAGGACCTGAGTTTCTAAAGTGTAACTACTTCATAATATAGGAAACACAAAAGACAAAATGTAAGTGTGTTGTAATAAAGCATTAACTTCTCACAAATTGTCAACAATGAAATATCTGGAATCCTGTGGGGATTCTGTGATTACTGATTGTGCTGTCAAATTCATGGGAGTATGACTGAAGTGCAAACTATTCATTGATTGTTCAGGGCCCTGTTGTCTCAATGTTCAATTGCATTTCACACAGTCCCAGGCCATGTCCAGCACCAACATTAACTCTCTTCAACAAACAAAGTGAAGAGGATTTTCTATACTTTGAGTTTTTTTTTTGCGGCATCGATATTAATGTTTTTCTGTGGTTTTTGTTCTGGTGGACAGTTCCAACCAGTAAATGGAGACTCAGCTAAAATGTTTCCATAAAAACAACGGCAGCAACTCAATTTATTCATTCACGGGATGTGGGTGTCACTGACAAGTCAGCACTTATTGCCCATCTCTGTTGGTCCCTGAAAAACTAAGAAATGAGTCACCTTCTTGAACCGCTGTGGCCTGTGTGATGTAAATGCACCAATCGTGCTGTTCTGGAGGGGGTTCCAGGATGTTCACCCAGTTCCCTCCCAGGTCAGGATGGTTTGGGAGGGAATGTGGAGATCAGATTGTCCCCGCTACACCTTTTTTGTTGTAGGTGTTGGAGGTTACCCATTTTTGAGGTGCTACAATTGAAAGCTTAAAGTTGTTGTGGTGCATCTCAAAAGTGGTACACACTGCACCCTTGTTTGGTTGGTGGTGGAGGGGGTGACTACACCTTTTTTTTAACAGCCATTTGATACAAGTGGGTTGCTTATTGGGCTCTTAAGAGTTAATCACTCTCCTGTCGGTCTGGAGTCACGTATAAACCAGACTGGGAAAAGGACAGGAGATTTCCTTCCCTGAAGGACATGTATAAACCTGTTGAGTATTTAGGACAATTTGAAAGTTTCATGGTGACTATATTTTGTTCTTAGTTTTTCTAACTGAATTCAAATTGATAGAGTGGCATATTGTGACTATGAACTCGAGTGCAGGCCTGAATTACAAGACCAATAACATAACCACTATATTACTAGCAGCAGAAGGAATATCTGCAGCAAATTAGCAAACCATGGGAATCTGAGATGGAAGTGGAAGACGCTGGAAGTATACAGGAGGTAAGCTGGCAACTGAAAGTGTTGAATTAAGAAGAGCTTTCTGCTATAAACAATTCAGGAGCAGGTTCCAAAATAACAAGGAATGAGTATTATTATCACCCACTGTCTCCAAAACATTGGCTGAGTTGGACTTACGGAAAATCTGACAATGAACGAGCTATGTTACAGCAAACAAACGCTACTTACTCAGCAAAAATCCATTAAGCAGAGTATTGATAAGACCACAGAAAACAGAAGTCACAAAGAAAAATTATGAAAAGCCTTCCAATAGTTCTCCATTAAAATGCAGTCAGTGAAGGGTGAGAATGAAATATGTGCATTCAGTCAATCCCATTCACATGCAACCTCCAGGTTTAATTGACAAAGAAATTACATTATTGCAGTGATTGTAACAAAGTCAGCCATGTGGACCTCTTGAACATGGGTTCCTGATTGGGACTGTTAATCCGGTCCAATCTGGGAGCCCTGGCTGACTGATATAAACAAGAGTACTTGAAGTTGGATTCACTCTGACAGCTGGCTCTGAGCGAGCGAGATCAGTGTCAAGGACTCTCCACATGTAAAGAAAAGATGACAGGATATCAGCCTCAGTGGAGTTATTTCAGTGGCAACAAGAGTAGGATGAATGATATAACCATGCAAATGTGCCTACGAGCTGAAGCCCAACTGGCCTTTAAACAGGCAGTACAATTGGCTTTATCATTGGAAAATGCAGCAAGTGGAACGTGGGGGTGGCACGGTGGCTCAGTGGTTAGCACTGCTGCCTCACAGCGCCAGGGACCTGAGTTCGATCCCCGCCTCAGGCGGCTGTCTGTTTGGAGTTTGCACATTCTCCCCGTATCTATGTGGGTTTCCTCCAGGTGCTCTGGTTTCCTCCCACAATCCAAAGATGTGCAGATCAGGTGAATTGGCCATGCGAAATTGTCCATAGTGTTCAGGGTAAATGTAGGGGAATAGGTCTGGGTGGGTTACTCTTCGGACAGTTGGTGTGGACTTGTTGAGCCGAAGGGCCTGTTTCCATACTGTAGGTAATCTAAGCTGAAAATGTGTTGCTGGAAAAGCGCAGCAGGTCAGGCAGCATCCAAGGAACAGGAGAATCAACGTTTCGGGCATAAGAAGGGCTTATGCCCAAAACGTCGATTCTCCTGTTCCTTGGATGCTCTGATCTCCAGCATCTGCAGTTCTCACTTTCTCCCTGTAGGTAATCTAATCAAATATGATTGCTTTTCCAGCAACATATTTTCAGCTCTGATCTCCAGCATCTGCAGTTCTCACTTTCTCCCTGTAGGTAATCTAATCAAATATGATTGCAGGGTATTACGATCGAAGTGGACACCCTCACCAGGCTGACTGAGCTTGGGGAACATGACTTGGGTGAAGGCAATTGCATAGTCTCACTCAGGATATCTCCTGAACAGAAGGAATCTAGGCCAGTCCACAGTGAAACCCCAAAACAAAGCCAAGCCTTGGCCAAATTACGAAAATCTTCTTCAGGATTTGGGCCGACAAGGCACAGTAGTTGCTGCTGGTATGTGGACTTGAGACAGAAAAGAGTCCCACTAGGCCTAAACTGAGTAGGAGAAACTCATAGGCCAGTATCCAAGAGAGTGCACAACCTGGAAGGTCCTACTGTAGTTAGTTTGGAACAGTTAAATTGCTTGGCGACATTCAAATCAGAGGAGAAAGTGAGGTCTGCAGATGCTGGAGATCAAAGTTGAAACTTTATTGCTGGAACAGCACAGCAGGTCAGACAGCATCCAGGGAACAGGAGATTCGACGTTTCGGGCACAGGCCCTTCTTCAGGATTCCTGAAGAAGGGCCTGTGCCCGAAACGTCGAATCTCCTGTTCCCTGGATGCTGCCTGACCTGCTGTGCTGTTCCAGCAATAAAGTTTCGACATTCAAATCAGAACCAATCAAAATAGACATCTCATTAAATGGTCACCCGGTTCTAAAGGAGGTCAGTACTGGCACAACCATTTCAGTGATTACAGAATCAGTCTTTAACAAAATTCACTCTGTACTTTAGGTTTATGCAAGACCTTGACTAGACTGAGAACGTATACCAGGGAACATTTACAGATTGAGGGTACAACTTCAATTCCTGTCCCGTTTGAGAATCAGCTGGTTTAGTTAACACTGATTGTAGTGAAAGACTCAGGGCCCAAGCTTGATGGGATGCAATTGGTTGAGAAAGATTCATCTAGATTGGTTCAACTCTTTTCTGTTAAATGTGTTGCTGGAAAAGTGCAGCAGGTCAGGCAGCGACCAAGGAGCAGGAGAATCGACGTTTCGGGCATAAGCCCTTCTTCAGGAATGAGGAAGGTGTGCCAAGCAGGCTAAGATAAAAGGTAGGGAGGAGGGACTTGGGGGAGGGGTGTTGGGAAAGCGATAGGTGGAAGGAGGTTAAGGTGAGGATGATAGGCCGGAGAGGGGGTGGGGGCGGAGAGGTCGGGAAGAAGATTGCAGGTCAAGAAGGCAGTGCTGAGTCCAAGGGTTGGGACTGAGATAAGGTGGGGGGAGGGGAAATGAGGAAGCTGAGAAATCTGAGTTCATCCCTTGTGGTTGGAGGGTTCCTAGGCAGAAGATGAGGCGCTCTTCCTCCAGGTGTCGTGTTGCCATGGTCTGGCGCGATGGAGGAGGCCAAGGACCTGCATGTCCTTGGCGGAGGTTTGCTGTGCTTTTCCAGCAACACATTTTTCAGCTCTGATCTCCAGCATCTGCAGTCCCCACTTTCTCCTCTTTTCTGTTAGAAAATGGCTGCCTGAGTGAAGTCCTAATTACATATACCCAGAAGTATTTCAGAAAGGTCAAGCGACTGTCAAAGAAGCCAATGCCACCTTGTATGTTGACCAGGAACCAATTCCACCATTCTGCAAGGCCAGCCCAGTGCTCTTTGCCTTACAGGCAAAAGTAGGGGCAGAATTCAGAATGCTGTAAAGTGAAGGAATTATCAAACTAGTCCAGTTTATGAAACGGGCAGCACCGGTCACACTGATTGTGAAGCCTGATGGGTCGGTTTACCTTTGTGAGGATTTTAAACAAATGGTAAACCACTTTTTGCAGCTGGCTAAATACCCAATCCCTCACATAGAGGATTTATACACAAAGCTGGACATGAGCCATGTGTATTTGCAATTGTAGTTAGATAAGGATTCCCAGAAGTGTGCTACAATTAATACCCTAAGGGCTTGTTCCTACATACCAGATTGCCATTTGGGGTATCATCAGCCTGTGTAACTTTTCAGTGGACAATGGAGAACATTTTACAAGGCCAACCCCAGGTAGTTATTTACCTAGAGGATATTCTAATTACAATGGAACCTTGATTATCCGAATACCAATTATCCGAAAATCGGATTATCCGAAGAAGATCTTGAGGTCCCGATGGAAATATTACATCAAAGACGTGTTTCCAACAGTGATCGTGCCTTTTATGTACAGGGATTAAACAGGCACCATCTCCAAATGACTGACTGCCCAACCTCTCTCTCTCCCCACACTTTCCTTGGGTTTCTACAGAGGGGTGTACCCTAAAACCCCCCCAACCCACCTTCCCCAGATAATCTCTCCAACATTGTCGTGTATAGGGCAAAGGTGGAACCTGTCAAAAAGTTGCAGTCAAAAGTTGTGTGTGTGTGTGTGCGCGCGTGTGTGTGTGTGTGTGGCTGTGGCTGCCTTTGTGTGTGTGTGTCTGTGTATCTGTGGCTTTGTGTGTGAGTGGCTGTGACTGCGCATGTGTGTATGTGTGCGCGTGCAATTTGGAGACTTACCTCACAAAGGCAGCAGCAGCAGTCATGTTGGTGAACAGTCCAGCTGCCCTGGAGAGGGGGCAGTGTTGGATGGGGTTTGGATGGGGTTTGGGGCGGGGATAGGTGTTGCATGCAGTTGGAAATGGGAGAGCGGTATTGGGAGGCGGGACAGGCGGTATTGGGGGGAGGGGGAGCAGTGTTGAGGGTGGGGGGAAGTTTTGCATGGGGTCGGGGGCAGGGCAGGGGGAGGTATTGAGGGCGAAGATTCGTTGTTGGGGGCGGGGGGAGGTGTTGAGGGTGGAGGGGTGGTGTTGGGGGCAGGGGGAGGTGTTGGGGGCGAGGGGAGGTGTTGGGAGCGAGGGGAGGTGTTGCATGGAGAGGTCATGCACAGGGTTGCAGGTGGGGGAATTGTTGCACGGGATTGGGGCGGGGGTGCAATTTTGGGGGCAGGGGGTGGTGTTGGGGGCGAGGGGAGATGTTGCACAGGGTCGGGGCGGGGGGAGGTCATGCACAGGGTTGTGGGTGGGGGGTGCAGTGTTGAGGGTGGAAGGGTGGTGTTGGGGGCAAGGGGAGGTGTTGCATGGGGTCGAGGTGGGGGGAGGTCATGCACAGGGTTGCGGGTGGGGGAGATGTTGCACGGGGTCGGGGCGGGGTTTGCGGTGTTGGGTGCAGGGGGTGGTGTGGGGCGCGAGGGGAAGTGCTGCACGGGGTCGGAGGCGGGGGGAGGTCATGCACAGGGTTGCGAGTGGGCGAGGTGTTGCAGGGGGTTGGGGGCGGGGGTGTGTTGGGGGCGAGGGGAGGTGCTGCACAGAGTTGGGCGCGATGCTCGCGCGCTGTGTGCTGCTGCAGTCTCCTGAACGGGGGGCAGACTTTAAAAACTTTGAGCCCCAGAGGAAAGGCATTTAATCGATTAACCGAATAATCGATTATCTGAATGAAACAGTGCCTGCCCATCACGTTCGGATAATCGAGGTTCCCCTGTACAGGGAGGACCAATACGGAGGACTTAGAGAATTTGGACATAATCCTTAGGTATTTTTCCTAAGTGGGCGTATACCTCAGATGTGAAAAATGATCTACTTGGGCTGCAGAGTCAACAAGTACTGGAAGATAAAGTGAGGGCAATCAAAGATGCCTCAGCTCTCGCATTTATATTGGAGCTTATGTCTTTCCTTGGGCTGGTAAATTATTAGAGAAAGTTGATACATAACCTTGCCTCCATCCTGGCACATTTGCATCAACTCTTAAAAAAGGGTCAGCCTTGGAAATGGTTCTGTAACCAAGCCATGACCTGCAGGGAAGTGTAAAAACAAAGTGGGAACACGCTGACAGCCAAAGTAATGCTTTGGCAGAAATTCATGGAGGTGTGGAGGGAGGTGAGTGGTCCCAGGGAAAAAAACAAATTAGCTAGAAGGTGACTCCCCAACCAGAAGCAGCCCCCTCCTCCAGCCTCAGCACACTGCGAATGGTCAGATTGGATAATTGGAGGACCTCCACCTAGGAGGAACTCCTACCCTCAGGAACGGCCAGTCAATGTGATGGCTGATTGCTTCATGACTCCTGGCAATGCCAGAGTCAGTAGCAGGTGCTGCCAGTTCTGCAAAAAGTGCCTCAAAAAGGCTCTTACGGAAAGGCACATTGTTAGAGGTTTACAATTAGAAGGGATTGATCGCCTTGGGATGGGGAGGGGTCAGTTTTGGTCAGGCACATGTCCTGGAAGGAAAGGATGGGAAGGTATCTGGGTGGAAGAGGGAAGTTTATGCCCCCCAAATGAGATGTGCCTCTGCTCAACTGGGTGCTTGCTCCAATCAGGAGGAGAAAGTGAGGTCTGCAGATGATGGAGATCAGAGCTGGAAATGTGTTGCTGGAAAAGCGCAGCAGGTCAGAAAGCATCCAGGGAACAGGAGAATCGACGTTTCGGGCATAAGCCCTTCCTGAAGAAGGGCTTATGCCCGAAACGTCGATTCTCCTGTTCCCTGGATGCTGTCTGACCTGCTGCGCTTTTCCAGCAACACATTTCCAGCTTGCTCCAATCAGCCAGGTTTAAGCCTGGGCAGCGTGTTAGCATGGTCAATAGAACTTTTGCCTAACAGAAAAGTGGCAGGCTGGCACATGACCTATTTTACAAGCTAGATGCCACACCCACAGGAAGCGTACATGTCCAGCCCCTTCCTTTTTTCACTATTCCACGTGAGTGAACCATTCCAGGAGTCTGAGCTGGTCATTTCTATCCAAAATGCTTTCCAATAAACCTCATAATTCCTGTTATTATAAAGGAAATGAAACTGTAATCGAAACAAAACCTCAGTGTGTGGACATTCCCTCCACACTGCCGGCAGTATGAAATAAGGAATGTTATTTTAGCTGTAACTGGTTTAGTTTCAGTCTATAAAATCTGTGTGTCTAACCCCATGAGATAACCTGTTCAGACACCTGCACACTATAAGAACAGTCATTATTCCATGTGAACTATAAATCAAACTTTGTATTGTGCTTTCTCTTCATTTTGGAGAAGAAAAACCAGCATTACCTTTGCTGACCTTCCAGTCTACGGCCAGTGATCATCCATCAGATTGCTCACATGCAGTACAGGGAGATACACTGATGGACAGGGAGATACAGTGATGTGTGGAAAGGTACACTGATGTACACAGTGGTACATTGATCTACAGAGAGGCATACTGGTGGACAGTGAGGCACACTGATGTACACAGTGGTACATTGATCTACAGAGAGGCATACTGGTGGACAGTGAGGCACACTGATGTACACAGAGAGGTACACTGATGTACACAGAGAGGTACACTGATGCACGAAGAGAGGTACACTGGTGTACGCAGAGAGGTACAGTGATGTACGCAGAGAGGTACACTGATGTATGCATGGAGGCACACTGATGTACACAGAGATCTGCTCACTCTTGTTCTTCTTGTTCCTGAGGTGATGATTCCTGCTGGAAGTTGAATATGGGATGGAGCTGGGCTAAGAATTGCCTTTAGTATACTTCATGTCCAGTACCTTGTGATCATTTAGCTAGAGAGGTTCATATACACATAATGCTCACCCCTTGGATGTGGCAATGAAGAGCTCTTGATATCCATGGGACATATCCCAGCATGTAGATGACAGTTGGATATTTGGAACAGATATTTGGAGAATTACAACAACGTAGCCAGGATCTCCATGTAGGGAAGGAGAGAAGCAAAGGAGAAATAAATTGATTGAAAGAAAAAGGGAGGCAAGGAAATATAAATTGGTGAGATGCTGCTGTAATGTGGACTAGCTCCAAGGTATTTGAGATTGTGTCAGTTACATCTCTGTCCTGTTGCTGTGAGGAAGATCCAGCGTCTCCATACGGGTGGGGGTCTATGGAAAAATCCTCTGGTGTTAAAATCACTCACCTCATTAAATTTACTGGGGCATCTGTTGATCAATCCATGCCAATCTTGAACTGCACTGTAGGTTGAGGTGGTGAGATGAATGGCATGAGGAAAAAGAGGCAGGAAACCCTAAAGAGGATGGAAAGAAAGGATAAAACAATAAAGGTCCTAACACCAACTTTACATTTTTCTGATAGTGTGGGGAGGGGAATGTAGAAAAATTACTGAAGAGATTTCTGACCAGGTCACAGTGCCTGAGTCTCCTACACCGGTCACCTACAAACCGTGGTCCAAAAATCTTAATAATCTATGCTGATATTCCAAGATATTTAATTGTATTTTGTAACTATTGGTTTGAATTCCACGGGTCTGGAAGTTTGTTGGAATGTTCCAAGCACGGATGCCTCATTTATGGATAAATCCTGAATTACAACAACAAGGTCTGTAAGTGAAAGCAGCTTGAGATTTGTGCAAACTTATGTAGACACGTGGCCTACGATGACCCAAGATGTGCATCAAAACAGCTGAGAAAAAAAAATAAAAGACTCAGCTTCTTCTGTAAAACAGATGTTAGAGTGAATATCCTCATCTGAGTTGAATGGGCCTTTGAGGTCAGTTGCAAAGCACGTCTAGAAGATTCCAGCAGATTGCAATCATTCCATGACTGGCAACTGTTACCACCGAAATACAGAGTCGAGGAGGTGACCTTTTGTCCCATTGTACTTGTATTGACTCACTAGATGTGCTTTTCAATTAGTTCAACCCTCCTCTCTCTTTCCTCATTGCTGCATTAAATGTTTCCTTTACAAGGATTTATCCAAAACTCTTGTGAAAGTTACTATTAAACTTGCTTCTATCAACAAAATGTGCCAATACATTTCATGTCTTCAAGTTGGCATTGGGTGATATTCACTTCTGGAACATCTAATTCTGAGTTGGGACCTAATTTCACATTTACATTTGCACTGTTCATTGCCTGACAATCTCCATCTTTTTCTCCTATTTGTTCATGTGATGTGGATATTGTTAGTTCGTTCATCATTAATTTTCTATCCCGAACAACCATTTAGGAAATCGTGGTGAGCTGCTCACCATATTCCTTAATGCTTGCTCTGTCTTGAAATGCATCTATTTAATTTCAACCTGATGTCCTCTTCCTTCTTTATCTGTTTGCTGTCAGGTTCATCTTAAACTCTTTCTTTCCAAGCTCAAGCCCATTTTTGTTTTGAACCTTTTGTAACACTGCAGATATCTTGATCTTCTTTCCCCCCAGGCCAGTCAGGTAATGTGAATGAATAACTTTGAATAAAGAGAAGTTGGTATCTTTTCAAAGCTATTCTCCAATTCCTTTCAAAGTCTCGTGTATTCTGCAAACTCAGTCAGTGAGGAACTCCTCACAAGGTTTACAAGGTTGTTTATAAAAAGGCAGCAAACCAAAAGCCCTCCCATGACTCATTCTGATGTAATGGGCTACAAATAATCACCAACTTGTGCATGTGGAACCAGAGGTTTATTTCTGTGGGACCTAATACAGATGGAAAACAAAATCTGTCCTGTGAACTCTGTAAGCTAATTATACACGCTTCAGGTGAGAGAGAGCTGCTCTGAAACAGCTGGGTCTTAGTTTCTTCTGCTCATAATATGAAAGTACACTTAAGATTCCCATATGTTGACATGGATATCTCAATCGTTCAGTCAATATGAAGGAGTACATTGAATTCTGTGAATTTTTATATCTTCCTTGTGTGGTGTGATTTGCTGCCTGAGTACCATAAACTAGTGTAAAAATTCCAAAGGCGTGACCATTTTGGTTTATAAATGGATGAAATGAATGACAAATATTTTGCTACAGAAAATCAATGACCTTTTTTGAAACAAGTGTCCATATTGACAAATGGTGAGTCACTGAGAGCTGCCAGCTATACATTTGATAGATTGCAAGCTCAGAGGAATGGAACTGCAAACCATGCAGTTGCATTCTGGTTAATGCATGACCTTCTTTGATCTTTTGCCTGCCCTGGAAGTGGGTGGGGTGGGGGAGATGTTTCTGTAGGAGCTCCTTCAGTGAGTGCAATGCATCTTCTCTTCAAATGTCCCCCTAATAAGGGAGTGAACATATGGAAAATGGGTACAACCATTCACCCCTCCAGTACCACCCCACCCCCCCTGCTTACTGTCATGTTGAGAATATATCTGTATTAAACTACCCTCCTTCTCCAGATATGGGTACACCAATTAACATTCTCTGAGCTCAATGAAATCAATCTTCTAATATGCGTTTTTGCTGCCAATGCACATTAATCGCGAGCAAAGCACAAGCCACTGAATTATATGGCAAAAAACCCTTTTATTACCCAAATTAGAAAATTTCAGAAAAGCAATCTAAACAGCAGATTGCAAGTTCAGTCAGATGGCAAAAAAAAGACTTCTCTCTTGCACGTTATAATGTGCTTTGGGACATTCCAGCCATTTTTGAAAGCGCTGTCACTTTTGTGATGTTAGAAACACTGCTGTCAGTTTGCACACAGCAAGCTCCCACAAGCAGAATTCAGGGCACAGTTTAAGATGGAGGTGAGGAGGAATTCTTTACTCTCAGATGTGCATTAGCTGGTGGAATTCTCTATCTTAGAAAGAAATGGACGTTAGCTTACTGAATTCATTCAAGGCTGAAGTAGACAGATTATTGATGAGACAAGGGAGTAGAGCATTGAAGAGTGGGGACATGCAGGCAAAAAGGTATATTTGTGGCCACAGCCAAATCAACTATGATCTTATTGAATGGCAAAGCAGACTCAGTTGGCTAAATGGCCCAATCCTGCTCTTAAACTTTATGCTCCTTTAACAGCACGATGATAATGACTCAAAGCAAAGACTACTATAGAGTAAACCATAGCAATGGCCTGCTTCAGCTCTGTGGCTAATTTCCATGATGTGGGTGCTCCTTCTTTTGAATATACCTAAGACAGAGATGGATAGATGTTTGGACAATGAAGGAACCAAGGGATATGGAGATGGGTGGGAAAGTAGAGAGGAAAGAGAAGTTCAGCCACGATTTTATTGAAGTAGCTCTGGCCTCATGGATATGTATGGCCTAACCTTGATCCAATTTTTAACATTCTTACATTTGATTGAGTGTTCTAGGCCACAATTTCTGACCAGATTATAATAGTACCCATTATTGGGTTGAAGGTGCATCATGTATGGCAAAAGCAGACAGTATACCTGCAGTTAACCCTCAGGATAACTGCATCATATCACCACCGGCTGTAGTTAAAGACTCGGGGGTCATAAGTCTAAGATAGCCACTAATAATTACAATAGGGAATTCAGGAGAAATGTCTTTATCCAGAGGGTGGCTTGATTGTGGCACTCATTATTGAATGGAGTGAGGTGAGTATATAGAAGCATTTGAGGAGAAGCTAGATTAGTACATAACGAAAGAAGGATTGGGAAGATATATAGATAAACTGAGATGGAGTTGGTGGGAGGCTGCTCATGTACAGTACAAATACCAGCATAAATCAGTTGGGGTGGATAGTCTATTTCCATGTTATAAGCATCTATGAAATTCTGAGTACACAGATACTTGTCAAGGCTGTTAGAAAGATTTATAAGCACTGCCCATAAGAATTACTTTGACGTGAAATGACTGTAGTCATGCAAGCATATATCTAGCATCTAGGATCTCTTGAGCAGGAACTGGATGACTGACCAATTAGTCATCTTTAGTTTGCATAGTCTTGGTTGAGGGAGAAATATTGACTTTGATAGGAATGCTCGAAACAGGAGTAGGCTATTCAATTCCTCGAGCCCATAGATTTATTCATTAAATCCTGATTGATCTGCACCTCAACCTTATTTATCTCCCTTTGCTCAATATCCTTTGATACCTTACAAAGCAAAAAACAATCAACTGGAGTTTTGAAGGATCAATTGATCTGAGTACCTTTTGGAGGAAGAGATTTCCAATGGGACTCTCTGATGTCTATCTGACTGGGCAGATATACCTACCTTTCGTGTGAGTTTATGGATTAACATTTGAACTGGAATGACATTCAAGGAGCTGTTTGCAATTTTACAAATGAGTTTGCACTTTTTAATTTGCGCTCTGGGTCATGAAAGATTTTAATTGTCATTTTCACTGGTGGTAGATTCCTTAGTACTGCACAGGAGGATGAGTCTACTACAGAAACTTCCTGTACTCAATCGCTAATTGTGTTCACTTGAGCACATGCTCAAATTATTAAAGCATGATCCTAAACAGAGGAAAATTTACTGTGCTCCCATTTCTGATTCCTATCTATTAGCCCATGCTGAAAAGCTGGGCCCCATCTTGGTTGAAAGCATATTGCAGCTGTTCTGTGCAGTTTGTACAAATACTCTGAAGGGAGAGATTCACTCTGGGTGATAGCCCATCGGTTTCCCTGATATTATGCCTCATGGTGCCCTACCATTCATCTTTCCTCCCACCTAAAATTTGAATCCTTCACACTATCATAATCACTCACGATAAATGTCAACTCTGTGTCTGAACTCCTTTTTGGCTTCTATAGCCCTCTATTCCCCTTCAATTCTTGCCTATTGTGCATCCCCTGATTTCTGTCTCTCAGCAGTGTAACCTTTCCTTCAGCTGCCTAGGCTCTAAGCTCTGGAATTTCATCCTTACATTCACCTCTCTACCTCTTCCCCCTTGAAGATGTGTATCACAGGAGAAAGTGAGGTCTGCAGATGCTGGAGATCAAAGTTGAAACTTTATTGCTGGAACAGCACAGCAGGTCAGGCAGCATCCAGGGAACAGGAGATTCGACGTTTCGGGCACAGGCCCTTCTTCAGGAATGAGCCTCACAGGTCAATATTTCTCCCTCAACCAAGACCACTAGGTGATGGCCTACTGGTATTGTCACAAGACTATTAATGCAGAGAGCAGAAAGTGAGGTCTACGGATGCTGGAGATCAGAGCTGAAAATGTGTTGCTGGAAAAGCGCAGCAGGTCAGGCAGCATCCAGGGAACAGGAGAATCGACGTTTCGGGCATAAGCCCTTCTTCAGGTATTAATGCAGAGACCCAGATAATGCTCTGGCAACCAGGGCTCGGATTGTGTCATGGCAGATGGTGGAGTTTGACTTCAATAATAAGAGTTTAATGATGACCATTGCTGATTGTCAAAAAAAAAACCCTCTGGTTCATTATGCCTCTTAGGAGAGGATATCTAGCAGCCTTACCCGGTCTGGCCTACATGTGACTCCAGACTCACAGTAATGTGGTTGACTCTTAACTGCCCTTTGAGCAACTAGGGATGGGCAAAAAACGCTGGTCCAGTCAGTGATACCCACTTTATATGAATGAGGTAAAGCACACATTTCCAGCATGGTGGAGTCAGCAAATTGAAATTAATGAGAAAGAAAATATGGTCACTCATGGGCTGGTGCCTGATAAATTAACCATGCAGACCACTGGATTGTTGCTAAAAACCAAATTCGAGAACCATCACATTCTGCCCTATTCAACATTCTCATTCCAAAATCCATGGCACTCTTCGGGAGACAGAACTTACTCAAAACAGTGTTTTCCATATTGCCCCATATTAAAAAATAAAGCAAAGCAAATGATTTTCAATGCTGCTGTCCGGTGTGATTTTAAAACATTGCATTATTTTATAAATATGATATTGTTTTACATTCAGTGTGGGAAAATAACAGTGGCCTGATTTTTTGATTGATCAGTTCCTGAGAATTCACATCAAACATTGACGATGCTGCCAAGGCTACACATTGCAACAGAATAGCAATCACAGAAAGCTCTGTATCACTGTACCATCATGCTTATGTCAATGCTAGCTCCACACTGGAGCTAACAGCTAACAGCCCTAATCCTAGTTTCTTGTTCTTTTTGAACACAAATCGTAGAAAGCCAGCTTGCAAATCCAACAAACCACTCAGAAATTAAATGGTACATTGCAGGTGGGGTGGGGGGTGGGGGAGGGTTCAGAGTAGGCTGTAGTCTTGCTGCAATTACAACGGGCTTTGCAGAGGTCAGAGTGATGTGTACTGACTTAAACCCTTTGCCTAAAGCAGGATTTATTTGCTTTAGAGGGACTGCAACTAAGGTTCACTAGGATTGATCCCTGCCTGAGTGGGTCATCCCTCTGAGGAGATTTTTGAGTGGAAGGAGCCTACATTTTCTGGAGTTGAGAAGAATGAGAGGCAATATTATTGGAAAATTTAGAATTCATCAATGGAGATCTTTTGATTTTTGGACATTGCAGAAATCAAGGGATATAAGGATAGAATGGGAAATCAGCTATGAGCGTACTGAATAGTGGAGCAGGAAGGAGTTTAGGTTTTAAGGAGTCCACACAGCCTACTTCTACTTCTTCTGTTGTTGTTCCCCGCACACCCGGGACAATTCCTTTGATTCCAGCATTTTTTAATTTCCCACCCAAGTCTGAAAAGCCCATCTAACTTTGCTTGCCACGCCGAAACTCCTACAGAGACAGTAGCTGACTCAATGCAAAACCATTTCAATTAGACCAATCAATCTTTAAAATACAGTTCTGACTCATGGCTCTGCTTCAGCAATAAAAATCTGGTCTGAGATTCACAAATTATCTCCAAGGGGAAGCGGGAAAGACCACAAGTTCGTAGTGGCACCAATTTGCATGTTCCAAGATAAGTCTGCAATAGGACCCACCTACATTCACACAATAGAAATGAGTCTATTGCTGAGTGCCAGTGAAGGCAAACTGATTTTGTTTGAAACTTACAGCATAGTAGGAAGTCCATCATGTCTATACTCGGCCTTTTGGCTTGGAATATGTGTAGTTTCTGAGGACCAGAGGAAGAGATTCTGTTCGAGTGCTGCAGGTTCGACACAGCGGACGTGTGCTGGCAGGGGACAAACCACAGGGATCGTGTTGCTAGTCGTCGGAGCTGCTGGAGGCCATTGGTGGATCGTGATTGGACGTTGGAGGATCATTTGGGTGTGCTGACCTGCTCTTGGTGGATCTTTATGCTGGCTTATTTTTTTTTATTTCAAAAATATACTTTATTCAGAAAATACTTTGATGATCTGTACAACTGGACATGCCATACATATGTAAACATTCCATTTGTTTGCATACCGAAAACAGAGTAATCATTCCTATTTACAGGTCTGTACGATTACATTTTTAGCTGAGGGGTCAGCAGAGCCCAAATGACTGTGCGGGCCCCCTGTTCTTCCTTAGGCAGGCAGATGTTACACAGTGGATTCTGGATCAATGGTGCTGGAAGAGCACAGCAGTTCAGGCAGCATCGAGGAGCTTCAGCAAAATCGACGTTTCGGGCAAAAGCCCTTCATCAGGAATAAAGGCAGAGAACCTGAATAGTGGAGAGATAAGCTAGAGGAGGGTGGGGGTGGGGAGAAAGTAGCATAGAGTACAATGGGTGAGTGGGGGAGGAGATGAAGGTGATAGGTCAGGGAGGAGAGGGTGGAGTGGATAGGTGGAAAAGGTGCTAGGCAGGTTGGACAAGTCCGGACAAGTCAAGGGGACTGGAAGTTTGGAACTAGGATGAGGTGGGGGAAGGGGAAATGAGGAAGCTGTTGAAGTCCACATTGAATCCCTGGGGTTGAAGCGTTCCGAGGCGGAAGATGAGGCGTTCTTCCTCCAGGCGTCTGGTGGTGAGGGAGCGGCGGTGAAGGAGGCCCAGGACCTCCATGTCCTCGGCAGAGTGGGAGGGGGAGTTGAAATGTTGGGCCACAGGGCGGTTTGGTTGATTGGTGCGGTCTTTCCCCACCGCGCCTTGGCGACAGCTGCCCCAAGCTTCAGTGCGTCCCATCAACACGTAGTCCTGGACCTTGGAATGTGCCAGTCTGCAACACTCAGTCGGGGTCAACTCCATCAGCTGGAAGATCAACAGGTTTCGGATCGCCCAGAGAGTGTCCTTCACCGAGTTGATGATCCTCCAGATACAGTTGATGTTCGTCACGGTGTGCGTCCTGGGGAACAGGCCGTAGAGCACGGAGTCCTGCGTCGCGGACCACCACCTCCTTAACCTCGGAGATGGTGAAGTTGCCTCCTCGCAACAGGATACCTAGGCTGGAGGCGCGGCTATCATTGCCCCCCCTACTAAACTGACGGCCCATGGGCCCACAAGCTCGACCATCTCCTTTAGCTGCTGAGGTGCGGTATCCCACACTCCTGCAGAAACAGGACGTTGGCCAGGAAGGCCAAGGCGCGGTGGGGAAAGACCACCGTGTAACATCTGCTGCCTAAAGAAGAACAGGGTACCCACGCAGTCATTTGGGCTCTGCTGACGCCTCAGCTAAAAATGTAATCGTACAGACCTGTATATAGGAATGATTACTCTGTTTCGGTATGCAAACAAATGGAATGTTTACATATGTATGGCATGTTCAACTGTACAGACCATCAAATTATTTTATGAATAAAGTATATTTTTGAAATAAAAGAAAAAGTCTATGCCAGCTCTCTGAAGGAGTTACCCAGTTAGCCTCATTCCCCTGTTCTTCCTGCAAAGCCCAACAATTATATCCTTTTCAAGTATTTCTCCAGTCCCTTATGGGAAGTGACTTTTGAAACTGCTTCCACCTACTTTTCAGGCAGTGCATTTCATATGACAAACAACTCACTGCTTGAGATCATTTCTCCTTATTTCCCTTCTGGTCCTTTTGTTAATTATCTTAAATATGTGTCGTCTAATAATCATGCTGCCAGAAACATTTGCTATCTATGTCCTCCATCAAAACACTTTGTGTAATTTTAAACACTTCCAATAAATCCCTCCTTAGATCTCTCCCATCCAGGGAGAACAACTCACCTTGTGTTGTGTGTTCATGTAATTAAAGTCCCTCATTCCTGGCACCTTTCGGGGAAATCTCCTCTGCATCTTTGCCAAGATCTGAATATGTTTGTTAATGTTAAATGGACACAATACTCCAGTTGATGTGGGAAGCAACGTTGGGGCAAGAACTATCAGTGGCATGGAGCATTCTCAATTTGGTGCCTGATATCAGTGTCACAGTCAAGTTACAAGTAACATGTGTCAAGTTGAGTAATACTCCGTCTGGTCTATCCCAATATCAGAATAGTAATCCTTAAGGCACCAGTGTGCTACTTCTTCACGTCCTATACAGTTCCCATGCAACTGTTTGATCATTTGGAGGAAAATTTAGTCCCAATGAGAAAGGCTGTGTTTTTTTTTGTTGCAAGCCCATGCCCCCTTGGAATCAGATTGAGATGACCGAACAGACTTGGAAAAAGGATGCAAATGGAGAACAGTCTAACCTGAACCCCCCAAAGACCAAATGCCAAAAAGTTACTGTCCAGTTTATTGTTTGTTTGTGTGTGTTTCTGTGTCTGTGTGTTAGTGTTAATGACTGTGTCCAGCTGTGTTAATATCACAGTAGATTGACTGAAGGCCAGTAAAACAGCTGAATAAGTATACATCCTCTTTAAAATGAAATTGCACTTAGATTGAGAGTGCCTTGAGTGCTAGGAGACTTTCCCCAACACTGTGAGCATTTTGGGGTGGCACAGTGGCTGAGTGGTTAGCACTGCTGCCTCACAGCGGCAGGGACCTGGGTTCGATTCCCGCCTTGGGCGACTGTCTGTGTGGAGTTTGCACATTCTCCCTGTGTCAGTGTGGGTTTCCTCACACAATCCAAAGATGTGCAGGTCAGGTGAACTGGCCATGCCAAATTGTCCATAGTGTCAGGTGCATTAGTCAGGGTAAATGTAGGGTAGGGGAATGGGTCACTCTTCAGAGGGTCAGTGTGGACTTGTTGGGCCGAAGGGCCTATTTCCACACTGTAGGGAATCTAATATAAAGGGAAGTTTCAGGAGAAATTGGAGCTGAAAATTACTGACAGATAGAGAGTGAAAGATGGTCTTCACATTTATTTTTAAAAAAAGTTGGATTAATTGAAGCCTACAATCCTTAAAGGAAAGAAGTTTTTGCAAGGTTTGTGAAGGTTTGTAGCTCAGGTTGAGGTTTAGGGTGTAGGTTTGCTCGCTGAGCTGTAGGTTTGATATCCAGATGTTTCATTACCTGGCTAGGTAACATCATCAATGGTGACCTCCAAGTGAAGCGAAGCTGTTGTCTCCTGCTTTCTGTAATCCTTTGTCATACATCTACATTCTCAGCCTATTATTATGTCTGATCCCAAATGGACAACCAAATTTCAACACCTTAAGGAAATGTGGTCTCCTCTTTTATGTCAAACAGTTCTCTTACCCCAATAACCTTTTATAAAGTCTAGGTCCATCCACGATTGAACAGAATTACTAACATAACAGGTAATGATGATCTGGAGTGCACTGCTTAAAAAGAAAGGCAGAGGTCAATTCAATGGAAACTTCCAAGAGAAAAGGGTGTAAATTTGGAAAGACAGAAAATTTTCAGGGCTATGGAGAGAGGGAGAGAGCAGTGGAATGGGATGAATAGGACACATTTTTAAAGAGCCTGCACAGACATGATGGGCTGAACAGCCTCGTGTTGTAAGGTTGTACGATTCTATAAGACTTGATTGCTGCCACCAGATCACATAATGAGAGATAAGGGAGGCTTTGTCTATCTAGAATGGGACTTGGGCACATTATCAAATCCTTTCAACCATTTGAAGTTTGTGCAATTCTGCTGTGTAGAAACGGGTCACTGAATTTACCTCAATAACAATCGATATGAGTGATCTGTGGCTTAGGCCCTAAACCTTGGAACTGTCTCTCTAAATCTCTCCATCTCTCTGAAGTTGATAACGCTCCTTAAAATCTAACTTGCTGACCAGCTTTACAACATCTGTCCTAATATTGTCTTAATGTAGCTTGAAATAAGAGTGAGGTTGATGATGCTCTTATGAAGTCTCTTGTCTGTTAACAGCAGCACATGAATGCAACTTATTGTTGTTCCAAGAGTCTACAAAAATCCCCAGTTTTACTTTGAGTGATGTTGACTATGAGGAATTAACTGAAACGTTTTCTTTTTGCAGATGCTGCGTAATTGAAAACATGTGTATTTATTGAAAGGCTGTAGAGGAAATTCAATTCTCAAGGGGTTAAAAAACAGTAGCTACAGAAGAGAGTAATTTTTGAGGGAAAATGCTGAGTAGTTGTACGAGAAATTCATGCATGGTGTTTTTATTTTATAGGAAAGTTTCGCTCCACACACCCACAAGCTATAGAAGAAAACTACTGACTGGAACTGTAACAAATAACAAGTTATTAAACCCAAAATTTACTGTACAGGCTAGATGATATTTCTTAGTCATTCATTATTTTGTTTGTTCCTTTTTAAAATTTCTTTGATGATTGTTTTATTGATAAGTGGTAAAATGAATTGTTTCGGTAAGGTTAGGAAAATGCATAATAACTTGCATTTATTTCTGGATTTTAAACTTAGTAAAAAAGTTCCGCGGTAGCTCTTAGGAGCCATCAAACACAATTCAAAACTGAGCTAGAGAAGGACATATTTGACGACTGAAAGTTCTGTTAAAAGTATATGAATATTAAGAAGCATCCTCAAGGGGTGAGATTGAGAAGGAGGGACTTAGGCCAGTGCTTCATGTACCTTTTCCTCATATGACCCCATTTCGAGGCTAAAAAAATTGTTATGACCCTCAAAAAGTGATGGAGTGGGGGACGAGTAGACTTATGAGATCGGGGAGGATGCAGGACCTTAAACTTTCAGCTTGCGATCCCACTTGGGGTCCTGACTCACAATTTGGGAAGCCATGGCTCAGGGTCTTGGGGACTGAAAGACAGCTGTGAACACAGCAGTGATGAAACTTGGGATACACAAAAGGCTGAAATGGGAGGAGCAAGGGTAGGAGGAGGAGTAGGGAAATGCCTAGGGAAAGTACTTCAGCTATCATGGGCTCTTCTTGCCTGGATTCTGTCTGGGGTGGGGGAAATGGGTGTCTGCTGACTGCCTTTACAAGGTTGAGAAAGGTGGGAGAAGCTGAAAACAACTCTCACAGGAGATTAGGGAGAGACAGTGCATCCGAGGGAAGGATCTCTGTCCAACAAGTGCGGATTTGTGACAGCGCTCCAATTGCAACGTCAATAATCTAACAGACATGCATTTCTGCTGCCATATCTTACCATGCCGATTAATTCAACTTTATAAAGGCAGGGGAAATGCACTAAAGGACAGCAGAGCACAGGAACAGGCCATTCAACCCACCAACACTGCACAACATATGATTTCTTTCTAAACTATAGACCTTTCGCCTCTACGTGGTCTGCATCCCTCTATTCACTGCCTATTCATGTATCTGTCAGGATGCGTCTTAAATGTTGCTATTTTATCTGCCTCCACTACCTCCTCTGGCAGTGTGTTTACCACCCTCTGTGTAAAAAAGCCTGCCTCCCACATCTCCTTTAAACTTTCCCTATTTTACATTAAACCTATGTCCCCTAGTAATTGACATTTTTACCCTGGGAAAAATATTCCAACTATCCATCTATTCATTTGGTAAATCTGGTCACCCTCCAACATTCATGTGAAATCAAACCAAGTTTGTTCAAACTCTCCTCATAGCTAATACCCTCCAAATGAGGCAATGTCCTGGTAAACCATTTCTGTACCCTCTCAAAAGCCCCCATATCTTCTGGTAGTGTGGCGACCATCTTCTGTAGCATAACAAATTTTAGCCTGTAGCCTCATGTTTAGATTAGATTAGATTAGATTACTTACAGTGTGGAAACAGGCCCTTCAGCCCAACAAGTCCACACCGACCCACCGAAGCGTAACCCACCCATTCCCCTACGTTTACCCCTTTACTTAACACTACAGGCAATTCAGCATGGTCAATTCACCTGACCTGCACATCTTTGTGACTGTGGAGGAAACCGGAGCACCCGGAGGAAACCCACGCAGACATGGGGAGAATGTGCAAACTCCACACAGTCAGTCACCTGAGGCGGGAATTGAACCCGGGTCACTGGCGCTGTGAGGCAGCAGTGCTAACCACTGTGCCACCGTGCCGCCCAACTAGCGACTACAGCAGTAAGAAGAACTGTCTAAAATACAACTGCTTCTGTGACTGGCTTAAAGACTGAGCTCCATAAGCTGCATAAATGAAACAAAAGATTCCTGTGACACGAAATCTACATTATGATGCCTCTAAGCATAGTGGAAGCACTTGGAGAAAGATCAAGGAGTGGGACCAATTTGATAGGTTTAACAAAGAACTGGTACTGGCACGGTGGACTAAATAGCCTCCTTCTGTACCGTATCATCTTATGGAACTGATGCTAGCAGGAGTCAGTACGGATAGGCTATCACAATGCTCTCCATTACACAGCAGCAACAAGATACAAATCTTGTAATTAAACTTGGATTTGTGAAAATTGGGATGGAAAGCCAGTAGGAGGTTCCAGCTGTGAATGCAAACTTACTTGCACAATTTGATGTTGTGCAAGAATGTTTGTAGAAGCCAAGAACTAATAAAAAAGATTGCTTCACTCCTACATTTTGTTCTGCACAACAAGGAACATATGGGGAGGAACAGGTCATTCAGCCACCAATCCTATTCCATTATTCTATTAGAACATCCCTGATCTGAACTTAAACGTTCAATTTATTTGTTCCTTCTCCACAAGCCTTGATATCCAAACACAGTAAAAATCTGTCCATCTCAAATCTCAGATATTTCAATCCTTCTATGGTCAATGGAGGGAAGATGGTTCCAGATTTCCACTATGACCCGTGTGGAAAAATTGCTTTAAGATTTTAATCATGAATGGCTGATCTCCAATTGTAAAATTATGCTCCCTTGATCCAGAGGTAACCATTTCTCTCTCAGTTGTGGAATTCTTTCATCTTTTTACTCACTTGATGACATCACTTTACACCCTTCCAAATGCACCAAACAACAGGGAATAGACTGTGTCACCATCAGTAATCTGTCAGACATGTCTGTAATCAACACGCCCATGTGGCAGGTTGCGAAAGAACAAGTTTGTTTCTCATCTCCTTCTATATTACTCTATCCATTAATTTCCTAAATGTGGTTTTGGCTTTAGAGAAAGGGATGCCTTGGTCTGTCATTGCAGTGCTCAGTATTGCCTGTGAGCCTAAACCTCAGTTTCTTTCAATATACTGTCTTAGTTTGTAGTAAGCCCCGTTCCCCTGTTAGCCCTGCGTTTGCTGACCTACACTGGCTCTCAGTCAAACAATATCTGGATTTTAAATTTCTCAGTCTTGTTTTCAAATCCCTCCATGGCGTTGCCCCTTTGTACTCTCTTCCAAGCCCATAACCTTTCAGGATATCTGTGTTCCTTCAAACCTGGTTTATTGTCTTTTCCCAATTACAGCTGATCCACATTGGTGGGTGTACTTCAGCTGGCTCAGCTCCAAGTTAGACAATTCTCTCCTTACACCTTGCTTTCCTTGTTTAACACTATTCCTTAAAATCTGACCAAGCTTTTGGTCATCTGACCTAAAATCTCTTTATGTACTTCAGTCACCTACCTTGTTTGAGAGTGCTGTAGCACCTTGGAAGATTTCTTGGGGTTAAAGACATGGTTGTCTGAGTTGTTGTTGTAGTAATGTTATGTAGATAAAGATCAGATGTTACAACAAGCACCAACCAAACATCTGAGAAAAAAAACTGAAATGCAGGAGTAGGCAAGTTGTTTCTCTTTCTGAATGAACCCACCCCAGCAATTAATATGAAGGGAGTTCTCTTGGGGGTGGTGTAATTTATCCTGTGCTTTTGACTCAGACAGTAATTCCATTCCACAGGAATCACTCATGGGTGTGCTATCAGACCTGGGAATTCAGAATAATTTATTTTCTCCGAAGCCAAGTGTGCTTCACACCAATCATCTCACTGGCTCCTCTGGCAGACTTGCCAACACTATTTGCATCACATGACAAAGTGCATCAAACCACCTCTCCCCAAACTTTTGTCAATGGTGCCCTATTCCTACAGCCAATCATAAAAGAAATACAGTCTCTGTTAGCCTGATGGCTTCACCGTGGGGAAAGGGCATTTCCTCCAAATCTCTAATAGTTGTATTACTCACAGATTAAACTGTTCGAAGAAAAGTTGAAAAACCTGCAGTTTTTGAACTATCCCTTGACTTTATTATGTCATAATAATAACAGCAGTGCCATGGAGATGGTCTAGAAGTCCTCAAGTCTCTAGGGCAGTCTTGGAGAGTTGGCAACCCTAAGATCCGTCTCACTGAAGTCAGGAAACTCAACAGGGTCAAAGCCCAGGGATCCCCATAATACAGTAAAAGTCTGAGACAACAGGAAGACACTGCTAGGTAGATTGGCAAAAGTCAGAAGACAAGGGAGTGAGTAATCAATGAATGGCAGGACACTAGGAACCTCAGAGGAGCAGAGGAATCTTGCGGTGCTTGTCCACAGATCCTTGAGGCAACAGGACAGGTTAATAGAATAGGTCCAAATGTACAAGGGACAGGACACTTGCTTTTATCGGATGTAGCAGAGATGAGAAGAGCAGCGAGATTATATTAAAGCTGCATAAAACTGTGATTAGGCCACAGCTGGAGTACCGTGTGCAGTTCTGGTCGCTGTACTTTAGGAAGGAAAGGATTGCACTCGAGGTGGGCAGAGGAGGTTCACCAAGATGTTGCCAGGTGAATTTCAGGAGCAGTTTAGCTGTGAAGAGAGGCTGGATAGATTTAGGTTGTTTTCTTTAGAACAGAGAAGGCTGAAGAGATACCTGATTGATGGATAAGATGGATCGAAAGCAGGTGTTCTCCTAAGTTGAAGGGTCCATAACAAAGAGGCAAAATGAAAGGCAGGAGGTTTACACGGGTTTTGAGGAAAATTGGTTTCACTCAGAGGGCAGTGGAAATGTGGAGTGTATTACCTATGAGAGTGCTAGAGGTGGGAAATCTCACAACCTTTAAACATTATATGGATGAGCACTTGAAATTATCATAACATTCAAGGCTATGACTAAGTGCTGGAAAGTGGAACTAGTAGTATTGGCAAATGAGACTTGACTTATATAGAATATCTGGTCGGCATGGATGAGTTGGACTGAAGGGTCTGTTTTAATGCTGCATATCTCTATGACTGTATGACTTGACTGGAGACAGATTGGCACAGACTCGATGGGCCGAAGGGCCTCTTCAATGCTGCATGACTCCATGATTCTGTAATGTACGCCATGACAGAATTTCACCTTATACTGATCATTCAAACCATATAACAGGGTCTTGAAGGTGCAGTGTTTATAACAAGGTCAACCAAATGGACGTCATATAATACAAGTTCCCTGATTGGGGCTGTTAATCTGGTCCAACCAGGGAGTCCTGGCTGACAGATATAAATAAGTATGCCAAAGGCTTTGTTCACTCTGAGAGCTGGTTTGGACTGAGCTGGATCAGTGTCAAGTACTCTCCACATGTAAATAAAGAGTGATTTGGTGATGGAACACCAGCCTCTGTGGAGTTATTTCAGAAGGGAGACAAATTCAGAACTAATCTATGGAAACAATGGACAATAATCTTGGACCCTTCACTGGTGAAGAAGCATTTCAATGGGCTGCATGTTGGAGGGTAGGGACTGGCATTCACCTTAATTTTCTTAGCTGCGTGGGCCTCCAAGACTCATGCACAACAATGACTTCCAGAATCAGAAGCCAATGCCGCAACCTGTGTGCCAGCACCGAGTACTGTGCAGGGAACATCAGAGTGAGCAGCCATGTGGCTTTGAGGGGGTACATGGCTTAGGGAGTTGGACTGAATCAATGGTGGGTAGGTCTGTAGACAGCCTACATACTGCCATCTCCTTCCTGCTATCACTCACTTTTAGTCTGGGTTTGGAGATGCTGGTGTTGGATTGGGGTGTACAAAGTTAAAAATCGCACAACACCAGATTATAGTTGAACAGGTTTAATTGGAAGCACTAGCTTTTGGAGCACTGCTCCTTCACCTGATGAAGGAGCAGCGCACCGAAAGCTAACGCTTCCAATTAAACCTGTTGGACTATAACCTGGTGTTGTGTGTGATTTTTAACTTTACTCTGGGATCCAACAATAATTATCAGTCTTGGGTGGATATCATAACCACAGCAGCCACCCCTCCCCGGTGGCACATACAGATTTTGGCTGCTGATTGAATGGCACCTCTCGGTGGTCTGGACTCCAGCTCCAGGGTCCTGAGGAATTCCCATCACTGACGTGTAATGAGCAAAAGATGCAGTGGGCCTTCCCTAAAAGAGGTGGCAGGCATCTCATGTCAGTCTGCAGCTAGTGGACGAGGGCTCCATTGGCAATGCCGAATTCTCTCCCAATATTCCAGGGAGTAAGTGGTCAACCTATCAAACAGCTTCCTTAATGTGGAAGCAACTAGCAACATTTCATTCAAATAGCATAGGAATAGATTTTTCTCAGAAAATAACATTTTGTTCTTAAAGTACACAATCAATTTGAGATATAATATGTTAAAGGTTGCATGCTTGGGAGGAAGAGCTAACTCCAAGTGTATAGTTCTCAAAACCTTTCATACACTGAGAGTTTCCTCATCTCAGGTCTGGATCTTTCAACTAAAGAATAGATTGACTGTTAGAATTCATCAACAACTGCATTATCATTATAGAAGGTGGAAAGTAAATGAAATGGAAGTTGGGTCTTTTTTTGTAGAGTAAATCCTACGAGCCTATCAGTTTTTAAAATGCTCATGCAAGCTGGTGGAACATTTAACAAGTAACTGAAGGACAAGGCATGCTAAATATCTACATCCCTAATGGCAGGGGAGCCCAAATTATCACTGTAAAAACACAAGGGTGAAATATTTGTTACCCCCTTTAGTCAGAAGTGCCAAGTCAATCATCCATGTTGGCCTCCTGCTAAGTTCCCCAAGTTCATGGATTCACTCCATGTGATTTCAAGAAACAGCTAAAGGCACAGGATACAGCAATGATCATGGGCTCTGACAATCCTCTGGCAATAGTACTAAGGACTTGTGCTCCAGCTATGCCCTAAGCCAAGATGTTCCATTATATCTACAACACAGTTGTCTACCCTGCAATGCAGGTATGTTCCATGTGCAAAAGGTAGGACACATCCAATCTGCCCACTCAACCTCCTTGCTGTCATTCAGTTAAGTTTTGCCAGGGGCCTTGCCCCGTCACTGCCTTGGTCCAAACTTGGATGGAAGAGTTGAACTCAAGTGAAATAATAGTGACTATTCTTCATACTAAGTCCACATTGAACTGTGTGTATCATCAAGGAATCTGAGGAAAAATGCTTTCAGTAGGAATTGGGGGTAAAACAATCACCACTGGAGTCACAAGTAGCACAAAGGAAGATGATTGTGACTCTCACAGGTCAATCATCTCAGCCTCAAGTCACTGCTGCAAGAGTTCCCCAAGGCAGCAGTGTTCTAGGAGCAGCCAATGCAGCTACTACAATCAATGATCTTCTCTCCATCATAAAGGTAGCATAAGGGATGGTTACTGATGATTGCACAGTTTCAGTACCATCTGTGACTTCTCAGTTACTGAGGTAGTCCGTACTTGTGGGTTTGGGCTAATACGTAGCCAGTGACATTTGCATCACAGAAGTGTCAGTGGTCAACTTTTATAACTGCTGGAAAATCAGAAACAGGGCAACTAATTTGTGCACCACAATCTCACATAAACAACAATGTGATAATGATTAGACAATCTGTTTTTGTGATCTCAGTTGAGATAAATATTAGGAGACAATGAGGACTGCAGATGCTGGAGATTAGAGTTGAGAGTGTGTTGCTGGAAAAGCACAGCAGGTCAGGCAGCATCCGGAGCAGGAGAATTGACATTTCGGGCCAGAGCCCTTATTGGTCAGGCCACCAAGAAAACTGTCCTGCTTTTTTTTCAGAATTAAGGAATGGCATCTTTTCTATCCACCCAAGCAGGTAGATGGAGCCTCAGCTTTGTATCTGGTGTGAAAGATAGCACCAGCAACTCTGCAGCACTCCCTCACTCCTACTGTGCTTAGCTTTTTGGGTTGAAGCCTTGGAGTAGGATTTGTGACTCAGACAAGGTGGTTACCAACCAAACTCCAGCTGACATAACACTATTATCTCCCAACCCTTTCCCACCTCCCCAAAATACAATTAGAAAAACATGATACATGCAAAGGTAAGAAAGCGCATGCTCTTTGTTCTTAGTGAGGTATTGGAACTTTAATCATCCACAAAGCTTGAGAGAAGATGCCATAGGCACCGAGCAGTGATTTTGTGGGGGTGGGGGTTGTTATATTGGTAATGTCCAAATGTTCTGTCAACATCTTTAGCTCAAAGTCTAGTTCGTAACAGATTCTCAATCTCTGACTCTTCTTTCCCGTGGATCCCTTTACTCTGGATGCCCATGTTTTTCTCTCAATTTTTCAGCTCAACTAATATTGCCCGATTCCAAAAATTGCTGGATGATTTATCATCTATTCATTGGCTAGAGGGGCTCCTGCCAACTGCTCTTACTCCCTTTGTCTGGTTGAATTCATACACCTCAGCATAAACCAGGTTATGACCAGGAACTATTTTAGCCCTTATTCATTGGTGCCACACTGACCAGTACATTTGCTATTGGGAGAGGAGAAAGGTCTACATGAACTCAGAATCTAGGCCAAGATTCTGGTGTGGTGCTGAAGCAATGCCACACTCCTTTTTACAATTGGGACGTCAGACTGAGTCTTATGTGTAACATACACCATATGACATCCTTGACTCTCTCTCAGAGCTGAATCAGAGAAAGTGGAGGGAGCTGCAATTGTATTGAAAGATTCTTAAAGTACTGGGGTGTTCAAGTAGAGGTAGCAAGCAGCAGTGGAAAGTTTCATTTTTGAGTGCAGCTGAAATCCAGACCATCGGAAATTCAGTCAATTTATGTTTGAATTAACTTATTATGACTATGCGTTAAGAACACCATTGCTGTGAGGTAGACAATCATCAGTAATATGTGACTTGCATCTCTTGGGTTTCACTTGAAGACTTTATTCCTTTTTCAATAAGACATATTTTCTTTGGAACAATACTTTTTTAATACCTGTCCCAGAAAAAATGTTTTTCCAAATTAATTCTACCTCTGGGTAATTTAAGGATGCTGAGACGCAATGGAAAAAGAACAGCAGCAAACTTACTGATGGATAGGTTGCAGAACCCAACTTGGGCCACTTATTGAATGAGTCACTAGCTGAGAAATCCACTTTCTTGCCTACTATCAAGTGGGTACCTCTGCGCCAAAACCTACAGACCTGTTCATGTTTTCAGCCATCTGGTTTTATTTAACCAAAGGAACACAAATTATCCCACTTGGACAAAGGTCGAATATTCAAATGATATTTTCCATTATCCCCGGACTAACTGCTGTATTTTCACTTACACCTTTGCCACACACAGCGTTTGGTGAAACCTCTTCAACAGGGCAATCACTGTCACAGATAAATGGCCATTAAAGTGTGAAGGAACACTTTGCAGTTGCCTAGATGGGTTGAAGCTGCAAAAATACTCAAGAAGCTCAGGATAGCTTGGACAACACAGCCCACCTTATCAGCTCATCTACCACCTTACACATTCATTCCTTTCACTGCAGTAAGAATTAGATGAGGAAAGATGTGAGGAGGTTCAAGTGGAGCATAACCTCTGGCATGGACTGTTTGGGCCAAATGGCCTATTTTTGTGTTGTGACTCCTATATAATTAACCTTGGCTCCAGTGTGCTGTCTCTACGATATACTGCAGGAACGTTCCTGTGGTAGTTCCTCCCAGACCTATGTTCCGACTACACAGAGGGACAAGGCTTCAAATCGCATACTCTTCCAGGTTGGATGCATTGTCATTCTACTAATGTCACTCAGACAAATCCTGGAAGTCCCTCCTCAAGAGCATGATCCTTCACCAAATGGCATGAGAAGACAGAACACCACTTTCTCAAAAACGATAAGGGATGGCCATACTTAAACAAAAACACAAGCAGTGGAAAAGTATTTTGAGGTGGGGAATAACGTAGCGAGTGCAGACAAAGTAAATGGCAAGAGAAAAGGTTGCAACGAGTAAATATTTTCAGTTTATTGGATATGTAGTTAATGTAGGAATAGGCAATTTGTCTCATGAGCCTGTTCCTCAAATAAACTAGATCATGGCTGATCCACATCTTAATATCATCAACCATTTTGTTCTGTTTCCATTAGTCCTCACATGTCACAAAATTGATCAACCTCAGTTTTGAAACTTTTAATTGTACCACAATATTTTGGAGAGAATTCCAAATTCCTGTTAATTTTTATTTGGCAAACCGCTCCATGATATTGGTCCAAAGGATCTAATTTGAAGGATTTTCCCTCTTGTTTTGACCTTAGTCCCTATCGGGGAAACAGTTGATCATTACATTCCCATGTCGAGAGGGAAAAAGATTTTGGGGGAGAATTCCTGAGTTTAGGGCCACAGCAGCCACAGACATGGCCGCCAATGGCTAAACAAAAGAGATTGCAAATTTAATGTGTCCTATACAATGCATTTTCAAACAGTTTTACTCCTGGTCTGGAGCCCCC
Organism: Chiloscyllium plagiosum; assembly: GCF_037043375.1. Taxonomy (NCBI): domain Eukaryota; kingdom Metazoa; phylum Chordata; class Chondrichthyes; order Orectolobiformes; family Hemiscylliidae; genus Chiloscyllium; species Chiloscyllium plagiosum. The sequence continues at coordinate 23,666,878 of NW_028270168.1, forward strand.
TAGCAGCCAGTGGAGCATATTACTAAAGCTGTGCACTAGATTCAAGGTCAAACTTTGAGAAAAGCTTCTGGCAATAAGATAAACTAGTTGTAAGAGGTGCACAGGTACTTTTCCACTTGTCCCACACCTACCTAGTCTCTACTCATCTGTTGCAAATCCAGCTGGTCTGTATCCACCTGTTCTATGCCCACTTGGTCCCTACCTTTGTCTTATATCTTATTGTTAGTATATCAAGTATCTTTAAAAGACATGCTTGCGATATCTTCATTGTATTGCAGCACGTGACCCAATGATATAAGAATCTCATACTCCAGCTTACTCTGGGAGCACTTGAATCATGTTGCTCTGTGTCACTTGATGTTTCAATGTTAGTCTAATGTACCTGTCAATGAAATCTCTATGCATAACTGCTCATTGTAAGAAATGCCCACTGGATTTTTGAAATAGCTAAATATCCACACCTAGTTTCTTACATCACGAATGATAACATCACCATTACCACGTGAAGTAAAATAACCTGCTGGAAGAAAAATCCACATCAGTATCCACCTGCCCCTGTGTCCTGCCTCGATCAACTTTGTTCCTACTAATCTGGGCCAGTTGGTTCACACCTACTTTGCTTGTAGCCATCTGCTCTCCCCACCCCACACCCTTAATCCCACAATGCCCCAGGATTTATACAGGGAACCTTTTCTATGGTGAGCAGGTGCCTGGCATAAGCAATTGGTGATGGGCAAGCCTGGATGGTCATTTAGTATTTTAAAACGGTTAGCTCAGCCCTCTCTGTGCACATCCTTCCATCTTCCTGAAAGTGGGCAGCAGTCAAATAAATGATGCAAGAATTCTGAAATACAAGAGATAAGCTCACAGGGTCAAGAGCATGCTTAGATGTCAGAGAATTGATGCCTGTCTTTACTGGGATGCAGAGTGAAGAAAACTGCTGGCTCCTGAACTTCTGTATTGACAATTGGCAAAATCAGCATTGTGCCCATCCATGCTCTGGTCAAGAACATGGTGCCAATGAACTTGCATTTTAGGAAAGTCACTTTATTGTTCAAGAGAATTTCTGGGTGGCCATTGGATCAAGATTCAAACAAGCCTCCTGACTCTCCTCCATGTGAAGGTGATGAGAGAGAACAATGGGCTGGATCTCTCTGGGGCTATGTTAACATATTTCCTGAAGGAAGGCTACAGCTAAGCTAATCTTCTGCAGCAGATTTGAAGGTGTTTACACTTTACAATGAGTTTCTGCACAAACTGCTAAATTGCAGTCTTCTCCAGAGATTGATCCTGAAGTCAATGGCACTTGCAACCTTAATTAATGATCCAGAAACTAGGACATGGTATCTTTAAAGAAAGTAATCCCAACACTCCACCTCCCAAGCAGCCAGCCAATGAAAGCTTCCAAACTGCATGACTGACATAGGTCAAATTCCAGCAGTAGTGGGAATGATCCTCAAGTGGTCATGAATTTTCCACTAAAATGTCTCAAATAGCCCATGAGTGGGCAGATCTCCTGTTGCCTTTTCCACCAATTGCAGCAGGAGGTGAGGCTGGATGACACCCAATTTTACTAGCCTCCAATCTGTCAAGATCTGCTCAGAGATCATTAAACAAGCCCATACTCTCTGATTTTATTTTTTTATTTTCACATGAATCTTGAAGTTCTATAAAACTGGTGGACAAACACAAGCTATAAAAAGATGGCACAAGAATTGTAACTTCAGAAATGAAACAGAAAACTGCTCTGTGTCCCATGTACAGCCCTAGCCTTTGGCATCGGACTGTTCCCCTGTCAATAAATAACTAAAATCTTGCTGAAACAAAGGTAGGTTTTTACAGTCATCTTATTTAAAACATTGCACACACCTATTCACTGAGAACTGATAGATTTTTGGCCAGATTACTGGTCTTGAGACCCATTCTTTCACTGGTCACATCTGCAGTTAGTATTACTGCCAATGAAAATTAGTCTCTGCCTCTTATCTACCAGCTACTGCCAAATCGTATTAACTCAAAATGACCACCCTGGACCAGTTGACTGACAGTACTAGGCATATGATAGAGTTCCTGAATGTGCAGCTGTAAAACCCAATTTTGGCTGTTTATATTTTTCATCACACTTTCAAGAAGGGTTCCTTTTCGGGGTGCCCCCTTACTCTAGTAGAACTACCAAATCTTATAGCAAAGGAAGTGGAAATTCAGCCTATAGCTTCTTTGGGAAAGAACTTGTCCACAGCATTGCAAATTCTTGTTTTTCAAATATATATTAAAACTAATTTGATTTCGAACATTACTACTGAACATATTTCCAGCATGCTGGAATTGCTGAATAGTGTAGAATTCATTAAATTAGTTCAATATTTTAGCTCTAAACTTGGTCTTGACATTTACAAAATATTTCAGTCACCTGAGTAATTTTACCTCATGAAAATATTGATCTGTAACTGCATATGAAGTGCACATTTTAAAGTCATTGAACAGCATCCATGATCACTGAGCACTGAACGCAACAGCTAAACAGCTTACTGCTGAGTAGAACAACTATCCAAACCAGCACCACCTTTTTTCTAAAGCCATTTCAGATTTCTGAAGAGTTTGAACTGCACTCCTTCAGGGATTATACTGACGTCGCAGTTCATTATCCTGACATTCTGCACAAGCAATGCAAAGAGTTTCACAGAAGACCACAAGATAGCATCTGTTAGTCTTCATGAGCTGCTATTTTAGGACCCTGGTGACTACTACTTTAAAGGAATAACCTGCATTGGATCTAAGGCAGGGGTGAATTCTACAACTTGAGTGGAAGGAGACAGAAATGATTCTCACAGATAACGTTTGTAAAAGAAGACAGAACTACACATTTCCCCACATTATATTCCATTTGTCACACCTTTGCTGACTAACTTAACCTTTTTGTAACTTCTTGGTGTCCCCCTCGCAACTTATTTTCCTACAATTCTTTGAGACATCTGAACATTTGGCAACCAAACCTTCCATCCCCTTGTCTAAATCATTTATATAAATTATAAACTGGTGAGGTCTCAGCACCAGTCCTTGTGGCATACCACTTGTGATATCTTGCCAACCTGAGAAAGACCCTTTTACAGATACTTTCTGCTTAGTTAGCCATGCTTAATATGCTACTCCCCAACACCTGAGCTTCCTTTGACTATAATAACCTTTGCTGTGATATCTTACCAAATGCCTTCTCAATATCTAAGTACAGCACAGCCACCCTTATCCAAAGCACCTATTACTTCTTCAAAGAATTCCAACAGGTTTCCCTTTCACTTTCACAAGACCATGTTTAGTTTAGTTTCCCTACAGTGTGGAAACAGGCCCTTCGGCCCAACCAGTCCACACCGACCGTCTGAAGAGCAACCCATCCAGACCCATTTCCCTCTGACTAATGCACCTAACACTATGGACAATTTAGTATGGCCAATTCACCTAAACTGCACATCTTTGGACTGTGGGAGGAAACCACAGCACCCGGAGGAAACCCACGCAGACAAGGGGAGAATGTGCAAACTCCACACAGACTGTCGTCCGAGGCTGGAATCGAACCTGGGACCCTGGTGCTGTGAGACAGCAGTGCTAACCACTGAGCCACTATGCCACCCCTGTTGTCTCTGCATGATTATTTTGAATTTATCCAAATGCATTATTACAATTTCTTTAACTGTAGTTTCTAACATTTTTCCTATGATAGATAGTCTGCAGTTTCCTGCTTTCTGTTTCTCTCTCTTTTTGAGCAAACTTTTATTATTTTCCATTCTAACTCTAAATCCAAGTTCTGGGAATATAAAATCAAAGCATCAACTATTCCTCCAGTCACTCCTTTTAAGACCCTATGGTGTCAGCCCACAGCTCCAACAAATCACTCAATATCATTTTACTGGTAATTGCAATTTCCCCGAAGCTCCTCCCTTCTTTCCATTTCCTGATTTATTGCTAATATTTTGTTCCATCTTCTGGCCCACCAGCTGACTTGGTGTAATGATATGCCTTCTCTTTTAGTTTAACACTTTTGCTAAAATTTCTGGTTAACCAAGGATGGAGTTTGTGCCTTGGAACTTGTCATGCTTGATGGAATGTATCTGTTCCATACATTCTGAAATATCCCTTTAATATATTCCACTACATTCTTTACTGTAACTTTCCAATTCACTTGAGCCAGCTCTATTTACCTTCCCCCATCATTGCCCTTTTTAAGTTTTAAACATAGTTTTGGACTGACTCCTCACTTCCTCAAACTGAATGTAAAATTCTATTTTAACTCTTTTTCTTTTTAAATATCCGTAGAAATGCTTACTGGCTGGTTTTATATTTCTCGCGAGTTTTCTCCTTAGTCTAAATTTTCCCTCCTTATGAAGTTTTTAGTCATTCTTTGATTTTTCTTATATTTTATCCAATCTTCTGTTCTAAAACTGAAAGAACTGCAGATCCTGGAAATCTGAAACAAAATCAGAAAATGCTGCAAAATCTCAGCAGCACTGGCAGCATCTGCCGACAGAAATCAGAGTTAACGTTTTGGGTCCAGTGACTGTTCTTCAGAGCTGATGGTAACTAGGACAAGGATAGTTTTTATGAATAAGATGGAGTCAGTGGAGAGGGGAGAAGTAAACGATAGGTGGAAAGAGAGCCCAAAAAGAGAGGAAAACAGTTGGACCGACAAAGGAGTGGATAAAGACCAACCTAAGAGAATGAATAGCTGCTAATGGGCACTGTTATAGTTGACAAGGTGCTGTGCATGGTAACAGCCATGTAATGATAAAAACTGGTGTCTGTCAGTGGGGGAAAGCATGGGGAAAGCTGCTCAAGTCCTAATATTGTCAATATTAAGTCCAGAAGGCTGTAGAGTTCCCAAGCAAAAAATAAGGTGCTGTTCTTCCAGCTTGCACTAAGCTTTGCTGGAGCACTGCAACAAGCCTGAGACAGAGATGTGGGCCAAGGATGTGTTGAAGTGGCAACCAACTAGAAGCTCAGGGTCTATTTTGCGGACAGAATATAGATGTTCTGCAAAGCTGTCACCCAGTCTACGCTTTGTTTCCTCATTGTAGAGGAACCACATTGTGAGCAGTGAATGCAGTAGACTAGATTGAGTGAAGTGCAGGTAAATCGCTGCTTCACCTGGATGATGTGCCTGGGGCCTTGCGTACTGAGGAGGGAGGAAGTAAACAGGCAGGTGTTACACCTTCTGAGATTGCAGAGGAAGGTGCTGTCGGGAGTGAAGGAAGAGTAGACCAAGGTGTCTTGAAGAGAATGGTCCTACCGGAAGGCTGACAAAGGAGGGGAAGGGAATATGCATCTGGTGGTGGCATCCCACTGGAGGTGATGGAGATAGCAGCTAATGGCAGCTATTGGGGTTCATTACCGTAGATGTGCAATCCCTTTACACATCCATTCCCCAACAGGATGGTCTCAGAGCTCTCCACTTTTTCCTGGAGCATCATTCGCCATTGTTGTTTCAATCTTCTCTCCTGTCGCCCAGCTTTACACAATGATATGCTTTTACTTTAAGGTTGATATAACCTTTAAACTTTTCACTTAACCACGGATGTTGAGTCCACCCCTTGAAATATTTCCTTATGCTTGGAATCTATCTATTATGTGAATCCTGAAATATCCCCTTATAGATCTGCCAGTGGGTCTCTAGTGACCTGTCCCTTAACTTAGATTATCCCTTTCTATTGTGTCAATGGCCCTGCACCAGGTCTTGTCAGCTACCATTGCTTCCTACCCACATAACCACCCTTGTTTAAGTTTAAAATACAATTGTAGGGCCCACTGTTTTTTTCCTTTAATATGTAAAATTCAGTCATCTAATGATCTCTGCTATCTAAGGACACCTTCACTCGGAGATTATTAATTAATACTATCTTGTTGCATCATACAAGATCTTGTATACCCCGCACTCTGGTAGTCTCCTGATCATGTTGTTCTAAGAAAATATCCTGACAACTTTCTATGAACTCCTGATCTGTGCTACTTGAGTCCATCTAACTTTTCCAGTCAGTATATAGATTACAATCTCCCACAATTATTGCTGTGCCTTTCTGACAAGCTGGCATGATATGTTCTATTATACTTCACTCAACTGTGTGGTTACTTTTAGAGGGCCAACACTCCCAAACTGATGACTTGCTTTGATCATTTCTCTTTTCTTACCCAAGGATGGGGGGTTCAAAACTAAGGGGCATAATTTTAAGGTGAGAGAAGAAGTGTTTAAAAGGAACCTGAGGGGCAACTTTTTCACACGGAGGGTGGATCATACCATAGAATCCCTACAGTGTGGTAAAAGGCCATTCGGCCCATTGAGTCCACACTAACTGTCCGAAGAGCATCCCACCCAGACCAACATCCCCCATCCTATTGCTGTAACCCTGCATTTCTGATGGCTAACCCACCTAGCCTGCACATCCCTGCACACTGTGGGCAAGTTAACATAACCAATCCACCTAATCTGCATGTTGTTGGAATTGTGGGAGGAAACTGGTGCACCTGGAGGAAACCCACACAGACACAGACAGTGGCTCGAGGCTGGAATTGAATCCATTCGCAGGCAACATTTAAAAGACATTTGGACAGTACACGAATAGGAAAGGTTTAGAAGGATATAGGCCAAATGGATGAGTTTAGTTTGGAAAACTTGGTTGATGAGTCAGATCAAAGGATCTGATCTATGACTCTAAAACTCTACCTAAACTGTTTCCACATATTGGTTTCCTGAACTTAGATTATCCCTTTCTATTGTGTCAATGGCCCTGCACCAGAACATGTCTTTGATTTGGTGATTCTACATTATCCAACTGTCATGTTGCTATTATGTCATTAGGTCAGACATCTTAATTTCTATTTGCATTGTTAGTTCATCGGTTTTATGAATGTGATGGAATTTCAGACACAAAGCCTTTAATTTTATCCTTTCACACTCTTGGGGATTTGTATTCTTATCTGTTTGTTGACTCTTAGATTCACATTTGCTGTTCTCTCTTCCTGTCATGGTCTGTTAAGGACCACTTAGAGCTTTAGCATGCTGCTGTTGGGATTGAGGGACTGGCCATAGGGCAGGGAGGTGTCCATTGAGAAACACCCTTCCTGCTCTTGCTTTCAGCTCACCTTCCCCTTTCTCTCCACTGTCCACAACTCCCGAACTACACTCCTAGTCAACACATAAACAACTACCCTCTTCCCTGATCTTCTCCAATCCCGTGTACTCTTCCTGCAGCTTTCACAGCCTTCTCCATTGCACTTGTAGTGCAATAGCTGCTGGCCAGCCCCAGTGTGCTAATTCCAGATGAACGCCCACTAGTGACCTTGCCAACTGATATTAGATTTAATGGACCCTCCCTGCAAGAGACAGCACCACCTCAACAAGAACCTGACCTATGATTTGGTAAATAAATTCTCACCTTTTTGTGTTACTTACATCATTTCATTCAAGTACTGAATGTCTTACATAAAGTTATTTCAAAAACAAAATGACTTTGGTTTATCAGGAGATAACTTCAGCTTTTAAAACATAGCTTTTCAACCGTGCATCAACAGTTAAGATGAAGCAGTCCAGGTATTCAGTATAATGACCATTCCAAGCTCATTTTCTTGACTCAATATTAACAATACAAGTTGCCCCAAACCCACAGATTTTTTTCATGAAGGAAATCGCTTTGGCACAAACTCTGACACAGGCACAATTAACGAAGAATTTAAATAAGCAAGGATAGCACTTCTTTGTCAATGGAAATACAGCCTCAGCAACTTACAGCTCATGCAGGATTTAATTTCCTTTCTGTTTGCACATTTCTTTAAAACGCTCAAGATGTGAAAGCCTGTATGCACTCACGTCCTGCTTGACCTAGAGTCATAGAGCACAGAAACAGACCCTTAAGTCCAACTTGTCCAGGCCTACCAGGCTTCCCAAACTAAACTAGTCTCATTTGTCTGCATTTGGCTCACATCCCTGTAAATCCATCCAATCCATGTACCTGCCCAAATGTCTTTTAAACATTATACCTGTACCTGCATCGACCACTTTCTCTGGCAATTCATTCCACATAAGAACCATCCTCCATGTGAAATGTTGCTCCTCAGGCCTCTTTTACATCGTTCTCATTTCACCTTATAAACATTAAGACTCGAGTTGATAAGTGATAAGTAAAATTCATGCTAGACACATGCCGGGCAATGACCATCTCCAGTGTTATATTCAGGATCATTACCATCATTGAATGCTGCCTCTAGGCCAGAATTGTAGATTCAAAGGATTTAATATAGGGATTTCTATACAGGTTTATGATAACTTTGCTGCTTTTCAATCTTATTCATCTCGAAATGAACCCCACCATTTTGTTTCGCTTTCGTTTATAGTCTTGTTAATCTAGGTTACTATTTTTAATGATGGGCCAATCTGTACCCCGCGATCATCATGCTCCCCTTCTCCACTTAGCTTTATTATCTAAGGAGTAGGTTATTGCTTATTTCTCCCTTCACAATGCACTCTTATCAGCAATGACATTAATTTATTAATTGCACACCAATCTGCAAGTTTATTAATGTCTTCTTGACAGACTGGTCTTTCTTGAAGATTTTACCAACTACAATGTGCTTTGTGAAATTTATTTTGTAGGTAAATGAGAGAAAGGCATCACTGGCAAAGGCCTCTATGTTGCCCATTGCTAATTACCCTTGAGAGGCTGACCTTCTTAAGCAGCTGCCAGTCCATGCTGTGCAGGTACATTTACATTGCTATTAGAGAGGCGGTTACAGGATTTTGATGCAAGGAGTGAATATATGCCTCAAAAGACCAGCTTCCAACCTCCTCTCACATTTAATATATCTGATTCAGTTCAGTTTCTGGACAATGGTAACCCTTGGCATGTTTGTGGGAAGGGCAAGGGAAATTGGTTCAGAAATGGTAATGTTGTTTGAAAGTCAAAGGGCAATGGTTAGATTCCCCTATGTCGAAGATGCTCATTGCCTGGCACTTGTAGCTTGTGAATGTTACTTATCAGCCCAAGCTGAAATGTTGCCTTGGACTTTTTGGTTGCAGACACGGGTTACTTCAGCATCTGAGAAGGTGGACATGGTACCGAACCTGTAATCATTAATGAACATCCCTGTGTCCGAGAACTTACAGATCTGGAAGCTTATTAATTAAGCAATACATTATGGTTGGACTCAGATCACTATTTTGAGGAATTCACACAGTGAGGTCTTGTGGCCCAGATGATTGGCTTCCAAATAATCAATGGCATCTTCCTTTGTCCTAGTCATGGCTTAATTTCTCCTCATTCTTCCTGACTTGCATTTTGCTGTGACTCTTTTATGTCACAGTCAAATGCTGTCTTGATATCTAGGGAAGTCACCTTTGAGTATGACAAACAGGCCATGCTAAATAACAGGAAGTCAGATAACTTTGGAGGGAGGACAGGGGTAGACTGTTGATAGGGGTAGCTCTCCATATATCTGAGCTCCCAATATCAGTCAAAGGCCTTTGGAAAACTTTAGGTACATTCCCACAAGAGAAAGATAAGCAATTCGAAATAAACATGTGGCCAACCCAATGCCATGCAGGTAACTAATTGAGGCCCGGTGGCTGATAGAAAATAGTTGTGGCCTTGTACGGAGTAAAAAGCAGATACATTTGTTGACTTCAGGATATATAATGTAGGCAATCATTAAACAAAATGTTAAAGAAGCAATCACTGACCAGGTTGTGCAAGGAACATACAATTTTCTTAAATCAGTAAATTATATTTTTAAATTGGCACGGCTGTAGTGATAGAGTGGGTGGGACGGGGAAGGTGAACAGGAGGTGGTGGGAATAATTGAACAACTCCTTGAAAGAGGCTGTTCAGGTTTAATAGGCTGATTGGCCTCCTGCTGTTTGATTCTGTTTGAAAATAACAAACTATCGATGATAATCAAGGAACAGAATTCTAAAAATGCACAAGTAATATTCAATGTTCTTTTATATTTAATTGTTGTACACAGCTTTTTTACTGCACGGTCCCTTCAATGTTTTGTCCTCATAAGGCCTACATAGTATCTTCCAAGCTGGCTGCACAGCATAACGGGAACACTATTAACATCTTTCAGCCGTGCTTCTAGCTGTACTATTGGAAAGGTCCCCAGCTGAGCTTAGAGAGAGGAGACAATTCATGCAGCACTGACTCTTTTTGTATTCATTATTCATCACATGCTCATTCCCACCTTGTGAAATGGAACTCTTGAGTTAAGAGTCATCCAAATTCAGGGCATTAATTCCCTGTGATTAGTTCATAACGAGAAGTGTTAAACTAACAACAGATTCATCAACCATTTCTTGTGCCACTTGCCCACTACACATGAGGTTGCTTATAATTAGTATTATGAAGATAAATGAAGCTAGGAGTTCTTAGGACACAGTCCCTTCCTCTGCGCTGAAAGGTCTGTATTCAAGACCCACCTTCAGAGGAATGTCGTAGCACATTTTGAACAGGTTGGTTAAAAAATCTCTAGAAATGGATGGCGAAATGTGCAGTTCTCATCAACTACAATGATAGGATCCATATTTCAGTTAAACATAAGGCTAGAGATGGTTTCATTAGAGTCAAGCGTGGGGAAGCGGAGTTGCTGATCGAAAGAATGCTTTGATTCGGCTGTTTACCTTTTTTTTTGTTAGCCATTCCTAAGGCTAATTTCCTCAAGTCCAGTTCACAATGGCACTTGTTACAGTCCGTTCTGATATAACACCATAGTTCCGTACTTGTGCGATCTCGCGTTATAAGAAAATTACGCATTAGCAGAGTCACTTAAATCAATGGGGCTGGAATCACATTATAGCCAATATAGTTAAGGAACGTTAGCGTTCTACAGATAATAGTATAAATTCTTCAATCGTGTTAAAGCCAATTCATGTTGAAGAAACACACGTTATAGCAGAACTGACTGTACTTCAAGGCAAAGCAAGCTTGGAGACTGGCCCACAAACAGGCATTGGGTCCCAGTTAAAAACAGCTAACTATCTGCTTCAGCTGTGGGTAAACGAGGCCAACGCACTTGCTTTGACCCAATATGGCAGATGGCACACATACATCCAAAAATGTGCAACTGCCAAGTCTGGGAATTTAGAAGGTCACTTAGCATCTGTACAAGAGAGGCAACACAAACCCAAAGTTCTAAGCTCTGATTTGTGTTCATTTAGTGAAGAGTGAGCTGGGACATGGAGACAGCAAGATTTCACTGGAGTGTAGAGCTTAGTGAAGAGATTTGATGAAGTTGTTCAATATCAAGCTAGGCAGAATAGATAAAATAAAACACTCTCTCATTGGCAGAACGATTGATAATTAATGGACACAGACTTAGATTATTAGCAAAAGTACTGGCAAAATGTGTCAGCCATGGCCTCTGAACATAACATTTCAGGTTGAAATACCACTTGAGCAGAAAAATTAAGGCTGACAGTTCAGCCTGAAGCTAGTGCTGCACAGTTGGAGGTGCCATCTTTCAGAGGAGATGATTAACTGAGACCCCATCTACTTGCTCAGGTTGATGTAAAAGAACCTGGAACAGCTGGGAGTTTAATCCTGGCATCCTGGCTAATATTTAATCCCAACATCACAAAACTCAATGATCTGGTCATTATCATATTGTTGTTTCTGGGAGTTTGCTGCACAAATGAACTGTTGTCTTTCCTTCAACACAACCGTGACTTCACTTCAAAATTAAATCTTTGGCTGGAAAGCACTTTGCGATGGTGGTCATGAATGGAAATGCAAGTCCTTTTTATTTTAACACAAGGAAGAACTTGTTATACGTTTGGATTTGTTATGATATAGGATGTATTGCTTGAAATGCTGTCGATGCAGATTTGTCATGATTTTAAAAATGGCATTGAATAAACACCTGAAGGAAAACATTTGGATGGTATGGGGGGGGGGGCGGGGGGGTCAACAGAGTTGAGGAGTGGGGCCAATGAAATTGTTCTTGCAGAGTGCTAGAATGGGTGCAGAGAGCCAAATGACCTTCTTCTGTACAGTAACCATTTTATGAACATGAGGGAGTTGGCTCAGCATTAAATTCTCATGCCACCCTTTCCAAATGTTTCTCAATAACTAAACTGTTTGCTTCCGAGAGTTCAAAATCATCAGTTATGTGTGTGTGATAGGCCAAGCCTCACAGATATGAGAAGTCCAGATGTGACAAAAATATGTAACTCATATCTTCTGAACAGTCTTGTCATCATTAGAAATGTGCTTCTTTTACAAAAAGCATACACACACTCACACAGATGCTTTGTGAATTATGTGAATTCCGGTTCACTAATCTGTCAGCTGTTTTCAGTTCTAGTATACAGCTTTAATATTGAAGTGTCAGCCTTGCTTCAGCTGTTAAAATTCTCACCTCTAAGTTGGAAAGTCAAGTCCCAGTCTGAAAACGTGAGCTCAGAATGCAGGCTGACACGACAGTGCAGTGTTGCAATGCTTAAGGAGCTGTCTTTTGGGTGAGATGTTGAACCATAGCCTTTCATGGCTTTACTGTGAAAAAGAGAGATTATTGTGTCCACACACAATAATCACCCCAGAACCAATATTAAAAAAGAGAAAAGGTTCTGGCCACTCGTGCATTGCTGCTTGTGGGTCTTTGCTGTGCATTTCCTACATTAAAACAACGACCACATTTCAGAATGTATTTCATTTGCTTTAAAGTATTTTGGAACATCCTGGGATTGTGCAAGGTTCTATTTAAATGCAAGTTCCTTTTTCTTTTCTTGACAGCTAACAGTGGGGAAGACGTGTTGATAGTGGATCAAATAACCAACCTACTGGTACTTTTTTTCTTCTATCTAATCCCAACCCTCTTAATTGTTTCAAATGCTTCGCTATAATATGTGGGGCTGCAGTCATCACTTAGATCGCATCCATACAGACCTTTAATCATTGACAAGTGGTCAATGTTGATATTGGTTGTTACTGTCATTTGTTGCTTTGTACCTCAAAATAAAAGACACAGAGCTGACTTTTGTCAGAGGCTAACCAAATTCCAATGAATTATTGCCACGCTTCCCAAATGGTTTCTGATACAAGGCCCCACAGAGTTCAATGATACTGTTGCTGCAATGATCATGAATCCACTCTGTGATATTATACTTACGCACGGTGGCTCAGTGGTTAGCACTGTTGCCTCACAGCACCAGAGACCTGGGTTCGACTCCAGCCTCAGGCGACTGTCTGTGTGGAGTTTGCACATTCTCCCCGTGTCTGCGTGGGTTTCCTCCGGGTGCTCCGGTTTCCTCCCACAATCCAAAGATGTGCAGGTCAGGTGAATTGGTCATGCTAAATTGCCCATAGTGTTAGGTGCATTAGTCAGAGGGAAATGAGTCTGGGTGTGTTACTCCTCAGAGGGTCAGTTGGATTTGTTGGATCAAAGGGCCTGTTTCCACACTGTAGGGAATCTAATCTAATCTACATGTTCTAAACCCCAGTACACTGTGCATGGAACTGGCACTCACAGGAAGGCCGAGAGGTAACCTGAGAAAGGCATTTTAAATCATGAATAGGTTTTGATGGAGTTGACGTGGAGGAACCACTTCCACTGGGAAAACCAAAACTAAGGGCCATAAATACAAGATTGTTAGCAGCGACTCTGGTCAGGAATTCAGGAGAAACCTCTTTACCCACTGGGTGGAGAGAAAGTGGAACTTGCTGACTGAGGGGATGGGTAAGAAAAATAACAGTGATTTATTAAAGAGGATGCTGTAGAACTACATGAGAGAGAAAAGGAGTGAAGGATATGCTGATAGGGTGAGGTGAAGTACCTTAGGCCGAATAGACTTGATATACAAACATTGGCAGACAGCCTTTAAACACATAAATTGTAGAACACTCTGTGCTGCCATGCATCATTAAGGGAATTTTTTTAACTCCACATGTGAATTCCCATTTCTTGGCCATCACACATTTGAAATAACAAAACAGTTTAGACAGAAACTAGTAACAAGATGCAATGCACCAATGGAGGACATTGGAGCATTGGCAATCTGCCTACTCCAGGGCCAAACATGATCAGCCATCGATAATCATGGAATTTGAATTTGGCCATCATGCTGAACAAAGACCAGCAACTTTACATTTATATAATGCCCATTTGCATCTCTCAGAAATATCATATACCATGAATTAAAGAGTGTATTTAGGTAAAAATTAACATTGAGGTATCATCTTGCAAATTCCAAAGCGCTTTACAGCTAATTAAATATGTTTCAAATGTAGTCACTGCTGTAAAATAGTTCGTAGCAAGATTCGACAAATAACAATAGGATAATGAACAGATAGCGTTGTCTTAGTGATGTTGTTGATCGAGAGATAAAGATTGACCTGAACACCTTGAGTAAGGTGGTTTCAGTGTAACATCTCTGAAGTTGTACGTCAGCTAGTGCAGTGCTCCCTCACTAGGAGTGCCAAACTGAATTATTTGTTTGAGTCTCCAGTGCAGATCTTGAATCCATGACCTCTTGTCTCATAGGAAACCTGGCCAATCTCTCATGAGTTTGTACTTTGTTACGAAGGCACATTCTGACTCCTGAGTACAAGTGTAACTCTGAAAAATATGTTCAGGTCCCATGTGCATGGAAGTGATTTGAGATCTAAACAAGGATGCTTGGTGTCATTGTTAAAACAACACATCTTGCAGCAAGTCTACATGAGAAACTGAATTTCAGCAGGTGTTATGCAATGCTTTGGCATAGCTCAAAGCTTGCTGATTAAAAAATGTGTGACTGAAAATCACATGCAAAATATGAAGCATTCCAGCAAACAAACAAGGATACATAATTTTAACAAGTGCCTGCTTAACTCATGTAACACAGTGAGGAAAAAAGTGTGTTAATGTCAAAACTGCCATAATTTATGGCGACACATCATGAACCTAGAATCTTTGCTACATCAATTTCTGATAGCTCACAGGCAAGCTGTGTTTTTTAAAGGTATGTGTAGAACTAAGGCAGAAAATTCTGAAACTACACAAGCGTTTTGTGTTCACCTGAAATATTAGATTAGATTAGATTACATTACAGTATGGAAACAGGCCCTTCAGCCCAACAAGTCCACACCGACCCGCCGAGGCGCAACCCACCCATATCCCTACCCCTACATTTACCCCTTACCTAACACTACAGGCAATTTAGTATGGCCAATTCACCTGACCTGCACATCTTTGGACTGTGGGAGGAAACCGGAGCACCCGGAGGAAACTCACGCAGACATGGCGAGAACGTGCAAACTCCACACAGTCAGTCGCCTGAGGCGGGAATATAAATGGCTTAACTCTTTATCTCTCCTTTTGAGTGATATTATTTTTTAAAATTTAGTTTTCATTTTATATTTAATTTAACAAAGCCAAAAATATAGTGAAACTCAAGACAAAGAACCAATTGGTTTGTGTGATGTCTTTTCAAAGCTCCTCCATAAACAATATTTATTGTTACCTAAAGGCCCTCCTTAAATAAACATTGTAATCTTCAGAACTCTTCCACAGAATTTTCTGCTGAAACTAAACACAAGTCACCGGTTTATAGGTTTCACAAATGAGTATAGTCTCAGCTGCTCATATTCAGCACTAAATGTGACACCTTAATTTGAGATAGGTCATCCATTCCACTTGTTATTTTCTCCTTAGCTGGAAGCTAGTTAAACTCGCTAACTCGTCTAGCAATGCCTCAATCTTCAAAGACTCATCACCAATATGGCCTCAATCCTCCCTGTCTCCTGGCTCTCCTACAGTTCCACAACTCTCCAACATTTCCCATGTTCCTCCAATCTTGGCTTCTTTGTGAGCCACCAAATTACATCATTCCTCTGCAGATACCTTGGCCCTTAAACTCTGCAGTTTTCTCCCTAAATGTCTTGCAGCTTTCTACTTCTCTCCCTTTCTTCAAGATGCTTTAAAATCTACTCCTTGGACAAAGCTTTTGGCCAACCATCGTACATGTCTTTATGCAACTTGGTGTCAGCGTTTGTCTGATAATGCTCCTGTGAAGCACCTTGGGCCATTTTGATATGTTTAAGGTGTTGCATAAATTCAAGCTTTTGTTGTTAGGAACAGAATATTTACATTACTTTTGGCTGCAAAATTACCTCAGAAAAGGTTACTATCCTTTTGGGTTTCGATGTAAGAGGTGTTTATTGAATCTTCGAAGCCTCAAAAATGTGTCACTGACATCATGCAACCAGCCATTTAGCATTTCTTGGAATTGAAGGGAACATTGGTGGGGAGAGCAGCCAATGGAGGTTTTAGGAACAGTAAGTCCTGACACATCTAGAATGGTCAGCCTTGCTAACAGTTATCAGAAATTTGAAACAAAATAGAAATTGCTGGAAAAACCCGCAGGTCTGTCAGCACCTGTGGAGAGAAATCAGAGTTCTGAAGAAGAGTCAATCGATCCAAAAAGTTAACTTTGATTTCTCTCCACAGATGCTGCCAGACCTGCTGAGCTTTTCCAGCAATTTCTGTTTTTGTTTCTGATTACAGCATCTGCAGTTTTTCGGTTTTTATTATAGGGAATTTATCTGACAGGATTAGACAAAAACACAAATGAAAACTACCTTGGTGAGTCCTGTCAGGAAGAACAGCTCTGATCAGCACCTTAATTGAGAAGTTGCCAGAGGGAGGCTGTTGGGTTTGGAGGGTAGTGGTGGGTAAATTCAGACAGACACAAGCCTTAGACAGCAAAGAATACTGGAAGCTGTCCACATGGAGAAAAGACCTATTTCATGGGCCAATTTAACAGTTTTCTCACAAAGTTGTAAATCTGACATTTTTTTTTGTGTTACATCCAGTAGCAAATCTTCAGGTTTATTTAGAAACTAAGGTCATGACAAAGCACAGCAGGAGACATGCCATGCCCCTGAGAGCTCTTCAAAAGAATATTCCAAACAGTCTTGTTCACCCTGCTTTCCTGATAACCCACATATTCAAGCTTTTCAAGACTTCACATTTAAAAAGAGTTCAACAGTAAAGATTTTTTGAAGTAACTGAATAATTTCATTGTTTCAGTTAAAGAAATGGATAGCTTTTGCTCTCTAGACATTTTAATCAACCCACGAAGGCATGTTCTGACACACCTCTGGAGTAGCTGAGGCTTGAATCCAGGCCTTCTGGCCTAGCGGAAAATACATCACCGCTGTCCTACAACAGCCACTCACATTTGTTCTCAATTCATTCTGGATTTATTATTATCATGCATCCTCAGTTTCTGTGGGTGGTTTAATTCCTACAATCCCTATGTGTTTGTTTCTCATTTGTTGCAGTGTAATGAATGCAAAATGTTTGCTCTCCTCTTGCTGTTGAAAATATGACAGATTTTTGGCACATCAAATATGCCATGTTCATATGACAGACGTCAGGTGTAAAAATTTAATGTGGGCAGAAAATATGATGGGCTGGATTTTAGTCAGGGGCACTTTGGAGCCATTTAACAATGCTTGGAGAGATTGATTCCAGATTCCTATTCTCTTTCCCAGTGCTGCCAAATTTCACTGTAGAGGTTGATGAATGCCATGCCTGCACTCTGCACTCCCCACCTGAAGGCTCCATTGTTGGGTTGGCATCTTCAAGCAACCCCACACCCCCTCTGATATTTCCCTGAATTCAGGCCAGCTTTTCTATGACCCATAGTTCACAGCCTTCAGAGGAGTTGTGAACCAAAGGATAACAGTGGGAAATGCTGGTAAGGTAAGGTCAAAATGTCCTACCCAGACCACCTAGACACATTCTTCATGTCAATCAATGCCAACACAAGTCCTCTAGACAATCCCTATTGTTCATCATACTTTACATGCTAACCCATTCCTATTTCATGCCTCTTCCATGCTCATGTATTTGGTGGGCATTCTATTTTTTTCTTTACTTGTGGGACATGGGCATCACTGGCTGGCCAGTATTTATACTGCCATCCCAATTGCCCTTGAAAAGGTGGTGGTGAACTGCCTCCTTGAATTGTTGCAGTCCACATGCCATTAGGGAGGGAATTCCATAACAACATACTTAATGCATTAGGGAGGGAATTCCATAACAATATACTTAATGTATTCATAACATATACATAAATATATCCATAATAATGTGTCATATAATGTACCACAGTGTGGAGTGTTTAAAGCCTCTTTTACTTTAGTTGTGTGTCTGATTGACATTTTTATACAGTTGTAAAACAGTAGATTTTTCAAAGAACATTTCTGAGGTCTTTTTTTCTACACAGTTTGACACTCATCATTAATATTATATGACTAATTACTTATGTCCTTTGTGCATTCCAGGTGAATGGCCAAAGAAGAGGCATGAGTTGACATTGAGTTAGCAATGAGATCATGAGGGACCATGAAGAGTGAGAGAGGGGGTGAAAGGGATGAGGGATGAGGGTTACACTCATTATTTATTGAATCAAAGTTCCAAAGAACTGAGGAGAACCTTCTAACCAATGGGCCTCAGCACTCACACATCCCTCTGATTGCGTAGGATTTGTTTTTGGGGCTTAGCGGGCCCACACCCACAGGTGTAAAAATTGCATATGACCGGGTGCTTTAAACTGAAATGCTTCTACCAAGATGAGCAATTTCCTGACTTGAGCTGCCCCACTTTGTAGAAAAAACATAGATCAATGTTACTTCCTAAGCATAGAATACAAGGACTTCCATGTTGGTTTGGCTCTGTCCCACATCACTCAGTGCCATCACGCAATAAGTTATTGGAAAAGCCATATGTTTTATTTTTAACCAGTCCCAGATACTGTTAAACATGAATTATGGTTTCATGGTTTTATTAATGTACATCTGTGAGTATTTTAAGGAAATACTGAGTACTTATAAAATATTCAGCAGGATTCCCATTCATAAGCAGCAGGACTCTGTAAACATCAAACACGTTATACGCCTTTCATAAATATTGTTGCAACCGCAGAGGAGTAGTTACTATCCGGGAGTAATTATACAATTGGAAAAGCAGATGTCTGAGAATGATGATACAAATGGAACAGCAGATATTTGAGAGTGATTGTACAGGTGCAACAACAGATACCTGGGAATGATGACATAGATGGAATAGCAGATATCTGGGAGTCAAGAGTGTGGCGCTGGAAAAGCACAGCTGGTTAGGCAGCATCCAAGGAGCAGGAGAATCAATGTTTTGAGCATAACCCCTTCATTAGGAATGAGGCTTGTGGGCAAGGGGGCTGAGAGATAAATGGGAGGAGGATGGGGCTGGGGGAAAGATAGCTGAGAGTGTGATAGGTAGATAACGGTGGGGGTGAAGATGATAGGTTGGAGAGGAGAGTGGAGTGGAAGGAAGATGGACAGGTAGGATACAGATGGAATAGCAGATATCTGGGAGTGACTGCACTGATGGAATAGCAGGTATCTGGGAGTGACTGCACTGATGGAATAGCAGATATCTGGCAGTGATTAAACATTTGGAAGAGTGATTCTAAGCGAAAGTGTGCAAACTGAATTGTGAATATCTGGGATTGATTGTATAGGTGGAACAGGAGATATCAGAGAGTGATTATACAGGTGAAATACCAGAATACCGGGTGTGATTATACAGATGGAATATTGGATATCTAAGTGTGACTAACAGATGGAGCAGCAGGTATCTGGGAATGATGATACAGATGGAATAGTAGATATCCAAGAGTGATTGAACAGATGGAACTGCAAATATCTGGGATTGATGACACAGATAGAACAAATAGATATCTGAGAGTGATTAAATAGCCAGAACAGCGATTATATGAGAGTGATTGTACAGGTGCAACAGCAGACATTTGGGAATGATTACACATATAGTACAGTAGCTATATGAGAATGATTTTACAAGTAGAACAATAATTATCTGGGAGTGATCAAACGGCCAATATAGCAGATATCTGCGAGTGATTGTACAGTTGGAATTGCAGTTTGGGAACAACTTTACAGATGGAATTGTGGATATCTGAGAGTGATTATATAAACAGATTAGCACATATCTACATGTCTTTCTCCCACCAGCCAGATTACTTCCTCAAGTGTTTCTGTCACTAGTTATATAGCATCGGTACAATTCTCTTAGCAGAAGACAGAGTGCTTTTACCTCACCATTCCAGAAACAATTGTCCCCATCATAGCATTCACAGTTTAAGCTTCTGCTATGCTACTATCCAATGTATTGCAAGCACTGATCATTCTTTGGGTGAAGAAGTCACAGATGTCACTCTTACAAGCAAACTACCAAGAGACTAATTTCTGCTCCTTTTTTTCTATTGTCAAGGTTAATTTGGGCTGCGTGGCTATATATCTGTAGAAAGCCCTTCTCAGTTGTTGCTTTTCATAGAAAACAACTTGCATTACATACTGTCCTTTTGAAGAAATAAAAATACTCCATGTGTTTAAAGACAGAAAATGAAAGTAATTGATACTTGGCCATGTCAGGAGAGTTAGGTGCAAAACACTCAGTTGAAAAGATGTGTTTTAAGCAAGCTTGTGCAGAGGGGTATAGAATAACAGAGGAGGGGCTCAATGAGAAAGGATAAAAAACAAATAGAGTTTCTGCCGCCAGTGTTGGGAGGGAGGAAGGAGGGGTGAATCAGAATGGTTCCAAGTCACAACTAACAAAGTATTTTTGAAATGCTCTCTTTAATGTAACATCGAAAGCACAGTGGCCAATTTAAGCACAACAACCTCAAACAAGCAGAAGTGTGATAATGGCAAGATCACTGCTTTTTATTGATATCAGTTGAGGGGTAACTATTGACCCAGGATGTTTGTGTGCAGTTGGAGTTTCATTGTTGCAACTTATGTGGTTGTTGGAAGAAGTAGCAGTCACACAAGCGACTTGGATGACCATGGTCTTCCTGCCCCGATGATCTTCTCCCACCAGATTGCCAACTTCACCAGTCAGCCACCACGTTTCAATGAGTCTCAGTCAGCAAAGAGAATCTGAAGGATTGCAACCCAACCAGGCTGCAGAGACAGTGAAGTATCAGCCAGTCAAGAGCACGTGCTGAAATACTAGTTTTTATCACAAAGCCACAATGTTAAAGCAGGGGACGAGAGTTACTTCAAACTGACACCATGGCAACCTATTCTAGTGTCCAATGATGGAGAAGCTACAGATCTGGTTGTGATATGAATAACCTTTACACTTCATGATAAAAACCAAAATCACATTGCTGCTTTTTATTTCCATGTATCTTACTACTTTCTACTCTTTTTTAGTTTATGATATTTTGGCTTTTGACAAAGAGAAACCCTATTTAAACGAGGAGCATGTGTTCAACGTGCCACCCACGCATACTGCTGGAATACTCACCTCCAGTGTAAATATTCAATGCTGGCCCTGGACAGAGGCCCAGAGCCAAACACCAACTTTTCTGTTCAGCTTATGGCACAGATTTTTTTTTGGAGTTTTCAAAAGATAAACAGAACTCAGCCATCTAGTTCCATTTGCGTCAGGAAACTCAGCACAATGCAAAATAAGCTGCAAGACCAGTACTTGACTGGAAATGTACAAGTTAATGCAATCATCATAACTTTCTCCAGGTCATTTAGGGTTGGTCATAATTGCTGGTCCCAGCAATGATGCCCAGTTCCCAGCAGCGAATAATAAAAGACATGCCATACTTTAATCTCTTGACTTGCTCCCTAACTTTACAAGGAAAGCATCTTAAGAAGAGGTCCAGTTCATGGAGTCCTCTTCTTTCAAGCAGTTTCACTTTCATTGGACCACGCACAAAGACGGTGTTGGAATAAAGTAAGATATGAACCCTCATAATAGGAAACCATGAAAGATGACCAAATTCTTTGTAAAAAAACGAGGAACCTAATGAGCATCTTAAAGGATGGTAGCGAGGTAGAGAGGCAGAGATGGAGGAGATTGACACTTCAAGGAAAAAGGAGTCTGTCTTTTATATTCCTTGATGACCTCAGGATATCCAATGAAGAACTTCTGAAATGAAGTCACAGTTTATAATGTAAGAAGCAAAGCAACAAGTTCCCATGTTATTACCTTGTCAATCACATTGATGGCATTTGTTAATGTCATGATTAAGTTTAGGAGAAAAAGATGCTTGATATTAAGCACAGATAAATAGGGAATACCACTGACACCAAGGTGTGGAAAGAGAGCTGAGAGACTGATCAAGTTAATAGGCTCTCTTCACAAATAAGAGCTGTGTGTCTTGGTCTATTTCACAAGCTGACTCAGAATCTATTAATGTGCTACTCCAGCAATGTAATAAAAACCTATTTTCCCCTTTTGTAATGATAATTGTGTATAAATACTGACCATGACACCATGGAGCATTCACCTCATCTTCTTCAAAATAGTTCCATAGAATAAGTTACCAATAATGAGAAAATCATTGGAAATGGATTATGAATGACAACTGAAATTGAAGAAAAGTAGTACATAGCCTCTTGAATAAGTGACTGAGGATTACACAGGGCTATTTGTTGAAAACCCTTGGAAACAGGTCATAAGCAAAGTAGCACAGTTCATTGCAGTTGTTTTCCAGCAATTGAAATATAGATGAAGCTAACCAAAACAAAGGAGCTTATGGAAAATTTCAGCATAGATCACCTTTGACCACAAAAGAATGTTAGCTACAGTCAGAATGGGTGAAAATTTTCCCCTAACTTCATCGATTGACAAAGAAATTCAAATAAAAGGTCAATTAAGTGAAACAGCTCACCAGAAGATATGACCAATTAAACATTAGAAATTGCAAAAATGTTCTACCTCGCTAAGCATCCTCCGGAAATCTATTCACTCTTGAAAATGTAAAGTTTCCGTAGAGTGGCAATATAGTGGAACAAAAAAATTGTTCAACTTAAGAACTCAAGCTGATAAGTAGTGTTGTTAACATAATGCATTTGTGAACTTGAAGCAAATGTATTGACCAAGCAATGAAGAATGCGTCAAGGAATTCTGACACAGAAGAATTGGAAATTAATTAGGGTTTCCAAAATTAACCTGAGTAACGTAAAACTTAATATTTCTGCTACATTTTGTTGTCCATAACACCACTGGGCCTAATGACTAATAATAAAAACCAACATTTTAGTTGGGACCTGGAGGTCCTGGGATAGTAGAGGACAGCCACATGAGGAAGACTCCCTATGCATTCCCATCAAGTTAAGTTGGGAACAGGATCGGCTGCACATTTCACTCGAAATAATTTTTTTGTCATCAATGGAGTGACTAAGCAAGAGGCTCCAAGGCCCAATGATGGGGCTGCGGGGATCCATGGCCACACAGTGCCATTGATGAATAGGCCTGCGATGAAGCTTCTCCTCCGCCCTTACATTGGAACCTTTCAGCTCCTACCTTCAATGCTGGAAATCTAAGGTGCCTCCACTTCAAGAGCTGGTGACTTGATAGTGACATATAGCACATGGTTGGGATGGTTACAGCATACTGCACACTGAAAAAATACTAGGCTCAAGAAATCTGTACAGACCTGACATCAGGATCCTGACACCTAAAAGAAAACGGAGCCCAAGAAATTCATTCCAGATCAAAGCAGCTTTTTAAAAAACTAATTATCTTAAAATCTTTCTTTGGTTATCAAACTGCCTGCTGGTGGAAATAATTTCAGCTTATCCACTACATCAACACCCCTCATACTTTTATACATCAAGGCGTGACTTTCTATTGATCTGAGGAGAATAATTCCAGTTTCTTTAATCTCTCCTCATCTCTGAATTACTTCATCCTTGGTACCAGTCTGGAAAATCTACTCGGCATTCTCTCCCAGCAGCACACAATCCTGTTTAGCATTCTATTTAGATCCCAAATGTGTATAACCACAGCAGAAGCTCCATTCAGTGTTAACAGCAATGAATAAAGAAACGATTGGGGGATGTGACCTGATGGAGGTCGTTAAAGATTATGAAAGGATTTGCGTGGTAGTCATAGAAATGGAGGGTTGAAAGAAAAAGAATGGGTTTTGCAGAGCATAAGTATACCCAGCATGGATAAAGTGTGCCAAATGGTATTGTAAATTCTAAGTAATGTATACTGCAAAATTTTTACAAACTCAGCCATGTGGTACAGACTACCTTCCACACAGTATAATCATGCCACTGTAAAAACCTCCTTTCTTTACATAGTCATTTTGACTGCATTCTCTGCTGATTCAGCCATTTCCCCTTCTCCTCTGCAGTGCTAACTAAGTGTCAACATTCCAATTCCACATAGACAGAGCATTTTTAAACTACCAAACAAAACACTTCGTAAATTTTTTCTTAAAGAAAACTGCCAGTTACTGAATTAACAATAGTATTAAGTTGAAATTTGACAGATTATAGGATAATGGGTGCTGAAAATCCCATAATACTTCTGTTTTTTGCATTGCAGGTTATATAAAGCAACAATATTTCACTCTCAACATTGATACCAGTTATGTATCATTCTATGTATTATATATCAACTTATACTGGATGCTCTGCAATTTCATCCTTTAATCTTTCTTTCTCTCCCCTTTGTGATGCTCCTTAAAACCTATGTCACTGACCAAGCTGTCAGTCATCTGCCTAACATCTCATTTTGTGACTTGATGTCAAACCTTTTGCTGACACTTGTGCATTATCTTGACTCCAATGCACAGCTTTTCTTCCTCAGATGTAACATTAAACTGAGAAGATACCATCCAATGGTGCATTCAGCATCAGGAAAAAGACTTCTGTCACCATTCCATGTACAACTAAGAATATACCAAGAAAACAAGTAAACTGGCCATACAACTTACTGTTGCTGTGGAACACTGCTCACAGAGCAATGGCTGCTGCCTTAGTTATAAAAGAAGAGTACATCTGATCGCTTGATAGTGTAAACCCTTAACAATGCCAAAAGGGATGTGAACTTGAAGCTTTTTGCTTTCTACTCATCAGGAATGGGTCTTAAGAAGGTGAAAGCACCAATTTTAATAAATTAATTGAATTGTTTTTTAACAATGTTAAAGATTACATCACTCAGGTAGTTTGCTTCTGCTGTGTCTCTGCTAATAAGACCGTTCTTGTCCTCATATAGAACCCATAGCTCTTGCACAGATGCTCCAGCCAAAACATAAACCACCATTTTTGTGACACCGCATCTCAAATCATGGCCTGTAAAAGATAATCTAAAAACTATTCTATCATGAATGTTAAGCCACACATTCAATTCCGAGGTAAAGGTTACCAAAAAATCCTTTGATCGGCAAAGGTCTTTTAAGTTTCTGAATTTTCATCCATTCTCATACCACTATAATGTTAATTCTGCCCAATATGTTCCATAGATAGTGTCCATTGTCATTCCTAACCATAACTCAGTACAAGTACACCTCCGTGGTGCAAATGATGATCTCAATCAATGCATATTTTATAAATTTCATCCTATGTCTGGACCAATATTGATCCAGCTCTTCTGTGAAGGAATGGATTAACATAACACCTGCCTTATTTCATACAGAACTCGAATTTTCAATTTATGCTGGAACTTTGATCATTTTGAACTTGTGCCTTTCAGTTCACACACAGGGACCAAGTTAAATCTACTACCAGAGCAACATAACCTTAGGCTCTCAACATTTGATAGCATAGAAAGTTAGCGATTCAATTTGATCTCTGACCTTTGTGTAAGATGGCACTTTCTTTACATTCTCGTAGCATTATAACCCAAATCATTAAGAGGAATACTAAACAAAATTTCTTCTCTCAGAGGATTGAGAGTCTTCAGAACGCCTTGCCACAGAGCGCTGTGGGGCAAAATCTTTGTGTTCATTTAAAGTTGAGATAGATAAATTCTTGATCAGTCAGGGAACCGAGGATTATGGGGAAAGGGCAAGAAAATTGACGTGAGGAATGTTGGTTCAATTGTGATCCTATTGAATGGTAGAGCAGGCTCAAGGGGTCGAATGGTCTCCTCTTGTTCTTATTTCTCATGGTCTTATTAATAAAGTGGTTTTGGTTAATGTTCAAAACTGACCTCACATCTCCTGGATATCATTTCTTATAGCTAAAACTGTTGAATTGACCTTAAACAAAATGGTCATGTTTGCCATAACAAATGAAATTATTAGGCTCACATTTGCCAGAATTGATGACTTCGCCACTGGCACAGGATTAGACAAGTAGATGAGATGGGACAGAGCAGGTTAGGGAAAACGGCCACTGCCAAATACTTAGCATCACAGCAATAAATCCACTTGAGTTTGACTGTTGCTGGGCTACAACTATAACGCTACCACTGAGATTGCTATCAGACTAACACTGTTCATTGTTTCTGCTGCCAGTTGAATATTATCAAATGGAGAGTTTCATTGTTCCCACATAAGGAGGCACAGGTCAAGACAATGGGGTGCCAAGAGAAACGCGAAACTGGGGCAAGCAACTCTTGCACAATTCCCAGAAGTCAGTTCAGGCTCAGAAAAGGCAGCAAATCAGTGGAGCGTTTGCCCGGTTCTTGCACTGAAGTCTCTGGGATGGGATCCGAAGCCACAAGAGACATGACTCTTAGCACTGAGTCATGGCTGACACAAGCAAAATTAGAAATGGGAGGGCAAAGTTTGGAATTGCCAAGATGTTCAGCATAGCAACGTACAAACACAAGGAGCAAGGTTGGGCCACTGAAGCCCTTGAGCATGCTCTGCCAATCAATAAGATCATGGCTGATCTGATACAAAGAAAGACACAACGAACTGAACAGCAGAGGAACAGTCCTTTGGCTCACCAATGGGTATATGATGCCTTTCTCACCTAAAAACATTTTGCCTCTACACAATCTGTATCCCTCTACTCCCTGCCTATTCATATATCTGTCAAGATGCATCTTAAACATCTGATTGCAACAACAAATCTGCATTCCTACCTACTTCAGTAACATTTCACCCTCTTACTTAATAAGAATCTATCTACCTCTGTCTTAAAAATATTTTACCATCTTTTCAGGAAGAGAGTTCCAAACACTCATGACCCCCAGAGAGAACATTTTTTCACCCTCATCTCTATTTTAAATGAAATAACTATCATTTTTTCAAAAACAATACCCTTAGTTCGAGATTCTCCTTCCAGATGAAATATCTTCTCCACAACTTCGCTATCAAGACCCCTAGGCATTGTATATTTATTTTAGATTCCCTATAGTGTGGAAACAGGCCTCTCAGCCCAACCAGTCCACACTGACCCTCCGAAGAGGAACCCACCCAGACCCATTTCCCTCTGACTAACGCACCTAACACTATGGGCAATTTAGCATGGCCAATTCACCTGACCTGCACATCTTTGGACTGTGGGAGGAAACCGGAGCACCCGGAGCAGACACGGGGAGAATATGCAAACTCCACACAGCCAGTCAACCGAGGCTGGAATCGAACCTGGCACCCTGGTGCTGTGAGGCAGCAATGCTAACCACTGAGCCACCATGCCACCCCAAAAGGACATGGTGTTTCATTCAAGTCAAATATGTTTCATTCAAGTCACTATCACAAGAGGAATTAAGCCTAGCCTATCCAACCTTTCCTCATAAGACAAGCTTCCCCCATTAGTCTAGTAAATCTTCACCAAATTACTTCCAACACGTACACACTTTCTTAAATAAGGTGACCAATATAACACACAGTCCTCCAAGGACACTGCCACTGTAACCGAAGTATAAGCCCCCTACATTTGTATTCAATTTCCTTCACAATAAACCATAACATTCCATTCATCTTTCTAATGACTTGTCGTACATGCATACTAACTGTTTGTGATTCATACACAAACATATTCAGGTCCCTCCCAGTTTAGAGCTCTGTAATCTCTCACCATTTAGAAAATACAGCTTTTTTTACATTCTTCTTGCCAAAATGAACAATTTCATATTTTCCACATTATACTCCACTTGCTACATCTTTGCCCGCTTATTTAACCTATCCATATCTGTTTGAAGCCTCTTTGTGTCCTTTCAATGATTTACTTTCTACCTATTTTTGTATCATCAGCAAAATGGATAACCAAATCTTCTATCACTTTATCTAAATTAGTTGTGTAAATTAAAAACAATTGAGGTCCCAGCATTAACTCCTGCATCACATCACTTGCCAAGCTGAACATTTCTGGCTACAGGCTATTTCTTGTAAGCCAGACAATTTTCTATCCATGCCAATGTGCTACACCCTTACCCCCATTAGCTTTTATGTTCTTAAATAATCTTTGATAGTGCACCTTATCAAAATCTTTCTGGAAATTTACATAAATAATTTCCCCTTTATCCTGTACTTCACCAAAAGAGCTCCAAAAAGTTGGGCAAATATGATTACTGTTTCACAAATCTATGTTTATCCTGACTAGATTCTCTAGAATTTAAAAGGTTAAGGGGTCTGCATCTAGGTTTGCTCGCTAAGCTGGAAGGTTCATTTTCAGATGTTTCGATACCATACCAGGTAACATCTTCAGTGAGCCTCCAGATGAAGCACTGGTGGTGTAGCCCACTTTCTATTTATATGTTTGGGTTTTCTCGGGTTGGTGATGTCATTTTCTGTGGTGATGTCATTTCCTATGGTAATGTCATTTCCTGTTCTTTTTCTCAGGGGGTGGTAAATGAGATCCAAGTCAATATGTTTGTTGATAGAATTCCAGTTAGAATGCCATGCTTTTAGGAATTCTCGTGTGGTCTCTGTTTGGCTTTTCCTTGGATGGCTGTGTTGTCCCAGTCGAAGTGGTGTCCTTCCTTATCCATATGTAAAGATACTAGTGAGAGTGGGTCTTTTGACAAGAACTTCAACTAGCCACAAAAAGACATGACCTATTCTCACTGGTATCCTTACATATGGATGAGGAAGGACACCATTTCGACTGGGGCAACACATCCATCCTAGGACAAGCTAAACAGAGACACACACGAGAATTCCGAGAAGCATGGCATTCCAATCAGAACTCTATCAACAAACACATTGACTTGGATCCCATTTACCGCCTTCTGAGAAAAAGGACAGGAAATAACATTACCACAGGAAATTACATCGCCAACCCAAGTGTCGGAGAAATTTGCCCAATAGGTTAGAGATCACAAAACACAGCTCAAAGTGAAATTGACAATGTATTGCAAGCGATATCGCTGGAAGAGAAACTGACTAGGCTGACACAGAACTGACACTCTGTACAGGTAGATCAGACTTTCTCTTCCCAGAGCTGAGGATGAGGCCAGTTTTATAATAATGCTGCACAATAAGGCTGATTAAGAAATGGGAAACTACAACATATCTGGAAATGGAGTAATTTAGTTACAAGGATGCTAATTGGAAAACAGTTATCGGATGAATGCCCTGTTCCTTCACACAATGCAACATCTTGACAGTATCGATGGCTCCATTCCTCTTCACAGGTAGGTGTTAATGTCTTTTCTGAAGTGGTGAGGTGCTTCCATTGTCCTGTTCCTGGAGCATGTCCTTACTGGTGCCTCTCTGTCTGTCCTGCTCTTTGTGTGGCTTTGGTATTACTGGGTTGTGAAACTGCCCTTGGGTCTTTGAGATATCTATGGTGCTCTGTCATGCTCATGGGACCTTAAAGTGTATTCCCTTGTCTGCATGCTGTCTGATTCAGTTTGTGAACTGCTTGGGAATTCTGGATGTTTTGATACAGTTTGGCCAGTTTTGCTTTTGATGTGCCTATTACAGGTTAGCAAGTCTTTTCCCACACCAAGGAAACCCAAACATATAAATAGAAAGCGGGTTACACCACCAGTGCTTCATCCAGAGGCTCACTGAAGATGTTACCTAGTATGGTGATAAAACATCTGAAAACGAACCTTCCCACTCAGTAAGCAAACCTACATCCAGAACCACAACCTGAGCTACAAATCTTCTCAAAACTTGCTAAGGTTAAGGGGTGATTTCATCATAGTCTTAAAGATATCAAAAGGAAAAGACAGGGTAGATAAACTATTCCACTGGTTGAGGTTTCTAGAATTAGGAGCATAGTCTGAGAATTAGGGCTGGACTATTCAGTAGAAATGTCAGGGAGCATTTCTACACACACAAGCCTGAAGATATTTGGAACTCTCTTCCACAAATGCCAATGGGTGCTGAATCAGTTAATTTTACCCCTGAGTTAGATAAACTTCTGTTCAGCAAAGGTTTTAAGGGATATGGGCCAAAGATAGGTATATGGAGTTAGGCCACAAATCAGCCATGATCTCATTGGATGGTGCAACAGTCTCAAGAGGCTGAATGGCTTACTCCTGTTTCTATGTTCAACCAACCCCCTAAACAGTTATTTTAAGATGCTAAGATGAGGTCTAATAGGACAATGGCAATTGTTAGCCCATAGCTCCAAAGATTTATGCAGTATCACTGCTCCATTAATTGTGATTTTCCTGAGTTCCTCCCTGAGTTTCCTGATTTACTGCTTCTAGAGTGTTACTTGTGTCCTCTATCATGAAGGTTGAGGTAGATACCTTTTCAAATCATCTGCCATTCCTTACTTTCCATTATTAATTCCCCAGTCTCACTTTCTGTAGGACCAATGTTCACTTTGTTAATTCTTCTTAGTTAAATAATTACACAAACTCGTATCATCTGTTTTTGTATTTCTGGCTAGTTTTCACCTTCCGCATTAGTTTTTGACCATTCTTTGCTGTTTTCTAAATTCTGAACAATCTTCTGATCTACATGTCTTTCCACAATTAAATGCATTTTCTTTTAGTTTGATACATTTTTAATATGTCCAGCTATCCATTGATAGTGAATCTATCTCTTGGAGCTTTTTTAACTTGTTCGAATGGATCTGTTCCGTGCATTTGAAATGTACTTTTAAATGTTTTCCATTGCATTTCTATCAACCTATCTTTTAACCTAAGTTGCTAATTCACTTTTGCCAGCTCTGCTTTCATACCCTCATAATTGGCAGCTTCCAGTCATTCTGAAATGCACTGTACCCTTTAAGACTTAGATTCTAATCCATGCCATCCTCTCGCCAGGTCTTTTTATTAGCCATCAGATTGTACTAGTTCATTTCTATTTGCGATTTTAATTCAACTTTTTTTTTTCAAATCTTATAGATCATTCAGTTTTATCCATTGTAAATTCTAATCTACTGGTTGACTCTTAGATTCATAATTTGTATCCTTCCCTTTCTAGTTATCATTTACAAATTTGATACCTCTTTGGTCTTGACTCTATTCTTTGATTTATTGTATTTTCTCAAATTTGATCCCTTTTCCCCATTAATTAACTTAAAGTCCTCTCCACTTTTCTTGTTTTGCAGTCAGCAAGATTGCTGACCCCAGTATGGTTCCGGTGGAGACTGTCCTATCAGTGAAATCCTACGTTCCCCAGTACTGGTACCAATGCCCTATGAAGCATTTTTCACCGTCTGTAGCTCATAAACACTGAGCCAAAGTTGCTCAAACTCCAAACACTTGTCCCAGACATGTTTGCTCTGCACCAAACCGCCATCCAGGAACTCCGATTTGATGCAATTGTGATATGTCACCAGTCCTTCCACTCTTAAAGTTTTCCAATTATTCTTTAATTATTTTATTCATTTCTACATTTAGTTGTATTTTGATATATTTTATTAACCTTAAATCAGTTGCTGTACTCAACTGAACGTTAGGATTAGAATAAAACTTAGTGACTTAATAGATACTCACCAACCAATCAACTTCTTCTCCTGTAGCAGAGTAAGAATCAATTCCTAAGTGTAAGTGAAAACTACTTACCATTGCTAGACATGGTTGTGCCCTGAAATGCTCCACAGTAGGGCAAATAAGCAGCCAGAATAAAGATTGGGATGAGGGTCTTCACATTAGCAGGTGTTTTG
Organism: Chiloscyllium plagiosum; assembly: GCF_037043375.1. Lineage (NCBI taxonomy): Eukaryota > Metazoa > Chordata > Chondrichthyes > Orectolobiformes > Hemiscylliidae > Chiloscyllium > Chiloscyllium plagiosum. The sequence goes on from NW_028270168.1 coordinate 23,698,677, forward strand.
TGAATAATGATCTATTTGTGTTTTAAAATGCATTCATGAAGGAAAGTGATTCATTCATGTCAATAACAATGCACTGCATGCTGCGTCTTTAATTACGAAATGGGCTATTCATTTGTCCTTCACTCGAGAATAACTCATAGAATAAAGGCAATAAAATGCTAAAATGCCCACAGTGTTAGGTGTGTTAGTCATGGGTAAATATAGGGTAGGGGAATGGGTTTGGGTGGGTTTCTCTTTGGAGGGGCGGTGTGAACTTGTTGGGCCGAAGGGCCTGTTTCCACACTGTACAGCATCTAATCTAAAATAATGTACTGCCTCTATCTTTCCAAATTGCAATGATAGTTGTTTCTCTGTTTCCTTTAACAGCACAAAGGGAGAGAAGAATGGGTGCCAGTGCAAAGACCCAATGAAGTCAGCCTTTTGCAGCCTGGTCAGTGGAAAATACTAACTCTCTGCTGTCAGGCCTCTCATCTGCAACTATACAACATCCAAAATTCATGTGGGTCAGCACATCAGTTGATATTAAACTAAAAACCACACTCTGGCTCGTTACTGTAACCTAACCTATCTAACCTATCACCTTTACCCTCACCTCCATCCACCTATTGCACTCTCAGCTATCTTCTCCCCAGCCCCACCCCCCTCCCATTTATCTTTCCACCCCCGAGGCTCCCAGCCTCATTCCTGATAAAGGGCTCTGGCCTGAAATATCGATTTTCCTGCTCCTCGGATGCTGCCTGACCTGCTGTGCTTTTCTAGCAACACTCTCTCAAGTCAAATCTGCTTTGGCAATGCTCCTGTGAAGTGGTGAATTTTGCAAAGTTAAACCTATTACATAAAAGGATATTGTTGATGCGATCTTACCAATCCTCTTTTTGGCCCAAGTTATGTTTGTTGCACTTAGTGGGCGGCACGGTGGCACGGTGGTTAGCACTGCTGCCTCACAGCGCTAGAGACCCGGGTTCACTTCCCGCCTCAGGCGACTGACTGTGTGGAGTTTGCACGTTCTCCCCGTGTCTGCGTGGGTTTCCTCCGGGTGCTCCGGTTTCCTCCCACAGTCCAAAGATGTGCAGGTCAGGTGAATTGGCCATGCTAAATTGCCCGTAGTGTTAGGTATGGATGGGTTGCGCTTCGGCGGGGCAGTGTGGACTTGTTGGGCCGAAGGGCCTGTTTCCACACTGTAAGTAATCTAATCTAATCTTCTCTGCCCAATCTTAACTGTTCCTCCTTTCATCAATTCTGACAATATGGTTTTGCACAGCTTTCATTCTGTAAGTTGATGGACAGCACTGATTAGATTTCCACCATTGTATTGATGTACCTTGTTACAGTAATCTCCACCTCCTGAAGAGAGTTTTTGCTGAACAGCAGCCCAACAGCCCATAAAACCACACTCCTGCTTGCTACTCTAAGTAAATAGACAAGGTCTTTTCCCTTTGGATGGGGGAGTCCAGAACTAGAGAGCATAGGTTTAAGGTGAGAGGGGAAATATATAAATGAGACTTAAGGGGCAACGTTTCAAGCAAAGGGGGTGCGTGTGTGGAATGAGCTGCCAGAGGAAGTGGTGGAGGCTGGTACAATTGCAACATCTAAAAGACATCTGGATGGGTGTATGAATAGGAGGGGCTTGGAGGGGTATGGGCCGGGTGCTGGCAGATGGGACTAGATTGGGATAGGATATCTGGTCAGCATGGACGAGTTGGACCAAAGGGTCTGTTTCCATGCTGTACAGCTCTATGACTCTTATAGGGAGACTAACAGTACAAGGGGTTCCATCATTTGTTGGTGTATTCATTGCAGTGCCTTCTAAGATTACGTACCTAGACATGAGCAAGCATTCTGTTTGTAACAGTTGCTTTTGGTTGATAAACTCTTGTCCGTCTGGGAAAGCAGGAACCAAATGGAAAATCATTATCTAAGCATTCACTGCCTGTAAATAGATATTGTTGTTGGTCCTATCATTCGTCCACAACCAAGCTCCCCCTGTGCCAGTGTTAGCTGACAGATATCCAGCAATCAACAAAGCAAAACCATTCTGGAAGAGGGAAATGAGCAAAGCATGACCCATAGGTCTGGAGCACTACGTATTTGGTACATTGATCCCCAGCAATGCACAGTCCTCTGTGTGACAAGGTGATCATTGGATCTCAGCTATGGCTCAGTGGGCAGCGCTTTCTTCTTTGTGTCAGAAGATTCCAGTTCGAGTCTCATTTCAAAGCGTAAGCACAAAAATCAATGCCAGCACTCTAGTGCAGTACTGATGGTGTACTACACAGTTGGAGATGCTGTCTTTAAATGAGATGTTAAACTGACGCCCAGCCTGTCTGCTCATTTAGTTGTAAAAGATCTTGTGACATTGCTTTGAAGATGAGCAGGGCATTATTCCGGTAACCACCCATCAGTCAACATCACAAAGACAGATTGCCTGGTTGTTATCACGTTGGTGTTTAAAGGAGTGCACTATGCCCAAACTAGTTATCATATTTCCTGCAATACAGCAGTGACAATATCTTTTTACCGATGGAGCACAGTGACTGCTGACAGCAGCACTTCTGAAACACAACAGGCCTTGAGGTTCAACCACACAAATTATGAGGGGCCTGGGTTTAATTCATTTTGTTCTGGAGCTCGGAGTAGGTACAAGCACAGATAAGGAAAGTGAAGGATTACTAGATTTCCGATTTCCAATAGCTGTGGACAGGATCAGGGTCAGCAATGGTGTCCTCAGATTTATCATCAATAACCTCCTTGATGAACAGCCATTCAAGCTAGGCATTGCAGGTTGACTGTATCCCACCAAGGTTTTGATGACTTCAGAATGGAGGTAGGTGGGGAAAATCAATGCTTAGAACAAAAAGGGCAAATCAAAGTAGCAAGACGTACTGCACCAAATAAATCAATATTGATAACTGTGGGAAACATATGGATTCACTTTCAAAATGATACTGTACTCATCAATCATTGAAATGTTAGGTGTTTTATTTTATGGAAGAGCTACATTATGAAACAGACTTTCCTCAGTTAGGGGGTTTATCTGTTGTGGGATTAGGACAGAACTTCCTTTCATTTAATAGAAAGGTGCATTAAAGCTTGAGCTACTCAAAAAAATCCCTCTGAAGGAATCACAAAATTAACAAATATAATTGTGCACTTAAAGTACCATTCAGAATTTGGAGTTTTGTCAAATGAAATGTAAAGGTTTGTAAGTACACCAGTGTGCTCATATAATCAGAGCACATAAATCACATCGCTGGTGAAAGTGTGTGTATGTGTGTGCTTTCGAGTGCATATTTGAAGTTGAGAGTCTGGGTAAATGTTTCCGTGTGAAGTTAGATATGTGCATGTCTTCTTATATGTAAACATTTATATGTTATATATATATATATGCAAACATGTGTAAGTGACTGCATGTTTTCTATGTATCGGAATTATGCATGTTTGAGCACCTTTGTAAGCATGAGTAAGATTCTATGGACAGAATCTTATATCAGGGAGAGTGATGACAGCAAGTCAGGAAGATGTTGCAGATTGCAGTGAGAGTGGTAGAGCATGAGCCTTGGTGGGAGGTGGGTACAGTTACAGAGTGGGTGTGAGATATCAGATGATGGGATTTACACCGGTGGAATGGAGAAGGACATTAATCTTCTTCCTGCACTGCTGGGCAATCCTCCAGATGGTTGAGACTGCACTGACCTTGGTGGCATTCTTAGACCAGACTGGCATGGTTTGCTCTTGTGGCATCCACTGTAGGTCCTGGTAAAACATTGCTGCACTGCCCTGTCCATCAGGACTGCTAGGTCCCTGCCTGCAAAGCGGGTGCCAAGTTTCCCTTGTTTGTTATGTCTGGGGCATCTTTCAGAAGCTGTGCAGTGCGGCTCCAGGCTGACAAGGCTCGTCTGGATGTACGTTAGAGTCTTAAAGTTGGCATGGGCAAAGGGTTGCCAGTCTCTCAGCATGTGAGTGGTGACTTGTTCCGGGAACAGCACCTGGCAAGATGGGGCAAGAAGCAGACTCAACCTATACTGTGGAGATGGGGTAGGTAGTTAATGAGGTGCACTTCGTAAAATACAGTGAGAAATCTTGCTGGGTCTCACAGTGAGAATCCCTCCAAAAATCTAAATGCAACACACAGCCAAATAAACCATATGGTTCAGCACACTGATTGTTTATGTTAGTGTGAAAGATGTCGATATTTTCTTTCATATGAGTATGTTATATGACGTGTCTACTTGTATCTGTGCATATGTGTTAAATACACATGATGGTAAGATGAGTGAATGTGGCTGTATTCATTGGGTGGACAAAGGATAATAAGATCACAACTTTTTATTTTCTGTATTCTTAATTGTGGTTTGAAATAGGAAAAGGATTGTTTAAAAACCAAAGATTTTGGAAAGGATTGCTGACCTTTTGTAAATGCTATTTAAACAACTGTTTCTTCAAACAGTGGGGAAGTCTGCAGATGGACTAGAGCCAAGGAATGTGTACAAAAGAGGATTCTGCTGGCAATACGTAGCTGATTGGTTTGTGGAATCGTGACCCACTGTTGATGACAAAGGTTTTCTGCCTGCCAGTAACAATACACTTGGTTCAAGGTAGCTGAACAGCTTGTGGGTGTGAGTATTTGGATCACAAGTCATCTAACCTCCAGAGAGGAAGGTGCTGTTCTTTCCTCTGCAATACCAACACCTGAAGTCTGAAGTTAGCCAGTTTATTTCCCTCAACAGTTGCTTTAGACCAATAAGTCAGAGGTATTAGAAGTGCAAACCAGTCAGTCTTTGCCTCCTGCACAGAAATGGAAGTACTTGGAGAAGGAAATTTGAGGACAAGTTAAAAGGGTCATCTCAGCAAACCCTGTGGATAGGGGCCATAAGACCATAAGACATAGGAGCACAAATTAGGCCATTCAGCCCATTGAGTCTGCTCCACATTTCATTCATGGTTGCTAATTTTCTCAACTCCATTCTCCTGTTTTCTATCCGTAACCCTTGATCCCCTTGACAATCAAGAATCTATCTGTCTCAGTCTTAAATATACTCAATGAGCATTGAACTGCATTCCCAGACTTTCCTTCCATTCATGACATCCATTTTTTTTGTGTCTGTCTGTGTATGTGTATGTAAGGGGAGTTTTCTAAGGTGGTTGGAATTTTAGCCAGTAGAGCTACATATCAACAATTCATAAATGTTTCCCTGTAGTTAGAATCTAGTTATTCGTACTGAACAGTAATTCTTGTGGGCGGCACGGTGGCACAGTGGTTAGCACTGCTGCCTCGCAGCGCCAGAGACCCGGGTTCAATTCCCGCCTCAGGCGACTGACTGTGTGGAGTTTGCACGTTCTCCCCGTGTCTGCGTGGGTTTCCTCCGGGTGCTCCGGTTTCCTCCCACAGTCCAAAGATGTGCAGGTCAGGTGAATTGGCCATGCTAAATTGCCCGTAGTGTTAGGTAAGGGGTAAATGTAGGGGTATGGGTGGGTTGCGCTTCGGCGGGGCGGTGTGGACTTGTTGGGCCGAAGGGCCTGTTTCCACACTGTAAGTAATCTAAATCTAATCTAATCTAATCTTGTCAAGTGCACAAATCTGCTCCACGTTTTCTGTCAACCTTGGTCTGAAGGGCAGGTACTTTATGTACTTTTATAAAATTGTTAATTATTTAATGACTGGGAATAGAAACTCTCAATTATCAGTGCAATACCCCAGTGAGGTGTAACAATAACATTAAATCATATTAAACCACAATACACCAGCAAGATAGTTTTATTTAGTCAGGGTGAATATTCTTCTCTGAATCATCTTCATGTCTCTTTTGAAGCTTTTCCATCCCTGGGTACAACTGATAAGCAGATAACTAACTCAGCTACTGTTGATTCACACCCCCAACAATCCACATGGAGGGTAAACAAAGTCAGATTGGACTCAGAAGTTAACTCTGTTTTGCTCTCCCCAGATGCTGCCAGATCTGCTGAGTTTGTGGTTTTGTTTGTTTCAGATCTCCAGCATCTGCAGTTCTTTGTTTTATTAAATCAGCGGAGATAACCATTTCTCAAATATTGGCTTAGCCCCTGCTCAACAATTGACAGGAAACCCAATGACAAAGGTGAAGCTAGATGTAAGTTCTTTTGAATGTTGCTCATTCATTTCACTTCAGAGCTGATGTAGTACATAACAAGAGAAATAGCAATACTTACACATGTTTTTAGCCTCTAGTTTGGGACGATAAACATTTATGTTTTCTACAGGCATCCGTTACACAAAGCAAATCAGCCAAATATGGTCACTTGCTTTTGAGCTGAAATTGCATTTCGTTACTGATGGAAGAGGAAGGTTAGATAACTAGTGAGATAATTTCCCCTAATTCTCACCTGTCAGTTGTCCACAACAAGAGGTGTGTTTAGAGGGAGCATTCTATCTCTTTGGTCTGTTGTGAATTTCAGTAGGCTTTCAGATAAGTTTAAATCCAATGACAAGATAAAGGTTTATTCACACAGCATCCCAGCATGTAAATGTAACCAACACAGACATGTACAGGGTAAAGATGGGTTCAACAAAACAAAATATGCAGTTTGTTTAAACATATAGCACATAACCACTATCACATTGATAGTGAGCCTTTTCAGGTCTACACAATATTGGTCTGGATGGGTTCCCCTTTGTGTTTCATTGGAGAAGAATGAAAGTTAAAAGTCTTAGCATTTCCAGACAAATGTATGACTGGTCTGTAGAACTGAATCACTTCAAATAAAACTAACTACTCACTCTTGTGATGAAGGAGCGGTGCTCCGAAAGCTAGTGCTTCCAATTAAACCTGTTGGACTATAACCAGGTGTTGTGTGATTTTTAACTTTGTAAACCCCAGTCCATCACCGGCATCTCCAAATCATACTCACTCTTGCACTGCCTGAGTTAACCCACCTTGGTTGAGGCTGGGCTCTAACCTTTTGGCTTTAGGAATTGTCTCTCTAGTTCTATGGCTTTCCAGACTGACTGGTTCTTGGAATATTAAGTTTGTTTTCCTGAAGACAGTTTTGGTTACACAATCAATACTTCTATTGTCCACCCAGTAAGGTTTGGAAATCTAAAGCCAATGCTATGCAATGGGAAATGGATGGATGGGCTATTCACAATAGCTTATGATGAATTGGTTTCTCCACATTTCATTGTTAAGTTTCATGCTCAGAGGCAGTAGCTCTAGGAGTCCATAGATTTTGACTTGTGGCTGAACTCACAAACAGTAGATGTGAATTTTGCAGATGTCTATTCAAGGGAGGGAACAAAACCTTATATTTTAAGAAGCTTCTGAAAGCATGTTCAGACATGAGTTAATCTTTCACCTGTGCAAAAATCACAGATGGTCATCAATCCTTTAGCAGCCATTTTGGGTCAAGATAAATTGTCCATAAGTGACATTATTCATTCATTTTCTTTGAAATAAAAAGGACAATTGTCTTCATGCAACTTGGCATGTGTTGTGAGTGTGACTATTTCAATTAATACCAGCAGAAATACTGATGTGAAATCATGGCTGATCTCAAGGTCTTCCTTAATATAGTTTAACTTCCAGTTATAGAAAAGCAGAACTGATAGTCTAATGAATGACTTCTAAATAGAAGCAAAGAGGCCTCTTGTAAAATTCATGATGCAGAGTGATAATGCTCTCTCTTACTTTTGGAAAGAAGATGAGAGTGCTTAGGAAAACTCTCCTAACAAAGGTGGATTACTGAGACTGATACAATCTACACTTAAACCCTAATGGCATAATTGAAATTCTCCAACAATTCAATTAATTTCAGCACTAAATCCCTACTCACACTGTATTTGTTGCTTATTTCAGAATATTGGATAATTAATTCTTTTCAGTGTAAAAAAGGTTTTGCATGTTAGGAATTTTGTTTTATTCCTTCATTGTGTGTGTGTGTGTGTGTGTGTGTGTGTGTGCGTGTGCGTGTGTGTGTGTGAGTGTAACTGGCTGAGTCAGCATTTATTTCCCATCCATAATTGCCCTGGTGAAAGCAGTGATGAGCTGCCTTCTTTAACCACTGCAGTCCTTCTGGTATAGCTATACTGAACAGTGCCAGAAAGGGAGTTCCATGATTTTCACCCAGTGATAGTAAAGGATCACTGGTCATTTTGTTCGAAGGCTGGACAGGGAGTGGTTTGGATGGGGACATGCAGATGTTGGGCAAAAATGAGTACTGCAGATGCTGGAGAGAGTCAAGAGTGTGATGCTGGAAAAGCACAGCAGGTCAGGCAGCATCCGAGGATCAGGAAAATCAACATTTCGTCAAAAGCCCTTCATCAGGAATGAGGCTGGAAGCCTTGGGGGTGGAGAGAAAAATGGGAAGGGGATGTGCTGGGGAGAAGGTAGCTGAGAGTGCAGTAGGTGGATGGAGGTGGGGGTAAAGGTGATAGGTCGGAGGGGAGGTTGAAGCGGATCGGTGGGAAGGAAGATGGACAGATGGGGTGGGTCATGAGGACGGTGCTGAGCTAGAAGGTTGGAACTGGGGTAAGGTGGGGGAGGGAAAATAAGGAAACTGGTGAAACCATAGGGTTGAAGGGTCCCGAGGTGGAAGATGAGGCATTCTTCCTCCAGGTGTCGGGTGGTAAGGGAATGCCGATGGAGAAGGCCCAGGATCTGCATGTCCTTGGCATAGTGGGAGGGGTAGTTAAAGTGTTCAGCCATGGGGCAGTGGGGTTGATTGGTGCAGGTGTCCCGGAGATGTTCTCTGAAGCACTCTGCGAGTAGGTGTCCTGTCTCCCCAGTGTACAGGAGACCGCATCAGAAGCAACCGATCCAATAAACGCCATGTGTGGAAGCGCAGGTGAAGATTTGATGAATGTGGAAGGCTCCTTTGGGGCCTTGGACAGAGTGAGGGGGCAGGTGTGGGTGCAGGTTTTGCAATTACTGTGGTGGCTGAGGAAGGTGCCGGGTGGGGAGGGTGGGTTGTTAGGGGGCTTGGACCTGACCAGGTAGTCGTGGAGGGAATGGTCTTTCCAGCACCACACTCTTGACTCCAACATGGTGTCCCAGTGTATCTGCTGCCCTTATTCTTCTCGGTAGTAAAGATCATGAGTTTTAAAGATGTTGCTGTTGGAGACTTGATGAGTTGCAGCGATGTATATTGCTGATGATACACACTGTTGCAACTGTGTGGTTATGGTAAAGGAAGTGTATAAGTGATGCATACAATGCCAATCAAATGGGCTGCTTAACCCAGGATGTTATCAAGCTTGAGTATTGTTGGAGCTGCAGGCGAGTCGGGAATATTCCCTCACACTGCTTAGTTATGCCTTATAGAAAGTGAGCAGATATTGGAGAGTGCTGGGGGCGACCATTAATGAGAAACTGAATTGGTCCAATGATATAAATATCCAAGCTACAAGAGCAAGCCAAGCACTAGGAATTCGACATTCAGTAACTCAACCTTTCAAGTCCTCAGAGCCTGTCAAAGGCACAAGAGAGAGAGGAGTGGTGAAATATTCCCATTTGCCTGGATGAGTACAGTTCCAACAATACTCAGATAACTTGACAGAATCAGGACAAAACAGTCTGTTTGGCGCCAGATCCACCACCTTAAACGCTTATTTCCTATACCATTGATACACGGTAGCAGCAGTGTGTCCTGTCTACAAGAAACATGACAGCAACTCACCAAAGACCAGTCAACAGTAACTTCCAAACCTTCAACTCCTATCAACTAGAAGGAAAGTGGCAACAGGTGCATGGGAATACCACCACCGGCACATTCCCTCCAAGCACGACACCATCCTGACTTGGAATTTTATTGCCTTTTCTTTACTGTCACTGGTTCACCTCCCTTCCTGACAGCATTGTAGGTCTCCATGCCAAAGAAGGCAGCTTTCTCAAGGGCAATCAGGAATGGGCAATAAATGCTGGTCTAGCCAGTGAAACCCTCAATCTGTGAACAAATAATAAAAACTGCATCAAACTGACTCACTGTGAAAGTCAGGGTCCATTCTCATGTGCTGTTGCTGTAACTTCAGAAACTAGGTTGATCCAATGGGTATATTGGGACCTTCCTTTGAGCATATCTTAGCGCCTGACCCTCTGACCTGCTTCAAGCATAGCTATCATTATAAGTTTGGGACAGAGGATGGAGTTGGAGACATGACTGTAGTAAAGAGATTCTACTTTGGGAATTCTTAGACTCTAGGCATCCATTGAATCCCTGTGGGTTTGGCCCAGGGAGGCCTAGCCCAAATCACTAGTTACTCTGTTCCACTTTTGGACTTGGTTAGGATTGTGACTTGACTTTTAAAATTATGAGCAAGAACTTTCAAAGCAATTTTTCACATGGAATCCTTAGTATATGCCAGATTTGTTTCTGGTATGGGAAGGGGAGGAGAGGAGAGGAGAATTTGACCCATTGTAAAAAGATACAACCTTTGACCATGCACCTCGTACTCCAGCATGTAAGGTCTGCCTGACCCATTGTTAGTGATGTTGAAGTCTATCATGAAGAGGCTAATTAGACAGTGATCCCACCAGCACAGAAGATGTATGAGGTTGGTTGGTTCTCATTGGCCGTGTCCTAGGCACAGGACTTTTCAAGGCCATCAGTCCAGGAATTTCAGATCTGCTGAGCTTATCCAGCACTCTCTGTCTTTACTTTAAATCTCCAGCATCTGCATTATTTTTACTACAAGAACGTCAATTGTTAAGTGCACATAGCTGCTCCAGGATCAGGAGCTGAGATGCTCCGGCAGAACCCAAACTGAGTGTCAGTGAGCAGTTATTGCTGAGCAAATGCCACAATCTCAAAGATCTCTTCCATCACTTTGTTGATAATCTAAGAGTTGACATATAGAGAGGTGATCTGCTGGGTTGGATTTGTCCTCATTTTCGTGAACAGCGCGTAACTGGGCAGCATCATTTCCAGTTGATGTTCAGGTTGTTGCTGTACTAGACCGGTTTGGCCAGGTGTGCACCAAGTTCTGGAGCAGGTCTGCAAAACTATTGCAGGAATGTTGTCAGAGTCCATAGCCTTTGCAGTATCCAGTGCCTTCAATGGTTTCTATTACATGGAATGAAGTTTTGTTTTTCTGATTCCGGGGTTATAACAACAAGGCTGAGATGAATTGTCCACTTGGCACTTTTGGCTGAAGATGATGCAAATGCTCAGCCTTGTTTTTTTGCACTGATATGCTGGACTCCCCGTTGATAAAGATGGGATTGTTCACTGAGCCTCCTCCTCCTGTTTAATTGTCCAACTCTAACATGAGCTAGGTGGCAGGCCTGCTGAGCTACGATCGGAGAAGTTGATCGTGGGGTTGCTTAGCCCTGTCTATGGTCTATTACTTCCCCTGTTTGGTGTAGTCTTGCACTGTACTCAATAAGAACATAGAAATGTTAGGAACACAGGAAGGCTCTTCAGCTCCACTGGACTAGCCCAGAAACACACTATTGTCATATTGATTTATCTTCTATCATCTATTTGAAAGCTCTTCCCTCATAACTAGGATTACCAGCTCTGTTTGGGAACATCCCTGAAGGTTCAGTCCCAGGTTCCCAACTCAAACCTGCCCATGCCTCACTCTCCCACCATTGGTCTATCCTCCAGATGCACCAACGTCCTGCAACCAAAGGATGGGGAACAGACTGTTTGATTTCCAATTGGATTCATCTTGATAACCCTTTTCTGTTCCTCCGTATCACCAACTTTTTTACAGCTAAAATAATGATACTTATCAAAGAAATTGGTTTTTAAACTAAACACTATTGTGTTCAGCACCACTAAGTATTCTCCTTGGGTTTGCTCGTAGCAATGTGCTCAAGATCAGCCTTCAATTCTTGGAGGATCAGGTCAATCCTGAATGGTTGGTAAATCCTACCTGCAGCTTATTCTACAACTCTATTTTCTCCAGGGTGAAAAGGTTCCCCTTTCTTAGTCCTAACTTCCTTACCCCAAGTTCAGCAGCATGTCCACTGCAATGCCCAATGATGTATATCTGGAGGGCAGCAGATGCTGTTGGAAAGCTGCTGGATCACAAGTTTCTGTTTCCTTCCTTATTTCCATCATTTACTTAGTATAAGCATCAGGTGAAGGGCACAGTATCACCACTCACATCATCATGCAACAACCCACTGGTTAGCTCATGAAGACAGTTTACAAGGCAAGAGAGTGCTTCCTTAACACAGTATGACAACTAACAAACAGAAGATGCCAAATTTTCCTTTCAGTATTCTTTCCCAAGATATAATTCTTCCTGTGAAACCCTCCCCACCAACAAACCCCCCACCCCCTACCCCACCCCCACTCCCCCCTCCCACATCCGTTCCCCGGGCCCAAAGCTATGTATTTCAAAGATTTCTCATGACACGATTTTAACCCTTTCTTGCACAGTGCTCAACATCCAAAGCAAAGCATTATACATTTTCTTTTCTCCATAATTCAGAATTAGGGCCTAAGCAGGCCAACAAGAAAAACAGTAAACTGCTTGTTAATGATGCTTTGTAAACATACTCAGAAAGATTTGGTTGCAAGAAGGCAGAAGGTAACAAAGACGGTGTCTTGCCATGTCCAGAAAAACTCCCTACCTACAATACAGGTCTTGATAAAAGCTCCTCCTCGTACATCCTTTGCTTCCTCTAAAGTGCAATTCTGGACTACGTCGGATATTTCTGTTGACCTCAGTCTGCTGATTACAACACAGTGATGCAAAACCATTCCAAACTGCCAAATGTATTTGCAGGCTTGCGCTGTGCATCCTGGTGCCAGAAACACTACAAACTCAAAGACAACCTTAAGGAAGGCCTGAGGGAGCAATGAGAGCCTCTTAAGTTAGTCTGTAACTGGATAAGAATGAAGCTCAATGCATTACATCACAAAAGAAAATACAGTAACACTAAGGCAGTGTTTGCGATGTTTATCCAATACTCGGAGCTGCTTATAACTCAACCACATAGAGTAGGCTGCCAAAGCTACACTGATTCAGCAATTGCAATAAGTTACTGGCCAGCGATGGAATAAGACATTATATGGTAAAAACAAAACCATCTGCTTTGCATCACCCAGAATCTCATCATAAAGTGAAGTTGTAACAATGGAATGCACCTTTTAACAACTAAAACGCACACTCAGGAACAAACTACTGACTTTTGTGCAGGTTGCTACATTTTAATGCCAATGATTAATGTAGAAAAGCAAACATTTTTGATTGTTTTTCATAAATTCAGAAATAACTTAAGGACCATGGATAATTAGAAGTAATTTGAATGAGAATGTTCAGTGCACTCACAAGGCATCCTACTGTCCTTCGTTTGTAATGGATTTAGTAACATTAAAAATAATCCAAATAAAACCTCTGTCGGAATCTCAGAGCACTTGGCAGACAAATGTAGATGAATTCAGCACAATTGTCAGAGACAGTCACTTACAGCCTCATTGGAATGATTTTCAAATCAGGAGTTTCAATGCAAGTCAACAATTAACATTCAGTTTATTTGTCAAAAATGCACTGAGTATTGTTAATTTGTAAAATGTCTGAATTGACAATTCAGGCTGTAAAATATTCCACTGTCACAGAAGATAGGTACAGGACAGTTTAATATTCAGTCACTACTGATCATCATGAGTACAAAATTGACACGGATTTTACTGTCCAGCAAGCCGAGGCATCAGATCTTATGTAATAGCAGAATAACAATGGAGTGGTTAAAACTGCAGTATTTTCATTTTTTAACAAGTCTGAATGTATATTCTGTGCTGGAGCTAAAATGCAGCTCTGTGTTTGGTATTTCCACGGAACTACAAAAAAGCTGGAAACATACAGTAACAGCGAAACAAGATGGGAAGTGTGGGCAAGAATGAGGGGAGACAGACAGAGAGAGTGAGAGAGACAGAAAAGACAAATGACAAAGAGAGAGTGGTTCCATGTCTGGAATTGGCTGGGCTGCTGCTGATGTCTGCACTTTATGCTGAAGCTGTGGCCAGTATCATATGATCAGACTCAAGGATGTTCAGCAGGGAATGAGGCACAGCCTTTGAATCTGTGATTGGTTGACGTAGAGTCTGATGCCTTTTATATCACCAGGGTACCAGGGGGAAGGTGCTGAAGAGAAAAGAAAAGAAGATTTTTGGATAATCTCTTATTCCTACTGTTTTCTTTGTATGTTTCCCTTTTTTATTCTTCTGTCTTTTTTTGAAATGTTATGACTTATGCCATTTTCCTCATTTTCCTTACCTATAATAAGGCTGTCGAACCTTCCTTGACTCTTTTCCTTCCAATTGCTTTTCTTCACTCTTCTGAAGGCTGGTTTCCATTTTCCGGAGTTTCTATTAATGTGGTCAGTCACCCCGGTGGGTTTGGAGTCAGTTGCCTACAAATTAGTTCTACGTTTTCCTTGTAATGTTTCATTTCACCTTGCTTTTTCTCAGAAATATTGCCAAAGAATGGGATCTACCCTACGGTCTTGTCCCAGCTTTTAATCACCCCACACCCACATATTCTTCATCCTATGATTTCTTCATTTGTTCCTGTTCTGCCCAAAATTACCCATTTTCCCTTTATTTGCTGCTATTTACAGCAAGGAATTTTCTGTGATCATTATCTCTATTTTCACATTTGCTGCATTCAGACAACAGTTTTCTTCAGTAGGATGTGGTGGCCGGGAGTGCAGGGATTAGGGGAAATTGGAATGTCTGCTGAATTTATCCAGGAAGAATACAATCACAGAACAGAAAGCAAACTAAACAACTGAGAAAAAGAAAAATTGCAAGGGTATTGATTACTTGGTTGAAAAGCAACACTTCCCATTCCGCACCAACTCCGCCCCCCCCCAACTCAATGAAGGATAGGCAGACTCTTACCTTTCTGTTTCTCTCTTTTGAATGAATGTCCAACCACCCATACAGTTTCCTGCACTTTAGACATGCAGATGGTTCAGGGCTTGTAAGTAGAGTAATGACAGCTTATTGTCAACTCTTACTTAGAGAGGGATCAAGACTAAGAGGGAAACCAAGTAAACACGGATTAGATTGGATGAGAGATGGCAGTTTAGCTATAAAATTCAGTCCATCTCACGTTCAGTCAAAAGGACTGTAAAATGTGATTAGATAACCAAAATTATGTGACCTCAACAATAGCTTGGGGTCGGATGAATGAAAGAGAGAGTTGCATTTATATAGTGCCTTTCATAACTTTAGGGTGCCTGAAAGTACTTTATGCCAATGTAGCACTTTTGAAGTACAGTCACTGCTGCAATGTAGGAACCATGACTGCCAATTTTCACGCAGAAAGTGCTGACAAGCAACAATGTGACAATAACCAGTTGGATAATTCGTTTTGTTTTAATTAAGTGATGATTGATAAATATTGCTCTGGACACTGAGAAGACCTCCCCTGCTTTTCTTCAATATAGCCTGATGGAATATTCTCAGTCACCAGAGAGACAGGATTCAGCATCTCAACCGAAAGTCTGCACCCCTGACAGCACAACCCGCACATGACAGACAGAGAAGCTGGCCAGCCAGCACTCCCTCAGTACTGTCTCGAAATCGCCATCAATGTTAGATTTTCATGTCATAGAGCTGGCCCTTTAAAAATTGGTGCTGGTACCCAGAGGCAGACATCTGGCCCCCATTCCCAACAGATCCAAGTATTTTTTTGCCAGCAGGGGAATGGGATTAGTGCTTGAATCACACGCCAAGAAGATCCTTAAATCACATTTTGGGAGTCAGGAGTTGATGGAGTATTCATTAGCACTCTGGGAGGGCAGATAAGGTCTCTAGGTCACTGATCAGGTCGGTCATGATTTGAGACTTTTTAAATGTCCTGCTCTTTAAACTTTAAAAGGACCCAACAACTTCTAAAACACTGGGCTGAAGTCCCACACAACCTTCTAACAGAATTTTGAAGTCAGGTTTCTAACCACCTCACCGTGGCAATCACCTGCCCCTATGACCAACTATGCTCCACGACTGGGCTTGGCAAGTGCAAGTCTGTCTGCATCTGAATTCCCAGACTGAGAATTGCTTGTAGTGACATAACTTTATTCAGAGGGATCCGTTCATTGCAAACAAAAAGAATATGCTCAAACCTTGCACCTTTTTTTTGAACTACCTGATAGCTTGGGGAAACTTATGGTTCCACATTGCTTTTGCCATGGCAACACCTCAGTTAATAAGTTTTTACTTGCTGACCGATCAGCACCCTTTTCGCCTATACTTTAAATTGTTGCGATGATTTGAAATTTGGCATTCTTGTATTTGGCCTGAGGAGTACAAAAACATATCTCTCTTTTCAGCAATGTTCTAAGCTCCATATTAACAAGCAACTATGAAGAGAGGCCTTTAAAATGATGAAGTGATTTGATGGATTAGATATAGTGTAGATCATTCTATTTGTGGGCAAGAAAATGATTGAGGTCATGAATATAAGATAACCATTGTAAATCAACCAAACAATTTGGGAGAGGTTGCTTTGACCAGTGAATTGTTGTAACATGGGCCTTCTACCAGATGAAATGTTTGAGGCAAACAGCACAAATGTTTTTAAGGAGAAGTTACATCAACATGTATGTGAGTAAGAAATAGATAGAGTCATGGATGGAATTGGATGAAGAGATTTGACAGAAGGCTCACTAGAAGCACAAACCAGTTGGAATGAATGGCCTGTTTCTAAGTTTCCATATAAAGCCCTTCACAAATACACACAAAAAAGTTTGTGCGAAGATTTGTAGCTCGGGTGCTCGTTGTTGTGGTTCTGTTCGCCGAGCTGGAAGTTTTTGTTGCAAACGTTTCGTCCCCTGGCTAGGCGACATCATCAGTGCTTGGGATCCTCCTGCGAAGCACTTCTTTGATGTTTCCTCCGGTGTTTATAGTGGTCTGTCCCTGCCGCTTCCGGTAATCCATAGAATCTGCGGGTGATGTTGCTTTCCGTTTTCAAAGCACAACAACTACTTGCAGATACCAACACCTACCAAATGAAGGAATTTGACCCCACACCACAACTCACCAATAGGATAAATAACACACTAAGGAATCTACAAAAAAACGGACAGATAACCAGAGCTGACCTACAAAGAATGAAACCGGAAAGCAACAACACCCCCAGATTCTATGGATTACCTAAAGTACACAAACCAGACATCCTACTCAGACCCATAGTATCACTGCCAGGGACACCATCATACAAACTGGCCAAAGAACTACAACAGAAACTGAAACACCTGGTCAGTGGATCCAAACACTCTATACAATTAACACAGGAATTCTTGGACATCATCAGAAATATACACATAGACAAAGAAGAAACCATGATATCATTCGACGTGACGGCACTGTTCACTTCGATTGACAAAACCCTAGCCAGAGAAACAATAGCTAACCTACTGGACATACAGAACAGAAAACAGGACGCTGAACCTATCAACAAAGATGGCATACTTAAACTACTGGACTTGTGCCTCACAACACACTTCACATTCAACAACCAGATATACGAACAAATCAACGGAACATCCATGGGATCACCAATCTCGGGACTCATAACAGAGGCAGTTATGCAAAGGTTAGAACAAACAGTCCTACCACAAATTCAACCCAAACTCTGGGTCAGATATGTCGATGACACGTTTGTAATCATTAAAAACACGGAAATAGAAAAAACACACCGGATCATCAATGCCACACTTACAGGAATCCGATTCACGAGAGAAGAAGAAAAGGATAGCCAACTCCCATTCCTAGACGTGATGGTACAGAGAACACCGAACGGAGAATTCACTACAAGGGTATACAGGAAAGCCACACACACAGACCAAGTCCTAAACTATGAAAGTAACCACCCCAACACACACAAACGAAGCTGCATCAGGACACTATTCAAAAGGGCCACAACACACTGCAGTACACCAGAACTGCAAAAAGAAGAGGAACACCTATACAAGGTATTCGCCAAAAACGGATACCCGCGCAACTTCATCAACAGATGCCTAAGGGAAAGACCACGGAACGAGGACATACCACAACCAAAAGGACTAGCCACACTACCATACATCAGGAGCATCTCGGAACTGACAGCCAGACTACTACGACCCCTAGGACTCATAACGGCACACAAACCAACAGCCACGCTCAGACAACAACTCACCAGAACGAAGGACCCGATACCCAACATGAGCAAGACGAATGTAGTGTACAAAATACCATGCAAGGACTGCACTAAACACTATATAGGACAAACAGGAAGACAGCTAACAATCCGCATACATGAACATCAACTAGCCACGAAACGACACGACCAGCTATCTTTAGTAGCCACACACGCAGACAACAAGCAACATGAATTTGATTGGGACAACACTGCTATCATAGGGCAAGCCAGACAGAGAACAGCCAGGGAATTCCTAGAGGCATGGCATTCATCCACAAACTCCATCAATAAACACATCGACCTGGACCCAATATACCAACCACTACAGCGGACAGCTGAAACTGACAACCGGAAGCGGCAGGGATAGACCACTATAAACACCGGAGGAAACATCAAAGACGCACTTCGCAGGAGGCTCCCAAGCACTGATGATGTCACCTAGCCAGGGGACGAAACGTTTGCAACAAAAACTTCCAGCTCGGCGAACAGAACCACAACAACACACAAAAAAAAAATGACTGAGGAAGGGATTAGAAATCACAACTCAAAGTTTGGTTCAGCACATTCATTTTGAATGTAGTTTTCAAGGTGGAGGAATAGGCAGAGGACTGGTATAAAAGGGGAATTGGTCCAGAGGTTAGAAGTGAGGCACATTAAGGCTCACCCACCATTAGCAGATAAAAGGAGGGATTGGAGTTGTTCAGAAGGATGGAGGATTGGGAGGGGGTATATGAGAAAAAGGGCGGCAAGTTGAGGTGGAAATGGAGATTTTCTTGGGAATACAGTGGGAGACATGGAGTCAATATACAGCAAAATGAAATGAATTGATTTGAATTAGCTTTATTGTCACATGTACTCGAATCAATACAGTGAAAATTTTACAAGTTGCCACATACGGCACCATCTTCAGTACAAGATGCCTAGGTACAGATATTTAAGTATCTGGTGTAAAATAGAAAAAATAATAAACAAATAGTCGAGCATAAGAAATAAGAAATAATAAATAAAAACATACAGTTTACAGCCCTTCTACCCCAGCGTGTGCCGGCACCCAGCTTCCAGACCACACTCCCTCCATGTTGGCCTTTCACCCTCAAGGCCTCACCTCCAGTCCACAAGGGGACCTCAGCAGATTTAGTTTTGGATGAGTTTGAATTTTCAATGGGAAAAGAACAGGAAGCCACAGGCAGCACTAGAATAATCGAGTGAAGAGCCAATGAGGGAGCATACACAGTTTGTCATCAGCAAAGTAGTGGAGGTGGGGGTGAAGGGAGGTAATGTGACAGAGCTAGATGTCTCTGTGATGGAATGGAGGTGGAATTTAAAGCTCATATTAGAGACCAGCAATTAAACCTGCCATTCTCCTGATAACTCCATATCACAAGATGCATGAACAACCAGAATTGAGGTTTATCATTACAAGGAAAGGCTGAAAGAGGATGAGGCAAACTCATATACAGCATAAACTCTGGCTGGATTGAAAAGCCTGTTTTGATATATAATTCTGCTGAGCGTACATTCATATGAAAACTTGCTGGTAAAACAAAGGATGGAAATATACTTGAATACTATAAATAAAACATACAGAGAGAGAGAGACAGAGAGGCAGAGAGACAAAGAAAGAGACAGGGACAGTAAGAGAGAGAGAGAGAGAGGGAGTGGAGATGAGAAACCAGGTAGGCTAAAATTGAAATATAAATATTTTTAAAAATTAAATTTGGAATAAAAATATCAATTATGAGCAACACACAACTGGTTCACCAGCTTAATTGTGAGTTAAAATGTGAAATGGAACCCACCCCTAGGACTGTTGCATTTTCAGCTCTCCCAGTAATTTTCATTTAACTTTCTTATTCACATATCAACCAAATGATTATTAAATACTTTCTAGCACTTAGTAGTAAAGTCAACCAGCCCATGAAGACAGAATTAATTACAACAAATTAAAGACACAAAGACAATGGATGTGATCGAGAGAGACAGACCCAGCAAAAAGCATGTAACTGGGATGATAATGGATTGGTTTTGCAATGGAAGCAGACTTGAGGTTGGAGGCTGATGTACCAGCACTTTCTCGGTCTTGGCTATTCTGTCAGTCTGGCACCGTGTTCATGCCTGGGGCCTATAGTCAGGGGGGCAGCAGCTGGTGGGGAATGGCTCTCCAGCCGCCAGTGCTGGGTGGCCCAATAGGCCAAATATGTTGCCAACTGAGGGAACTCTGCACAATTTGTCAGGATTTCCAGATGGTGGTTTGGCCTCCTAATGTAGCTGAGCCCTGTAGCAGGAATCTAAGAAGCTGGCAGCCTGCCAGCAACAGGCTGTTGGGGGCTGGGGCGCAAGGAGAGGGCTTAGTGAGTGCACAGGAGTATCTGTAAAGCAGTCCAGCATGGATTCACTGGGACAGAGATAGGGCCACAAGTCATTCTGTCCAGGGGATCCAGCTCTGCAATGATGGGCTGCAAGCTGTGGCCACAGTTTAGTATGGTCAATTCTTCAAAAGGCATCTCTATATTGTGGCACTGTCACAAGCAGCAACCTGCCTAAGGAGCACCCACCTCTCCCAGTGAGGGCTACTGAGGCTCCAGAGCCGACAGACCTTAGAGGCATCAACGCCTTTGGGAAATTCAACTAATCGTGATATACACTGAGACACACACACACACACACACACACAGGGAGGGAGCGGAAAGGATTGAGAGAAACACATAGAAAAGAGTATGGGAGAGATAAATACATAGACAGATGTAAAAACACACATCCACATAAGATGACACCAAAATTAGAGGTGTAGTGGACAGCGAAGAGGGTTACCTCAGATTACAACAGGATCTGGATCAGATGGGTCAATGGGCTGAGAAGTGGCAGATGGGGTTTAATTCACATAAATGTGAGGTGCTGCATTTTGGGAAAGCAAATCTTAGCAGAACTTATATACTTAATAGTAAGGTCCTAGGGGGTGTTGCTGAACAAAGAGACCTTGGAGTGCAGGTTCATAGCTCCTTGAAAGTGGAGTCGCAGGTAGATAGGATAGTTAGGAAGGCGTTTGGTATGCTTTCCTTTATTGGTCAGACTACTGAGTACAGGAGTTGGGAGGTCATGTTGCGGCTGTACAGGACATTGGTTAGGCCACTGTTAGAATATTGCGTGCAAATCTGGTTTCCTTCCTATCGGAAAGATGTTGTGAAACTTGAAAGGGTTCAGAAAAGATTTACAAGGATGTTGCCAGGGTTGGAGGATCTGAGCTACAGGGAGAGGCTGAACAGGCTGGGGCTGTTTTCCCTGGAGCGTCGGAGGCTGAGGGGTGACCTTATCGAGGTTTACAAAATTATGAGGGGCATGGATAGGATAAATAGACAAAGTCTTTTCCCTGGGGCCGGGGAGTCCAGAACTAGAGGGCGTAGGTTTAGGGTGAGAGGGGAAAGGTATATAAGAGACCTAAGGGGCAACGTTTTCACGCAGAGGGTGGTACGTGTAAGGAATGAACTGCCAGAGGATGTGGTGGAGGCTGGTACAATTGCAACATCTAAGAGGCATTTGGATGGGTATATGAATAGGAAGGGTTTGGAAGGATATGGGCCGGGTGCTGACAGGTGGAACTAGATTGGGTTGGGATATCTGGTCGGCATGGACAGGTTGCACCGACGGGTCTGTTTCCATGCTGTACATCTTTATGACTCTATGAACAGTGTAACTGAAATACAGACAGAGTATGCAAGCACACATAGGGATAGAGAGTGGTGTATACAGTGCATTTAACTAAATGCACTGGATAGTGAATTGGGGGAGGCAGATTCCTAGCCTGTTGTAGAACCTTGCTGCTTGATTTTCAGATGTCAGTGAGAGGCGTAGCTGTTATTTTAGTTGCACGGGTATTAATTGCAATGGATAAGCCTCTGTCCAGGATTATGCTGTGGCCTAAGTAGTGACTGCCAACAAAATGTTGTTTGTGCTGTGCTCTAGAGATTAATTTTCAATTTTTGGAAACTCCAGGGTCAACGTTGGAAAACTGGCAACCCCAGCACAAGGGATTAAGCTGAGTGCTCTTGACAATGATGCAGCGAAAAAAAATGACAATGTGTTGAAGTGCCTATTTCTATACAATTTCTCATCAGTTTTATATAAAGTCCCCTGTAGTTGTTGGGGTGGGGAAGGAGGCAGGGTTGTAAGGAGAAGCAGTGGTTGAGTAGGTGGGCTTTAAAACTTAGCTCAGGCACTGGGGTTTCCTAAGGTGTTTAGATCAGTCAGAGTTCCTCTTCTCAGTGACTCCTGTCTGAAAATGCACAAGTGTAAAGGGTAACTCCAGGGGAGAAGCCGAGAGTTTTTCAAAGGTAAAGATTTGTTTCCTGCACATAGCTGCAAGCGATGTTCAGGAGAAAAATCCATTGCTTTTAAGAAATGTGAGGTTTCTCAATTTCCTTTGTCAAAAATATTTGAGTTGGTGGAAAATGCAATTGTCAAAAGGTGATGAGTCATCTCACCAAGGACTGGAAACTCCACCAGCTTTCCGATTGGTGGAGAAAAATGGTGCCTGTTGATGGGTGACCAATGGCAAGAGACAAAGTGATTGGAGGTAGACAATCTTGTGTGTACATCCAATGAGAGTTGGGAAATGCCACCGCGGAGCAACTTATGCTTGAAAGGGTGTTTTCAGTCCGACTCTGCACCCCCTTAATAGATTGGGGGAACGGCTGGGTAAGAATCAAAGACTTTTGACCTGACGGGGCTGCTGTGACTTCTCATCACTAACAGTGATAATTTGTGTGCACTACCAAAATCATCCTGTGACAGGAGGGTGATTTGTGCCACATGGCATCCAGAGGGAGAGAGAGTGGCAGTTTGAAGAGGAATGATACTTCAAGCCTCTGGGTAATGCTTATGCCAAAGCAGCTGTCAGGATGATGTCGGGCCCTGCTGGAACAGTCATGTGAATGCAACAGATTCTGTACAAATGTTAATTTAAAAATGTGTCTTCCAGCCTCAAAAGATGGGGAGTTTTCCTTGCTATGGGTGAAGCAGCGTGCCCTCCAAGCATGAAGATGTTAGTAGGCATTATTCAATCCAACACACTTCACAGCCCGATGTCAAAATGCTTTAAGCACTTCGCAAATTGTGCCTTTGGAGGGGAGGATGCAGGCTTTAATTAGAAGACAGGATTTCAAGAGCTGGGTTACAAATCACACAAACCATCAATTCTTTTGACGACACAAATTGCCTATTATTGCCAAATGGAGTGGGATTAATAAAATGACCATTCTTCTCAGTGCAGCTGTTTATAGTAATTATGAAAGTTTAAACTGGACAGGACAGATGCCTTTAATGTGTTGAGTAAACTTTATTTATACTGGCCATCAATGACTTCCTGAAATCTGACTGGCTGACAAGTGTGAGTTATTGGTTTAAAGTGCTGCACTGTAAGAAGCTTTCATTTACATCCCCCAACCCCCCACCACCAAACTAGACACTTCCAAACAACACCAAATCACAGAGAGAAGGAAAAGACTGAACTCTCAAGCAACCACCTTGAACAGCTAAGCTTGCTGCATTTGAAGGTAACAGCCTGTACAATTTTATCTCCAAACCATGAAACAAGAATATGGAGATGTTTAAGATGATATAGAATGGATTCACATGGATGATACCAGCAATGAGGCCTTCGACTCATCAGGAAAAGCAAAGCATGGATCCTATTCCCCAGATGGCCAGAGTTTAGGTCTTTTGAGAAATCAAGCAAAACCACGAGAAGCAGAAAATCAATCTTGATTTGTACTAAATGTTGGAGCAGGTTCGTGAGGTCAACTGCTTTACTTCGGCTCTTAATTTTTATGTGTTTATGTTCCAGAAAAGAGGGCTGAAGGCTAACTCAGGAGAAGCCTTTAAGTTCGTAAAAATGTTTGATAGTCAGACAGAGAGGATGTTTCCACTTACAGGGGAGATGAAAACTTGAAGAAATGAATATGTGATCATCATCAATAATGAGGAATTCAGGGAGATGTCTTCCACACCTGTCAGCCGGCGGTATTTTAGGAATTAAGTTGTAAATAAGGTTTAAAGACTTCTGTCTCATTCAGTTGAAGTGAACAACACAGATGAACCTAAAGAGAAACATAAATATATGAGGGAGAAGGGAGAGAATGGCATGTTGCTGTGGTGATGGAGAACACTGGAGGAATTTCACATGGAACAGAAACATCAGCAAACATTGGGCTGAATGATCTACTTCAATGTGGTAGAATGGAGTTACTCTGTGTCACATTGACTCTAGCCAGGAAAACATCACAGGATCACTAAACATTTAGTTATAATGTAACAGCCCCATCTCCATCACAAATGCTGCAAGCCCTGTCCCTCCCTACCCAAGCAGCTACATTTCCTTCAATGAAAAATGTAACTCGTCAGGTCAATTCTCATGACAGCTATGAATTCTGTTGGACATTACAGTCTTGAGTCCAAATGTGTGGCACTGGAAAAGCACAACAGATCAGACAGCATTCAAGGAGCAGGAGAGTCAACATTTTGGGCATTAATCCTTCATCAGGAATGAAGGGCTTATGCCCAAAACGTCGATTCTTCTGCTCCTTAGATGCTGCCTGACCTGCTGTGCTTTTCTAGCACCACACTTTTGGACTCTGATCTCCAGCATCTACAGTCCTCACGTCTCCGAGCCTTTTACAGCCTTGAGCTCAACTCTTCACTTGTGACCCACCCCAATGGTAACAATAGTGTGAAGGGTGTCAATGAGATTGAAAATACGACAGATATGGAGATCACAAATAAAAATGGAAACTGCTGGAGAAAATCAGCAGCTCCAACAACACTTGTAGAGAGAGAAACATGGTTAATGTTTTGAGTCTGGTATGACTCTTCTTGAGAACGTCAATTAGAATGTGACTAGCACTTTCCTTTAAGTTTAGCCAGGAAAATAGAAACTTAGATCTACATTTACAAAACGTTCACTTCAATGGTCTTAAAAGAAGCTTTTACCCAATCATTAGATGGTTCCAATGATTTATTAGCTTACTAAGAAGCAAAGAATGGAGACAGCACAGGAGGCTATTCAGCCTGTTATGCCTGTGTAAGTACTCAGTGAGAGATACTCAACTAATCTCAATTGCTTGCTTCTTCCTCATTGTCCTGCAAATGTCATAGTCATAGCGATATAGAAACAGTCTCTTCAGTCCAACTAGTCCTATTCCAACCAGATATCCTAACCTAAATCTAGTCCTATTTGCCAACATTTGACCCATCTCCCTCTAAACCCTTCCTATTCATATACCCATCCAGATGCCTTTTAAATGTTGTCATTGTACCAGACTCTACCACTTCCTCTGGCAGCTCGTTCCATCAACGCATACCCTCTACCTGAAAATGTTGCCCGTTGGGTCCCTCTTATATCTTTCTCCTCTCACCTTAAACCTATGCCAGCTAGCTTTGGACTCCCCCACCCCAGGGAAAAGATCTTACCTATTTATCCTACACATGCCCCTCAATATTTTATAAACCTCTTTCGGGTCACCTATCAGCCTCTGATGCTCAAGGGAAAATAACCCCAACCTGTTCAGCCTCTCCCTATAACTCAAATCCTCCAAACCTGGCAACATCTTCAGAAATCTTTTCTGAACCATTTCAAGTTTTACAACATCCTTCCTATAAGAGGAAGACCAGAATTGCACACAATACACCAAAAGTGGCCGAACCAATGTCCTGTACAGCTGCAATATGACCTCCCAACTCCTATAAAGGAAAGCATACCAAACATCTTCTTCACTATCCTATCTACCTGCAACTCTACTTTCAAGGAGCTATGAACCTGCACTCCACAGTTTTTTTGTTCAGCAACACTCCCAGGACTTTACCATTAAATGTATAAGTCCTGCTAAGATTTGTTTTCCCAAAATGCAGCACCTCGCATTTATCTAAATTAAATTCCATCTGCCACTCCTCAGCCCATTGGCTCATCTAATCAAGATCCCGTTGTAATCCGAGGTAACCTTTCTCACTGTCCACTACACCTCAAATTTTGGTGTCATCAGCAAACTTACGAACCATTCCACCTGTGGTCACATCCAAGTCATTTACATAAATGACGAAAAGCAGTAGACCCAGCACCAATGCTTGTGGCACACCAATGGTCACAGGCCTCTATCTAAAAGGAAACCCTCCACCACCACCAACCTCTGTCTTGTACCTTCAAGCCAGCTCTGTTACAAATAGCTAGTTCTCTCTGTATTCTCTCTGTGTAACCTAACTTTGCTAATCAGTCTACCAGGAACCTTGTTGAACACCTTACTGAAGTCGATATAGAGCACATCCAGTGCTCTGGTGGATGGAAACAAAGATAATGAGATAAAGATGGAAGCTATGCTCTTCATGTTGAATAATGGACTTGATGAATTAGACATGGGTGGGACAGATTTGGATATTTCATGATATAAGGTGGAACTGACTGGGTGAATTCAAATATAGGGCTAAAATGGCCTTTTCTGGACCTTTAATTTTTTTTCCCATTGTAGATCAACACGAGGCATGTCACAGGAGATGGCCATATGTCTCCTTCTCTACTGAATTAACTGGACCCATGCAAAGGACCTTAGAAAATCAAATGACAATGGGTCAGATGAAAACTGCCATCACAGGCAAGTGGAAAGCAATAGAAATGTGGACAAAGAAGCCTGATGACGGAAAAGGGTAACACTCAAAGAAAAATAGAAAATACTAGAAATACACAGCATCTCATCACTTTACAGCAATCTGTAAAATCATAAAGCAATGCAGCAACTCCTTATTACTGCACTGACCTATCTCTATAGAGGGCTCAAAACTGAGCAGGGTGACAAGTAAGAAAGATGAATGAAGGGATACACAAATGAGGCAGGATTGAATTGGGCTGCTCTTCTGCTATCATCAGATCCGTATGTATTCATTACAGATAATGCGATGTGATAAACCATAGGTGAATGGAACCAACCACTGTCTGCTCCTAACTAAAATTACCCAATCTACCAAACATGATAAAGAAAGAAAGAAGAGCTTGCACTTATACATGACTTTCCATGACCTCCAGATGTCTCAAAACACTTTACAACCAATGAAGTGTAATCACCGTTATAGCAAGGGTGGGATGGAATGCAGCAGCCACTAACCAGAACTGAGACATACAACCAGAAAAACCTCTTTAAAATAGCGCCACTTGATTTTTTACACCCACCTAAGAGAGCCCAGGAGGCATTAATTTACCATCTTGACTGACAGGACAATGCTCCTGTCAAACTGCACTGCATTGTTAGCCTAGATTTTGTGCTCAAATCTTTGGAGTGGGACTTCAACTCACAACTTTCTGAATCAGATGTGACAGTGCTACCCACTGATCACTATAAACTGAGACCCCAATATCTTCACAGGCACGTTCATGCAAACACCAGAGCTTTATCTCTTCATGATTTGCAACGGTTATTCTGGCACATTCCTAAGATTAGTTTTGCAAGGTGAAGGAAATAAAGGTCACTATCAGGGCTTGTCTTCCATTGGAGAAATGAAAACGAAAGTAAATGCCCGAGGGGTGACTTTCATAACCTCATCATTGGACTTGGATCCTGATTTATTTTTAAATGTTGGCAGTATTATTGGTCAAAATGCACCTCAGAGCTCTGTCTCTCTGACAGTGAGAGCTGAATGGGCTGTGTGGAAGTGAGGAAATCTTTCCTCTTATCCTTCACACTTGTTCCTGCAGCATATTGCAGGAGACTTAGAAGCCGGGAGAGGAGAGGCAAGTGGCAGTATTGGGGCTGTCTGAGGGGACCTGTTGACAGATAACTGTATTTTGAAAAGGTGTGAACAGCTCCTTGAACAGCCTGAAATAGTCTCCCTATCGTTTTCATCCCACTTTTATTTTGGCCAAGAAATGAACTGGCGCTCTGCCTGTTTAACATGCATAAAATAGGCACCTTTGTAACTAATACTTTTGGTAACAGCAAATGGTTAGCGCCATTTGTCCAATAAGCATAAACAAGGAAAGGGTAAGTGGTGGGAATAAATATATACATAAATAAATATCACACGTTACATACATATTTCAGGACAATTTACAGTCCTTATGTACAAGTGCATGGTGTGAATTTTCCTGAGGTTTACAACATTAATAACAGTAAGTCCAACTGAGATACCGACAAACCAAAGCTTGGCGAATGAATTAAAGATGTCTATGAGGGACTCATGTTGGTTTTAGACTAGTACTTGTGGCCTGTGGTGACCCAAAACCTACTGAGAATCATAGCACATCTGGAATGCATGCCTGACTATATGCCTTCTCTGCATTTAATGTTCGGCCGTCATTCCTTTTAGCCTCAAGTACATTCTCTTCTCTGGGATCTATATTCATTTTATTTTAAATCCTGGGCATGGAGTTTGAAGAGGTTAAGGCAAGGTTTACAAAAGGGAATTTAGGACAGAAGACACAAAGCGTTTTTACAGGGAAGACCCACACCTGGAGCAAATCGCCTGGAAAAGTGTTTGAGGAATAACAATTCACAGGCATAAGAGCAGTAAGAGGAGATGAGGGTCATTTTGGAAGTGTTCATTATACAAACCATAGGGCACCCTTTGTCTGATTTGGTAACAGTGACGTATGTACAAGTACCAAAGGGGAGGTTTTTATTATCAGAAGCTGATATTCAACACGTCTGCTTTGTTTTTTGGAATCATTTCCAAGTGTTCCTAATGAATGGCATTGAATTGTTTTTTAAGTCATTTACCTGGCCCCTCAGTACTGTAACGAGGTAGAGGTTACCCAGGTAGACAAAGAAGAAAGATGGACAAATGGATTGGCGTTTGGGGCACTCATAGATTGACATATTCTTTACCACCATCAAATCTAATTGTGCTGAAACAATGGCATAAATGAGAGATGATTGGCACTGACCATGCCTGCTCAAAGTGGCCCAATCAAATAGAAATGTTAAAGACAGAAAGAAAGAAATTGTGTTAAATATCAGCTGAGATGATCTGCAGATATTACAAAACACTGAGGAACCAATGAAGTAGTTTGATGAAATGTAGTCACGGTTGTATTAGGGGAAGTGCAACCAATACATTGTAACCTTCTCTCCTACAGACACCAGTTCAAGCTGGGGTACAATACCAGCACCATAGGGCTGAAATAATAAGCGATGAATATTCAGAGAGAGACATCACCATTGTTTGCTTGGGTAACACAGCACACAAGCCTGGATTCAGTCCTGGGCTGTTCTTTGCCTGTAGAACTCTCTACGATGCGCTTACCCCAAAGATATCAGAGAAGCCTTTTTTTTGCAAAACCACAGAATTGGTACAGTATAGAAGGTGGCCATTTGGCTCAGGATGCCTGCACTGGCTCTGTGAATGAACAACTTCCTTGCAGCCTTTCCCCTGCCTTCATTCTGTTACCATGCACATTGTTCATTTTCAAATATTTCTCCCATGACCTTTCAGATGGATCAGTTGAACCTGCCTCCACATGCTTTCAGTCCTTAACCACCATTCAAGACCTGCTGAAAATGTTTTTGCTCATGCTGCTTCTACTTTTTTTTTCAATGATATTAAGTGAGCGCCGTCTTATTCCTGATGCTGAGATCAGCAAGTGAGATCAGCTCCTCACTATCTAATGTACCCAGAACCTTCGTGATTCTGAACACCCCTACCAGATGTTTGAGTTTTCTTCCTTCAAAGGAAAACAATCCTAAAACAGTTCTACAATCTGCCTTCACAACGCAGCTTTGTCATCCCTGGCACCATTCTCATAATATTTTTCTACATTCTCTCCTTTGCTCTTACAGCCTTCCCAAAGTATGGCAGCCAGAAATAGATACAAATTTCCAGCTGAGGCCAAACAAGTTCAACGCAACCTCCAAAGTTTCTGCCCAATGAGTACCTACATTACTGTTGTGATGAGTCAATATGCAGAAGTCACACCTTTCAGAGAATGGGCAGAGTATCCAGAGAGAAGATGAGGGGCATTTGCTTCATGTAGTTGTCATCACCTGGAACGCACTGTCTGAAAGGGAGGTCGAAGCAAATTTAAGAGCAACTGTTAAAAAGGGAATTGGATACATACTTGAAAAGGAAACATTTGCAGCGATATGGGAGAGAATGTGTCAGTCAGAATAATTATCATTGACCGTGAAGCGCTGTATGATATCCTGATGTTTTAAAAGGCACTACATAAATGCAACTTCTCGTCTTGCACAAGCAATAAAAAAAAGGCAAATTAAGCTATTACACATAAGTTAATACAACTGAATCTGAAAACTCAGCTCATTACTTTCCCATACAAGGACAAAAGCAACTAAGTTTATTTCGATAGGTGATTTAAAAAAAACAGCATTAACTCATGTTGTACCCTTTTACCAGAATCAAATAATTCCCATTTAGTATGAATCAGCTTGGCTCAATTTTTAGCAGACCTGCCACAGAATCAGGCTCTTGAGGGTTCAAGTCAGCTTTGAATGCACTTTCTCAGCTTGTGACATCAATGCAATAACGAGAGACTGTTGATGGAGGTGTCGACTTTCAGATGAGGCTTCAAACTGAGCTCATTTGAGGAGTATGTAAAAGGGTCTCATGGTACTATTTGAAGTGGAGCACAGAGTTCTTCTCAAATCCTGGCAAAGACTCTGCTTTCAAATAAGGCCACCTGAACAGATTAACCTGCTTGTTTGCCGGAACACTGCTGTATACAGTATTTGCCAAAAATAACAAGAACCACGGCGTTTCAGAGTCTTTGCTTATACGTTTAGTACTCAGAAGACTTATGCAAACTGCAATAAGGCACAGTGTAAATGTATGTCTGTCTTGCTTCCCCAGCAGTGAGTGCAATCTGGACCATAGACTTCTCTGAGCCTTAAATCCAATGGCAGGAGGCAGGTATCTAACGTAATTTATTCTCAAGTTTGGAATTTGACTAGTAGCATACAGGTTTTAATCTATGTGTATGAGGGAAGTTAATAATTAACTTTTCAGTCTATCTGGGCTGATGATTTTAAACCAGTATATGTCAGAGTAACCAGGGTCCTTTTGGGGTGATAATGTGAGCCTGTCTGTATTGTGAGAACTTTATGATTGAACAGAACAAATACTGAAAGCATTAGATAGTGTGCTTTTAGTTTCAAAGAATCAAGTGATCTTTGCTTCAGAAAAAAAACATCGATTGGAAAGCATTTGTTTCAGTTCAGTGGTGGCCTACCTGGGATTCGATGTAAGAACAATTACACCTGGAGAAGGGGAATAGTTATGAACAGCCAAGTACTAAGTTACCTCAGTGTAAGGGTTTTAGACTTAAAGTTCCAAACTAAAGTATTTGGTTGGAACCCTGTAGGGTTTATTTGAAGCTAAGAAAGTGTAAGCTCATTTGTGGATTAATGAAGGAAGAGGCTATCAGGCTCTGAAGATATGAAATTGAAAACAACAGCTAAGTCAAACCTATAGCTGTGATAGAGAAAGAAACTGTCTTTGGCTTTAAAAACTCCAGTGATGGAGTTGGAATAAGTGTGTTTCAAAATTTTTCAAATTGTGTTGTACGTAAATAACTTGGTTGATTCCATTTTATCTTAATTTCTTTTGTATAATAATCTTTTGTTTTGTTATTAATGCCAAAGCTGCAATGTTGTTTTCTTAGGTTTCGGTGACTAACCACCACGTTGAAGAAAAAAAATCTATAAGCTAGATTTCAGTTTGGGATTTGACTTGTCAGACTCATAACACCAGCACTTCATCCAAGTTGTCACTCTTCAACTTAGACAATGAAATGTTGGGCTAGCTATTTGATTATGAAAGGCTTCCTGGTTCAGTCCTATTTTGTCCTCATGCTATCACATGAATTTTGTTTTTGCACCCGGCATTATTCATTAGGAACAGGAAACATCAGCTGGGAAAGAGTGGTGCTGCAGTTGTTGATTCCTAAGTTGTTGCACCACCCCTCTGCTGGAATATGGCTAGAACAACCAGGGGTTGGAACACAATTCTGAACTGTAGCCAGCATTGGGATCACTAGGGTGTCTGTAATTGCATTTTTAAACAAACTAGCAAGGTTCAAATGCAGAATGAAGGTCAATGAACCAAATGTGTTTATCAGCTTGTGGTTGAAGGCTCTATTAAAAATATAAACAAGATTTTTTTTGTTTAGTATAGTTTAGGATTAATACATTCCTCATTTCATCTTTCAATCCCTTATTGATTGCAAAAGAAAAGTTGAACTTGGTCACAAATACCCAGATTAATAACCACCAAAAAATCTAATTTGCTCAGCATTTCACACCATTGAACAGTGTTTTCTTTCCCACAAATGCAGCACAAATATATCAATAAGACGCATTAACCCTTTCTTTTCTGTTTATGTATGAGCTAATGGTTCTGAAAGGCTCAGTGTTGGAGACTGCATTACACCTCACCCAATCTGATGATGGAGACAGATTTGAGTGGGGAAATCAGGAGACCTGCTCTGGATCTCAAAGGAGACAGGTTGTCATCTGTGTCTCTCAGTTGTATGAGTAACAATATCTAGCCAGCTACTGTCATTTGTACCTGATTGCTATCACGCAATGAACTTGGTAAGACAAGGAGAGAGCCCTCTTGTGGTGTAGTGATAGAGTCCCTAACCCTGGACTGGAAATCCTGGGCTCAAGACCCACCTGCTCCAGAGGTGTGTAATAACATCTTCTGAACAGATTGATTAGAAAACTAGGTTAAAATAAAAAAAGACTTCTATCTAGGGCCCTCTTGTGGCACAGTGGTAAAGTCCCTATTCTGGACCAGGAGGCCCAGGTTCAAGTCATACTTGCTGCAGAGATGTGTAATAACATCTTCGAATAGGTTGACTAGAAAAATAGGTTAAGACCTCTTCTACCCACAAATTCCACACTGTTCTGCTCCAGCTTTGGTGCAGTTTATTCTTTACAACTGATTGTCTCTGTTAGCTGGCGAAACACTGGCAGCTTTGTGTAGCGCCAGACTCCTTCAATGAAACATGAGTTTTAAAAGGTTGATAGGTACCGGGTAAGGTGTGATACTTTTGAAGAGGACATTCCACTAACGAGTGCCACTTTTAAATGGAGGCTCCCAGTGACGATTCAGACTTTCAAGACAACATTTCCAGAGAAAAGCGGCGCTTGCAATGAGGACGTAACTAGTGTCATCGTTAATATTGTTGTTTATGGAAGGGGGATGTATGCAAATTGGTTGCTATGTTCCCGATATCACAATAGTGACTTTATTGGGCAAATCAAACTAGCCAAACAAACCAGAATCAAAGGTCGTCAAGAAGAAAGGTAGCTGGATCATGGGCTACCTTCAAAAGTGAGGTACTTTGGGATCAGTCAGTGTATACACCGTTAAAAGAGAAAGTTAGGGCAAACAAAGCCAGGTTGACAAAGGAGAAAAAAAAACAACATAAAGAAGATGGGAAAGATACCAAGATCAACAAAGGGCCACAAGGCAGCTTAAAAGAGCTAATATAAAGGATTCTAAAAGGAAACTTGCCTGGGATTTTAAAATCACCAAGAAGAAATACAGGTGAAATGGGTGGTCAGGAACAATGTTGGCTCACTAAAGACTAAAAGTGAGAGACTGTCAATAACTATGGGCAAATGGCAGACTTGATGAACAATTGCTTTGCCTCAGTATTATTAGAAAAGGAGTATAGTTTGCCAGAAATCCTGAGGAAATTAATAGTGGAATAACAAAACTGTGGCAGATGGAGTTAAATGTATGTGGGTGGGAGGTTATCCATTTTGGACCAAACGAAATATCAGGGAACTTTTTAGATGGTATAAAGTTAAATATAGTGGATGCCATAGAGACTTGGAAGTTCAGGTGCATCGATATTTAAAATGTCACAAACAGGTACAGAAAATAATCAAGAACACTAATGGAATGCTGTCCTTTATATCTACAGAATAGAGTACAGGAAGTTATGCTGCAGCTACAGAAAACCCTGGTTAGACCTCACTTGGAGTACTGTGAGCAGATCTGTACACGTAAGGAAAGAATTGGCCTTGCGGAGTATAAAACATCGGTTTACAAGAATGATACCTGGATTTGAGGAGTTACATTATGAGGACAGACTGTACAAATTATGCCTGGTTTCTCTGGAATTTGCAAGGTTAAAAGATGATCTGATTGAAATCTTCAAGATATTAACGGGAAAAGACAGGGTAGACAAAGATAAACTATTTCCACTGGTTGGGGATTCTAGGACTCATCGGTATAGTCTGAGAATTAGGGGCAGACTGTTCAGGAGAGACATGAGGAAGCACTTCGACACACAGAGACTGGTAGATATTTTGAATTCTCTTCCACAAGTAGCAATGGGTACAAAATCAGTTGTTTATTTGAAATCTGGGATAGACATTTTTTGTTGAGCAAAGGTATCAAGAGATATAGGCCAAAGGCAGGTATATGGAGTTAGGCCATACATCAGCCATGATCTCATTTATAGGCGAAACATATGTTCCTACCAAAAAAAGTATGCTTATGACAGGTATCAGGTAGATAAATGCAATTGAAGACCAGTCTGAACATAGAAGGCTCAGAGAGAGGGAAAGAGCCAAAGAAGAGCAAAGACGGAGTATGAAAAGAGGTTGGCAATCAACATAAAAAAGAATTCCAATATCTTCTGGAGACATATAAGTTTTAAAAGGATAGTAAAGGGAGCAATTGAACTGATTGAGAAGTGAAAAGAGGATTGTTACATGGAGACAGAGCACATAGCTGAAGTATTAAGTGACCACTTTGCATCTGTAATAACCAAAGAAGGAGATTCTACCCAAGCAATGGTGAAAGAGGAGTTACTTCAGGCAATAGAAGGGTTTAAAACTGAGAAGGTGGAGATATCGCATTGGCTGTCTGTATCTAAATGGGCAGGCACCAAGATCAGATGAGATACAACCGAGCGTACTGAGAAAAGTGGAAGTGAAGTTTGCGGAGGTACTAGCTACAGATTTTAGTTTGTCTTAGTGTGATGTCAGAGAACTGAAGAACTGCAAGCAATATATCCTTGTATTACGTAAGACAGTTTGTAGCTGAAAAGGTTAAATGACATCATGTGTAAGCACAGCCTATCAGGATATAAAGGACTATTCTTGCAAGGAGCTAATCAGTCTCCAGTGTGTGCTTCACTGGCTATTATTACTGTTAACAATGTGTAACAAATGTACAATTGTATATTTGCTTTTAAGTGGATCATATATTTTAGATGTAATGCAGTGAGCTGATAAGCAATATGTAATAACCCTTGATTATTTAATTAAAATTGTGCTTATCTTCCTTCCTGGTATATCATGTGGGCATCCTTCCCTCTTGGTATCAGGAACTCAACTAACACCAATAGAAAGATTGGTGGTAACAAATCTACCCATAATGTAGACAGCAACAGACAGCCAAGATTATAAGACCTACTTCAAAAGCGTAGTGTAAAGATAACTCCAGTAACTATAGACAAATCAATTTATGGGGACAAATCCAGAAACAATCATTCTGGACAAAATTAGCAGCCACATGCACAAATGCAGGTTAGTTAAATATGGATTTCTTAAGGGAAAGTTGTGTTTAATTAACTTGTTGGAATTTTTTGAAGAGATAACAGAGAACTGATGAAGACAGGATGCTTATGGTGCTGTATATAAACTTTCATAAGGTATTAGTTACAGTGTCATACAACAGAGTTCTAAACAAAGTTCTAGCTCATGGAATAAAAGGGGCAGTAGCAATGTGGATATGGAATTAGCAGAGTGACAGTAAACACAGAGCATTCATGAATGGATGTGTTTTGGCTAGCAGAATGTTTGTAGCAGAGCCCACCAATGGTCAGTATTGGGATCATTGCTTTTTCCCGATATATATTAATACATTAATGGCCTGTCCTTGATGAACAGATTCAAATTTCAAAGTTTGGGGATGATGCAAAACATGGAAGCATTGTGAATTGTGAGAACTTCAAAAGAACATTGAGAAATTAGTAGAATGGACAGACAGGTGGCAGATGAAGTTTAATGCAAAGAAAGATGAGTTGATTGACGTTGATATAGTGAACATGCAAAGGCAATATAAAAAAAAAGCCACAACTGAGCAGTGAGACTAGAGTTGAGAGAACAGACAATAAAAGATTCAATATTCTAGGCTGTATCAACAGCGACATAGAGTACTGGAGAAAGGTTATGTTGAACTTTTATAGGACACCAATCCAACTCAGATTGAATACTATTTTCAATTCTGGGCCCTGCACTTTAGGAAGGATGTGAAGTAAAGGGTGCAAAAAAGACCCATGAGAATTGGTCCAGGAATGAGGAACATCGGTAACAAAGAGAGATTTGAAAGGCTAGTACTGTTTTCTTGGCGAGAAGAAGACTGAGTGGACATTTGAACAAGGTATTCAAAATCATGAGGGGTTTGGACAAAGTAAATCAGGAGAAACACCTCGCTCATGAAAGGATTGAGAATGACAGGTCACAGATTTAAAACAATCAGTTAAAGAAGCAGAACTTTTTCTGGGTGGGGTTAAATCTGCAATACACTGAGCGTGTAGTGAAGACAGGTTTGACTGAGGCACTCACAAGTGATTTAGGTTATTAACTGGAATGGAAGAATGTGGAACTTTGCAAGCAGAAGGCAGGAGAACAAAACGTAAGTGAGTTATTTAGTCAGAGAGCTGGTATAGCCACGATGGGCCGAATGGAGTCCTTTTGTGCTGGAACAATTCTGTGTCTTCAAAACTACTTCATTGACCTTAAAATGTTTTGGGATATCCTGAAGTTATGAAAGGCATGGCACAAATGGAAATTCCTTCACTCCTACAGTTCATATGTTGATCCACACTCCTATTCTGC
This sequence comes from Chiloscyllium plagiosum, assembly GCF_037043375.1. Taxonomy (NCBI): domain Eukaryota; kingdom Metazoa; phylum Chordata; class Chondrichthyes; order Orectolobiformes; family Hemiscylliidae; genus Chiloscyllium; species Chiloscyllium plagiosum. The sequence goes on from NW_028270168.1 coordinate 23,735,637, forward strand.
CTGCATCAGGAGTGAAGTCCCCAAAGATTAATCCTTTTGGTCAGCGCACAGCACAATCAACATAGAAACCACTTGTGTGAATGGGGTCAAAGACAGGAATCTCACCCTACCTATTTGCTGATGTGGAGAAAGAGCCCCTCAATGTGAGCTGGCGGGTTATGATGTAACGAGAACCCCTGGAATGAATTGCAGCTTTGTGGCTCCCTTCACAGTAGTTTCATTATTTCAGTCGGGCAATGGAAGCTAGCAAGAAGCTAGACAAAAGGGCAAGAATTTTTACAAAGGCACAACCCACCCCTGCATGGTAAAGTTCACTTTGCAGCATAATGAAAAAAGTGGAGGGTGTGAGGAACCAAAGAGATCATTATCACCAATGACAGTCTTAGAGAAAATGAATATTTCAGCAGAGAACAGCACAATTCAAAAGGCGACACACATCGCTAACTGTGCATCATGCACTGTGTGGTGACAGAGCACTCAGCAGAACGTCAAACATGACACAGATGGAGGAGCACATGCCTTGCGTACATCAAAGATAGGAGTCATTTCTTGCACATTAATCAAGATCACACCTTGGTAAGTAATTTTAAGTGTAAGTCATTTGGTATGCTGTAAAACACGGCAAGAGAAAGCAACAGTACTACAATTTCTAACCATTGGACAGATAGGAAGGAATTTATTCTGTTCATCCATGCAGCTACAGACCTGACTACTGCCACTCACATTCATTGCTGCACAATACTCTCACTTTGTCTTCGATCCACCCTGTATTCATGGGGCAACATATTCCCTCTCGTAATCATAACTAGCCCACACAGTTTTAGAAAGAAAATATTTAATTTAGCCCTGGTCTCTATGCTGTTGGCCATAAGTAAGCTCATTTTCTTAGTGTTATTCTGGCTTCTTGCACATCCCTGATTTTCATTACTCTACTAAAAAATGGCAATGCTTTCAGTTGCCTAAATTGTAAACTCTGAAATTTCCTCCATAACCTTCGTTCCCCATAAATCTTCTCCGTGAACCAAGTAAATATTGGGAGCAAGAGGAGGTTCCTTGAACATCCCCATCTTTAACATAGAAAGAAACCAGCATAAGACATAATTTACAATTATGTTCAGCGTGAAATGCTCAGTGGACGAACCATAACAGACAACAATCTTGAGTCAATCTGATTCACTTCCAACACATGATATTAAGAAATGGTTGAGAGCATTGTGCAACACTGGCTTTGAACAGATAGCTGGGAAAAATGCCCACATACATCTTGTCCATAAAATGCAAGACAAATCCAACCCTATTGGCTTATTTTCAGCTATGAATAGAGTGAAGGAACTTATCATTATAACAATGACAAACCAAGAAGTACCACCAATGATTAAGTCGTTAGAGATTAGGGAGAAACCATTCCTCGGTTGAGTCACAGTAAGTATAAAGGCAGATGATTCTGGTTGCTGGAGGTCAATCATTTCAGAACAAAGACATCAGTGCAGGAGTTCCTTCTTGCTGTGTCCTATGCCCAATCATCTCAACTGAATCATCAATAAGCTACTGGCTCATCAAAAGTCAGAATGTTCACTGATATTTAATTTGTAAGTTTTTATATAGATTAGATTAGACTACTTACAGTGTGGAAACAGGCCCTTCGGCCCAACAAGTCCACACTGCCCTGCTGAAGCGCGGCCCACCCATACCCCTACCCCTACATTTACCCCTTATCAAACATTGCAGACAGTTTAGCCAATTCACCTGACCTGCACATCTTTGGACTGTGGGAGGAAACCGGAGCACCCGGAGGAAACCCACACAGACACGGGGAGAATGTGCAAACTCCACACAGTCAGTCGCCTGAGGCAGGAATTGAACCCGGGTCTCTGGTGCTGTGAGGCAGCAGTGCTAACCACTATGCCACCGTGCCGCCCCATATAAGAAAGCTGTTCTTACACACGTGCAGCAAGACATTTTTCTTGCCACCACTAACTGGGCCAGCATCCCTAACAACCCATGGGAAGGTGGTGGTGAACTGCCATCTTGAACTACTGCAGTCTATATCTCATGTGGGAACACCCACAACAGGCATTCTAGGATTTTGACCCAGCAATAGTTCAGAAATAGCAACTGTTCAAAATAATTCAAAGCTAGTAATGTATATGGCTTTGTAGAGTCAAAATTCTGAATTTCCACTCAGTGCCTTCACGTACAGATTGACATAGTTCCATATGCTCAATGGCAATTGGATTGGGCAATAAATCCAACCTTTGCCAATTTTGTCCACATCCTGAAAATAAATGCATTTATAAGAAATATGGTCTTTATATCCTATAGGCTGGTCAAGATGTTTGCACTTGTCCCATACCTGAAGATGCTGTATGATTTACAACAACTTGCATTTACGAAATGGTTTTAAGCTCATAACACATCCCATTTCAGAAGATTTATTGAATCAAATTTGACATGGAGCCACGTAAAGAGCTATCAGGCCAAGTTGCCAAAGGGGTTGGTTATAAGCAGCATCTTAAAGGAGGGGGAAAGCCAGAGAAATTTAAGGAGGGAATTTCAGAGCTTGGGAAATCAGTAGTAGAAAAAAAGACCAGCCTGATTCATCTTCCTGCTGTTTTGACAGAATATTTCAGTCAAATAAAATTACGCCCTTTTACAAAAAAGACATGGAAAGCACTGAAAGGGTTAAAGCAGCCGGCATTTCTGACTGCTGTCCAGTGCAGTAGTATAAGGAAAACATTTAGGTCAGGAACCCTATACACATATGCATACACTATGCCTGCCTGACAACCTGATTTACAACACAACGAATCCCTCTTAATGACGTGTCTTTTGGCAGCTCTCAAGCACAAGGATTTTCCCATGCAGGGACCTTTCCAGCTGATTACGTCTGCGTGATGGTCTCGAGCCAGGTATCCCCCTTTTTATTTGTCTCTTCGTTTCTCTCAATGAATGGGAATTCAATGAGCAGGAACTGTTCAATGTTTTAGCGGGCAGGACAAAACTTGCCAATTTTCCAACCCGCGCCTCCCCCCACCCCCTCCAGCAAGAGGCCGTGACCTCAATGCAGTTCAGGCAGAGACGTGAGCGAGGCAGGCTTGTTTTCATGTCATGTGCAATTAAGCATGCAGCACACATTCCTGTGCCCTCCCTTCCCAGGAGACACGCTTAATAGCTTAGTCGCTGTCTATTCTTCAATGACCGGGTGAAGCTAATACATGGACAGAACGAGCTTAGTTGTCAGATCTCCCAGTGTTAATGGCACATAACTTGTTTTAGCTTGTCCTACTTTTCCCTTACCTTCTGAAGGCACCAAGCAATGCCACGGATCATTGACAGCAGCTGTCCGAGGTACCACTGCTCAAGTATCTATTCTTCCTGTGTATTAACAGATACTCTGCGAGGGATGGCTGTGATTTTAATCCTGCAGAGCGAGGTGGCCATCCTTCACTGTCACTTGGTCAAAGTCCTGGAATGACCTACCTAACAGCACTGTGGACTTCCCTACACCTCAGAGACTGCAGAGGTTCAAGTCAGCAATTTATCACCACCTTCTCCAAGGTGATTAGGGAAATGGGCAATAAGTTCTGACCTAGTGACACTCACATCCCTAGATTTTTTTAAAATCCTTCTGAAATTAGTAACTTCCAGCCAGGAGGTCACTGCTATTTTAAATGTCTCCATCCACATCAACAAGATGGTCCATTACAAGAATAAAATGACTACAAGAGCTAAGCTTTTTCTTATCCCATGTCTGTAGTGGGCCAGGAGACAATGGGGGCGATTGAATGGAATAGGGACTAATATCCTTTGGTATGATAGCTTTATTAATCACTTCAAACTTGAATTGGCTGGATGGCTGGACAAGCATATAAAAGGATACAGGATGGACTTGTGATGCAGTGGCAGTGTCCCTACCTCTCAGCCAGAAGGTCCAGATACAAACCCCACCTCATCTGAAGGATCCAAGCAGATAGATTAGAAGTAACTATGAAAGGATATGGAGCTAGAGTAGATGAAATGGAGTTATGAATCACATCAGATACAATCTCATTGAACAGTAGAACCTAATTCGGGGGATGAATAAATTCCTCTTGCTCCTGTGTTCTGAAAAATAATCTTTTATTTGTTAACCCATTAGAACTATGGATTTAATAGCCATTTTCAATAAATTTAAGCCAAATAAGTAGATAAGGAAGAAAGAGGGCATACTGATAGGTGATGTATGATTTGCCGCACTTTTCATAAATGCGTAGGAAATGGGGATGACAAAGCAACGGAAGAATTAAAAGAGTTGACTGTCCAAACAGTTGAAAGGGAAGAATGTGAGGAGGTAATTACAGGGATGGAGGAAATTAGAAAGGGCACAATGTTTAGGGAGAATAGATCAAGAAGACTAAATGCTCTGTGAGGAGTGTTTGACAGACTAATAAAACTATTGCATTAAGGTGTCAACTTCACTGGTATTGAAGATTAGTGAATGATTGAGCTCTTAGTCTGAGTCTGTTGGGGGAGGTGGGTGTTGGTGAGGTGGGACTGCATGTTGCAAACCTAATTGCACATGACAGGAGAGTCAGGATGGACTGCTGTCATCCTCAGGTCAACTGCTTTGAGGTTATGTGCTGTTAGGGAAAATGAACTTGTTCTGTCATTGAGTTCTTCCCATTTATTGAGAGTGATAGTGAGACGAAAGGGATTTTCCTGGTTTAAATACCAGACCACAGGTTGAATAACCATTGGGGCAAAGTTCATTTTGCACAAGATAAACCAACATGTTTAAAAAGTAAACAAAATTCTTGTCTTCGTACAGGTTTCTTTTGATGGGCTGCAATTTAAAGGAAAAACAGCCAAGGTTAACAACAAATCATTTCAGACAACACTTGGTGTTCAACCTTTTTCAGAGCTTTGTTCAAAATAAAGATACATTTTTTGGTTGGGCAATAGGGCGGTAGGTATTGTAAAAGATGAAAGCCTATCACATATCATAAAGCATTCAACACAGAATTAATTATATTATGCAACCACTGTTTGGTCATTGTGCAACGGCAATGAGCTGAATGAGTAATTAATCTGTATTTGAAGCTTTTGAGGCAGGACATCAGCAGAACTTCTCGTTCTTCTGCAAATATTACTGCAGGATATTAACCCAACCACCAGACCACACAACTGGAGTTTCATTTAGAGGAGTCCGGAACCCTTTACCCGAGACCAGCCATACCTCAGAAGCCAGAACAAACAATTTGCCTCCAACTATAACACATGACACCCCAGTTTCTGCCCAGCCACAGCCGTGAACCTAATGTACAAAGGTGCTCCACTCAAGGCAGGAATGTGAGAGAACACCACTCACTTGTAGCTGCAACACTATTAGAACAGAATTGCTCATTTGATTAGTGGTCTCACCACAGGACTATATCCACACCCTCCCTTTTTGGCGGTATACAGCTCAGTGGTTAGCACTGCTGCCTCACAACTGGGGACCCAGGTTCGATTCCAGCCTCGGGGGCCTGTCCGTGTGAGGTTTGCACATTCTCCCAGTTTTTGCATGGGTTTCCGCTGGGTGCTCTGTTTTCATCCCACAGTCCAAAGATGTGCAAGTTAGGTGGATTGGTCATGCTAAATTGCTCCGTGTGTCCAGGCTTGTGCAGGCTCGGTGGATTAGCCATAGTGAATTGCAGGGTTACAGCGATAGGGTATAAGGTGGATCCGAATGGGCTGTTCTTTGGAAGGGTGTGTGTGGACTCAATGGGCTGAATGGCCTGCTTCCACACCGTAGAGATTCTATGATTCTCAGCATAGAATTCACGACTGCAGTGTGCACAACCTGATTGATGCCCCATGAAGCCATGTAACTTCTAATAACAAGAAGGAGAAGTGCCACAATGTCATGGAAATAGAATTAGCATCCATGATAATGAGCTTATTCTGACTCCTACTGGGACAATATCCTGAAGCCCCCTACCTAACCTATCGAGGAAGAACCACCAGCAAAAGCAGTGAGTCAACACAGCCGTAGAGTCAGAAAGCATGGAAGCCAGCTCCCAACGCACTTTTATCAGGGTAGCTGGCAATGGGCAATAAATGTAATATCATTCACACCAGGAAAAGCATCTTTTACAAAACAACTGTGACAAAGTTCCCAGAAAAACAGGCATGTGAATTTTAAAAACTTTCAACTTAATTATTTCATTTCTGCAGCTTGTTCTCACCACAAGATCACGGAAATCAATACAACTGTTTTATATTTACGTTAAATTCCAGGGTCAGAATGGAAATATATACTGCACTCAGACTGGAGTGGCATTACTTAGTAATTCAGAAATAACAACCTCACATTCACATGCATTTTGCCAGCAGGGAGCTTTTACTGTCTAAGACTGGAGTACTCAGTCTTTCTCTATTAACCCTGAATTGCAAAAGGAAGTTAGTACCTCACAACCAAGCCTACAATCGATGATATTTTTAAAAAATAAACTAAACCGTATTACAAAATAACAACAGCTAATTACACTGATATAATGCCTTTAGCGTTCGCAGGAATCTTAATGAACAAAATTTCACACTGAACTACACAAGTAGGACAGGTGATTAAAAATTTTGTGAAAGTAGTAAGATCGAAAGAGTATCTGAGTGGTTGAGAGGGAGGCAAAAGAAGCAGAGAGGACTGGGGAGGGAATTCTAACTCTTAGGGCCTAGGCAGCTGAAGGTATGACCACCAGTGCTGGAATGATGGAGATTAGAGTTGTGGGCAGAAGGTCAGAAATGAAGAAGTGCAGGATTATGGAACTGGAGGAGACCTCAGAAAAGGAGAGGGACAGGTGCATGACAGGATTTAAAAACTAGTGTCAGAAAACAATTGATATTGTCAAACCAGAAGCAATTATGAATTAACAAGCACAGAAGTGATGTATTAACAGTTTTAGATAAGCTCAAGTTTACAGGCAGAAGATATGGAAGGATTGTTTCCCCTTGTGGTAGAGTCTAGGACCACAGGGCATAATCTCAGAGCAAGGGGCCATCCATTAAAGACAGAGGAAGAGAAGGAATTTCTTCCCTCAGACTGTAGTGAACAAATGCAATTCTTCATTGCAAAGGACTGTAGACAATAGATTGTTAAGTCTATTCAAGGCTGAGATAGACATATGTAATCAGTAAGGAATCAAAGGTCATGGGGAAAAGGCAGGAAAATGGACTTGAGAATTATCAGATCAGCCATGATCTCAATGAATGACAGAGTAGATCCAATGGGCTGAATGGCCAACATCTGTTTCTACATCCTATAGTCTGCAGACGGTACAAAATGGTAGGCTGGTCAGGAGGCCATTGGAGTAGTCAAGTCTAGAGGTAACAAAGATGTGGATGAGGAAAATACTGGGTAACAGGCAACAAATCCTACTCACGTCGGTCATCACAGAGATGAAAACTCAATGTGAATGGCATGGATAGGACAAGCCTCTCTGGCACAAGGCTTTAAACTTATTGCTTCTCATTTTCTTAATAGTGTGTAGATCATAGAATTGTTCCTGTGAAATGGTTTCAAAAACTTTTTCAGAGCTGAGGGAAAGCCCACTAGATCTGACTCATTTACACCCATGAAAATTGCACCTCAATAATGCCATAACTGTCAGATTGTAAACTGTCGAAGAGAGTGTGGTGCTGGAAAAGCACAGCTGGTCAGGCAGCATCTGAGGTGCAGGAGCATCAACATTTCGAGCATAAGCCCTTCATCAGAAATGAGGCTCAAAATGTGGATTCTCCTGTTCCTCAGATGCTGCCTGACTGGCTGTGCTTTTCCAGCGCCACACTCTTCAATTCTGATCTCCAGCATCTGCAGTCCTCACTTTCTCCTCCAGATTGTAAACTGGCTTGATATACCATCAGATAACAAGGCAGTCCCACAGAAATGGAAACTTCTAATTCTGCCCTTGTAATTAGTAAGATGGAGAAGATGTTTCTCTATCATCCCTGAGTAGTTCATACTAATATCAGTAGAAAGACAGGAAATCAGCTAACAGGTTCATTTTCAATGATATATGATCTTCAGGGGATTTCCCTTGCGGTATGACTGTTGGAACTGGAGTAGACATTCAGACCCTTGGTCCTGTCCCTTTATTCAGTTAGATCATGACTGATCTGCAATGTAACCACATCCACCTACTGACTCCCTAATCAATGTCTAAAAACAATCTCAGATTTGGAATTTTCAGTTGACTCCCTTCTGCAATAGCATTTTGAGGAAGTCAGCTCCACATTTCTGCTAGACCTTGTGACAGCAAGTGTTTCTCGACATCACCCCTGAACAGCCTGGCTCTCAGTTGAAGGGTACACCTCTCCCTATCAGAAGAAGTTGTTTTTCTCCATGAATCCTGACAAATCCTTCAGTCATCTCAAACACCTCAGGTAGTTCACCCTTAAGTGTGCAACACAAGGGATTGCAAGCCTAGTACATGCAGTTAGGTCATCTCAGTTGAATTCCTTCAGTTCTGGTGCATAATCCATTCAGGCCAACGACCTGAAGGGAGAGGATGGATACAGCTTGGCCTAGATAGCCCAGTTTAGCTTTGAGGACTTCTGGAGTCTGAATCACCAAAACACAACTCTTCGCTTCAAATCACCTTCTGCTCAATCTGTCTTACTCTTGCTGTAGGCATGACCCTTAATTTAGGTTTCTCAATGTCCATGACAAAATGGTACAATCAGGCAAATGATCGAAATTTGTGACACGCCTCATGCGCCTTGCACTGAACAACAGGGAGTGGGGTGAAAGTTAAACAGGGGAGGAATTATGCGCAGTTCTTAAACCATGTGGGCGGCACGGTGGCACAGTGGTTAGCACTGCTGCCTCACAGCGCCAGAGACCTGGGTTCAATTCCCGCCTTGGGCGACTGTCTGTGTGGAGTTTGCACATTCTCCCTGTGTCTGAGTGGGTTTCCTCCAGGTGCTCCGGTTTCCTCCCACAGTCCAAAGATAGGTGAATTGGCCATGCTAAATTGCCCGTAGTATTAGGTGAAGGGGCAAGTATAGGGGAATGGGTCTGGGTGGGTTGCTCTTTGGAGGGTCGGTGTGAACTTGTTGGGCCGAAGGGCCTGTTTCCACACTGTAAGTAATCTAATCTAATCATCAACATGCAGAGCAAGGACAATACAGTAGTTGACTTTTCCTGAGGATGGGGAATTCCAAGACGAGGGGGCACAATTTTAAGATGAGAGGAGAGATTTAATAAAGACATGAAGGGCAATGTTTTTACATTGATGGTGGTTTATGTGTGGAATGAATGTCCTGAGAAAGCAGTTGATGGGGGTGCAATTACAACATTTAAAAGACATTTGGATAGATACATGAACAGGGACACTTTGAAAGGATATGGGCCAGAAGTAGGCAGCTGGGAATAGTTTAGTTTGGGATTATGTTCAGCATGGACTGGTTGGACCAAAGGTCTGTTTCCGTCCTGTACGACTCTATGACTGATTTTAAGTGCTTTGCACACATATCTCAACTTGAAAAACTAAAGAACTGTGGATGCTGGAAATTGGGAATATAGTGGGAAATTGCTGCAAAAACTCAACAGGTCTGGTTGCATCTGTGGAGAGAAGAAAGAGTTAACATTTCGGGTCCAGTGTCCCTTGTTTAGAACTGATTGTAGCTGGGAGAAAAATTGGAATATATGATACAGAAGGGATAACGGGAGGTGGCAGCAATAAACGAGAAATGGCAATGGAGCCCAGGGAGAGAGACAAACAGGTGGGCAGACAAAGGAACAGGTAAAAGTCAGCCTGGCTTTATTTTCTTTCCATCCAGCATTTACTCCTTTCCCCTCCCCACCTACCCCTTCTTTAGCATATATTCCCAGCTTTTCCCAGCTATGAAGAAGGATCATTGGACCTGAATTCTGCTTTTCCTCCACAGATTCTGCTGGACCTGCTGAGTTTTGAAAGCAATTTCTGTTTTTATCTCAGTTCAATGCATTTCAAGAAAATTCCCAACAACAACAACAACTTAGATTTATATAACACCCTTAACAAAATGTCTCAAGGTTCCTCATGGGTACAATCATCAAATACATTGTAACACCAAACCACATCAGGAAATATTATGACAAGTAAGCAAAATATTGGTTTTAAGAGGCATCTGTTTTTAAAATTGATTCATGGGAACTTGAGCTCGCTGGCTGGGCCAGCATTTATTGTCCATCTCTAGTTGCTTTTGAGAACATGATGGTGAGTTGCCTTCTTGAACCTCTGCAGTCCATGCAGGGTGTTGTAGGCAGACCCACAATGCTGGAAGGGAAAGAGTTCCCAGAATTTTGACCCAGCAACAGGGAAGAAATGGTGATAGATTTCCATTTCTGAATACTGGGTGGCTTGGAGGAGAACTTGCCGGTGGTGTTTTTTTCATTTGTCTGCTGTCCTGGTTCTTCTAGACAGTAGTGATTATGCATTTGCAAGGAGCTGCCTGAGGGACCTACTGAATTTCTGCAATGCATCTTGTGGATAGCACTCACTGAGCATCAGTGGTCGAGGGAGTAGGTGCTTGTGAATGTGGTGCCAAACAAGTGGGCGGCATTGTCCAGGATGGTGTCAAGCTTATGGAGTATTGCTGAAGCCTCACCCATCCAGGCCAGTGGAGTGTATTCCATCACACTCTTAAATTGTGCTTTGTAGATTTTGGAAGGGCTTTGCATCTTAATGGAGAGATGGGCAGAGTGAATACAACTCAGACTGTGTCAGATTTCAGTGCGAGAGAAGCATAAAGATTGCCAAATCTTGTGAGAGTGAAGGAAATTACAAAAGTGCAGAAATGAAATCTTACTGTTCACCATGAATCACATTTTTGTTCCTACCTATTTATGTATTTCCTCGCTTAGATTACTTTCAGCAACCTTTTTAAAAATAAATCTTTGCAGCAATTCTTCTTTTGTAGTTGTTTATTTCCTCTAATTTACATTATTGTTTGAAAACGCATCATGAATTGTTTTTCGCCTGTCGGTATTTTACTTGTAAAACCCGAACAATGGAACTTTCCTGAGAGATATTCAGCATGGGAGGTTGGGAAATTCCACCCCAGATAACTCAACAACATGAAACTGAACTGCAAGATAGTTTTGACAGCAAATAATCATGGTTTCAGTGCTTCCAGTGGTCACATGGTGTGATTCTTCTGTATAATGGTCAAATTCTACAGCAATTACTGCTATTCAATTATTATCTATCACTGACCTGGAGTAAGTCATCGGAGCGGTCACTGCTTTAAAATAAGGGAGGCCCAATTAAGACAGGAACAAAGTAATGCTATGGACCAAGCGCTGATAAGTGTGATTGGTGTTGGCATGTTGGTATAGACATATTGGGCTGAAGGACCTGTTTCGATGCTGTATGAACCTATGACCGTGATCAGGGGAATTTTCTTTCTCTCAGAGGGCTGTGAATCTTTGTAACTCTTTTCCTCAACACCTTGAATATGTTGAAGACAGAGTTTTTTCAGAAGGAAGCAAAAGGATATTGAGGGTAGCTGGGAAGGTGGAGTAATCAGATCAGCTGAATAGTGGAGCAGGTTTGAGGGGCTGACTGTCTTCCTCTTGCTCCATGATTGAATGGAAAATTGAGAATGGTACTTCGATTTAAATCCAAGCTCCTATAATATGGTGTACAGCACCAAATAACAATAGAGGAATGATCTGGGCACTACCTATTGCTACTTGTGAAATCTGGCTGTGCACAATTGAATTGCTATGTTTCCTACAATAGAAAAGTGAATACCCTTCCATGCTACTTCCTTGACTGAAAGATGCTTTGGGATATGAAAGGCATCACAACAAATGCATGTGCTTTTTCTTTAAATGTATAAACAAATTAAACCTTGTTCTGTTGCCATCTACATTCAAATTCAGCCAAAAGGCTTCAGTCCTGTGTGGATTGAGGCCAAATACAATCCTGCTATTGTCCACATGGCATGCGACTAGGGACTGAGCCAGATGTGTATTCACAGACTCAGCTACTCAACCCTTATGCCATGACCAGCTGGGTTACTAAGAAGCTAGTGTTCAATACGTTAACTATAACCTGCAGAATAAACAGCAACTACTGACCAGAATGAAGCTAGGGAATGGACACTTACTTTAAAGTGGCACTTTGATGGTCTTAAAGATAGAACAGATTCATGGGGAGTGAGTGGCGCCGTGGATTTGCGTCTTGACCTTTTACAGTTGAACCAGAGCTCACGTCCAGCTGAAACCACAAGAATGTACGTTTGCTGTCACTGCTAACTGCAAGGACCAGAAGTGGAATGCATTTAAATGGAGTGGTGATCCAGTTCACTGTGGCCTTGCAATATGAAACCAGCTATATGTGACTTGTTGGGCATTAGCATCTACTCCAGGATTGCCAAAGGATGTCTAGTTAAGTAATTACATGTTATGTATGGGGCAACCTACTGAGGCACAGTATTTAAAAGATATCAGGACAAATCTTAAGAATATTTTTATTTCAGTAATCTTTGTTGTTATGCCAAAAATGAGACCAGTTGTGTTTGAGAGTGAGTGGGGAGAAATGAGAATGTGTAAGGAGTTACCAAGAGTGAGTGAGGAGTCATCAGGTGCAAGGCAACACACATGTGAGTGAATGGCAAATTCCTGGGGGTGATAGTGAATGGTGAATCAACAACGGAGAGTAAGACAACCACAAGTGAGTGTGAGGAGTCACTGGGGTGAGTGAGGAGTCACCAGGAGGGTCAGGAGTCAATGACTTTGAGAGCGAGAGTGAGGAATTGAAGAAAGAAAAAAATAGAAACCCAAAAGAGTTATTAAATTTAATCAGGTTGTTTTTGTTAATTCCTTTTTTTTCAGAATGGTTCTGATGGTGATATTCCAGTTTCACCAACAATGAGGAACACAAATTAAGTTGTCAGTTTTCCTAGAACTCACTTTGTTCAAGTAAACAGTTTTCTGGCTTTTTCACAATCCCATAATTATATCTTGGTTTTAAAATATATACGTTATATCTAAATGGAAAACAGATGTTGTAAAACCTCAGTGGTTTTAGCTGGCAGGAATGTGCATACATTAAGAAATCCCAACATTCTTTGGAGATTTTAGCAATAACTTCCCGCTTGTGTTGTCTTTGAAATCAGGTTAGATTTAGTTAAAATTAATGGAATTAGATGTGCACTTTCTCAGTGAAATATTTCAATTTATCGCAGCATTGCTCACAAATTAAACAGATACTTTCTTTTCAAAATAAAGCAGTCTTATGATCTTTCTCCAGGTTGCAGTGTCCTGATCATCAATTTACAATTTCTGAGTATTCCAGGGCAGTGCTTGTAATTCTAATGGGGGCAGAAGAGTAGGGAGCAATGTAGTTGAGGGGGAATTCACAGCACCAACTGTCCCCAACTGAAAATCTACCTCTTTAACCAAGCTCTTGGTCATCAAACCAAATATCTCCTTAAATGGCTTGGTGTCACCATCTGTTTTATCATGCTGATGTGAAAGTGCCTTGGGACATTTTTAATTTGCTAAAAGTGCTAACTTCTTGTTGTCTGCCAGCTAAAGTTAATCGGGAGTCAAAAGTGTTGGGAATCTCCAAGCTGCTGATCATCACCTCCGAGTTTAATGACCTCCCCACCAACCGGCTGGAGCACATAGTGCAGAACAGAAATTCATGCAAATGAAACCACATTCACCCTGCACACAACAATTAACACACTGAAAAAGTACCTAGGCAAGTTTGTACACCTGATCTGGGTGGCACGGTGGCTCAGTGGTTAGCACATGTGATTCCAGCCTCGGGTGACTGTCTGTGTGGAGTTTGCATGTTCTCCTTGTATCTACGTGGGTTTCCTCTGGGTACTCCAGTTTACTCCCACAGTCCAAAGATGGACAGGTTAAGAGGATTGGCCATGTTAAATTGCCCAGAGTGTCCAAGGATTTGCGGGTTGTGTGGATTAGCCATTGAGAAATGCAGGGTTGCAGGGATAAGGTAGAGGTGTGGGTCTTGGTGGAATGTTCTTCAGAGGGTCAGTGTGGACTCAATATGCTGAATGACCTGCTTCCTGCACTGTAAGTACTCTATAATTCTATTCTATGATCTGATAAAGCCAAGGTGTGGTTGCAACTTGAATTTTGTTTTAGAGCATACATTTCTCTTCTTAACATAAGTCTTGAGTGAAACTGATAGTTCCTACAAGTGTCACTTGCCTCCTACATACAAACAAATGAATTAGGAACAGGAATAAACCATCTGGCCCTTTGAGTTTGATCCATCATTTGATGAAATCATGACTGATCTAATCTAATTGCAGCCTGTGACTCCTCTGCCAACCCAGTGTTCTTGAAATCATTCTTATAAATGATCAATAGCCCCGGTTCCATTGTTCTCTGGGGAAGGGAATTACTACTAATGACCCTCAGAAACAAAAATGTCTCGTCTCAGTCTTAAGTTGAGGTTTCTTACTTTTAGGTGAAGAGTGTGGCACTGGAAAAGTGCAGCTGGTCAGGGAGCTGCTGCCTGACTGGCTGTGCTATTCCGGCACCACACTCTTCGACTCTGATCTCCAGCAGCTACAGTCCTCACTTTCTCCAACCTCTTGCTTTTAATCAACCTCTTCAGACGTGTTAAGACACAACTGTGGAGCCGGTGGAACTTGCCTTCTGGGCCAGAGCTAGGGGCACTACAACTGCAATGCAAGAGCTCTACCTCTTATATTTAAACTGTGTCATCTTGTCTCTCGTATTGTTTCTCAGAAACAATTCCTGTTACACTTGGCCTTTTACATTATGGTGTTAGAACACTTTTGATATAAACAGTTTCACCATATGCAATATCATGGTAAATCTCCATAGACATGTTCCTACCTATACATGCTTGTATTGTATATATTGTAATCTATATAGTATTGTGCAGGTGATCTCTTCCCTGTGTCCTGGCTAATATTTATTCTCCAACCAATCTCACAAAAAACTCTGATCATTATCAAATCAATGTTTGTGGGTTTTGTTGGGGACCACTTGGCTGTTACAATACCATTACCCAAGTGTGTACTTCAAACATATCTCATTGGCTGTGAAGCACTTTGGGACATGCCACATTCCTGAAAGTGGCTATGTAAAGACAAATGTTTTCTCTAGATGAGTGAAGACATGTTTATATTGTTTGTATATATCCCCAAGTCTAATATACATCCTCTGAGATGGCCACAGTTTGAAAAACATTTTTTTAAATTATCAAAAGCAATCAAAATTAAATATGGCATTAAAAATGTTATCTCAAGTGATAATTGAAACAGGGAATGCAGAGACACATGTGGTTAGGAGTCCAACATTCTCACAGGTTTCACAGTCCCTCCCCACAAGCAGAGATGGAGTTTATCCTCTGGGCCTG
Source organism: Chiloscyllium plagiosum (assembly GCF_037043375.1). Classification (NCBI taxonomy): domain Eukaryota; kingdom Metazoa; phylum Chordata; class Chondrichthyes; order Orectolobiformes; family Hemiscylliidae; genus Chiloscyllium; species Chiloscyllium plagiosum. The sequence goes on from NW_028270168.1 coordinate 23,751,008, forward strand.
TCTTTGGCAATCCAGAAATGAATGATTCATCTCCTGGCCACTGTTACCAGCAAATTAGCAAGTGAAATTGTTTGTGTACTTCTTAAAGTTTTGTTTGAATGTTTTTTTTATTATCAACTAATGTAAGTTAAAGTCACCGTTGCTTCACCAGACCAAGGTCTGCTCTGTCATTAGAGACAGATGATAGTGGTGGTTTAACCTGAAGGTCACCTGGCCTCAGGCGAAGGGGGAGGTTGAGAAAGAGAATCCTTCACACTAACCTAATGAAGTTGGGAATGAAGCACAGTATGACTGAGTGGGTCTAAATATGGTCAAGGTGACATCGGAATAGGACACTCCAACCGGAGACCCTCTGCTCCTATTATTTCTCATTTCCTTCTCTCTTTTTCCCTTTTTCTTCTCTTTCTCCCCCCTCTTTGGTGGTCACTTCCCCCATGGCAGACCTTGGCCTGGTCTCTCGACCTGGTCTCTCAGTGTGTCTCGGTATGGTCTCTTGGTGGATCTCAGTCTGGTCTCTCGGTGGGTCTCAGCCTGGTCGTTCAGACTGATCTCTCAGTGTGCTTTCTCGGTGTGTCTCAGCCTGGTCTCTTGGTGGATCTTGGCCTGGTCGCTCAGGCTGATCTCTCAGCCTGTTTTCTCGTTGTATCTTAGCCTGATCTCTTGGCTTGGTCTCTCAGACTGATCTCTCAGCCTGCTTTTTATGTGTGTCTTGGGCTGATCTCTTGGCCTGATCTCTCGGTGGGTCTCGGCCTGGTCTCTCAGGCTGATATCTCAGCCTGCTTTCTTGGTGTGTCTTGGCCTGATCTTTTGGCCTTGCCGCTTGGTGGGTGTCAGCCTGGTCTCTCAGGCTGATCTCTCAGCCTACGTTCTTGGTGTTTCTCGGTCTGATCTTTTGGCCTTGTCTCTTGGTGAGTCTCGGCCTGGTCTCTCGGTGGGTCTCGGCCTGCTCTCTCAGCCTGATCTCTCAGCCTGTTTTCTCAGTGTGTCTCGGCCTGAATTCTTGGCGTGTCTCCTGGTGGGTCTCGGCGTGGTCTCTCAGGCTGATCTTTCAGCCTACTTTCTCGGTGTGTCTCGGCCTGATCTCCTGGCATGGTCTTTCGATGGCTTGTGGCGGTGTCTCAGTTAGGCGTGTGAGTGGATCTTGCCCGATCATGTTCCTGACGCACCGCGGGAGATCAGAAAGACACTAGTTTCAGCAGCAGTGATGGTATCTGTGATGGGGGTGTCGAGAACAGACAGCTGAAGTCTCCCCAGAGAGCAAGATCGGCAGAGGACTCATCAAAGATTTGAATATTTAACTTATTCTTTTATTCTCCTCGTTTAAACTATGAAAGACCTTAATGTAAACTAGTACCTGTTTCTTTACTTTTCGACGATCTATGAAATAATGCTTAAATTTTTGACTCACATTTCTCTTACTACTTTGTACCTAAGTTTTCTTTTATACCGAGGTGCCTTGGCATCTAAGATGGCACCATTTATGGCACTATTATGTACTTTTCACTGTGCTCTTGTACTTGTGTACATATGACAATAACATCTAAAATCTAAACCTGAAATAGTACCTCCATTTTCACTTGGCACCCTGATCAGCAAGGCCTTGAAATATCAGGAACAGAGATGATTAATCAATGGCTTCAAAATGTTATATAGTTTTGTTAGAAATAAGAATGAGGAACTGTTTTGCTGTGGCAAAAGGATTGACAGCTGGAGGATGCAGATTTAACACAATGAGCAAATGAACCAGGGTGAGCAGAACTGCTTTTTACTGACTGGGTGGCTATGATCTGACTTATGCAGCTTGAGAAGGTCATGGCACCAGACTGAAGAGCAACTTTCGAAAGCAATTGGATGTGTACTGAAAAATCAAAATAAGGTCATGGTGATCAAATAAAACTGCTGGACTAACTGAATAGCATTTTCAAAGAGTTAGCCCAGGTAAGGGGGCTGAATGGCATTTTGCCACCGGGTGAACACATTCCCCTCAAACTACAAACCATCAACGCAAATAAAAAACTAGGTGAAATTAAAATAAAGAATTTGCTGAAGATCGCAAATTAATAACAGAAAGTGTTGGAGAAACTCAGAACTGCTGAAGAAGGGTCACTGGACCTGAATTGGGCGGCACAGTGGCACAGTGGTTAGCACTGCTGCCTCACAGCGCCAGAGACCAGGATTCAATTCCTGCCTCAGACTATCTGTGTGGACATTCTCCCCGTGTCTGCGTGGGTTTCCACCGGGTGCTCTGGTTTCTCCCACAGTCCAAAAATGTGCAGGTTAGGTGAATTGGCCATGCTAAATTGCCCGTAGTGTTAGGTGTAGGGGAGTGGGTCTGGGTGGGTTGCCCTTCCGAGGGTCGGTGTGGACCTGTTGGGCCGAAGGACCTGTTTCCACATTGTAAGTAATCTAAATGTTAACTCTACTTTCTTGTTGCAGATGCTGCCAGGCCTGCTGATTTTCACCAGCAATTTCTGTTTTTGTTAAAAATCTCAAAAGGTTTGGTGAGGATGCTTTAGGCTGAGAATGGTAGTTTTCGTGGCTTGCAAAAGATGCAGCGTGTTTCAAAATATGTAACTCGTGGATATGAAACACTCGGAGATGCTTCAATGAAATGATAAAGTGCTCCATAAGTATACGATTGTCTAATTTCAAGGGCCCATGTTTACCTTCAATTGGAGTTAAATAAATGGCAACACAAATTACAAAATGCAACCAGTATGTGATTACAATAGCTCTCAGAAAAAAGAAAGAATTGTATTTCAGACTTGCATTTCATGATTTCAGGATACTCTAAAGCATTTTACAGTCAATGAACTATATTGATGTGTAGTGACTGTTACAATGTAGGTACTCAGCAGCCAATTTGCAAGTTCCCACAAACAGCAACATGATAATGACCGGATAATCTGACTCTGTGATAATGGAGGGTTGACTATTAGTCAGGACATTGGGGATAACTCACCCACTCTTATACATCTAGCAGAGCAGGCAGCTGGGCTCTCAGTTTAATGTCTCATGCAAAATCCAGATCCCCACACTGAGGCATTCCCTCTGTACTGCAGTGGAGTGTCAGCCTAGATACCCCTGTACTCCATCCCCAGAGTGGGGCTTGAATCCAAAACTTAGAGGGCAAAAGTGTTTCCAACTACTGAATCTATCACTGTCGGAACCAACAAAGATCCTGTCCTGCTACTTTCTGTGTTTTCTTTTAACCTATCCCTGACTGGTTTCTTTAGATGTAATCGCAGGAAAAGAAATAAATATGTTAAGAACAGCATGATTAACAGCGAGTGAGAGAAAGCTACAATCTGGGGACAGGAGAGGTTTGTGAAGAAACATGGTCTGAGTTCAGCACAAGCACAGACGCAGTGATAGGTTGATTGGAGTGGGGGGTGGGGGTGGGTGGAGGTGGCTGAGGTCACGAGATAAAACTTCAGGAATACCCACAACCAGAGTTGACAAGCGTTGTCACCCGTCAGCTGTTGCCACACTGCAGACTGCAGCAATAGTAAACTCGTGATTCTGCTGTCTCAGCCTGCAGAGCATTGTTGGACTTTGGCCAGATTTCCACAGCTCTCTCAAATTCTTGGCAGAACACTGATCAGGACCACTTTGTACCATTCTCATATTTGCCCCATTCTTCGTTTCCATAAAACAGTGGAACTCCCTTTTGCACTGTGAACTCTGCTCTCTGAAGAGGACACAAAGCAGAGCATGATACAGACATCCTGACAGAGAGTGCTATCAGAGATTTCCTGGCCCACCACTTTGTGCTATCAAACCATGACACAGCTTTCCAATCCAGCTGATCCAGTAACCATATTAATAATATTAATACAATGAATGTATAGCATAGAAACAAGCCATTGGGCTCAACAGCTCTCTGCTAGATTTTATGCTCCATACTGCACCTCCTCCTCACCTCTCTACACTCATCCTAATTGCGAATCCTTCCATTCTTTTTTCTTCCACCTAAATATATCTGTGCTTTTTGCCTCAAACGCTTTCTGTAGCGAGGTCCTCATCCTAATCACTCTGAGTTAGAAAACTCTCCCCTGAATTCCAAGATTTATTAATGATTAACGTGTATTTACAGCCTCTAGTTTGAATATCCCCCATAAATGGAACAATCTTCTTCATAAATACTTGCAGGAAAAGATCTCAAGTAATGAAGGCAAAGGCAGAGGAGTGGGATTGCACTTCAAAAGGTCTGGCATAGATTCAATGGGACCAAATGACCTCCTTCAGCACGAGACTACTCTATCATTCCTTATTGCACCACTTCTGAATTCTAAAGAATTCTATCAGGTCACCTCTTAATCATCTCCATTCAACAGCAGCCCCAGTCTCAGCCCTGTGATACATGTCTGATATTGTGCAGAACTAAGCAGTAACAAAGCAGCATGATCAGTGGGTAGTATGGCGATTTGGACATGAAAGTGGGGACTGGGTACAGGGGAATAGTCACACTGGATTGGTCAAAGAAAGGAACTAAGACAGCACTTTGTACCAATGGAGAGATTTGAAATGATTCCAGCAACACAGCATCAGGCTATGAATGGAGATACGGAGTGATTGAAAATTTTCTACTGGAGCTGCAGCTGGCTATTCATAAATTTCAGCATCTCTCCTCCCACGCACACTTAGTGCCAATAATGTTGCCCCCACATGTACGTTTTCTTGCACAGAGTCTTCTTTATTCAATTCAGGTAAGGGAACAGGGAATAAGACAAAGCATTTACAGCACCTAGCAACAAAGTGAGAGAGATTTATTTGTTCTGTGGGCAGGTTATTTCATCGTTATGGAGAGCTTGCTACACATAAGGATAAGTGGGTCAGTGATGATTCACCCGAGATGCTTGCATGAAAATACAACTGCACATTCACAGTAGAATTCTGAGATTCTTAGCTTATTGTAGTTATTGAGCCCAAGCTACAAAGCTCTACAACCTGTGCGTAGGATGCACTTCATTTAGTGCTAGCAGCAAGTTTCATTGAACAGTTTGCAATGTCTGAAGGAATTCTACTTGCATCCTGATCAACAGACCTCTCTTCAGCCAATACCACCAGAAACAGGCCATTGGCCTCATTACTGCTTGTTAGGTAAAAACAATGACTGCAGATGCTGGAAACCAGATTCTGGATTAGAGTGGTGCTGGAAGAGCACAGCAGTTCAGGCAGCATCCGAGGAGCAGTAAAATCGACGTTTCGGGCAAACGTCCTTCATTAGGAATAGATCCTGAAGGGCGGAGAGATAAGCGAGAGGAGGGTGGGGGTGGGGAGAAAGTAGCATATAGTACAATAGGTGAGTGGGGGAGGGGATGAAGGTGATAGGTCAGGGGCGGGGGGAGGGTGGAGTGGATAGGTGGAAAAGGAGATAGGCAGGTAGGACAAGTCATGGGGACAGTGTTGAGCTGGAAGTTTGGAACTGGGGTGAGGTGGGGGCAGGGGAAATGAGGAAACTGTTGAAGTCCACATTGATGCCCTGGGGTTGAAGTGTTCCGAAGCGGAAGATGAGGCGTTCTTCCTCCAGGCGTCTGGTGGTGAGGGAGCGGTGGTGAAGGAGGCCCAGGACCTCCATGTCCTCGGCAGAGTGGGAGGGGGAGTTGAAATGTTGGGCCACAGGGGGGTGTGGTTGATTGGTGCATGTGTCCTGGAGATGTTCCCTAAAGCGCTCTGCTAGGAGGCATCCAGTCTCCCCAATGTAGAGGAGACCGCATCGGGAGCAACGGATACAATAAATGATATTGGTGGATGTGCAGGTAAAACTGTGATGGGTGTGGAAGGCTCTTTTAGGGCCTTGGATGGAGGTGAGGGAGGACGTGTGGGCACAGGTTTTGCAATTCCTGCAGTGGCAGGAGAAGGTGCCAGGATGGGAGGGTAGGTTGTAGGGGGGTATGGACCTGACCAGGTAGTCACGGAGGGAACGGTCTTTGCGGAAGGCGGAAAGGGGTGGGGAGGGAAATATATCCCTGGTGGTGGGGACTGTTTGGAGGTGGCAGAAATGTCGGCAGATGATTTGGTTTATGCGAAGGTTGGTAGGATGGAAGGTGAGCACCAGGGGCGTTCTGTCCTTGTTACGATTGGAGGGGTGGGGTCTGAGGGCAGAGGTGCGGGATGTGGACAAGATGCGTTGGAGGGCATCTTTAACCACGTGGGAAGGGCAATTGCGGTCTCTAAAGAAGGAGGCCATCTGGTGTGTTCTGTGGTGGAACTGGTCCTCCTGGGAGCAGATACGGCGGAGGCGGAGGAATTGGGAATACGGGATGGCATTTTTGCAGGAGGTAGGGTGGGAAGAGGTGTAATCCAGGTAGCTGTGGGAGTCGGTAGGTTTGTAAAAAATGTCGGTGTTAAGTCGGTCGTCATTAATGGAGATGGACAGGTCCAGGAAGGGGAAGGAGGTGTCAGAGATGGTCCAGGTAAATTTAAGGTCAGGGTGGAATGTGTTGGTGAAGTTGATGAATTGCTCAACCTCCTCGCGGGAGCACAATGTGGCGCCAATGCAGTCATTAATGTAGCGGAGGAAGGGGTGGGGAGTGGTGCCGGTGTAATTACGGAAGATCTACATAGCTAACAAAGTGACAGGCATAGCTGGGGCCCATACGGGTGCCCATGGCTACCTCTTTGGTCTGGAGGAAGTGGGAGGATTCAAAGGAGAAATTGTTAAGGGCGAGGACCAGTTCGGCCAAACGAATGAGAGTGTCGGTGGAAGGGTACTGTTGGGGATGTCGGGAGAGGAAGAAACAGAGGGCTTGGAGGCCCTGGTCATGGCAGATGGAGGTGTAGAGGGATTGGATATCCATGGTGAAGATGAGGCGTTGGGGGCCGGGAAAACGGAAGTCTTGGAGGAGGTGGAGGGCGTGGGTGGTTTCTCGAACGTATGTGGGGAGTTCCTGGACTAGGGGGGATAGGACAGAGTCGAGGTAGGTAGAAATGAGTTCAGTGGGGCAGGAGCATGCTGAGACAATGGATTGGCCAGGGTGGTCAGGCTTGTGGATCTTGGGAAGGAGGTAGAACCGGGCAGTGCGGGGTTCCCGGACTATGAGGTTGGAAGCTGTGGGTGGGAGATCTCCTGAGGTGATGAGGTTCTCTATGGTCTGGGAGATGATGGTTTGGTGATGGGGGGTGGGGTCATGGCCGAGGGGTCAGTAGGAAGAGGTACTGAAAAGTCATGAATGATGACAAACATTTTTCAAACCATTCAATGATTATGATGCTACATAAATGCAAACATTACTTTTATTTTCTTTTAAAGCTGTTTAACTTAAGTACTCGAGTAGGCCTTGAACCTTTTTCTGAAAGTCCTTGCCTAAGCATCTTGACATTTCGATCTGGTTCAAATGTTAGAATGAAGTGATTTGGGAAACAAAAGCAACCACTCAATCCTGAGGACTGGTGCTATTTAAATGCTTCCCTAGTAATTCCTTATTCCTCCATCACAATATTAATATTTTGTTTTGTCTGTATGTAACTGTAGTGAGACAGCAGTACCCCAGGGCCTCAGTATCCCCAGCAGACGTACTGTGAGGCAGTATCACTCTGGGACAGAATTAACCTCGGGGAGAATTTCGCTGATTCAGAATTACCCAACGCTGCATTATCCTGGGGCAGCAATCCTCTGAGGCAGAATTTTCCTCAGGTAGCATTACCCTGGGATAGTTATACCCCAACCTCATTCCTGTAGAAAGCAGTACGAGGTCAGCAGTACCCCTTACAAGCATCCTTCGATATATAAAGGACTCTAGATTTGCACCTTTATCATTTTTGCCCAGAATGAGAGACAGGAAATTTAACCTGAATTGATTTTATGAAATGCAATCACTCATAGCACATGAGCTGTATTACTCTGGAAAATATCCCATGCTGCATGAACTATGTTATTCTAAAATGACACACCAACGTAAGGGTGAATGGAGCCACCTTCTAAACAGCCAATTATATAAAGAACAGAAAGATTTTGCCTTTCATCACTTCAGAATTTCAATTAAGTATTTTGAGTAATCACTGTTGTTAATGTAGAAAAAAATCAAGTATGATCCCACATCATTAAAGTTTTATGATTATCAAATATACCTTCAAATGGTGATTCTTCCCAAAACCTGTTCACCATCTACAAGGCAAAGGTCAGGAGTGTGATGGAATATTGTCCACTTGCCTGGATAAGTGTAACTCCAACAACACTCAAGAAGCTTGACACCACCCAGGCAGCCCATTTGATTGGCACCACATCACAAACATTCACTCCCTCCACCATCAACGTTCAGTGGTAGCCATGTGTAAGATGCGCTGTAACATCTCAATATGGCCTCTGTGACTGCACCTTCCAATCTCTCCTGACATCTACCACCTGGAAGGAAAGGACAGCAGCATCACTGTCTACAAGTTCCCCTGGAAACCACACGCCGTCTTGACTTACAACTATAACACCATTCCTTCACTGTTGCCGAGTCAAAATCCTGGAACTCACTTCTTAACAGTTCTGTGGATGTCCAAGCCAAACAGCTATTCAAGATATCAGCTCAATACCACTTTCACCAGAGCTATTAGGGATGGGAAACAAACACTGGCCTAGCTAGCGACACTCACCTCCCTTCAACAAACAAAAGTAATTTGGAAATGGGTGGCATGGTGGCTCAGTGGTTAGCACTGCTGCCTCATAGCACCAGGGTCCTGGGTTCGATTTCCGCTTGTGTGTGTGGAGTTTGCACATTCTCCCTGTATCTGCATGGGTTTCCTCCGGGCACTCCGGTTTCCTCCCACAATCCGAAGATGTGCAGGTCAGGTGAATTGGCCATGCTGAATTGCCCACAGTGTTAGGTGCATTAGTCAGGGGTAAATATAGGGTAGGGGAATGGGTTTGGGTGGGTTTCTCTTCGGAGGGGAGGTGTGGGCTTGTTGGGCCGAAGGGCCTGTTTCCACACTGTACAGCATCTAATCTAAAAGATTGTACTGCCTTATCTTTCCAAATTGTAATGATAGTTGTTTCTCTGTTTCCTTTAACAGCACAAAGGGAGAGAAGAATGGGTGCCAGTGCAAAGACCCAATGAAGTCAGCCTTTTGCAGCCTGGTCCGTGGGATGTACTAACTCTCTGCTGGCAGGCCATCTCTCAGGCTTCTTATCTGCACCCTGGGCAACTATACAACATCCAATATTCATGTGGAACAGCACATCAGTTGATATTAAACTAAAATCCACACTCCGGCTCGTTACTGTAACAGGTCTGCAGAAGCCTTCCTTTGTACTGAGCACTTTTATCTCAAGATACCCTGAAGTGAAAGAGTTTTTTCTGAAAATGCTATCCACTTCCAGGAAACCCAGATTCATAATCAGGCAACTGGGCTGCATGGCTATCATCTAAAGTTCATTTGAAGACACAAAAATAAAAAAAAAGGCCATCTGCAGGATATGAAAGGAAATTGAAGTGTAACAACAAATGTACATGTAAAGTTCTAATTAAAAAAATGTTTGACATGCAACAGAGTCACAATTACCCAGATCTAATCAGGATTCCCTTCTGCAGGAATAGTTCATTGATCAGCTCCAATCTCCATCATGGAGTCACCCTCAACGTTAGTCAGAGAAGCCAAGAGAGCCCACTATTAAAGTGGGCTTCAGAAGCAAATTCTGGCTACTTTAGTTGTGTACAAATCTGATTGTGCATGCAAATCATGGTAAAAGTCAAGAGGCACAACTACTCTGTGATGGACTAGAGCCACATGATAACAATTGACCATACATCCAGCAATGGGCTGTGTCCAGATTAGACAAACTACAACATATTTAAGAAGTAACAGGGCCAACATCATAGAATGACAGCTGTAACCACTAGGTATTCACCAGTGAATCGCCAAACCAAAAGATATTTACCTTTTGGTTTTTGCTGATATTAGAACACATCCATTCTCTTATTTTACACTCTGCGGATTTGTTGACATCTCTAATCCAGTATCATTACTTGACCTGCAGAGACACAAAAAAAATTAAATAGTTTGCATTTGTCAATAATTTGCCTGATTCTGCTATCAATATTGAACAATGGAAATGGGAAAATGCTTCTAGCAGGACCTGTAACAAATGACTAACTATGTCCTTGCCAGATTCCTCAATGTATAACTTTAACAGGTTTATTATAAATATCAGAGACTTATCTCATCATCAGTAAAATGTATTGTGATCTGTGTATCTTACTCCTAATTTCTCAGAGTTTCTACTCGTCTCCCAACATTGTGCACAAGTGCATCAGCAATGACAGGGAACATGGATGGAGAATTCTGGAATATAGCCAGTGCTGTTTTGCACCATAGAATAGCTCTGTTAACCCCAAATCTCCTCAGTCTTCCAACATCCCTTAAGTCAAGTACTTGGTAATTGCCAATAGGAAATCAGCAGGTTGACAATAACAACAGCTCATATATATGTAACGTAGCAAAATGTCTCAAGGTACTCACAAGTACTATCACATTATAACTGACACTGGACTACATAAAGAAATGCAGATGGGTAAAGCATTGTCAAGAAGGAGAGAGAGACGTTTAGGAGTGGAGCAGCTTAGAGAGAGAATTTCACAGCTTGGATAGTAAAACAGATGGCCACCAACATTTGGAATGTGGAAATCAGGATGGTGTTAGGGGCCAGAACTTTAAAGGACCTCAGTATTGAAGAGTTCTGTGAATTCAACCAACTGGCAAAAAACTGATACTTTCCACACTCACAGTGGGGCCTTTAACAAGGATATGGTGAGGGATGAAAGTGCAGAATTACCTCATACCGATCAGAGCCTTTACTGTTAAGGTGTCTGATTTGTCTGGTAATCCACAGAGGGTGAAGGTAAAGTGAAAGGGGTTCATTTGCTCGTGGTTTCAGATTTGGATTTCAGAGGACAAGGGCAAGGCAAAGGGGTAACTAGCAAAATATCAGCACTGCTTCTTGGAGCAAGTGTTTCTTTCTGTAATATAAATATATTTAGCTATATAGTACTCATGCCAATCATTCAAAGGACTCATTGCCAGCTTTTTTAGGGAAAGGAGTGTAAGTGGTGGTCGTGTTTTGGGGTCCTAGTTTTCATTAGCATCTCGTCCACATCCACCTTATGTCAAATTGCGTCTCAGTTTGAGAACAGTCACACAAACCAATTCAGGAGAGTGCAGTGCTGAGAAAACAAGACTGAAAGCTTAGCTATTCCAAAGAGAAAGTGAGGTCTGCAGATGCTGGAGATCAAAGTTGAAACTTTATTGCTGGAACAGCACAGCAGGTCAGGCAGCATCCAGGGAACAGGAGATTCGACGTTTCGGGCACAGGCCTGTGCCCGAAACGTCGAATCTCCTGTTCCCTGGATGCTGCCTGACCTGCTGTGCTGTTCCAGCAATAAAGTTTCAACCTAGCTATTCCAAAGACAAGAGTTTGAACAACAGATTCAAAAGGGAGTGACTCTGTGGAATTCTTCACCACAGAGGGCTCTCAAAGCTGGGTCACCGGGTTTATTTAAGGCTGAGATAAATAGATTTTCTGTTCTTATTACCGTATCGACTTCACAGAGGAATTTGTTTTTAAATTCATTCAGGGAATACGGGCTTTACTTGCTGGGCCAGCATTTATTGACCCCATCCGCAATTACCCTTGAAAAGGTGGTGTTGATTTGCCTCCTTTAATGATAGACCAGATGGTGCAAGTAAACCCACCGTACTATTAGGGAGGGAGTTCCAGGATTTTGACCCAGGTACTAGAGGAAAGGATACATGGTTCCAAGTCAGAATTGGGTGTGGAACCTATAGGTGATGGCGTTCCAATGGGTCTGCTGCCCTTGTTCTTGTACATGGGAGGATGCAAGACTGGAAAAAGATACCGAGATCAGCAGTGGCAAAGCCATGGAGGGATAGAAAGGGTCAAAGCTTTGGACGAATGTCATAACTGGATGAGACATTTAATGGCGGACCAAGCGGAATTTTGGTTTCAAGAAGAGCAGGGAGTTACTCGGACTTCAGGTTAAAATTCTTCAACCAGCACCAATAAAAACATTGTACACTGTTTGAGTAACCATTCATTTATTTGCTGCTTGTGGAATCAAGCTGCATGCAAAATGGCTGCTGCACTCAGCCATTGATTGACAGACTTTGATAGCAGTGATCTGAGGCATTTCTGACAGTCAAGGTAAGGACCTAAGTATTTGGAAGTCTTACATAAATAGTGGCTAAAGATCTAAATTTACCCAAGAACATACAATTAATTGAAACCAATTTTTAAAAAAATGATATTGCCACTCTGGTGGGAAGGTAGGATTTCAGGAGATGTCTTCTCTTCCAATCCCGTGCATATAGCTATGTTTTATAAAGCCTGGCTATATTAAATTACAAGAGCTATCCAGCCAACTGAGCTAACTTTTATGTAGTGCTTTCATGACCAGTATTTATCTCAAAGTGCTTCATACCTAACCAAGTATTTTGGCAGCATTGGCACTGTTGTAGCATAGGAAACACAAAAGGAGGTCTCCACGAGCTTTGGTTGGTGTACAATCTTGGGCTGTGAGTCCTAGGGCAGAAACATAAAACTTCATAAGTGTTTGGGCCCCTTTAACTGGTACTGTGGGCCTTTGGATGACATACACTGTTGCTGATTATAAGGTGCTGATCGTGAATGAACAGGCACTGTGATGGGAACACACGGAATCCTCCAACTAGACAATCTCAGCATTCCTGTGGAAAACTAGGAGAGCCAGGTGTCATTCCAGCTGTCTAGACATGACTTTTCACTGGATGGTGCTGTTAACTGCATGGACTTTAATGGCACGCCGGCATGTCATAATGGCTCGCATGAGGGCAGGTTATTTTTGGTGATTCTTTGGATACTTATGACATTGGCAAGGCCAGCATTCATTACCCAAGCTTACAAGCACCTGAACCATAACCATGCAGCTATCTGTAAAGTGGAGGTGCTCCTACAGTGCTGTTTCAGGATTTCTGGATGTGACGATGAAGAAGCAATTAAATGTCCAGGTCAGGATGGAGTATTTGGTTTAGAGGGTGACATGAAGTTAAAGGCACTGGCTATTGCCCTTCTAGATGGTACATGTTTTCAAAAGGTCCTATTGAAGAAGCCCTGGCAGGTTGCTGGAGTTAATCTTGTAGATGGTATGCACTGTGTGCTGGTGGTGAAGGGAGTGACTTGAAGTGGGCAGCTTTGTCTGAGACTGCGTTGAGTTGGTTGAGGTGTCTGCAGCTTCGCAGACTTTACGTCCCACCTCTCCCCACTTGTATCTTGGAAATGACAGAGAGGCTTCTGTCAATCACTTGCTGGAGAATACTCAGTCTCTGAGGTGCTGTCGGAGTCACAGCATGTATGCGGCTGCTCCAGTGAGATTCTGGTCAACAGTGACCATCAATATTAACGGTCTGCACAGCTTTGTTTCACGTGTAGCCACCAGGGGGGATCAATTGGAAGAAGTAATGGGAACAGAAGAGAACACTGATGCCAGTGGATACAAAGGTCACTTCATTCATGAGGCAGATCTCAGTGTCACAGCTCAGTGATGGGCTCTCGTTCATCAAATAAGCCATTGTAATCTGTCCATGGTACCACATGCTCGACCACAAACTCCCAACATTTCTCGCCTGTTGCACCGATCAGCAGATGTTTATCAATCCCACAACAATGACACTCTTCGAAACATTGTCTGGTACATGGAGGGGGTGGATGAGGTTAAAAATAAATGAGCTTGATTTTTTCTTTTTGTCTCTCTGATTCTCATTTAGAAAGCGCAACTGCTTCTGAGTTTCACCGCACCGAGAGATAGTAAACCAGCTCTCAACTCTTCTACAGGCAATCTATCTGACGTGTCAAACAGTGGAAGTGGAAGTGGGAAACCAAAGATGACATTTCTCAGCGCCCATTCACCTCTCTACCTCTCCGGCCCACGCAACACAGACTCAGTGGGTGGGATCTAAATTTAGCCTCAGTGTGCAATATTTAGACTTTATCACAATGACAAAGAAAACCCCAGGATGTGGTTAAGGACAGGAAGTTGATTAGTGAAGTGCGCTATCTCACTCTTGACGTCACTGTCCCTGCATGAACCAACAGTGCGCTATGACAGGTCAGTATTGTTTTGCGAATGCTTATAACATTTGGCACGAATGAATTGCAGTTTACAAGGCTGGCGTTGGCAGCAGCCATTAGGACCGCAACATTAGGCCCACTAGAACAAGCTCCCGAGAGGTAGCTACTAAATTAACACTGTTCTTCTATTTTGTCTCACCAAGGATGATGGGTGCTCTGTTGATGCTGCAGACCCAGTAGAGGCCCAATAATGTCAGACCATCAATCCCACTCGAGAAGTGGGCACTGCCAAAGCAGCAGATGAGTGTGAGGGTGCCTCAAAATAGAGGTGCCTTCGGCTGTCTGAATAGAGCTATCACATTGAGAAGCCTAGTAGGGCCTGGGGTTGGAGGGAAAACTCCTCTATTAGATGAGTGACTAACAGGACTGTGGGCTGTCAACCTCCTGTATCTATCAATAATAGTCTCAATGAGTGAACAGTTGGCCTTTATACACGAAGAGAAACCACCAACACTGACACTAAAGGGTCCTGAACTGTGCCTTAATTTGGCTTTCCAAATGTTTGGAGCAAGTAACAAACTCAGTTTCAAACTGGCTCCTGGGAAAGTGCCCTGCTTTATTATAAGCATCTCTCTCTCCTGCATCTCCAGGTCGGTCTCCAGGAGACTGGGAATTGTCAACCCATAGAATCTTTCACATAGCAACCCATTCTCAGATACAATGCTGAAACACTTTCCAACACATGACACCAAGCCATGTATCGAGGAGAAAGTGAGGACTGCAGATGCTGGAGATCAGAGCTGAAAATGCGTTGCTGGAAAAGCGCAGCAGGTCAGGCAGCATCCAAGGAGCAGGAGAATCGACGTTTCGGGCATGTGTTTCCAGCAACACATTTTCAGCACCAAGCCAGGTATGTAGATATTAGTACAGGTGATCAAAAGCTTGATAAAGAGATAGGAGCAACTTAAAGAATAACTTAGAGGTCAACAAGCGGAGACAGCAAATTCTAGAAGTTAAGGTATTGGTAGATGAAGATAGAGCAATCAACATTGAAGCAATAAAAACTGGGACAAGCAAGAGGCCAGAATTGAAGGAAATTTTGAAAGTTGTAAAGCTGATGGAGATAACAGAGATAGACAGAGGTGAGACCATTGGCAGGTTTAAACAAAAGTCTGGGGATATTAAAAGCAAGGATCATAAGATTATATGACATAATAGTAGAAATAGTAAGCCATTCAGCCCACTGAGTCTGCTCTACCACTCAATGAGATCATGGTGATTTGATAACCCTCAACCCCAGTCCCCTGCTTTTTCTCTATAATCCTTGATTCGCTTTCTGATTCCTTTGCTATGGAGCGATGTGTATTCAGCAAGCACAGCAAACACAAGGTGATAGGCTACTTAAGCATGAGGAAGACCATTTAATTCATGTTAATTACCAAACCAGAAAGATTCCTGGAATCATTATATTGCTGGGTTTCATTGCATATAAAATAATGTGCACCTGGTTCCAATTTCCATCCCCTGTTCACAGACCCACTGCCTATTTCCAGGACTTCCTGTTTTTTTTCTCCCCAATTTCCAGTCTCCATTGAATCACTTTCACTTTCAGCATATAATCAATAAATTGAAAATCTAATTGCTGATAAATGATCATGAATTGTTTCTTTTTCTAATCTGGAGATTAAGATGCCGTTTGGCTCTCGGTCTGATTCTGTCTTTGGTAAACTTATTTTGATGGAAAACGATCTTTGTGACGTCCTTGGAGTAACTGCCTACACTCGGATGAAACTTCCCTTATCAGGGAACATCTTAAGCAGTACCGAAAGCACCCATTACTTACCGCACTTGTACACACTACTATACCAATCAAAACATGAACACCACATCAATAAGTTACAATTATTTCATGCATGTTGCTGCAATGTTTCCTGAATTTGGAGGAGATTTCTGTCAAAATACAATGTGCAGAGCCTTTACTTCATCTTGCTCTGTCTAGCTTATAATATCCATGCTGCACAACATTCATACTTCAAATTAACATCACCAAAACAGATCCTCTGGTCATAATTTCATTGCTGTTTGTTGGACCGACTGTTTCTGTCTGCAAATCAAGCCCCACTTCGCCTGCAGCACAATATTAACTGTTCATCAAAAATGTTTCGTTGTGAATTACAAAGACAGATTCCACAGACAAGGATTGTTTTCATTCCCTTGAGTATAAAATAGTCAGACCACTTTGGAATTATTACAGCTCAGAAGGAAGCTGTTTGGCTCAGGATGCCTGCACCAGCTCGTCAAACAAACAGCTCATTTGGTGTCACTCTCCTGCCTTCTCCCTGCAATCCTGCACATCCTTCCTTTTCAGATGACAGTCTAATTCCCTTCTGAATGCTTTAATCAAGCCTGTCTCTACCACAGTCTCTTTCCAAGCTCTGGCAGCTCACTGCATAAAAATATTTTTTCTCACTTTTTTCTTCTTTCAACAATTACTTTAAATCTGCGCACTCTTGCTGTCAATCTTTTATGTATGGGAGATTGATGTTATACCTCTTGCAATTGTTTAAAATTTTCAAAGGAATCTATAGCGTACAGAGATAAAAACTGTTTATTTGGCCATGGGAAGGATAATTTAGAGCTCAGCACAGGATCCTGGCTAATCCAAGATGGAGGATGGGAAAAAAATTGTGTCTGTAAGAGTATTTTAGGTTTTGGAGGTGATTCTCTCTAATTCCAGGAGTAGCAATTACTGTGATATAAGTTGTTACATTATTTTGGAACAGAAGAGAAAAAAGATCAAAACAATTGCACTTTTAAAAGGAAGAAGACAGAGAAAAGACAGCAACCATGTGGTCAGTAAGGGAATGAGAGAAGAAACCTACACTACTAACTGACACAGCAGTGAATCTGCACAGTTACTGCCTTTGTTGTTTGAGTTCATGTAACTCTAGACATTGGAGTGGGCCTAGGAAAAATTAAACAAACAGCGAAATTCGCAGCTGACCTTGGACGAAGCTGTGTGGGAAAGCTCGCAGCACAAGAACAGATAAGTGCATGGTTTTTAAGTGTAACCTTGCTGTAAATCTATAGCGGGGGAAGAGTGGGTTCTTTCTTGATTATATGTTTTATTGAGATCTGTCTCTTGATTAAATTTTAAAAACATAAACCATAAGTACTAAGTTAGCCTGGAGCACTGTTTTTGTTTAAAGCAACAAGATGGTGCTGTTTTCTGAGTCTATAGATTGTGAAGAAGCAAAGATGGCCTTTAGCAGAGTGATGTGCATTTCCTGTTGAATGTGGGAGTTTAGGGAGAGTTTCTATGTTACTGATAATTATGTCTGCAGAAAGTGTCTTTGGTTGTGAATCCTATCAGATCGCATGGATCGGTTGGAGAGGCGGTTAGAGGCAATGAGGAATTTAAAAGAGCTAGGGGGTGTGATGAATGGCAGGTATAGGAAGAGAGAAAAGCCACAGATACAGTCAGGTAGATGGGTTAACTCCAGGAAAGATAGGACGGGTAGGCAAGTAGTGCAGAAGTCTCATGTTGCTATCCCCATTTCAAACAAGTATGCTGTTTTGGAAAATGTAGGGGTGATGGACTTTCAGGGAAAGGTTCTATGAACAGCCAAGTTTCTGATACTGAGACTGGCTCTAATGTAATGAGGGGTATGTCAGGTTCCAAGTGATCGATTGTGATAGGGAATTCTCTACTCAGAGGCACAGACAGACATTTCTGCAGCCAGCAGCAAAAAATCCCTGGTGCCAGGATCAAGGATATCTTGGAGAGGGTGCAGAATGTTCTCAAAGGGGAGAGGGACGAGCAGGAGGTTCTTGTACACTTTGGAACCAACAACATAGGAAGGGAAAAGGATGAGATTCTGAAGGGACAATATAGAAAGTTAGGCAGGAATTTAAAAAGGAGGTAGCAATATCCGGATTACTCATGGCACTGCAAGCTAGTGAGGGTAGGAATAGGAGGGTAGAGCAAATGAATGAGTGGCTAAGGAGCTGGTGCAGGGGAGAAAGGTTCACACTTTTGGATCATTGGAATCTCTTCTGGGGTAGAAGTGACCTGTACAAGAAGGACGAATTGCACCTAAGTTGGAAGGGGACTAATATACTGGCAGGGAGATTTGCTCGAATTTCTTGGGAGGATTTAAACTAGTAAGGTGGCGGGGGGGGGGGGGGGGGGGCAGGGAGATAGTGAGGAAAGAGAGCAATCTGAGACTGGTACAGTTGAGAACAGAAGCAAGTCAAACAGTCAGGGCAGGCAGGAACAAAACAGAGAACAAGGCAAATTAAACTGCATTTAATTTAATGTAAGAGGCCTAACAGGGAAAACAGATGAATTTGGGGCATGGTTAGGAACATGGGACTGGGTATCATAGCAATTATAGAAACGTGGCTCAGGGATAGACAGGACTGGCAGCTTAATGTTCCAGGATACAAATGCTGCAGGAAGGACAGAAAGGCAGGCAAGAGATGAGGGGGGAGTGGCGTTTATCCCTAACAGTCAACAGGAAATTGAGAAACAAATTTGTAAGGAGATCTCAGTTATCTGTAAGAATAATAGGACGGCTATGGAAGGGGATTTTAACTTTCCAAATATAGACTGGGACTGCCATAATGTTAAAGGTTTAGATGGAGAGGAATCTGTTAAGTGTGTACAAAAATATTTTCTGAATCAGTATAGAGATGTACCTACTAGAGAAGGTGCAAAACTTGACCTACTTTTGGGAAATAAGGCAGGGCAGGTGGCTGAGGTGTCAGTGGGGGAGCACTTTGGGGCCAGCAACCATAATTCTATTAGTTTTAAAACAGTGATGGAAAAGAATAGATCGGATCTAAAAGCAAAGTTCTAAATTGGAGGAAGGCCAATTTTGACGGTATTAGGCAAGAACTTTCAAAAGCTGGCTGGAGGCAGATGTTTCCAGGTAAAGGGATGACTGCAAAATGGGAAGCCTTCAATAATGAGATAATGAGAATCCAGATGCAGTATGTTCCTGTTCGGGTGAAAGGAAAGGCTGGTAGGTGTAGGGAATGCTGGTTGACTAGAGATATCGAGGTTTTGATTAAGAAAAAGAAGGAAGCATATGTCAGATATAGACAGGATAAACCGAGTGAATCCTAAGAAGAATATAAAGGCATTAGGGGTATACTTAAGAGGGAAATCTGGAGGGCAAAAAGGGCACATGAAATAGCTTTGCCAAATAGGGTTAAGGAGAATTCAAAGAAATTTTGTAAATACATTAAGGACAAGAATAGGGCCTCAAAGATCAGCAAGGCAGCCTACGTGTGGAGCCGCAGGAGATGGGAGAGACACTAAATGAGTATTTTGCATCAGTGTTTACTGTGGAGAAGGACATGGAAGATATGGAAGATATAGAATGTGAAGAAATAGATGGTGACACCTTGCAAAATGTCCATATTACAGAGGAGGAAGTGCTGGATACCTTGAAACACATAAAGGTAGATAAATCCCCAGGACCTGATCAGGTGTACCCTAGAACTCTGTGGGAACCTAGGGAAGGGATTGCTGGGCCCCTTGCTGAGATATTTGTATCATCGATAGACACAGGTGAGGTGCCGGAAGACTGTAGGTTGGTAATTGTGGTGACACTATTTAAGAAAGGTGGTAAGGACAAGCCAGGGAATTATAGACCAGTGAGCCTGATGTCGGTGGTGGGCAAGTTGTTGAAGGGCATCCAGAGGGACAGGATTTGTAAGTACTGGGAAAGGCAAGGACTGATTAACGATAGTCAACGTGGCTAATAATGTCTCACAAACTTGATTGAGTTTTTTGAAGAAGTAACGAAGAGGATTGATGAGGGCAGAGCAGTGGATGTGATCTATATGGACTTACAGTAAGGCGTTCGATAAGGTTCCTCATGGGAGACTGGTTAGTAAAGTTAGATCTCATGGAATACAGGGGGAACTAGCCATTTGGATACAGAACTGGCTCGAAGGTAGAAGGTGGTGGTGGAGGGTTGCTTGTCAGACTGGAAGCCTGTGACCAATGGTATGCCATAAGGATCGAAGCTGGGTCCACTGCTTTTCACCATTTATATAAATGATTTGGATGTGAACATAGGAGATATAGTTAGTAAGATTGCAAATAACACCAAAGGTGTGATGGATAGCAAAGAAGGTTACCTCAGAGTACTACGGGATCTTGATCAGATGGGCCAATGGGCTGAGGAGTGGCAAATGGAGTTTAATTTAGATTCTTGTGAGGTGCTGCATTTTGGAAAAGCTAATCACAGCAGGACTTATACACCTAATGGTAAGGTCTTAGGGAGTATTGCAGAGCAAAGAGACCTTGGAGTGCAGGTTCATAGTTCCTTGAAAGTAAAGTCGCAAGGAGATAGGATAGTGAAGAAGGCATTTGGAATGTTGTCCTTTATTGGTCAGAGTATTGAGTACAAGAGTTAGGAAGTCATGTTGTGGCTGTACAGGACATTGGTAGGCCACTGTTGGAATATTGCATGCACTTTTGATCTCCTTCCTATCAGAAGGATGTTGTGAAACTTGAAAGGCTTAGAAAAGACTTACAAGGATGTTGCCAGCGTTGGAGGATTTGAGCGACAGGGAGAGGCTGAATAGGCTGGAGCTGTTTTCCCTGGAGTATTGAAGGCTGAGGGGTGACCTTATAGAGGTTTATAAAATCTTGAGAAGCATAGATAGGATAAATAGACAAGGTCTTTTCCCTGGTGTGGGGGAGTCCAGAACCAGAAAACATAGGTTTTGGGTGAGAGGGGAAAGATATAAAAGGGACCTAAGGGGCAAATTTTTTTTCACACAGACGATGATGTGTCTATGGAATGAGCTGCCAGAGGAAGTGCTGGGGGCTGGTACAATTGCAGCATTTAAAAGGCATCTGGATGGGTATATGAATAGGAAGGGTTAAGAGGGATATGGGCCAGGTGCTGACAAATGGGACTAGATTAAGTGAGGATATCTGCTCGGCATGGACGAGTTGGACCGAAGGGTCTGTTTCCGTGCTGTACATCTCTATGACTCTATTTGGGGGTAATGTGTGGAAGCACTTGTTTATGCAGGAGGTAAAGGAAATCAGAAACTCTCTCCCCAAAATGGTGTTGAAGTTGAAGGTGAACAAGAAATGTCAACGTTGGGTTTAATAGATTTATGTTAGGCATGTGTACTTAGGGTTACAGAACCAAGATGATTTGATACAGATCCAACTTGATAGCTGGAACAGATGAGAGCTGAATGTCTGCTGATGTCCCTTCTTTTTTACCATGATGGAAATCCCCTTAAGAACATGCATCAGTGAAAATGAACCTATTATCAGATTTCCTGTGATTCTACTGACACTGGTGTTATGTACTGGGGAACAACAGATGCATATTTTCCCCATGTTATAAATAAATGGGATGGAATTAGAAGGTTCCATTTCTCTGGGACTGTTTCAATATCGGATGGCTCTAAGCTTTGTTCAACTTTCTCAGGTACAAAATTATTGAAGTGCAATTTTTACAGGAGTGTCAGAATAACTTCAAATCTGTGATGGATAGATTTTTTCTACATCTAGGGTGAATAAGGATGCAGAATCAAAGAATGTAAATGTATTTATAATATAGCATATTGAGGAGAGGAAATGGCCTGGTGGAATTATTGCTAGACTATTAATCCCAAGGCCTAGATGTTGTTCTGGAGGCCCAGGTTTGAATCCTGCAAGGGCAGATGGCGGAATTTGAATTTAATGGAAATTTTTAAAAAACTGAAATTAAGAGTCTAATAATGACCACAAAACCATTGTCAATTGAGAGAAAAACCCCATCTGGTTCACTAATGTCCTTTAGGAAAGGAACTCTGTCATCTTTACTGATCTGACCTACATGTGGCTCAAGACCCACAGCAAATGCAGTTCACTTTTAACAATAAATGTTTCCCTTGCCAGCAACACCCAATCATGTGAATGAGTTAAAAAATGCAATGATCTGATTGAGTACTGGTACAGGCTCAAGGAGCTGAATTCCTGTAAATACTTTCGAAGAGTATGCTATTGAAATGGTCGGAAACGTGGAAGGCAATTTGTAGACAGCAAGATTCCTCAAACAGCAATGAGGCAAATGTATAATTGATGTTGATTGTTGGTTATGTGTGGAGGTTGAATAGGGAAGTGATGGTAGGAGAGCCTCTGTGACTCTTTCCCATTGCCTGCACCACTCACTACCTGAGCTTGGACGTTAAGAATGGTCACTTGTGGAAGTTACAAGAGGCTGCTGTGTATCTGAGGCATATTGCCCCATCACAGCCTTTGGAAAATTGGAGAAAATGTAAATAAAACAGAATCCAATGAAAAGGAGAAGACACAATGCCCTGGATTTCCAAGGAGCAAAATTCATTGGCAGACTGGTGCTCTACCTAAATACTTTTCCTACGTCGATGCTGCTCCTAACAAGTCCTCCACTCTTCCCCCATAAAGGCAATGTGCAGCATCATTGGGATATTTCATTACAATGCTATTGAGTTGGTGGATCGCCTGCTATGTCCCTTTTATGGCATTAACTGCTGAACAGCAAGTTTAAAGGTACAATGTGAATGTTAGTGGATGAAAGAGTGGATGGTTAAGGTGGTTAGGGAGTTGTAGATGAGTAGGTGGGTGTCGTGGTAAGTGGGCAAGATGGTTGGTAGAGTAATGGGTGGAAAGGGTGACAAGTGGATGTGGTAGTAGGTGGCAGTCGGATAGAATGGCAAGCGGGTGAGATGGTGGGTTGGTCAGCTGGTGTGTGTTAGCTGGATGGAGTGGCAAGCAGGTGAGATGGGGTTGGGTGCTTGGAGGGTAATGTGGCACAGTGGCAGGTCTGGGTGAGGGAGTCCATGGGTCAGGTCAGAAAGGATGGTCAGTTCAGGTTGGGGGGGGGCAGTAATGGTGGGAGTTGGCCATGTCTGGTTGGGCTATAGTTGGGGGCAATAATGCAGTCAGGTCAGGGAGTGGTTGGGTGGTCAGAGGGGTGCAGTCATGTTGTGACAGCTCACAGAGTTGACAGAGGGTCAGTGGAAGTAACCTGGAAGGGCTGGGGTTGGTGGGGGCCGGGGGGAGTGAACCAGTAATCAGGATTTAGTGTGAGCATTTGAGGAGGTCAACTCTATTGTTACTTTTAGCTGAGGTCTTTTTCGAACATGACTTTGGGAAGCAATTCAAGTAAGTGCTTTAGAAATCTCTGAAGTCTCTGACTTTAACTCCAAGTCTGAGAAACTTGGTTAGATTCCTGAAAATAATGCTCCTCACAAGTTCAAACATGCCTGGAAATTCTCATGAAGGTTAGCACATCAGACTGCACCTGACAATGTAGAGTCCAGACAACCTGGAACAGTATGAGGGGAAGAAATGATCTGGTCTGCGGGTGAGTTAGACTGTTCAGCTGATTGTACTTACAATATTCCTCCACTCTTCCACTTAAGCAAATCATTCCCATTGTGTTTTATACTGACCTACCAGGTGGGTAGGTCAGATGAGCCTGAATCAAGTTTTTAAAAAATATTGAACACATTGATTGTGGTTGAATTATCTGAGATGGTGAAGCAAAGCTGACAATGATAAGGTGCAAAACATGAACAGCACATTGTGAGCAAAAAAAACAGTTGTGCAAACTGTAAGTTGAGTCTCTTAAGTGTCAGTTCTCACAGCACAGGAAATGCTCAAACGCAATGAGCAACACTTGGCCTGACACTGAAACTGTGGAGGGCATGCATCACATCTTGAAGGCAGAACATGTAAACTTCAGGAGGAAATAGCACACCAAGCCAGAGGAAACCAGGACTTGAGAAATTAGGGCAAGGGATGTCAGTGGTTGAGAAGATGAGTGCTCTTTTTGTAGCATTGCACTCTTCCCTTCAGAACAGCATGACAACTCTTGAGCTTAAAAGCTAACTGACACTCCCGTGCA
Organism: Chiloscyllium plagiosum; assembly: GCF_037043375.1. Lineage (NCBI taxonomy): Eukaryota > Metazoa > Chordata > Chondrichthyes > Orectolobiformes > Hemiscylliidae > Chiloscyllium > Chiloscyllium plagiosum. The sequence goes on from NW_028270168.1 coordinate 23,774,972, forward strand.
GTTCTGAGGGGGAGTCGCTCTGACGAGGTACCATCTTTGGGTGACATCTAAAACCAAGGCCTTGTGTTCTCTCTCTGGCAGATGTAGAAGAATCCTGGGTGCTATTTTAAAGAATATTCCTGGACCAACATACTTGCATCTAAAACATTGATCTGGTTTCATTTATTCTGTCAAAGCTTGTTATGCGCAAATTGGACACTGCATCCTTACCATTACAACACTGAACATACTTCAAAAAGAGCTTTATTTGCTGCAAAGCATTTTAGGCTGTGCCAGGACCATGAAAGGCACTATTCTAAATGTAAGTCTATCTTTCTTTGGAAGTACAGCAGGCCCCAACATCGATAGCCTTTATAAATCCATCGCCATCTTCATACCAGATGATTGCGTTCTTGGTCGTGGATGGGAACACATCTTTAATGGCTTGGGTAACCCACTGGATACGAGTAACCCAGTAGACGTCAGAGCCAGAGCTCCTGCATGTGTGAACTTTTCACATTACAATTTCTCTTACGAATGTAGACATAGAATAAGGGAAAAAAGTCCAAAGGAAGTGCATTCAGATCCAAGGGATGTTATATTTTATACACTCGTGCATTTACTAGTAGACAATGAGGAAGTACTTTCAACACTTGCTATCTCTTTAAACTGTGTGTACCATGTATAGCATTTATTTTTATCATCTTTTCAGGAGCTCTTTATTAGCTCTGACAACTGCACTGTACAGTGCCTAAACCTAGAAACAAGGCCTCACGTTAGTGGGAAGCTAGTCACTGACCTCCACCAATCGTTGTCATGACACACAGATTAATACCCCACTCCCCTCCTTCACAGTGTATTGTGAAAAACTGTTTTATTATTAAATAATGGGTATGGGGTTTGAGGACCAATTCAACAAAGCCTGCAATGTAGATGAAAGAAGTCAAAATGCGCATGCAATATGCATAACAGCTCAGAAAAAAAAGACTTAAAATGCCTCTGAAGCCTGATCGAACATGTTAGCCTGCTTATGCTAAATGTTATTAAAATACTTTGCAATGGATCTTCATCCAAGTTCATCAATGCCACTAATATCAAAAAGCATGGCATTAAAGTTGTTTTTCAGACTGGAGGCCTGTGACCAATGGAGTGCCACAAGAATCAATGCTGGATACACTACTTATCGTCATTTATATAAATGATTTGAATATAAACATAGGAGGTAAAGTTAGTAAGTTTGCAGATGACACCAAAATTGTAGTGGACAGTGAAGAAGGTTACCTCAGATTATAATGTGATGTTGATCAGATGGGCCAATGGGCTGAGGAGTGGCAGAGTGAGTTTAATTTATATAAATGTGAGTTACTGTATTTTGGTAAAGCAAATCTTAGTAGGACTTATACACTTAATGGTAAGGTCCTAGGGAGTATTGCTGAACAAAGAGAGCTTGAAGTGCAGGTTCATAGCTTCTTGAAAGTGGTAGACAGGATAGTGAAGAAGGCGTTTGGTATGCTTTCCTTTATCGGTCAGAATATTGAGTACAGGATTTGGGAGGTCATGTTGCAACGTACATAACATTGGTTCGGCCACTGTTGGAATATTGCGTGCAATTCTGGTCTCCTTCATATTGGAAAGATGTTGTGAAACTTGAAAGGTTCAGAAAAGATTTACAAGGATGTTGCCAGGGTTGGAGGGTTTGAGCTATAGGGAGAGGATGAACAGGCTGGGGCTGTTTTCCCTGGAGCCTGGGAGGGTGAGGGTTGACCTTATAGAGGTTTACAAAATTATGAGGGGCATGGATAGAATAAATAGACAAAGTATTTCTCTGGGGTGGGGGAGTCCAGAACTAGAGGGCATAGGTTTAGGGTGAGAGGGGAAAGATATAAAAGGGACCTAAGGGGTAACGTTTTCACACAGAGGGTGGTACGTGTATGGAATGAGCTGCCAGAGGAAGTGTGGAGGCTGGTACAATTGCAACATTTAAAAGGCATCTGGATGGGTATATGAATAGGAAGGGTTTGGAGGGATAGGGGCCAGGTGCTGGCAAATAGGACTAGATTAGGTTAGGATATCTGGTGAGCATGGACGAGTTGGACCGCAGGGTCTGTTTCTATGCTGTACATCTCTATGACTCTATGACTCTATAACTATGAACAGTCAAGGATGTAACCCTCCTCAAGTGATGGGCAAATTAAACACAGAATGTTATTTTACACCAAGCTGCAACAATGGGAGGAGAATCCAAGTTAATGAAAGAATAAGAAATTTAAAGTCTGTAGCAGTTTATGGTGTATTGCTCTTGTAAAGTTTGAGCGGGAACATGTGACAGAAGTAAATGCTTTAACCAAAATTTCTATCACGAAGAGTCAATTGTTCATCGTGATGTACACAATAAAACAAGACTGAAATACAGATTTCCGGCTGAGGAAAAGTTAGAGGCTCATGAATAATTTGAAGGTGTTAAATAGTTTTAATTCTGAACTCACGTACTCAGGAGTCAAGTTTCCTTCATAAATTTCTGTGTTGATTGTAAGTACACACAAACATAAGAGGGTAGAAAGGAGACCTGGTTGCACCCATTTTTGAATGTCATTTGTCCCAGGATCTCACGTCCAAACAGATATTGAACCAAATCATTTTTCCAGATATCTGGAGGGTTAGATTCTTTGCATTTTTGAGTGTGTGACCTCATCTGCAGCACTGACATTGTATACACATAAATGCACTGTATGTGCATGTTTAACTTAACACATGCACATATACATATAACTACAATAGACCAGTTGCAGTAAGAACAGTGATTGTCAGTTATTCTTCAATTTGAGGATGACAACACGTGAAGTAGATAGTCACGTGTGCAGCAAAGATTCATGCAGTAAATATACACATGTACTTTATGAATACACATATATACGGTACATCTATTCTATGAACAGGGAGGTTGTCACAAGGTTTAATTTCTTTCCTGGCCTTCTCTGATACCTGGCAAGACATCTGTAACTTTTAACTTTCTACAACAATGGTCAGGTGCGGTCCAAAAGGACCGTGTGAAAATTCACCGCAAGTAAACACAGGATATCTTTCCCCTCACACGAGTGACTCACTTATAGGCATGTTCTCACGCATCCCCTCTGTTCCATAACATACATGCGAACTGAAAATAGCCTGATGATTTTGATTGGCCATTCACAAGAAGGCATCTTAGCATAAATACAGCAAAGGGCATTCCATACCTGGAGAATGGCAGTATTTTGATTAAGGTTAAATTCTGGAAAATGATTCTCATGAAAATAAGAAATAGTTTTAACAGATTACTGAATAAATGGAATAACTGAATGTTGGTCAGATCCACAGCACATCAGCAAATGATGTGGAAAACGATGGTTTCATTTCCTTATTTCCCTTGGTCAGCTGTAGGAGAGGCAGCCAGCTGCAGGAATGTGAACAGCTGTACCCACACACTTTCTTACGATGTTAGACTTCACAGAATTAGCATCAGCTTTAACCCTTCCTTACCCTCAATGAAAACCAACATCGGCCACTGGCTCACTGAGCATCTTCCAACCCAAATGAAAGGTCAGCAAGCTGAACATTAATAGCTGTTTCTCACCCCAGAGATGCTATCTGATCTGCTGAGTGTTTTCCAGTGTTTGGATCATATGTAATTACAATTATTATCATCCAATACTCTTTTCGGGAAGTACACTTCAGTATCGTTTGCACACTGTCCTCATCAGCTAGCTTACACAAACTCAGAGACTGCCATTAAAATATTCCAGTATGGAAAGCGTCATAGCTAAAGACAGCCTGTAATCATCCAACAGTGTTAGCATTCCTGTCTGGGTCAGACACCTATGGATTCTGTATTACATGACTCGATCGCATAATCCCTGCTGGCACTCCCCTGCAATCCTGAGGCAAGTACCATCCTTCAGCTGACTTACCCACATGATTGCCTACACATCAACAGTCACTGGAGTTCAAGAACAACCAGCAGGATTCTCACATGTGCCTTGGGACCTGAATATTGGACGCAATCAGGGATTCTGAGCTCTCACTCACTGGCATCGGGGCCAACTCAATCTTACTGCAGATTGCAAGCTAATGGGCCAATTCTGAGGGTTGGTCGCTCAACAGCATCAGGAGCTTCAACAGGAGAAAAAGGCACTACTGAGGGAGTCTGGAGATCAGGAAGAATGAGAGGCAAGGTTTAAATTAAAACTCCGAGGGGCTAAGCAGTCAGGTGTCCCCAGATTGTCCACTGGGGCTATGTTTATCGCTTTCTCTGTCCATGGCCTACTTTTGGGCAGGCAGCCTCCAGCTGTGATGGCCCTTCCAGGTTTCCAGACAACTGCCTCCATGAAGCTGGCAGGCAGGAGGCAGTTCTGTTGCTGGCAAAATGTTTGCAGGCCAAAGGAATTGAGCCGGAGTGGATTGTTAAATGTTTCAATTGGCTGCCAGCCTCTTTTTGGCGGCTGGTTGCTACAAATGCAGTTCTATCATGAAAATGCAAGACTGCATCAAAAAACTACTGCAAAGTGCCCTTGCCAAGACCCCCACTTCCAGCTCGCCATCAATGGGCAAGAAAATCCTGCCCCTTGTGTTGGCTATGAAGCACTTTGGGTATTCTAAGGATGAGAAAAACAGCCTTTCAATGCAAGAACAAAGAAAATTTACAGCCCAGAAACAGGCACTTCGGCCCTCCAAGACTGAGCCAATTCAAATCCACTGTCTCAACCTGTTGCCCAATTCCTAAGCATCTGTATCCCTCTGCTCCCCACCTACTCATGCATCTGTCCAGACATATCTTAAGTGAATCTACCGTGCCTGCCTCTACTACCTCTGCTGGCAACACGTTCCAGGCACCTACCACCCTCTGCATAAAGTACTTGCCGCGTGTAACCCCCTTAAACTTTTCACCTCTCACCTTGAAAGCGTGACCTCCCGTTGTTGAATCCTTCACCCTTGGAAAAAGCTTATCTCTATCTACCCTGTCTATACCCCTCATGATTTTGTAGACCTCAATCAGGACCCCCTCAATCTCCTTTTTTCTAATGAAAACTAACCTACACGACCTCTCTTCATAGCTAGCACCTTCCATACCAGGCAACATCCTCGTAAACCTTCTCTGCACCCTCTCCAAAGCATCCACATCCTTTTAGTAATGTGGCGACCAGAACTGTACACAGTATTCCAAATATGTATGTAAGATAGTGAGGCAGATTGGTTCATAAATCTACATCTATTCATAAATATGTTCTTTTTACTTTAGTCCAATATGGGATGTGGGTGTTGTTGAAATGGCTGGCATTTATTGCCCATCCCCAGTTTCCCTTGAACTGATTGGCTTTCTAGGCCATTTCATAAGGGAGTTAAGAGTCACCACAATGCTGTGGATCTGGAGTGATATGTACGACAGACTAGGTAAGGATGGCAGATTTCCTTCCTTAAAAGACATTAATATAGGTTGCAGAGAGAAACAAAAAGCAATGTAGTTATAAATGAATATATGCCTCCACATCTATACATATAAAAACATATGCCAAATTATACTGAACCTGTCAGCTTCCAGCTCAAACCAAGTGGTAGCAGCTAAAGCTACTGGAACTACACAACCATTCATTCCCCTTTCCTGCCAGCTTGCTGGTTGAAAAAAATTCACACATTTATTTTTGATTTACAATATGCTTTTTGATTGTAGAATCATTGTGGACGAACAGCACATTAAATATTAATTCAACCACACTCCCATCCTCTGTTTTACAACCTGTAATTGATATTACAAGAGTAAGAAACTCTCTGAATGGTCAGTTTACCAGTCTATTGACAAAATTATTAAATTGTGAAACGTTTTTAAAATTAAGGCATTTGCAACGGACACAGGAAAAATGGAATAAAGCTATTTTTGATTGTAGTGGTGCACACCACAGGGATATAGTCCCACTTTGCACAATAATCATTCTCAACTCTTGTTTTCAATAAAAGGATTCAAAACAAGAACAACGCCAAAATTATTCCTGGTTTCTTTCACCTTTCTCCCGCTGAGTGATCATGACTAAGACAGGGAGGTGGCAGGGTGGGGATGAGGGGAAATAAAAATAATTAAGCAGTTTATCTTCTTTGGCTGCACAATCAAGGGAATCGCTGCTGCTCAATTTGAGAACTACTGTTTGGTAAAAGGTTTCATCAGCTCACTGAATTGTTTCTCAATGGCTTTAAAAGCAATGTTGTGTTCAAGACTTGGCAAAGATGACAAAATGTCTAGACACAACCGAAGCTATTGAGAACAGAGAATGTGCAAAGTAGAATATTCCGTTTATTTCACTATGATTATCAGCGAGGTGCTTGCTCACAAATGTGCAGCTTCACTGAGCTGGTTATGGTGTGCACACAAAATTGAGGTTTGTTCCACTTCATTCTCTGTCCCCATTTTACCTCCAAGCCATAAAATCGGGGAGTTCAAATCCCCGTCCCAGATCTCAATAATTTAGGCAAACATTGCAGTTTGGGAGGATCGATATCTCCTCAAAGATACCACTGTTTCAATCACATCTTAAACCAATTCCTGCTAGTTCTGGTGGTTCCGGTGCAACTACATTAATGATTACATGACAATTCACTTCATCCTGGTCCCACCTACACATCTGACTTGGCCCCCAAAACATACTGTCACCTGCAAAATGGATCCATTAATCAATAGCCTTAATCGCAATGAGGTAAAAAGGAGATGCCCCAGTACAAGATTCTGAGGAACACATTTGTTGCAACCTGCCCCAGTTAGAGTAGGTTCCCTTTAGTTCTACTCACTTCTCAACCAATTACTAACCCACACCATGTGATTACCTTCAGTTCTGTATGCTCTATCTTTGCCAAAACTATCCCAGAAAACATTATCAAAATTAACAAATTAACAATCAATGCATTGGCATTTGGAGGACTTTGATCTCTGATCAGCATTTCCAAGTGATTTTACATGAGTGCTTTGGCATGGTTTTGAGAAGCTGGAATAAAGTATTATAAATACCATCCTTTCTATCTTTGAAAGTCATCGAAAGTCTATTGATGTTAGAATAGGCACTTTGCCACACAGCCTCTGGCCTGAGTCCACATGGCCTAATTTAAAAATATTTTGCCACATCAGTCATATAAGGGAAGTCTGATGTTCAATCACTGGAGAAACCTGAGCTGATATTTGAGAATCGAAGCAGGGCACATAACATTTTGGAAAGGGATAGGGGGTGTGGGAGCAGGCAGGGAGCGATTAGTCAGCGGATTGGCATGTCCCACACCAAGGGGGCAATGAATGCAGTCACTGTTGCAGCAAACTTCACCGGTCATGTTGTACACAGGAAGATCCCACAAACGGAATCTGATAAATGATCATGTATTTGCTGTTTTAGTGAATTTGGCCATGGCATCAGCTGGAACTCCTCTGCTCTCCTGTAAAATGGTTTTGTTGGAATTTTTATATCCACCACAAAAGGTTGCTAAGGCCCCAGTTTTACTTTTCATCTGAAAGACGGAATTCCAAGATTATATTCTCAAATCTCTGAAGTGGAGCTTAGTCTGATGACTCAGAATTACAAATCTACTTTGTACCTTCTCTAATGTGATGATAACCTTTTGATAATGTAGTGACCAGAACTGCACACTGTACTCTAGCTGTGAACCAGCTAGTTTTAGCATTATCTCACTGCACTTACATTCTACGCCTTGGCTAATAAAGGATCCCTAAACTTTCTTAACCAATTTATCCATTTATCTTGAGTCTTTCAAGAATTGATGGACATGTACTTCAATAAAATCCCTCTACACCTCTAAGCAGCCACTTCTCCTGCTTAGTATTCCATATTACATAATCTTTAGAAGTTGATAACTTTTGAAAAGAGATTTGATCTTCCTTTTCTCAGCTGACAAAACGATACTGCACAATTTCATAGCTTAAAAACTTTAAAACCACAAACAAAATTGCCAAAACCATATTCTCTTTTTGTGGGAAACTTGCTGTTTAAACTAAAGCAAATAATGTTTTCCTTCTGTGCCCAGCACCATTTTAATTACCGTGGAATTGCATCTCTTTTTTGTTAACACTACACAGTTTCTCCCAGTTTCCAATGAGTACCTCCAAGCCCATTTCACTGGCTTCAAGGACTTTCCTCAGATTTTGGAGAATTTCTTAAACCGGCCATCAGCAGTATAGCCCATTCCAGTGATTTGTTTTCTCCTGGCAAATCTAGCAACACAGATACCCTACAGTGTGGAAGCAGGCCATTCGGCCCATTGAGTCCACAGGTGACCCTCCAATGAGCATCCCAACCAGGCCCACTCCTCTACCCTGAAACTCTGCATTTCCCATGGCCAATCCATCTAACCTACACATCCTTGGATTGTGGGATAAAACAGGAGCATCTGAAAGAAACCCACGCAGACATGGGGAGAATGTGCAAAATCCACACAAACAGTTGCCCAAAGGTGGAATTGAACCCAGGTCCCTGGTGTTGTGAGGTAATAGTGTTGACCACTGAGCCACTGAGCTGCCCCCGGAACAGAAGACTGTGAGATGTGTCTTTTTGACTAAAGACCATTTCCCTCCTGCATCTCGCTGGGGTAATTAGGAAATGGGGCCTCTTCTCTCTGATGTTTGCACAGGGATAAACACCTCATCTTCTGCCTGGGCATCCTACAGTCTGGAAGATTCAACATTGAGTTCTCCAATTTCAAATCACCTCCTTTCCCATCCCCCAACTCCCTTCATAGCCCCTCCCATTCCCTTCCATTCGCCTGATCAACTCTTCCTTCCAGCTATCAACTGGATTTATTCCTCCTATTGACCAGCCAGGTCATATCCTCTGCCTATCTTCACCTATCCCTGCCTCACCACCCCGCATCCCCCTTCCCCCCCCTCCCCCGCACCTTTATCTGCAGCTCCCTTGACACCCATCCCCGTCCTGAAGAAAGATTACACACGAAAAGTCGACTTCACCACCTCCTGATGCTGCCTGGCTTGCTGCATTCTTTTAACCTCCTGCTTGTCTACCTTGGATTCCAAGGGTGGCACGGTGGCACAGTGTCTCACAGCGCCAGAGACCCAGGTTCAATTCCTGCCTTAGGCGACTGACTGTGTGGAGTTTGCACATTCTCCCTGTGTCTGCATGGGTTTCCTCTGGGTGCTCCCACACTCCAAAAATGTACAAGTCAGGTGAATTGGCCATGCTAAATTGTCTGTAATGTTAGGTGAAAGGGTAAATGTGGGGGAATGGGTCTGGGTGGGTTGCGCTTTGGCGGGTCGGTGTGGACTTGTTGGGCCGAAGGGCCTGATTCCACTCTGTAAGTAATCTAATCTAATCTAATCTAAACTTCTGCAGTTTTCTTGTCTCTAACCAAGAATTGCTTGTCTGTATGCGTTTCTCCTTGATTTATAGGGAAGTTTATAACCTAATCACAAAAATTGCTTCCTTTTTTTCTTCATCATGACAACGAGAAAAACATGAACTTTGCATTCGGGTAGAAATGCTCTTGAATGATCCTCGACCTCAATTCTCACTCATCTTGGAAATAAATGGAGAGTTTACAACAGAAATGTTCAAAACTCAGTATCTTTACAATAGAAATGTTTGAAACCCAGTATCTCTACACCTTTCAGGACAAGGCAAAAATGCTGGAAGAAGTCAGCATTCCCAAGCTCCTCTACAAACTCCATGTTCATAGCAGTAGTATTATGGATGGACCATAGTTTAAATGTGCGCAGTTCCCAGAGGTAGCTAGTTAATTAAATGATCACCTATCTACAAAGTAATCAGATTTTGAATTCCTGGGAAGTCTGGAACCCAGAGTATGGAGACGAGAACAGGTCAGTTTTTCAAATCATTTCCTTTGGATAGCCAGGGTATCCGTTTGGTGATGTAAAGTTTCCCTTTGGATCTGATCCCAGGACACTCTGGCAGAGGAAATTTGCACTGTGGAGGATGTAAGAAACCCTTTATGACTCTGAAAAGTAGGTGTGCTTGTGTGTTAAATGTGCATGCATTCATTTCTTTTATTTGTTCATGTCATTTTGGTGTATCTGGTTAGACCAGCAGTTATAGTCCATTTCTAATTGCCATGGAGAAGGGGATAAGAGGTTTTCTTGGACTAGATTCATGACGAGAGCTTATTCATGGTGTCATAGAGAACAGAAAGAGGCCACTCAATCCCCTGTACCTGTGCTGGCTTTTTGAAAGAGCCAACAAACTCATTCCACACCGCTGCAACTTACCCTCACGTGTTTATCCAAGTCCATCTTGAATGCTAAGGTTGAATTTGCTTCCACACCTTATCAAGAAGTGATATTCTTTTTAAAGAGAACCAAATAATTGCTACCAGCTAGAATTGGAGTTCCATTTTAATGACATAAGAGCAGAGCAGAGCAATATCAAACATTTTGAAGTTTTAATGGGTGCTAATTAACTTATGTCCATGTTTTCTGATGCCCAACCCTTCTGCCAGTGGAATCAGTTTCACCTTATCGTTATCATCAAAATCCCTCTGAATACTGAACACCTTGATTAAATCTCCACCTAGCCTTCTTTGTTCAAAGAATAATCCCAGCACCTCAAATCTCTCCATGTAACTGATGTTCCTTCATCCTGGCACATTCCGGTAAATTCTGTCCGTGTGTGAGGATGGATAGTCTAAAGCAGAGTACTTCTTCTTTGAAGGCATCTCTCAGTGTCAAAACATAATTGAGTACGTTCTGCAACCCGTGGTACAAAGAGTGAAGGATCAATTCTCCAAACTTTATCCAAACACTGGTCACATCTGCATGAGAAATCTCTTTGGAGAGACAGACAGCTCCTTGGCAAGTATGATTTTTTTGCAGCGGTCTGCAGGGGATGACGTAGAGGAAACCTTTTGTTGAGTATCAGGCTTAAGTCCTAGTGTTCCTCTGAATCTTCTTTTGACCTTTACTCAGAAACTCTGCATTTCCAGCAATTCTGCTCTTTCCCTGGGGCATCCCTGATTTTAATGACTCAATCACTGGCAGCTTCCAGGCCCTGAGTTCTGCAATACCCTACCCAAATCTGATGTGGAGATGCCGGTGTTGGACTGGGGTGGACAAAGTTAAAAATCACACAACACCAGGTAATAGTCCAACAAGTTTAATTGGAAGCACTAGCTTTCAGAGCGCTGCTCCTTCATCAGGTGGTTGTGGAGTACACAATTGTAAGACACAGAATTTACAGCAAAAGTTTACAATGTGATGTAACTGAAATTATACATTGAAAAATACCTTTATTGTTTGTTGAGTCTTTCATCTGTTAGAACTCCTCAAATCTTTAAGACACTTTTAAAATCTAGCTCTCTGATCAAGTTTCAGCTAACCCAATATCTCCTTCTGAGACTCAGTGTCAGCCTTTTCTCTGAATACAATGGGAACATCAGGAAAGGCTGAAGGACTTGAGGCTGTTTTCGTTGGAGAGAAGAAGGTTGAGAGATGACTTAATTGAGACATATAAGATAATCAGAGGGTTATACAGAATGGACAGTGAGAGTCTTTTTCCTCAGATGGTGATTGCTAGCGCGAGAGGGCATAGCTTTAAATTGAGGGGTGATTGACATAGAACAGCTGTCAGAAGTAGTTTCTTTACTCAGAGAGTAGTAGGGGCATGGAACGCACTGCCTGCAACAATAGTAGACTCATCAACTTTAAGGGCATTTAAATGGTCATTGGATAGGCATATGGACAAGAATGGAATAGTGCAGGTTAGATGGGTTTCAAATTGGTTTCACAGGGCGGCGCAACAGCGATGGCCGAAGGGCCTGTACTGTGCTGTAATGTTCTATGTTCTAACTGCATTAAAGACCCTATATAAATGCAATTTGTTTTTGGTACCTTCTCAGTGTTCTTGCTGCATTAAGAATTTAAAACAAGCAGAAACACAGCATAATAACATGCACTTTCACCAATACCTTCAAGGATCTGGATTTATTTTACAGCAAAGCGGCCTTTGTTGTAACTGACCACCATGATTCAACATTTCTTCACAACAGTGAATGACTGTTGTGTATGTGTGTGCGTTCTTGTAAGTGTTTGTGTCTGGGTACAGCATGTTTTTGTATGTGTGGGTATGCAATTGTGTGTGCATGTGTGTGTATATGTGGCTGAGTGAGATTGTGTGTGCTTTTGAATCATCTTCACAGCTCATCTCAATTTTCTCTAGATAACAGCACTCGCAGTGGTCTGTAACATCAGACACCCCCTGGGGACCTCAGCACGCTTTATATAGCAACTGCTAAATTATTGACTTCCCTGACTGATTTTTCACATAGTCAGTTTATGAGATCAAGCACAATGAGGACAGGTTCAGGGGTTCAAGTCAGAATCTTTACTTTTATCATAATTAGGTGCAGCTTGACCATTTATCAACAATACAAAATGCAAGAGCTGCTGTGCAACCAGACAGCAAAGGAATGAGTAGCAATTCAGCTTACCTCAGCTCAAATTTAGGACAGATAAAGAAATAAACAGTTACAGTTCCAATTGCTTATCACACTTCACATGTCTGAATCTCAGCTGCAAGCATTTTCTCTGGTTCAGGTTCTCAGGGTAACTTTTGATATGCTTGTTGTCTTCATGAATGAAGCTCTCCATTTTGGTGAGACACAGGCCAGTGAATCCTGGGAGATGACAAATGTAAAATATTTCCGCTGTTCTCCATGGAGTCCCCTCCTGCGACTGCACTCAGAGTGGAGCAGTTGACTCATGAGATTGGGGTCAGGTACATGTACAGCAGAGCTGATTTTGAGCGATTAGCAGATCAAGACACCCAGTATTGGGTGTGTTAGTTTGGGAAAGGATGCTGCTGTGGTCTGCCTTTGTACCTGCCAGATTCAGAGGATCTTGTGAAGGCACTGGCTTAATTAGAAAGAGAACAAGTGCAACAATGATGCATTATGATCAATCCCACCTTGAATCCTGCAGTGGAGCTTGAACCATGATCTTGGATTTACAGGCAAGAGTGCTGCCCAGTGAACCACAGTTGGTGATCGTGTCCTGGTATCCAGTTGTCCAATGTTCTGAAGAAGAGTCGTACCAGATTCAAAACATTAACTCTGTTTCTGTCTCCACAGATGCTGCCAGACCTGCTGGGTTTCTCCAGCATTCTCCGTGTTTGTTGCCTTTTGCACGCATAACCTGTGAAACAGGTACCACTGAAAAGGGTCAAGAGGAGCAACATATGGAGTTGGCATTTTCACAGAAGCAGCAGAGGGACAGCTTGAGAAGCACTCAGAAGTAAAACCTGATAACATGTTCACTTTCCCCCACCATGTGCAGTCAGGTGATGAAGATAAACAAAGAGAATGCAGCACACAAAAATTAAAAGGAAGTTACAACATGGTCACAGACATACTATAAGTCCAGTCTTAATGAGTGACTATTGCCATAAATGATCATTACCAAAGGAGCCAGCACTGCTGAGTTTTGCAGGGTTACTATTAATCGATTACAATATGCATTGCCTGGAGATTTTATCAGTAGCAGCAAGCATTGCCTCTTGTATGAATCCTAGTGGTAGTCATAAACCTGGTCAAAATCATAGCAAATGCTAATCTCGACAACAAATTCCAGCAGCAGCAAGGATTACTGAAGCAACCACACCTCTTGATAAAACATTTAAAATTTCAACAATTATTATAAATGACTGCGGATAAGGAAATCAATGGAAAGGCTGTAATCTGATTGCACAAAAACAGAGATCAAGTGCTGATTGGTCTCACTTATTCTTGAGATCTTCAATCTGCCCTTTCATCCCTTCCCCAGCAATCCCTCTTCAAAAGAATGGATTGAAGTTGGAAGGTGAGCACATGGAGCCCTGCAGTTTTGGGCACACATTCAAAGTCAACTGTGCTGCCAAACCACCCCTGACACTGTTAATCCAGTGACTGAATTTATTCGGTGGACAACGAGACAAAACTAATATAAGCAAAAAAGTTGCATTTATGGAGCACCTTTAAGGCAGAGCAATGTTCTGAGAATTTTCATCAGAGTATAAGTGAACAACATGTTGTTGAGTAGATTACCAAAGGTTTGATCAAAGAGATAAGTTTGAAAGATTGTTTTAAGAAGGAGAAATGGGTTTTGAAAAGGGAATTCCAGAGATTAAGTCCTTGGCAGGCGAAGACCATCCTGACAATGGTGAAGTGATGGGAATCATGGATGAGCATGAGGCCAGAGCTGGGGAACATTATTATCTTGAAAGGTAAGAGGGCTGGAACAGATAACAAAGATAAGGACAGATGGGGTCACGGAACATTGAGAACTTTAAAAATCAAGGTGTTACAGGGTCACAAGTCAATGTAGGTCAACATGTGAATGGGATTTGGTGTGAGTTACAATAGCAGCAACAGTTTTAAATGAGGTCATGTTTCATAAAGGCTGTGCAGCACTGAAATAATTAAAATCTGAAAATTGTTCATTCTACTTGTAATTTTCTCAGAATATTCTCATCCTTGACAGGATTCATGCTCATCACAAAACCACCAATATCTGGCAAATGACACTAACTGCTGAGTGTTAATAGAATCATTGAAAAAGTCCCAGTTATAATGCATTCAGCACCCTGGCTATTGAACAGATACTTTGCAGTTCTGAAAATGATTCATACTGGACTCTAAACATTAACTTGGTTGCTCTCTGTACAGATGCTGCCAGATGTTTAAAGTCACTCTAGCATTTTCTCTTCTTATTTCCGATTCTTTGCATCTTCATGAGAGGAACCAAACTGAGAAGTTCCAAACAAGTAGACAGAGCCCTAGACTCAGTAACAAGCAATTCATCACTCACATAATTAAGCACTCCTGAAGTTACTTTATTGACGTAATCAAGCAGGGGCAGAGATAGCTCCTGGACTAATTTCAATCGTTGTCATGATTTGGAGATGCCAGTTTTGGACTGGAGTATACAAAGTTAAAAATCACACAACACCAGGTTATAGTCCAAGAAGTTTATTTGGAAGCACTAGCTTTCGGAACTGGTGGTTGTGGCGTATAATCTAGTGCTTCCAAATAAACTTGTTGGACTATAACCTGGTGTTGTGTGATTCTTAACTTCAATCGTGGGTGGTTGTTTGCTGTTAAAACTAGGCCGTCTAGCATAAGGGCTCAATAGTAACAGCTGGAGCATAAGGGGTTAATAGTAACAGCTAGAGTGCACTAGCAATGATGTCAGTTCACATGGGGATGGAACTTGAGGGATGAGGTTCCATCTATTTCCTGTCATCAATTGTCCAGGTAAATGGGATGATATCCTGACCACCTCAGTGGACTGTTTACGTCCTCCTACACCAGACACAGATGGTCCTGCAACTCCTCAGAGAGAAGCAAGGGCACAATCAGGTTAGTCAAGCCACTGCAGTGTTTTTCTCTCTGACCTGACAGTGCCATCTGTGGTGGGATTAAAGTAAACTAAAAATGTAAATAACTTATTGGTAGAATGAAAGATGTGTGTGTGTGGGGGTGCAGTGTAAAGAGTAAGTGGCTGTTCTGCGAATAGTTAAGAGTGCATCAGCAGTGACATGTGACAATGAGAGATCACGTGGAAATGGGGCCTGAAGGAAGAAGGTTCTAATCTGCTCAGCCATGTCTCTGAAAATTATGCCCATGATGTTTGTTAGTTTGCACTAGTATAGTTTCCATTCACAGCTGTCAAAAGGACCCAGATGCCAGTTGTGATATTTATTCAGCTCTAATTTCACATTGTGAGTTTAAATGGCAATTAATGTGAAAATGTAACCAATTTCATGAAACTCAAGTGCTGGTTGAGGACGAGCTGCTGTTTTTGCAAAGCTAATAGGTGAATGGTGCAAATTGTCCAGCATCCTGTGGCAATCTGCAAATCACAGAGCCTCGTCTTCTTGTGACAATTGACTGAGACGATGTACCCACCAATAACAGCAGGTACCATCAGCTCAACAGTAATTTCTGCACCAGTATATTTCTGGTGGCACAGATCTGAAGTTGGAAAAGCATCTGAAACTGGTATTCGGTCAAGGCACGTGGAGTTATTAATGATGCAACAGGTGCCAGACAGCCTGTGCTGGTTATTTGTGAGGAATTTCATCACCAATTCATTTCTCCTTTACAAATATGATAAGCATGGCTGATAATGTATTGCATTTCAGGAAGTGTTTAAAAATAGCTGCTAGGAAATGGTCTCTGGCTGGGGATCAGCCACAGGTAAAACGAACGCCCACCAGTTTATTGAGTATAAACAGGAAACTGGTTAACAGACAGTGGGTAAAAATAGAACCCATATATTCAGCTTGAAAATGACGATGAAACACTGTGGCTTCGGCCTTCCGGCTATGTAACTTTTTTTTTCCATTAAGAAAGCTCAAACAAGTGAAAAAAAGAACGACTGCAAAGCCACATATGACCCAGAACAGGAAATGCATCGCATCAAAGCTGTAAATGCTTCTGTTCTCACTCATTGCTCGGTATTGTTCATCTAAATATTTGAAGGGGAGCATTAACATTTGGATAAGATGCATTGTATGGTAATGAGTGTTCAAGCCAAACTTGACAGTCGAGCAATGTGCTTAAAGTTCACCCTGACCAAGACCTTTATCGGAAAAGAAGGACCAAGAAACGTTAGTCCATTAAAATTTCAAACTGGTGCCCCCTGAACCAATGGCATCCACGAGCTGATCTCAAGAGTGTTCATGAAGTTAGGAGATTAAACATGTGTTCTCAGCTGGAATGTAAATCACTGTATCACTGAATGACAGATACTTGATTCTGTGTAGGTTCCTATAAAGAATTGTCCTGTTGCCCAGCTCTTTTCCCAAAGGCCAACATATGCATTCTTTTCAGATATTTATCTAGTTCCCTTTCGAAAATTATTACTGAACCTGCCGCCATTGCTTTTTCACTGAAGACCATCTCAATTCACTGCTTAAAATTTTCCTTTGTCATCTTTCCTTTTGTGGTTTTGTTGATTATCTTAAATCACTATTCTCCTGATACTGACATTTCCGGCAGTGGAAACATCTTTTCCTCACTTGTCCTTTTAAACATCTTCAATATTTTGAGCAGCTTCACCGAGTCTTCTCGACTGTAATAAAAACAATCGCAGCAGTTCCAGTCTCTCCATGTAACTGCAGTAAGGAAGCGTGAAACATGTAGAGCTCTGTCCGCTTGGCAGCAGATCCACTCCCCTCAGTTTGTATGTTCACACACTGTGAAATCAAATTGTTCAGGATCTGTACATTGTGAGAATATAGGAGGCACCGGTTAGTATTTCTGTGGATGACACCAAAATTGATGATGTCATGGGCAGTGAAGATGGTTATTTAAGAGTACAATGGGATATTGATCACTTAGATCAGTGGGCTAACGAATGGCAGATGGAGCTTAAATAAATGTGAATTGTGGCATTTTGGTAAGACAAACCAGGCCAGAACTTACACAGTTAATGGCAGGGCCATGGGGAGCACTGTCAAACAGAGAGACCTAGGGATGCAGATACATAGTTCTTTGAAAATGGGGTCACGGGTAGACAGGGTGGTGAAGAAAGCGTTTGGCACGCTTGCCTTCACTGGTCAGAACAGGAGTTGAGATGTCATGTTACAGCTATGCAAGACATTGGTAAGGCCACTTCTAAAGTACTGCATATTATTCTGGTCACCCTGCTATAGGACGTTATTAAACTGGAAAAGGCGCAAAAGGATTTACAAGGGTGTTCCTAAGACTGGAATGTTTGAGTTATAAGGAAGGGTTGGATACCCTAGGACTTTTTTTCCTTGGAGCATAAAAGGCTGAGGGGTGACCTTATAAAGATTTATAAAAGCATTACAGGCATAGATAAAGTGAGTAACCAAGGTCTTTTCCCCAGAGCAAGAGAGTCCAGAACTAGAGGGCTTGGTTTAAGGTGAAGAGGAGAAAGATTTAAAAAGGGACCTGAGTGACACCTTTTTCACATAGAAGATGGTGTGTAAATGGAACGAGCTGCCAGAGGAAGTAGTAGAGGTGAGTACATTTACAACATTTACTGTAAGTAATCTAATCTAAAAGACATTTGGACAGATATATGCATTCCTCTTTACCTAACTCTATCTGCATAAATGAATTTACCCTTTCTCTCTTGCATGTCTATCTACCTTCATCAATGCTAATTACATAAAAGATCCCAAACTTCTACACTTAACCACTCAGGTTATTATTTCTGATGACTGGTGTTCCCCCTCCTTTATTTGACAGTTTCAAACTGACATTGTGAAAGGGAAAGTCCATGATCAACGTGATCAATATGTTCTTTGATAGCAGCTTTCTCTGAACACAGAAGCAAGTGCCATTGGTTTAGCCAGTGGCCCTCTGATCCTGCGGTGTGTGCAGCGAAGTGCAAAAAGCATTCAATAAGCCGAGTGATCATTGAAATGAAAAAAGCTCTCCTCATAACCTGCAAGCTCCACATAAACCTCCTTCCTCCCAACTTAATCTTGCCTTGTCAGTTTAACCTTCAATTCATTCAATCCCTCTTGTACCTGTTGAGCTTTACTTTAAATGTGCCCATGCTATTCATCTCTATCCTCCATGTGATTGCACATTCCACATTCTAAATACTCTGGGGGTAAATAAATTCCATCTGACTACCTGCCTGGATTTATTAATGACCAACTTGAATTTGGTTCCCAACTCAAGTGTGTCTACCCTTTCAAACCACTTTGAAATCGTGAAGATCTGTATAACCCCTCAATCATGTTTTTTTCCCTGGAGAAACAAGCCCCAGCCAGTTTGGTCCATTCTGATAGTTATAGACTGTTATCATCCTTTTAATCCCGCTTTGAAGTCTTGGTGTGCTGTGGTATTCAAGGTGGTACGTAAGGCAGCACAATTTGCTCTCTGTATCCCTCAGCCTGAGACCAGTAAGATGACAAGTGAAGAGGCTGCATTCTGATCACTATCAGCGCTTGTGTCTGAACCTCAGGTGAGAAGTGGATGAAACAGCCATGAGTGAATAGTCTTCTGGTGTGAGGGTAAGTAACTAGAACATACAAAAGTAAGACAAATAACAAGGACTACCTTCAATTGAGGGATAACACAAGGGGGGTCTTCATGACTTACCTCCACCGTACTGGGTTCGCTCAATATTATTGCAATTCTGTAGTTCTTCCTTGAGGATTTTCCCTATCTAGTTCAAGATCTGTGACTACAAAGCTGAAAAAAGTCATTAAGCTTACATCTCACTGAAGACCCTTTAGGTCAAACCCTATCCAAGTTGCTCTGTAGATCCCGCTTGCACTCTCACACATTTGAGAAATTCCACCACAGCAATCTACAACATTCTTTAAAAAAAGGTTAATTGGCCCTGTCTCCCACTGTTAACAACCCTTCAAATAATTTCATGATGTGGATCTGCATCTTTGCCCAAAACCCATCGGTTCTTCCTGGAGCTGTACTCTATCCTTGTAATCACGCCTTTTTGAAAAATGTAACCATTAATTTGTGAGATATGTAATTTCTCGATAAATTGACTAACAGAAGTGAAAACATTATCACAGCAGGATAATTGTTTTAGAGTGAATGGTTATGATCTCAATAATAACCTTAAAAGGGAATTTATAAACCTTAAATAAAAGGAGGAAAATGCAGACTTATGGGGTCAGAGCAGAGCTGTGAGAATAATTCAATACTTGTTTCATGGAACTGGCACAAACCTCTTTCTCTTTCTGCATGCTTTTCCTAAACAATGAATACCCCTGAATGTCCAGTTCCCATCCTTGGTCACTCTGCAGCCATGTCTCTGTAATCACAACTATATCATAACGATTTATATCTATTTGTATTGCTAATTCATCCACCTTAGACATAAGACATTTAAGAAATAATTTCATAGCTTTCCAATTGTATATTTCCAGGATCTGGATCTGTATTTTTCCAAAAATTAACCAGTAGTTCCATTATATAAATCCAACATCCTGCATCTCTGGTTAAACATCCATCGAGACTTTTCTTATCATAATAAGATCGTCTCTGCTCCAACCACTGCCTGTATAAAGCTGTCCTTCAAACAATGATTGTTTCTCCTTGTTCTTAGTGACAAATTATTATAAAGCTCTGGTTAATTCAGCTCAATTCTGGACATGGGAGCTCAGGAATTATATAACGGCCTTGAAGTGGGTGCAGTGCACATTCACAGAATAATATTAGGGTCAAAGGTGTTAAATTAAGGGCAGGTTATATCGACTAGGCTTTCACTACAGTGACTGCAGATTAAGGGGTCATCTAGTCAGCATGTTTAAAATGATAAATGGGGTTGATTGGGCAGATAGGGAGAAAATGTTTCCATTGCTGAAGTAAGTTTAGAACTGGAGGGCATAACCTTCAAATTAAAGCTGGGCCATTAAGGGAATTAAAAGTACTTCATCTAACAATTGATAATGGAAATTTGGGACTGTCTCTTTCAAAGAAAGCTGTGAGACTGGGAGTTAAGTGAAAGTTTCAAAATAGAGATTGATAAGATTTTTTGTTCAGCCAGGTATAAAGGTAAAGATGTAGACATAGCTCAAGGGGTTGAATAGTCGACCTAAGTTTCTATGATACAATGATTCCTCATTAGTAACTCTCTAAGATAGGTTGGCAACAACAGGAGTAACAGAAGAGTAAAACTGTCTCATGGAAACTTTTGAGCGTTAACATTTTATCCCATTCAAGTGTCAGGATTCAATATCTTAACAGCAATTAACTTTTAATAAATCTACAGTCTGTAGTCTGAGCAGAACTGTACAATCGAATGCAGACCCTTTTTGGATACTGTTTCTGTTCCCACTCAACCTGAAAAGAGTCTCTATTCAAGAGCGAAATATATTCGCATAGAGGGAAGGCTACAGAGCTGGAGCCTTTGAAAATGTGACAGAAAACGGAAGGAAAGATGGATAGTCAGGAAATCATAAAGTGCAACGTAAACGCTTCTAATTAAGCAGGTTCTTTATTTTTCCAAATTATTTCAAACTCTAACCTTGCAAAGGATGCCATGACCTGACACGTTATACTAGAGCCTGTAAGTCAAATGTTACTGCTGAACAATTATAGTTTAATTCAAAATTAGGCCAAAGGTGGTCACATTTTACAACTGAAACAAGTGAAGCTATTCATCTCTATAACCATGCGAACGCAGTTCAGGTTTAGAAATGCATGCCTTCCATGTGAATGAGATCTCTCTCAGCCATTTTCAAAATGGACCTGGGCTGTCGCAGGAACTTTAGTGATGAGATGCGACCAGCCTCGCATCACAATATTCACAATCATTTGTTGTAGAATGCTAAATTAATCTGGCTTTTCAAGCAAAAAATGTATTGTTATCTTGACAGATGTGCCTCAGTTCAAATTGGTGCAGCCAGCCATTACTCTTTGACCCTGAGTTCCGGCAGGCTGAAGGCCACAGTCGTGGGTTGAAAGTTAAATGTCAACCACATCACAACTCCTGCCAAGCCATCAAAGGGTCACCAACATTTTTTTTTCCATTTTTAAGAATGTAGCATTTGCTCAGCAAATTGTAAACTTATTTATCAAAACTGGTTTATAATTCTGTTATACAGCTTGCAGGCAAAATATTTCTTCACTGAATTGTTGAGAAAATAATGCACTGTAAATTAATAATTCAGTTACGGAACAACACCAGGGCCAGCTTACATTATTGTATGCTTCACAAATAACCAAAATGAAAAGTGCAGCAGCAGTCATAAACCAAACCGGCAGCACCTAAGAAAAAGAAATCAAAAGAGAGAATGCTGGAAAATCTCAACAAGTCTGGCAGCATCTGTAAGGAGAGAAAAGAGCTGATGTTTTGAGTCTAACTGACCCTTTGTCAAAGCTGAGAAAAAGAACTCACTGCACATGCAGAATGCTACTACAAACTGAAGGTCTTGGGACACAGCATTAGTGTCTCTAACTTTGAGCCAGATAGACGAGGGTTCAAATTTCACCTGCTCCAGAGGTGTATCATAACACATTTGAACAGGTTGATTTGAATATAGCTGGCCTTCTGGCTCAGAGGTAGGGATTGTGACACAAGAACCCCACTTGAACAAGCTGCTTATAATATCACAATCTGCCATGTGGAGCTCACTAACTTGGGGTCCAGCCCATTAGCTACAGACTATAACATGAGTTTAGCTGTGGTTCATGCCATGGGTATCTTTCTCTTCTCTGAATCTGAATGTTGTGGGCCCACCCCAAAGACTTGTGGACAATAATTCTCCAGCATTTCAGTACAGTCTTTCAGGTGAGACTTGAAAACAAGGTATAATCTGCTTCCTTAGATGGATGTAAAGTTTTGCACAGCACTAACTTAGAAAACAAATTCTCTCAATGTTTATCCCTTAAACAACTTCACCAAAAAATGTTATCTAGTTATTATCACCATTGTGATAAGCATTACCATTTTGTTAAACACATTTTGGTTTTAAGGGAAAGTATTTTCTTCACATATAAATTTGAAATAATTCCACAAAGGTTGGTATCCAGTCAGCAAGTCACCCTTTATTTACACGTGCCATTGTACTTGACACTGATCCAGCTCCCTCAGAGCCAGCTCTCAGAGTGAACACAACCACTGATGCTCCTGTTTATATCTGTCAGCCAGGGTTCCCTAATTGGACCTGGTTAACAGCCCCAATCAGGGAACTCATATTCCATGGGGTCCATGTGACTGACCTCACTACAATCCCTAAAAACTGGTTTTGCATGTTTTGAGCGTGGTTACAATAAAACAAGTAGACAATCCAACTAGTTGGATTTCAGCTATTGTTGATTTGGTTTAGTCATATTGCAGTTGGAGATTTTATGTAATGGGTCATTTTAATGTATAAGTTCTAAGTTTTAAATGGGAAGGAATTGTAGTATATTGCAAGGTGTAAGCATTTTTAAAAATATATTACCCTCTCTGCTGCCCTTTCTGTTGGGGAGGTATAAATAGAGTTAGTCCAACAATGAATCCATATGTGGGGTTTAGTACAATATAAATTTCCTGCTAAGTATTAAAACCCACATTACTTCCTCTAGCTAATATCAACAACAAAAAAAGGTCATTATCTAACTCATTCTGTGGGCAATTGGTTGCCATATTTATGTAATACAACAGAGACTACATTTCAACAGTAATCAGTAATCAAGAGGGTACAGTAACATACAAGTCTTCTCTTTTTTCCCAATCTAATCCTTCTATTGTTTGCATAAGCACAATTGCCAATATCACATTTAAAATATGTGTGCAACGAACGTGTTGCAAAAAATGTGCAAGATTTTATTTACCAACTTCCAGTAAGCTTTAAATTTTATCCCATCCTCTTCCCTACGTTTGCTTGTTTATTGTCCTATTGTCCTTTGCCTTTGTATGTTGTCAGGAGTTTGAAGTTTTTTACATATTCCTTCTCTTTATGTTTCTCATGTTAATTACGATGACTTTTCTAAAAAAGTTTAATTTCAGAAATATATTCATTAAAAAAAGACAACATCACTAAAGCAGTTTGGATTCTCTACAGTAGCACATGAAGAAACCAAACAAACAATGGAGTTTGACTCCAGCCAACATACAAACCAAAGACATTTCTTAATTGTGCAAGACTCTATTTACATATATTTGAGGCACTGGGTGGGCTTGATAACTAAACGGACTCACATTTAACCTCAGCAGGAAGACCTCAGATGATGGTCTTTTCCCACTGTGCCTTGGCAGCAGCAGTCTCAAGCTTTTGTGTGTCCCTCAGCATGTAGGACTAGACTTTGGAATGTGTCAGTCTGCAACACTTGGTCGAGATCAACTTCCTGTTCTGGAAGACCAACAAGTTTCGTGCAGACTCGACAGTGTCTTCCACCAAGGTGATGGTCCTCCAGGCACAGTCGATATTTGTCTTGGTGTGTCTCCAAGGGAATGATTAGAGGTAAGTTAGCTCAGTTGACTGGCTAGCTGGTTTGCAATGCAGAGTAGCACCAACAGCATGGGCTCAATTCCCATACTAGTTAAGGTTACTGTGAAAGTCCTACCTTCCTGATTCTCAAGCTAAACCATCAGTGTGGTGACATTAGCTTTAAATGTGTGTCCTGTTTCCACTGCTCTCAGCTTAATGAAGAACCCAAGTTATGTTCTGACCTTATAAGTAACTACTTTTGAATATTTAACATCGTTTTGTTGTACCGCATCATTATTGTACAAGTAAATTGATCAACCAGGGATTGGTCAGACAGAAGGATAGTTTACTGCTGATGGAAGGGACAAATACAGGCTCAGCATTTTCTTCTGTACAAGAGATTACATTCCAAAGATGCCAAAATCAGCATCTTTATTTTTATGATTCTCAATTACATTTAGCAAGCTAGTACCAATCCCACCCTGGTAACATGATCCCCCTAAAACACCATTATTATTGTGAGACTGAGACTGAGTGCCTCAACCAGTTCATGCACTGTTCTTTCACCTTTTGAACCTGAATTTTTAATGCAGGCCAGACAGAAAGGGATGAAAATCATCCCTCAGCAGGTTCCTGGATTTTGAACAATTCTAATGTACATATCTACACATCATAAATGAGCACAGAACAGCAATCTGGTTCACAGGTCATATGGGAAGCAGCAAGATTGCAATGCAGGACCATTTAGAAATTAGAGATGGCCATTCAGCCCATCCTCTCTGCTCAGCAATTCAATTAAATCCTGGCTAATCTGTATCTGCCTTCTCTCCACATCCTTTCATACCTTTCTGAACAAATATCTATTGTTCTCTGCAGTGAAATCTTCAACTGACCCCCACGTTGTATACCATATATTTGGGGCAGAGGTGAAATACTACTTCCTGGCGTGGCTTCTAACAAGCTGAAGGTACATTACTCTGATGAGTAAAACAGATGGAGCTTTTCTTTACACGTAGCCTGGAGTGACTCCGGCTGACAACACTGGCAAAACTGTTCCGTTCCCTTGCCGAGGTCTGCCCTTTCCAACTATTCAGTGAAAGACTGTGCATAAATTTAAGTGCTTGATTTACATAATCTCAATTTGCTTAAAGTAATTGTGTGTGTGAATCACAGAGATGTACATTGTGACAGCAATTCATTTATTTCAAAAGGTACAGTTTTATCCCATACTTGGAATAATTTTACCCTCAACCAAACACCACCAAAGTGAGTTTTCTGGTCATCATCACATTGCTGCTTGTGGGAGCTTGCTGTGCTTAATTTATGACTATACAAAAAGCAATGCACAGGGAATCCTACCCGGTCCAACAAACTGCCCCCCATCACAAGGACCAGAACATCATAGTTCATTATTTTATTCTTTACTTCACTCTCCCCTCCCCCCACGTAATCTTCCTTGGGGAGGGAAAGAAATAATAAAAGACCAGGGTCAATAAGAGAAAGAAGACTGGACAACATTTCCCTTTGTTCCCCTCAGGTCATCTGGAAATCAGTCTAGAAGAACACAGGCAGGGTATTGTCTGTGAAGACATATACCTTCAAGTAGATTCCAGAATGGAAATTCAGAATGGGCAATACCCTCCGGAAGTATTTATAAACAGAGTTATATGATCTTGACAATATCTTAGGGACGGTGAACAAAGACTTTGTGAAGGAGCTGGGTTTTAAGGTTGCTTTTAAGAGGAAGAACTGGAATGGTCGAATGGTTTATGGAAACACTTTCATGTCATTTTCAATTTTAATCGCTCCACCAATGGAGGCTATGCTTTTAGCTCCCCGAGCTTTGGAATTCTCTCCCTAACTCTTACAGTCTCTTCTCCTCATTTAAGTTGCATCTCAGTATCTACTTCTCTGTCTTGGCTTTCGTCATATGGCTCAGTGTCAAACATTGGCTGCTGATATACCAATACATATCTTGGCATGTTTTGCCATTTGAGAGGAACTATATAAATGTACGTTGGTGTATTTGGGTTTGGTACATCACCATTATTGAATTTATCACTCATATGATTATGCCAAAATACAAAGGTTCACAATGTGCTGTAGCAGCTCAGAGGAGGATGGAAGGATTCACTAGCCTTCACATTCTGTGGAAGAAATGCAGAAAGAGTGACACACTGGGTCAACTTCACTCTCATCAGATTTCATATTTGCTTAGACAAGGCTTGAAATTCCAACAAGCATTGATCTCACTGAGGAGGAGTTTGCTTTTCATGGGCTGTGTTTCTAAACACTAAAGGAAAAGGGCTTATCTTTAACTCAGTATGACTGTCATTGAAATAACCCAAATGTTTCATCTGATCTACAGTTTCAAGTTGTGGGAGGGTAGGTTCGGTGTTTGATGCACCCAGTTTGTGGTTGTCTCTTATTTGAAATGACATTTGTGACTAATTTAAACCTGATACACGTGGATTTCCTTTGCATCCGGCCACCGACGGGGACATGATCTTGTGATTTGTTTTTCCAGAGGTAGTAATAACTGGCGTTTTTTTCTAAGTTAATTGAACTTTTGTGAAGGGAAATTTAAACTCAGCATTATTCTCTGACCTGTCACAAGCCTGTATGTCTTAAGAGCTTCTCATTTCTGATTAACAACTGCAACTTGCCTTCATGGAAATTTGTCTAACCAAACATTTGTCACTGAACTACTTAGGGTGATATGAGACAGATAAGCAAAAGCTGCATCAAAGAGGTCAATTTTGAGGACTGCCTTAAAGGAGGAGAAAGTGGTGGAGAGGCAGTGGGGTTTAGGAAGGGAATTCCAGACCTTATAGCCATGGCTGCCGAAGGCTTAATTGTAAATGATAGAATGAAGAAAATCAGGGGCTCACAAGTGGCTAGAATTGGAGAAGCACAGAGTTCTCAAAGGGCTGTAAGAGCTGGAGGTTAGTGATAGGGAGGGGTCGGCCAGGGAGGATTTTGAACACAAAAGTGTGACTTTTGAATTTGAGAGCTCGCAGACTAAACGCTAAACCCTTGGAGAGGGTGGACGCTAGGAAATTGTTTCCGTTAGGCGAGGAGACTAGGACCCATGGACACAGCCTTAGAATTAGAGGGGGTAAATTCAGAACAGAAATGCGGAGACATTTCTTCAGCCAGAGAGTGGTGGGCCTGTGTAATTCATTGCCACAGAGTGCAGTGGAGGCTGGGATACTAAATGTCTTCAAGGCAGAAATTGATAAATTCTTGATGTCACAAGGAATTAAGGGCTACGGGGAGAATGCGGGTAAGTGGAGTTGAAATGCCCATCAGCCATGATTGAATGGTGGAGTGGACTCGATGGGCCGAATGGCCTTACTTCCGCTCCTATGTCTTGTGGTCTTATGGTCTTATAGGTCAGTGAATGCAGGACTGACGGGAACGGGAATTGGTGTGAGTTAAGATAAAAATGTCAGTTATCACTAAACTATCACAGAAATGTGATTGTAACAAGAGACACTTCTATTCTACAAAAGGTGGTAACAGTTGCATTTGCAGAAAATGACAAGAGTAATTTATGTTATGATTAAGTAAACAAGGCTATGCACATTCTCACATCATGGTACATCACACTGTGAATAAACTGGATGGTACATTATGTTGGATGCTTCTCCTGCTTTTGTCTGGGTCTGGGACTTGGATTCAAGTCTCGGCCATGTCCTATATGCTGTAGCTGGTCTGGGGCACTTGGAGAATTTCAATCATTCTTCTAGTTTCATGTGCAACTGCACAAAAAGGTTCTTAATTTAATGTTAAGTGGCAAATTCACTCAACAAGACCACAGAGAGGCTAGTATAGACACAAGGAAACGTCTCATACGCCTGTTCTCCCAGAGTCCTGGCATCACGCCCATTCTAGCAGGTCCAATCAAATTCCATGCAGAATGCTTCAGAGCCAGCAAGAGAAGAGGTCAGACTGGGACATACACAGAAAGTGCTGGAAAAACCCAGGACATTTGGCAGCATCTATGGAGACAGAATCAGAGTTAATGTTTCGAGTCCAGTATGACTCTGAAGAAGAGTCATATCAGACTCTGTTTCTCTCTCCAACAGATGTTGTCAGACCTGCTGAGTTTCTCCAGCATTCCCTGTGTTTGATTCAGATTTCTGGCATCTGCAGTATATTGCTTTTATTTGAAAGCAGAATGGGTGTCATGACAAGCAGCAAATCAGAATTACTTAATAGGCTGACAGTAAATTGTATAATATCCAACAATTACCATCGAATTTAAAATTAAACTTGAGGGGAGAAAGATGGAATCACAAGGGTTTGAATAAAGCCAACTTTGAATGGATGAGGAAAAAAATTACCCACAGTAAACTAGTGGAACAGTTCCCTGGTCATCCCACAAACAGGCAAAGAAGTATTTGGTGTGGTACTGTTATCCTTAAGAGATAATGACACTTGAGTTATTAAGAAACCATAGTCAACAAAGTACGATAACAGGTAATATAGAGTTAAATAAAGCTTTAGACTGTTACGGGGATAAAAAAGAAATCGAGACAGCTATAAAAGACAATAGTGAGACATAAAGAAAGTAGCAAAAAGTACAAAAAAAAAGCCACATAAGACAGAGCTTGCAAGGGCATTCAATGCTACAGAAAAAGGTTTTACAAATGTGTCAAAAGAAAGAGGAATGTAGGGTGCATTAAAGACATATGTGGTTTAAACGATAATGGAGCATAAGAAAATGGCAGCCTTGTTATATGAGTACTTTTACAGTGGAGGAAATGAATAAAATGTCAGCGGTATAAAAAATGCTGAGAAACAAATCAATGGGTAGAATTTAGTGACTTTAATATAAGTTTTTAAAAAAGTAATGAAGAAAATATTAAGACTATGAAATAGGCAAACCTTCAGGGCATTTACTACCCCAATGGTATTAAAGGAAGCAATCACAGATGTGTTTATCATAAAAGTTAAACAGAAGGAGGCAATGGCCCAATGGTATTATTGCTAGACTATTAATCTAGCAACCCAGGTAATTTTCAGAGACCTAGGTTTGGGTCCCACTATGACAGATGAAAATCTGGAATTAAGAGTCTAATATGATCATGATGTCACTTTCAATTGTTGGAAAAACCCATCTGGTTCACTAATTCCCTTTAAGGAAGAAACTGCTGTCCCTTTGCAGTCTGGCCCACGCATGATTCCAGATGCACAGTAATCTGGTTGAGTCTGTCATTTAGAGATGGACAATACACACTGGCCTAGCCAGTAACTCCCAAACTGTGAATACATTTGAAAAAATGTACACCATTCATCTTTTTAAAATTCACTCATTTGCCTATTTATACGTCCGTGGTTGTAAACACTTTTGACATCTGAATGTTAGACTTTTGTTCTCTGGATCTTGTAAGCCTTAGCAACATGTTCCCTTTGTCTAATCATGGTACACTCACTAGAGCACCCTTTGACATGATAGCTCGATTTCTCACTGAATGTGTCATTATGCCTCAATAATTGTCAAATTATAAGCCCTGAACAACAGTCCAAGTGATATTTTGCCCCATCTGTACAGGTGGCTTTCCAACACCAGTCCCATATGATGGTTACCTGGACCAATCAAGGCAGCAATTTTGTCCAGTGCTGAACTTATTTGAATGTTCTAGAATCTCCAGCAACAGCAGGTAGCAATGGAGAGTGACGGTAATTGAAGCAGTCAAACGGACATTCTCTGGGGAAAAAATAGCTGTCTTTGGGGGAAGGAGGGCTGTTGGGAAGAACAAGCAGAGAGAGAAAAAAGATTCCTCAACTCAATGTAATTACAGGCTTCATTGCATGTAAAAGCTTCCTTGTTTAACCTTCATCTCCCTTCATGCTTAATGCCAGTGGAATAACAAATCCTGCTTCATGATATTTTAGCCACCCATGTGTTCAAATCATATGTTACATGAAATTACGTATAATGTCATAGAATATACAGCACAAGAACAGACTATTTTATCTAATTGATAATCCCTTATTCTGGAGGAGAAAGTGAGGTCTGCAGATGCTGGAGATCAGAGCTGAAAATGTGTTGCTGGAAAAGCGCAGCAGGTCAGGCAGCATCCAGGGAACAGGGGAATCGACGTTTCGGGCATAAGCCCTTCTTCAGGAAATGGGCTGAAGAAGGGCTTATGCCCGAAACGTCGATTCTCCTGTTCCCTGGATGCTGCCTGACCTGCTGCGCTTTTCCAGCAATCCCTTATTCTGACCTAGTTCTAATCTGGTCATGAAGATTATGAAGGGTTTTCAGGGTAGACTTGGGGAAGATGCTTCCATTAGTGGAGGAGAAAAGATTTAGTGTCTGAAATATAAGATAGTCTCCAATACATCCAATGGAAAATTCAGGAGTAGCAAAGAAATTGTTAAACATGAGAGGGTACAGAAAGTATGTACAAGAATGTTGCTGGCAGTAGAGGGTTTGAGTTATATGGACAGGCTGAATAGGCTGGGGCTTTTTTCCCTGGAGTGGCGGAGGTTGAGGGGTGACCTTATAGAGGTTTGTAAAATCATGAGGGGCGTGGATAGGCAGAATATCCAAGGTCTTTTTCTTAAGGTCCAAAACTAAATGGCGTAGGGTTAAGATGACAGATGAAAAGCTTAAAAAGGACCTGAGGGGTCATTTTATCATGCACAAGTGGTGTGTGAATATGGAACAAGCTGCCAGAGGAAATGGTGAAAGTGGGTAGAATTCCAACATTTAAAAGGCAATTGGATGGGTAAATGAATAGAAAGGGTTTAGAGGGATATAGGTCGAATGCTGGCAAATGGGACTAGGTCAGATTGGGACACCTGGTCAGCATGGACAATTTGGACCAAAGGGTCTGTTTTCGTGGTGTATGACTCTATAACTTCTTTCCCACATAAATGGTGATAGTATGGAACAGTCGAGGTGAAAGATCTTGATTCATTGAAGGGAAGCAAGATAAAGCACATCAGGATCAAAAGAATGGAAGGATATACTAATAAAGTCAGTATAATAATAGAATAAATGGTGATGCTCATAAATGCACTACTCTGGTATCCTTTGATGCTTTTAACATTTAGAAAACCATTGATCTCTACCTTGAGCATACTACATGACTAAACATCCACAGCTCCCTGCAGCAGGATATCCCAAAGATTCTGGATCAGTGGTGCTGGAAGAGCACAGCAATTCAGGCAGCATCCGAAAAGCTTCAAAATCGACGTTTCGGGCAAAAGCCCTTCATCAGGAATAAAAAGTCACCACCCTCTTAGTGAAATAAATCCGCCTTATCTCAGTCTGAAATGGCCTGTGCCTGAGAGTACGTCCCTTGGTTCTAGACTCGCCGGCCAGAGGAACCATCATTCTTGCATCTACCTCGTTAACCCCTCTCTGAATTTGGCATGTTTCTGTGCAATCATTTCTCATTCTGCTAATCATAAGAATTTAGGCTCAGATTGCATAACATTTTCTCATAGGATAATCCTTTCATCCCAGGAATTAGTTTGATGAGCATTTGCTGAACTTCTTCTGGGGCAAGAATACTTTTCTGGAGTTAAGGAGACCATAGCTGTACACAATACTCCATGTGTGGTCTCGCCAAGACATTATATAATCGCAGTGGGATGTCTTTACTCCTGTTATAATCATGGCCAGAGTACCATTTGCTTTCACAGTTGTTTACTTTGCCTGAAGTTAACTTTCAGTGATTTATCTGCAAGGCCACCCAAGTTTCATTGAAATTCAACACTTCTCCATTGTTCATCTTTTATGAAATATTCAGTTTCATTTTCTTTTTTCCTAAAGTGGACACAGATAAAAGAGAAAGTGAGAACTGCAGATGCTGGAGCGTCACAGTCGAAAAGTGTGGTGCTGGAAAAGCACAACAGGTCAGACAGCACCCAAGGAACTATGCCTGAAATGTTGACTCTCCTGCTCCTCAGATGTTGCCTGGCCTGCTGTGCATTTCCAGCGCCACACTTTTTGACTTGGAGACAGATAAAGTTTCATTTCCAATTTCTCTCTTCTTCCCCTGGGATCTTCACACAATCCTTCTCAATCTGGGACAGATTGTCCCACCCCACCCTTCATCATCACTGCCACAAAATCATTGAGCATCCTACCTAACCGCATTTTCTCCACAGAGACTACAATGGCTGAAGAAGATGGCTCATCACCAACTTTACAAATACAACCGGAGAATGGCAATAATTGCTGGCTCTTTGATCTCTCAAGAGAGTTTTTTTCAAAAACATCACTCTATTCTTAGATACTCGTCAACTGAATATCTTTCCACTCCAAGCTTATGCACTAACTTTGAGCAGACAATGGGTTGATGATATTGTAACTGTGACTCTCTTCATTCAAAACAAACATTATAACTGCTATCCAAATACGCCTGTCAGGAAAATGGGCTAATTCCACCTACTCCCCGCTAGCCTGGTGCAGAGGTTCTGAGGTTAACGTGCTGCAATGAACTAATATTAGAGTAAATCCAGGCACTACTGGAGCAGCACCAGGTCACATGGTCCCTCGTGCCTGTCTAATCATCCAAAGGCTGATTATGGCTGGTTTTCTATCTCAATTCTACTTTCCCATCTTTTTGTGTCCAAGAATCTACCTAATGATTAATGTTCCTTCTAATTTCTCATCCTCTTGCACAGGCCCTGTGCATGCCAACAGCTTCTGGAAGCAGACAATGCAGCCCATAACAATCGGCACGTGTAGAACTTCCTGGAACCTAGAGGGAACATTGTTAATCATCTACCTTCGACTTAACCAATGACTGAACAGCCGCAGGCCTCTCGGCAGGTAACGCCAAAGATTCACTGCCCTCTGCGAGTGAAGGAATATGTTCGCCTCTCAGACTCCTTATCTTGAGATTTTAAACCCTGGTTCTCCACTCTTCAGGCTAAGATAAAGACCTGTTCATATCTAGTAATATTGAACTTTTTTTTAAAGAAACTGCCAATATCAACAAAGTGATGAAAATATACTATCCAGTGGCAGTATACTTGCTTATTTTCATTAAGCAAAGCTCCATACAAACCATTTAATTGCCATTCAGCATGCTTCAACTTTATATAGAAGAAAACAGCAGCTAACATTGAATTACTTTTCCTAATCTGTTGATTACGTGACAAATAATTGTATCTAGTCACACCCCTTACTATACACATAGGGTTTAATGCAATTACACCTTCTCATTAACATTTAAAAGGACCATTTTAAAAAAAGCAGTCTTTTACACCCACCTGTGTTTTACTATGTCCCCTGGCTATAATCTCATACGCTCAGACTTCAAGGTAATCGGAGGCAAGGTTTGTTTTGCAGAATTTCCACTTTAGCAACGTCAGGAAGAGGGAATAAAACAAATTTTCAAGATCATCAAAGAAAGATGTTGTACACAACATCTGGCTCCCAGGCTCTGCTCCAACCTAAACCAATGTTTTACACTTCCTTCTCTTGCGCTTTTCCATTCCTCCAACTGTGATTTTTATATATCGTTGGGCAATTCAAAATCATCATTCACCATTTAAAACAATGATTCAGCCAATGTAATTCAATAATAGCTCCTCTTGACGGGTTTTTGTAGTTCCCTTTCCTTGGCTTTATCTTGTTTAGCCCTTGTAAAGAGGCCGGTATGTTCCACTTCTGATGACAGATTATTGATTGTATTTTTCCTCATAGATGCTGCCTGAGCTGCTGAATATTCCTAGAAGGTTCAGTTTTTAGTTTCACATCTACAGCGATGACATTTTGTTTTTTTCTTTAGTTTCTCTGTTATCCACTTTCGCATTCTGATGAAGAATTCACACGCAAGACAGTACCTGATACCTCCCCTTTCAGATATTAGAAATCTGTGTTACATGTTCAATGCTTGCTTTCTCTTTGCCCATTTTACATCTGCTCTTACCAATTGTGTAAAGCACGTAACACAGAGAGAAAAGGAACACTTTGAGTCAGTACACAGATTGCTATCTTGATAGCGTTAGAAGTATGTGAAAAACCAGATCACTGCAATTATCAAGCACTTTGAATTTTCCAACAATGCTTATAAAGGTGATAACTCTTTCACCTGAAATTTCCATTCACATCATGAATAAAATTATTAGCCCAATTAAAATAATAGGGTAAATCTGCATTAAAATTTTGAAAGAAGAAACAAAAGAGTTCAATTCATATAGTGACATTCGTAACCTTTGGATGTCTGAAAGTAAATTACAGCCAATTAAATGTTTTTTGAAGTGTAATTGCACTCACGACTCTAATCTCCGGCATCTGCAGTCCTCACTTTTGCCTAGGAAAACTTGACAGCCAATTGACACATAGCAAGCTCCCACAAAAGAAATGCCCTAATCTGTTTTTGCACTGTTGACTGTGGGATAAATATTGGTCAGGAGAACGGGGAATACTCACCTGTTCTCCTTAAAAATAGTATTATGAGCTCTTCTACATCCACTTTTAGGACCGTAAAATAAGGAATTTTGGATCAACAAATGAATGTTCTATGGGGTATAGTTTGAGGGCCCTCGGCTAACGAGGATACAGAGCATTGGAAAAGAAGCCATGTACATATTACTGAAGATGATGGGCTACACTTTTAAAAAAGAGACTCGGCAAATGAAGCCCTTTTTACCTATTATAGGTCTTCAAATCTTAAAGAGTATTGACAGGGTAGAAAGTTGCGCATTATTCACATTGGTCTGTGAGATGGTAATGAGAGGTCACAAATGTACGTAAAATAGGAATAATGGGGTAAAAAGCTATACAAAGAGGGCAGTTAGAAGATTTGAAATCTCTGCCTGAAAACTATGTGCAGGCAGTTACTTTTAGAGGGAATTAAATAGTGCCATGAACATTTTTTCCACAGTTTATGGAGTGAGCAGGAATTGAGATTAGACGAGGCGGTTCAGGTAGAGAATAACACCACTACCTACAGAGTTGCTGACTGAATGGCTTGTTGCTAGAAAATTGCACAACACAGTTTGATTACAATTATTGGCAAAACTGTATAAAGTCAGCAGGGAAAATGTTTGAACCAGGCACAGGTAGAAGCGAAATGATTGGGGGAGAGGTAAATAGTTAACTCGAAAGATCTTTGTAGAAATGGATGATTTTATTTTGAGGCTAATGGCCTTTATTCTCATTCTCACTGAGGTCTTCGGTACATCAGTTACCACCTGACTCACAGATTGCACCCTGTACTCCAGTGTGACAAACCAGGATTTCACACAAGTAAGTTGTAAAATAAAGTGACTTACAGCATAACAAATTGTAACTATTCATATTTTCCTTCCCAAAATGTACAATGCTCACAGCAAACACTGCACTATAACTAATATATAATCCTTTCGATTCCATGATTATTGAATCTGGATCCACCAATCTTTTGGAGAAAACCATCTGAAATGGCTTCTCCACATTGTTTTCCTCCACAGTACGTTTTCATGCTACAGTTCCACTAAAATGCATGTTTCGTTAATGCAAATTCGCTGTAACATGAATTACGAATTTGGGACATTTTTCTAAAGCGCAAATGTTTAAAACGTGTGTTGGCTCTAACGCGATTACATTGCCAACACTTTAAGCACTGTTTCTAAAGTGCGATTTTTCTATAACACGGGTTGCTCAAGAACGCAACCATCATGTTATACAAGAACTACCTGTAGTTATGCCTAAGAAAAGTACAATCTGTCCAAGTTTGGACTTGGAGAAGAGAAGTCAGCTAAGGCAATACGTCTGGAGCCTTTATCATTTGGTGAGTTCAACTGAGCAACAGGTAAGGAAATCTTGTTGAAACAAACGGTAACAAGGAAGCAAAGAGAGAACAGTGAGCTTCGATTTAGAAAAAAAGTTTGAGCATCTGGTTTCAAAGTGAGCGTAGGGGCTGTGCACTGAGGTCTGGGGTCCTGACTTCTGGAGCAGCAATGGTTGTCATGAAGGGTCATACAAGTTACAACAGCTTTGCTCCCTAATGGGTTTCTGCCTAACCCACTCTCTCAAGTCTCACTCAGGGTTCACAGCAATAGTCAAAAATTGAAAAAGGGCAAAATAGGAAAACGTTTGGAAGCCACTTGTCTATCCTTTTAGTAATGGCTGGACATCCTACTCAGGTCACAGCTTCAGTTCGAAATGAGAATTTTTTTATGCAGCAAGTTGTCATGATCTGGAATGCGTTACCTGGAAGACTAGCAGAAGCAGATTCAATAATGATTTTCAACGGGAATCGGTTGTACATGATTTGCATTTATATAGCACCACTAATGTAAGTTGCTTCATAGTAGCAGTACCAACAAATATTTGACACCAAAATGGAGATCATTGGCTGTCCCTCAATTTGAGGATGATGTCTACAGAGGGTTGTGAGTTTCGTCCATGAATATTCAAGTCAATTAAAGGCTGATTCTCAACTCTCAGTCCTTTAGACTCATGGGCAAGACAACCTACATGGTATGGGATCTGGAGTATAGAATTAGTTTCCTTTTCTTTCCTACTCGGCTGCTGTTATGCCTCATTGCCTAATGCAGCTTGATGGATAAACTGTCACCATCCTGAATGTCCTCCTAAATAGCAAGCTCCTCCCAGTTATTAATGTCAATGCTGCCGTGCTTTAAGGAGAGTTTCAGCATACCTTTGTAGTGTTTCCTTTGTCATCCCTTGGATCACTGGCCATTTGAGAGTTCAGACAACAGGAATTGGCTGGGAGACACTTGTCAGCTACACAAACATGATGACCAGCACACAGTAGCACACACTGCAGGAATTTGCCTGAATGTTTGTGGAACCAACTTTAACTGATACATTACAGAATCGTAGAACCATACAATTTTACACTACAGGAGGAGGTCATTCAACCCATGTGTCTGTACCAACTCCTGAAAGAGTTACCATTCTCTATCCCTATCTCTGTAGCCCTCTAAGTTCACCACTTTCAAATATATGTCGGGCATTAGTATTCCTGAAGAAGGGCTAATGCCCGAAACGTCGATTCTCCTGTTCCCTAGATGCTGCCTGACCTGCTGCGCTTTTCCAGCAACACATTTCCATCTCTGATCTCCAGCATCTGCAGACCTCACTTTCTCCTCATTAGTATTTGTTCAATGGCTAATTCAGAGAATGTAGCTGGTGGAATATCTCTAGAGCTGTTATGTCTTGCTGATCCACAGTCTGGCTCTCATTCCAGTAAAACAGTGTGGTGATGACAATTGTTCCGTGCACTAGGGATTTTGTTGACGTGCAGAGGTATTTGTTGGCAAACGCTCATTGCTATAGTCTCCAGAAGGCTGAGCTGGCACAGCTGATCCGGTGCTGGATCTCCTCATCAATGTGGCCTCCAGAGAAAAGGAAGCTGCCAAGGTATGGGAATTGTTTAACATATTCCAAGTCTCTTCTTCAACATAAAGGAAAGGTGGAATATTTGATTGACCAGGTCAGAATGATTTGGCAACATTCAAAGGCAGGCCAAGTCTCTGGAATGCAGAATTGAAGAGACTGAGAATGGCTTGTAAATATGGTTCAGACGCTATATACAACTGTCTGACTGATGAACTCCCATACTTATGAGTGTAATCCCCTACAGGGGGGTAATTTTAAAGATTCAACATACAAACATTTCCTCACTTATGAACGGCTATTTAATATCTGACTAGCATACAAGTCATCTTGTGAATAGAATCCAGAATGGAACCAATTCTCAATCTGGGGACTGCCTGTACTTAATTTAGTTTTGACACAGGAGTGTCTGAGGTTAAAGAGTTGTCCATCTTGGTCACACTTGATTCTAAGAGCAGAGGCAGCTGATCTTTGTTGAGATGAACAACTCGGGGCAGCATGGTGGCACAGTGGTTAGCACTGCTACCTCACAGCGCCAGAGACCCGGGTTCAATTCCCCACTCAGACTGACTGTGTGGAGTTTGCACATTCTCCCCGTGTCTGCGTGGGTTTCTTCCGGGTGCTCCGGTTTCCTCCCACAGTCCAAAGATGTGCACGTCAGGTGAATTGGCCATGCTAAATTGCCCGTAGTGTTAGGTAAAGGGGTAAATGTACGGGAATGGGTGGGTTACGCTTCGGCGGGTCGGTGTGGACTTGTTGGGCTGAAGGGCCTGTTTCCACACTGTAAGTAATCTAATCTAATCTAATCTATTGTCAGATAGACTGTACACAGTAAAGGGCTATGACACAGACTTGCTTGACAACAGGTTGGCTTCTAACATCTCTCTTTCAAATCTCCCACTCAATAAAGTTGCAGTCATGTCATAATAATGCAGTTACAGGTCTGTGATGAAGTTTCTTGCCCTGCCACATCTCTTGAGATCAATCCATGGAGCCTCACTATTTCCTCAATCAAATGCTTTGCTCAGATTGGTGAATGCAGCAAAGAGTTCCTGGTACTGTTCTTACACAAGGAGATGTTAGGCCAGGCAACCATAAACTAGGACAAAGGTAGGATTTTAAAAATCAACTTGGAGGCAGACAGAGAGGTGGAAAGGAGGAGACATTCAAGAAAGAAATTCCAGAGTTTAGGCCCCTAGGAAGAAAGATAGAAACTAGGAGCAGGACTAGGCCATTCAGCCCTTTCAGCCTGTTCTGCTATTCAATATGATCATGGCTGACTCAAACTCCAGACCCTTTGATTCCATTAGCCCTAAGAACTATATCCAACTCCTTCTTGAAAACACTCAATATTATTGCCTCATCCGCTTTGTCTGGAAGAGAATTCCACAGGCTCCCCACTCTCTGGATGAAGACATTTCTCCACATCTCAGTCATAAATGACCTATCCCATATCCTTAAACTCTGACCCATGGTTCTGGATTTCCCAGTCATTGGGAACCCTCCTTCCTGCATTTACACTGTCTAGTCTTGTTAGAATTGTAGAAGTTTCTGTGAAATCCCCCACATCCCCCAGTGAATATAATCCAGTCTGTTTTCATACATCAGGTATACTTTCCCAAGAATCAGCCTGGTTTCATCCGAGTAGCTGAAGATACAATCACAAAAAGTACAGCACAAAAATCACAGGTACTAAAGAGAGAAGAATTGAAAGGTAACAGAGACCTCTGAAGGTTGTGGGGCTGGAGGAGATTACAATGATAGATAGGGATGGTCCATGGAGAGATTTGAAGACAAGGAAGAGAATTTTAGAACTGTAGCATTGCAGGACAAGGATCTACTGTCTGTCAGTGAGGGTTGTGCTAATGAGTGAATTGGACTTTGCACGAGTTAGGAGATGGACAGCAGAGTTTTGGATGAGTTTGAATTCATCCTTGAAAATGAGTTAGATCACGCCTAACGTGTATCTCAACTCCGTCAACTGACTTGTATCCATATTTCCCTTGCCTAACTAAATCCTATCAATCTTGGTTTTGATATGTTTAATGGAGTCCCAGCTAGCTGGGGAACGGCGTGCCAGGCGTCCGCTATTCTTCGATATAATAGATCCTAACATCATCCTTGAACAGCCTAGCTCTAACTCTTCAGGTTATGTCACCTTGTTCTGGATTCCACCCACTAGAAGAAATAGTTTCTTTCTGTCTGGCCGATGAACTTGAATTAGCTTTAAGCAGCCTGAAAGCTCCCAGGCTGGAGGAAATTCCCCTCTGGCAATAATTATTGGACTTTTTGAAAGCCCCATTCTATGTACTGTCAGTGGTCTCCTATCAGATCGTGACAGATGTTTTGCATTCATTAAAACACTTCTATGCTTGTTGAATTGGCAGTGATTGCACCGTAACCAAGCTTTTGGCTTTAACTGCTGTTGCTGTCTCTCATGGGAGTGCTCAATGAAAACGCTACTTTTACACTCCTGAAGTAATTCTTTCCTGTCGGCTTTCACTGTTAACAACTGGATTCTTTAGTGGAGACGTATTCAGTAGTGTTGCCGTAGTAACTGTTTTTTGGATTTGAAGTGCCATAATCTTAGTCCAGGAGAGAGAGAGAGTGAGAGAGACAGAGAGACCAATTTGCACAGGATGTAAGTCTTCCAGCACATTCCATTTTCCATTTAATTGATATTCAGCAGAAAAAAAGTTGAATATTAAATAGAAGTCTCGCAATCCCTCTGTATCATCTAATCCCATGCCTCAGAGCTGCTGTCAAGTGCAGCAAAGTGCTGTTAGTT
Organism: Chiloscyllium plagiosum; assembly: GCF_037043375.1. NCBI lineage: Eukaryota > Metazoa > Chordata > Chondrichthyes > Orectolobiformes > Hemiscylliidae > Chiloscyllium > Chiloscyllium plagiosum. The sequence continues at coordinate 23,814,948 of NW_028270168.1, forward strand.
GTTATGAATTACTCTGGAGAGCACTAACTATCGCTCCATAAACAAAACAGAGGCATTATTTTGCCTGCGCAGCAAGATCCCGCAAAAATCAGTGAGATGGCCAACCCATAGCACAAACACAAAACTCTGTGGGTTCTGGAAACCTGAAATATGAACAGCGAGGGCTGGAAACACTCCAGGTCGAGCAGTATCTGCACAGCGAGAAAAAAAGACAATGTTTCAGGCTCTTTATTGGAGCTGGAGGAAATCTGAGATTCAGCAGCAAGGAGAGAGAGGAAATGCGGACAGGAAGGGAAAATGTCACTGTGTAAAAGTTTTGATTTATTATTGTCACATATACCTAAGTACAGTGAAAAGTTTTGTTTTGCACGCAGTACAGACAGATTGACCAAACAAAGTTCATTAGGGTAATAGTACAGAATGAAGAATACTGCAGAAAAGGTGCAGTGAGAGCGAGATCAACATTAAGTTTGAAATTTGAGTAGTCGATTCAGAAGTCTAATAACATAGGGGAGGAAACAGTTCTTGAATCTATTCGCAAATGTATACAAACTTTGTATCTTCTGCCTGACAGAAGAAGGTGGAAGAGAGCATAACCGGTGTGGGAGGGGTCTTTGATTATGTTGGTTTCTTTCCTGAGGCAGTCGGAAGGATAGTTGGTTTCAATGGATAGAAGTCTGGAAGAGCTGGTTGACTAAGATTAGGAGAAAGTGAGGAATGTAGATGCTGGAGAGTCAGAGTTGAAAAGTGTGGCGCTGGAAAACGCACAGCAGGTCAGGCAGCATCCGAGGAGCAGGAGAGTCGATGTTTCGGGCATAAGCCCTTCATCAGGAATGCAGAGGGGGAAGAGGGCTGAGACCTAAATAGGGTGGTGGAGGTGAAGGCTAGGTAGTCGAGATGGTGATAGGAGGATGCAGGTAGGAGGTGATTGTGATTGTTCAGTGGGGAGGGCAGAACAGATAGGTGGGAAGGAAGATGGACAAGTATGTCTGGTCAAGAGGTCTGTGCCAAGTTGGAGGGTTGGATCTGGGATGGGATGGGGGGGTGGGGAGGTTTGGAAACTGGTGAAGCCCATGTTAATGCTGTGTAGTTGCAGGGCCCTGAGACGGAGGATAAAGTGTTCTCCCTCCAGTTGGTAGGTGGCTTTGATTTAGCGGTGGTGGAGGCCCAGGATTTGCATGGCGTTGGGGGAGTTGGAGGGGGAGATGAAGTGGTTGGCCATAGGGTAGTGGGCTTGTTTGGTGCATGCAGACCAGAGATGTTCTCTGAACCACTCCGTGAGTTGGTGTTCAGTCTCTCCCATGTACAGGAGCCCACATTGAGACCAAAGGATGCAGTAAATGAGGTGGGAGGATGTGCAGGAAAACCTTTGCTGGATTTGAAATGATCCTTTAGGGCCAGTTTTGCACCTTGTGTTGTAGCAGGGGAAGGGGCCGGGTGTGGAGGGTGGGTTGGTGGAGGTTGTAGACTTAACGAGGGAGTTGTGGAGGGAATGGTCTCTGTGGAATGCTGGTGGGGATGGGGACGGAAATATATCTCTGGTGGTGGGGTCTGACTGTAGGTGGCAGAAATGGCAGAGTATAATTCATGGGATGAAATGTGAGCACCGGGGAGGGGGAGTTCTATCCTTGTTGTGTTTGTGGGGGAGTGGGGGGGCACTTCAAGAGCAGAGGTGTGGGAAGTAAAGGAGATGAACATTGACAAAATAACAAAATGGAAGTTTAAAAACAAGGAGGGTGGTCATAGGGCAATGAAGAAACAAAAGGTCGGTTGAGACATTGAAATTAGACTGCGATTGCTGACACCGCAGACTGTGCACTTTTAAAGACAATATGTGGACATCGCTGGTTGCCCAACAAGTCCACACCAACCCTCCAAAGAGTAATCCATCCAGACCCATTCCCCTATACTTATCCCTGACTAATACACCTAAGCTACACATCCCTGAATATTTTAGCGTGGCCAATTCACCTAACCTGCACATCTTTGGACTGTGGGAGGAAAGCCATGCAGACACAGGAAGAAAGTACAAACTCCACACAGTTACCCATGCTGGATTAGAACCCAGGTCCCTGCTGCTATGAGACAACAGTGCTAACCACTGAGCCACCATGCCAGTTGCCCTTGAGAAGATGATGGCGGGCTGCCTTCCTGAACTACTGCAATTCATGTATAACAAGTATTTACAAACACCAATTCATGATGCTGTTGTAATGAAAGAGGATATGAGGTCAGAGAAATAAACAGCAAAACAAAGTATAACTTTTCTTTTAAATTGTAAAAGGCATCCTAATATTCTGTGCACAGGGAGTCGGCAATAATTAATGGCGCATTAATCAAAAATACCAATTAAAATACAATTTTAACAGGCAAGTATATTGTGAAAATTGCATTTCACAGTGATGATATAAATAATGTGTGAAACAGAGCACAATTTTTTGTTTAATGTTCAATAATTGCCTTAATATTGTGCACACACGAGCAGCGAGTTAGAGTCAGCATAAAGATTGTATAAATGATTGCAACAGAAGCAATACCTGCCAAAAGAAAAATAATGTACTCTGATCACCAGAGTGCACTGGGACAGTCAAGATGAGACACTACACTCCTCCATTAATTGGATGTCCAATTATTGAGCATGCTTAGCATGGAATTTACTTGCTTCTCCTTAGTTTTATCCTTTGATATTTCATCATTATTGAGAGGAATTGTGGCATTTATTTCCCTTCTGTTGTTTTACTGTTTTATTTTGCAGATCATCTCATCATGCAATTTCTAAATTTCCGATCCCACTGCCCATTGCAGTCCGATATCATCTGCAAGTTTGACTGGGCTCCTTCTCCAAGTTCAGGAGCTGGCAAATTACCAGCCATTGCTGATCTACTGAAATTTTCTTCAGCAACTAATTGTGACTTGGTCCTGGAATGATCCATTTTCCCAATCATGTTCTTAAATTTGCAGGCAATTTGTGTACGGCAAGATCCCAAAGGAAATCAGTGCCCAGTTAAAATGTGGGCAAAAGTGAGGACAGCAGATGTTGGAAACCAGAGTTTAGATCAGAGTGGTGCTGGAAAAGCACAACAGGTCAGGCAGCATCCGAGGAGCAGGAAAATTGACGTTTCGGGCCAAAGCCTTCATTCCTGATGAAGGGCTTTTTCCTAAAACGTTGATTTTCCTGTTCCTTGGATGCTGCCTAACCTTCTGTGCTTTTCCAGCACCACTCTGATCTCAACCTCAGTCAAAATGTGCTAGCTGTTGGATAAGGACAACAGAAAAATGCTTCAAGTTCGCCAAACATATCACATTGACCTGAACAGGCAGCCAGAGCCTTGACTTTAATGTCTTATCCAAGAGCAGAAGCAAGTAAATTCAATGTTAAGCATGTTGAATAATTGGACAATGGAGGATTGCAGTGTCTCATCTTGACTGTCCTAGTGCACTCTGGTGATCAGAGTACATTATTTTTCTTTTGGCAAGTATTGCTTCTGTTGCAATCATTTATAAGATCTTTATGCTGACTCTAACTCACTGCTCACATGTGTACAATATTAAGGTGATTATTGATATCCTCAGTGCCGCAGTCAACTGGTAGCCTAAATTATGTTTGAGAGGAGTACTTGAATCCACAGCCATCTGATTGAAAGTGCTACCCAGAGTCAAAATGACACCTCTGTCGATGTGTGCTTTTTTTAGTCAAGAAACCTTGATTTTTATTTAACTAACTTGTTTTCTGCAGAAATGATAAACTGGTGATGTCAGCATTTAAAGATGCAGAACAAAATGCAGAGGGACAAGTGGAGACTTGTGCAGAGAGACAAATCTTCCAAAATACTCATTCCCAACTACATTAAGACTTTGCAAAACAATTTCACTTCCACGACTTTTGCGTCTTAAACTTATCATGGCTTTAAATCAGTACTGGCTTTCATGGCTCAGGAGTGTTTTTTCTTAAAATTGTAGTTGCAGCCAACTGCAAATGCATAAGGCAGTTGTTGAGAGCAAAATCCAGAGAAAGGTTCATCAATGGGCACATGGCTTGGCATGACGTATTCTGATCATTAGAATATCTATCTCTGACATGCTGTTATATACCAAAAACAAAATGGGCTTATCGTTCACTGTTCAAACTGCAGGTTCACTGGTGTCGTGGTGCTCACAGAATTTTACAAACAGAAGGGGGCTATTCAATTCAGTGAGCTATTCAGTCCATTCCAGTACCTCTGGATTTACCGAGAACCCTAACAGAACTAAGCAGTTAAACCAATTAGAAAAGACTGAGGCTGACCTGATCATGGTTTTTTTTTTAAGATTATGTGGATGTTTGATCGGGAAAGTACAAAGAAGTTGTTTCCACTCATGGGGGAGACCTAAGGCCAGGGGCCATAATTGTAATATAAACACTGATAAATCTTTTTCAAAAATTCAGGAGAACGTCTTTGCCCAAGAGAGTGGTTAGGATGTGGAACTTGCTACCACAATGAGTTGTTCAGGTAAATAACTGATGATTTACATGGAAATTTGATAAACACAAAACAGCAAGGAACTGAATGATAAGTAATCTAATCTATTCCAATCTAATCTAATATACTGATAGTGTTAAATGAAGAAGCTGTAAATACTGGTGTGGACCTGTTGGGCCAAAATAGCTTGTCTTTATGCTGTGCTTTCCATGTAACTCAATGGACTAGATGGCCTACTCTCCTACCCATGTTCACTCTTCAGAGCTTTCTGTCGATATGGTGAAATAGCACAATGCTCGCAATAGGAGAAATTTTGCTTTATAGCTGCAGTAACCCTATCGGTACAATGATGAGGGGAATAAAAACTGAAAATGCCCCAAAACTCTGAATGAAAATAGAAACTACCAGAAGTATACAGTACGTCCTGAACAAGGATAATCAGACAGTGCAGGTGGAAATTCCAATCAGATTCCCTGACTGAATCATATTGGAGTACAAGGCTACAATCCTTCGTTTATGTCAGGCGCTAGGGTCTGTTCAAGTGAACCAGGGTTATAAGCACTGGTAAATTTTCAATTGTGCAGGTACGTCCAATGTCACTGTCACACAATACCACATTCACCACAGGAGCCATTCTGTTGCCAATTTGCCAACACAAGTCATATAATAGTGATGAGGAACAACAATCCACATGTTATAAGGCCACAGACAAAAAAACAAAGTTACTAAATGACCCCAATGAGAAGGTCAACAGGCAAGATTTCATTTATTACAATCTCCACCTTAACAATCAAACATGAATTGACAGGTAAATTGCAGTCAACATAAAACTATCAATTACACAGGAAATGGCAGGAACAGTAAAGATAGATGTCACATATTTGCAAGGCAGTACATCCAGAATATAGAGCCCCAATTGTAGCTACAAAATCCTCAAAGCAGTGAACTTCCAGGGGACAGGTGATCTCTTTGTCTCCAAGAATTTAGTCACCAATTGTCATCTGTCGGCAACACCATACCATCACAGCTCACCAGGCAAGGCCTTCACCAAAATGGTCCAATTCTATCGAGCTTTATCAGCTCTGCTCAGTGGCAGTCATAGTGGCTCGGTTCAATCGGTTTCACCTTTTTCACACCCTCTTTCACAACACTGGGCAATATGCATTGATCACCAGTTCTGGTTGATAGGTTCTTTGAAATAACAACAGAAATAATGGCAGTGACCTTATTTTGTCTGAAGTCTCCTCCCAGATCCAGCCTTTATGTTCACCATTTCTTAACTGAGATACAATTTCTACTCCGTAAACCTGCTAACATGGGCTAGTTTCTCTCCAACGTGTGTTCAGAGTGCAAGTTAGAAATTAGTGGGAGTCACTACTTGTGATCTCTGAAACCTCAGGGAAAGCGGGCACATGACCCAGACCCAAGGTGTCAGACAGTCCAGGAGGGAAGCCAGTCCCTTTCCAATTTGCATTTGGCTTTGGGAGTCTCTGAAAATTTCACTCTTACCCATCCAGCCCAGGAAGCCATTCTGAAGCTAATCAGTGGCCTGTGCTCTCACTCAGACTCTTCAACCATGGATTTCATCACACCAGACCACCTTCCTTTCTCTTAGCCCTCAGTGCTGAGGCCAATAATGGTCCTCATTCCCGAGTTCAACTGACATCAACTAGTTCTGCCCAGCTTCACTGTCCCCATACCACTACATTTGATGTTCTCAAAAAGAATAATTTAACTACTCAGGAATAATTTACTTGCTGGGTACCCTGTTAACACACTTTCATTTCTAAATTTGTGGTCACATTTTAAATGAAAGGAAACAACTTCAGGCAACTTTTTCATGAGCTGCCAATATTCTACTAACATCTAGTGTTCCCTCATATAAAGACCATTTGGCTTGATTTTTAATTTTGGGCCTGGAACCCAATACCCGAATAATTCCCAGGTCCCAGCACCAGGTGTATCTTTCACACTCATAGAATCACAGAATTCCTACAGTGGAAGCAGGCCATTCAGCCCATTGAGTCCAAACCGACTCATGAAGACCATCCCACCCCAAACCATCCCCTACCCTATCCCTGTTACCCTGCTTTCCCATGGCTGAACCACTTAGCCTGTATGTCCCTGGACACCGTAGGCAATTTAGCGTGGCCAATCCACCTAACCTGTACACCCAGAGGAAACCCACGCAGACAGTTGCCCGCAGGTGGAGTTGAACCCAGGTCCCTGGTGCTGTGAAGCAGCACTGAGGCAGCTGTGATTTGGTGCAGGCACAATAGGACAATCTGTGAACCCCATCAGCAATTGAAAGCAAGCTCCTGGTTTTCCCTTTAGATGTTTGGTACTGACTACCAGGAATTGAACATGCGAAAGTTGAATGTAAAAATGAAATTTAGAAGGAAATACTGGCTCCCCTTTAGGCTCAAGTCTAGGAGGACTTATGTTCAATTCCCAGTGTGCATCTGAAAATCTGTCATTGCCAGAGCTGAGGATAACAGCATAGGAACAAGAGATAGTGACAGTACTAGACCTTTCAGTCCTTACACGTGCTCTGACATTCAGTGTGATTGTGCCTGATTAGTACTGTGTCTTATCTTACTGTACCAGACAATGTACTTCAAGTGTGGTCTAACTAAAGTTCAATCAAAAGCTAGCACATCATCTGTACTTGTAAATTTTCTACCACCCAAAATAACTCCAATGCTTGTTTTATTTTATGACCTTATTAATCTGTGGTGCTGCTTCTACTTATTATGCTTCCAGATCTCTTGGCTCCTCCTCTGCCCATGGACTCATAGACATTTGCAGCACAGAATGGCCCATCTTGTCCACAGTGGTCAATCTAGATCTCTCCACATTAATCCCATCTTTCTTGGCCCACTGTCCTGGACATGATGGCAAACAAAGTGAATATATAAATTTTTTTAACAATTACGAGCATTTTTTACTTAATTACCTTTTGGTTCCAGACTCCCACTACCCTCAGGGTGAAAGAAAATCTCCTCAACTCTTTTTTAACCAATTCCTCTTACCTCTAATCTATGCCTCTTCACACTAATAATGCCCCTCATAATCTAATACACCTCAATGAGGTTCCTTATCAATCCTCACTGTTCCAAGGAAAACAAGCTCAATCTATCCAATCTTTCCTCATAACTCTTTCAGTCAAGCCAAGGTAGTATCCTGGATAATCTCCTCTGCACTCTCTCTTGTACAAGCACATTATTCTTATAGCATGGTGACCAGAACTAAATGCGGTCCACCAGTTATGATCTAATCAGCATTTTATACAATTGCAGCATAACCTTCTTGCTCTCATATTCTCTGCCTTGGGTAATAAAGAATCCCATTGATTTCAAATGCTCCCATGACATATCGTGAGTAATAAAGTTGGTCAATACTGAATGTCTGTTTCTGAAATTTTCTTCAACACCTCCTTAAACAACTTAGCCCTGCTACCTCCAGGAATCTTGGATTTGCACAGCAAAGTCCCTCTGATCTTCAGTACTTTCCAGGGTTCTATTGTTAATAGCGTAATTCCTTGATTTCTTGGCCCTCCCCAAATGTGTTACGTCACACCTTCTCCAGATTGAATTCCATTTGCCACTGCTCTGCCCACATTACAAATTTGCATTCTTATTTTCTAACTATTTTGTTACCTCCCTTTCCAAAACGTTATACCTCATTGATATCTATCTTGAAATTAATTTGCCAGTGATGCATCCATTCTACATGTTTATTAATCCCTTCTTGTAATTTCTTGGAGTTCTCGATATTAACTAATCCCGACCCAGCCAATTTTGGTGTCATCCACAAGTACTGAAATTGTGTTTGATTCTGAACACCGGCGTTATGCTGATTGGTCTTGAGTTCCTTTCTATCTGTCTTCCTAAATACAGATGTAATGTTAGCTGTCCTAAAGTTGTCAATGAAGTCACACCTTAACCTTTTATATTTCAAGCAAAATGAACCTAGTTTATGTAATTTCATTTCATAGGTTAATCCTTGGAGCCGAGGCAATATTCTAGTGAATCTGCAAATGCATTCCCTCTAAGGACAACATATCCTTTCTAAATATTCAGTACCCACAGACATAATACTCCAGATATGAATGAACTTAGTTGGGTTTGGTATAGCTACAGTAAAACTTCCTCCCCTTTATAGTCCAGTAGCCCACTTCAATTCAATAATCTCAAATTAGCTTAATATGAAGAAATATACAATCTGTGAATAAATCTTGTAATTATGCCTTACTTGTCACAGTTGTTATCCTTTGAGCTGCTGTCACAGTAACCACCAATCACTTGAGTCCCAGGTCTCTCCTCTTGAACCTTGCCACTTGCACTGAGTTCGCCGCGGTGAAAACTACAAAAAAGAAAACAGGTTTTGATTTTTGTACAAAAATAAATGGTTCCTACAGTGTACAAAATGCAGGTCCAAGAGCAGAACAGGAGAAAGTGAGGGCTGCAGACGCTGGAGAGTCAGAGCCAAAATGTGTGGTGCTGGAAAAGCACAGCAGGTCAAGCAGCATTTGAGGAGCAGGAGAGTCGATGTTTCGGGCATAAGCCCTTCATCTGGAATGTCAGAATAGCAGAACAGCGTAATAATGCAACTAGTTGGAACATCCTATTTGACCCAACAATGTTGGCATCCCTTCCATACTTTTCATTTTACATCGAATTGTGGAGGTTATGCTTTGATTTCATATCTTTTTGACAACATTTAAGTTTTGTACAACTCAGCAGTTATTTCAATAGAATCAAAGACTTTCAAGCATGAGAGAAACCATTTGACCCCTTGTACCAAGATCAAATTTTTTTTTGTGGTCTGACCTTTTCGGAAGTAATGTTGAGGAGACTAATCATGAATTTCAGGCAACTCCAAGATAATGTTGGAAAATTGATAACACAACTTCCACTTTAAGATACCAATGGATGTGTGAGAAAAATTCTGAGTTTAATGCCCTGCTTCTGTAACCTTTTCCTTAACAACCCAACAACTCTACAGGCATCAGTAATAACTCACTCTGTAGTAAATTTATCTCTGAATCGGTACATCATCATTTCAGAGACTGGAATGCAAACATTTCACTGGCATGCCCAGTGCCAATACCGAAGGACTGTACTGTATTCTAGTTGAGACGTTAACCAAAGGCTCCTTATTCTCTCTTGAACGAACATGAAAGATCACATGGAATTTCTGAAGGGCAATTTTCCTGATGTCCTGGACATTATTTTTCCTTAATCAGCATCATTCCTGACGTATTATCTGGTGACTATCACACTGCTATTTGTGGATCCTCCCTGTCTGCAAATTAGCCACTGCAGTTTCTCCATTACAACAATAACTACATCTCAAAAATACCTCATTTAAAGTAAAACACTTTGGGACAGCCTGAGGTCATCAACAAAGCTCAACAAACACAGCTCTCATCTTTCTTTGCTCGCATCTTAAGTCTCCAGCAGCTCCTGAACAACTCAACTGAAATATAAAGCTCACAAAATGGAATTTTTATGCATGAAATGCTTCGAACACCCAAAGGGCATTTAGTGGTAGCTGCTTTATTTTGGAAGTAAAAATTTAGCATGTGTTCAAGATATTAAGAAGACTTGGCCTAAAAAAAGCAATCTAACTATTGTCATCATCAAATATTAGCTTGTGCAATGCACTTGTGTGCTTTGGCGTAATTCCCTACTTCCTGTCCTTTGATTCCTCAGTTCTGTTAAAGCCCTTTTCCCCTGTGTTTATTGATGATTAAATTGAAATGACAGAACAAGTGCAGTGAACTCTCACTATGATACCATCTGAGGAGCCACGCAGCAAGCTCCATTGTCATACGGTGGTTGCCACAGAGTTTGTAGAGAGAGCTATAATAAGCACAGTGTAATAACAAGCAAAACTGACAATACTCTGCTTTTGAGAAAAAAAAGTAAAGATTGCATTTTCAACAAAAATTTTTTGTCCTAAATCTATCCACCTGTTCATGCACTTTATAGATGCTGAGTTGACAATTTCGGCATTTGAGATTTTCAAAGATACTGCTGCATGTTGGGACTATTATTGGGTGTGTTTGCACCAGCACTTTAGCACCAGCCCAAACGTTTCATCAATTCTACCACACTGTGGTTCAGTTTGAAGCATGGTTACTTAATCCAAAGGGTTTTGGATTCAAGTGCCCTTGTAGAAACCTAATCTAAACCGAGGAGGCCATTGCCAGTGTGGTACTGCAAGAGTGTGGCACTGTCAGAGGTTCCTTCCTTCAGATGGGACATTAAAAGGAAGCCTCTGTTGTCTTTTTCACTGGATGTGAACGATTCTATGACTAGATAGTTTCCCTGGTGTCCTAGACCACAGTATTCCTTCATTTAGCATCACTAAAAACAAAATGATCTGCCAACTACAGGTTGTGGGATCTTGCTGTGTAGAGATCAGCTGCCGCATTTCCCACACTGGAGTGACTACACTTCGAAAGTACTTCAATGGCAGTTAAATACTTTGGCATGCCCTGTGTTTGTGTAGGCCGCTATATAAAACCACGTTCTTTCATTCTTTCTTCCTATAATCAATGCCTCTTTGAATGTCCTTGTTTCCTTTAAGATGCAAGTGTCATATTCTATGTCGGCCTTCCTCCTCCTCCCTGCACCTTCATTGAACTGAAATTCTTTTGAAATGTCTTAAACAGTCGCATTCCTAAGCCCTGCCAACTTCGGACAATCTACAGCCATGGATCCTCCAAATCATATGTACCCATTAGATTTCTTTCACCATTATTAATTCCAATCTCACTGGTAACATACACCCTACTAGCAATGTGTCTATTAAAAAAAAGAGAACTGGATAAAGTTTTCTTCATATTGATACAATTAACAGGTAAGTTATGATTTTTAAAAGTGCTCCCATTTTCCAAAAACACCACTTTTGTCATTGCCAAAGAAAAGAAATAATCTGCATAGGATTAACAGTTTTAATCTAGGAGCGCCATCCACAAGATATTAACCTCATACAATTCCATGGAAAATTGAGCATAGAAGCAAGGAATTCTCCAACTGCTCCATATCTGTGGTATACTCTAGACAAGTCTCTTGCCACCCTATTTTGTCACACTCTATCAACATTATCTATTTCTTTCATGTATTTATCTATCTTTCCTTAATTCATTCAATGGCATCACCTTCACTGAATCGCTTATTATCAACATCCCAGGGGTTAACATTAATCAGAAACCAAAGAGAGCAGACTTATGTGGTTACAAAAGAAGGTCACAGGCTGGGAAATCTACAGTGAGTGGCTCATCTTCTGACCTCTTGGCTCTCCAATGGCTGGAGAGGAACAAGTTTGGAGTGTGATGAACTACTCTTCACTTGTCCTGCATGGTTGCAGCTCCAAGAACAAACAAAAAGCTTATTACCATTTAGTACAAAGCAACCTGCTAGATTGGCATGCTGTCCAATCCCTCAAATATTCACTCCTTTCATCACTAACATACAGTGGCAGCAGTATGTACCATCAACAAAACACACTGTAGTAACTCACCAACGCTGCCTCGATAGTACCTTCAAACCTATGACCTCTAAAATCTAGAAGGTCAAAGGCACAAGATACATGGACCACATCTACCATTTCTCCATTCAACTTTCCAACTGATCTGTATTCTACTACATCCTTTGACAACTTTCCTCACTATCCACAACACCACCAATTTTCATGTTGTCTGCAAACTTGCTAATCAGCCCACCTACAATTTCATCCAAATAATTTATATGTATTACAAACAAGAGGTCCCAACAGCGATCCTTGTGGAAAACCAATGGTCATCGACCTCCAGTTAGAAAAACACCTCTCACTTTTCTTTCGTCAATGACCAAGCCAATTTTGTATCTAGCTTACCAACTCATCATGGATCTCATGTGACTTAATTTTCAGACCAGGAGACAATGAAGTCTGCAGATGCTGGTGATCAGAGTTGAGAGTGCGTTGCTGCAAAAGCACAGCAGGTCAGGCAGCATCCGAGGAGCAGGAAAATCAACGTTTTAGGCCGGAGCCCTTCATCAGGAATGAGGCCTTTCAGACTAGCCCACCATGAGGGACCTTGTCAAATGCTTTAGTAAAGTTCATGTAGCCAAACTTCATCAATCATCTTTGTCACTTCCTCAAGTTGTGAGTCAAGATCTCCCCTGCACAAAACCACGCTGACGATCCCTAGTAATTCCATTCTTTTCAAAATGTGAGTAAATCCTGTCCCCAAGAATCTTCTCCAATGATTTCCCTACCATGGATGTAAGGCTCACCAGTCTATGATTTCCTGGATTATCTGTTTTGCCCTTCTTAAAAAAAGTAACAACATTGGCTGTTCTCCAATCTTTAGAAAGACCTCACTTGTAGCTAAACAGCATACCAAGGTCTCATCAAGGCCTTGGCAATCTCCACCCTGGCCTCCCTCAGTATTCTGGGTTGGATCCTATCAGGCCCTTAATAGTTTTCAGGACACTCAACACCTCTGCCTTCTTAATATAAACATGCCCTAGAATATCAATATACATCTCCCTAATCTTACTATCAACCATTTCCTTCTCCTTGATGAATTCTAGTGCAAAAGTACACATTTAGGATCTTACTCACTTTCTCTAGTTCCATGCATAAATTCCCTCATTTATACAGAAGGAAAGACATGCAGTTTGTATTGATCTTTGGTGACAGCTCACCTGGCTACTTTGTACAGTGCTGGTCCCCTTATCTAAGAAAGGGTATACTTGCCTGAGAGGGAGTGCAACATAGGCTCACCAGATTAATCCCAGGTATTATTTTATGAGGCAACATTAAAAAGATTGGCTCTGTATTCCCTAAAATTTCAAAGAACAAGGCATGACCTAATTGAAACTTACAAAGTTCTTACAATGTGTGACAGCGTGGTTGTCAATAAAATATATCCGCCCCGGGATGGTGAGTCCGAAACCAGGGAATACAATCTCAGAATGAGGTCATTTAAAACTGAGACCAAGAGGAATTTCTTCACTCAGTGATGAACCTCTGAATTCTCTGCTCTAGAGGCCTGTGAAAGCCCAATCATTGAGCAGGTTCAAAAAAGAAATCTTCGGATTTCTGGAAACTAATGACACCAGGAGAGATAGTGTGGGAAAGTAACTTTGAGGTAAATGGTCAGCCACTGTCATATTGAATAATAGAACAGACTCAATGGGCTGAATGGCCAACTCCTGTTCCAAGCTAGAATCCTGTAAAAGAATTTTAAAACAAATACCTCCACAAGTCCATGTTGCAATAGGTTCCATTTTTCCTATTTCAAGATATTACTCCACTTCTAGTTTTGATTTACCCTATGGGAGCAGCATGGTGGCTCAGTGGTTAGCATTGCTGCCTCACAGCGCCCGGCACCCGGGTTCGATCCCAATCTCAGGCGACTGTCTGTATGGGAGTTTGCACGTTCTCCCTGTGTCTGCATGGGTTTCCTCCGAGTTCTCTGGTTTCCTCCCACAGCCCAAAGATGTGCAGGTGAAGTGAATTGGCCATGCTAAATTGTCCATACTGTTAGGCACATTAGTCAGGGGTAAATAGGGGAATGGGTCTGGGTGGATTACCCTTCGGAGGGTCAGTGTGGACTTGTTGGGCCAAAGGGACTGTTTCCATACTGTAGGTGATCTCAAAAAAGAGAGGTAACAGCTTCTTTAGGTCTACCCCACCAAAATATTTGCATAATTTTACACCCCTCAATTCAGTCACCCCTTATCCATCTCTTCTCTAGAAAAACAATGAAGTTTTGATTTCGCGAATCTCACTGATATCTGCAGGGTTGGGGGAAGGCAAAGAAAGGAGAAAGTGAGGACTGCAGATGCTGGAGATTAGAGCTGAAAATGTGTTGCTGGAAAAGCGCAGCAGGTCAGGCAGCATCGGGCATGAGCCCTCCTGAAGAAGGGCTCATGCCCGAAATGTCGATTCTCCTGCTCCTTGAATGCTGCCTGACCTGCTGCGCTTTTCCAGCAACACATTTTCAGCTGAAGGCAAAGAAACCTTGATACAGCCTCGTAAACAAATAGATCAGAATCCTCTGGAAAAGGCAATCCTACCCCAATGTTCAAATACTTCCTTCTGCATTATTAGTTCGCAAGGAACATAATTCCAAACACTTTAATAATTTGTTTGACTTTTTAAAGAAAACTTCCCTATTGGAATTTGCAAATGCACACTATCAACGTAAATAAAACACAAAAATGGCTCAGAGTGGTTCAGTTGATCTGTGTTCTCGTCTGAAGGTCCAAGATTTTCAAATTTGAGGGGTCTGTGATCCCTGGGGAACGGAAAGTCACAGATTGGTGTCTGTTCATCACATTGCTGTATTTGCTGACTGTTATTTCTGTTACATTTTACTAATAAAAGTTTTCTGCGATGAAACCACTGTTTTCCTTTGAGTAGTTCAAATCGTGCTTTTGAAAGGGAAGACAGGGGCAATTCTCGAGAATGTGTCAATATTTTTGTGAGGGACCCAAGAAGCGTGTAAAAACTTGGGAAAATCCCAGGGAATGGGCCAATATTTACAGGGGAGACAGGGAGAAAGTCTGAAAAGCACTCATTCACAGAGCAGGAGATAGGAGGTGACTAAATGTACAATAAAACCGTCATGTTCTCAGGAGATCTTTGGAAGAGAGATGCCAAGAGTTCAGACTGAGAAGCCCTAGCGAGTGTGTGTTTCTACTGACAGTGGAGCAGACAGTGGGGGCACAGAGGCATGGATCGTACACCAGTGCCAGAGAAACATGGAGGGCTGAAACATAGGGTTGAACAAGAACCACAGTGTCTGCGCCAAAGCAATTTAAAGAGACATTCAATTATTTTCTATTGTTAAACATGGAGCCAGTGGAGATGAATGAGGTTAATCACTTGAGCCCTTTGGTTGAATGACAGTCCTTAGATAGAAACTTACAGAGGAAGCTGAGGAGGCCTGGCATCACTGGAATTGAGATTACTTGAAGCTAGGGTCCAACAATACAGGCAGTTTTCTTTCAGAAAATAACATTTTGGAATAAGTAATTGTGACGTGACATACAATAGACGTTGGGGGTAAGAGGTGACCTTTGGTATTTAATGGAGCCAAAGCGATTCTTGCCCATTGACAAAAGTTCTGTGTTGCCTCTTTTCAGAAGCTCTTTGGAACTAAGGGCAACTCAGACCTTGGCTGAGCAACATGACACACCCTGGGGGGAGGTAACCCCACACACTGAAAGCTGCCCGTCAATCAGGGTTGACCTGATTGGGCAACAACGGCACAGAACAGCCCACAATCCAACCGCGGACAGAAATGATGGCCCTGGTGTCACTCATGGTCTGGATCCCTGGCCCTGATGAGAGTATAGCCTTAGGTGCCAGGTATTGTGCTTTGATGTACACCCCTTGCTCCGGACACTGAATCTTCGTGGTAGACCCCTTTCCCAAGGCCTGGTCCCTCAAACATGCACTGAGTGTATTTTAATGACAGCTCTCCCCCGGGAGCCCATAAACATACAACCCATACAACTCTTTGGATTTTCCACATCATGAGTGAACCCCAGCAGCTACTAGAAGCAGGAGGTCTTTCAGTGAATATTAATTTAGGGAATTGGTGGCAGAAGAGGGAAGGCAGTGGGGACCTGATCCCTGTTTAAACATCTCTGTCTCTTCCTCAACCAACATCCCACATGGACAGACATCAAATTCCACCCATAAATTCCAAAGTTTTCACTACTGAAGAGGATGAGGGTGGGGATAAGGGGGTTTCTCACCTCATTTCTGGCTCCACCGGGATGGTAGAAGGTAAACCATTTGGATCTTAATGTTTTTGTAACCAACAATTTGAATGTTTCATTTGAAGGCAGACAAATACCAGCCCCACCTGTTGCAAATAGATTTCCAAATGGTGCAACAGTAATTTGAAACAGTACAAAGGGGATAGCAAAGTCAGTTTCAGATCATAAAAAGGCACTTGACATGTTCAGTTCCAAAGTGTCCCCGTCAAAGGGGCCCAGAACAGTGGAGGCCTAATGTGGTCCTCGAGGTGAGTATCCCACACAATGTAATTTTAATCGTTCATTGACATGAAAATTGAATCTGTCACAAACAGCCATGGTGTTTTGTGAGGGAGAGCTTTGTAGGCTGGGGCAAAAAAAGAGACAAATATATTGCTGGGGTGAGATGAAGTAGGGATAGAAGGTCATGTTCAGCATAAACACGAGCATGTGCCAGTTGTAATGATCCTCTTCTGTATATAAGAAAACTGGACAATTCGTGAGTTTTTAAAAAAATAACATTTATCATAAGATTCACAATAAAGATGTGGAACAAATTCTCCAAAATATACTTTAATAACAAGATTTACATTAAAAAGCCTTCAGCCTGACGTGAGAGCTGGCAACTTTAAGCAGTAAGTGGTGGTGTGATTGATGACAGTTTAATAACACAGTTTTTTTCTAAGGGTATTAAAAGTGATGCTGTCTCTTTAAGTTATTTCTTTGCTTCATCTTCCACACCATTTCTTGATTGCTGCATTCTTGCAGACTGAGTATTGTCTCGCTCCCTCTCCTCCTCCCTTTCCAAAAAAACAGAAACTGGCAAAACTCACGATGACAGAAATAACCTGATCCCTGGATATCTTTCCCTCTCAGTCTCCACCCCTGCCCAACCCAACTGCTTCATTCTTTGGACACAGCTGAGAGGAACTGACTGAAATCTGACTTTATCCAAGATCCTAAACACTATGGACAATATAAATCAAGAAACATTTCAAACAAGGGGGTGGGGACTGAGCAGAATTTTCTCTTTATCATTGAGTGAAGGTATTGGCAGATCCACTGATTTCCTTTTCCATTGCCACAGACTCCTGCCACGATAGAAAATGGATTGTGTGACCAGTTTTCCTCACATCTTCCTTCAAGGGTTGCCTGGATAAGGAGTGCAGGTAAAGACGCTGAAAGTATTTATAGAACAATTAGAAATGTATAGGCTTCTGGGAGCTTGCTGCATGTAGAGTTCTTCATTACATCAGTGATTGGATTGGTGAAACATTTTGAGATGCCTTCAGATCATAAAATGGATTGTGTAATTCTTCCACAAGGTATCGGCATATTCCAACTGTGAACCCTCACCTGCTCCTCCCGACCTTTTGCTTTCTTTTACTCAGTCCCATCAAAGACATTTCGCAGTCTCCCCACCTCACTACGGCACAATCTGCTCTTCTGGTTGACTGGCTTGCTGCACATTAACAGCATTTGCTATTGCATTTTAGTGAAGGAAAGGGCCTCAATATGTCTTTTTATAAGGCCACCCCTTTACCTTTGAAGAATGATGACAATGGCTTGCATTTATATAGTGCCTTTAATGTATAATTAATTGCAAAGTTTCTGCAGACTCTTCTGAATTATAACTATGGTGAGTTCAAGTGGAGGGGCAGATTCCAATCTCAACTCTAACAATCACCTCTGATCCTATGTGCCAGATAGAATTAACCAAGTTGCTGCTTTCTCTGCACCCTTTCTGGGCATAGAAAGTGACCAATTAAAAGCATAGATACACAAGTACATTGAGCTGTATAGATAATACCTAAACCTTGTACCACTAAGTACAAGGCTTTTATCTTTCTTGTACAGAACTCTTTTATTTGAACAAAAAGCACAGAATATCTCTCCACTATTTGTACTGGCAATTAACTTTGACATGAAAAAGCATGTGCTTGCATGTGTGGATTTACAGCTCAAGGTGCTGAACGCGACATGGATTTACTATTGATTACAATACATAGTCTGAACCATAGCTCCCCACGCGTCAGTGCTGCTTCATAGATCACAGTAGGGATTTCCAAACAATCGGCCTTTAGCCATCTCAGGCCCAATGAGGCCTGCTAAATCTGGCCTGTGTAGCCCAGGCAATCTACCTCTATTTTTGCCAGGAGTTCTTACACGTTTGCTTTTAGCGTTCAAATCTTTTACACCTGAATTTTTCGAAAGGGCTGCTCTCCACACTGTTGCCTGATTTTCTTTGGGGTGGGGGTTGTTGAATCCAGTCAGGATTCTGAGAGGTGTTGGTATTAGCAAAATTGGATTCTTAATTTAAAAACATTCAAGATGTGCATTAAGTTCGCAAGACCAGCATTTATTTTCCATCCCTAGTTTCCCAGAGTTAGTTATCTTATGCAACACAACTAAGCAGAATGGCTAGGTCACTTCAGAGGGCGATTAAAATTTGGTGATGAGGGACTGGAGTTACATGTAAGCCAAGCAAGGTAAGGATGGCTGTGTTCAATTCCTAAAGGAGATTCCTAAAGCAGACCAGTTGATTTTTATGACAATCTGTCAGCTTCATGGTCCCTTTTGCTGATGCTTTTCATTTCCACTTCTTTTTAAAAAATGATCAAAATTCTTAAAATAGGATTTGAACCCACAGTCCTTGGGGCCCCCAGTCTATTAATGTAACTTCTGCACTACAGTTACACTATTTAATTACCCTAAGCATGGCAACTAACAATAACGCTTGCATCTATATCATGCTTTTAGGGCAGCAAAATGCCCCAGATTAGCTCACAGAGTCATTACAAAGAAAATGTGAAACCTGGCTGCTATAGGGAGAGGTTAGGACAGATTTTAAAGTGCATCATAAAGCAGTGCATGGGTGGAAAGTTTAAGGTGGGAATTTCAGTGCAACCGATACAGCTGAAGGCATGGACACCAATGGTGGAGTGATTAAGATAGAGCATGATTTAAGCTTTAGAAAATGTATACAGATAGTTTAGAGGATTGTAAATTGGAGGTGGTTATTAAGATTGGAAAGGGGCAAAGTATTTCAAATATTAACACGAAACAGATTGAAAGACTAGATGCTGCCAAGTCGGATTTCTGGTGGATATTCATTGTGCTGAAAAATTAACTCGTGTTTCTCTCTCCACAGATGCAGCCAGTCCATTTGAACGTTTCCAGTAGTTTCTACTTTATCCACAATTTGCAGCACTTCACTTTGATTTTATACAGAAAGTATCCTTTTGAATTGCAGGTCAGATGCAACAAAATGCTGCCTGAGTAATCTCTGTATACTGTTCTGTTTCACTTATACACATTGATCCTGACGGATGTTTATCCTTCAACCGGCATCACAAATGATCTGTTCATTATCACAATGCTGATAATGGGAGCTTGCTGTGCACAATCAGGCTGTCAGTGTTTCTCCCACTTCAACTCCTGGGTCAATTGAAAATTTCAATGCGTCATCACTTGAAGCAGCAACTGTTTTTTAGGTACTGACTGAGCCCCTAAGAATTTCCAGCGTGTTCTATTTTCATTTCAGATTTCCAGCATCTACTGCTTTTCGAATGTTTGTTGGTTAAGGAATAAACATTGGCCAGGACATTGAGAGAAAAAAACTTCTCCTGCTCTCTGCAAAGTGCCATGGATCCCTTACAGTGGCATACAAACATAGGAATAAGAATATTCTATTCAGCACCTTCAAGTCTATTCCACCAACCAGTTAGCTCGTAGCTAATCTACAATTCAACTCCATTAACGAAAAAACAAAAGAGCTCCGAGCGCTGGAAATCAGAAACAAAAACAGAAATCACTGGAAAAACGCAGCAGGTCTGGTAGCACCTGTGGAGAGAAATCAGTTAACATTTCGGGTCCAGTGACCCTTCCTCAGAACTATTCTGAAGAAGAGTCATTGGACCAGAAACGTTAACTCAGATTTCTCTCCATGGAACTCCATTATCTATCCTATTTGTTCCAAATGCCCTACACAAAAAAACATTCATGAAATGTTCAGTGATCCAGCCTCAGCAGCTTTTTCAGGAGTGAGTTCCAGATTTCCAACACCTTTGGAAGTGCAATCTGTTAAATATCAGAAAGCTGTTGGCATGATAAAGTTTGTGATCAACGCAGACAGATAATGCTTTTAACCTGACTCAGACTCCCGGAAACTTGTTCTTCAACTGCTATAGATACTGCATGATATTAGAAACTAAACCAAAGCACCAAAGCAAAGCAGGTGGACACACCCCTGTGGCCACAGATTCTGGTTACCATTAATGAATGATACAGAAACGAACTCTGCTGCTGCTGAGGAGTCCACACTATGGGCAACTGGAGCATCAAATTCAGTCTGACAGTCCTTGGTGTGTCCTGTCCATTATGCACAGGCAACCCAGTTCTATTTACAATTACTCGCTGGGTTGTACTGCTTGAATTTTGTGGGCTTGGAGGTTTGGAACGAGCTGTTTATCAGTACAGTTGGTTCATTGATGGCTGAACTCTAAATCAGAACATCGAGATCTGTCAGTTCCAGCAACTGGAGAATTATGAATGCTTTAAGAGAAGACTGTTTTAATTTTTTTTTCTTACGCGTGGTTCCAGTGGTTCTGGAGCTCATCACTGAGAGCCCAGGAAGACAAAACGCCATGGGCACTCTTTGAATCGACACGCCATCCTTTCTGGTGATGCAAGTGCTTAAGATCCAACATGAATGGAGACAGGAGGAGAAAATATCGTCTCCTGTTGTTGACAGTCTCGGGATAATGAGACCAACACCTCAGAGCTGCCAGTGGTCAGCAGACAGTGATGGGTTAGAACAGGAGACAGAGAGATTAGATTTGGTTTCAACACAGGAAAGCAGAAGGTTGATGCATTTGTGGCTAGGGAAAGACACAAGAGGGCAGGCTGATTTGACTGACCCTCAGCTTAAAGTCCATTGACTCAGACCTTATCTGATTTACACCATTGTGAGCTCTCAGGACGGGAAGGGAACAGCTTTGACGGATTTCCCTCCTCTCTGTTGTCCTCTCCGGGATTGCCATGTCGAAGGTGGTAAAATGAAGGCCTCACGTTTACCAACAATGCTTCCTCTGAACTGAGTTAAAATTCTCGGAATATAAGCAAGCACAGACTCACTGAATAGTCTGCTTATGTCTGCTTATTCTATATAAAGCTCAGCACCAAGTGGAGTCAGTCCATTATCTCAAAGGAATGATACATTAGGGTTAGGGTTCAATGACTTTGCTCACATTGACTTGTCCATTGTGTTCCCTCTGCCTCTCTCGATGGCATAGTAGGGTAAAGTCTGTACGCTCTCTTGTATCTTAGCTATTGCCACTCCTTATGTGTGAATCTGAGACAGAAAGTGTCAATGGATAGTTCAAGTATGGAAGGTGTCACTCATTAGCCTGATGCTGTCTCCACCTAATGCCTACAAGTGAATACTTTTCACCAATATAGACAGGCTAGAGTCACAGAGTCATACAATACAGAAACTGACAATTTGTTCTAATTCGCCCATGCCAATCAAGCTTCCCAAACTGAATTAGTCCCATTTGCCTACATTTGGCCCATATCCCTTTAAACCTTTCCTATTCCTGTCGAAATGTCTTTTAAATGCTGTAACTGTACCTGCATCTGCCACTTCATCCAGCAGTCCTCCATACGAATCATGCTCTGTGTGAAAAAAGGTGCTGCTCAGGTCCTTTTAAATCTTTATCCTCTCACCTTAAAATTATGCCCTTAGTGACTGGAACAAGATGGATCTTACTGATTGAGTCAATCAGGGAGCCCTGGCTTATGAACATAAGCAGGGAATTCAGGGAGTCTCCTGACTTCAGGAACTGACTCCGAGCTGGTTGGTCACAGCCAGTTTATAAAACTCTAGAAGTTCATCCCTCAATCTCAGATGCTCTAGTGAAAGATTTCTCAGGTTACCCAGTCTATCGTTATCACTCAAACCCGGCAGTCCTGGCAAAATGCTGGTAAATCTTTCCTGAACCCTCTCCAATTTAATAATATTCTTCCTACAGCAGGGCGACCAGAACTGCACACAGTACTCCAAAAGTGGCCTCATCAAAGTCCTGCAATTGCGAAGAAATATCAGTTTTGCCCAAGGATAACTGATTTTTCTTTTAAGCACTGACTTTTTCTCTACATAATTACTTAACAGACAGGTTTCTGATGGGAGGAACCCAGACTAACTGTACAGAAAGTTTCTAATGAAGTTCTGGTTGAGGATCTGTGACATATACTACAGCTTCTCACCAATGCTGAGGTTACTGTAGCTTGGCAATTCTCTCCCTCTCTACTTCCATCTACACTTCCTGCTGCCTTGGGAAAGCAACCAACATAAATCAAAGACGCCTCCCACCCCAGTTATACTCTCTTCCACTCTCTTCCGTTGGGCAAAAGATATAAAAGTTTGAATACATGTACAGATAGATACACGTTAATTCCGAACTTTCTCACTGCACCTTCCCTGCGCTGTAGCACTGTATTATGCACACTGTTCTGATATGCCAATGCACTTTGTATGGTATGAATGGCCTGTATAGCACACAAAACAACATTTTTCACTGTATCTTGGTACATGTGACAGCAATGAATAAATCAATCAATCCATCCCAGAACTTCTCAACTGCTCTCCTCTTGTAAAATACACATTAATTCTTTGATCAATCTTTTAGATGCATGTTAATAACTCCGATGGCTTGGTGTCAAATGCTGTTTAATCTTGCAAAACATATTGGGACATTTTATTATGTTAAAGATACTACACAAATGCAATGTGTTGTTGAAAGTCTTCATTTACAAACTTTGATCAACTGCGAGATGTCACAAATTACAGATAATGAAATATTTTTAAGGTGTAGTCACTGTTTTAATGTAGGAAGCATGGTAGCACAGCAAGCTCCCATAAACAGCAATGCAACAATGATGAGTACATCAACAGTGATGTAGATTGTAGGATAAATATTTTATTGGATATTAGGGAGAATTTCCATCTCTTCTTTGAAATTAAAAGCAGGGGGGGTCTATTATATTAACCAGATAGGAATGGGACATGGTGGTTTAATATCTCATCCAGAACCAAGACAGCTAACAGCATAGCTGTATTACAAATCAACCTTTATTTTTATGAAGTTAAAAATCACACAAATCCAGGTTATAGTCCAACAGGTTTATTTGGAAGCACTAGCTTTTGGAGCGCTGTTCCTTCATTAGCTACCTGAAGGAGCAGTGCTCTGAAAGCTTGTACTTCCAAATAAACCTGTTATTCTATAACATCGTGTTGCATGATTTTTAACTTTGCCCACGCCAGTGCAACAACCGCACCTCCACATCTTGATTTCTATGCACATATAGAGTCATAGAGATGTACAACGCTGAAACAGACCCTTTGATCCAACTTGTCCATGTCAACCAGATATTCCAACCCAATCTAGTCCCACCTGCCAGCACCCACCCCAGATCCCTCCAAACCTTCCTATTCATATACCCATCCAGATGCTTTTAAAATGTTGCAATTGTACTAGCCTCCACCACTTCCTTGGGCAACTCATACTATATATGCACCACCCTCTGCGTGAAAAATTTCCCCTTTAAGGTCTCTTTTATATCTTTCCTCTGTCACTCTAAACCTACGCTCTCTAGTTCGGGACTCCCCCACTCCAGGAAAAGAGACCTTGTATATTTATCCTATCCATGCCCCTCATGAATTTATAAACCCCTATAAGGTCACCTCTCAGCCTCCGACACTCCAGGGAAACAGCCGATCTCCCTATAGCTCAACCCTGGCAACATCCTTGTCAATCTTTTCCGAACCTTTCAAGTTTCACAACATTCTTCCAATAGGAAGGAGGCCAGAATTGCACACAATATTCCAAAGGTGGCCTGATCAATGTCCTGTACAGCCACAACATGACCTCCCAACTCCTGTACTCAATACCCTGGCCAACAACGCAAAGCATACTAAACGCCTTCTTCACTATCCTATCTACCTGCGACTGCACTTTCAAGGAGCTATGAACTTGCAATCCAAGGTCTCTTTGTTCAGCAACACTCCCTAGGATCTTACCATTAAGTGTATATGTCTGTTACGATTTGCTTTCCCAAAATGCAGCACCTCGCATTTATCTAAATTAAACCCCATCAGGCACTCCTCAGCCCATTGGCCCATCTGATCAAGATCCTGTTGTGATCTGAGGTAACCTTCTTTGCTGTCCACTACACCCCCAATTTTGTATCATCTGCAAACATACTAACTATACCTCTTATGCTCACATCCAAGTCATTTATATAAATGATGAAAAGTAGTGGTCCCAGCATGAATCTTTGTGGCACTCCACTGGTAACAGGCCTCCAGTCTGAAAAACAACCCTCCATCACCACCCTCTGTCTTCTACCATTCTGTATCCAAATGGCTAGTTCTCCCTGTATTCCATGAGCTCTAACCTTGCTCACCAGTCTCCCATGGGGAACTTTAGTGAACGCCTTACTGAACTCCATATAGATCACATCTACTGCTCTGCCCTCATTAATCCTCTTTGTTACTGCTTCAAAAAAATCAAGTATGTGTGACATGATTTCCCACGCATAAAGCCATTCCTAATCAGTCCTTGTCTTTCCAAATACATGTACACTCTGTCCCTCAGGATTTCTTTCAACAAATTACCCACCACCGACATCAGGCTCACCAGTCTATAGCTCCCTGGTTTGCCCTTACCACCTTTTTTAAATAGTATCTCCAGAGTGGGATTCATACTCATGACCTCCTGATACAGAGACAAGCCTACTACCAACTTAGCCATAATGACACTGCATATAACTTGTCTTTGGAAGCAAGGACTGGCCTGGCCTGGCCTGACCTTGAAGTAGTGAGAAGCAAAGCTCTCTGGAGAGGGTGGTGTTCTGCTCCACTGTGTCCCAGGGTCAATTCAGGGCTTCAGACTCCATAGGTTTCCAGTTGAATGCAAAGCCAAAGCCACTTTGCCCTAGAGTTAAATTTGCCATGTAAATATATCCTGAACACGTTTCAAGTCAGATTAATCTTCATTACGCATAAGAGAAATATGCTGTTAGAGGCTTGCAGTACAAAAATGATGTTTTGTAAGCTATTTATTGCTCATTTTTTGCAGCAGTGCCTGCAATGCCAGGCATTGCATTTCAGAAAGGGCGTCAAGTCTCTGGAGGGAGATTTTCTGGAATGATTCACAGAATGAGGGACTTCTGTTAGCTGCAGAGACAGGAGAAACTAATTGGTCATTTTTGAAGCAGCGAAGTTTGAGGGGTGATTTCAGAAGAGATACAGAGTTATGAAGGATTGTGATAAGTGCACAGGAGAAAAACCTTCTCCAATGGCACCACAGAGCACAGACTCCAGTAATTGCCAAAACAGTGATGAGAAGAGACTTTTTGACACAAAGCTGTTTGTAGTCCTGAATAAATAGCTTGAAAGACTTGGGTTGGCTCACTCGGCCAGTCTTTAGTGTGTGGACCAGATTAACAGCAACACATGGGGTTTGATCTCCATTCTGGCTGGTAAAGACTCAGAGGTGCCTGGCTTCTTTGCTGTATCCATAGATTAAATTCAAACTCCTAGCCAGTGTAGTTGGCTGGGTGAAAAATCACCAAGGACCAGCCTTTCAGCGTGAAGTTCAAGATGAATAGGCTTATAGATATGAGAATACCCAATTCACCCAACCCATGTGTTATCCCCAAATTACACTTACTGGTGCATGTCTGAAGACCATCTCCCATCTAAGTGTCAGTTAACCAAAAGAAACCAACACTGCCTTTGGAGAAATTGAGATGTTTGAGGCTTAAGTATTATTCAGGACACTGGGAGAATGCCTCTGCTGTTCTTCAGATCACCTCATTGAAATCATTTCTGCATCCCTCAGATGGTCCAAATATCATAGTTACACCTCTCATCCAACGAACACATTTCAGACAATGCAGCACTCCATCAGAATTGCAGTAAAATATCGGTGTAGTTTTGTGCTCAAGCGGACCTCAAATCTTACTGAGGGAAGAAATGCTACACACTGAGCCACAGCTACAAGATAAAACAAGCTATTCCAAAACTTCACTGTCACACAACAAGATATTGGCACAACTTTGAAATGTATTAGTTTAAATGCAGTTTTTACTACACTGTGTCATGCCAACAGTCTAATTCCAACCGTGCAGTTTTACAGTTTATAGGGTGAATCAGTAGATTGCTTCATTCAATATTAATAATTGGTTACTTTTAGCATTTTAGTTCGGTCGGTAATTATTCTCAGCTAGCTGCATACTGATTTCACTTGTGATACGGATTCTGTCACAGGCAATTCAACAGAAGCTATTAAACTAGCAAGGGTTTCTATGGTTACAGCTTGATCGGGTGCTGACAACAAACAGACAGCACTGTAGGATTCTAAATTTTCTCCTAAATCTAACTGTGATTTGTGGGAATGGAAGCCTGTTACCAGTACATAATCCAGGGTGGCATGTGCAGTGCAGTACTGAGGGGGTGCCATCTTTTGGATGCAATGTTAAGCCTCTTAGGTTAGTGTAAAAAGTCCCATTTAACTATCCTGAAGTACCCCTGGGAAGCAATCCCCAGTGCCCTGGACAATATTTATCCCTCTACAAACACCTCAGAAAAAGATTATAATGTCATTATTAAATTGCTTTTAGGAGATCTTGTTGTGTGCAAAATGACCACCTCATTTCCCAGTTTGCAATAGTTATTTTAAAATTACTTAGTTGGCTTTAGAGCTGCTTTGGAATGTCCTTAGATTGTGGTGAGGGTGGAGGGGAGTGGGGGCGGGGGGGGAGGTGGGTGGTGTTGACCTAACAAACCAAACACTGAGAGTAGACTAAGCTAGCGTTGCACAGGTCGAGAATCAAACCGTTAATCTGTATGGTTCAGTAATACATGGTGTTGCTTTTATTCCTGGGCCAGGAGGCAATTTCTTTCCCTGTTTCACTCTTTTTCTTTTCTATACATGTTCGGGCTCCCTCAGGCTTCGTGCTTCAGTTTGGTTTGCCACGTAACAAGAGCTCCAATTCTACCAACTTGAACAGTTTGGGAAATATGTTGGTGAGCTGCAAAGTTGTGAATAGTCTGCTCTGTGACACTCCGTCTTGAGAGCAGGAAACACGTGCAGCGCTGCCAGAGCCTGTCAGTACATCTCTAGAACATACTGCTCAGGAAACTGGCATGCTTTAATGGTCAAAGCCACAGGCATTTGATCAAAATAGTTCAGAATCCTATTGAAAGAAGAACTGTATGCTGTTTGACACCTTGCGATTTTGGACATAAAAGTATACAATTATATAATAGGGATCACTGCATTAGCAAAAGCACCTGCTCATACAATTCCTTTCCTTTCAAAAACCTGTCACAACGGCAGATTAAGACGCCTGCAGCAACAGAAACCTAACCACTGATCGCTGACAAAGGAATGCCTACTTGTTAAAGAGAATACCTTCCCTTATTTGGTGATGTAACCCTAAACCTTGCACCTTTTGTCAAGTTCAAATCTGGTCAAGCCTAGGGTCAGGGGTGGTTTGCATTGTCAACTTCTGCTGGAGATGAAAATTTTGAGGGAAAGCTTTACTCGTTCGACCCGTCCACATCAGAAATAATCAAAAAGAACAGACATTCATTTTCACAAATTGAGTTCAGTTTACAATTAATGAGCTTTTCAGATAACCTGAGACAAGAATAGATCTGTCCTTGACCAAGCCAAACCAATTGAATCCTGGCCCACAAGTCCGGACTCTCTGCAAGGTAAGGAACAGTTCAAAAGGATGAGGTAACAGAGACTGAGTTGTCAGGGAAAAATCACTGACGGTCCACATGCACGCTTCAGTCCCAGTCCATGCCTCATCTCTTTGATGGCTCACCAACAAAGTAAAGAGTGCATTAAAAAAAATTAAGGACATGTGTCAAAGTATAGTAAAAGACCTATTAGACATGCTAGAATTGGGAAAGGCGCTGTTGCAAGTTATTTCCTTGCTCTGTCAGGGTTTGAAAGCCTAAAATCCTGTTCTCACCCAGTGTTAGACTTTGGTTCACATTCCAACTCAGTACAATGATACTCAACCAGAGGCATAGTGTGATAGCAATCCAAAATATAATGCAATCCAGGCAGACATTTCAGAGTGGTACGGAGGAAAATCTGGGTCCTGGAAGGTATCATCTACTGAATGAAACATCAACCTACATTTAACCTCCCTGTCCACCAGCCTCCACCCACCTCATCCCCAGCAGATACAATAATTCAAGTGAGTGTATATCCATGTGAAATAGGATGTCTTTCCTGTACTGTGCCCAAAAACTCTTTAACCAGAACCACCTAAAATTCAAAAACTGGTTGTTTGTTACATTACTACTTTGTGAAATCATACAGTGCACAAAATGGCTGCAACATTTGCCAACATAATTAATGTTATTGTAAGTCATTATTTAGTTGATTTAAAATACTGTGAAACATTCTGTGTGTGCGAGGCTCTTTCTTTTATCCCTTTATTAATTTGTGGGACAGAGCTGTGAGCAATTTGGTAGCCATTGTCCCTACATTACAAAAATATCTATTCTTAAAATGACTTCACTGACTTTGGGACATCCTGAGATTGTGACAGGTGATATACAAATGCAACTCTTTTTAGGTCTTTCAAGGGTTAGAATTGGTTGAAGAAACCTATTTTCGGAAGCACCTTTTAAGGACTGCACGTATAGCGATTAACAAGCTCAGCCAGCTGGACACCATGTAATATGAGTTCCCTGATTGGGGCTGTTAATCTGGTCCCATCAGGGAGCCCTGGCTGACAGAGATGCTGACACTCTGGTATGTGACTCTGAATGAGGCAGTATTAAAGTCAAGGACTGATCATGTGTAAATAAGGGCTGACTTGATGAACTCTCTGGAGTTATTTCAGCATGGATGCTCAGTTACAGCTGTAAAATCTGATTATTTTATGCCAACCAGCATTTTTATGTGAGCCAGCTCTTACACAGTGCCTTGACAACAAGATAAATGAGTAAATCAAGTTGGTTCTCTGCCTTTGCCTAGTTGGTATATGTAGTGATACAAACTTTTGACTTCCTTTTAAGACATGATTCTGCGATTGGGTTTAATAGGTTTATTTTGGTTTAGGTCAACCACTGAAAGGAACTGGATTCAATATATACCCACTTCTTAACTAATGATCAATTTTCAACATTTTAAAATAGGATTAGGAAGATTTGTTGTGCTTCCTGTGTGAGTGGTTTATCCTGATTGCTGTTTCTATTCTAATTGGTCAAGGTTGATTTTGCCAGAAATGAGAGCTAAAGGGAACTTCACTTTGATTTTATAATATGTTAAAACTATTTGGAGGAAATCTTTCCTGTTACTTTGCTTGTATACTATAAACTTCAAAATAGTGAGACACGTAATGGACTCTGTGGCTTGTGCAAAATTGAATACTGCCACTTAAATATTGCAACGTAGGTGAATATGCACAGGGTTCAGACTTTGGAATTGATGTTGATAAGAAGTAAAGGTTCAAAATTAAACTTTAAAACAAAATTGTAGCTAAAGGCTATAAACTCTTACATGACGAAGTAGCTGCTACTTTGTCAAGAACTCCACTCGGGATTAATAGCAAGCTGCATTGTAGAAAATTGTTTCCACTGTATTTAAGTAATGCAGAAAACGTTTCCATTGTCACAGACTGATTGAGTGCATTTCACTGGGATGTAGAAGAATGAAATATGATCTCATTGAAATGTGTAAAGATGTTAAAGGGCTTGATGGGATAGGCTTGGTGGTAGGATATTTCTTCCTGACTGAGATGTTTCGAACCAGGAGTTACCGTCTCTGAATTAGGGGGTTGGGTGGGAGGTGATTTAGGAGTGATGTCTTCACACAATTGATCATGGAGCTTTGAAAATTCTCTACTCTATCATAGAATCCCTACAGTATGGAAGTAGGCCATTCATTTCATTGAGTCACACTGACTCTCTGACCATCCCACCCAGATCCATGCCCTTACCCTATGTTTGCACCAAGCATCCTGTGTCACATGCAAGCAAGTGGGAGCACATGGAGAAAGAAGAGCAAGAAGCAACATGCTTATCAATGAAAGGATCACCTCATCAACCTCTGTGGACATGGATCATTCCTGTAACTCTACATTTCCCATGGCCAATCTACCTAGATTGCACCTTCCTGGACACTATGTTCAATTTAGCATGGCCAATCCACCTAACATGCACATCTTTGCTGCAGATATTCTGTCATTTATTACACTTGAGACAGAGATACATGGACTTTTGGTACAAAGGACATTAAGCGAAATGGGTCCAGTTGTAGACAGTGGAATTGAGGTGGAAGATCCGACATGATTGTATCGAATGATGGAGAAAGCTCAAAGGGCTGAAGGGCCTACTCCTGTTCCTATTTCTCACATCATCCTTTTATGAATACCATTCCCCTGTTACATTGTTTCAAATACAATGCCCTGGTTTTAACTGACTCCAGAACTGCAGAGAAACACATAAACAAAATACAAAATTTGAATCAGTAAAGGACTTCTTTTATAAAATTACGTTTTTGATTCTCACTTCATTGCACCTCATGGAGGCACACACTGGAAATCAAGCTCCACTATTCCCAGAGTTCTCACAAAAGTTAGAGTCTAGAAAGTATGAAGAACTCCCTAATTTATCTGTCTTTTAGACCCAAGTTATCAGAAAGTACAGACTGGGTTTTTGAACTTAACAAAACTTACAATATATGAGAAATAATTATTTTCTAACAACAAATAAATAGTTACTTTTAGATTAGATTATTAGATTAGATTACTTACAGTGTGGAAACAGGCCCTTCGGCCCAACAAGTCCACACCGACCCGCCGAAGCGTAACCAACCCAGACCCATTCTCCTACATTTATCCCTTCACCTAACACTACGGGCAATTTAGCGTGGCCAATTCACCTAACCTGCACATTTTTTTGGATTGTGGGAGGAAACCGGACCACCCGGAGGAAACCCACGCAGACACGGGGAGAATGTGCAAACTCCACACAGAGAGTCGCCTGAGGCGGGAATTGAACCCGGGTCTCTGGCGCTGTGAAGCATCGAGATATAACTCTGCTGGTTGAAACTCTATAAAACTCGTCCTCTACAAACATACTGACAGACACATAAGAAGGCAGAAGGAGAGACTGGGAAGGCAGTTCAATGATCCCTGTCCACAGAGTTTACTGAGGTGATCCTTTCACTGATAAGAATGTTGCTTCTTGATCTTCATTCTCCATATGCTCCCACTTCTTTGCAGGAGGCACACGATGCTTGGTTCAAACATATAAAGATCCCTGACTTATTCCTTAAAAGTCACAGATTACAACAACAGATGAGGGAAAACAAACTGATTATCTTCTGGCTTACAATGCTTTCTTCTGCACAGCAAAAATCGTTCCTTCCTCCTTATCCGATGGCTTCTCCCTCAAAGTTTTCCACCACCAAACTGTTCAGCTACCTGGGAACCAATTGCATAGTCACTGGCAGGCAGAAGCCTTTTGTCATTAATAACTGAGCACCAGTCCACAGACCAATCAGCTACCTGCTGCTACCCAAATCTCCAATCATTGACAGTCGCCTTGGTCCAACTCATCTGGACCTACGCTCTCCATTGGGTTCAACTAAATAGCTGTGGAAAACATGTGAGTGCACTGAGTATCAGATAACTTGCTTTTCAAAATTTCAATAATCCTTCAACAATCCTTGTCTTTTGAACCAGTTTTTCTCCAATTTCAGTCCACAATCAAAAATGCAGAATAATTTTTTAAAAGGCCTTTACAACAGCAACAAAAATATTTGTAAAGTAACTTTATCATATAAATCATCCCAAGCATTTCACAGGAGCATTTTGTTTCCCTATGAGCCACATGAGAATATATTACGACAACTGGGCAAATGCGTGAACAGACAGGTAAATGTCAAAGTAATGTAGAAACATGGACAGATTTAGTGAAAGAATTGCAGAGCTCAGGTCCGAGGCAACAGAAAGAACAGCTGCCATTGGTGGACCAATTTAGTATTTGAACCATAGAATCCCTGCAGTGTGGAAACAGGCCATCTGGCCTAACAAGTCCACACTGACCCTCTGACGAGTATCCCACCCAGACACATTCCCCTACTCTATTACTCTACATTTCCCCTTACTGATGCACCTAGCCTACACATCCTTGAACACTATGGACAATTGTACAGAGCCAATTCACCTAACCTGCATGTTTTTGGACTGCGGGAGGAAATCGGAGCCCCAGAGAAAATCCATGCAGACACGGGGAGAATGTGAAAACTCCACACACACAGTTGCCCAAGGCTGGAATCAAACCTGGGTCCCTGGCGCTGCGAAGCAACAGTGCTAACCACTGAGCCACCGTGGGAAAGGTGAGGTTAGAATGGACTACTCTGCTCTTTGCTGTGTCCTACCAATACTTTTCCCTCAGATTTGTTCATGGCTCCCAAAATTGAAAGCAGGTATAAAAGCAAGCAGAGTTCAAATTAGCATCATGGGCACTTGGGGGAATAAGGACAATAAGGAAGCTATTTTGCTAAAAGTTAAACTTTTGTTGCTAATCTTAAAATGTGACAACAAATTTCTGTGTGCCTAACATCACTTTTCAAAAAGAAATGTCAGCACCATGACAATGCTTACTATCAAGTCCCGTTCCTCTGGCAGATGCACATTATGGATTACAAGTTTCAGTATCATTTGTCGAAATTGATTAGTGATTAGTAAATCGTAACCTGGAAATGTTAGTTAAATTACTTCCAATGAATTTGCCTTCCCTTCCCATCCACTGACAATTGTCACAGACTACGGGAGTTTGAGTCTCCAAACTTCATGCCAGACGTGACAAAAACTAGGCGTGAGAAAAGACAAGGAAAAACACACACAAGTCAATGTTTAAATGCTTGCACTTCAGTCACGACAAACGAGACTACAGTGAGTCATTTGTGCCAAAGCAGTTTCACTACACTTCACAGAAAGCCAATGCTCTTTCAAATAAAGAATACTGTGAACACAGATGGTTGTGGTTTCTATGGTCTATTCAACAACCCATCTACTACTGACCGTTTCCATCAAGCTGACAACAAACACACTTCACAGCAAAGAATTTAGGGTAATGGCAGTTGGTTGGTCTCATTTCATTTTGTTCAACTCTTCAAAGGTCACTTCTTAGCGCATCGAGACTAACTTTCATCTGAAGGGCTGAAAGGACACGCAACAATGGAAACTTTTCAGTAACAGATGAGAAAAGGAGCAAAGAGCAAAGAATGTTTTTTTGTCCAACGGTTCAGAAAGAAAGTGTTGCAATCTTACAGGAGTTCAGGAAAAGAAGGACCTGAGGATATGTGAACACAAATCTTTGAGGGGGCGGGATAAGTTGAGAAAGCTGTTCAGAAGAAGTCTAAGTGATCTTTGGCTTAATTATTAGAAGCATTAAGTACAAAGGCTAGCAAGTTATGCTAAGTAACTTCATAAAATATTATTTCAGCCTCAACTAGACAATTGTATTCAAGCAAGAGCATCACATCTTAAGAAAGATATCAAGTCTTTGGAAAGGAGAAAAGGTTAGCATGAAGTCATTGGGTTTGTAATTCCTTGGTGCAGGCAAATGCTCGAGGGACATGGTTTCAAATCCAACCAAGATAGTTGTTGGCATTTAAATTCAATTGATAAAATCTGAAATGCTCATTTCATTCATCGTGATAAATTAAATGATGATGCATTATTTTAAAAACCAAGTTGATTCACTAATATTGCGAAGTGAAGGAAATCTGCCACCCCTATCTGCTCTGGCCTATACATGACCATAAATGCACAGAACTGTGGCTGTCCCTTAACTGCCCCCTAAAATGAAAGCCCCTAAGTTACAGGGTGCAATTCAGTTGCAATTACAGATGGTCAAGAAATAACCATATCACATGAAAGAATAAAGAGAGGTGATGAACATGAATTTACCCTTGATAAGTGGCTTCAGTTATTCAAAGAGACCAGAGAAACCAGATTGATCTTTTATAAGCAGATAAAGTAATGGGGAGGTTTAATAGCAATTTCAAAGAGATCTTGTAAGGCTTACTGCTACTTCTGGGCCTGAAGATCCAGGTTCAAATCCCACATCATGACCTCTTGGCTATGGAAAGTGTGTCTTAACAAAACCAACCAGGTTAATTTATCAATCTGTAAACTTTCCCAAAACTTCTGTGGCAGGCAATAAGAGTGGGAGAATTTCCTGATCAGCCAGAGCTGTCTGATAGCTGCTGCACAACAGCTTTCCATGTTAAAAGATTCCACACTCTACTTCTTGCCATGAACAAGTGTTGTAATCATTCTGAGGAACTACTACACCTCCACGAAAGAGGTGTGAAATAATATGGAATTTTGATAGGGTAGATAGGAATAGACTACTTTCAATAGCAAGGGGGTCAGTAACCTGAGTATACAGACTTAAGAGAACTGGCAAAAGGCCAGAGGAACAACGCGGAGAATTAGTTTGACCTGAACAACTTGCCTGGGAGGGTAGATTCAATAGTGAAAGGAATGATTTGTATTGCAATAGGGAAAAGGCAAGGGGTGTTGATCTGACTGGACAGCAAAACCAATAGTACAGGCTTGATGCATCCAATGGCCACTTTCTGAGCTTGATGATTCTAACAAATTTGTTTCAAGCAAAATGCTAATATTGCTTGAGCTGGAGCTAAGTTACACAACTGAAATTAGTTACTTATAGAGACATATGCAGCTAGGTATGAAGTAAAGTTCAATAACATTAACCAGGACTCATGCATGTGGTCTCCCATACAATTTTGCTAGTTTTCCCCTTTCCTACCTTGAAGACTTGAGTGGGGTGTACAACATCAGAGGTAGATATGGACTCAACCATGAACTCAATCTTTAACACTGAACCCAAATGAATATCACTGCAACTCTGAAGGGATATTACAATCAGGCTGAGCTTAACAGGACTCTGACAGAAATACCAACTCGTGGAGAAATTTATGAAAAATAAAATCTTTAACCCAGAATGGCTGTTAACACATGGTCTCAGGGGCTCAGCACTGTGCTTGGTTATAAATTCTTGGTCTTTCATTAAATGTAGTAACTTTTAGCAAGAGCAATTAAACACATGACAGTCCGAAGCATATCTTAACCACAAATCATGTGCTTCAAACAAAGGCACCTTTTAAATATAAGTACCTGAACCTACAACCATACAGCACATATTGTGCTCCAGAGCCATGTGGTCGAGGTTTTTAATAGACAAGCATTTCATTCAGTTTGCAGCTTCAACCATAGACCAAAAGCCACAATAAACACACACCTGGTCTCTTTCTTCACTGGGGACTTTTACTACAAGTTGCTGAAGCTACACATTTCCATCTGACAGTTTAACTTTTGTTTAACTCTATGACCGCGACAACCATTTCAGTCATTACACCAAGATGGATTTGAGTTTTTCCATGAAATGATATGTAGTGTGTAGAAATATGTGAGCATTTGGTGATGTCTTATTTCAAGAGGAAGGCTTGTTATAAATTAGTTAGACCACAGAAGGGATGCAGCATGCAGTTTTGAGCTTCCCATTAAATGGGCAACTATGAACACAACAGTGAAATTAAGGTGCAGGCTAAGACCATAAGACATAGGAGCAGTTATAAGGCCATTCTTTTACTTAAAATAGTATAGCACAGTACAGGCCCTTTGGCCCTCGATGTGGTGTCGGCCTTTTATCCTTACTTTAAGATCAGACTAACCTACATACCCTTCATTGTACCATCTTCCATATGCCTTTCCAAGTGTCGCTCAAATGTCTGCATTGTATTTGACTATTCTACCACTACTGGCAGTGCATTTCACACACCCACCACACTCTGAATAAAGAACCTACCTCTGACATCTCAAGTAAACCTTCCTCCAATTACCTTAAAATTATGCCCCCTTGTGATAGGCATTTCCACCATGGGAAAAGCTCGCTGGCCATCCACTCTATCTCTGCCTCTCAATATCTTATACACATCTATCAAGTCACCACTCATCCTTCTTTGCTCCAGTGATAAAAACCCTAGCTTCCTCAACCTTTCTTCATTAGACATGCCCTCCAGTCCAGGCAGCATCCTGATGAATCTCCTCTGCCTTCTCTCTAAAGCTTCCACATCCTTCCTATAATAAGTGGCAACATTGAGGGATCTGTGGACATGGACCCCAAGATTTGTCTGTTCCTCCACACTGCCAAAAACTCTGCCTTTAACCCTGTAATCTGCATTCAAATTCAACTTTCTAAAGTGAATCACTTCACACTTTTCCAGGTTTTCCATATGCCATCTATAAGCACAGTTCTGCATCCTATTAATATCCCATTGCAACCTACGACAGCCCTCCACATTATCTACCACTCCAACAACCTTTGTGTCATCGGCAAATTTACTAAACCACCCTTCCACTTCCTCATCCAAGTCATGTATAAAAATCACAAAAAATAGAGGTCCCAGAACTGATCCCTGTGGAACACCACTGGGCACTGTGAATACTTACCATATACCAACACTCTCTGTCTTCTATGGGCCAGCCAATTCTCTATCCAGACAGCCAGATTTCTCTGTATTCCATGCCTCCTTACTTTCTGAATGAGCCTACCATGGGGAACCTTATCAAACGCCTTGCTAAAATCCATGTACACCACATCCACTACTCTACCTTCATCAACATGTTTTGTTACATCCTCAAAGAATTCAGTAAGGTTTGTGAGGCATGACCTGCCCCTCACAAATCCATGCTTACTATCTCTAATCAAACTATGGTTTTACAAGTAATCATAAGTCCTGTCTCTCCAATACTTTGTCCATCAAAGATTTAGGACTGACTCATCTGTAGTTCCCAGGGTTATCTTTATTCCCTTTTTTGCCATCCTCCAATCATCTGGCACTACTCTAGTGGACAGTGAGACTGCAAAGACAATCGCCAAAAGTGCAGCAATCTCTTCCCTCGCTTTCTGATGAGATTACTTACAGTGTGGAAACAGGCCCTTTGGCCCAACAAGGCCACACTGACCCTCTGAACAGCAACCTGCCCTGACCCATTCCCCTACATTTAGCCCTTCACCTAACACTACGGGCCAATTCACCTCACCTGCACATTTTTGGACTATGGGAGGAAACCGGAGCAAACCCACGCAGACACAGGGAGAATGTGCAAACTCCACACAGACAGTTGCCTGAGGTGGGAATTGAACCTAGGTCTCTAGTGCTGTGAGGCAGCAGTGCTAACCACTGTGCCACCGTGCCGTTCCTGAAAGATCACCACTAACGCCTCCACTATCTCTTAGAACTCTGGGATGTAGTCCATCTGATCCAGGTGATTTATCCAACTTCAGGCCATTCAGTTTTTCTAGCACCTTCTCTTTGGTAATAGCCAGCATACTCAGCTCTGCTCGTTCACTCTCTTGAATTTTTGGAAACTACTCGTGTCTTCCACTATGAAGACTGATCCAAAGTAATTATTCAGTTCCTCAGCCATTTTTTTGTTCCCCATTACTATCTCTCCTGCATCATTTTCCAGCAGCCCAATGTCCACTTTTTCCTGTCTTTTGCCCTTCATATATCTAAAGAAACTCTTACAGTCTTCCTTTATATTATTGGCTGGCTTACCTTCATATTTAATTATCTCCCTCCTTATTTCTTTTTCTGTTGCCTTCTGTTGGTCTGTATAAGTTTCCTAATCCTCTGATTTCCCACAGTTCTTCGCTAAATTATATGCTATCTCTTTTGCTTTTATGCTATCCCTGACTTCCCTAGTCAGCCATGGTTGCCTCATCCTCAATGTACCATGTTTCTTTTTCCTCAGGATGAATCTCTGCAGTGTCTCCTGAATTACCCCGAGAAACTCCTGTCATTGCCGTTCCACTGTCTTTCCTACTAGGCTTCTCTCCCAGTCAATTCTACGCAGCTCCTCCCTCATGCCTGTACAGTTACCTTTATTCAGCTGAAGTACCATTACCTCTGATTCTGTCTTCTCTCTCAAATTGCAGAATAAGTTCAATTGTGTTATGATCACTGCCTCCTAAGGGTTTAAGTCTGTCTCATTGCACAACACTAAATCCAGTATTGCCTGTTCCCAGTGGGCTCCACCACAAGCTGCTCCAAAAAGCCATCTCATAGATATTCCACAAATTCCTTTTCTTGCAACCCACCACCAACCTGATTTTCCCAATCCACCGCATACCGAAATCCCCATGATCACTGTAACCTTGCCTTTCCTACACATCTTTTCTATTTCCTGGTGTATCTTGGGCCCTAGCTGCTGATTACTGTTTAGAGGCCTGTACATGATTCCAACTATGGTTTCTTCACCTTTGCAGATCCTCAATTTTTTGTTTATTGCGATGTGCCAGAAAATATGAACCTTCCCATATTTTAGCTGTCTCAATCTTATTGAGTTTCATGGAGGCTTTCTGTCCATGAAAAAACTGCTCGGTCCCATGTGCTCATTCCAATCTCGCCTCATTGACTCCTTGCCTGCCCTTTGG
Source organism: Chiloscyllium plagiosum (assembly GCF_037043375.1). NCBI lineage: Eukaryota > Metazoa > Chordata > Chondrichthyes > Orectolobiformes > Hemiscylliidae > Chiloscyllium > Chiloscyllium plagiosum. Next base: position 23,853,758 of record NW_028270168.1, read on the forward strand.
CATCCCCTTGTGCAATGTTAGCTCAATTCCCCCATGTGCTGTAGCTAGAATACCCATCATGCTCCCGATATTCCAGGACATCCCTGGATTGCTGGCTCCAGCACCATCTTTAAAAGGCTGTTGTGCACCCGGTCAAGCATTGCCTTGCACAGTTCATGACATTTTCCCTGGACTTGAGGGAAAACTGGCACTTCATTTGCAGAAAGGGATGTGGATCTCTTGGTGGTTGGGGTTATGCAGAGCAGAGCAGAGCTGTCCTGCTCCCAGGACTGGCAGAGGAAGCCATAACACCAGACACTGCCAGCCAGATCCAAGATCACTCTCCCCCTCACAAACACCACCTCCACCTCCCCCCGCCAGGTCAGTGTGGTCTCAACCACCTGGACAAAAACAGCATGACAGCACTATCCTGGGGTTAATGACCTTACTGTGGCATTGACCTCTGCCAAGATAGGTGCCACCATCTCTACTATCTCATACTTGATCTCTGTGTCAGTACATGTCTCCAACAATGTTTCATGTTCTACCATTCTCATTATATTTCATGCAACATCTTCCGTCACTAGCTCTCTACCTCTGCCTACTCTCAGACCTCTAACTCTATATGGCCTCTTCACCTCCAACTCATTCACTCAGGATCTATCACCCACTTCACACCCCCCCCCCCCCCCCCCCCCCCCACCCCCATAACACTAACAACTGTGCCAGCCACAGCATCTCAGTAAAATTCACCTTTGATCTCATACCAGGAGAAAATGGTCCACCCTGTAGCATAAAGATTCACGACAGATGGCGGAGTGGCCGGTGTTCAGCTCCTCAAGCCTTACAAGAAGAGGATCCTGACTGTGACCACCCTGAGCAGTCAGCTGGTTGGCATGCCTGGACTGGTATCAGACAAAGCCCTCAAGTGACTGCGTGCAACACCCCCTCCCCCCACCCCAGATTGATTGAGGACTACTCCCCTTCGCCATTTCGTTAATGCACATACTCTGTGGGTTGCCATGTCGACGGCTGCACATGCTGTAGGGGTGGCATTGAGGTAGGACAGTTCTAAACAGTAACCTTTGACTAATGATTGGTGATAACCATGACAAGCTGCCTGCCTGTACTGTACAGCAAGGTAAGGCAGAAACACTGAGATCCTTTAAGCTCTGGCTGTTGGGAGTAATTGCAGAAATACAAGGCAAGTCAGAGATGCCTCTGAGCATCTAGGTCGGTGCAAAGTGAGTGTGCACCAAGAGAACAATAACCAGCCCCCTAAGATGCTCCCTGGTCCAGCCCATAAGCTAGGTACTGGTTCCACTCATAATAGTATTGGGATGAAGGATGCTAGTGTACTCCATAGTGCAGCTCAAAGTGCAGAAATGCACTGTAAGTGGATCAGAGATGGGCCCAAATGAAGCGGTGAGTTTGGGACATGTCAGACACCAAGGTCCATGGATGTTGGGCGCATAGGTCTGCTGTCCATGGAGCGTGCCCTGCCTGAGACATTGGTGTCCTGTGTTCAAGATGGAGGCCCTGGAGAGCTGGAGTTACCAGGTAACCGTGCAGATTTTCACGTTGGGAATTCTCGGCATCTAGTTTCTATCCAGCGGGTGGAAGAATGAGAGTCGACATATTAATGAAGTGAAATTGCACAGTAAAGAGGGTGATCAATCCCTATTAATATGTTTCTCACCACTTATTAGCATAAAACTTGTATCGATATCCAAGACTTGGTTGGAAAAATTAAACTCGTCAAACTTGACGTTAAGAAAGGCCCCACTCAGCTTCTCAGATGATTCTCTTAAATTTCCCACGTTATTCAGGGTCTGGGAAGATTATGCCCAAAGCTATAGATACCAAGAAGTCCTTGAAGTTTGGGGATCTTTTTTGATGGGACTGGGAAGATTAGTCAAATAGAGATCTTTAATATTATAAAGCATTACAATGTAGCAATGAAGAACAATTTGCTCCCTCTGGTTAGTTCACCTAAACCTCTTCACAAAAGGAAGTCGATACATGTGTTTTGATGAAGGGTCACTGGTCTCAAAACATTAAATTTGTCTTCTCCCCATAGAAGTTGCCAGACTTGCAGAGTTTATCTCGCAATTCCGTTCTTTTGCTGCACATGGCACTGCTCAGCTGAGGTGATTCAACCTTAAGCCAATCTGGACCACATTCGAAATTTAAATCAATTTACCCAGAACTGTTCTCTCCATTCAAAGCTGAAGCTAACCCAAAGGCTCTAAAACAAGGTGCATATGACTAAAGTACTAAAGAGAGGAGCACCAAGTTAAAGGTAACCTGAACAAGCTCCATATGCAGTGTTACTGTCCCTGCCCCCTGGACCGAACCACCTGGGTTCAAATCCCACCTTCTCCAGAGGTGTGTAATAACATTTCTGAACAGATTGATTAGAAAAATAGGTATATTATTAAAGGGTATGATTGGATAAACATGGAGAAGATGTTTTCTCTTTGGGGAGGGGGTGGTGGAGTTACCCACATTAGGGCACATAAACTTATGAAAGCAATTAATAAATCCAAAGGAATTCAGCAGAGAGTGTGTTCAGAATCTGGAACTCACTGCTGCAAGGAGTAGTTGAGGCAAATAGCAATAAGCTTAAAGGTTAGCTGGATAAAGACAGTAAGAGGTAACAGGTTACAATGACACAGTTATATGAGCAGGAGTGTGTGGAAGTTCATGTGGGGACTAAACACCAACATAGACCAGTTGGGCAGAACGGCCTGTTGATGTGTTGTAAGTTCTATTAATTCTGTGTAAAATTATAATATTTAACCAAAACAAACCTAAGACCTTGAAGTAACAAATTGATAATCCAATGAGGCTTTGCTGTGCTGCTTCGAATCCTGCTACCCACCTCTCACAAAGCCTTAGGGGCACTTTGGCAAAGTCAGGCTCTTTAAACTGGGATTCCAATCCAAAAAGCAATTTCCCTTTGAGCTCATCCTTAAACATAAGCAGCTTGCAACATTTCGGGCACTACGCGGACATGTCAACTCAGATTGGAGTTGTGTTAATCTCGCCCTTTCTCTTTAGAGATACAAAATGCTAAATGACAAGTGCCTGAGGTCAATAAGTGACAATGTTGCAAAGAATCACAAGGTCAGGCAACATTTACGGAGTGCAAAGCATAAAATTTCCAACAATTTCTCAATTATTCCATGTCCCTGAAACAGGAGGGAGTTTGGAAGAAAAATACAACTGGATTTTCTGGCAAGTGTGTGTACATGTGGATACTGTAAGACTCACAGCAGCCACCGCACATCAACCCACATGGTCACCGGGCATTGACCTGTGAAGAAGGGGATAAAGCCAAATCATTTCTATCCGTTGAGAGGTGCTGAGAGAAGGCCAAGTTCTTCCTGCAGGAAAGGAAAAACAGAATGTCAGGACTCAAGTTACCCCACCCCGGTGCTGGGCATTTCCGAGTGTCTAGTTACATGACAGTTCGGGCAGAAGTGGGAGATCAGATCAACACAACAACAAGAAGATTGCATGAAGAACAGGGGGAAAGAAGCCAAAGGAAAAGACTCGAACAGCAAAGTGTGCAGTTTTACAGTGCCTCTCATGACATCTTGAGGCATCTCAGAGCTGATATGACTTTTGAAGTGTAGTGTCTCTTGTAAGAGACAAATTGAGGGGTGATAGATGTAAGACAAATGTCAGAGGCAGGTTCTTTACGCTGAGAGTGGTAAGGGTGTGGAATGCCCTACCTGCTAATGTCGTTAACTCAGCCACATTCGGGAGATTTAAACAATCCTTAGATAAGCACATGGATGATTTTGGGATAGTGTAGGGGAACGAGCTGAGGATAGTTCACAGGTCAGCGCAACATCAAGGGCTGAAGGGCCAGTATTGTTCTATGTTCTATAAGAAACAAAACAGCCAATTTGTGCACAACAAGATCCCACAAACAGCAATCAGGTCAATGATTTGTTAATCCCTTCATGGTGATGTTGGAAGGGAAGTCAACGTCACTGTTCTTTGAATGGTGCCACGGGATGTTTTATATCCAACTCATGCAGGTGCACGTGTTTAACATTTCACTGGGGGTTCAGTATCTCTGACAATGCAGCACTTACTCTGATATCGGAGTCAAGATTAGAGCGATGCTGGAAAAGCACAGCAGGTCAGGCAGCATCTGAGGAGCAGGAAAATCGACGTTTCGGGGAAAAGCCTTTCATCAGGAATGCCTGAAATGTCGATTTTCCTGCTCTTCGGATGCTGCCTGACCTGCTGTGCTTTTCCAGCACTGCTCTAACTTTGACTCTGATCTCCAGCACTTACTCTGACATGTCAACTCAGCTTGGAGTTGTATTAAGCTTGTCCTATCTCTATAAAGATACAAAATCGAATTCTGCTAAATGATAAAAGCCTGGGGTCATAAGTGATAATGCTGCAAATATTCATCAGGTCAAGCAACATTTGTGGGCAGCAAAACATAGAATTTACAGCAATTTCTGTTTTTATTTCAGATTTCTAGCATTTGCAGTGTTTGGCTTTTCACAATAGGTCATTAAAAACTCAACAAGTTGTTTGTTGAACAAAGTTATGGCTTCAAAGTTTCTTGTAAATCTCTGAATGAGCTAAGCGAAAAACAGATTGAAATGTTTAATTTTCTTTCTAAAGAAAACTGGGATGTTTTCGAGTCTAACATCTGATTTGTATTGAATAGCAGAGAAAAAAGATGGTAAAAATGCTGAATTACTTTCTTGGCATTTTGAAGATGTAGCATTTTGGGGTCACAGAGTCAGGGTTCTTCTCCAGATGTGACAGGAAAGGCAGCAACATTTTATTCCGACCCAATGCTTACGTGACAAAATGTCAAGTTAAAAAAAAACCAAACCTCACAGGTCCAAATGTACCAAGCAGAATATTTGTTTACCGTAACTGATGACAAACTAGAGCAAGATCTCCACTCACCGTTCAATGGTTAAAATCAAACAAACTATTTAAAACATATTCACTGCAAATTGAAGCAACAGCTTACATCTTCATAATGACTTTCACAACCTCAGGATATCCTATGGTCACTTGACAGTCAATGAACTACTTTTAAAGTCTAGGTACAGTTGTATTGCAGGAAGCCCAGTTGCGAAATTGTACATGACTTCCCTAAACTAACTTTAAATAAATTCACAGAATGTTTAAGGCCAGTTTGAGACATACATATTGGCCAGGACACTGGAGAGAATCCTTTGTTTTGCATCAAGATTGTGTTATAGGATGTTTTAGGTTCACTTCAGTGGAAAGATTAGTTAATGCCATGGCAAAAGTTTCTTACATTGCAATACTTACTGAGTATCACACTGAGAGTGTCACACATTGCTCACGCTTCTAAACTATTTCACTGGCAGCAAAAAGCGTTGGGACATTTTAAGATCAAAAAAGGTGCTTTAAAAATGCAACTTCTTTCTCCCTTTAATTTGCATATTAGCGCAGACATGCTCAATTTTTTCAAAAATTAACCTGCTTAGCTCAGTGCAATAGATCGGATGGAGACTGGCAGCAGAGACACCAGCAGCATCAGAGCACCAGGAAGAAGGCAACGAAAAGGTTAACATTGAGGGAAAAGATAAAAATAGGAGTCTGGGTGAGTTGACCGACTGTGGAGCTCTGAGTAGCAAATGTAAATTCCCTCCACTCAGCAAAGTGGGTTATCTTACTTCCTCTCACGCTTGCTGACTCAAAGACAATCGAAAAGCGTCAGAATGCATACCACAGTTTGATATGACTTGAACGTAAGTGCATTACCAACTACAAAAATCAACAGGCTCAGCCGTGCTGAATGGCATCTGAGAAACTGGCCATGGATTTACTTCCAGGTGTCAGGAGAGTAATGGAATGTAACCTTCTCAGAGTACCTATTGTCTACACATTTTGGAAGGCAATTTTGTGTCTTCAGTAAATCCAGTGAAAGTCTTAATAAGGTGCAGGTCAGACATTGTAGACAACAATTTAGGATTTATAAAGTATCAGGTGGATTATTTTTAAGTGGGGAGCATTTGCTTGCTGGTGTTTAGGACTGTAATCACATTACATTATGAGGTTCACTTTGTGAAGTTTATGTAATTTGAAGTAACGTCATTTGACCACACTTTTGATGAACTGATATTGTGCACATGAGCTAAGGTGAGAGAAAGCAAACCTAGCAGAGCCCAGGTCCTTCACTGCTAGCCACTGATTTTCACTGGGAAGCACAAATGTGAGTACTGAGTGTGTTAGGTGCCTGCACAAACGCACATGAACATTCAAGTCTCAGCATACAAAAGTGTCTGTGTGAGAAATCGAAAAGTGTGTGTGGGAGTTTGTGTGGGTGTGCGTGACAGTTCGAAAGGGAAAAAGATATTGGGCAGGATTTGGTGGCTGTGGCTCTACAAGTGATTTTCTATCCTTTGACATGCATAGGTGGAAACCTGTGGACTTGAAATATAATTGCCCCAAAATGTTCCTCCTGTTTCACTAATCGAAGCTGATACCATTGCCTTTCGATTATATACAAGGTCTCACCTCTTAACGTAGGATGGCTCAGAATCATATATTTTGTTGTATTGTCACTGGATCAATCCTTCTCAACTTGGGCAGCATGGTAGCTCAGTGGCTAGCACTGCTGCCTCACAACGCCAGGGACCTGGGTTCGATTCCAGCCTTCAGCGACTGTCTGTGTGGAGTTCACACATTGTCTGCGTGGCTTTCCTCTGGATGTGCTGGTTTCCTCCCACAGTCCAAAGATGTGCTGGTCAGGTAAATTAGCCATGCTAAATTGTCCATTGTGTTAGATGCATTAGTGAGGGGTAAATTTAGGGGAACGGGTCTGGGTGCTTTATGCTTCGGAGGGTCGGTGTGGATTTGGTGGGCCTAATGACGTGTTTCCACACTGTAGGAAATCTAATCTAATCTAACCCTCCCATAACCTCACAAACTATACAGACAAATGCTACCATTAGAGAAACACATCCATCGCTAATGAGTTCAGTCTTGTGGATTGACAGCTACTAACAGCCTGAGTTCGGAATGAGAGTCTGCTGGATTTACTTGGACAAGAGAAGCAATGCTGACACAGTCTACTACTCATCACTTGCTTGGCTTGTACTGAGAAATGCTGCATTTGTTCTTCAAGGAATCAGATCCTTTGGCTCCTGATATCTTGGGAATGCTGAAAATGAGATGTGTTGAATTACAGCCGTAACAGTCATCAGGTTCTATTGCCTTCATTGGATGTGAGCAGCAGACAGCAGTGTTGAAACAGAAGCGGGTAGAGGGCATGCACCAGGAGGTATAGCACAGAACTCATAACCAATCCTTGGATGCAGCAGCATGGAGAAAAGACAACTTTTTTTATTTGTTTAGAATAAATGAGCATTGATTGTACGATTAGCATTTACTGGACACCCTTAATTGATATTGAAAAGGTGGTTTTGAGCTGTCTTCTTGAACAGTTACTCTCAAAAGGTGCGGGTACACAGTCCTGTTAGGAAGGCAACACCAAAATTGTAACCCAGTGATAGTGAAGGAAGCGTGATGTAATTCCAAGTCAGGATGGTGTATGACTTAGAAAGGAACCTGAAGGTCTACACATTCGAATGCATCTGCTCTGCTTGCCCTTCTTTAGGGTAAATTTGGAAGCTGTAGCTGGAGGAGCTTTGCTGAGTTGCTGCTGTGAATCTTGCACAACAACTCCTCAAGACAGATGGTAGATGTTGCAGCCACTGTGCACTGATGGTGGATAAACTTAATGTTTGAGGTAATGAGCTGGATGTCAATCAAGCAAAAGACTTTGCCCTGGATTGTGATGAGCTTGTGTTGTTTAGTCTAAATCATCCAGACATATAGGGAGTCTTCTATCACACACCAGACGTGTGCCTTGTGGATGACAGACCCACTTTAGGAGATAGATCGTGAGTTATTTGTCACAGAACTCCTAGTCTGTGGTTTGCAGTTGGAACCACAGCCTTTACATGACTGGTCCAGCTCAGTTTCTAGTCAATGATAATCCCAAAGATATAGGCAGTGACCAAACTCAGTAATGACAATGGCACTATATATGAAGAGAGATGACCAGGTTTTCCTTGTTGGGCATTCTAATTTCCTGGCTTTTGAGTGGAATGAATCATAGACTCGTAGAATCCCTACAGTGTGGAAACAGACCATTTGGCCCAACAAGTCCACACTAACCTTCCGAGGAGTAACCCACCCAGACCCCATTCCCCTACCTTATTTCTACATTTACCCCTAACTAATGCACCTAACCTACACATCCCTGAACACTATTGATAATTTAGCATGGCCAATTCACCTTACCTACACATCTTTGGATTGTAGGACGAAATCAGAGCACCTGAAGGAAACCCACACAGACACGGGGAGAATGTGCAAACTCCTCACAGACCAAGGCTGGAATCAAACCCAGGTCCCTGTGAGGCAGCAGTACTAACCACTGAGACACCATGCCACCCTGTGTCCTTGCTACTCAACAGCCCAGGACCTGAACAGCGTTGTAGGCGTAATAATCCATACATGATAATCCTCAGTATCTAAGGAGTTGTGAATGATACTGAACACTGGTCTATCATTAGTGAGTGTCCCCTCTTCTGATTCTATGATGGAGGCTAAATCATTAGTGAAATATCCAAAATTGACTTGCCTTAGAACACCACACTGGGAATCTCCTGTCGTGATGTTCTGCAGTTTGAGATGATTGGCCTCCAACAGCATCTCTATCTTCCTTTGTGCTAGGTGTGATTCTAACCAGTGAAGATATTTCCTCTGATTCCCATTGACATTACATAGATTAGATTACATTACAGTGTGGAAACAGGCCCTTCGGCCCAACAAGTCCACACCGACCCGCCGAAGCGCAACCCACCCATACCCCTAACCTAACACTGCGGGCATTTTAGCATGGCCAATTCACCTGACCTGCACATCTTTGGACTGTGGGAGGAAACCGGAGCACCCGGAGGAAACCCACGCAGACACGGGGAGAACGTGCAAACTCCACACAGTCAGTCGCCTGAGGTGAGAATTGAACCCGGGTCTCCGGCGCTGTGAGGCAGCAGTGCTAACCACTGTGCCACCATGCCGCTCAGTCAGATTTCTGGTTGCAGGTTGGTGCTCCACCTAGTAGCACTGTTGACAACATTTCCCATTACTTTGCTGATATTTGAGAATAAGCTGAAGGGGCAGCAATTGGCTGGTTTGGAACAGTCCTGTTTTATGTGAACAAGATATTCTTGAGTTCCCATCTCAATTCCTAAAATGAAAATGCTTAAATTTCTGACCAAGAACAAGCAGCTGAAGATCTGAAGGATTCCCTCCAACTGATGTATGGAGTAGGGATCGACACTTCCAATGGATAAAATCTTATTTTAAAGAGCTGGCAGAGACACAACAGGCTGAATGACCTCTTTCAGTGCTATATAAAAATCTATAACTCAACAAGGCTATAATTGTGAATGATATCAGGAACCCTCAGGCATGGCTTTAAGCTGGTGTTGATGGGATAGGTGCTCTATATCCTGTTTTAAAGAGTCCAATAAAAATTGTGGATCTATATTTTGAGCTTAGTGAACAGAGTAGCCAGTATAATACTGTTACCTGAGCAACAATAATTATCTGCTTAACAGTAACTGCAAGTTTAAATAGTATGGCGATATTCTCTACCAAGTCACAGGATGGGCATTCTTGGCACATTTGGGAACATATTTCTTTGCGGCAATACTGGGTGCTGACGTGAATAGTTGAAGATCCTTCCCACAGTCAGATAAAGATCGTCACTACTGGCCAGCACATTCAACCTTCAAGCATCTGCTCAGTCCCTTCCATGCTTTGAAGAATCTGCTAAAGATCAGTGGCCAACCTACTCACAGGGCTTGAGAACCCAGGCTAGGAGATGTTCAATACCTGCTGAGGAATTAGTGCACATGAGGAGAAACCTCAGTGTTGGACTCTAAAAAAAATTCTTAACATGAGGCTACAGAGTTGAAAATAAAGACAAACCTGTTCTTTCCCCTGCCACAGTGCTCGAACTTCAATCTGTGTGTTTTAAGAGTTAGCCAATTGGATTCTGCAGAACTGACTGCAGTCAGTTCTCTTTGTTGGGGCACACTGACCCTTGATAACAATAGAAACTGCCGCACTGAGGCGGTGAACATAAAGATCAAACATCAGCTCCATTGCCGCTCCTTTCCGAAGGGGTGTACCAAGTCCTTCTATTTCACAATGCTATCCTGAAGGGACAGAACTATTATTGCAGTTTTCCAGAAGGTCTCTTTGATGCAGCAAGCAGAAAATCTACGGGATCTGCCCCCTCTAGCTGTTAATTACCTGGACTACATAAGAAGCAGAGAAATGGTAGGAGTCAGCTTCCAGCCTCCCCAAATTGGTCCAGTTAGCAATGGCTGACTTGTATCTCAACCACATTTCGCTGCTTTCATGACCTGACCTAATAAAGAAAAGCTACCAACCTCAGTCTTCAGACCTTCAGCATAAGCAGCTTTTGGACAGAAGTCCAGATTTCCCCTGTTCTTGACTAAATAAAGATTTACCACATCAGCATGTTGTAACTCAGACATGTGAGGAATGATGTGCACATGGATTGAGTGAACATCAATGCATCAGGTGCGTGACGTTTGTAACCTCTGGGTGACAAGCAATACATCGTAACAGTCCACGATGTGCATTGTCTGGTGTCTCCACTCCTTTATTGTGGTTGGGTCAAACATCAGGAACTTCCTTTGTAGCAGCTCGTAAGGGTAAACAGAAAGGTGCAACAAATGGTGCCGCAAAGGCCACATCTTTTAACTTATGTGCTTATTAAATAAACTATGGACTGAAATGTTAACCAGCTATTTTGAAACCCAAGGATTAATAAGAATGGCTGCATGTTTTGAAAGTGAGGAATGTGAATCCCATTTTGAACTCTATAGCTGTGAATTCCAACTCGGTGCAGAAAAACTGGAGCTGAGGGATTATTACAATTAATAATCTGGTTTGTGGAATAGAGACCAATTGTTATTCGGAAAGGTCCTCTACCTGCCCACAGCTGATTGCTCAGCAGGTAGCTAAAATGCTTGGGCGAGGAATAAGACTGAGAAAGGTTTGGACAGACCAGAAGAGAAACCAGCAGTGAGCCACTTTTAACCAGAGGGAAACCAGCTTTTTCCAAAGCAGATGCTGGAAATTGTGACATTGAATTGGAAAAATAAGAAACCTTTCAAAAGTGAAATATCCACTCAGTGCTTTTTACAAACCAGTGGAAACATTCAGAAAAAGGGAAGTCACTGAGATCAGAGATCAGCCAGAACCAACTCAACAAGTCATGGGAACAAAGACTATGGAACGTTTTTCCCAGTTTTCCCTCTCCATCTGCCCACATGGTTTTGCCCCTGTTTATGTTTCACTTTTCAGCTTTGGAGAGACTACCTCTGCACTGCAACACCACTCCTAACACACACGACACAGCAACACCACTCCTAACACACACGACACACACACACACACACACACACACACACACACACACACACACACACACACACACACACACACACACACACACACACACACACACACACACACACACAGTTCCTGTAACAGGACACGCTCTAATTTTAAGATAGTGTTCTGAACTCCCCTCCCTCATGACTATCAGAGTTGATTTCTCTCTATTTATCCTATCAATCATTCTTAAATTTTATCCATCCTTTAATCATTTTAAACATTTCAAACAGATCACTCCTTACACTGAGCTGTGAGGAAGTTTAGAACTGATAGATGGTTGGACGTAAGTCAGATGCTCACACATGCTCAATTCCTGAGCAAGTGCACCCCTATCTTATCAAGCACAAAATACATTTTAATACATGGAAATGCAGCTCTGTCTTTTTGACACCAATTTACACATTCTTTGGCTACAGTGTGAACGTTGCCAAAAGTACTGAAGTCTTTAATGATCTTTATGGGCTGATTGATAGAGAGTACTGTCTTTGCTTTGATGCATGTGCGTGTGGTGTGTGCGTGTACTTTCAATTGCCTCTATCCTCATGTTGAAAGAACCCATGCATAGGCATTGTCCAACCCCTTCAAAATACAGTTTGCAACCTACCCAAGATCCTCACAGAAAAACACTGCGGCAACAGATCTGAGATCACACAGGTAACATTGCCTAGGGACGCTGGTCCTATGACTGCAACATCACTGCTCTGAGTGTGACCTGACAGACAGGAGAAGGTCAACTCAAAGCACAACATCATGGATAGATTGTCTTCTGATAACCTCATCTATTCAGTTTTATCACAAAAACAATAAAGAAGTTGAGTGGTTAAGCGAGATTCCCACCCCAGAGGATAAATGACCTAGCCTCACCCTAATCTAGAAGCAGTCATCAATGTGAACACCCCAACCTAGAAGCAACTTATGAAGCCAAGGAGGAATTCTACTGCACCACTGATCAGGTGGTCCTGTCTCCCAGAGGAAGATGACTCTCCTTGGTAATTTCAATACCAGAGGTAGGAAGGACACAAACTTCTAGCAAGATGTGTTTGGTAAGGAAGTCATTGAAAAGCCAAGCACCAGAGAAGTCCTCCTCTTGACGAGAGTATGGCCTTGTCACAATGACCATCTTAGTTGACCAAAAAGACATCATGGCAACACCTCACTCCAGACACTGACACTTGCTTGCCTCCATCATTGTCCGTACTGAGGGACTGCAAGGGTGTTTGCAACACCATTGGCATGACAGCAGCTGACAACCGCTGCACTGACCATTGTCCAATCCTGTCTATTATCTCCAACAGCCTGGCCCAAAAAATAGCAGCAGAAGCACTGCCACAGGAAATTCCCCATAACTTGAGGTCTCCGTGAAGAAAGATCCACATTGTCATCCTTGGTATGACCTCAATGAACAAAACGTCCACAGTGCCTGGTTTGCCCTTAAATCCATCATGAATGTATTTGTGAAGAAACTTTGGATTTCTCTTCCAGGAAAGTTTGGTTTTGATGAGAATGATCAAGAGTGGAAGGAAGACCCCTTCACTGTTGAGGGACAGCTGAAGAATTACACCCAAAAGGAACTGTAACTAAATGCTAGCAATTTAAAATAAGCATGATGCACACTGGATATGCTCAGTAAGTCAGTGAGGAGCCGTTAAAGATAACAAATTGCAACACATAAGAAAGAAATGGGATATATATTACCACCACCTTCCAAAGAGCAATTAGGGATGGGCAATAAGTGTTTGCCTTGCCAGCAACAATGAAGAATTTTTTTAAAGAACTGTCTTTTCTCTGATGGGCCTATAAATGTTCATTTTTATGAGGATGGTAAGGGTTGTCTGCTCTGTGGTTTGAGGGCGATCATAAAAGGGTTAATGAGTACAGAACAGGGTGCAGCAGACATCAATGGAAGACCATTTATTATTGTGCTGAAGGGCAGCCAATTGAATTTTGGTTGCCTGATTGTTTAAATAAAGAATTTGTTGCCCAAAATATTCCGCTGAAAAAATAACAGAGAGAAAAAAAGAATCGATGCAAGTCTGCAATTAACATATCATCAGATTTTGGGTCATGGAATGACATTGCTGAATTCTGTGAATTGAAAATTTAGAGAATTTAAACTAGAGACTATGCTGGGCACGCTTCAGTCAGAGGAAATACTGGGACATGAATTTGTACCCAAACCTATAACTTTAGACTGCTGGCTGTAAAGACCCAGAGATTTAGCAGCTCATCAAATTCCAAGTACAAAGATTCCACAAAACTATTCAACATCAATCTGCAGTTATCTTTAACAGATCCTAAAATGGGCCCAAGAAATTTCATCGAAACATCATCAACATAAATTTGACACTGAGCCCACATATTAGATATTCATACAGGTGACCAATTGTTTGACCAAGCAAGCAGGTTTTAAGGACCAGGTGGAATGAAGAGAGACAGGTTAAGAGGCTGAGAGATTTAGGGAAGAAATTCTAATACTTCGGGCCCAGGCTGCTGAATGCCTGACCAACAGTGGTGAAGCAAAAGAAAGAGGGATGCACTAGATGTTAGAAACTCCAAAGAAATGCATATTATGTGCATATTGGCCATGCTAAATTGCCCATAGTGTCCGGAGATGTACAGGCTAAGTGAATTAGTCATGAGAAATACAGATTACAGGGATCGGGTGGAGGTGTGGGTCTGAGTGGAATGCTCTTCGGAAGGTCAGTGTGGACTTAATAGGCTGAGTGGCCTGCTTCCACATTGTAGGGATTGTATGATTCCATGATTCTAATTGGAGCCATGCTAATTGCCAATTGCAATTGGAGACGGCTCCAGAAATACTGTCAGACTTACAGAGCAGGAGTGCTCTCCTGATGTTACAAATGAAGACACTTCTTCAAAATGGCAGCACCAAATGGGTACTACATGACAGAACAGGGTGGTTTCAAAATTCTCACCCTTGGAACTGAGATAGCCAAAGGGAGATTTAAAGAGATTTTCAAAATCAAGATAGAGCTTTGAGAGTAAAGCCTTAGTTGTATGAGGCAAGCACAAATTAAATGCACACAATTTTCCCACCAAAAATACCTTTTGCACTGATTTTACTCAAAAGACGGCAAATAAATTCCACCCATTATCAGTTAGCGTGGTTTGCTTGTAAACATTGAGAACATGCCCTCTGCACATTCTTACTGTTTACATTTAAGAAGGTAATCATGGGATTCATATAGGATCTGTCATAACCTCAGGTCATCCCTCCATAGTCAGTGAGGTATTTCTGAAATGTTGTTATTGCTGTATTTCAAGCAACTGCATCAGCAGCAAGCTGCCACACTCAACATTAAGCAAAAGAGCCTGATAATCCATTAACCACAGCTCTGATTTATGCACTTGAGGGCACATAAACGCTTAGCTCGCTTGGAATTTACATAGCGACAATAATACTTTGCAACATTAAAGGAATGCTTTTGTAGCATACTGGCAGAAGTGTCAGCCATGGCTTAGTGGTAGCACACCTGTCTCTGAAGCACAAAGTCTTGAGTTCAAACCCATCTCCAACAAATAAGCACAGCAATCATGTTTGACATTCCACCGTAAGACTGAAGGAGTGTTGCACTGTCTTTTGGATGATGCTAAACTTCATCTGCCTATTCAAAAGGATACTATAGATCTCAAGGTACGACACGGTGGCTCAATGGTTAGCACTGCTGCCTCACAGCACCAGGGACCCAGGTTTGATTCCAGCCTTGGGCAACTGTCTGTGTGGAGTTTGCACATTCTCCCCATGTCTGGGTGGATTTCCTCCCACAGTCCAAAGATGTGCAGGTCAGGTGAATTGGTCATGCTAAATTGCCCATAGTATGAGGTGCATTAGTCAGAGGGAAATGGGTCTGGGTGAGTTACTCTTCAGAGGGTTAGTGTGCACCTGTTGGGCCGAAGGATTTTTTTCCACACTGTAGGGAATCTAATCTAATCTAATTCCCTAAGAAGATAAGAAAAATTATCCACAGTGTCCTGTAAAATTCCTATTCTTAAATCAATTTCATAAGAACAGATTCTCTGGTTTGTTATAGGATTGTTTGGACATGATTCCAACGTGATACTGACATGAGAATGTAGATCTGCCCTTGACACTAAAGAAGTGATAGAGATCATTTTTTACTGCATATTGCACAAACGCATGAAAGACCCTAAGCCAGTCACTCTTGGAACTAAAACATGCCCAGTCTACCTCGGATTACTGTGGCAATGGAAGGCATCTCTAATGTTTAATAGGAGCAGGTGAAACTTGCTGTTAATATGTAGTAGCACCACCAGTGGCATTCATCACTAACAGGATGCTGTCACCAAGCCAAAAAGATATTCTGCCTATTGCAGAAATGAGTAATGTGGTGTAGAATTTCAGTATTTGTGTGGTGCCAAGTATGCAGGTTGTATGTCCCCGTATGTAAAGACTTGCGTATTATATCAAGCTACATATCTCTTTGACTGTTCACAACAAGCTAGGTACTGAAAGTACCCAACCACCTTACACTTGTCCAACATTATATATGGTTCTGCAAATGGTCAACATTAGCAGGATAATCCTGGGTGTGTAAATAATCTACTGACAACCAATTTAAGCCTGTAATACGATTACATTGGGCTTGTAGTGTATTACACTTACTTGTACTGAAAGCTAGAAATATGAGTACATTGAGTCCTGTTCCTTGCATACACAACGAACATGCAAACACACTTTGGCTGTTTCAACTCTCAACAGAAATAGGTGACAGCCATTCATTTCTGTCTGATTTCTCAGAGCAACTCCTTGACCAATCAAGGTCCACCTGAACGATCGAAAATTTAAACAAAGATTGGCACTTAACTGCCAGACAGCATTGATGGATGCATTCTCCATGGCAACACCTCTACCAATCAAAGTCCAGTTGCTGGGGATCCAAGATGGCGGCGATCTAGAAAGTTCATGTTGCAGAGCTCCACACAACATTGCAAGTGGGATGAAGTTCTAACCTGCCTTACCCAGACCACCGTGATATCCTGGGACTCTGGAAAGGTCATGGAGTCCCAGGAAACTTAGAGAGCAACTTACCTTGGTTTTCGCTGTCCAGGGATGACAAAGAAGGGAGCAGGTACGTACAAGGCAGTGCCCGCAGCCCAGCCTGCAGGATCCTCTGGCTCGATTTCCTACCAGTTCCAGGTGAAAGAGCATATGAAATCTCACGAAATGTTGGGGAAACAGATAGAGAAGAAGCTGGCCCCGATCTCTGTCATTCTGCAGAAGCTTGAACAGCAACTGGGAAACCTGTAGAAAAGGACGGATGAGATAAAACACAGGGTCACAGTGGTGGAAGCTGATATCGATTCTTGCAAGGATAGGATCCAAGCTCTGGAGACACTAGTTCATAATTTGCTTGACTAGGTTGATGACCTCGAGAACAGGGGCATGAGAAAAAATATTTGGATTGCGGTTTGCCAGAGGGGTAAGGAAGGTGAGTGACCGGCGGAATTTATTGAGAACTGGTTGCCGAAATTGGAGGCTCGAATGGAAAGCTTGAAGATTGAGAGTGCTCACCGGGTCACGACACAGAGGTCGGGTCTGGACCAATGCCCCTGGCCTATATTGGTGCAGTTTCATCACAATAGAGACAAGGAGAGAACCTTGGAAGCTTCCAGAGTCCAGGGGAAGGATCCAAAGGCCCTAGTTTACAAGAGCTCTAAGATCACTTTCTTCCAGGACTTCTCAGCAGGGGTGATCCGGAAAAGAAAATCCTATGACAGCATCAAGAGAAGACTGAGGGAGCTCAGGACCCAGTACTCTGAGGTATCCAGCAGTGCTTTGGATCATCTTAGATGGATCCGTACATCTCTTTGACACATCGAAGAAGGCAAGAAACTTTGTGGACAAATTAACATAATCTGAACAATTTAGTAGTGCACAAATAGCATTGTTTGTACTTTTCTTTAAAAAAGAGAATGTCCAGTCAGGGCTTTCCTTTCCTATTTTTTATTGGTAATAATCTGGTCTCAACTATGCTCGGGGTGACTGGCATGTTTACTTTCAATTTCTAAGTTAAGTTATACCAAAAGGGTGAGATACTTACCTTTTTTTTCAAATTGCCTTTATTCACATTGTTATTCTATGGCGTATTTCCTTTCTTTCCTTCTTGTGTTTGTGGTGCGGCTCCAGATAGGAGGAGGGAAAATGGTTGGGATGGCTCGATCTCAAAATGTGTTGCTGGAAAAGCGCTGCAGGTCAGGCAGCATCCAAGGAACAGTAGAATCGACGTTTCTGGCATAAGCCCTTCTTCAGGAATGAGGAAAGTGTGTCCAGCAGACTAAGATAAAAGGTAGGGAGGAGGGACTTGGGGGAGGGGCTTTGGAAATGCGATAGGTGGAGGGAGGTCAAGGTGAGGGTGATAGGCTGGAGTGGGGTGGGGGCGGAGAGGTCAGGAAGATGATTGCAGGTTAGGAAGGCGGTGCTGAGTTCGAGGGATTTGACTGAGACAAGGTGGGGGAGGGGAAATGAGGAAACTGGAGAAATCTGAGTTCATCCCTTGTGGTTGAAGGGTTCCCAGGCAGAAGATGAGGCGTTCTTCCTCCACCGTCGTGTTGCCATGGTCTGGCGATGGAGGAGTCCAAGGACCTGCATGTCCTTGGTGGAGTGGGAGGGGGAGTTAAAGTGTTGGGCTACGGGGTGGTTGGGTTGGTTGGTCCGGGTGTTCCAGAGGTGTTCTCTGAAACGTTCTGCAAGTAGGCGGCCTGTCTCCCCAATATAGAGGAGGCCACATCGGGTGCAGCGGATGCAATAGATGATGTGTGTGGAGGTGCAGGTGAATTTGTGGTGGATATGGAAGTGTCCCTTGGGGCCTTGGAGGGAAGTAAGGGGGGAGGTGTGGGCACAAGTTTTGCATTTCTTGCGGTTGCAGGGGAAGGTGCCGGGTGTGGAGGTTGGGTTGGTGGGGGGTGTGGACCTGACGAGGGAGTCACGGAGGGAGTGGTCTTTTCGGAACGCTGATAGGGGAGGGGAGGGAAATATATCACTGGTGGTGGGGTCCATTTGGAGGTGGCGGAAATGATGGCGGATGATACGTTGTACATGGAGGTAACCTCCCAAACTATCAACTAAGCTCGCTTTTAACTTACATGAGTGATTGGGGTTGTGGGGACCCTCTTTCAATTTGGTTAGATATCGAAACCTCTCAGGCAGGGTGCCGCCTTACTAGTTTGCTGTTTCTCGACAAAATGAGGACAGTTAGGGAATATTGCCATAACTCAATAGTTATCAATACTATTAAAGCATGGAAGGCAATTCAGCAGAGGCAAGGCAATATTAGCAAAACATCTTGTCTTACACCTATAGTGGGTATGTCGGGTTTTTATCAGGAGATGATGAATTCAGGATTCAAACATTGGGCAGCTAGAGGTGTGTCTTGTATGGGTGATTTATCTGAGGGAGACATAATGGTGTCCTTTGATCAGTTAGCACAGAAATACAAGCTATCTAGCATGGACCTCTTTCGTTTATTTCAAGTTAGGGATTTTATTCAAAAAACGACTACACTTTTGACTGAAACCTACAAATCTGGCATAGAGAGGAGAGTGCTCAGTGCTTTCTGTCAGCACTTTATATCATCAACTGGAGGGCGACCCCTCAGATGGGTTGGATCGACTTTACACGGTTTGGGAGAGAGAGCTAGACGTTGAGGGAAGATATTTGGGAAAATGCAAGAAAGAGAACCATTTACAATAGGACCCATGCTTTACAGTTGAAGATTCTCCATAAGATCCACTTGGCTCCAGACCATTTGTCAAAATTTAAACCAGGGTATCTTCAACATGTCCCAAGAGTAAGGTTGGTACGGTACTCTTACCCATTGTCTCTGGCCCTGGGGCAGGCTTCAAATATACTGTGGCAGTGGCAGGTGCAATGGAGAAGATTTTGGGTGTAAGGGTGGAGAAGGACCCGATCTCTCTTTTTCTTGGCCTGCCCAGTCTGCTTCCTGTGGACGTGCATAAGAAAAAACTTTTCAACATGCTCACTTTCTGCACAAGAAAGAATATCTTGCTAGGTTGGGTGTCTGAAAATCCCCAGGGCCTGTTGGATTGGCAGAAGATTGTTATGGAGCATATCCCTTTGGATTTTCTCACAAGTATGGTACACCACAAAACTGAGAATTTCTACAAGACATGGCAGCCCTTTTTGGAATACGTGGACACAGATTTGTCGGCCACACTATTAAGGGCTATTATATAACCGTAACGATTGTGCTTTATTAGTCCAATATCCAGAGAGGGGAAACTGCGAGCACATGAATATGTGAAAATTAATGCTCTTGATATTCAAGAGTTAGTGTTTTGTTTGCTGAGCTGTATTATTATTATTATTATTTATTAGTTTGTTGCTCGTTATTATTTATTTAGTTAAGTAATTAGTTGCGGTTTTTTAAATATATTTTTATGTATATTTATACATTCATAGATGAGGGTGGTTTGGGTTTATAATTTTTTTTGCTGTGTCCTTCTTTGTATTGTTTTGAATTGTAATGTTTTGTATTTGTTGTAATATTAAAAAACTATTTTTCAATAAAAATGTATTTTTAAAAAAGTCCAGTTGCTAACCAATCAACACTCTGTTTTCATGCAGTACAATTGTTGCCTTTCAAGTAATATTCTTGTAAATTGTCCTAATATCTGCAAGATGAAAATCTTCAACAAAATGTGCTTTTTTTCAGCAATATTCAGGTTCATCACTACCAATCATCAATTTGTATATCTCTATTATTCAAATACAATTCCTCCTAACATGGCTGATGGGCTGAATGGTCTCCTTCCCATTGTCTCATTCTATTGGATCATTTTATCATGTGTTGCTTCAACAGTGAATTGCAATGAGGATTTCTACCATCAAAAGTTTCATGTATCAAAGCAAATGACCCTCTCTCCCCACACAGACTACTTTATGAACCCATAACACCCAAACAGATGCTTTTCTAATCAGTATGAGCCTCCTGTTACTTCACAACATGATTCCTGCTGTGTTTAAAAAGTCGAGTTGAGTAATTACGTAATGTCTCTCAGCAATGCCGGATATCAGCTGACTCTAGAGATGTGTGCTGATCACATGACATAATGATCTGTAATAGTCTTCCCAAAAGACACAGCTCACACTTCTACATGTCAGCTCAGATTAAGCAAGAACATTGATTTTAAATAATGCTCAAAAACATTTATTCTATGAACAACATATTTCACCTCCAATTGAATTGACTCTCGAATCAGAAACTAGAACACTTTAACTTACAAACCCATGAACCAGATGCTGGCAAGTGGGATCAGAAATGGGCAGCTAGTTTATTCAGCTCGCACAATGTGATGGGCTGAACCACCTATTACTTTGCTATAGCTTTTCTTTGCTTCTGTTGTCAATTCCAGCTCGAGATTTCAACAGACGCTTGCCAGGGCAGTGCTGAGGGTGTGCAGCACTATCAAAGACACTGTCTTTCAGACAAGGTAAACTGAGGGCCTGTCTGCCCTCTGAGGTGAGAGTAAAACATGCCCCATCACTACAACTGATTATCTGCTATTCGTAGGAGCTTGATGTACATATGTTGGATCATGTATTTTATAGTTGTGGACATCACATTATCACAACGTTTTGACCAGAAAATACTTGAACAAAATCTTGCGAAAACAAGAAGTACTGGAAATACTCAGGAGATCAGGCAGCTTTGAGAAGACAGAGACAAGCACCAATCTAAATGTTAACTCCTCCTCTCGCGACAGATACTGTCTGACTTGCTGAAGATCTTATAAACACTGCTTCTCCTTGTGGGAGAGTTTAGGAACAGAAGACGTCATCTCAGAATAAGGGGTTGGATATTTAAGATAGAGGTAAAGAGGACTTTATTTTCACAGACAGAAGTGAATCTTGGAATTCTTTCCTACAGAGGGCAGTTGAGGCTTGATCAATGTCAAGGCTGAGATGAGAAATTCCCATTCAGTAAAGGGAATCAACAATGATAGGGAAAAGGCAGGAACATACAGTCATTAAGTCATAGAGATGTACAGTACAGAAACAGACCCTTTGCTCCAATTCATCCATGCCAACCAAATATGCCAACCCAATCTAGTCTCACCTGCCAGCACCCGGCCCATATCCCTCCAAAACCTTCCTATTCATATATCCATCCAGATGTCTTTTAAATGTTGTCATTGTACTAGCCTCCACCACTTCCTCTACCTGTGACTGCACTTTCAAGGAGCTATGAACCTGCACTCCAAGGTCTCTTTGTTCAGCAACACTCCCTAGGACCTTACCATTAAGTGTATAAGTCCTGCTGAGATTTGCTTTCCCAAAATGCAGCACCTCGCATTTATCTAAAATAAACTCCATCTGCCAGTCCTCAGCCCATTGGATCATCTGATCAAGATCCCATTGTAATCTGAAGTATCCTTCTTCGCTGTCCACTACAC
Source organism: Chiloscyllium plagiosum (assembly GCF_037043375.1). Lineage (NCBI taxonomy): Eukaryota > Metazoa > Chordata > Chondrichthyes > Orectolobiformes > Hemiscylliidae > Chiloscyllium > Chiloscyllium plagiosum. The sequence goes on from NW_028270168.1 coordinate 23,875,721, forward strand.
CTCCAATTTTGGTGTCATCTGCAAACTTACTAACTATATCTCTTATGGCTCACATCCAAATCATTTATATAAATGTTGAAAAGTAGTGGACCCAGCACTGATCCTTGTGGCACTCCACTTGTCACAGGCCTCCAGTCTGAAAAACAACCCTCCACCACCACACTCTGTCTTCTACCTTTGAGCTAGTTCTGTATCCAAATGGCTAGTTCTCCCTGTGTTCCAAGAGATCTAACCTTGCTAACCAGTCTCCCAAGGGGAAACCTTGTTGAATGCCTTATTGAAGTCCATATAGATCATGTCCACCACTCTGCCCTCATCAATCCTCTTTGTTACTTCTTCAAAAAACTCAATCAAGTTTGTGAGATGTGATTTCCCATGCACAAAGCCATGTTGACAATCCCTAATTAGTCCTTGTCTTTCCATGTACATCCTGTCCCTCAGGATACCCTCCAACAACTTGCCCACCACCTGTTACTTCACACAACAATCAGCTAAAATTCTCATCTCAGCAAAATGCCCCATATTTATATTCCATTACATATATGGTCATTTCAACCTGAGCAGCCAAAATCAGCTTAAACCTCAGTCAGGGATGAATCACAGAAGAATCATAAAATCCCTAAAATGTGGAAGCAGACCATTCAGCTCAATAAGTCCACTCCAACCCTCTTAAGAGCATCCCACCAAACAAATCCCCCTAGCTCATAACTTTGCATTTTCCATGGCTAACCCACCTAGCTTGCACATCCCTGGACACTCTGGGTAATTGAGCACGGCCAATCCACCTACCCTGCACATCTTTGGACTTGGGAGAAAACCAGAGCATCGGGAGGGAACCCATACAGATCCGGGGAAAATGTGCAAACTCCACACAGTCTCCCAATGGTGGACTTGACCCCAGGTCCCTGTTGCTCTGAGGCAGCAATACTAACCATTGAACCACCATGCTGCCCCTCAAATGTCATCTACTTATGAGGCTTTACAGATTGGGTGAGTACTCGAAACAAAACAGGTGAACTGACAGCACAACTAGAAATCAGTAAATGCGATATGATAGGCATTTCGGAGTCATGGTTGCAGAATGATCTAGAATGGGACCTGAATATTAAACAGTACACAACATTCAGCCATGCGCCGCTACCTACATTCCCTGCACAGCCATGTGCCGCTACCTACATTCCCTGCACTCCGCTCCACGCGTGCAGCCATGCGCCGCTACCTACATTCCCTGCAACTCGACCTACCCCAGCTCAGGACAACACTCTCACAGACCTGCAAAGGACCTCTACTGTTCTTCATCCACAGAAGCCACTTCACCAACACCTTCCACCCCGAACTCAAATTCACCTGGACAGTCTCAGATTCCTCCCTCCCCTTCCTCGACCTTTCTATTTCTATCTCAGGCGACCGAATCAACACGGACATCTACTACAAACCGACCGACTCCCACAGCTACCTGGACTACACCTCCTCCCATCCTGCCCCCTGTAAAAACGCCATCCCATTCTCCCAATTCCTTCGACTCCGCCGCATCTGCTCCCAGGAGGACCAGTTCCAAAAACGCACAACCCAGATGGCCTCCTTCTTCAAGGACCGCAATTTCCCCCCCGATGTGGTCGACGATGCCCTCCACCGCATCTCCTCCACTTCCCGCTCCTCCGCCCTCGAACTCCGCCCCTCCAACCGCCACCAGGACAGAACCCCACTAGTCCTCACCTACCACCCCACCAGTCTCCATGTACAGCGCATCATCCGCCGTCATTTCCGCCACCTCCAAACGGACCCCACCACCAAGGATATATTTCCCTCCCCTCCTCTATCAGCATTCCGTAAAGACCACTCCCTCCGTGACTCCCTCGTCAGATCCACACCCCCCACCAACCCAACCTCCACTCCCGGCACCTTCCCCTGCAACCGCAGGAGGTGCAAGACTTGCGCCCATACCTCCCCCCTCACCTCCCTCCAAGGCCCCAAAGGAAACTTCCATATCCGCCACAGATTCACCTGTACCTCCACACATATCATCTATTGCATCCTCTGCACCCGATGTGGCCTCCTCTATATTGGGGAGACAGGCTGCCTACTTGCGGAGCGTTTCAGAGAACACCTCTGGGACACCCAGACCAACCAACCCAACCACCCTGTAGCTCAACATTTCAATTCCCCCTCCCACTCCACCAAGGATATGCAGGTCTTTGGACTCCTCCATCGTCAGACCACAGCAAAACGACGGTTGGAGGAAGAACGCCTCATCTTCCGGCTAGGAACCCTACAACCACAAGGGATGAACTCGGATTTCACCAGTTTCCTCATTTCCCCTCCCCCCAGCCTGTCTCAGTCAAATCCATCAAATTCAGCACCGCCTTCCTAACCTGCAATCTTCTTCCCGACCTCTCCGCCCCCACCCCAGTCTGACCTATCACCCTCACCTTGACCTCTTTCCACCTATCACATTTCCGACGCCCCTCCCCCAAGTCCCTCCTCCCTATCTTATCTTAGCCTGCTGGACAAACTGTCCTCATTCCTGAAGAAGGGCTAATGCCCGAAACGTCGATTCTCCTGTTCCCTAGATGCTGCCTGACCTGCTGCACTTTTCCAGCAACACATTTCCATCTCTGATCTCCAGCATCCGCAGACCTCACTTTCTCCACAACATTTAGGAAGGACAGGCAGCTCAGAAAAAGGTGAGGGGTTGCTCTATTAAGCACCATAGAAACAGGGATGACCTAAGTTTTGAAAACCAACGTATCGGAGCAGTTTTGGTAGAGATGAAAAATAATAAAGATAAGTCACTTTTGTGAGTGTTGTGCAATCCCCCGACAGTAACCACAGAGTAGGATGTAGTATGAAGGAATAAATAATGGGAGTTTATCAGAAAGGTACAGGGAGAAATTAATTTATAAACGCAAATGCTTGCTAAAGATGTGTCAGGTCGTAAATAAAAATTAAGAACCTAGCTGAGTACAAAGAGTTCAAATTGGAGGTGAAACAGCAAACATGAGAAGCAATGAGCGATATGACAAAACAATTGGCAGCTAACATAAAGGGAAATCTCAAAATCTTCTGATATAAAGTGAGTACATTGGAAAGTGAGCACAAGACATTTATGGGAATTGTTCCAGAAATGAGACACTTCCGTTACCAGGATAGATCAGGAGAGTTGGGATGTTTTCCTTGGAGAGGACATTTCATGTTCAAAATCATGAGGGGTCTGGACATAATAGATAGAGAGGAACTGTTGCTGCTCATAATAGGATCGAGAGTCAGAGGACACAATTTTCAAGTGTTTTGCAAAAGAAGCGGATGCGAGGTGCGGACAAACCTTTTCACAGAGACAGTAGTTAGGTCTAAAATGTGCTGCCTGTTAATGTGGTGAAGGCAGATTCAGTTGAGGCATTCAAGAGGGCATTAGATGTTTATTTAAATAGAAATTATATGCAGAGTTACTGAAAAAAGGCATAAGATAGGCACTAAGTTAAACTGCTCAGAGAGCAATTGCAGACTCAAGTTGCTGCACAGAGTTCAGTTCTACTTGTAACTGCTCAGAAATGAGGCAGTCAATGATTGTCCACAGCAAGCTCTGAACAAAGGGTGGCATGGTGGTTAGCACTGCTGCCTCACGGCGCCAGGAACCTGGGTTTGATTCCAGCCTCAGGCGACTGACTGTGTGGAGGTTGCATATTCTCCCCATTTCTGTGTGCATTTCCTCTGTGTGCTCCAGTTTCTTCCCACAGTCCCAAGGATGTACAGGTTAGGTGAATTGGCCATAATAGATTGCCCATAATGTTCGGGGATGTGTATTTTGGGTGCATTAGTCAGGAAATGTGGAGTATTAGGATAGGGGACTGTGTCTGAGTGGGTAACTCTTTGTTGGGTCAAATGGCCTGTTTCCACACTGGAGGGATTCTATGAATATTCTGCAAGTAAAATCTGCACCACACAAGTGCCAGGCAATGTCTAGAGAGAATCTAACTAACTGTCCTTGCATGGCATGAATCAAAAGCGCTGAACATTAAGGAGATGAAAATGTGGCTAATCGCCTTGACAACAGTGTTTTTGTTGGCAGATTTCCCATCATCAACATCTTGGTAGTCACCATTAACCAGAAACTTAGCTGGATCAGCCACTAAAATGCTGATACCAAATAGGCAGGAAATTCTGTGGGTGAGTGGCTTTTCTACTGACTCCCAAAAACTTCTTCATCGGTTGGAAGCTACGTATTCAGAGTATCACGGAACACTCTTCACTTGCCTGATTGCATGCAGCTCCAACAACAATTAAGTAGTTCAACACCATCGAAGGCAAAGCTGATGTTTCTTGCCCATGGGCACTTGATAAGCACACAAATACCAACTTACAAATGCATTCCCTCCAAACCTTACCAGATGGCACCTCAGCAATTCAGCAATGCCTCCTTGACAACATCTTCTGACCTACAACCTCTATCACCCAAAATTACAAGATTATCAGCACAGAGTAACACTTTCACCTCTAAATTCCTCTTTCAATCACATATGATCCTGACCTGGAAATATGTCATTGTTCCTTTATTTTCACTGGGTCAACATCCAAAAATTCTCAGCCTTTACCAAACAGATGGCTGTTTTCAGGAAAGAAGCTCAGCAATACTTTTACAATGTTAATTAGGGAAGAAGAAAAAATGTCAGCTCTGCTCACAAATTTCATAGCCCATGAATTAAAACTAAAGGGTTCTGTCCAAACAAAATTATCTGGTTAAGCTCACCAAGCTTTTGAAGTACAGCCTGATTCAGCCCAATCTCTCTATAGGATCGACGCAATTTCACAGATTTCAATTTTGTTTACTGCCTTGTGAAAGGAAGAAAATAAAAACTTAAATTTATTTGACAGTCTCATACAAGTTTCACCAATACCATACTCCTGAAGCATTACACTACAGTCAACAGAGCTACTGTGCTCACAATTTAGAATGATGTGAACTAGAATCATAGAATCCCTACAGTGTAGAAGCAGGCAATTCAGCCCATCAAGTTCATACTGGCTCTCCGAAGAGCATCCCACCCAGACCCAGCCTTCTACCCTATCCCCATAACTTTACGTTTTCCCATGACTAATCCTGCACACCCCCGAACACTACAGGCAATGTAGCAAGACTAATCCACTTCACCTGCACACGGAGTCATAGAGATGTACAGAATGGAAACAGACCCTTCAGTCCAACATATCTATGCTGACCAGACATTCTAAATTAATCTAGTCCCATTGGCCAGAAGTTTCTTTGGATTGTGGGAGGAAACCCACGCAGACACAGAGAATGTGCAAACTCCACATAGACAGTCACCCACGACTGGATACAAACCCATGTCCTTGACGTTGTGCTAACCACTGAGCCACTGTTCCACCCCTCCACCCCAAGATAGATATTGTTAATTTATGGAAAGACAAGGCAATCCTCTTTTATATTCAAGGTTAGAGTGGTGCTGAAAAAGCACAGTACATCATGCAGCATCCAAGCAGCAGGAAAATCGGCGTTTCGGGCAGAAACATCGATTTTCCTGCTCCTCGGATGTTGCCTGACCTGCTGTGCTTTTCCAGCATTACTCTAACCTTGACTCTAATCTCCAGCATCTCACTTTCGCCTATCCTCTTTTATATTGCACACCTACATCCTAAGTGTTCTCCCTTCACCCTGTTCTCTTCTCCCTTGCCAGTGAATGCAATCTCTTTCAACTAATTGTTTACAGCCAATAACCAAGCAAGCACGGAGTCCACCACTTGGCTTTAAATTGCAATCACCCAGGTAACATTTTCATCAAAGGTTTTCGCTAGCTTAACTGACTTCAAAAGTTTTCAGCACCATGGTTACTTTCTGTCTATCGACATTCAGGTCAAAAACATAAAACTTCCTTTTTAGTGAAGCTTAGCAATTATTTGAAGAGCGCCTTCCTGAAAATATAGGATCCTGTTGACTGCAGAAGAAGCAATGAAAGGAACTGGATATAAAAGTTTGAAATTATAGAATGGTGCAAGAGTAAATAGCAAAAGATTATTTCAACCGGTTGATGAATCACCAACAGAATACTCATTGATCCTGGATTAATACACGCTGGTTGGGGATGACAGGATACATTTCCTTCGTTTAAATTGCTGTTAGAATATGTTGCCAACAGTAATTAATGCCATTTAAAACACAGCTTTATAAAAACAAATTGAAAAAAATAGTCAAGGCTGTGAGAAAAGAGAAGTTGAATGGTTTTGACATGGAGATGCCGGTGTTGGACTGGGGTGGACAATGTCAGAAGTTACACATTATCGGGTTATAGTCCAACAAGTTTATTTGAAATCACAACCATTCAGAGCGTGACTTCACCTGATGAAGGAGCAGTGCTTCGAAAGCTTGTGATTTCAAATAAACCTGTTGGAATATAACTTAGTGTCATGTGACTTCTGAATGGGTTTGAATCTAATAACGCAAATTTTTCCAACACCAACAAAAATACAATAGACTTGGAATGTAGGAAGTGGGCATGACACTCACTCTTGTAACTCTGAGATTGTAAGAAACCCTGGAATAAATATACGAAGACCTTGGTGAGAGAATTTATCAGAATTCTCTCACCAAGAATTACCAGGAGGAGATTTATCAGAATGGTACTAATTAAGAAGATCTTCAGCAAAGTAGGGTGACAATAGACTGGAATTATCCTCCTTAGAATAGAGATGAGGATGAGACTTACTAGAATTGTTCACATTATATGGAATTTTTACAAAAGGTATACAAAGTGAAACAGCTTCCACTTACAAGAGACAGGTAGCCAGAATATACAAAGTTTATAAAACTAGCTGAAAAAACAGAGATGACACGAGAGTAAATTCTGAAAGCAGCGAGTTATTATAATCTGGGAATGCACTGCATGAAACGGTGTTGGAAGTAACTTTCCAAAGGGAATTTTATAAATACTTGAAAAAAGAAACAATTCATGAGCCACTGCGAAAGAACTGAGGAGTTAGGCTAATTGCATAGCTCTTTCCAAAGGCTGAAACATGTAAGATGGCCTGAGTGACCTCCTCTGTGCTATTCACCTTTAAGAGATGGAGTAGGTCAGGATCCTTTTTCTGAAACTCCAGAAGAAATGTTTTTGGGTATCCAAATGAAAGCTGCAACTATCAAGAGTTCCATGCAAAGTAATGCCCAATCAGTGGTAAAAATGTAGCCCATTTGCATCAAGGTGAGCTGTTGCAGATTCAGGATGGCCACCATTCTGAGCTGATCTGTTGTGAAGAAACTGGTTACATTGCAACTACTGGCTCCTGTCCTCACACCAACTTAAATGTCATAGCTTAAGATAATTACTAAAAAGCACCTTGTAGATGGAGGATTTACTTAATGCTGGAGTCTATATACATGGGAAGATAAAGTTTAAGCACGTTCAGAGTAGAATTAACTCAGACAGTTGTTACTCATTTCTTCACCTCTGACAGTAATTCAGGCCCCTGAAGGCTAGGTTTACTGTAACCAGACCACTAATCCATGATTAACCTCATCTTCCTCTTAATATCCTACACTTCTGACTCATGCTCTCTAAGCATAAAGGGTTGAGAGGAATAATACTTCAGAATCTAAGTTTATAGCCGACTAGTATCTGAGGATCCAACTTTGATATGATTATCACTGGACCAGTACTGCAAGAATATAAAAAAAAGCAGAAGGTTTGCACAAAGAAAGACGAAATGGTGAAGAATTAAATCATTTCTGGATTAATTTAAGTGTTAAGGGATGTTTTATTTTTCCAAAGTCTCAGAACAGATAATTTAATTACAACTTATTTATTTTGCCCCTTATCACATCCTCTAAAAATATCTCAAAGTGAATGTAATGAACCTTTCCAAGTGGAAAGCTGGTTTTCATGTTAACAAGTGTGCAGCCATTTTTAATATGCCACAAACAACAATGAGATCAATATTGCATAGGAGCATCAACTGCAGTGACATCCTGGATTGGAGCTTGAACCCATCATCTATTGACATAGAGGTACTAGTGCTACTAAATGGTTATGCCAAAATGAGAGCTCTGGATTATCCCTATCTATTCTTCATCCCAGACTTTACACTGCTGCACAACGGTGGTAAATCATGAAAAAAGCACAATGCAGACCTGTGGCTCCAATACCTCATGGAAAGGAGGTAAACGGAATTGGGGACTTTGTCAGCGCAAGCCCCTGTGCGCCCACAGTACATGAGAGAATTAAGCAGGGGCTAGCTCAGAACTCCCTCGTCCTTTAACAGTGATGGATGGGGACTGTTAGTTGGGAGAGGGAAGAAGGTTGGATCTATAAAATTGAAGTCAACATTTATATGGGTGCCTTGAGTCCAACAGAAAGAGATGCCAGTTTAGCAAAGCTGACTCATTTGATAACCGCTTGCAATGCGCACACACATCTGTTTCAGTGTGCTAGTTTAACAGGGTTTAAGCTCGTGCACAAAGTTTGAAATATTTTTGCAACATGCAAACTAAAATGGAGGATTCCCTCTGCCTATTAAATTTTTTAAATATCTTTGAGCTGGAAACATGAGGTAAAGAGAAATATGGAGATCACTCAAGTATGGAGATATACAAATCATTGCACTAGAGAGGGTGGAGAGAAGATTCACCAGAATGCTGCCTTGGCTGGAACAATTCAGCTATGAAAAGAGACTAGATAGGCTGGGGCTTTTTTCTATAAAGCAGAGAGAGGACTGAGGGGAACCTGATTGAGAGACAAAGTTCTGAGGGGCATAGATAAAGTGAACAGGGAAAAACTTTCCCTTTAGTGGAGAAGTCAATAACCGGGCGAGGGAGCACAGGTTTAAGGTAAGGAGCAGGGGTTTAGAGGGGATGTAAGGAAAAGACTTTTCACCCAGAGGAGGGTGAGTATCTGGAATACACAGCCTAAAAGGGTTATAGGTAGGAAGCCTCAAGATATGTAAGACATATTTAGATGAGCACATGAAACACCACAGCTTACAAAGCCAGGGTTCAAGTGCTGGAAAATGGGAGTAGGATAGATAGATGGTTGCTGACTGGCATAGACATGATGAGCCGAGTGGATTCTGGATCAATGGTGCTAGAAGAGCACAGCAGTTCAGGCAGCATCTCCTTTGAATCCTCCCACTTCCTCCAGACCAAAGGGGTAGCCATGGGCACACGTACGGGCCCCAGCTATGCCTGTCTCTTTGTTGGCTACGTGGAACAGTTGATCTTCCGTAATTACACCAGCACCACTCCCCACCTCTTCCTCCGCTACATTGATGACTGTGTTGGCGCCACCTCGTGCTCCCGCGAGGAGGTTGAGCAATTCATCAACTTCACCAACACATTCCACCCTGACCTTAAATTTATCTGGACCATCTCTGACATCTCCCTCCCCTTCCTGGACCTCTCCATCTCCATTAGTGACGACCGACTTGACACTGACATTTTTTACAAACCCACCGACTCCCACAGCTACCTGGATTACACCTCTTCCCACCCTATCTCTTGCAAAAATGCCATCCCATATTCCCAATTTCTCTGCCTCCGCCCCTGGTGAACGCCCCTGGTGCTCACCTTCCACCCTACAAACCTCCGCATAAACCAAATCATCCGCCGACATTTCCAGCACCTCCAAAAAGACCCCACCACCAGGGATATATTTCCCTCCCCACCCCTTTCCGCCTTCTGCAAAGACCGTTCCCTCCGTGACTATCTGGTCAGGTCCACGCCCCCCTACGACCCACCCTCCCATCCTGGCACTTTCCCCTGCCACCGCAGGAACTGTAAAACCTGTGCCCACACCTCCTCCCTCACCTCTATCCAAGGCCCTAAAGGAGCCTTCCATATCCATCAAAATTTTACCTGCACATCCACTAATATCATTTATTGTATCCGTTGCTCCCGATGCGGTCTCCTCTACATTGGGGAGACTGGGCGCCTCCTAGCAGAGCGCTTTAGGGAAAATCTCCGAGACACCCGCACCAATCAACCAAACTGCCCCGTGGCCCAACATTTCAACTCCCCCTCCCACTCTGCCGAGGACATGGAGGTCCTGGACCTCCTTCACCGCCACTCCCTCACCACCAGACGCCTGGAGGAAGAACGCCTCATCTTCCGCCTCGGAACACTTCAACCCCAGGGCATCAATGTGGACTTCAACAGTTTCCTCATTTCCCCTTCCCCCACCTCATCCTAGTTTCAAACTTCCAGTCCCCTTGACTTGTCCGGACTTGTGCGACCAGCCTAGCTCCTTTTCCACCTATCCACTCCACCCTCTCCTCCCTGACCTATCACCTTCATCTCCTCCCCCACTGACCTATTGTACTCCATGCTACTCTATCCCCACCCCCACCCTCCTCTAGCTTATCTCTCCACCCTTCAGGCTCTCTGCCTTTATTCCTGATGAAGGGCTTTTGCCCGAAACGTCGATTTTGCTGAAGCTCCTCGGATGCTGCCTGAACTGCTGTGCTCTTCCAGCACCATTGATCCAGAATCTGGTTTCCAGCATCTGCAGTCATTGTTTTTACCATGATGAGCCGAGTGGCCTGTTTCTGTGCTTTGAAACTCTAAGACTCTGTAATAAAAAAGCACCAGAGTCTTTTCACTCCAGATGCAGCACAAATGCAATTTATAAAGAAATGTGGTGGGTCCCTTCTTTCTGGCAAGTATTCATTTAAAGTTTGCAGTTTATTCCCTTTCTCCCCTGAAGTGTTTGACTTCAATCAGAAAGCAGCCACATGCACAAAGGTCATTCGGTAGGTGTGACAACGAGTGCGGTTACAGAATGCGACATCCCTTCTTTGCCTTCACCCCCTCCCTATCTCAGTGGCCTTTTCCAGTCACATGACCCTAAGGGAATTTGATGTTCCTCCAATTTTGGAGTCCATCACTACTCTTTTTTGCCCACATTGAGAGCCATGCCTTCTGGGCCTGGAGCCCTGGAATTTTCTCTGTAAACATTTTCATATTTCTCTAATCCTTTAAGAGGCACCTTAAAATCTTTGGAAAGGCGTTTTGGTCACCAGTCCTGATATCTCTCTGTGTAGTTTTCAAATATACATCTTTGACTGGTATTAAATACTGACCAGTTTCATCATGCTGAGCATTTAACACAAAAGCACAAAGTTCCTACCTTTCTGTTTCTTCATGAGGTGAAGTTTGGTGTGAAACAGTGTGAGCTGCAATTAAGGCTCAGAAGGTGATCAACAACACATGGAAATCTGGCAGTGATTAACACAGGTTACAAAAGTGCCAGTTTTTGCAATTCTGTAAATTTGCAATCCCTCTTCCAAGTCAGCTGCTCTCAGCTACGGCCTGGATTTTTACAGATTAATCAAGACTGTGCACTTTATCCAAAATGCCACCAAGATCCCAGAAGGTGCACCCCAATTTCAGAAAACAGGAAGTTCCTAAACCCAACAAAGCTATTTGAACTCAGTGTTGAGTTCAAGCAGACCCCAATTCTGCTTGATTGATATTCATCCTCTGCAGATTTTTAGAGTAGTTGTGAATGTGCAACCAAGGTCTGTGTAACTGTTAAGCTGTCTAGTTATTTAAATCCCCTGCTTTTTAGATACAGTTTGCTCTGTCTCTGAGTTGCAAAATAACAGTAATCATGGTCATATTATGACTGTTTCCACAACCCGTCATTATTATAGTGGCAGGCCTGGAAGATCAATTTGTTTGGCAGCTCCAAGAATGTATTAATTGCCTTTGATGTTGGTCTATAAATGCAAAGGTATATTTGTTATAAGAGACTATGTATTGGAAGAATTCAAATGTTTTGAATGGGATTTTATCAATGAGAGTCTTCTTTTATGTAGGGAATTCTGCATTTTATTGTATTTTATTTCATCTCAGTGGGGCTCCTGAAGTCTGCCCATGGTGGATACTGGGTGAATTAGCATAAAGGGTGTGAGGGAAAAGACAATAGACAATAGGTGCAGGAGTAGGCCATTCTGCCCTTTGAGCCTGCACCACCATTCAATATGATCATGGTTGATCATCCTTAATCAGTATCCTGTTCCTGCCTTATCTCCATAACCCTTGATTCCACAATCCTTTATAATATTATCCTTTATAATAGACTCCAGCATCTTTCCCACCACTGAGGTCAGACTAACTGGTCTATAATTTCCTGCTTTCTCTCTCCCACCTTTCTTAAAAAGTGGTATAACATTAGCCACCCTCCAATCCGCAGGAACTGATCCCGAATCTATCGAACTCTGGAAAATAATCACCAACGCATCCACGATTTCTCGAGCCACCTCCTTCAGTACCCTGGGATGTAGACCATCAGGCCCCGGGGACTTATCAACCTTCAGACCTAACAGTCTCTCCAACACCAATTCCTGGCAAATATAAATTCCCTTCAGTTCAGGTCCTTCAGCCACTGTTACCTCAAGGAGATTGCTTGTGTCTTCCCCAGTGAACACAGATCTGAAGTACCAATTCAATTCTTCTGCCACTTCTTTGTTCCCCGTAATATATTCCCCTGTTTCTGTCGTCAAGGGCCCAATTTTAGTCTTAACCATTTTTTTGCCTTTCACATACCTAAAAAAACTTTTACTATCCTCCTTTATATTATTGGCCAGTTTACCTTCGTACTTCATTTTTTCTCTGTGTATTTCCTTCTTAGTAATCCTCTGTTGTTCTTTAAAAGCTTCCCAGTCCTCCATTTTCCCACTTATCTTTGCTATGTTATACTTTTTCTCTTTTAACTTTATATCTTTCTTAACTTCCCTCGTCAGCCACGGCCACCCATGCCTCCTCCTAGGATCTTTCTTCCTTTTTGAAATGAACTGATCCTGCAACTTCTGCATTATACACAGAAATATCTGCCATTGTTCCTCCAGTGTCATCCCTGCTAAGGTATTGCACCATTGAACTTTGGCCGGCTCCTCCCTCATAGCTCCATAGTTCCCTTTATTCAACTGAAAAATTGGAAAAATTGAAAAATTCAACTGAAAAGGATGGTGAATGGGGTAGAATAGATTGGCATGGAGGGTATGGGAGCCCATGGGGATACTGGCATGGAAATTGGGTCCATCTGCTTTTATTATAGCTCGAATAAAGTTCCACAACACCAAGGTGGACCTTTTAGCCTGTCACCTTGCTGTTTAGAAGGCCTGTGGTAAGCCACACCCACCATCCCAGAAACAAAGATCCCATTTTTGGTGTCTGTTTCTCTCAAGTCAGACACCACAGATTAGGAAATTTTACTGCTCTACACATCGAAGTCAGTAACAAAAATCTATACCTGTATGTTCCATATAATTACAGCACTGAAACAGACCATTCAGTCCAACTGGTGCATTGCAGCTTTTATACTCCACTCAAGCCTTCTTCCACTTTACATCATCAAAGCTTATCAGCAAAATGGAATGGTGGCTCACAACGCCAGGGACCTGGGTTCAATGCCAGCCTCAGGTGATTGTCTGTGTGGAGTTTGAACATTCTCCCCGTGGTTGCATGGGTTTCCTCCGGGTGCTCTGGTTTCCTCCCACAGTCCAAGTATGCGCAGGTTAGATGTATGGCCATGCTAAATTGCCCAGAGTGTCCAGGGATGTGCAAGCTAGGTGGGTTAGCCATGGGGAATGTAGGGTTACAGGGACTTCAGGGATGGTCTGGGTGGGATGCTTTTAGGAGGGTCAGTGTGGACTCATCGGGCCGAATGGCCTGCTTCCACACTGTCGGGATTCCAAAATTGGTGCTATAGTGGACAGTGAAGAAAGATACCTAAGATTACAAAGAGATTTTGAACATTTGGGTCAATGGTCTGAGGAATGGCAGATGAAGTTTAATTTGGATAAATGCGAGGTACTGCATTTTAGTAAAACAAACAAGGGCAGGACTTCTACAATTAATGATATGCCTTTGGGTAGGGCTATAGAACAGAGAAACCTAGAATTCAGGTACATAATTCTTTGAAATTTACATCACAAGTAGACAGGGTGGTTAAGAAAGTATTTAGCACGCTTGCCGTCATTAGTCAGATCTTTGAGTATACAAGTTGGAATATCAAATTGAGGTTGTACAGGGTGTTGGTCAGTCCTGTTCTGGAGTACAGTGTGCAGTTCTGGTCGACCTGTTATAAGAGAGATATTATTAAACTGGAAAGGGTTCAGAAAAGATTTACCAGGGTGTTGCTAGGAATGGAGGGCTTGAATTATAAAAATAGATTTGGTAGGTTGGGATTTTTCTCATTGGAGCATAGGAGGTTGAGGGGTGACTGTGTGGAGGTTTATAAAATCATGATGGGTATAGATAAATTGCATTGCAAAGGTCTTTTCCTTAAAGTGGGGGATTTTTAAAGTGAGAGGATAAAAATTTTAAAAAGGCGTAAGGGGCAATTCTTTTAGGCAGATAGTGATTTGTATGTGGAATGTACTGCCAGAGAAAATGGTGGATGCAGGTCCAGTTGCAACATTTAAAAAACATTTGGATAAATACATGAATAGGAAAAGTTTGGAGGCATTTGGGGCAAGTAGAGTTGGGTGGGACTATTTTAGTTTAGGATGTGGAATAGTTGGATCAAAGGGTCTGTTTCGTGCTGGATGAGTCCACGACTCTATTTCTAAGATTGCGGATTATACAAGACCAGGTAGAGATCTGTGCTGTGAGGAAGATACAAAGTGACTGAGTGAGTGGGAAACAACATGGCAAATGGAAAATGTGAGATTACCCACGTTGATTAACAGATGGAATAGATGTGCAGAGTATTTCTTAAATGGTAATGGGTTAGAAAACATTGATGTACAATGGGTCCACGTACCCACATTATTAAGTAAAGGAAGGCAGCAAGCAATTAAGAAGGATACTGGTTTGTTCACCTTTATCACAAGAATATGTGAGCAGGGGAGCAGTAAAGTCTTGTTACAATTGCATAGAATCTTAGTTAGACCATACTGGGAATACCATGTGCAATTTTGGTCCCTGTACCTTTATTACCACAGAGAGAGCACAACAACCATACTTCAGATTTGTTCCTGGGATAACAGTTCTATTCTATGAAGAGAGAATGGGAAAAATGACCCTGTATTCTCTAAATGAAATAAAGAACGAAAGAAAGTGGCATCAATACCTACAAAATATTTCTGAGGATTGACAGGGTAAACACAGTGGAGAGGTATCCCCTGATTGAGGATTTTAGAACCAACAAACACAATTTCAAAGTCAGACCACTGAGGACCAAATGAGAAGCTATTGTTTAACTCAGACTGATGTGAATCCTTGGGATTCTCTATGCCAGCAAACTGTGGAAGCTCGGTCACTGGGTGTGTTTAAAGTAGAGACTGGCAGATTTCTAAATACCAGGGTTGAGAGTGTGGTGCTGCAAAAACACAGCAGGTCAGGCAGCATCCGAGGAGCAGGAGAATCGACGTTTTGGGTATAAGCCCTTCATCAGGAATCATGACTCTGATCTCCAGAATCTGCAGTCCTCACTTTCTCCTAGTAGATTTCTAAAGACCATCAATCTAAAAGGGTACGTGTGAGTGTGGGAAGACGGGACTGGGAGAAGAACATCTACCATTAACGTATTGGATGGGAAAGCAGCTCAATAGACTGAACATCTACTCCCACTGCTAAGTTCATGTCCTTGAGATATGGGCTCCACCAGCAGTACCAGAATTTGAAGCCCATTCCAAATTGTCCTACTCAGCAGTTACGTTTCAATCACATTGCTGTGGGTCTGGAGTTACATGAAGACCTGGCTATGGATGTACAGTGGATTTCCTTCCCTAAAGAATATTAGTGAAACAGATAGGTTTTTATGACAATTGAAGGCAGTCTTATGGTTACAATTATTTAGATTTGCATTATATTCAAAATGTTCAATTAATTTAATTTGAATTTGATTAGTTGCCACCTGAAATTTGAACCCATGTTACCAAGAATGAGTCTGGGCCTCTGAATTATCAATATTACCACAAGGCTGTCGTCTCTTGCAAAATCAGTGTATCAATTGCATTTGCTGCCAAATATTAACAGCAAACAGTACTGTGAATACAGGAAATCTTTCATCAACCTGGTAAAATGCCAAAGATGACATAAGTGTTTACAGATACACAGGTAGGAAATTACTAGCTGCTACTGCCGATTTAAGCAGGAACCTTACACAGGAAAGGGACAGGAAAGTTTGAGAGTCAACAAACAGTACCCATGATAAAAGAACTATTAAATCATACAGAATAGAAATTGGGTGCAAAATGTTTGCTTTTTAGATACCAAATGGCAGACAGGAAGCAAGCAAGTACATCACCAGGCAAGGGCAAATGCATTATTTATCCATACCTGAAGCAAGTGTTGGTTCCTTTGCATGGGCAAAGCAGGGACTTGATGTCTGCCTGAGGCCCTGGATCCATCAGTGGTTTGTCCCATTGCAGCAAGCCCCATCACTGAGCTTCAAGACTATGTACGTCAGGAACCTCAGACCTCAGTATTAGAATAGATTCCCTACAGTGTGGAAACAGGCCCTTCAGCCCGACAAGTCCACACTGACCCTCCGAAGAGCAATCCACCCAGACCCATTCCCCTACATATACCCCGACTCATGCACCTAACACTATGGGCAATTTAGCATAGCCAATTCACCTAACCTGCACATCTTTGGACTGTGGGAGGAAACTGGAGCACCCAGAGCAAACCCACGCAGACACAGGGCGAATGTGCAAACTCCACGCAGACAGTTGCCCGAGGCGGGTATTGAACCCGGGTCCCTGGCGCTGTGAGGCAGCAGTGCTAACCACAGAGCCACCGTGCCACCCCCAAGTTCCAAGTTCAAAAACATAAAGAAGTCATCCCTACAGCACCTCACAGAGGAGCGTCAACATGGACCACGGTTGATTCTGGTGCAAGGTGTTAACCCTTCACCCTCCCAAAGTACACTCCAACAACCATCCGAGAGTCCAAAACCAGGCACTCTCATATTTCCAGATCACTGACTCTGCAATTTTTTGGGATTACTCTTGTGGAAGAAAACCAAACTCCACCACCAAACAAAAACAGCTGCTTTGTGATTTTTCAGGACTTCTACTGAATCCCTACCATGGTTCAGAGTGTCACACTCACCTCTGAGTCAAGAGGTCATGAGTTGACATCCCTCTCCAGAGAATTCCATATAAAAACATAGTTGACACTCCAGTGCAGTACTGTAGGAGAGCTGCATTGCTAGTGGTTCCATCTGAAATCAACGCTCACTCCACCTTCTTTGCCACCCATAAGAGCTTCTATATTTCTAAGAATTCGAGGGGGGTCTCCCGAATGTCCTGGCCATATTTTTCTCTCAATTAAAATCACAAAAACAGTTTCTCCAATCATTATCACTTTGCTTTTTGTGTGAGCTTGCCATGTGCTAAACTGATGACCACATTTCCTACTTTGCAATGTCGAGCAGACTTCAAAGTGTTTCATTAACTCGAAAGCCACTTCAAGACTCCCTAACATTGTGAAAGCTACCCTATATATGCAAAAACTATTATTTTTGTTGATACATTGAGGATCTATGAGGTACTGTGCCCTGTAGAATTTCAGAGTTATTAATTTAGTGGAAATTGAAGCATGACTTCTTGAAGTTAATGAACTAAAAAAGTCACTTGTCATTGACGCACAAGAACTTGCACGATTGGTGAAATAGAACCAGGTGTTAGCGTTTCACTGTACTCTTGTAATCTTTATGGGAGAAAACTGGTGCTAAGCAGAAGTGGAAGGAACCTAAGGTAGGGAAGATCAGTGCATGGTGTAAGGGAATGGGATTGAGGGTAATAAGTACCCAGGCAAAATTAATTTGGAAGAATATTCATCCTCTAGAAACACATACAAGAGCCGAGGGATCATCTAACACCCACCAGCATATTCTAGAGAAACAGTCAGCCTGAAAAACTGTAAATAATCACTTTGAAGCTAAACTCTCAACAAGAAAGATATTATAGTTCTGTCTCCTTTTCTTAACTATTTTATTTTCAGGTGAGCTGCTTGATAACACGTTTCTGGAAGTAAGTCAGTATAATGATTTTCTCCCACCTTGATGCTTGACCCCCACCATATACTGGCTTACAATCAGAACTTCTTACGGCACCTCTAAGTGCAACCTTTTCTAAATATCTCAAAGCTCTTCATTTTCCAAATCTTCCAAATCTTCTAACAAGTTACAGGTTTCAACATCAACACGAAATAACAGTATCATTATGATTAGATTCCCTACAGTGTGGAAACAGGCCCTTCAGCCCAACAAGTTCACACTGATCCTCTGAAGAGTAACCCACCCTCCCCTGACTAACACACCTAACAACTATGGTCAATTTGACATGGCCAATTCACCTGATCTGCACATCTTTGGAATGTGGGAGGAAACTGGAGTACCTGGAGGAAACCGGAGTACCTGGAGGAAACCCACACAGACAGGGGGAGAATGTGCAAACTCCACACAGACAATCACCCAAGGTTGGAATCAAACCTGGGACCTTGGTACCGTGAGACAGCAGTGCTAACCACTGAGCAACCGTGCCACCCCAGAAATTGAGCTTCCGTGAGCCTAACGTGATCTGAATGCGCAATCTTCTGATCTGGAGTTAGATGCGCTACCATTGTGCCACAAGCCCACACAGAATCTCCATGGCACAGACTGTGTGCAATAATGAACAGTATCCAAGATACAAAGTCTTTTTTCTTCATTTCCTCTCATTCATTTTGTTTCACAAACCCTTACTGCCCTTACATTTACCCTCAACCCCACTGGTCCTCACCTACCACCCCACTAACCTCCATGTACAGCGCATCATCCGCCGTCATTTCCGCCACCTCCAAACGGACCCCACCACCAAGGATATATTTCCCTCCCCTCCCCTATCAGCATTCCGTAAAGACCACTCCCTCCGTGACTCCCTCGTCAGATCCAACCACCCACCAACCCAACCTCCACTCCCGGCACCTTCCCCTGCAACCGCAGGAGGTGCAAGACTTGCGCCCACACCTCCCCCCTCACCTCCCTCCAAGGCCCCAAAGGAAACTTCCATATCCGCCACAGATTCACCTGTACCTCCACACATATCATCTATTGCATCCTTTGCACCCGATGTGGCCTCCTCTATATTGGGGAGACAGGCCGCCTACTTGCGGAGCGTTTCAGAGAACACCTCTGGGACACCCGGACCAACCAACCCAACCACCCTGTAGCTCAACATTTCAATTCCCCCTCCCATTCCACCAAGGATATGCAGGTCTTTGGACTCCTCCATCGTCAGACCACAGCGAAACGACGGTTGGAGGAAGAACGCCTCATCTTCCGGCTAGGAACCCTCCAACCACAAGGGATGAACTCGGATTTCACTAGTTTCCTCATTTCCCCTCCCCCCAGCCTGTCTCAGTCAAATCCATCAAATTCAGCACCGCCTTCCTAACCTGCAATCTTCTTCCCGACCTCTCCGCCCCCACCCCAGTCTGACCTATCACCCTCACCTTGACCTCTTTCCACCTATCACATTTCCGACGCCCCTCCCCCAAGTCCCTCCTCCCTATCTTTTATCTTAGCCTGCTGGACCAACTTTCCTCATTCCTGAAGAAGGGCTAATGCCCGAAACGTCGATTCTCCTGTTCCCTAGATGCTGCCTGACCTGCTGCGCTTTTCCAGCAACACATTTCCACCTCAACACTTTCCCACAGCCCAGCCCCTGAACACTGTTACATTACGCATCAGTGCATTTGACTTTAATGTTTCTGCAGTTCTCTTCAAGCAAACTCCCTGGACTTGTCCCCCATGTTTCAGCTTTCTGGCAACAACATTCATGACACCATTCACAGGCAAGATTTGTTCTTTACGTTCTATGAAGCTGGAGTTTGAATGAGGGTGCGATGATTGTGTGGCCTTTTGATGAATGACACGATAAGTGGAATGAAGTGGCTAGCTCTTCCAAAGAGTTGGCTCAGCCACAAAGAACAAATTACCTTCCACTGTATTCTATCATTCTATGAAAAGTGGAAGCAAAGGTCCACTAATTTAAAACAAGTGGTATGTTACAACATAAGCTACCTTTGTGCAGTCTGGAGATTTTCCTTCCATATTTTGAAGTTCAGTCATTCCAGGCAATTTTAAGGTCACATTGTACAATCACATATTGCTTCACATTTGACTAGCTCTTAGTCTACTCTGAAATGAAATTTCATTCTTCTTGTTTGGTGACATTTCATTCTCACAAGATATAACATAAATTTGGCTTTCCAAATGATATGTTTACCATTTTTTCTCTCTTCTTATTACTCTCAATGGAATACGGGTCCCTGCACAGAGGGTGACCACCTCAAATCCTGCCTAAGTGGCCAGAGTTTAGGCACTAAGTGTTGACTAATTGAAGGTCAGGAGAATTATAACAGCTCAGCCCAATCTTCATCAGATCATCACTGGCAGCCTGTCCACCAGCTTAACCATTTATTCCCTCTACCACCGTGACAGCAACATGTGCCTCTACAAGGAGCACTGTCAGCACCTTCCAAACCCATGACCATAAGCACCTAAAACAGCAAGTGCAGTAATGAGCAAGAACATCACCACTGGAAGTTACTCTCCAAGTTACACACAATCTAGACTGGCAACGATACCACTGTTCCTCCACTATAACCAGGTTAAAAGTCTGGAACCCCTCTAACAGCATTGCGGGTATATCTACAGCACATGGGTGGAATGTGTTCTCCACCCCCTCCACAAGGGCAATTAGGAGAAGGAAATAAATGCCAGCCTTGCCCACAACACTCATGTCCTGCTAGTACAATTTTTAAAACTCCATAAGTACAGACTTTCAGTTAAGATCACTGGATCAAGATCTTATTGCACAGAAGAGTCATGGAATATTCCTGCTAGTTGTAGCAACCCCTATCTTAACCATGACTGAGGCCAGATAACCCAGTCCAATCCAAAAGCTCAAACATTTTTGTTGCACAATGGGCAGTGTAATTGTCAAATGAGTCACAGAGACAGTTTAAAAATGGAATAAGAATCCCAAATCAGAAGTGTTATGCTTTCTGACAGTAGATCACAAGATCCTTGTGGATTGGTCAAGTTATAAAGAAAAACACAGGAGTTCTCAATGAGGTAATTAATGTGTATCCTTCAACCAATATTGCTAACATGAACAGATTAACTAAACATTATTGCATTGTTATTTGTGGGAGCTTGCTGTGAATAAATTGGCTGCTCCCATTCCTACATTGCAATGGTGACTGAACTGGACTTCATTGGCTATAAAATGCTTTGGAGCACCATTACAGTGCACACTATCTAAATGCAAATATTCCCTTCTTCTTGTTTAAAATGAAAAAGAAGGGAATTATTTACAACTAGTAACATGATCATGTCAAGGCAATTTTTTTTAGTTACTGGACTTGAAACATTAACTCTGCTTTCTCTCCACAGACGCTGCCAGGTCTGATGAGTTTCTCCAGCAATTTCTGTTTTAGTTCAGATCTTCAGCATCTGCAGTTCTTTGTTTTACATTATTGCTTTTAGTATTGTTCACTGAATATAAACTTTGGCCTGGGGGATGGGGAGAAATCACTGCTGTCTTTAAAATATTACAATGGTATCTTTTACATCCAACTGAGAGGGCCTCATTTTAATGTCACATCTGAGACACAGCATCCCTGAAAGAGTAGCACTCCCTTAGCACAATGTAGATGTGTCAGTCTAAATTACACATTCAAGTTTCTGGGATGGGACTTGAACCCATAGGTCTCTTACTCAGAGGTGAGAGCATTACCACTTTGCCCAGGCTGACACCAACAGGTACAAGTAAGTGTAACTTAGCTACACAAGGCTTTGAACTGGCTAACTAGAGTTCAGCACAAAAAAGACAAACCAACTGTTGCATTATCAGAGGTGTAATATTTTGGAGGAGTGCTTAAACAAAAGCCCAAATAAAGCCAACCAGATGAATGGAATAGAACCCCTACAGTGCAGATAGAGGTCATTCAGTCCATCAAGTTTGCACAGACTCTCAATCCCCGTAACCCCATATTTACTATACTTAGCCCACCTCGCCTGCACACTACAAGGCAATTTGGCATGGCTTATCCACCTAACCTGCATATCTTTGGACTGTTGAAGGAAACGTGCAAACTCCACACAGTTGCCCAAAGCTGGAATCAAACCCATGTCTCTGGCACCGTGAGGCAGTAATGTGCCTGCCTGATCTTGTATTTTTAATTCATTTATCCCCAAGATCATTCCACAGTATGTTTTAAATCACAGCTTAAAACATCCTAAGTGAATGATGTTTCAAAGCCTAAGTACTGACTGTGCCCCGAACAGCGACACTTAGACAACCCTTATCAAGATCTCCCTTTGTTATTTTTCTGCTCTTAATTGAAACTATAAAGGATGCTAGGTTATCAGCCACAAAACAAATTAATTGTTCCCTTTACATAGGGGAGCAGAATGGGTTAGTTGGTTAACATCATAGAACTAATGAAACCCAAACCATTAAAAAGTGAGGAACTAAAGAATATTATTTTTCAGCTGATGTTTCTCTTCAAAAAGCAGCAAAGGTACGGGCTGACAGATGATGATTAGAAAATGATGCCAGAGTTAATAAGGTTCTATTGAGAAAAGGTTTGTATTCCCTTGAAAACAGAGGATTAACATGGTGATACTAATTGAGGTATTTAAAATGATTAAAGGAGTTGAGCTAGGTTGTTAAGGGATGATGTCAGAAAGCATTTTCTCACAAAGGGTTAGGATAAATCTGGAGTACTCTCCACCAGAACAGCGCAAAGGACAGCAGTCAATGGAAATTTTCAAAAATGAGGTTGATGAAATTTTGTTTAGCAGAGGTATAACAGTTTCCAGAAACAAAGTGGGTTGATGGAGCTAAGATACAGATCAGTCATGAAGAGCGAGATAGCCCTGTGGAGCTGAATACCCTCCCCCTCTTCCTATATTCCCATCAATACGACCCTAATCAAGATTATAGTAAGCCATTGGATAGGATTCAATACAATACTGTAGGGAAGGATACAATGTTCTACTAGCACCTGGTTTTGTTTTTGTTAAGGTTTCAGTATGTTTGTGTGTAAAATCCTCTGATTTCCCCCATGGACATGAAATTAGGCTTATGTAACAGCAGTAGAGTATGAATGTGTAAAAAAAAAAGTCATTCACAACAGTCACATTCCCAACCTAATCATTCCACTGATGGTAAGTAATTTAAATATCATAATTAAAGAAGGTAGAACTTCTGATATTATTCACAGTTGAGCTGGCTGTAATACTTAATTTGAAACTCTCTGCAGGTTGACACTGCATGAAATTACGATACAATTACCGATTCTAACAAGGCCAAAATTCATCTCAGGCCTTTTAAGCATAAAGATGGTGTTCCTTTCATTTCTAGAGAAAACAGACAGTCATCTTGTATGTTTTTGACCTTGAACTATTAGTTGTGACTGAGAGAAAGTGACCACACACATCCCACACTCCTTTCTCGGTGGCGTCTCTGCAGTTAGTCAAGCTTGCAGATTTTTCCAGAGTCTGGTGTTTGCATGAGTAAAAGAAGCAGTAGGCAGTGATTTTTTTTTCTTTCTGAGGGTGGGTGAAAGACAGAGTTGACCAAGCCCCGCTCAATCAAATTACTAGCTTGGTTCACCTCAAATGGGTCAGTGGGTTAACATCATGGAATCATACAACATGGATGGAGACCATTTGACCCATCGTGGCTGTGCTGGTTCTTTTGTAAAACTGTCCCAATTAGATCCACTCCCCTTGTCTTCCACTATAGCCCTCCAAAATACTGCCTGTCAATTACTTATCCAGCTCCCTTTTGAATGTTACAATCGTTACAATGTTACAGTGAAAGTATTTCATACCGTGTAGGCCGCACATTCCAGATCACAGCAACTCTCAGCATAAAATAATTTCTCATAACCTTCTTCTCTGTTTGTTTTTCCAATTACCTTAAACTTGTACCTTCTGGTTACTGTTGAAAGGAGATTTATTCTGGTCAGAAGCATTTGTGGGCGGCACGGTGGCACAGTGGTTAGCACTGCTGCCTCACAGCGCCAGAGACCTAGGTTCAATTCCCGCCTCAGGCGACTGACTGTGTGGAGCTTGCACATTCTCCCCGTGTCTGAGTGGGTTTCCTCCGGGTGCTGCGGTTTCCTCCCACAGTCCAAAAATGTGCAGGTTAGGTGAATTGGCCACGCTAAATTGCCCATAGTGTTAGGTGTAGGGGAATGGGTCTGGGTGGGTGCGCTTCAGCGGGCCAGTGTGGACTTGTTGGGCCAAAGGGCCTGTTTCCACACTGTAAGAAAGTAAAGTAATCTAAAAATTAAGTCAGCAATGTTATAATCAACTACCTGCTCTATGCATTCCATTAATTGCAAAATAATTAATTGAGATGCTGTGTATAAGGGGAAATCACTCCAAAATCATCCACAGCCCTCTAGGGTAAAGAATTCCAATGATTCACACCCCTCTGAGTTGAGAGATGTTGCCTTGTCACAGGGATGACCTGACCACATAGGCAAACCAGGTAATCACCTAAGGCACCAGCCTTTAAGGAGTGCCAAATTCACTGTTTTGAATGTCAAGCAAATAAAGATAACATTCTGGACTTCTCAATTTTCTCTGTACTAGAATAGGAGAGTGGGGTGCATCAAAGTTATAGTTCTCACAAAACACCAAAACCCCTGAGCCAAGCCTGCATCTTCACAGTCATAAACGGTTAGAAGCTTCATCTGAAACAAAGTCCTTGTGTTCAAGCCTCCCTGTTAGGGAATCAACCTCCTGGCATCCACCTTGCCAAGCTTCTTCATTTGACCATTCTCTCATTCTTCTGAAGTCCTAGTCAATTCAATTCCTCTTCCTGATTTCAAATGCCTCTGTCAATTACATCCTTAACTTCTTTGACTTGGAGAACAAGCTCCAATGTCTCCAAGTCCTCCATATCATTGAAGTCCCACTCTTTGGCTTTTTAAATCCAAATCCCCATTTTAAAGTGTGTTTGTGTGTGTGTGTGTACAGACACTGGGAACAAGGAAGTTAACTTGACAATGGAGCCATCAACACTAAATAGGTCATCAACACTACTCACAGGGGGTTGGTTAGCTCAGTTGGCTGGGCAGTTGGTTTGCCAAGCACAATGATACCAACAGCATGGGTGCGATTCTCACACTGACAGAGGTTTATCATGAAGGACATTCCTTCTCGATCTCTTCCCTTGCCTGAGGTATGGTGACCCTCAGGTTAAACCACTATAAGTCATCTCTGTTTGATGAGAGAGCAGCCCCATGCTCCAGTAGGACTATGGAAATTCTACACTTTATTCACTGTATGGGCTCCGTATTCATTGTCCACTCTTCCAATGCTGATCTATTGTGCATGCTTCTTCTCCACTACCCTTGGCAGAACCTTCAAGAATGCCAACACCCTGAAACACCCTTACAAAATCTTATCCCTTTATGAGCTGTGCTCAACTTCAAAAGCCTTCTACAAAGCTACTGTTTCAACCATACCTTCACTCAGGCTCTTGTTACGTTCCCACTTGCCCCTGTAACCCCACTGAATTGCTGCCAATGCTCTTCAACCCCACAAAAAATACTAAGGGTTGTGTGAAACTTAAGCCAGTTGAAGTTTGCCACTCAGATATGTTACCAAAATACTATCACATTCCTGTAGAACCATATGTCCCAGCACAGAGACAACAGTCATCGAATTATCAAATCATACAGCACAGAAGGAGCCCAAATGGCCCAACAGACCTGTGTTGCATCATTGCAAAAGACATCCAAGTTAACCGATTCCCTTTCTTTTTCTCCATAGCCCCACATTTGTTTGCTCAACATTTATTCAATTTCCTTTTGCAAGTTATCACTAAATCTGCTTCCACCACCCTTTCAAGCAGAGCATAATCTATCTCTTACCTTGAATCTTTGCCTTTTGGTTGCCAACCTCTCAAACACCAGAAAGAGTTCCTCCTAACCTCATATATAATTTTGAACATGTCTCTCAAGTCTTCCCTTCAACTTCTCTGTTCTAAGGAGACCAGTTCTCCTGTCTCTCCAGATACCTAAAGTCCTTCATTTCTGATAATGATCAGAATTGGACAAGAAAGGGAGCAAGACAAAGAAAACTGTAACAAGTAACACATAATGTAATTGTTGTGCACGCCTGCCATCTTTAAAATTGCTGATCTTACTATGCCATTTGTTGGGAACTATATTACCTTTTTTTTTGAAAATATTTTTGGATTGAATAAATGAGTCAAGGAATCCGATGAAACTTCAAACTGCAAATTCACAGTGGCAAAATGGTTCAAACCAACAGACATAGATTTTGTATTTATCATATATATAGCATATTTAATAAATGTGTTGTGTTTGAACATATCAGCGGTTTATTGTCACAAGACTTTAGGGTACTACATAGCTGCTGCCTACTACCTCCTTCATCAGTACATCTCTACTTGGTACAGTGCATGTACCAAGATAATTAGAGGTCCAACCAACATCACACATGCTCTGACAGCAACGCAGCAGGGTTTTTCAGCAAGGTGTCACTCTGACAATGGCCAGGTTAGTCCAGTAGCTGCCAGTTCTATAAGGATTCGGAGACCATGAGTCCTTCTGAGCTGCACCATATTTGGACGAACCACGACAATTCCATGACTTCTGCAATGACATGGTCTCAAATCAGTGTCACGACTGGATAGAGCCTGAGTGTGTGTCAAGCCAGATCAGTGTTAGGCACAATTGTGATTCCTCACACAGTTAGAAATCCAGATGATACATGCTATCCCGGCTTCCACCTGAAGAACAGCTTCACAGACACAGTACCAGAAGTGACCTGATGTCCAAGGAAAATGTATTCCAACATGAATCAATGCCTTTGGAAAAATGACACAGCAAGGAATATTCAGCATCATCTCTTCAACCGTAATTAATTACTGAAAGACTGGAATATTGACATATTATGCAATACTGAATAAGCACATATACTGTATCCAGATCATAGAGTAAAAAATGAACTTATGCGATACTTATACATCATAGAGAATCAATATATTCTGCACAAACATATCCCAGTGTATCATGCTGACATTTACTATACCAACATGTCACAGGATATAATAGCATGCATAGAACCTGCGTATTGCAGATACTGTCCGTATGTATTCTGCATCCATATCTCAGACCATTATCTTAGCTTGCACTGCTCAAAATATGTGAGGAGAAAATATAAGGGCATGTGCCCGAAACGTCGAATCTTCTGTTCCCTAGATGCTGCCTGACCTGCTGTGCTGTTCCAGCAATAAAGTTTCAGCTGCTCAAAATATGTAACAATGGAGTTCTGCTCCCTACATAGACAAATATATCACAGGGCACTAAAGTAATAAATAATGCACCAACAGGTTACCTTGTGACACTCAGTTGGGTACTGAACCAAAATATTTGAATTGCAAATTTTGGGGTAGCAACGACTGTAGATGTTTTCTGATCAACCTGTTCAGGGACATTATTACACACCTTTGGGCGGCAAGGTGGCTCAGTGGTTAACACTGCTGCCTCACAACGCCAGGGACCCAGGTTCAATTCCTGCCTCGGGTAACTGTCTGTGTGGAGTTTGCACATTCTCCCCGTGCCTGCGTGGGTTTCCTCCCACAGTCCAAAGATGTGCAGGTTAGGTAAATTGGCCATGCTAAATTGCCCATAGTTTTAGGTGTAGGGGAATGGGTCTGGGTGGGTTGCTCTTCAGAGGATCGGTGAGGACTTGTTGGGCCGAAGGGCCTGTTTCCACACTGTAGGGAATCTAATCTAAACCTTCGGAACAGATGGGAATTGAACCTGGATCTCCTGGTTTAGAGGGAAGAAATGGCTGCATGGAGCTCTGACCAAGTGCTAAGAGCTGACAGCCACCTTGAAATCCTTACAATAAATTAACTATTGATCTGGACTAGCTGGTCACACTTTAAATTCTGATTCCCATTCCAAAAGTTCCAGTGGAAAGGGAAATGTTCTTTATTTGAAAACCTTACATTCAAAATCACCTCCTTGACTCTCACAGCTCTCCATTTTCTGCTATCCACATCCATTCTCATTGCATGCCCACCGTCTTCGTCCCTCACCCCTACCACCACCTCCACTATCATTCCCTACCTGACTAGCTGGGTGACAGGGATTTTCAAGCCTCAAAATGGGATCACAGAGTGAAAAGCTTTGGGAACCACCATCACAGGGTTATGTACAATGTCAAAGTATTGCAGATACTCTCTTCATTACACTAACTTTACTGTATGCACACTTCCTCAACAATACGTTCAACACATAGTATGCAGAAATTCACAGTGTACAGAAATGATACATCAAACCTCACCAACCCAACATAATTATCTCATACCAACTTTTACAAAGCTCTCAAAATACATAGCACACAATTAAGACGATACCTTTAATATATGTAGTTGAAGATAATTACAGTGAGCCAGCGGAATAACGTGGGTGAGATAAAGCAAACAAGACCTTCATAAGCAAATAAATAATAAACTATTTCCTATAAAACAGCACATCTGCCAACCCTGCACAAAACAGATTTCATAAACATACACTGAATAACTGAAAAAATTGAAAAAAAGTTATCATTCAGACATTTGTACTGTTTTAGAGAAAAGAAAACTTTTAAAAAATTGAAAATTATTCTGTCACAAGTATTGAGTCATATCATCTGTCACAGTTAGGTTTGAAAAAGAAAATAATTATTAATGATGATTGGAAATGGAATTCAACATGCAACCAAACATTTCTGGGAACTAAAACATTAATCAGCCGTGCAATAGTTGGTTTCACTCTTAAATTATGTTTCCTTTTGAAAGCCTGAGTTGATGAACCTGTATCCCTGCCAGGTATAACACAATACCTCAAGGTGAATAGCAAATGGGGATGAAGGATCCTTAGAATCTCTACAATGTAGAAAGAGGCCATTCGGCCCAGCAAGTCCACACCAACACTCAGACCCATCTCTATTTCTGTAATCCTGCATTTCCCTTGGCTAACACACCTAATCTACACAACCCTGGACACTTCGTAATTTAGTATGGCCAATCCACCTAATTTGCACATCTTTAGGCTGTGGAAGGAAACCGGAGCACCTGATGGAAACCCATGCAAATACAAGGTGAACATGCGAACTGCACACCATCAGTTGCAAGAGGGTGGAGTTCAACCGGGCCCCTGGTGCTGTGAAGCAGCAATGCTAACCACTGAGCCATCATGCTGACCTAAGGGTGCTGATGAGACCCTAACAGAGCAAAGAGCTTCGAGATATATGGAATTGGTTGATTTGAATTAAGTAGTGTCTTTTGTTTTCCTTACTTCTCCTTTTTCCTGAAATACAATTGTTGATTCTTGGCATGATACATCTCTAAGGAAAATAATGCCCCCCCTTATTCCTCATCCAAGCACTCTATCACTCTTCAGTGCTCATTGGAAGACTGCTCAGTCACGAACAGCCTAGCGTGATCCTGTCCTCAGTCTTAAGTTGTCAACCCTCCAAGAATTGAAGGCTAATTTTCAGAATACTGAAGCAGAAAAGGTAGCTGGGGAATTTAAATTCCTTTAACTAATAGAAACTGGAACAAAAGGCCATTAACAATAATGGCAATATTTAATTACCAGATTGCCATAAAAACCCAGCATATTGACCATTCCACTTTAAGGAAGGAATTCTGCCATTCTTATCCAGTCTGGAGTACCTGTGACTCCAGACCCACAGCAATGCATTTGTCTCTTAAATGCTCTGTAAACATCTGGCTTGTCACTCAGCTGTCAAGTGGTGGCTCACCAACACCTCTTCAAGGACAATGAGGGATAGGGAATATATGTTGCCGATGCTAGCAATGGCCCATATTCCATGAATTATCAAAGGAAAAGCATAGGGACACTAAAAAATCATTACCTTTGAATACTTTTATTTAATAATGTCTACATATCCTGAAGGTAGTGAGTAATGGGGCCATGTTGACAAACACACAAGAAACATCCAATCAGTTCTCAAACTGTTATGGGAAGGTTGCACAGTGTGAGCGTGGCTTTGATGGATGGCCAACGGTCAGAGTATGAGGATGGGTCAGCTGGAGGTCAGTGGTATAACCTCCAGGAATAAACACCACTCAGGATGGTAATCCAAACCTCACTAATGCCCATAAATATTTAGGTTTGGTTGACAGGAGCTTGAATACTTGTCAATTTATACCCCACCAACCACACCTACACAGGCATGACTTCATAGGATTATTTTGGCAAAACCATTGATTTTAACCAATTATCACAATCTGGAAATCCACCTTTGTCCTAGCTGATCTTTTTTGGTTAGTTTTGTTTGCTGCTTACCAATTTTATTGTTCATTTGTGGGCCTAACGGGGGACATGCAGAGCGTTAATAAATGCTAGGATTCTTCACATATAAGGGAGGTGACAGCCTAATGGTATTATCACTGAGCTGTTAACCTCGAGATCCTGGTAATATTCTGGGGACCTATGTTTGAATCCTGCCATGGCAGATGGTGGAATTTGAATTCAACAAAAATCGATAATTAAGAGTCTAATGATGACAATGAATCCATTTCTGATTGTCAGAAAAAAACTCATTTGGTTCACTAATGCCCTTAAGGGAAAGAAACTGCCATCCTTACCTCGTCTGGCCTACATGTGACTGCAGAGTCACAGTAATGTGGCTGACTCTTAACTTCCCTTTGAATTAGGGACTGGCAATAATTGTTGGCTTAGTCAGCAACACCCTCACATAATGCATAAAATACTGTATAAGCTAGCTACAGTAAGATGTACCCTTCCTTGAAAAGTTCTCTCTCTAATATTGCATGAAGAATTAAATTAATGTTTTAAAAGAGTGTTACTGGACAACCATCTATACCAGAATATAAAATCAAGCTGTGAGAAAAAGAATGCTCTTAATATTATTGAGCATTGACTGTATGGAATCATTTTTTTTTCACAAAATTTCTGATCTGAAGTTGAAGGGCTTAGCAGAGCAGTGTCATTGTGAGGGATAGCTACACAGTAAGGATTAAGGATCACTTCAGACTCCCAGAGGTTTGTCGCTAGCTATTCATTCATTTGGTGTGACACAAAACATTCCACATGTAACAGTTCTGAAGAAGGGTCACTGGACTTGAAACATTAACTCTGCTTTCTCATCTCAGGTGCTGCTAGACCTGCTGAGTTTATCCAGCAATTTTGTTTTTGTCCAATTTTCTGCTTTGCATTAAAATAGGCAGAAAATCAGTTGAGTTCTTTAAGAAGCAACTGAACTAACATTCCTAAATGGATTTCACACTGGCAATCCCAGGATAAGGTGCACAGGAGCAGAAGTCAGTCATTCTACCCCTATCCTGGGTTCTGCCATTCAATCAGATCATGTCTAATCTGTATCTCAACTCCATTTACTTGCCTTGCTTCCACAACTCCATTTGTCAGCCTTGGACCCACAACTCCCAATGTCCATGCTTCACAAAAATAGATCATCACAGTTTTGAACTGAAAAAAATATGTATCACCATGCTCCATATATGATGAAAATTCAACACCTGTGCATATCTCAAAAAGTCAAATAGGCACTTGCTCCTGGGGGAATGTGCCTTTGTGGGGACACAGTGAGTGAAGCATCAGGTTTCCATGTCTCCCATTCTGACAATGAAAGGTACACCAACACTTCACTATCAAAGCTTGCACTACAAAGGCATTGTCAGTTAGATATCTAGTTGGACCCAATAAAAGGTCAATGTTTTGAAAACTGTGTGAGAGGTAATTTGATGTAAGACTTTGCATTTATTTTTTAAAAGACAGGAGACAAGAACTGAGTTACCATACTCAACAGAGCAGAACTGTTATTAAATCTTAATTGAAACCCTGGAGAAATCCAGTTGTAATTCACTTTAACATTGCCAGCCCTAATACATGGCCTCTGTCAGAAAATATTTCTGCTACATGGAGTCAAAAGTCAAGAAAGGTGTCACACACCAGATGATGGTTCCGAGTTACTTTGTGATTCAAGAAATGCTGTTATACTGTGCCTTTACTTCATACAGTTAAACCAACTCACAAAAATTACAATATAGAGATGGCCCCGATTACTCTGCACATAAATCTTAGCCGGAGTAAGCTCACGAACTAGTTTCCTTCGGTTAAGGGGCTCAGAGTGAAATCTTCCAGATATGTTTGATTCTGAAATTTCCCTGCTCTGATTTGGATGTTTGCCTCTTCCCAGGTGAAGCACATTGTTTTGGGTGGAGTGTAGTAAGTGGAGTTGAAAGGAGAGGATATAAGTATTGTGGCACAAGCTGGATAGTCTTTTTCTGATTGTCATCATTCGTCTGCCTAGACGTCAGCCAGAACATCCCAGGTCTGATTCTTTAGCTCAGATGGCAATGTGGGCAAAAACTGAGCTCAGCACTCTTGTCAGGAACGGAGTCAGAACAGTACAACCAACATGTGTTCCACTCTCCTGTTGGCTTTCCGACCAGGCAATGCATGGACCTCAGGCGAGGCTATAACAGGTCAAGTTGCTCACCTCCACCTTTCCTCCCACTCCCCTCTCATTGACATTGGCCACTGGCTCACACAGGAGTGATTTAAATTAATGCAGGCTTTGCCCTCTGTTCCACTGCTTCACCTCACCAATATGCAGGCAGAGGGGAGCAGAACAAAATCAAAACTTCTCCCTAATGATTTCCAACATTACCAGCCCTGTGGATCATCTGAGTTCAAGTCAGTGACTTTAAGCTGACAAAGAATAATACTGATTTCAAAGAATGGAGATGGGCCCTTAAATGCATCCATACTGCTTGTCACAAATAGTACTGGTCATCACGAGTTCTGGATTGTTACCTCTCAATACAAAAGAGCTCCTCCTGAGTTTCCTACTGGATTTATTAGTGATTATGTTATCTTTACGGCATCCAGTTTTGATCTCCCGAGAACCAAAATTAGTTTCTCTACGTCAATCTTATGGAAACCCACAATAATTGTTAAACACCCCTAACAGCTTTGCCCTCTGACAGACTGCCTGCTGTCAACTCGTACTCCGACCACTCATGCTGCACAAAGACTGTATCCTCATAGATGCTTTGGAACCCAAGAGTCTGTTTGCCCCGCATCGCAGAAGCTAAAGCACCTCAAATAACTAAATAGTGATTCTTTTTTGTATGATCCTATTTCATTTCTGGTCTTTTTAAAAATTGAATATTTTATTTTGCACAGAAATACACTTGCATAAAATTCCCAAAGATCTTTGGGGTTTACTATTATTTTCATTCTTAAAATAAGGCTGCAGACCTGTGCAATGATGTCACCATCCTCCTATTAAATTAATGATTAATGGCCAATACTGTGCAACGAGTGATGTGTTGCTATGGCACCGGCACTACAGCCTGGTACCTGAAGGGTTACGATGAAGCAGCTTTTTCTCTTCCCCCCTCAACAACCCCAGCCCTTCACCCCTGTCTTCAGCCACTGCTCCTAGGTTCACTCAAGGCCTCTAGAAGCGTCTTTAAGGTACTCGAGTGAGCTCAGCAACTCAGTAGCTTGCACTCCACTGCCGTGAGGAGGCAACATGAAACCCCCAAAGGCACCAACTGACAGCAAGAGAAAAAAAATACTCGCGTCTCTCCCCATTGCCAGTCCTGACTAAATGCGGGTCGCAATACACCCTGACTGTGGCTTCCAGACCGATCCCTCTCCTTGTCCCCTCCCTACCTCTCCAGCACTCTGCTGCAATATCTTCCTAGCTGCACAGCCTTGCAATATCTCCCGCAGGCACCTGCTTTCAGAGAGAAAGCAGCAGCGCACTGTAAAAGGGTATTTGATTTCATTCTCTCTCTGAGAACTAAACGGGGGGGGGGGGGGGGGGAAGAGGCTTATAATAATTCACTGCCAGCCAACGCAGTAGGCAAGAATTAAATCGTTATTCCAAAATGGGAGATGCGACAGCACAAAATATACAACATTCAAGCTTTTCACCATAGAATAAAAATGAATTGGGAGGAGAAATAAATGAAACGCTGGCGAGCCACCGGGAGCCACAGCATCATTAGGCACAGAAATATCCACCTACTCATTGCAAACACACATGCACAAGCAGAAATGCACACACACACACACAGGCCATGTGTCCCTCTGCTCTCACCTGGATAACGGTGTCCTCTGCTTCTCCCAGAGGTAAAGTCATTCAGCACCCCCTCATCCCGGCACCCACTGGAAACAAGCCCCATCTGTCTGGCCCTGTCAGGGAAACCATCGCAATAGGACCAGTGCTTCTCTCTCTGGCTATCAAGCAGCAAATTATCATATTTCATGTGTCGTCGCTCCGGCGCTGCTATGAGCTTATTGGCTGGCGCCTGGAGCAGGAAATGTCAATGGTAATACAACATCGGTGCTGGCTGCTTCACAATGCAGCCGCGACAGACTGGGCTCATTGCTGAAGGAGCTCAGCTCCTGACCCCGTCTCCTCTCTCTCTCTCACACACACACATACACACACAGACTGCCGGCACACAGGCTTGTACGAGAGGAGGCGTGTTTCCTGTTCCCTTTTCGTGAAAAAAAAGTAAGAAATAGAGGGAGGACGTCACTCGGTGTGGACTCCACAAGGGTGTCAGCAGATATGTGTCAAAGTTCAGCTCTTTTTTTAAATAAGCTGTGTGTGTGTGTGTGAGGAGACAGAAGTTACGATGGGGTGACAGAATGGCGTATTACCACCAGTCAATTGTCAGCAATTCAAAGCTTATCCCAGGAAAAGTGGCCAAGCAGAGTGCAGGGAGGCAGGTACACAAGCACACTGCCTGCAACATGCAATCACGTACAAACATTCCGTCCTGTTTATTTTCTGAACGGCGCTGGGAATAACAGTATTGCTTGGGTGTCAGGCGAATTCCAACCGAGAAAGAAAGAGTTATTTTGCATTTAACCCTTCCGAGGCCAACTTAAAATGTGTTCTTCCTTCATCCTTTCTCAGGTTTGCCGTGACTTTGACAAGACTGCATGTTGGAAAGCAGTCACGCTTCCCCCGCAGGTAATTGTCTGGCAAAACACTTTGAAAACCTGAGAGTTCACATTAGCGGGTCTGGAAGACACTGCATTCTGCAGGTTCAGAGTCAATTGTAGGTTACAGATATTCTAGAATATCCTGAAGTCTCCAGGAACCGAAAAGATTCAGCTCCAGGACCTCACTGGGGTCAACAGTGGAAGAAGGCAGCACTGACCCAGTGGAACCAGAAAAGCAAAGCCTCTGAGGGAACTTAGTTCCTATACTGGCACCATCTGGTTGGATCAAACAGGTATAAAAAGGAACACAACAAAAACTGGTTACTCGGTGAGGAGGTGTTCTGTAAATAAATGCTTATAAAAATGCATTAAAAAAACACTCGGTAGAGAAATATTGCAGAGGCATTCAGAAATATAGTCAGTTCTGAACGAGTCGTACTCACTTGAAACTTTAACTAACCCTGTTTCCTTCTACAGATGTATTTGCAGAACTTTCAGTTTATACTCCAGGTTGCCAGCATTTTGTTTCCATTGAACAATTTTGTTTTGCTACACTTTTTGGAGTAAACTGTCAGTACTTTGACCATAGCTACTGAGCATAAGAAAATATGGGAAAATACTGACATATCACATGGGACTGAGACCTGATGGAAGGGGACACCATGGAAGTTCTGTTGTACCAACCTCATTATATATATAGGAGAAAGTGAGAACTGCAGATGCTGGAGGTCAGAGCTGAAAATGTGTTGCTGGAAAAGCGCAGCAGGTCAGGCAGCATCCAAGGAGCAGGAGAGTCGACGTTACAGGCATAAGCCCTTCTTCAGGAATGAGGAAAATGTGCCAAGCAGGTTAAGATAAAAGGTAGGGAGGAGGGACTTGGGGGAGGGGCGTTGGGAGTGCGATAGGTGGAAGGAGGTTAAGGTGAGGGTGATAGGCTGGAGAGGGGGTGGGGGCGGAGAGGTCGGGAAGAAGATTGCAGGTCAAAAAGGCAGTGCTGAGTCTGAGGGTTGGGACTGAGAAAAGGTGGAGGGAGGGGAAATGAGGAAGCTGGAGAAATCAGCATTCATCCCTTGTGGTTGAAGGCTTCCTAGGCGGAAGGTGAGGCGCTCTTCCTCCAGGTGTCGTGTTGCTATGGTCTGGCGATGGAAGAGGCCAAGGACCTGCATGTCCTTGGTGGAGTGGGAGGGGGAGTTAAAGTGTTCAGCCACGGGGTGGTTGGGTTGGTTGGTGCGGGTGTCCCAGAGGTGTTCTCTGAAACGTTCTGCAAGTAGGCGGCCTGTCTCCCCAATATATAGGAGGCCACATCGGATGCAACGGATGCAGTAAATGATGTGTGTGGAGGTGCAGGTGAATTTGTGACGGATATGGAAGGATCACAAATTCACCTGCGCCTCCACACACATCATTTACTGCATCCGCTGGACCCAATGTGGCCTCCTATACGTTGGGGAGACAGGCTGCCTACTTGCAGAACGTTTCAGAGAACACCTCTGGGACACCCACACCAACCAACCCAACCACCCCGGAGCTGAACACTTTAACTCCCCTCCCACTCCGCCAAGGACATGCAGGTCCTTGGCCTCCTCTATCGCCAGACCATGGCAACACGACGCCTGGAGGAAGAACGCCTCATCTTCCGCCTAGGAACCCTCCAACCACAAGGGATGAATGCTGATTTCTCCAGCTTCCTCATTTCCCCTCCCCCCACCTTTTCTCAGTCCCAACCTCGAACTCAGCACCGCCTTCTTGACCTGCAATCTTCTTCCTGACCTCTCCGCCCCCACCCCCACTCCAGCCTATCACCCTCACCTTATCACCCTCACCTTAACCTCCTTCCACCTATCACATTTCCAACGCCCTTCCCCCAAGTCCCTCCTCCCTACCTTTTATCTTAGCCTGCTTGGCACACTTTCCTCATTCCTGAAGAAGGACTCATGCCCGAAATGTCAATTCTTCTGCTCCTCGGATGCTGCCTGACCTGCTGTGCTTTTCTAGCACCACTCTAATCTAGACTCTGATCTCCAGCATCTGCAGTCCTCACTTTTGCCTCATTATATATAGTATAATGCAATAAATGGTAGGAGTTTGCACTAACATTGTGTTCAGCCCTTGTGTGTCTCAAGCTCCTACAAACTCCTAATGATATTCCAGCACTTTTGTTGTTGCTTATAAAATGATTCATTAATCAGGGTGAGGTGAGGTTAGTTCATTGATTAAAATCTCGAAGAATGTGACAAACTGGAGTTTGCAACCCAATTGAAGGCCACACCAGGCGTAGGTGCCAATGCCCCCAAAGTTTGTCAAAGGACAGGCTTTCTGAGTTAGTTGGAACTAAATGCAAGCTTAAACCCCACAACTTTGCAGAGGTGGGATATTTAAACTCACGTGACCTGGGATACGAGTTCAGCAGCAAACTACTGTGCTCCACAGCAAGGAAGAACTTCAAATTTGTACTGATAGAATCTCCATTTCCTGTCTGATGGAATGACAGAAAATGGAGCTTATGTTCAAAGAGCCCCAAAGAAAAGGCTTATGCATAGAGTACATCCTTGTCACAGGAATGAAGACAAGCTCAATATAATTTCCAAATGAAATGTTGTGAAATTTTGCAATCAAAATCTTAAAATGCCAAAACATCCATTAAAAAAAGGAATCTGGGTAATCTAAGATAGAGTATGGGAAAACATTGTGGCTGTAAGAGCTGCTCCTTTTTTGTGGTATTTTAGGTGCTGGAGCTGATTTCCTCAAATTCCAGGAGCAGTAATTACTGTTTTATAAGCTGTTGGAACTTTGGGGATAAAAAGGTCAAAACATGGCATTTTAAAAAGGAGAAGAGAGACAAAGTCAGAGACCACATGGTCAGTGAGAGAGAGAGAATGAAAGAAACCTGCACGACTCTCTGACACAGTAGTGAATCTGCACAGCTACTGCATTTGCTGTATGTCAGAGTGCATCTAAGAAAAATTAACAATCAATGAAGTTCACAGCTGACCTAGAGAAACCTGTGTGGGAGGGCTCACAGCACAAGCATTGAGTATAGGAGTTGGGAGGTCATGTTGCAGCTGTACAGGACATTGGTTTGGCCACTTTTGGAATATTGCATGCAAGTTTGGTCTCCTTCCTATTGGAAAGATGTTGTGAAACTTGAAAGGCTTCAGAAAAAATTTACTAGGATTGAGGTTTTGAGCTATAGTCAGAGGGTGAATAGGCTGGGGCTGTTTTCCTGGAGCATCAGAGACTAAGCAGTGACCTTATAGAGGTTTATAAAAATATGAGGAGCATGGATAGGACAAATAGACAACGTCTTTTCCATGAGGTGGGGGAATCCAGAACTAGAGGCCATAGATTAGGGTGAGAGGGGAAAGATATAAAAGGGACCTAAGGGGCAACTTTTTCATGCAGAGGATGGTACGTGTGTGGAATGAGCTGCCAGAGGAAGTGGTGGAGGCTGGTACAATTGCAACATTTAAAAGGCATCTATTTGGGTGTATGAATAGGAAGGGTTTGGAGGGATACGGGCTGGGTGCCGGCAGGTGGGACTAGATTGGGTTGGGATATCTGGTTGGCATGGACGGGTTGGACCGAAAGGTCTGTTTTTGTGCTGTGCATCTCTATGACTCTAAGTGTAAGGTGAGAGGTGAAAGATTTAAAGGGACAAGCTTTTCACGCAGAGGGTGGTATATGTATGGAATGAGCTGCCAGAGGAAGTTGCAGAGGCTGGTACAATTACAACATTTAAAAGGCATCTTAGATGGGTACATGAATTGGAAAGGTTTAGAGAGATATAGGCCAAATGCTAGCAAATGGGACTAGATTAATTTCGGCTATCTGGTTGGCATGGATGAGTTAAACCGAATGGTCTATTTCCATGCTGTGCAACCCAGAGTCTATGACCTATGAGAGACTGTGTAATGAAGTTATATGTAAAAACATGCTCTAATAATTGGCTATTAAATAATCACACAGAGTTTCAACAATGGAGTTTTCATTGAATTCAATGAATGTAATCTCTTTTTCAAAAGCAGAGAAAAATTAAGCTGCAGTGAGTGTGAGAAAACATTCTTTCAAAATAAATATTCACAGATCTATGAGGAAAGGGCGGAGGAGTGAGACTAACTGAATAACTTTCTCAATGAGCTGGCCCGGTTCTATGCTGTTAGCTCTATGACTTTGGCATCTTTAGACAGAAGACTGAACAGAAATCTGAGCACTAGCTAGAAACAGTGTCTTCAGCTACCTTAGCCTGAAACTCTGGAATTTCCTCCGAAACTTCGTTGCTTCATTACCTCCCTCTTTACCTTTAAGATACTCATCAAAATCTCTCTTCAATTGCTTTTTTGCTTATATCTTCTAATGTGTTTTATGTGCTTTCATGTGTTTCAGTGTTAAACTTTACTCGCTAAAACTGCTGTGAAGTGCCGTTGGACATTTTGGACTGGATTTCCTCAATTAAGGTGAGTATCTGAAGTTGTGAAGTTTCCCAACTCTGTAACCTGCCTCAGTTTAATGGACCCCAATTATCATGATTTTCACTGCGGGAAGGTGGGAGTGGGGTGGAGTCAGGCCCACCAACACTAGAAGCTGATACTAAACAATCATATGGGTGTGCAAATGCCCACCTTGGGTAATTAACCTTGCTTCTCTGTGAATTTATCCTACTTGTATTAAGAACAGTTATGCCCTCCAGCCTCAGTCCCTCATACTCTCCACACCAGCATAGTACTGACTCATGCCACCTTATCCTCTGCCAAGGCCACTCATACTTCCCATGACAATGGAATGCCAGCTCAATACACAGACATTCCCACAGCCTTTCATTCTCCTCATGCCAACTCAATGCCAATTCATGCCCCTTCTTTGTCCTATGATCCATCAAGTAACATGTATGGAACTAACACACCATACAATGACTACTGTTATGAAGTTGAAGGCATATACTGTACCTTTAAGAGAGAGTGAAAGCTGTTGTGCACTGAGAGGTTGCAGGCACCTGTCATGTGACTGACTAGCAGTCTCAGAGAGTACTGGAAAATTGAGAATATGTGACATTTGGCTGTAAACTAAATACCTCTGTTGTTTTGACCACAATTCACATCTAACCAATCAGTTTAAATTATGCCCCAGGATACTAAAACCTAATCAAATTTGAATTTATTGTTTTTGCCAACCTCAAACCAATGAGACAATCCAATGTTAGGAGTATTTAAAAAATGCAGACATTTTGAAAGTTAGACAGAGAGTAACTGCCATTTAGAGAGAGACTGCCATTCAAAACACTCTCTATCAAGGGTAACTCTTTCACATGAAACATCTTTACAGGAAAAGACAGAAGACGATGCAGGGAAATCTATAGCCAAAAGAAGACAGCCACCAGCGACGACAGTCACTGTGTGGTTTTGAATCTAAGTTGATGTCATTTTAATATGGGTTTTATGGGAACAGTATGTTGTAATAGAGTGGAAGGCAGATAGCAAGCATTTAAGAGAAAGGAGGCTTAGCGTTGTTTAATGTTCACATTTTGAATTAAGGAATAAATTAAGATTATTTTCTTTAAATAGTGGAATTTTGGAGTTCTCTGTCACTCATACTTTAACAGATTATGAGGTGAGCTGAGCATTTCTGGGTTTTTGGTTTAATTAACATAAGAGTTCACCGCTGTGTCATAACACTACGGAACAGTCAGAAAATAAACACCCGGCCAGAAATGTTCTTTGAAAAAACACTGCTGTTTTTGCAACCCTATAAAAGTGTCAGTAAGATAGACTATTAAAATATCAGTGACAGAAACTTCAAACACTTCATATCTCCAAACTTTGTTCAAATAATCATTGAGACATTGACAAAAGAGTGCACAGAAAACATAACTTATCATAACCAAGAGATTATCAATCATGCAAAGTCAACAACACACTTCATTTGTCAAAACTGAGTTTCTGTTTAGCTCAAGCTTTTATTGATCTGAGCTGTCAGCCAAGTTTGTATAATAAGTTCAAGGCCACTGGGGCTTCCATGCTGCATGCTTAGCTGGAAATCTGTACCAATAAAACTTTTGTTCAGCAGGAATTCAGTTTTGACAAGTGAAATCAATTTTTGCTTTGCTCGATTGACATCTTCAAGCGGTTATAGTATCTTGCAGTTCCTTTGGTCTCTTTTGTCAATGTTTCAACTTATTTGGACAATACCAAGAGGTATAAAGTGTTGGAAATGTTTGTTGTTGATCCTTCAATGGTCTGACTGACCAATTTAGATAACAGGATATACAAACAAGTTTTTTACAAAGGACATTTCTGTTTTTTTTAGTCATTCCACATTTACCATGGCCATTATACCATCTATTGTTTAAGAACCCAGTGCATAATAGGTCAATGACATGGAAGGGCATAAGTTGACATTGAATTTGAGTAGAGAGTATGATGTGGTGACAAGGAGAAGTGGGATCCAAGGATAAGACTACTTGAACTTGCTTTTGATTACATTCCTGAGTCCAGGAGTCCAGATACTGGTTCTTGAGTCCTCTGAGGGCCCATGAACCACAAGTCATGGAGGAGCTGGTCTGAGTTATTGAAAATTAATGGGTGCTAGGAGATCCAATCCTTGCAATGGAGGTAGGAATGTGTATCCATAAGGACCCTAACCAACTTGTACAAATGCACCATCGAAGGCATACTGTCCAGGTGCATAACGGCCTGGTACGACAACTGCTCTGCCCAAGACCGTGAGAAACTACAGAAGGTTGTGTGCACAGTCCAGACTATCAGGGAAGCCAACCTTCCATCCATTGACTCCATTTACACTTCTCATTGCCATGGAAAGGCTGCAAACATCATCACAGATCCTTCCAACTCTGGTAATGCTCTCCTACAACCTCTTCCATCAGGCAGAAGATTGAATACACACAACTAACAGGTTCAAAAGCAGCTTCTTCCCTGCCATTACTAGACTGATGAATAGACTCCCTAACTTCAAATAATGTTTAGATTAGATTATATTACATTCTAGTGTGGAAACAGGCCCTTCGGCCCAACAAGTCCACACCGACCCGCCGAAGCGCAACCCACCCATGCCCCTACATTTACCCCTTACCTAACACTACAGGCAATTTAGCACAGCCAATTCACCTGACCTGCACATCATTGGACTGTGGGAGGAAACTGGAGCACCCGGTGGAAACCCACGCAGACACGGGGAGAACGTGCAAACTCCACACAGTCAGTCACCTGAGGCGGGAATTGAACCCGGGTCTCAGGCGCTGTGAGGCAGCAGTGCTAACCACTGTGCCCACAAGTTGATCTTGCTTTGTGCACCTCTTATGCAGTGTAATCTGTATGCCTCACTCTGTCTAACATATTACTATTTCTGTGACCTTGCTTCCTGTGGTCTGCCTGTACTACTCGCAAACAAAGCTTTTCACTGTAATTAGGTACACGTGACTACAATCAATCAAACCAAATGTGGAGCATGCAATTGACATCTTTATCTCACTCTGGCTAAAACTGCTGGGAACTGGTCAGGAGTCAGGTATCAGGGTCTACAGTCATTTGAGATGAATCTGGAGGCATCCTCACTCCATGAAAATTCACTCCTATGCTTCGATTGTTACTACCCTCTATAAATGTGATTAGATATAATTATGCAGAACAGAAAATTTAAATAACATTGCTCTTATATCCTCCTAT
Source organism: Chiloscyllium plagiosum (assembly GCF_037043375.1). Classification (NCBI taxonomy): domain Eukaryota; kingdom Metazoa; phylum Chordata; class Chondrichthyes; order Orectolobiformes; family Hemiscylliidae; genus Chiloscyllium; species Chiloscyllium plagiosum. Next base: position 23,918,423 of record NW_028270168.1, read on the forward strand.
CCAAATATATTTTGAAATGCAGCCACACAACAATCTGCAAGGTGCTGCGTGTAGCCAGTGGCTCTTTTAAGGTGGACAAGCTGCAACCTTGAGGGGGCACTAAGTACAACACATAGGTGGTGTAAAACTAATGGAAAATAGAGGGCAAATTAATTACAGCTTGAATCCCTGTATCACTGACCATATTCTAACAATTTGCCATTCCACCATAGCTCTTTATCTCAGCCTTTTTCATTTACTTCTACTTTCTGTATCATGCCATTTCCCTATGTAGCCCTTCAGTAGCCCATGTTTTGTTTTTATATTACAAATCACTCCTACGTGACAAGTTAAGCAAATAAACATGTGGTCAAACAGCACCACATTCTCTTTATTAACAGCTTATGCGAATTCTCAGAATATTCGATTAATCTGGTCGAATATGGCCCAATTTATGCAAAAGCATGCTGGTTGTCCTCAATCAGCCTGTGACCAAGTGATTTACAAATTTCTAAAACTAGAAAATGCTTGAGAAATTCAGCAGTATCTGTTGGGAGTGAAACGGAGTTAACATTTCAAGCCCAACGACTCTTGTTCAGAAATCCAGAGCAGTAATATCAATTGTGCCGGCCAACCTTGGTTCAAAGAACTGCAGAAGAGCCTTTGGACTCAAAAGGTTAACTCTGTTTGATTTCCGATTTCCAGTATATATAAAATGTTGCTTTCACTAATGTGATAACCTCTGAAGGGCCCACAGGGAATCAATAATTAATCTGCTCATGGCGCTTGTTATCTATGAGTCTATTTGGTACAGGCAATGACCTGCCTAGCTGGAACTCATCACCTGAGTACTTTCTGAAACAGACCAATGGATGGATCTGCAGAACTGTCTGTCCTGAACTCAGACAAGTCTATGTACACCACCAGTAATGGTTCTAATTTAGTGTTTAACAATAGGTGATATTCCTTTCCAATAAGGTTTCCTGAGTTATTATAACTAATTTCTATACTTCAGCAAGGTCTCGCCTTTTGCTCAGGCTATCCAGACTTAGCTCTTTCAAGCACCTATTTAATTCAAGTTACCATACACCTTGTTGACATGAAGGGAGGCTTTTTATAAGGGTTAATGAACTCAAAGACAACTGAGCAGACACAAACATGCACAATTGACATGTCCCCTTGGGTCTATTTGGTTAGAGACAAAAAAAACTGCAAATGCAGAAATCAAAGTAGACAGGTAGGAGGCTGGAAGAACACAACAAGCCAGGCAGCATCAGGAGGTGGAGAAGTCAATGTTTCAGGTGTAACCCTTGGGTCTATTTACGTATCTCTTCATGATTTCAGCATGGAAAGAATCCTGATGTTATAAGCATCATCACCACTAGCTGATTTATGGAAATATTTATTCTGAAATTATTATTTTTTTGCTTATTTCAAATTGCTGTTAGATACATCTTCCCACCTTATGATAATGAAGAGAGAATTTGTCACAAATCCTTTTCTGATAATCTTGCCTCAACAACTCCTGCAGCTTTTTACAGCAAATAATTGAGGATCAACATGACAATTGAGTGCAGAATGAGATCGTGATCTGTCACAGAACGCTAGCTATGGATTTACAGAGGGAAGCTACTTTCCTTTTGTGCTCATGTGACAGAGCTATAGCCACCAAAAGAGATCGCTAACTAAATTACACTTTCATTTTTGTTTAGGATCTTATCTTTCACTGAGAGGCCAATGCTAATTATAGCCTATCAATAGAATTTACAGCAAAGAAGCAGGCCTTTCAGCTCACCTATAGAAAACAAAATTGCTGGAGAAACTCAGGAGTTCTGGCAGGAGAGAAAGCCAAGTCAAGACCCTTGAATTGAATGATTTATTATCACTTGCTTTTACAGTAAATAATATAGTGAAAAGCTTCAAATGTGGCAGGTCACCAGACCAGAAAGAGTAACTCTGCTTAATCTCCACAGATGTTGCCAGTCCTGCGGAGGTTATAGAATCATAGAGATGGAAAGCATGGAAACAGACACTTCGATCCAACTCGTCCATGCCAACCAGATGTCCCAACCCAATCTAGTCCCACCTGCCAGCACCCGGCCCATATCCCTCCAAACCCTCCCTATTCATATACCCATCCAGATGCCTTTTAAATGTTGCAATTGTATTAGCCTCCACCACTTCCTCTGGCAGCTCATTCCATACACATACCACCCCCTTAGGTCTCTTTTATATCTTTCCCTTCTCACCCTAAACCTATGCCCTCTAGTTCTGGACTCCTCCACCCAGGGAAGAGACTTTGTCTATTTATCCTATCCATGCCCCTCATGATTTTATAAACATCTATAAGGTCACCCCTCAGCCTCCGACATGCCAGAGAAAACAGCCCTAGCCTATTCAACCTCTCCGTATAGCTCAAATCCTCCAGCCCTGGCAACATCCTTGTAAATCTCTTCTGAACCCTTTCAAGTTTAACAACATCTTTCCGATAGGAGCTCCAGCAATTTTTGTTGTTTGTTTCTGATTTCCAGCATTTGCAGTTCTTGGTTTCTTTCCTTTAAGATCCCCTCGTCAGTTACAGACAAGCCTTCTCACACCCACTTCATTGCACACTATCCCATGGGTACATAATTCTCCAATAGAACAACATAGACAACATCAATGTGTTACCAACAGGATAGACCATAAATGTTCGCTAAGGATCAATGGGGAACAATCCGACCGCTGAATCAGAGAGTTCAAGTCCCATTCCTGAAACTTTAAGTTCAGAATGTAGGCTGGGCATCTTCAGTGCAGCACATTATCTGCACATGTCTGCTTGTGGGATTTTGGTGTGCACACATTGCCCTGTTTCCTATATATCAGTGATTACTCTCTTCGGTGATATATCCGTAAAGACTGATAATTTGTCAGAGTATCACACAGATGGCCCAGAATACTTTCTGCACATAAACCACATTTGGAAGACACAGATCTGTGATTATTTCACTACATACTCAGGATTTGGAAAATCTCTGTGACAATTTTATTTAAAAAGGAAGGAAATTAAGTTGTTTGCATCTACAGGGTTAACATATTTGGTATCAACATCAAAAGGGCTACTTGAAAATGTATGTATCTTTAGAAGACTATGAATTAGGAGCTAATCCATATTAATGCACATTTCTGCATTATCTGCTTTATGCTACTCAGTCATTATCATTCTCTTTTCCGTTATCAGGAAGACTATCTCTGTAGATTATGCCTTGATTAACCATTACAACCCATGGCAATGCCGGCTGAATACAGAGGTTAGTCTGTGATACCATCACAATTAAAGCAGCAAAGCAGAAAGTTGTAGAAAGGAACATGAAGGTTAAGCTGTAGGTGTTCCACAGACAGGAAAGCTTGTTCATTTCGAAAGTTGCGCAGTCGCTGAATCAGTATTCGGAGGGTTAAAACTGTGGGTTTCACTTCACCGCATAGTACCCAGAACACAGAAAAGACAGCGACGGCAGCAAGCCAAAGAGATAAACTATACAGTTCACTTCAACATGCTACACCATCTAAAACTTGATTACATGTGGATTACCTTAACTGGTAATATTAATCATCTTCCCAGAACCAGAAATTCCCCACACACCCTCAGCAGCACAAGGTCACCTTAATATTAAACACAAATTGCAAACTCCCATTTTTCAGAAATATGTGATTCCAAAGTTAGCCACTAAAGTAAAACACGTGAGTAGGGGGATCTTCTGACATTTGTTCTAAGGCTGTGAAACTTAGAAACACACTACAGCACCAAGTTTTGTAGTGCATTTGAATCTGGACTAATCTGAGGTGAGGAGAGAGGTCCTCTGTGCCAGTGCCTGTGAGGTTCCTATGATACTAAATTCACACACTCTCGATCTAGCTGCTAGAGATACCTGGGCTAGAGGTACCAACAAATTCTTGGAGATTTCAGCAGATGAATTCTCCTCCCCCAACCCCACTGCCCTGCTTCGAAACCATTTGTTGACTTTGCATACTGAAGGTTGGAGTTCAAGCTCATTCCAGTCTCGGGAAGGGATTGAATAGACAAACTTGTCATTTTCTTTTTGCTGACAATAGAAAGCTGTTTAAGGAATACTGAGCATTTGAATGGTACAGCCATAGTTTCTGTCTAAATGCAGCAAAGATGAAACTGTCTCTGGAAAGGTCTAATGCTGTCCATCAGAAATTCTCACTGTGTAAGGAATTGGGGATGGGGCGATGAGTCATATAGGACTGAGATGAGTAGAAATTTCTTCACCCAGAGAATAGTGAGCCTGTGGAATTCTTTGCTACAGAAAGCAGTTGAGGCCAAAAGCTTGAATATTTTCAAGAAGGATTTAGATATAGTGCATAGGGCTAAAGGGATCAAAGGGTATGAGAAGAAAGTGGGAACAGGGCTCGGAGTTGGATGATCAGCCATGATCATACTGGATAGATGAGCAGGTTCAAAGGGCTGTTTGCCCTACTCTCACTCCTGTATGCCATGTTTCTAAATCAGATTGACTGACTTTACTGCAGTTCGATTATCATAAAGCTAAAAGGACGTCAACGACATCAACAATTTGTATTTTATGTGGCATCCTTCATGGAAGAAATTGGTCCCAAGCACTTCACAGAAGGATTATGATGCAAAAAATAGCACCAAGTTAAAAGTGAAGAGTCCAGGAAAAGTAACCAAAAAGCTTGTTCAAAGAGGTAGCTTTAAAGAAATGTCCTAAAGAAGACTCAAAAAGGGAGGGAATTCCTGAACGGAAAGCCTAGCAGGTTGAAGGCACAGTGGTGGGTGAAGAAAGTAGAAGAGAAACATGAAACTGGTGCAGAAAGAGTGCCAAAATCCTGGTGACTTCACAGAAAAGGCTTTGCACTGAAGTTTTTGCAATTAGGTGGAGATCAGCAAGGTTTGGAGTTGTATCATGGTCGCGGATGAATGCATCACCCAAGTCTTGTCCTTATAGAATGTGTGAAAGGTCAAGTACACAAACAATTCAATATGCAAGATGCCTAGTGAGTTCCCTAACAACTAAACTTTGAATCTACCCACCAATGGCACTGAATCCTACACACATGAAGGTTCCAGAATTGATCCCCAGAGCATAAGCATCAGAGCTACAATCAACATTGGTACTAGCTTAAAGTGTTCGAGAAGAAAGTGAGGACTGCAGATGCTGGAGATTAGAGCTGAAAATGTGTTGCTGGAAAAGCCGCACCAGGTCAGGCAGCATTCAAGGAACAGGAGAATCGACGTTTCGGGAAGGGCTTATGCCCGAAACGTCGATTCTCCTGTTCCTTGGATGCTGCCTGACCTGCTGCACTTTTCCAGCACTGCACTGACAAAATGCTTCAAAACCTTATTAAAATTATTACTGAATCTTCTTTCTTATAATTCTTCCCGACTTAGCTTGGCTAGCATGCGTGGCAACAACTATTGAATTCTCCTCTTGTATATATTTCCTGTAGACCCAGACTATTACTGACAGGGCCAGATGAGAAGGTCAGATATGCTACGATAGGCTATGGTATGTTGCTAAGGCACTGACAGTTCCAAGTCACATACATGAGGTATTGATGTGGTGCAATACTAGACCAGAGCAAGTCTTAAGTTCCATAAACTTTACTGCTGCAGCATATTGTAAGGGCCACCGTCAGTTCTGCTATTCACTAGCTCTTTGGTCATTTTCACATATCTCTCTTGCTGGACAGAATTATTAACTTTTAAAGTCGACATTATTTAATTCAGTAAGCATTTACAGGTGGGAGAAATGTCTATGGTATTCTACATCCATTGTTTCCACAAGCAATGGCATCCTGCTGAACAACAGTTTGAATTCATCATAATCTTAAAATTAGAGCCAGGCCCATTTGAGGAGCAAAATCAAGAAACACATTTTCATACAGAAGAGAGCATGAAAATATGAAACTCTACACACCAAAAAGCACTGGATGATTGGGATCAAGTAGAACTTTCTAGACTGAGATCATTAGTATGCTTAGGAAGGATATAGAGCAAAGGCAGGTAAAATGATTTGGAAGTGCAGTATAGCCATGAATGGTGGAGCGAGTCTGAGGGCTGGAAGATCGATAACTCCTGTGCAGAACCATACACGACTTGGAAGGAAAGCTGTGGATTGGACCAGAATAATGATAAAAGCTTTCATGAATATTAAACTAAACAGAGAATACCAGAAGAATTCTGTGCTGAAATATAGGTAGTAATACTTAGTCAAAAAGTGTGGTAGTGGAAAAGCACAGCCGGTCAGGCAGCATTCGGGGAGCAGGAGAGTCACTGTTTTGAGCATGCGCTCTTCATAAGGAGTGTTGGGGGTGGGGAGGAAGCCAAGGGGGCTGAGAGATACTGAGAGGGGATTGGGGCTGCGAGGAAGGTAGCTAGGAATAGTTAGCACAGTCCAGCTCCTACCCCCACAAATACTTCTGTGACAGGTTCCTGTGTTCCACCCCCACCCTCAACCACCCCTCAACAAATGCATTTTAAAATAAATGTCAAACAGTCTCAGGTAAGACCATAAGACATAGGAGCAGAAATTAGGCCATTCAGCCCATTGAGTCTGCTCCACCATTCAATCATAGCTGATAAGTTTCTCAACCCCGTTCTCCCGCTTTCTCTCCGGAACCCTTAATCCTCTATTTATTTCCATCTAAATATACTCAATGACCTGGTCTCCACAACCTTCTATGGCAACAAATTCCATAGATTCACCACTCCCTGGCTAAAGACGTTTTTCTTTATCTGCTGTTCTAGAGGTCTTGTCTTTACACTAAGGCTGTGCCCTCGGGTCCTCATCTCTCCTACCAATGGAAATATCTTCCCAACATCCACTCTGTCCAGGCCATTCAGTATTCTGTATGTTTCAATTAGATCCCCCCTCATCCTTCTAAACTCCATCGAGTATAGACCCAGCGTCCTCAAACGTTCCTCATATGTTAAACTTTTCATTCCTGGGACCATTCTCATGAACCTCTTTTGAATACGCTCCAAAGCCAGTACAGAGGAACCTCAATTATCCAAACGGCACGAGCAGGGCGTGTTTTGTTTGGATAATCGAATGTTCGGATAATCGAATGCCAAGCATTGGAACCTTCCGATCTTGTTCAGATAATCTGAAATTTGGAGAATCGACATTCAGATAATCAAGGTTCCTCTGCACATCCTTCCTGAGATATGGGGCCCAAAACTGCACACAATACTCTGAGTGAGGTCTGACCAGAGCCTTATAGAGCCTCAGAAGTACATCCCTCTTGGATGCTGCCTGACCGGCGGTGCTTTTCCAGCACCATACCTTTTGACTAAGTATTATTACCTATATTCCAGCACAGAATTCTTTTGGTATTCTCAAGTCCTGTTAAAATAGCCATCATTGCATTTGCCTTCCTAATGACTGACTCAACCTGCCAGTTTACCTTGAGAAAATCCTGGACTAGAACTCCCAAGTCTCTTTAAACTTCTGTCTTCTGAATTTTCTCCCCACTTAGAAAATAGTCCATTCCTCCATTCTTTCCCACGTTCTACTCCATCTGCCGCTTCTTTGCCCACTTTCCATTTCCATCTCTAGTGATAGTCTCCAGATGGAGGATTACTATAAACCCACAGTCTCTCACAACTACTGGACTACACCTCCTTCCAGTATTCTGCAAGAACTCCATCCCATTCTCCAAATTCCTCTGCCTCTGCTGCATCTGCTCAGACGAGGAGACATTCCACTCCCAAGAATTCCAGATGCCCACCTATTTCGAACAACACGCTTTCCCCTCTGTCATCCACTGCGCCACCTATTCCACTGCTCTAAACTGCACCCCCAAACACAATAAAGACAAAGTCCCCCTTGTCCTCACCTACCACCCCACCAGTCTCCACATCCAACGCATGATCCTTAAACGCATCCACCAACTCCAACTAGACCCCACCACCAAGAACATCTTCCCCTGCCCACTCCTCTCTGCCTGTCTCAAGGACTATTCCCTTCACCAGTCCCTGGTATGCACAACACTTCCCACTCAACCCCCGGGTACCTTCCCCTGCAACTAGAAAAGATACAAAACCTGCCTTCACACCACTCCCCTCACCTCCATTTAGGGCCCCAACCAGTCCTTCCAGGTGAGACAGAGGTTCACCTGCCTCTCTTCCAACCAAGTTTACTGCATCAGGTGCTCCCGCTGTGGTCTTCTCTACATCGGGGAGACCAAATGTAAACTTAGGGAACGGTTCACTGAGCATCACAGCTGGGCCCACAGGGGCCAACTGGACCTCCCAGTCACCACCCATTGAGTCCTGGAGGAGTCAACATTGAGTTCTCCAATTTTAAATAACCTCCCTTCCCATTCCCCGACTCCCTTCCAAGCTCCTCCCCCTCCCTTCCACTCTTCCCTTCCATCAACTGGATTCATTCCTCCCATTGACCAATCAGGTTGTACCCTCTACCTGTCTTCAACTATCCCCACTTCGCCACGCTGCCCCTGCCATCCCCTTTATCTGCAGGTCCCCTTACACCCTCCCAGTCTGAAGAAGGGTTACACCCGAAACGTTGACGTCTCCACCTCCTGATGCTACCTGGCTTGCTGTGTTCTTCCAGCTTCCTGCAGTTTTCTTGTTGCTCTCTGAATCTGTCCAAATCCTTCTGCAGCCTCCCCACCTCCTCAATGCTACCTGTCCCTCTACCTATCTTTGTATCATCTATTAGCCAGAATGCCCTCAGTTCCTTCATCTAGATTGTTAATATATATAAAGTGAAAAGTTGTGGTCCTTACACTAAGCCTCACAGAACACCACTTGTCACCTGTTACCATTCCAAGGAGGACCCTTTTATCCCCATTCTCTGCTTTCTGCCAGACAGCCAAGCTTCTGTCCATGCTTGCACCTTGCCTCTGATACCATGGATCCTTATCTTACTCTGAAGATATCCTGTGCAGCACCTTGTCAAAGGACTTTTGACGTCCAGGTAGATAACATCCATTGGTTCTCCTTGGTCTAAGCTGCTCATTACTTCCTCAAGAATTCTAGCAGATTTGTCCGGCATGGCCTCCCATTGATGAAACATGCTGACTTTGCCCTATTTCACCATATACTTCCAAGTATTCAGAAATCTTATCCTGCACAATAGATTCCAGGATCTTACCCATGACTGAGGTTGTTAATCAGTCTGTAATTTTCCGTCTTTTGCTTTACTCCCTTTTTAAACAGGGATGTTACATTAGCGGTTTTCCAGTCTTCTGGGACCCTCTCTATTCTAGTGATTCCTGAAAGATCACCACTAACGCCTCCTCTATTTCTTCAGCTATCTCCCTCAGAACACTGGGGTGGAGTCTATCTGGTTCAAGTGATCTTTTTCTGGCACCTTCTTCTTGGTGATGGCTACCATACTCAGCTCTTCCCCTTTATTCTCTTGAAGTTTTGGGATATTACTCGTTTCTTCCATTGTGAAGACTGATGTACTGTAATTATTCAGTTCCTCAGCCATTTCCTTGTTCCCCATTACTATCTCTTCAACGTCATTTTCCAGCAGCCCAATGTCCACTTTTGCCTGTCTTTTGCCTCCTAATATCTAAAGAAACTCTTACAGTTTTCCTTTATGTTACTGGCTAGCTTACCCTCATATTTAATCTTCTCCCTCCTTATTTCTTTTTATATTGTCCTCTGTTGGTCTTTGTCAGCTTCCCAATTCTCTGGTTTCCCATTGCCCTTCGCCACATTATATGCTTTGTCTTTTGCTTTAATGCTATCCCTGACTTCCCTGGTGAGCCATGGTTGCCTCACCTTCCCTGTACCAGGCTTCTTTTTCCTCGGGATGAATATCTCTTGTGTCTCCAGAAGCCCCTTACTATTTCATTATCTTTCCTGCTGGGTCCCTCTCCTAGTCAATTCTACACAACTCCTCCTGCATGTATCTGCAGTTGCCTTTATTCAGCTGTAATACAATTACCTCTGATTCTATCTTCTCCCTCTCAAATTCAATCATGTTATGATCACTGCCTCCTAAGGGTTCCTTCACCTTAAGCACCCTTATCAAATCCGCCTCATTGCACAACATTAAATCCAGTATTGCCTGGGCTTCACCACAAGCTGCTCCAAAAAGCAACAGTTATATAGAGTGACCATGCCACTTTCTGATCTGCATTGTGCGATGGGCATGGAGCGTGTGCAAATCTAATGTGGGTGCTGGGTGTCTTTTACACAACATGTAAGGAACCAGTGCAGCTCACTGTGCACCAAACAATTTGACGACCATCCAAAATTCCTAAAACTGCAGGGAAGACCTTTGCATAGATAAAGGTAACAATGATTACCCTTAAACAGACAGCACGTTTTGTGTTTTGATCTCACTTTTCCTCTCGCATTTTTATCAGTTTACATTTTATCAGTCCTATTCCCTTTTTACTGCTTGGTGGATTGGAACTCCTCCTGGTGCATGGCTTCATATCAGCAAGCAACATTATTCTAATGACAGGAGGTGCTGCAGAGCCACACAGAGTAAGTGACCCAGCTGACTGCATTCAATGTCAGCAACAAGCATTTGTTGCATCATGACTTTAGTATGAAATAAAGAATTGCATTTGCACCGTATATAGCAGGAGCAAAGAATGATTGTAAATATAATGAACTATCACTGCTACAAAATATTGGTTACGCAGTGGCCAATTTGCACAACAGCAAAATTCCACAAATAACAATATGAAGATGGTCAGGTGTGTTGTTAATTGAGGATGCATAATTGATTTAGACACCAAGGATTATACCCCTGCTCTTCACAATAGTGCCACAGGATCTCTACATCCACACAAACATTCAAATGTTGTTGACAAAATAAAAATGAAAGAGCTAATTAAAAAAACACGATATCTTATAAACAAACAAAGGTAGTAAGTTGTAAAGGGGAAAGTATCTGGTACAGACATGAAAGATAAAAGTTATGCAATTTAAAAGTCCTTAGAGTCTTTAGGATGTTAGATTTTTAACCTGATTGGCCACGTTTGTAGACATCTTTGAATTCTCAGTTTCTCCAATTTGCTTTGTGTGCTGAGTTTTGAAATGATAAAAGAGACAGGTAAAGAAAAGAAAAAACTCTTCCAGTTCTTCTTTACAGTTCCAACTCCATTCTCTCTGCTCTGCCACTCAAAAGCAACTGTTGAAATGTTTTATTACTTATCCCTGAGTCTGGTTTCATTGCTTTCCGAGCTGCCTAACTGGTAGATGTACTTTTCATTTCCCAAAGTATGAAATGATCATGTAATTATGAAGTGAAACAGGAGATAAGTGTTTCTTGATGCTGACGCAATTGCCTGGTTTTGATATTTTTAGATAAAAGTGGTAGTATCAGCATAGATGTTGTTACTTCTTCCACAGGCTTCTCAGCAATCTTGGCTCTACCTGTGGTCAGCCATTTTAGATCCATGTTTCTTCCTTTATAAAAATCATTTTAGCCCATGAGGGGTCTCAAGTATAATAATGATATGATGAAATTTAAAATTGTCATAGTCCATATTTGTAAATATTTTAACATAATATAGAAAGCAAGATAGCAAATTTGCCTCAGCAAACTCATAACAAATTATGTATTTCATAAGGCTCCACCAAGTTTAGTGTTATCTTTGGATTCTGACCCATCTAACTAACTGGCATTCATTGTGCCCGCATACAGGATAATCTGTCCTGTATTTCTATGGTATTAATTATTAAGAAGAAATGTCATATAATATTAAGAGCTGATTCTCTTTCCTGTTACAGTGCTTGCACAACCACTGATTGTTAAATGCAGAAAGGGAATGTGCCATAAACTCATCGTTCTGATTTAACAACACAAAATCCTTTCCACCTAATGTCTTGTTACTTGATATTTTAGCCTGTGATCATCCAGCTAATTAACAATGTGTTTTCTTGGATTAATATTCCATTAGTCAGAGTAACAAGGTGCCTCAACGGTTAGCACCACTGCCTCACAGCACCAGAGACGTGGGTTCGATTCCAGTCTCAGGCGACTGTCTGTGTGGATTTTGCACGTTCTTCCTGTGACTGCGTGGGTTTCCTCTGGGTGCTCTGGTTTCCTCCCACAATCCAAATATGTGCAGATCAGGTGAATTGGCCATGCTGGATTGCCCATAGTGTTGGGTGCATTAGTCAGGGGTGAATGTAGGGTGGGGGAATGGGTCTGGGTGGGTTGCTCTTCGGAGGGGTGATGTGGGCTTGTTGGGCCGAAGGGCCTATTTCCATACTGTAGAGAAACTAATCTATGAACTGCTTCCTCTGTTGGGGAAATAACGGGCAAACACAGATTGAAGATCATGAATAAAAGAAGTCTATTGGGTAATGAGGTTTTTTTCTCAATGGGTTGTTCTGGTTTGAAATGCAGTGCTTAAAAGGATGTAGATCTGGATTCAATAACAACTTGCAAAACTGCATTAGATAAATTCTTGAAAAGAAAAATCTTGTAGAGTTAGGAGAAAGAAAAAGGGGCATGGCAATTAATTGATAGCTTCATCAAACAGCTAGCACAGAAGTGATGGGCTGAATGACCACCATCAATGGGTTTATAATTCTATAGATTAGTGTGAAGCTCACAAACTCTTTATTCACCCTCCACGCACACTTTAGGAAAATCAAATCAAAGGAAAATGGTAACTGTGGCAAACTGAGGGGAAAATAAATCTGGGAACTTCTTCTAATGCAAAAAATGAAATAAATTCCAGAAGGCCAGGGATGCTCAATATCAAACTATCAACTTATGCCAAACTGGAATTGCCTGCTTCTCCAAGAAATTGTCAAATTCTAATTTGAAAGACTGTGGTATTTCCTCACTTGCCCACATGCTTCGTCAGTTTTGTTCCACAAGGTGATAACGCTCTAAAAAGAAACATTTCTAGGCATTGTACTTTGCCCTTTCCCTCAGTATGTTCTAGGCATGATCTCTGATGGCTCTGTCAATATCAAATGAAAATAAACCATCTACCCAAAATGCATCCAATCCCTTTGTGATAGAAAACCATTTTAGTAACATCCAATCTGAAATTGAGGTCCCCAACGTAATGACTTTCATGTCTCGGAGCCTGTGAGTTTAAAAGGAGCATTGACTTCAGTGGAAATCTGTTTTCAAATGTGCAGTATGATTATGGCATGTATGTGTATTGTCCAGCCTTTTCTCCACACTCTCAATCTCCTTCAGGATGTTTGGAAACAAAACATGGACACGACATTGCAAAGTGTGAACATTACAGAATCTTATCTAGTTTAAACATATGCTCTCCAATTATTCACAATACTGTGTTCTTTCCTCTCAGCCGTGTGATGTTTTCCTTTTCAAGTGTATATCTGAATCCCTTTTGAAAGTTACTATTGGGTCTGCTTCCACCATCATTTCAGGCAGTCTGTTACAGATCATTTTGTAAAAAAGTTCTACACTCACTTCATTCAATTTAAATGTATTCTCTGGGTACCAGTTGAAACAGTCTCTCCAAATTTACTCTCAGCTAAACCATTCATGATTTTGAGCTTCTCTGTAGAATCACCTCTTAACCTTCTCTGCTTCTAACTAGACCAACCTTTTCAGGTTCTTCCACCAAGTGCAATTTTCCAGCAGCACTGGGGCTGATAGCCAGAATCAAAGTGCTAGATTTGTTCTGTTCTGTAATTTTTGAATAAGGAAAACTGCAAACCTATCACGTAGCTACATCAGTTTTGCTTTAGCAAAAATGATTGTCGGGAGAAATTCCAGCTCCTGTTTAGATAACAGAACATGTTTAAAATAATACTGGTATGTTTACAAAAGTAGCAATCTCGCTTGTTTGGTAGTTGTTCCTAGCTATAGCAGTGAGACAAAGAGGAATGCTGCTGGGACATATTGAGAAATGCTACACCTGCAGTTGTATAACTGAGCCTGAATGACACCAAATATATATTTTTATTAAAAAGTCTAATTGCAGATTACAAAATATTTGCAGCAGGTAAATGTTTCCTCTTGAGGGAGAATCAACAATTAGAATTAGAGCAAAATAAGGTGTTGTCTATTTAAAACAGACATGAGGAGAATTATTTTTCTCATAGCGTCAAAAGTCTTTGGAACTCTCTTTTTCAAGGCAGCAGTGGATGGACGCTTGATAAGCAAAGGAGTAAAAGAATATCTGGTACTAGTGATTTATGATCTTATTCCATGGCAGGATAGTATTGGGGAGCAAGTGGCCTACTCCTGCTCCTAATTCATAAGTTATATGAAACAGTTCATTTAATCAAACAGGTTCAAACCAGCATTTATTATTCACACAAGTCTGCAGTTACTCTGCTTCATCTAAATCAGTTGGCATGCCCAAATTTCCACATTAGCTGTCTTGCATTATTTACTCATGGCTTGACTTCAATGTTGAGTTTTACTTTTATACTATTATATCTACGAATTTCAGCCTTTTCACGATTTCAGAAGTTTGACCCTTCTTTGCCTTGGTTTCCAAGGTTTAGTTGAGAGGTAACAGAAAACTGCTTCAAAGGCAACCAATGAAAATACCCAAGTCTTCAGACCAAATTGATCTCATTACAAAATCCACATCAATTGAATACAATTCAATATCTACATCAACAATTCAAATCAAGAAAGTTAACTGCCCCTACTCAAGTTAATTTGTTAGTAATCACGAGAGGTTGACAGTGCACAGAAAGCATTAAATTATCACGAAAGGTTCTTCCGCCCTTTTGAGTACAATTTTCAGAGTGGCAGCTAATCAAATAGAACTTACAATCAGCACCATGGATATGGGAGCTCACCAGGATCTCTTTCAGACACACAGGTTAAAAAAGAACAAAAATATTTTTCCCTCCCAATATCTGCAACAGCTTTTAAGCATCATATATTCATTCAGCAGTGACAGTATGTCTCATTGAGCTGAAAGCATTTCTGACAGAGGAGTCCTCCCCTCTACACACATAACTTGGTACCTCAGTACACTGACACTCCACATTGTTGCCTGAACTTAATGTGAACAGTCTATTGATTAACACAGTGGGAAGTGAGGTTTTATACAGTAAGAGTTTTTTATATCAATAAAGAGCTCTTATATTGTTTCCCTACAATATAGTGTTGACCAGACTTTAAAAGCGCCTCCTGGCAATAAAGCACTTTAGGATGTTCTGAGGTTGGAACATACTCTGTGGAAGCAAATATCTTTCTTGCTAGAAATAAAGGCTGTGAGCTACTTTCCTGTAGTGTTTGCAATGACATTAACAGACAGCAATCTGTGAAAAATATTGTTTTGCCTCAGTATCTAATTTAAGGTACTTGGAATAAGTACAATTTCAGTTTCTCTGCCCAAAGAGTTTATTTCTGTCTAAAGCTACCTCAGAAGTTCCTCCAATGAGTTATTCACTATGTTCACTGCTCAGGCTGTTGACTGCATCTTGCAGGATATTCATATTCAATTTTGTTCATATTGTTAGTTGAGCATGTTAAGCTATTGGAATCAAATAAAAAGAAAACACTTGCCACACTTATAGTTTTCTCATTGTTAATCTTCCTCAATGTTCCTCACAGGCAAAAATCTTCTCACTCTTTGTAAGTCATTAGTTGTTTACCACCAATTCTTTCTATCACATTCTGTCTTTCCCGCACTCCCTTCATGTTGCACTTTACGCCATTGCCCATTGTCAAGTTTTCACTTTTTTCCTCTCTGGATCTTCCCAATTCTCTTCACTCCTGTTTTCTGTAGGTTCTTTGTCTCTTTGCTTGGCTGTAATCCTTTCCCTCTCTCCGTCTGTGTCATTATCTCTCAACATATCATTCTCTTCTTTTCTTTCTCATGCAATAGGAGGTCTTTGGTACTGGATTAGCCACAGAAAAAATCTTATTTCTCCTTAGGAAAGGAACTGGGAGAACAGGGCCTGTGGAAAGGCCAGGACGGAGTCTCCCTGAAGTTATCATTTGAGAGGCACTCCAAGGTCAGAGCAGGGATGAAAAACTTAAATTAGGTCAGTAAGGAATGAACAGGTTTATGAAGATCTACCAAGAGTTCAGAAGGAGCAATGGAGCATGGTCACAGCCCTGGGAATGGTACATGGTGCCTCAATATGATCATAGAGTGAAGCCCCACTAATAGTAGCATTGCAAAGATTATAGTTGAATACCTGTTTTTAATAATACTGCACACCTCTGAGTCTCCAACTCTAAGGAGAGCAGTATGGTGTGTCATGACCATGGGTACTGATACCAGCACAAGTTACGGCCTGGAATAGAGTGGCAAGTAATTGTGGGGCTGTGAAAGCCAGGTGAGAAGGCCTGATGCCTAGGGATCCAGTTTGCAGGAGCTGACAATGATGGCTAGAGGTCAGGACTGAGTGTGGAGTGTGACAGCTCAGCAAGAGGTGAACCAGGAGAACAGGCGTCTGTAAACGCATGACAAATAAAACTTTAATAGGCCATTAAGGTAACAAATAGATGCATAGACCAAACAGGAAACGTAAGTTAATATAGTTAGCTCTCCTATTTTTAAAATGTAATTACAAGACAAACTGCACAAAGAAATTATTCAATGGAATTTGCTGTGTGAAGAATCCATTTCACTTGTAAGTGAGTTAGACATGAAAAATAAAAGAATATTGAATTCATGACTCAGTGATTGTCCTTAATCTCTGCAGCCCCAAAGCGACTATCCTCTGTGGATCCAGTTAATGTAATCCAAATGAGTTCTCCCTTTCAGTACAATGAACTTGTTCTTGGAATTTTCTAAGCTGTTGTGCACCACCCACTGAGCCAGAGGCATATCACAAATTTGGGTTTCAATCATTTTTGCAACATCATTGAATTTATTGGTTAGCCATTGTTGCCCTGAGGGGTTTCATACTCACATTGTTGGGGTGATGGTAAATATTTTTAAACGACCTGTTCAGATGTGCTTGTATACACCTCTGGAGCAGGTCGGACTTGACCCTAGAACTTCTGCCTCACATGCACTACCACTATGCCACAAGAGCCCTGCAATACAAACTGGCTGACCAGCCAACTGATTGAACCAGCTCCCACTGTGTTTGGATTACAATCTTGGCAGAATGAGTTGATCTCAGTTGAGACTATAAGAACCACTTCGGGATCCCATTCACAATAACTATGCAGCGGCCCCTGCTTGTAATCTATTCTCACCTAGGTTAGAATAGAAGCTTAGAATGGTTACAGCAGAGAAGGGGGTCACTCATCTGCCATGTTCTTGCCAGCAGCTCCCTGCGAGACCCTACTCTTTCCTACCCCTTTCCCCAGGCCATGATTGTGTTGTCTTCAAACAATGATCCAAGACCTTTTTTCAAACCATCTTGAGCTTTGGCTCCACTTCTCTTGACCTAGACTTGGGTATATTGCACACAAATGCAATATACCCAAAATTTCAAAATGATCAGATGACACAAAACTTGGAGGTACTGTGATCTGTGAGAGGCACTGAAAGCCTGCAGGAGAATGTGGCAAAGCTGGTGGAATGGCAGATGAAATGTAATGCAGTCAGGTGGTATAAAATATTTCAGAAGGAAGACCAATTTATCGACTAAGTCGCATAACACTTTGCCATTACACTTTGGAGCTCACCAACATCTTACATGGGAATGCCACTGCCAGGTCAGTGTGTGCATAGGGACACACACCCCTCTCATACATTAACAAGGGATGCAACTCAGCACTTTTAGCTTACTCTCTTAACACTCACTCACTTTGCGATTACTTTGACACACACACAGCATCTGCCTTGCCTTGCTTCTTAGTGCAGACAGAAAGCCAGGGAGCTTGTAATGGTTGCCAGCACTGAACAGTCAAGGAGATGGATATAGTGCTGTAAGACTCTGTGCTACGTCAATGTCACACATACAGCATGTGCAAATACACTTACATATTCTTTAAACATGGCCATGTCTAAGGGTCTAAGGGGAATAATCTTTAGTCAATGAAAGGAGACTATTGACCGCCAGAGCGTATCCCCACGCACAGTCAAGAGCATCATCCAGTCTCAGGCTAGAGAGTAGTCAGTCCTTGGGGTCTGGGCAGTAAACATGGAGGTGTATTATAAGGGGCAATCTATGCTGTGTTGGGTAAGTGGGAATTCAAGAAAGGGGATCAAAGCCATCACGCTGTGGCACAGAGGGGATAGTGACTGGGGGGGGAGTTGGGGGTACCTCCGCATATGAGGACTGGTTCTAAAATACGATGGGGAGACCACGGGCTACAGCAAGATGGCAGAGTTTCTCAAGTCACTACCGCACTGGCAAAAGGAGGAACTGAGTGAGACAAAAGTGGCTAGAAGAGCTATTGGGAATGGTACAAGAGCAAACGAGTAGGTGAGATTTCCAACGATAGTGAGTAGGAAATACAAAGGGCCAGAACGCTAAGTAGTTATGGAAGATGATATTGATGAGTGCCAGTGAGTGCAAATACTGCATGAAATATTGAGTGTGGAGGACCATTAGAATTGGCGGGAGGTGTGTGCAGTGATAGAGGTAGTGTGAGTATGAGGTAGCAGAGAGACAATGTGCAGCACAGACAATCACTTGACAATGACCTTCTTACAGGATTGCTGGGTATTTTTCTCACTGGAGGCCACCACAAAAACTCAGGTTACAATTTCATTCCATGCTGGCAGTGTTTCATTCCACGATCTCCTTTTGGCAATCTGAAGGAAACATTCACCACCCTACCCACCAGGGTAATTAGGTCCAGGTCCACGGACAGGGGGACCCTTTCTCAGCCATTTTCTCTACAGTAACAATTGAGCAACAGATATTGAATGCCAGTTTCTGACTTCTTTGAAGTAATGCTGGGTTTAACTATAATATTTGTGCTCACCCTGTCAGAAGGTCTTGGCACTGGCAAGTACTTCTGTCTCTGCAACTGCACTATTTAATGGAAAGGGAACAATGGCGCCCAGACACAATCTTAATGAGGTAAGCAGTGGAAGATTGTGTGAGAAGGAGAAGCCACAATGAAACTCTCCAAAAATGGCACAGCATGGGAAGATCCTGTCCAATGTAACTGTACGTATATAGCTGTAACAAATACTCATCCTACACTCCACGTGTCTCAGTACAGGACAGAAGCAGAAATGGCATAACAACATATATTGATTTTTTTAATAGTTTCCCTGTTTGTCTCACTTAGAAACTGAAGAGGGGTGATTCATGGTACAGGGAGTGAAAAAAAGCAGCATGAGTTTAATTCCTCATAGTCCCACTGAATTCCTTTCTTGTCCCAGGGAAACTTGGATAGAGAGGCAAAAAGAATAAGAGACATTTTATTAACGCCACTGTAGATCTAAAGTATAAAGCATGCTGTGATGGAAAAATGTTATTTGGAAAAGTTCTATTTTAGAATTACAGGAACAGGAGCCAGGACTGCATTAAAGAGCTTATAGCACAGTATTTATCTTGGCAAAGCTCTGATATACAGATCAATGATTTACATATTTGCATTTGGAATATAAGGGGGCAATCACCAACTTATACTGAAAATATGTTTTCTTCATTTCTCACTATTTAACAGAATAGGCATTGATAAGTAAATTGAAGTTTAATTGAGAACACTTGTGCCCCTGAATCAGAAGTTTCTGGGTTTAAGTCCAATTCCAGGGACTGCAACCAAAACTGAGGTTGACACTCCAGAACAGAGCTGAACCTTTGCAGGTCTCACCCTTCAGGTGTAACGTTAAACGTTTGGCCGATCTGCTGTCTCACAACTATTCTAAAAACATGTGATCAGCCATATCATATTGTGAGATCTTGCACAGTACACATTGGCTGTCATGTTGCCTCCATTACAACAGTGATGGCACTTCAGAAACAACTCACTTTCAATAAAGTGCCTTGATTCTTCCTGGGGTTGTGTGTGGCACTACATAAATGAAACGACAAGAAAAGATTTTCTTCTTTGACAGACAAATGCAGTAACAGGTATGCATACAGTATCTGACCCTATATAAATGATTTGTATTTTATTTTTATTGCACTTGACCTATTAAGTGCTTTAACAAATTTACTCCTCAGGGATTCGCATACTATTGCATGCAGTGAATCAAAAACTCTACATTGAAATATTCACCATCAGTAAAATACACTCATCAATAGAGAAGAGAGGAGTTGAATTTTTGTAACAGCTGCTACAAACCTGAGGCTATTTTAAAGTGTTTTATTGTCAATGAATTAGAAATGTAGTCACTGTTGTCAGGGAGTTGATTTATGTAGAGCAAGATCCCATATTCAACACTGAACCTGTGTTTATTGATATCGTTTGAGGGATAAGTAGCACAGGGCCAGCAGAAAGAATGTAAATGTTCTGTTTTAAAATAACACATGGGATCTTTTACATCCAACTGAATCAGACTGAACAGACAGGCACTCATACGAACTTTGTGTTGGAGCTGCCCCTGTCCTGAAGTAAACAGTGAGGGAATTTCTTATACTAAGTGCACACTAGCTTGCCATGTTGCTGTATTGTGTGTGTGAGGCAATTTAACAGCTCCAATTGTTGACTAGCTTACTGGTATAGCCATTAAGAAGAGTTGATACAATATGGGGCTCTTTGTGCGGTGCAATTTGTGTAGTGTTTCAGCTAAAAGCCTGAGTTGAAAGCTGCTGGCTTTTTCCTTCTCTCCATCCTTACTAGGAAAAGATCTCAAACAACAATTTCTGGGCAATGGTTTATGATAGTCTCGTGACCTTGCTGAACTGTTACACCCTTTCCCTTCTACAGTGTATTTATTATCATCGAAAGTTAGCTATGTCACATTACGTTCAAATTCAATTTATTTTTGTATCATTATTTTTCAGCATTAATATCTTTGAATTCTGAGTAGATTGTAACAGGCACTTTTCAGATTATCAATTCACCACACTCATTACTGTGTGCAGCACAGTGTCAGTACACGACATTTCATCCAATTCATTCTTCATCACTTCTTTTGGCAAACATTTATGGTTACAGACCTTCATGTGTTAGAAAATCTAGAATTCTTACCATTGACATCATTTGTTCAAATGTCCTTGTGAGAGTTGAGTAGTAAAAGATCTTTACTTGTGGTACTTTGTAGTGACACTTATTTTCGCCAGGTGCTTTAAGATATTTATCGCCTCAGTTGTACAAGCCCCACATTAGATCAATTCTTCTAAACTGCTATGCCAGCAATCTAGTCACAATTGGAGCTGTTAAATTGTTTCACACACTCAACACAGCCACGTGGCGAGCGTTTCTGCACTTACTATAAGAAATTCCTCCACTGTTTACTTCAGGAGAGGGGCAGTTCAAACATCAAGTTCATATTAGTGCTGATGGTGGTGTTGTAGCATGGCTGGCCAGGGAGTTGGTATAGGGGAAGGGTGTGAGGAATACAGAGGCACACGTTTCAAATTCAGAATACAGAGTTGTGTCATTACTAACAAAAAAAAATCCATTACTGAATATTATGCCTACAAAATCTTTAAGTAAGAAAAAGCATTTTGAAAAATAAATTACACTCAAAGCCTTAATTCTGGAATGTGCGCCATCTTTTACAAATGCAATTTTGGCTGAAATTACTACATCAACAGGAGGAAGGTGTTCAGCACCCCACAGTTCCCCATTCAACTCAATCATTGCTGATCTGCACCTCAATCCACCTATGAGTCATAGAGTTGTACAGCATGCTGACCAGATATCCTAAATTGATCTAGTCCCATTTGCCAGCATTTGGCCCATATGCCTCTAAACTCTTCCTATTAATGTCATAGAGTCATAGAGATGTACAGCACGGAAACAGACCCTTTGGTACAACTCGTCCATGCTGACCAGAATATCCCAACCTAATCTAGTCCCATTTGTCAGCACTGGGCGCATATCCCTCGAAACCCTCCCTATTCAAATACCCATCCAGATCCCAGTATCTTGACACCTCCTACAAAACAAGAATTGCTGTCAGCTAAGTTGAGGATAACTAGTTTACTCCAGTTAATAATGGCTTCAATTTTGCAAGGGCTGGTAAGTTTGTGCAAGAGCTAAGTACACCCAGTTAAAAAACTGTGAATCTGGAAAGTCCATTCTCTGAATTATTATTGGGTTGTCACTAACATTTTCTGAGAGTATTCATTCTCAGAAAAATCCCAGTGGGTTGTACAAATAAGGCACAGGAGAACAGGGAGGGATGGTGGTTCAGATGATGCCCTTCATGGTAATCACCTCATGGCAATAGTGTACTATCTGTAGTTGGATTTAATTGAGATCAGCTTTGTTTCTCTTAAAAGGTGCAAATGGATAGCAGTCTGATGGAGACTGTTATTCCCAAAAGTATTATTAAGCTTCCACAGTTTGAAGCCATCCAGCTTCAAGGCTCAGTAAAGGTAAACATTGAAGTATAAGACTGACAACTTTTTCAGCACTGCACCACTCCTAAAGTTCTAGGAGTTTCCTGATAAGATCTCTGGTCATGATCAAGGACAGTGGGTTTCTATGCAAAATGTGTATGCACAGTGTAACAGAGGTCACAACAAATATTCTAAGGAATCCCAAAATTTTGTTTACTCTCTAAGACCTTCACTATATAACTCAACAAGAGTTTAAACTAGTTTCACTGCAGCACTTAACACACAAGTGTCTCTATGTGATTCTTGTTAAACCTTTAAGCTCTGCATTACAGTTCCACATCCAAATAAACAGAATTGGGCAAATAATTTCTTACTGAGAAAAGCAGTACAGTTTTCTAGATGATGCATGACACCCTCCTGTGAAATTATTTAAAATCCCTAGCCCGTTCTTCAGAGGTACTGAAGTTGTTCAACACGAGTATGTCTTGTAGTTTAGCAACTGAATTTGTTCATGTGTACAGGCAGAGAACACAATTGGACTGTTCAACCAAAAGTAACATCATGTAGAATCCCTACAGTGCGGAAGCAGGCCATTCAGCCCATCAAGTCCACATCAACCCTTTGAAGAGCATCCCACCCAGGCACACTCTCTACCCTATAATCCTGCATTTCTCATGGTTAATTCACCTAGCCTCCACACTACAGGACAATTAACCATGGCCAATCCACCTAACTTGCACATCTTTGGACAGTGGAAGGAAGCCGGAGCACCCAGAGGTGACCCACACAGACACGAGGAGAAAGTGCAAATTCATCACATACAGTCGGTCAAGGCTGGAATCGAACCTGTACCCCTGGAGCTGTGAGGCAGCACTACTAACCGTTGAGCCACCTTACTGCCCTATGTGTATATAAAGTAAAAACACGACAAGGGCAAACACACTGTTGAGTGTGCACTCACAAACAGTCAGGGAGACATCAAGGATCAAACATGTGATCAAATTCCAGACAACTGAAACAGCAATAATGCAGTTAATGTGCAAGCTTTAATGTGCAAGCTGGAAAGGGAGCAAAATTTTTAAATTGCATTCAGGAGAACTTTCTTAGCCAGTAGGTGGAAAGCCCATCAAGGGAGGGGTAATTCTGGAACTAATATTCAGAAACAAGCCTGGGTAATTGGAAGATGTATCATTATGGGAGCAATTTGGAGATATGTTGCTGTCATCAGGCTGGCTTTTTAAATTCCAGAATGAAATCTTAATTCAAAATATTTTATCATGGTGGTATTCAACCCCATGTCCCCAGTACATTAACCTGGGATCCTGGATTATTAGTCCAATAACATTAGCACTAAACCACTGTATCCTCTCATTCAAGACTAAAGTTCTACGCTTCTAACTAAAGTAAAGATCCTAACTGTATCTAGCTTGACTAACCCTGTTAGAGTTTCATGCATTTCAGTGAGATCCCCTCTCATCCTCTGAATTCTAGTGATTACAGGCCCAGTTGAACAAATCTCACCTCGTAGGACAGTCCTGGCATCCTCAATGTCAGCCTCATGAATTTCTGTTGCACTTCTTACATGGCAAGTATATTCTTTCTCAGGTGGGGAGACCAAAACTGCATGCAATACATCAGGTGTGATGTCATCAAGGACTTGTACAACTGCATTAAGACATCTCCACTTCTGAACTCAAATCTTCTTGTAGTGAAGGCCAATACACTATTTGTCATTTGAATTACTTGCTGCACCTGCCTGTCTGCTTTCATTGACTGGTGTACAAGGACACCAAATCCCTTTGTATATCCCACTTCCCACTATATCATTGCTTAAATAACACATTGTCTTCCTGTTTTTCACACTAATGTGTATAACTTCACCCGTAGCCACATTGTACTGTGTCTGCAATGTGCTTGCCCACTCACTCAATATGTCTACACCACTTTGAGGCTTCCTTGCTTCCCCTTTACAACTCACAAACCCACCCAGCTTTGTATCATTAAACTATAGAATGGTGTAATACACAATGACCTGGGTCTGTGTATATTGTGACGTAGACCACATATTTCATGAATATATTTTTAATATCATTTATGCTAAGTTTGGACTTTAGGACTTTAAAATAGTAACATGTGGGTTTTTCTGTACGTCTAAAGGAATGAATAATTAATTTGTAAGTGTTTCTGTTGCCACAGTGACTTTTAATAAAAAAATACAGTTTGTAAGGGCTAGTTTTCATAACTAATGGATTTCTGCATGCATTAGGGATGTTCACAACCTCATAAGGGAAACAAATTGTGCCCCAAGGTTTCAGTTAGAAATTTGTGCACTTCGTTTTAGTGCTTAGGGATAATATCTACATCTTAGAGACAGAGAGAAAGACCTTTTGAGTTTTACTCTCAAGAGTTCTGTGAAGTCCTTAGATGGAAATAGTTGAATAAATTAATTCTTCTGATAAGGGGAGTAAAAGTAGATAACCTTAGAGTGAGGAGCCACTGATTGTCCCAGACCTGAAATGATTGGGCAATACCTGAAAGAGATTATTGGAAGTAAAGTACATTAATTTTGTATAATGATAATCTCCAAGAAGTTAACAGAGTTTCCAGGCTGAAAGTTAATTGGCCATGCTAAATTGCCCCATAGTGTCTGGGTGGGTTACTCTTCGGAGGGTGGGTGTGGACTGGTTGGGCCGAACGGCCTGTCTCCACACTGTAGGGAATCTAATCCAAAGTCACAGTTAAATTAAACCCATTGAAATGTTCGAGAAAGAATCTTTGGTGGGAGAACGTTTTAGACATTTTTGTAAGCTTTTGGTGTCTGCAGTGGACTGCTTTAAGATTAATGGGAGTATACATTTACCATGTGGTTAAAAAATGTTTGAGTTTGTGTTCTATGTAAATAAATTGCTTTATGGCATTTTTTTTCATTTTTTAAATAAACTTCTGTTTCATTGTTAAAACAAATTCTGTAACCTTTTGTATGTATGTTTCAGTGGTTAAAACCAAACAAAATGTAGCCAGATTTCAGTCTGGGATCTGACTTGTCCAATAATAACATCAGCTGGAGTCATAACAACTGGGGTCTCTTGGCAGAAGTTTTGAAATCACTGGATTTAAGATTATTTGGATCAAGTCGTTTCTGTGTAGTAAATTCCATGTAATTCTATGAATTGTCAGTGTCTCTGGCAGTGCAGCATCAATGTATCTCTATAAGCTCTCTTGTATAAATTATACCTTCAGTTTGGATTCTACATATCCAAAAATAAGCAAATGGCATTTAGACACTAGTAACTATAACTAAGAGCTGCAATGTATGCAAAGCTGCAAATTAAATGCTGGATTTTGCAGCAGGTTTTTCACATGATAATTGCTATTGCACCTTCATCCATGACACAGAAACCACAGTGATTTTCACGGTACTGTCATGTTCGTTCCAGTAACCACTGTCAGGGATAAAAATAACAACGAGGATGTATTATATTAAATAACAGTTGTCTTGGTGATAGCTGCAGGCTAGCAGATGACCTCAGGGTTCAGAGACACACAAACCTTTCTCACTGTTTGGAATCTTATTTTAATCCATGAGTTATGATACAACCCTGTGACTCCCAATGGAAGTTGCGAGTAATTTAATAGTAATTTAATGTTTGCTGCACATTGGGACTGCTGGTTAGTTAGTTAACTTGGGCATGTCATTTTCTGTCCTCCTCAACGGGGAGCCATGCCTTCATCTGCCAGACCTGGAAACTCTGGAATTCTCTCCCATATCCTCACCACCACTTTCACTTTCTCTCCTCCTTTAAGGCATTTGTTAAGGCCTAGATCTTCAATTGTCACCAAACCTAATACTAGGAGATAGTGAGGACTGCTGACGCTGGAGAAGTCAGAGTCGATAAAGTGTGGCAGCATCTGAGGAGCAAAAGAACATAGGATATGCCCAAAACATCGACACAGTTGTTCTTCAGATGTGCCTGACCTGCTGTGCTTTTTCCAACGCCACATTTTATTGACACTGAACCTAATGCTGCTTAACGTTGCTTGGCCTTCTATTTTGCTTGATAATTGTTCCTGTCAAGTGTCTCACATGGATTTAGTAATTAGAAAAAGTCAACATGGATTTAGTAAGGGGAGGTCGTGCCTAACAAACCTGTTGGAGTTCTTTGAAGAGGTGACAAGTAGGTTAGACCAGGAAACCCAGTGGATGTGGGCTATCTAGACTTCCAAAAGGCATTTGATAAGGTGCCAAACGGGAGGCTGCTGAGAAAGGTGAGGGCCCATGGTGTTCGAGATGAGCTACTGGTATGGATTGAGGATTGGCTGTCTGACAGAAGGCAGAGAGTTGGGATAAAAGGTTCTTTTTCGGAATGGCAGCCAGTGACAAGCGGTGTCCCGAAGGGTTCAGTGTTGGGGCCGCAGCTGTTCACGTTATATATTAATGATCTGGATGAAGGGACTGGGGGCACTCGAGCGAAGTTTGCCGATGATACAAAGTTAGGTGGACAGGCAGGTAGTACTGAGGAAGTGGGGAGGCTGCAGAAGGATCTAGACAGTTTGGGAGAGTGGTCCAGGAAATGGCTGATGGAATTCAATGTGAGCAAATGTGAGGTCTTGCACTTTGGAAAAAAGAATACAAGCATGGACTACTTTCTAAACTGTGAGAAAATTCGTAAAGCCAAAGTACAAAGGGATCTGGGAGTGCTAGTCGAGGATTCTCTAAAGGTAAACATGCAGGTTGAGTCCGTGATTCAGAAAGCGAAAGCAATGTTGTCATCTATCTCAAAAGGGTTGGAATATAAAAGCACTGTTGTGCTACTGAGACTTTGTAAAGCTCTGGTTAGGCCCCATTTGGAGTACTGTGTCCAGTTTTGGTCCCCACAGCTCAGGAAGACATACTGGCATTGGAGCGTGTCCAGCGGAGATTCACACAGATGATCCCTGGAATGATAGGTCTAACATACGAGAAACGGCTGAGGATCCTGGGATTGTATTCATTGGAGTTTAGAAGATTAAGGGGAGATCTAATAGAAACATACAAGATAATACATGGCTTGGAAAGGGTGGACGCTAGGAAATTGTTTCCGTTAGGCGAGGAGACAAGGACCCGTGGACACAGCCTTAGAATTAGAGGGGGTAAATTCAGAACAAAAATGCGGAGACATTTCTTCAGCTAGAGAGTGGTGGGCCTGTGGAATTCATTGCCGCAGAGTGCAGTGGAGGCCGGGACGCTAAATGTCTTCAAGGCAGAGATTGATAAATTCTTGATGTCACAAGGAATTAAGGGCTACGGGGAGAATGCGGGTAAGTGGAGTTGAAATGCCCATCAGCCATGATTGAATGGCAGAGTGGACTCGATGGGCCGAACGGCCTTACTTCCACTCCTATGCCTTATGGTCTTATGGTCTTTGCTGCATTAAAAGCACTATATAAATGCAAGTTCTCGTTCTTTTTTTAAGTAGGTGCAATGGATTGAACAAATATGCCACAGAAAGATGCAATTATACTGACAGTGTTTTGAGGAACCCGAGGTCATCAGTCCTATTTGAGACTTGCAGCTCCTTGTCATTATGCACACTTCCACACACTCCACCCAGTCAACTTTAATACTCAGCAACAAAGCAGTCCACTCACAACTTATCATGTTTTCTCTGCAAAGTCTGAAGGTGGGAACTTGCTACATCTAAAAGGTTGTTTGCATCAGTTACAATATTCTGAGCAATAGATATTACCACCTATAATATCAAGCTGTTTCAAATCACTTCATGGCAAACCACTTCACAAGCAAGGATCTATTTGGAAATGGATTGACTCCTTATTATGTAAATTTTACTGCAACAGACAGTAAAAAGACAAACAATTGGACAATCGGTTCTTTGGCAGAGGCAAAAGTGAGGACTGCAGATGCTGGAAATCAAAGTCTAGATTAGTGTGGTGCTGAAAAGCACAGCAGGTCAAGCAGCATCCGAGGAGCAGGAAAATCGGCGTTTCGGGCAAAAGCCCTTCATCAGAAATCTTTGACAGACGGAAGAGTGATGTTCTGAACACTTGCTTTCCTTTGACTAATATGGGGACCTTCCATATACTGCTCAACCAACTGTCAAGAAAAGGCACACACAATCTCAGTCTAATTCTTCTCCAAAAGTTGAGTTCAACTCCAGCCATTGCAAGAGACAGTGGTAAGAAATTACCTGCCGCTTCTCTCTGAAACTGATACAGCCAGCACCACACAAACTGACCAAAATTTTAAGTTGCTGCAAATCAGAATGAATTCACATTCAGTGCAATGCATTAGTATAGCTGGTCTATAATATTAAAGTGTGTGGAAATACCCTGATTGTACTTATTCAGAATTGGTAGTAGTCGAGATATTGAAACACAGTGTAGAAGTATTGTCACCAATACAAAAGATAAAGTCAGAAGTCACACGACACCAGGTTATAGTCCAACAGGTTTATTTAAAATCACAAGCTTTCGAAGAGCTGCTCCTTCATCAGGTGAAGGAGATGTGCTCCAAATAAACCTGTTGGACCTGGTGTCATGTGACTTCTGAATTTGTCCACCCCAGTCCAACACCGGAACCTCCATATCACAAAAGACAGCAGCGTTTAGCAAGCTTAGGATAGGGATATGCCCATGATTGATCCAATTATTCTTTTGATTTGTATTACCTTTCTTTTGTATTTCTGAAAGAACATACTCCATACACTAATGTGCCCTGCTTTCAGATATAAATGTAGAAAGCAGTTATTAGTGAAATGTAAAAAATGTTTCTGCAGACATGAAAAAATGGGTTTTCAGCTGAAATAAGATTCAGTGAGCTGTAGCAAAACTGTGGCATTAAAGTTAACCTGAAGTATAAAATAGAATAGAATCCCTACAGTGTGGAAACAAGCCCTTCGGCCCAACAAGTCCAAACTGATGCGCTGAAGAGTTTCCCAGACATAACCAATCCCTTATTACTCTACATTTTACGCCTAACTAACACAGCCCTGAACTATGGGCAATTTAGCATGGCCAATTCACCTAATCTGCATATCTTTGGTCTGTGGGAGGAAATCGGAGCGCCCAGAGGAAACCCAAGCAAACACATGGAGAACATGCAAACTCCACACAGACAGTTGTCCGAGGCTGGAATCAAACCCAGGTCCCTGGCGCTGTGAGCCAGCAGTGCTAACCACTGAAGTCTTGGCTCCGGTTTTGTAATGTTGAAATCTCCACCCAAGTTAGATAACAGTTTACTATGCAATATTACTAATAAAGCACTATTTCTTTTTGATGGGCACCATTTTGCAGTATTGTTTTAAACATTTACAGAAGAATGTGGGATACTACATGTCAAAGAGAAGAAAGGCAGAGAGATATACACCACATAGATGGCTAGCTCAAATTGACCAATGATGTCCCGTTCTTATGAGTAATTTAATGGCACATGCGGCCTGCACACTTTCTATTGCCCATGTTTCTCACAGTGCATAGTAGCCTGGATTAGACATTACACTTCTTGGGAGGAAAAGAAAGTACAAATAAGGTGGAAGAGGAAGGCAGAGGGAGCAGGAATGAGAGAAGTAGAAAGGGAGGGAGAGAGGTAAGAAGGAAAGATGGAAGGGAGGAAGAAAATAAGGAAGGAAGGGAGGGAGTGTTTTATTGTGTTATGGCCAAACCCCAGGCAAGGTTCCCCAAGTTATTCTGGTGCCAGGCAGATACCCTAAATCATTCAGCCCCTGGGTGAGGAAGGATGAACAAGCTCCCCTCCCACCTCAATTGGTCACAGTAAGATTAACTTAAAAAGGATCCTTTCCTCTGGATGCCTTTCTCCCAGACCAAATGAATTTATGCTTTAAATGGAGTCAATTTAGCCGGGCTCTCCTTAATTAAAAAAAGTGAGTTCACCTAGTTATAGAACATTAATACAATATAGACGGGTTAGGAATAAGGAGTGAATGCAAAGTAAATCATAGAAGTTAAAAGATGCACTGATAAATCTCTCTGGGTGGTTTGTAAAGAACAGACAGTGGCATGTTGGTGATTGAACTTTGGGATTCTTTGCTTTGGAGTTACGAAATCTTTTTCTTCTGTTTCCTTTTTATCATTGTTGACAGGCAGCACTCATACTGAGAGAGTCGTCCATTATCTTATTTCCTTTTCACTTGCTAGCTGGCTGGTTGGCTTCCAGAACTCAGAGCAAGAGATTGATTTTACGGACAACTCAAGAGTTGACTCTGATCTAGGAATTCGGAACTATATGTTGACAACACGTGTGAACCTGCTGCTCTATTTCAAGCAGTGCCTAGAGATCATCCTCAGTCTAACATCTTATACAAAATACTGTACCTTCAACAGTACAGTATCTCTCAAAATGTCAATTCCACCATCTGAATCTTAATGACCATTGGGATAAGGATGGTTGGACAATCCTTCTGATTTTGGTGGACAGATTGAAAATCAGGTCCTGAATTGTAAAACAATAGTGGTGTGTGCGTGTGATACTGATGTACTAAAGTGCAAAAATGTTTGAATTTATATCATGACTTATCCATGGTCTCCCAATAAGTTAGCACAATCATTGCCAGTTGCATTCAACAGGCTCTGGCCTTTTACACATTCCCCTTTACTCTCATTACTGGGGACACAGCTTTCAGCTGTCTTGTTCCTACACTCGAGAAGTCCCTCTCTAAACTTCACCAGTTCTATCCCTACCCAGTACCTTATCAAATCCACTCCTATTAGGTTCTTTGATCATGAAGCATCCATTTTGCATTACATCCAATTCTGAAGCACCAGTGACGTTTCTTGACAATAGACATGCTACAGGTTGTTCAGACAGTTCTAATAGAAATCCTAGACCTTGAGTGTTAGCTCTGTTTCTCTCTGTACAGGTGACACCAGATTGGATGAGTAATTCCAATATGCCCTGCTTTTATTCCAGATGTCCTTGTCTGCAGTATTTCGCTTTTGTTTTGTTCACATTGTTGTTGATGCACCTGTCCAACAGTCTAAAAGCGTTTCACAAGGAATGGATTGCACTGAAGCATTATCGACATGAAAAAAGGCAGCAACCTGGAGTGGAGCACACACTGACAGATTGATGCAAATGCAGGTTTCCTCTATTTTTACAGAGGAACCAAAGTGACTGGCCTAGACGTGATCAAGTGCATCTCATGGATCAAAAATTGTGACATTACTGTCTGTGGAAGCAATTTACATAAAGACCCTTGTCTCAATATTTTCTAACTGTTCCAAACAGCCTCTCTCTAGTGCCTTGAGATTTTAGTCTCTCGCTGTAATCTCCCCCATCTCCCATTCAGCATCCTCCTTTTTCCCATATAATGCTCTCTGAGGCATTCTTCCATCGAGAGCTGATTTAGTTCACTGCAATATCTGCCTATTATTTCACATCTGAGACTGTATACTCACAGAAGTATTTTCAGGAGGGAAAGGAATGTAGCACAGATTTAACAGGATGGTATCAAAACTGCAAGAGAACAAGGAAAGACTACACTCGGCCACACAATTCTCTTTCTGCACATGTTGCTCAACCTGCTCAATATTCCCAGCATTTTCTGTTTTTGTTTCAAAACTAGAGTTGCACCATTTAAGTTTAGAAGATTAAAGGATAATTGGATTGAGGTTTTCAATTTCAGTAAGTGGAACAGACAGAGTAGGGAGGATCATAGAATCCCTACATTGCAGATAGAGCCATTAGGCCCACTAAGTCTGCACTGACCCTCTGAAGAGCATCACACACAGAGTTACCACCTTACCCTACCATCATAATCCCGCATAGTTAA
The DNA here is from genome assembly GCF_037043375.1 of Chiloscyllium plagiosum. NCBI lineage: Eukaryota > Metazoa > Chordata > Chondrichthyes > Orectolobiformes > Hemiscylliidae > Chiloscyllium > Chiloscyllium plagiosum. The sequence continues at coordinate 23,950,487 of NW_028270168.1, forward strand.
TCCACCTAGCCTCATATCCCCAGACACTACGGGTAATTTAGCGTGGCCAATCCACCAAACCTGTACATCTTTGGACTGTGGGAGTAAACCCACACAGACATGGGGAAAACTTATAAACTCTGCATGGACAATCAGCCAAGGCTGGAACTGAACCAAAGCCCCTGGTGCTGTGAGGCAGCAGTGCTAACCACTGTGCCACCATGCCATGAAATAAATAATTCCCATTAGTTAGTGAGCCTAGGATTAAGGGAGCAGACTGAAAGTTAGAGGAATTGAAGTCTTGATAAAATGTAGAACAGAAGCATTGCTTCAAATGACATTGGAGGGAACTGGTTTGGAGAAATTACTGTGACCACCAGTGGAGCTAATGGGTATTAATTTACGTTCATGTCGAATGCTGGCTTTTCACCAACATTGATATCTTTGTCCATATTATAATCTATTTCTGACAGATAGTCAGTGCTTGAAATGTACCCTCTCTCTTTTTGGATGTACCTGTGCCTGCCAAGTCTTTTCCATTTTTATTTCTTTGTTAATTTTTATATTCTGGGTCCTGATTTTCTGTAATCTTCCAGCATCCCCAATTTATTTGTATAGGATCTGAATATAAATTCCTTGTGATTAATTATGTTTGCCAACAGTGAAAGTCAAATTAGGTGCAGCATCTTAATCTGAGTAACTCCTACTCAATTTGACCAACATCAACTCACTCACAATCTCTTATCAAAACTTGTTTGGAGCATAAACACTGACATAGGCCAGTTGAAATGAGTGGCCAGTTTCTGTGCTGCAACTACATCCAAACTGTATTGAACTACTTTGTTCTCAAACCCATTTGCTCCTCAGGTACTCAAATTTGAAATTCATTACTTCTTGCTATCATACAATCTACAAGCTCTCATTCCACATAACTGTAGTTATTCGATCCACTTCATCGTTTGTCTCACGTTTTTTCCTAGACAATGAGATTCAGACACCCCTCACCCCAGCTGCTCTGAATGAGAAAAACTCCATTGAGTTTCCCCTTTTCTGATGCAGGACGTTGATTTTACTAATTATACAATCACGATTGTGAACGTGCCCACAATTATGCAATGAAGCAGCATTAAATTATCTTGTTACATCAAACTTTGTTCACTAACTAATGATATGTACTAAACCCTCATTTTTACAAACACATAGGTCCTGCACCATGATTGGGTGAAATTTGTTGTAGGCAATGGCAAGAAAGTTGGGAATATCTGAAAGGAATAAAAAATTAGATTCTCGATACTGAAAAAAGAAGTGGAATTTTCCACTTCAGGTCATAACGGAAAGATGACAATCTCACTACTGAGAGCGAAGCAGCCTACTTTTCATCTCATCATTACCTGATCTTATCTCATTTCTGCACAAGTTGCTGCTTTCCATGTGAGAGACTACACAGTGCTAATTTTTGAAATCAACTAGGAGACAGTGAGGTCTGCAGATGCTGGAGATCAGAGTTGAGAGTGTGTTGCTGGAAAAGCGCAGCAGGCCAGGCAGCATCCAAGAAGCAGGAAAATTGACGTTTCAGGCCAGAGCCCTTCATCAGGAATGAGCCCTTCATTTTCCTGCTCCTCGGATGCTGCCTGACTTGCTGTGCTTTTCCAGCAACACACTTTCAACAGTGCTAATTTTTGACTTGAAAGTCAGATTGGTACCAGGCTGAAGCCTGTCGGTGCCTTCCTTGGGCATTCAACCCAGTCAGCATTTCCCACCATCTAAGGGCAGTGACTGCCTCCACCCTCTGCCCATGGAGGTTTGCTTCAGTAAAGCACCAGTTTCATCACACCATTAGAACACATCTCAGACTAATTCATAACATAGTTCAATGCAATTACACTTTGGAGCTCAGCAATCCCTTACAATGTAATGCTCTTACCAGGCCACTTTGCATGCAAGGACTGGAGCCCATTTCATGCATTGGATTAGAACTTGCAGCTTACCTTCTCGACGCTCTGTCACTTGCTGCTGGCTTGGATGTTCACAGCATTGTTGTAATGCCCTTTAGAACATTGCCACTCTATTCAGAACTTAAAGGCTCACATCAGCTCAATCTTGCCTTTTAGAAAGCCTGGCAACTTGTCATGTTTGCGGGAGAGATCTGTCAATGGGTGTACAGCATCATGATACATCAACGTCACACTAACAGCTTGTGTGGGCAACTTACACCACAAATGAACTGCATGTGTTTCAACAAATGGCCACATCCAATAAGCTGAGAGACATAGTCCTTAGTCCAATTAACAGGGACTATGGTCAGTCCGAGAGCTATTTATTGAGGTGAGCTGTGGAAAATTGTATCAGAAAGGTTACCGGAGCTCATGGTGTGAAACCCTCCATGAAACTCCCTGAAATTGACACGTTGCCAAAATATGGGAAAGCGCAGTCCCATTGTCTTTCAGTAGGTTAGAAAGGGGCTCACTTATCTTTATTGGAGTCCCAATTCTCCTGAGGAGGTAATCCTTCACACACATGGGTTACATGTGCGTAAGCTGGAAACCACAAGGATAACTGTTCCTTCACTAGACTGCAATGGAACATCACAGCATTCGCTTTCCATAATGAATATTAAAGTAACTATTATTGGTGATTTTGACTGAAATGGGACAATTCCAGAAACCAATTCTGCTTTATAGAAAAAAAAACTCCTACTGAGTCATGCTGAGATCTGATCCCATGGATGCTCACTATCTGATTCCTTATCCAACTGACCATATCAGCTGAGGCATCCAGTATTGCTGTGGAATCACAATTACACACAGAACTGATCACATGACCTAAAATCTTGATGCCAATGCTCATATGTGCATTTTCCAGCTGGTGCCATCCAGCTAACCTAACTGTTGCACATCTATGGAACACATCTGTTACCTTGACATTCGATCATCATCATTGTGGTTGCTCGCAGATGAGAATAACTCTCTTCCATTCTCCGGGTGAGTCCAAAGGTGGCTGTACTGTCCAAAGCAGTGTCTACAGACTCTGCCACACAATTAGGGCAGACGGCAGAAGATCCTGGGAAGGGGTGGTTGGGGCAAGCATGTGGCAGGTTCAGAATGGAAGGTTCACTAACTACTGAGAAACAAAACATGCTTCTGAATTTATGTAACTAACAGGTAAACTCTGAATAAAATAAGTTGTACATTGAATTTGATTAAGATTGAGAACCCTTATGAAGGGTTGTACCTGATACGTGAACACCCCTGCTCTTCCGATGCTGCTTGACCTGCTGTGCTTTCTCCAGCTCCACCTTTTATCATCTCTGACTTTCCAGCATCTGCACTCATAGAGTCATAGAGATGTACAGCATGGAAACAGACCCTTCGGTCTAACCCGTCCATGTTGACCAGATATCCCTACCCAATCTAGTCCCACCTGCCAGCACACGGCCCATATCCTTCCAAACCCTTCCTATTCATATACCCATCCAAATGTCTCTTTAATGTTGCAATTGTACTAGCCTCCACCACATCCTCTGGCAGCTCATTCCATACACGTGCCACCCTCTGCATGAAAAAGTTGCCCCTTAGGTCTCTTTTATATCTTTCCCCTCTCACTCTAAAGCTATGCCCTCTAGTTCTAGACTCCCCGACCCAGAGAAAAGATTTTGCCTATTTATCCTATCCATGCCCCTCATAATTTTGTAAACCTCTATAAGGTCACCCCTCAGTCTCTGATGCTCGAGGAAAAACAGCCCCAGCCTGTTCAGCCTCTCCCTATAGCTCAAATCCTCCAACTCTGGCAACATCCTTGTAAATCTTTTCTGAACGCTTTCAAGTTTCACAATATCTTTCCGATAGGAAGGAGACCAGAATTGCATGCAATATTCCAACAGTGGCCTAACCAATGTCCTGTACAGCCACAACATGACCTCCCAACTCCTGTACTCAATACTCTGACCAATAAAGGAAAGCATACCAAACACCTTCTTCACTATTCTATCTACCTGCAACTCCACTTTCAAGGAGCTATGAACCTGCACTCCAAGGTCTCTTTGTTCAGCAACACTCCCTGGGATTTTACCATTAAGTATATAAGTCCTGCTAAGATTTGCTTCCCCAAAATGTAGCACCTCACATTTATCTGAATTAAACTCCATCTGCCATTTCTCAGCCCATTGACCCATCTGGTCAAGATATGTGGGCAGCACGGTGGCACAGTGGTTAGCACTGCTGTCTCACAGCGCCAGTGACCAGGGCTCAATTCCCACCTCAGGCAGGAATTGCCTGTGTGGAGTTTGCACATTCTCCCCGTGTCTGCGTGGGTTTCCTCCGGGTGCTCCGGTTTCCTCCCACAGTCCAAAGATGTGCAGGTTAGATGAATTGGCCATGGTAAATTGCCTGTAGTGTTAGGTGAAGGGGTAGATGTAGGGAAATGGGTCTGGGTGGGTTGCTCTTCAGAGGGTCGATGTGGACTTGTTGGGCCGAAGGGCCTGTTTCCACACTGTAAGTAATCTAATCTAAATAGATCCTATTGTAATCTGAGGTAACCCTCTTTGCTGCCCACTACACCTCCAATTTTGGTGTCATCTGCAAACTTACTAACTATACCTCTTATGCTCACATCAAAATAATTTATGTAAATGACAAAAAGTAGTGGACCCAGCGCCGATCCTTGGGGCACTCCACTGGTCACAGGCCTCCAGTCTGAAAACAACCCTCCACCACCTAAGGTCTTCTACCTTTGAGCCAATTCTGTATCCAAATGGCTAGTTCTCCCTGTATTCCATGAGATCTAACCTGGCTAATCAATCTCCCATGGGGAACCTCGTCAAACGCCTTACTGAAGTCCATATAGATCACATCTACTGCTCTGCCCTCATCAATCCTCTTTGTTACTTCTTCAAAAAACTCAATCAAGTTTGTGAGACATGATTTCCCACACACAAAGCCATGTTGACTATCCCTAATCAGTCCTTGCCTCTCCAAATACATGTACATCGTGTTCCTCAGGATTCCCTCCAACAACTTGCCCACCACTGACGTCAGGCTCACTGGTCTATAGTTCCCTGGCTTGTCCTTACCACCCTTCTTAAACAGTGGCACCACGTTAGCCAATCTCCACTCTTCCGGCACCTCACCAGTGACTATCAATGATATAAATATCTCAGCAAGAGGGCCAGCAATCACTTCTCTAGCTTCCCACAGAGTTCTAGGGTACACCTGATCAGGTCCTGGGGATTTATCCACCTTTAACCGTTTCAAGAAATCCAGCACTTCCTCCACTGTAGTATGGACATTTTGCAAGATGTCACCATCTATTTTCCTACAGTCTATATCTTCCATAACCTTTTCCACAGTAAATACTGATGCAAAATACTCATTTAGTATCTCCCTCATTTCATGCAGCTCCACATAAAGGCTGCCTTGCTGATCTTTGAGGAGCCCTATTCTCTCCCTAGTTACCCTTTTGTCCCTAATATATTTGTCAAAACCCTTTGGATTCTCCTTAATTCTATTTGCCAAAGCTATCTCATGACCCCTTTTTGCCCTTCTGATTTCTCTCTTAAGTATACTCCTACTTACTTTATACTCTTCTAAGGATTCACTCGATCTATCCTGTCTGTACCTTATATGCTTCCTTCTTTTTCTTAACCAAACGCTCAATTTCTTTAGTCATCCAGCATTCCCTATACCTACCAGCCTTCCCTTTCACCCTGACAGGAATATACTTTCTCTGGATTCTTGTTATCTCATTTCTGAAGACTTCCCATTTTCTAGCCGTCCCTTTACCTGTGAACATCTGCCTCCAATCAGCTTTCAAAAGTTCTTGCCTTTCAAGCACAGAGCTGAAGATGGAATTTTATTAATTTGTTAAAATATAAAATGAGTTTTAACGTGGTCAGTATAGATAGATTGGGTGAAGGTATTAACAAAAAGAAAGTGAATAAAGTGTTATTTTAAAATTCGAGTGTGCAATATAGCCAACTGTAGGGTTTCTGTCTGGCAGTCACATTCCGTATTAATACCACAGCTGAAATTGAAATTTGTTGTAAAGCACATGAAACACTATCGAGAGTGGATAAAATACATTCTAAATATCAGTACTTTTCTGTTTTGATCTGACTATTCTGTTTTCAGAATGATCATACATCACACAGCTTTTGACTCAATCAAACATCAGCCTCATTCCACAGTGACTCATTTGCCACAAGTTAGAACTTCATATTTCTATGCTGTAGAATTAAACTGACATATTAATTGGTGTGACATGAGTTGGAGTTGCATTGGAGTCTCTTGCGTAACTAGACAGACTGAACTCTATCTTCAAAGTTACCCGACCACCGATGCCTGACCTCAAGTCTGCAGCTGTTATCATAACAGACCAAGTAAACCAAAGCAACATACAGAGCTCTGAGCACGTGAGATAAATCTACTTAACAAACATAAGGTTTAGATTTTGTTAATTCTTTCAGACACAGAATGAGACTAATACTAACAAATTGCTCTGTCTGGAGAACATCCCTCTTCATAAATTCAGCACAAACATTTACCAACCTGGTAAATAAAAGACTTTTCAAGCAGATTTTCAACTTCCATAAACAACCTCAAGAGTGGAGTTTAAATTTCTCCTTGCTTAATGAAATATATGGTAAATGAACACAACAAATTATTCTAATATTATCTATCTGTTGTCTATTGCTGGGCCAAAATCCTGAAATCCTCTCCCTAAGAACATTGTGGGACGACCTAGAATACATGGACTGCAGCAGTTCAAGAAGGCAGCTCACTACCACCTTCTCAAGGGCATCTCAGGACAGACAATAAGTGCTAACCAGCTCGTGATGCCCAATTCCTATAACTGAATAAATAAAAAAGTGTTGTACAGATGAGAACTTGACACAGCTAGAAATGATTCATTGAAAGAAAGGGCTAACAATTGAAATGCAACATGTAATAGAGTGTAAACTGGAAATACAGAACTTCAAACTGAACAAATACTGGAGTTAACACACCCCAATTCCTCAGTTTTCTTTTTAGAATTCCTACCGTGTAGAAACAGGCCATTTGGCCCAACAGGTCCACATCAACCCTCCGAACAGCAACCCACCCAGACCCATTCTCCTACCCTACTACTCTACATTTACCCCTGACTAATGCATCTAGCCTACACATTCCTCAATACTATGGGTAATTCAGCATGGCCAATTCACCTAACCTGCACTTCCTTAGACTGTAGGAGGAAACTGGAGCACCCAGAGAAAACCCACGCAGACATGGTGAGAATGCACAAACTCCACACAGACAGGCACCCGAGACTGGAATTGAACCCAGCTCCCTGATGCTGTGAGGCAGCAGTGGTGACTACTAAGACACTGTGCACCCATGTGAAAGAAAAGCTGAAGTATTTTAACGCTGTTTCTCACTCTAGCTTTATTTTTAACAGTATCTACCTGAGAATTTGGTTTTCTTCTTGAAAAGATGAAGACAGAACCTTACTTCTTCCAGAATAACAAATTAATTTTTGAACAAGCACTATTTCTTCCTTTCCCATTTACCTAACTTTTGGTTTAAGATAACCAAAGTGAGCAGTTGGAAATGATTAGGATCTCAGTGGGTGAGTAACTGCTGAGAAAAGTGGGTAAGATCAATGATGCAGACAAAGCCCACAGAGACAAGGTAGATGAGAACTAGTCCAGTTCGCTGATTACAGTGACCTCTCGAGGGCAATGGTTCCAGCACCAAGGTATGCCAGCTGCTTTCCTGGCTGACTTCACTTCATCTCATTGCAGTTCTGCACATTCAAACCAAAACACAGACTACTCATCCTGTAGCTGACAAGGCAGAGAATCAGGTATTGATGGCAATGCAACATAATGACTAAGGTGTGGGAAACAATGACCTCAGGCATTGTGTTAGTTCCATCTCCCTTGCACTTTGGATATCAAATACAGCTTTCCCTGGTGTAATGCTCCGCACAGAGTGAAACTCAAATCTTGTGTGAGCTGATCTGAATTGGAAGGCTCCAAAAGGACTTCCCATGTCAACTGCATAGCTGCTTCGAAAACAAGCTTAACCAGGACAGTTGGACTCAGATATTTGCATCCAGCTCAACAAAATAAGTTAATTGAAACAAACAAGGTCGGCTCTATACACAAGAAAAAAATACAAATGATCTATTTGGTAATTTAAGGTCATGTGAAGCAGCAGAAGTAAAAGATGCAATTGATGAAATCAGCAGTCACTAGAAGCAGAACAGGAACAGAATTAATTCAGACCCTGGAATACTTAGCTCAGTCAGTAACACTCGCATTGCAAAAATCTAGGCTTGATTTTAAAGCTACCTTCACAGTGGCAGAGATGAGTGGAGGTCCATTAAAAATATATAGCTTGCTAGTTCTTCAAAGATGCTGTACAAGTGCTATACAATCTTTGTGTTCTTTAAAAAAAATGGACAGGAATAAATAAACCAGGTCAAAGCAGGATGCCTTTGTAAATAGGAACCTGAGCAATGTGAAAGAAAGATTTTGTCACTTCTGGATCATTAAGCAGTGAAGGATTGCCACCTCCAGCCTGAACATGAGGTCAGGAGACAACAAAGGTGCAAGAAACTTAGAATCTAAATTAATATTTGATAAGAACAATTATTTTAACACAATGTTTGGACATACAGCTTCTCTATTGCATCGCAATATTGTCAACGGTCAAGTTATTTTATGGGTGTATTGATAGATTATGTTTATTGTGATAAAATATTAAAAACAGCTTATTTCCTAGTTTTCCTTAACTGGTACAGAATTCCTCTGGAATACTGGAATAGGAGCTTGTCATCATCAAGGAAATAACCAATGCTAGACCTTGCTGTCTCTGCAAATTCCACCACATTTCAAACATCAATTTCCTCTCCAAATTTGCATGAAACGTGTTGTCATCTCATAAACCCACCCTCATCTTTCCTGAAACTTCATGTCAGAATCATTTTCTGTTCTCAACCTGTCATAGAGTCATCGAGATGTACAATACAGAAACAGACTCTTCAGTCCAACTCGTCCACGTCTGTGGACTTTGGTCTGGTTGTTCAGACCATCCAAATACAATATCTCTCCAATGATGTCCAGTCAAGTGAGATATGTGATCCCATTTTTATCTCGCTGATCATTGTCAAAGAATAACTTGCAATGATTTCGCTTTATGCTCCCATATTGTTACTTCCGTGCTTCCTCAAAAATCTATCATTGGTCCCCTCCCATTTCTCCTCTATACACAGCTCCTTGTCTAAAAGGCACAGGGTTAGTTTTCACATGTAGCCTGTTGACATCTAGCTTGATTTGACCACTACCTCTCTCAACTCTTCCACAGTTAAATTATCAAACAACTAATCCTATCCAGCACTGCAGGAGCAAATGTTTTCTCCAACAAAATGCGAGGGAGACTGAAGGCATTGTGTATGGTCCTGACTCCAAACCCTATTCCTTGCCAACTGCCTCCCTGAGAACAGCTAATCTTGTTTGTAACTGTGATATAATATTGTACCCCAAGATTTTTTCTATTCTCTCAAGGGATCAATGGCAAGGCCTGCATTTGGTGCCCACCTCTATTTGGCTTTGAGCTTGGTGGATAAGAGTGAACCACATTGTTGTGGATATGAGGACACATGTAGGACAAACCACGTAGGATGATATTTTTTCTTCCTTAAAGCACATTAGCAAACCAAATGAATGTTAACGATAATTGTAATGGCTTCAGGGTCACCATTATTGAAACTAGCTTTCAATTTCAGACTTACTAATTGAATTTAAATTTAAATCCCACCAGCTGCCATTTGAACCCATTTTTCCTAGAACTGGATTACTAGCACAATGATATTGCAACCTTCTCACTGTTTCACAATGTCACTAAGACCATTTATGTACTCCTCTATAACATTGCCGAAGAAAATTCTTCACTCAATTCATCTGCCGCTGAAACTTTTATTCATGCCTTTGATTTTCTTTGCAGTTTTGATACAACAGAGAGGTTTGTTAACTCATTTCAGAGATCACTTATTTCTGACTCCAGATCCACAGTCTGCAATCTTTCCAGGTGTGACTCTAGATCCACAGTCTGTGGATTTAGGGTCATATCTGGAAAGATTGCAGCTCTGTTTCTCATCTTCATTAGCCATGAAATCTTGCAGCTGTGGACAGACAGACTGAGAGCTGGGGAAAGACAGCAGGAGTCCTGGTGGGGAGTGAGACAGTAGGCAGTATAATCTAGAGTCAAAAATCACACAACACCAGGTTATAGTCCAACAGGTTTAATTGGAAGCACACTAGCTTTCGGAGCGACGCTCCTTCATCAGGTGATAGTGGAGTACACAACTGCAAGACACAGAATTTATAGCAAAAGTTTACAGTGTGATGTAACTGAAATTATACATTGAAAAATACTTTGATTGCTTGTTGAGTCTTTCATCTGTTCGAATACCATGATAGTTTCACTTCTTTCATGAGTAAGTCACAAACACTTTTTTAAAAAGTTGTATTCTCAGGTCAACTGTAACAATTGGTGTTAGCCAGACAATGTGTTGAAGGTGTTAGCCCCCTGTGTTCTCTGTCTGTGCCATAATGTCTAAACTGATTCTAATCTAAAAAGTGAGATAACAGAGTCTTACATGAACTCATGCAGTTTTTGAGCAAAGTACAATATAACTCTGCAAGTACAAATTCACCCCACAAACGTTTATGTATATGTGCGCATGTGGGTCTTTGTGTGTGTGTGTGTGTGTCTGGATTGGGGGGTTGTGAGTGTGAGAGAGAGTGTATATATGTGTGTATGAGAGTGTAGAGTGTCTTAAGTCTGTGAGAGGGTGCATGTGTGAATGTGGGAGTGTGTGTGTCTGTAGGAGTGTGTGTGTGCGTGTGTGTATGTCTGCGGTGAAGGGTTGTGAGTGTCTGTGAGAGAGAGTGTATAAGGATGTGCATGAGTGTAGAGTGGTCTAAGTCTCTGAGAGGATGCAGGTGTGAGTGTGGGAGTGTGTGTGTCTGTAAGGGTGTGTGTGACTGTCTGTACGCGTGTCTGTGTATATGTGAGTCCGTGTGTGTGTGTGTTTAGGAGTGTCTTTGTGTGTGTGTGTGTCTAGTGCAATGGTGGTCACCTGTAGTGTGACATGAACACAAGGTCCCAGTGAAGGTCTCCCTGTAGGTACAGAACTTAGCTATCAGCCTCTACTCGACCACTTTTCACTGCTGCCTGTCCCGAAGTCCACCTTGGAGGATGGTCACGTGAAGGTTCGAGGTCAAATGTCCTGGACCGCCAAAGTGTTCTCCAACTGGGAGGGAACACTCCTGTCTGTTGATTGTTGTGCGGTGCCCATTCATCCGTTGCTGTAGCCTTTGCTCGGTTTCCCCAATGTACCATGCCTCCGGGCATCCTTGCCTGCAACATATAAGATAGACAACGTTGGCTGAGTCACATGAGTACCTGCCATGTACAAGGTGGGAGGCGTAATGGTGGTATCCATGTCCACACTCTGACACATCTTGCAGCGCCTACTGTGACAGGGTTGCATGGAGTTGTCCTGAAAGCCAGGCAGCTTGCTACAAACAATGATCTGTTTGAGGTTTGGTGGTTGTTTAAAGGCAAGCAGTGGAGGTGTGGGGAAGGTCTTGGTGAGGTGCTCATCCTCATTGATAATGTGTTGCAGATCACGAAGAACATTGCATCGTTTTTCAGCACCTGGGAAGTACTGAACAACGAAGGGTACCCTGTCGGTTGCAGCACGTGTCTGTCTCCTGAGGAGGTCATTACAGTTCCTTGCTGTGGCACATCATGAGTTGAGTGTCGTACCCCGTTGTTGTGAGGGCATCCCTGAGTACTTCCAGGTGCCTGTCACGTTCCTCCTCATCTGAGCAGATCCGGTGTATGCGTAGGGCTTGTCCATAGGGGATGGCCGTTTTAATATGTTTTGGGTGGAAGCTGGAGAAGTGTAGCATTGTGAGGTTGTCTATGGGTTTGCGGTAGAGGGTGGTGCTGAGGTGTCCATCCTTGATGGAGATGCATGTGTCCAAGAATGAGACAGATAGTCAAGAGTAGTCCATGGTGAGTTTGATGGTGGGATGAAATTTGTTGATATCACTGTGTAGTTTCATCAGTGACTCCTCGCCATGGGTCCAGAGGAAGAAAATGTCGTCAATGTACCTGGTGTATAATGTTGGTTGGAGGCCCTGTGTAGAGAAGAAGTCTTGTTCGAACCTGTGCGTAAAGGTAGTTGGCATATTGGGGTGCAAATTTGGTCCCCATGGCTGTTCCATGTGTCTGGATGAAGAACTGGTTGTCAAAGGTGAAGACATTGTGATCGAGGATAAAGCAGATGAGTTGTAGGACGGTGTTTGGAGATTTGTAGTTGTTGGTGTTGAGTACTGAGACTGTTGCCGCGATGCTGTCATTGTGGGGGATGCTTGTGTAGAGTGCTGAAAAGTCAATTGTGACGAGGAATGTTCCCGGTTCGACTGGTCCATGGGTGCTGAGTTTCTGTAAGAAATCCGTAGTGTCGCAACAGAAGCTGGGGATCCCCTGTACAATAGGTTTCAAGATGCTGTCAACATAGCTGGAGAGATTCTCACACAGGGTTCCATTGCCTGATACGATGGAACTTCCTGGTGTGTTGGCTTTGTATACTTTCGGAAGGCATTTGACATCGTCTACACGGGAAGTACTTGGGATGAGGGTGCATAGGGAACTCTGAAGGACAGGATGCAAAGTCCTGATCAATGCGTTTAATTGACTGGTGTGTTCTTTGATTGGATCAGCTGGTAGTTGCCTGTGGTGTTCCTGGTTGTTCAGTTGTCGGTACACTTCCTTGCAGTAATCTGTTCTATTCTGAATGACAATGGTTCCTCCTTTATCTGCTGATTTGATGACAATGTTGTGATTGGTTTCAAGAGCCTGGATGGCTTTGCATTGTGAACGGGTGATATTTTGCTCTACCTTGTTGGTACGGCTGTTGAATCTGGCATTTATATATTTCCTGACATGTGGGCATGGATACCACCATTACACACGGGATCACCTCCCACCATGTACGTGGCAGGTACTCATGTGACTCAGCCAGCGTTGTCTATCTTATATGTTGCAGGCAAGGATGCCCTGAGGCATAGTACATTGGGGAAACCGAGCAATGGCAATGGATGAATAGGCACCGCACAACAATCAACAGACAGGAGTGTTACCTCCCAGTTGGGGAATACTTCAGTGGTCCAGGACATTCGACCTCGGACCTTCAGGTGACCATCCTCCAAGGTGGACTTCGGGACAGGCAACATCAAAAAGTGGCCGAGCAGAGGCTGATATCTAAGTTCTGTACCCATGGGAAGGCCTCAACCGGGACTTTGTGTTCATGTCACATTACAGGTGACCACCATTGCACTATACACACGCACATACACTGCTACACACACACACACCAGGACTCACATATACATAGACACGCACACAGACAGTCACACACACCCTTACAGACACACACACTCTTACACTCACACCTGCATACTCTCAGAGACTTAGACCACTCCACCCATGCACACCCTTATACACTCTCTCTCACAGACACTCCCAACTCCCCCCACCTCAGACACACACACACACTCCTACAGACACACACACTCCCATATTCACACATGCACCCCCTCACAGACTCTACACTCACATACACATACATATACACTCTCTCTCACACTCACAACCCCCCAATCCAGACACACACACACAAAGACCCACATGCACACATATACATGAACGTTTGTGGGGTGAATTTGTACTTGCAGAGTTACATTGTACTTTGCTCAAAAACTGCATGAGTTCATGTCAGACTCTGTTATCTCACTTTTTAGATTAGAATCAGTTTAAACATTATGGCACAGACAGAGAACACAGGGGGCTAACACCTTCAACGTATTGTCTAGCTAATACCAATTGTTAAAGTTAACCTGAGAATGCAACTTATTTTTTAAAAAGTTTGTGATTTACACATGAAAGAAGTGAAACTATCATGGTATTCGAACAGATGAAAGACTCAATAGACAATCAAGGTATTTTTCGATGTATAATTTCAGTTACATCACACTGTAAACTTTTGCTGTAAATTCTATGTCTTGCAATTGTGTATTCCACAACCACCTGATGAAGGACCGTCGCTCCGAAAGCTAGTGCTCCCAATAAAACCTGTTGGACTATAACCTGGTGTTGTGTGGTTTTTAACTTTGTACACCTAGTCCAACACTGGCATCTCCAAATCATAATCTAGAGTCCACAGGGGAAGGAACAACCAAGTATGCTAAAATTCTGCTGTCCAATTGCCCTTCGTTTTCAATACCTGAACAATGGCATAAATGTCTAGTCTTGCATCTGAAAAAGTGTATTATTTTCTTTCCCTCTGAAGTCTTCATCCATTCCCAAATAGTGCCTGCCTCTTGAGCACCAGAGGAAGTAGACTCAAAGGCACTCTCTTTGACCTCACTGCGCCCTAATGCTTTGAAGTGAACATATAATTCAGGAGTAACGTCCCTGAGCCAATACCGAGGGAGCACTGCAATATCTGAAGTGCCATTTTCAGGTGAGACTAAATTGACTTCCGATCTTCGCAACCCACATCTTTAAAACAGTTGGTTTGAACATTATCGCATTTGCTCTTTGTAAGAGCTTGCCGTCTGTTAACTGGCTGCCTCATTTCCATGCACTAAAAAAGTGAACACAAAAGTACATGAAGATGTCCTGAGCTCAAGAAAGGTTCCATATAAATGCAAATTCTTTCTCTGCTAGCTCAATTTGCTGGGTGGCTGATTTGTAGTACAGAGCAATGCCAACAGCATGGATTCAATTCTAACACTGTCTGAGAATACTGTAAAGGACTCTGCTTCTCAACCTCTCCCCTTCCCTGAGGCTGGGTGAATCAGAGGTTAAACCACCAGCAGCCGGGCCTCTCTCTTTCTCTCTCTCGCTCTCTTTCTCTCTCTCTCTCTTTCTCTCTAATGAGAGAGTCACCCTATGGTTCAGTCAGACTATGATGACTTTAACCTCCCGTTCCTCCTCTGAGACTCTCCTTTCAATCTAACTCTTTGATCACTCTTTTCTTCAACTGTCCTGTTAACTCCTTACTAGCTTACATATCAAATGATTGATAACACTCCTGCTTCACTACATTCCAGACGATGTAAACATCAGTTTTTGATGTTTACTTCTCGTTAGCACAACTTCACAACAATATGGTTCTTGAGCTTCAGTTTCACTCATTTCATATAATAGAAACGTATAGCAGTTAAAATTCTTAAATAGAGACAAATGCACAACTGTAAAAAGAAATAACAGTAAAAGATACAGACCCCCTGCCTTTTCCACTTTTCCAATCCTGCAATGACACTTAAGCAGCCTGGCTTTATTATTACCTTATAGAGATTAACTTCACCAGAGTTTTTAAGACAAATGAACTAAAAGCAGGAGAAGAATTGTTTTCAGATATCAAATCAAGTGGTTCTTTCCTATAAGAACTTGAGGAGACAATTGAAGGCCCTCAGGCCTGGAACATTTAGTTGGATAATGGCCGATCTAGATCTGAACTTCATTTACCTGCCATGGTTTCTTGATATCCTGGATGAGCAAAAATCTCACAATCTCACATCACTAGCTTGGGCGCCTAGATGACCAATCCAGTGATATCACCACTATGCCAGTGTCTCCACCCAACGTTATGTGAAGAAACATCTCTGCTATCATCCCAAAGCGGCCTCACCCTTATTCTAATGTTATACTCATCCTTGTTCTGAAATGTACTAAACAAGTGGCAAACGGAGACAAATGCAGTGATAACCTTCAAAAAGGCATCACAGAATCTCTATACTGCAGAAAGAAGCCATTCGGCCCATTGAGTCTGCCCTGACCCTCCGAAGAGCATCCCATCCAATCCCAATAATCCTGAGTGAGGTTTTTAAACTATGATTAATCCAGCTAACCTAATCACTGGAAACTACAGGGCAATTTAGCATGGCCAATCCTCCTAACCTGCACGTCTTTGATCTGTGGAAGGAAACCAGAGCAAAGTCACACAGACAGGGGAAGAACATGCAAACTCCACACAGACAGTCAACCAAGGGTGGATTAAACCAGGTCCCTGGCACTGTGAGGCAGCAATGCTAACCACTGAGCCACCGTGCCACCTCAATCGTGAATACATTTGGAAAGGAAACATTTGCAGGTTTATAGGAATTGGATACAACCTTTTAAAGAAGTAACAGAGGCCCAATGGGTTGAATGATTTCTTTCTGTGCTGTATGATTCTATAAATGCCAATAAACCCAAAGCAATCAAAAGATTAAGGGGTTTGTTTTAAAGCTAGTCACTATTTTGGGGATCACATACCAACATGCTATCATTTGGTTACTGCCGCGAGAGAAATTTCTAGAAATGAACCCATTGTAAATGCAGGAAAACCCCTTTTCCATTCTGGGAAACAGGCCGAGAATCCACAGCATATTGTGGTTAGATTTCAAGGCTCATGACTGAGTATCAGTGTACTTAATCGAAGCAGGAAGCAACCACTTGTAATTCACAAGCCCTTTCCAAAAGCACTTTAAGCTTTACTTCACCTCTATCTTTTGCCAGCAAGGCCACCTCTTCATACAACTACTTACTCTCTCCATGGAGAAGTCTAACTCAGGCAAATGTTGTGCATGAGAAGCCAGAAAGCCCTTGACTTTTTCTGTGCTTTCTATAGACGATGCAAAGGGAAACTCTTAAATAATGAAAACAACTTGCATTATACCGTCCCTTTAAAAAACAACAAAAAAGAAGAGTATTTATTAACTTTGATCCTGAGCCACAAGGAGAAATTTGCAAAAGGTTAGCCAAAGAAGAGGGTTTTAAGCCTTTTCATATTATCACCCAAGATTTGTGAGGCTGAATTTCATGGTCTTTACATTGTCCAAATCCTCTTCTACAGAGGAAATTGTCACTCTTCAAATAAGAAATATACTTTTTAGTAGTTTCATTTTCCCAGAATAAATGAGCTAGTTTTTTTATGTCTAGCTTCTAATAAGTCATAGAGTTACAGAGCATAGAAACAGACAGTCCAGTCAAACCTGTCTATGCTGACAAGATATCCCAATCTGACTATGTCCCATTTGCCAGCATTTGGCCCATATCCTTTGAAATTCTTCCTATTCATATGCCCAACTAGATGCCTTTTAAATGTTGTCATTGTACCAGCCTCCACCATTTCCTCTGGCAGCTAATTCCATACATGCACCACCCTGTGTGTGAAAAAGTTACCTTTCAGATGTTTTTTAAATCTTTCCCCTCTCACCTTAAACCTATAGTTTTTAATTTTTTCCAAACACAATATTGCAGACTCTCAGTACACAAAAAGCCCATTCAGGCCAACTGCCTCTGCTGTTGGTTATATCCTACACATTTCCTCCACTCCACCCTGTACATTATTTCCCATTTTCCATTATGCCCTTATATTCACACCATCTAAAAGGCATGGGTCATGAGAGTGATGGAGTACTCTCCACTTCCCAGTTTGAACAACAACAGTTCCAACAACAGTCATGAAGCGTGACACCATCCAGGACAAAGCACCCTGCTTGATCTACTATCCACTCACTCTACCACCAATGCTCAGTAGCAGTAATGTGTACCAGCTCCAAGATACACTGCAGAAATTCACTAAGGCTCCCCAGACACCACTTTCCAAACTCACAACCACATGCATTGAGAAGGACTAGGGCAGTAGATACAAGGAAACTCAGCCACCTGCAAGTTCCCCCAAAAGCCACACACCATCCTGACTTGGAAAGTAGATCACCATTCCTTCAGTGTTGCTAGGTCAATATCTTTGAATTCCCTCCCTGACAGCATTTCTGGTTTATCTATTACAAATGGACAGCAGCAGTTCAGGAAGGCAGCTCACCGCCACCTTTTCAACGGCCACAAAGGATGTTCAATAAATGCTGCTCCAGCCAGCAATGCCCATGCTCCTTGAATTAACAAAATAAAATATCTGTATTCTGCACCTCCACCCAATTTAGTTCTTCATTTTCAAATAAGTGGCATCCTTATTCCTCCTCCGAACATCAACTATCTCAGTTCTCTAGATGGAAATTGTTTGCTATTTCTGCCTATGCTGCAAACTCATTATGACCCATTATGTCATCGCTATGCTCCTGAATTTCATATCATCTACAGTGGGTTACAGTGTGCTACCACCATTGTGCAAAACAAAAATCAGAGCAATAGGCTTGTATTGTCGAAAGATATTTCAATTCTGGGAAATTTGATGCATTTGCAATAATTAACTCTTTAGATTGCACCCGTTGCCAGTGAGACCTGCGACTATCAGGAATATAATCCAAAACGTGTGGCAGGACAAATCTGTAATTGCACTGTTTGCCATTTATCACAGTTTAAAGGTTACAATAGGAAAATCTAATGTACAAATTATTGAAGTTCTGGTGACAATATTAAAACAGGGCAATTCAATTCAAAATTAGGAGGAATATTTTTCATCTAATTACAATTTTTAAAAACCTTAGAATGAAACGCTTTGTCTTGCTATAAGTGAAAAGGCAGCTCAGCGGAGCTGTATTTTTATCACAATGACCCCTTGTTAACCTGGAAAACCCAAGACCAGTATGAATTACCGTTGGGAAAGCATTAATTAATCAGAAAGTTCACATTACGGAAATTAAAAACAGATGCAAGAGCACATGTCAGAAAATTCAGCTGATGCTTCCTTGCACAGAATCGAATTTACAGGAATGTCCCTCGCATTAAGCACTTTCTTACCCATGGGGACATATTAAACTTGCAACTTCAAGTGATTTTCCTCTGAAAATTTGAATGTAGGAGAAAAATAGCATGCAAAAGACAGACTCTATTGTATAAAAAGGACACAGTGTAAGATGCAAACATTATCCATAAGAGGATTCAGAAGAGATTTACAAGGATTGCTGCCGGAATGGAGGGTTCTAGTTATAAGGAGAGGCTGGGACCTTTTTCACTGGAGCATAGAAGTTTGAGGGTGACCTTATAGAGGTTTATAAAATCCTTATGAGGGACATGGAGAAGGTGATTGGTCACTGTCTTTTCCCTGTGCTGGGAGATTTCAAGATAAGGGAGCATATATCTTTAAGGTGAGGGGAGAAAGATTTAAAAGGGACATGAAGGAAAATTATTTTTACACAGTGAGTGGTTCATGTGTGGAATGAGCTTCTGGAGAAAGTGGTGGATGTGGGTACAGTTACAAATTTTAAAAGACATTTAGGTAAGTACATGAATAAGAAATAGTTGGAGGGATATTGGCCAAGCACATGCAGGTGGGACTAGTTTATTTTGGGATTATGGTTGGCATGGACTAGTTGGACCGAAGAGTCTGTTACCATGCTGTATGACTCTATGACTATAAATGCTTTCAAGATAGACAGTTTAAGTCAAAAGAAATTTGAACAGGCTGCAGGAAGTTGAACAAGACCCACTGCCTCTCTTTGTCTTGCAAGTTACCAGACTGTTTAACATGATGAGAGGAGGGAGTCTCTGGGGATTCTGTACCATTCGGACTAGAATGAGAGAGTTCATAGATGTGCATCTTGTTAGTGCTAACCATGTGCAGACACTTGGAATGAGAGTCAGGCAAACTAAGTGTCAAAACAATTAAGTGGGAAGCAGGAGATCCTATATCATGGAGGCCAACTTTGAAAGATTGTGAATGCAAATGGTGGGAAGTAATGTGAGTGCTTGTAACCTTGAGGTGCACCTTTGTCATATTTACCACATAAAAGTTAAATTTACTTGTTCATTAGTTTGAATTATGTTGGTTTGCTACAGTAATAATTATAAAAACTGAAATATTATCCATCGCTTTCCTTTGCTGTTTGACTCATAGGGTTTTCTTTTAAAAATCTTTGTTTTCTCCTGAAATTTTAATCCAACAAGTATCTCTTGTGTACATCTAAAAGCAGAATGCTGCCAATACTAGAAATCTAAAATCAAAACAGACAATGCTGAAAACACTCAGCAGGTCAAGCAGCATCTATGGAGAGACACACAGATGAAACATTTGGAACTTCCTCCAGTGACAGAGGACAACAGTCGGGAATGTTCCTGGTTCTAAACCCATCACTGGTGTGAATTAGAATCTCACTGTAATTTCCACAGAACCTCCCATCCCCTATACCCAGTAATAGGTCTGGAGAGGTCCTGTGTCTTATTGAAGTCCACATGCAGGCTCTACAATCTGGAGAACTTCCTGTAATGGAGGACAAAGAGACAGGCATTTGAAAATGGAAGTGTTCTCCTCTGACATGGTAAGTGTAGAGTAGATTCACCAGCCAGGTCACCAGTGGGTTGGGTAGTCCCTTTAAAATGGGCCTGTGGCTGCTCCCACATGTAGGCAGGTTGACAGAATCAACAGGC
The DNA here is from genome assembly GCF_037043375.1 of Chiloscyllium plagiosum. Taxonomy (NCBI): domain Eukaryota; kingdom Metazoa; phylum Chordata; class Chondrichthyes; order Orectolobiformes; family Hemiscylliidae; genus Chiloscyllium; species Chiloscyllium plagiosum. The sequence goes on from NW_028270168.1 coordinate 23,970,895, forward strand.
CTGCCCAGGGCACTGATTTCCCAGCCTGCTACTGGGTGCCAAATATCCACTCCACATCCAATAAACCGCCGATGTGGGAACCTGGGATTCACTGGAAAATTCCAGTTGGTCTCTTTCAATAGGGGTCCACAAAATGGCCCAGAGGTGTGATAGAGCCAGAAAACCAATGCACGTTCTGGCAGGACTCATTTTCAATTCCCCTCGCTTCCAACACTAACCTCAGAGGAAGCTGAGAATGTAGCCATCTGACACCTATTGGAAACATTAACTCCATTTCCATCTCCATAAATGCTGCCAGACCTGCTGAATATTTCTGGCATTTCTATTTCTTTCCTTTGAGCAAGGCATAATTTTAAAAAGGGTCCTTAATGCTACATGTGATCAAATGCTGCTTTAAAGTTAAGAGGGGGAAGGGGGCCCACTGGAATTTGGAATTGAGCATTTAATCCCTGTTCAGCCATGCTGCTGCTGATGACTGGTCACCATGCCTCATGGATGTCCAACTTTGAGCTAGTGGAGCTGTTCTGAATCCATCTCATTCAGCACAATGACCTCTTCTTGTGTGAATTGAGTAAGTAAAGTTAACAGCATACATTCATTTGAAGGGAAGCTGATAAACTTATGAGGGGAAAAGCAACGTAAGATTATACTGATAAGGTTAGCTAATGGGGGTGGGGAAGAAGCTCCTGCAGAACATAAAAACTAGAATGAATGGCCTTTTTATTGTTCCACACTCTACATTAAACTACACAGTAGAAGCTTTTTCTTAAATACACACTTATTTCCATCTCCAAGTGCTGCATGAGGCAGAGTGCTAATGCAGCAAATTTAAGAAAACTGCTGAGAAATGTCACATTTATGGAAATGGTTATACTTAAAATTGAATCTTTACTGAAAATTAGCATGGCTCATTTTAGAAACACAAACATTACTTAGGATGGCAGCGACACTAGGGATAGGTGGGAGGAATTAGCGAAAACGAGAAAGAGATTACGATGTGGCCTACGCAAGGGTTAAACTCATGTCAGTTTTACTCTTAGCAGATCACTGTAGCATCTTTTGACTTTAGCTGAAGATCACAATGAAATAATACAGTAAAACTATAGTGGAGCAAAAAAACAAGATCCACTAATTGCCTGTGACTTTCAAGATCCCTGGGTCTGTCATATTAAGGAACTGAGTACTCATATCAAATGTTTGCACAATTCAGTGCAGCAGGGAAAGGGCATAGTCAAAAAGCCCTTCGTGTTCTGTACTTTTAAAAATCAGACCTTTTTGCTACTTCACAGATGACAGAGACAATAAGACCAGTTATATTTCAATTTTACTATACAAAAGAAAAACTATACAAACATTTTGGATTTAAAAGAAATCAAGCCAAGCATTAGAAAATAAAATTTCGATGCACAAAAACAAAACTATAAACCTGTAACATTTAGTTAGCATCAATTTCTACAGCCTTAAAGTAACTCTTTTTCCAAAAATGGAAGCTAACCTTTCCTTCCACTCTCCTCTGCCTCACCATCATCCTTCCAAGGAACATCTTTTGACTATCACCTTTCATTTTCCTTCAAAGATGCTGATTGGCCAAAGCATTGCCATGGAACTTGGTAAATCTATAGTTTCTCATTGCTTTCGCCATGACAGTGCCTTGGCCAATTGTGAGCCAAATTGCCAACCAATGAGCAGTATTTTCTCCTGTAGTATAAATTGTTGCAATTGCTTGGTATTTGGGATTCTTGCATTTGTCCTGATGAGCATAAGATGAAAGTCTTCAAGAATTTGTCCCTTTCTTCGAGTTCTGTAGTCTCAAGCCATTATCCTGGTAAGTACAGATCTCTTGCAGGGCATTGTTGACAATTATAGACAACAACTTTATAGGTAAAATGTTGAGGCATGGAAAGACTAGAGAAGAGGCTAACTACAAAGACCATCTAGCAATGAGGAATTTCATTCGTGTGGAAAGAATAGAAATGCTGAGTTCATGTTGTCTAAACAGAAAAGATTAAAAGGAGATCTAATGAAAACATTAAAAATTCTAAGAGCTTCTGATAGAGCGAGTAGGGAGAAGTCATTTCATCTGGCAAGGTGTATTGGCTGTAAAGTAATTTAAAATAATTGACAAAAGCATGACATGAGAGATGTCCTCATCTAAAGGGCTATAAACATCTGGAATGCATGATCTACAATGAATCAGAATTTATAGGAGCCTTCAAAAGGCAACTGGACATGTCATTGAAGGCAACTAATTTTCAGGGTAATGGGGAATAGCTGGGATGTTGTCCTAAATTTGACTGCCCTTTTAAAGAACAGGCAGGGGCACAACAGAACAAATGGATTGCATTTATGCTACAAGATTTTGATTCGAGCTAACTTGGCTTCTGTCATCCTGCAATCTTAACCTCACTTTCCCACTCCCCATCCCTTAATGTGTCCCTACTCCTCTCATTTTCCACACTTTAGACTTGGAACGGAACCCCTTCTGACTTCATTGCTTAACAGCATCTCTCAATGCCTTTCTTCACATTTCACTTCTCCTAATGCACTTTGCTATCAGTCAACCTGCCCTCCCTTTTTCCATCCTCTTTGCCTTGCGGTTACCTGCTACAGTCACAGGTTTAATTTTCCCTTCACTGTTAGGTCCTGTGTTTATCCTTGGCTTTTGGTTTCTACACAATCAATGTTTAGGGCTTTCAATATGGAAGGAAGAGATGATGATCCAAGGAAAAGCATCTGCAGCAGTGAGAAGGTAAAATGGTGCCAAACAACTGCTCGTGCAATTCTGCAAAACATGAAATGAAGGACATTAAGGTTTACCAATGGTAAACAGTCCCTGTCTCCACTGAAAATGAACTTTGAAAAATAGCAAGGATTTACTTACCCCAGTGGACCATGCAATGGGGAGGAAGATGCTGTTGTGATGGTGGAACTTTAATTATCTTTCACTGACTCCAATGCAGTATCTCAGCTAATCGCTTTCACAATTGAGGATAGTTTAGTGCTCACCATTATGAGACCAATTTTCAATTCCGTATTTATTAATAGATGCTTAAGATGAGAGTTCCTATGATGTATCTAAACCCCTGTCCCTCCAGCTTTACGTCTGGATCACTAGTCTAGTGATGTTACCAAGATGACACCACTAGAATGAAACTACAAATATGCATGATTTGGAGATGCCAGTGTTGGACTGGGATGTACAAAGTTAAAGATCACACAACACCAGGTTATAGTCCAACAGGTTTAATTGGAAGCACACTAGCTTTTGGAGTACCGAAAGTGAGTGTACTTCCAATTAAACCTGTTGGACTATAACCTGGTGTTGTGTGATCTTTAACTTTGTACAAATGTGCAAGTTTAGTTATAGGAAGAAATGAGAGAAATTAGAACTGATTTCATTAGAGCAACGTGATGGGGAGAATTTGAGGTGATGTAGTCTTTCATAGAATTAGAAGTAACCATATTCACAAAGGGTATTAACAGACTGAATTATTTTCACTGACAGCAGGATTGGTATCTAGAGGACAAAAATTAAGATAATCAGCAATAGAACCAGAGATGACGAAAGCGATTTGTACATAGCATGATGTGGAAGTGCCGATATTGGACTAGGGTGGACAAAGTTAAAAATCAGACGATACCAGGTTATAGTTCAACTATAGTCTCACACTTACACACACACACACACACACCCCATGGTGTGAACCTGCACCTCTGTGGGCACAGTTCTGCAGGTGTGGGTTCACCACATGGTCTTATGTGCGTGTGTGCGCGCATGTAAGGGAGAGAAAGACTATGGTTAGAGTATAACCTAGTGTCATATGCTTTTTAACTTTATACATAGCAAGTTGAGATCTGGAATGTGCTGCCTGAAATGGTGGTGACAACAGTTTCAATAATAACTTGTAAAGGACACATTTGAAAAGGAAACACTCACAGTGTTAAGACAAAAAAAAGCAAAATGACTAATTTGATAAATTCTTTCAAATAGTAGTGAAACAATTGGCCAATTAGCCTCTTTCTGAATTGTACATGTCCAGGAACAGAAACTTTGACTGATTTCACCCTTCCCCACATTCCACCCTCACTGGCTATTCAGCAAACTCTCAAATTTTACTGATGCTACTGTAATGTCAACTACGGGCTGTTCATTCTAATGTGCTGAAGCCAAGCCAAACAATTTCTCTTTTATTCTTTGTGATCTCTTAACACAAAGATCTTAAACAATTGTCAGTTGTTGTTGTTCTCTTTCGACTGGGAAGGTTTACTGGCGAAGTGTCTTTGCACACACTGCTGTTTCCCTTCACTATCCCCAATTGCCAGATCAACTACATGACTAATTTCAATACATCTGACTCCAATTTGTAGCATATTAGAGGCAATGAATGACTGGAGCATAGGCAACATAGAACTGATTTGGTAAATTAATGAGGCAAGGGTTATGCAATCCAGTGAGCAGGGAATCAGCACACCCCTCATATCCATTATAACCAGTCCCCCTTATTTTGACTCCACACCTTGATTCCCAATTTTTGATCCTGTCACATGAAGCAACAGTGTGATATTTTTGCAAAAAGTTGCCAAGATTCTTTGGATATGACGAACAGTGATTTAAGATGCTTCCCTGCTCCCAAATGTAAGTTGAAAATGAATCGTGTGGTATGGCACTGAGTCATATGGATCAGGAAAGTACTGCGTTGAAAGGAAATGTCAGCGAAAAGAAGCGCAGACAGGAAATTTGATCCAGGTATTCAAATTGTGGTCAGGCCCAAAATTAGAGATTTGAAACTGACCCATAGCTGGAGAACTTGAGCCTGACAGAAAGTTGGCCAAACTAAATTAAATAGCAGTCAGTAGCTGTTGTCTACAGAAAACAGTGAAAAGCAAGGTCAAAGATGTCGCAAAGGTTCAGGGATAGTCAGTTACGACCAACCTAGGGTTGTGTATTGGGGAAGCATTAGTCAGACTTTTTAGCACCTTGACTTCCAGCCAATACCTGAGGATGTGCACTTTACATCTCCTCGGCATGGCAACAGCGAAGGATGTTGGCTTGACCCCAATGAATGCTTTGAACCCTGCTCATGGCCTTTTTGACCAGACAGAGCTAGATAAAGAGTAAAAATGTGGGAATTTGGGAAATGCTCATATAGTGTTTTTAATAAGGAATATTTTGTTAATAAAATTGAGTTGAACCACAAACTGAATTCTATGACCCTTTGGCCACCTCATGGACAAGAATGCTAGGGCAAAGTGTTTTTAATACATTAACAGGTTGACATGTCCAAAACATGGACAGCAAAAACCACAAGGAGGTCTGGACAGTGTAGATATGGAGAAAACATTCTCAGTCTTGGGTCAAGGAGCAGAGGGCAATAATTTAAGGGGAATTGAGAAAGAAACAAAGATGGCATGAGGAAAAAATATTTTTGTTCAGCAAGTGATAAGATTAAGGTGTAATGAATGCAAAAGAGAATTGGATAATTATCCAAAGAGAAAATATTTGCAAAACCACAGGGAAATATGAGCAGAGTAGAAGTAACTGAGTTGTTCTTGCAAACACCTAACAGGCTGAATGGCTTTCATGTGCATTTTCACCATTCAATGATTCTATGGAATAACACATCAGACATCGGACCAAATGTTCATACATCCTTTGAGATGACAGCTCAAACAACAGTTTAATCCCTTTCACTTGTGTCCTGGGTGAGTCCAGACCAAGGGTAAATATGTCGTTTTAGTTAAGGTTGCATTTAAGGGTCAGACATGACAGCATTTGGATAGTCTCAACCTCATAGGCACAGGCCCACACAATTAAAGTACAACTGTATCAATGAGGCAAAAAACTCGGAAAGGGATCATGCTGTAAGGTTGAGTGAAATAGGGGTTGATGGGAAGGGTGATGAGCAGTAACAAATTAAAAATACTATACATGAATGCACGAAACATTAGACATAAGATGGATGAGCTTGAGGCTCTTTTGGAAATTGGCAGATACAATATTGTGGGGATAACTGAGACGTGGATTCAAGTGGACAGGGCCTGGGAAATGAATATTCAAGGCTACATGTGCTATTGTAAGGACAGACTGATGGGCAGAGGGGGTGGGGTGGTCTTGTTGGTAAGGGAGGATATTCAGTCCCTTGCGCAGGGGGACCTAGAGTCAGGGGATGTAGAGTCAGTGTGGATAGAGCTGCGAAATACTAAGGGTAAAAAGACCCTTAGTATTTCGCAATGGGCGGCACGGTAGCACAGTGGTTAGCACTGCTGCTTCACAGCGCCAGAGACCCGGGTTCAATTCCCGCCTCAGGCGACTCTCTGTGTGGAGTTTGCACATTCTCCCCGCGTCTGCGTGGGTTTCCTCCGGGTGCTCCGGTTTCCTCCCACAATCCAAAAATGTGCAGGGGTTAGGTGAATTGGCCATGCTAAATTGCCCGTAGTGTTAGGTGAAGGGGTAAATGTAGGAGAATGGGTCTGGGTGGGTTACGCTTCGGCGGGTCGGTGTGGACTTGTTGGGCCGAAGGGCCTGTTTCCACACTGTAAGTAATCTAATCTAAAAAAAAAAAAACCCTCTTGGGAGTCATCTACAGGTCCCCAAATAGTAGTCTGGATGTCGGATGTAAGTTGAATCAGGAGCTGAAATTGGCCTGTCGTAAAAATGTTACTACAGTTGTTATGGGGGTTTTAACATGCAGGTAGACTGGGAGAATCAGGATGGTATTGGACCTCAAGAAAGAGACTTTGAGGAGTGCCTCAAAGATGGGTTCTTAGAGCAGCTGGTGCTGGAGCCGACCAGGGAGAAGGCAATTCTGGATCTGGTATTGTGTAACGAACCAAAATTGGTCAGAGACCTCGAAGTGAAGGAGCCATTGGGAAGTAGTGACCATAATACATTAAGCTTCAATCTGCAATTTGAGAGGGAGAGGGTACAGTCAGAAGTGACAGTACTTCTGTTGAATAAAGGGAACTATGGAGCTATGAGGGAGGAGCTGGCCAAAGTTCACCTTAGCAGGGATGACAGTGGAGGAACAATGGCGGATATTTCTGTGTATAATGCAGAAGTTGCAGGATCAGTTCATTCCTAAATGGAAGAAAGATCCCAGGAGGAGGCATGGGCGGCCGTGGCTGACGAGGGAAGTTAAGAAACATATAAAGTTAAAAGAGAAAAAGTATAACATAGCAAAGATAAGTGGGAAAACTGAGTACTGGGAAGCTTTTAAAGAGCAACAGAGGATTACTAAGAAGGAAATACGCAGAGGAAAAATGAGGTACGAAGGTAAATTGGCCAATAACATAAAGGAGGATAGTAAAAGCTTTTTTAGGTATGTGCAAGGCAAAAAAATGGTTAGGACTAAAATTGGGCCCTTGAAGACAGAAACAGGGGAATATATTACGGGGAACAAAGAAATGGCAGAGGAATTAAATGGGTACTTCAGATCTGTGTTCACTGGGGAAGACACAAGCAATCTCCCTGAGGTAACAGTGGCTGAAAGATCTGAACTTAAGGGAATTTATATTTGCCAGGATTTGGTGTTGGAGAGACTGTTAGGTCTGAAGGTTGATAAGTCTCTGGGGCCTGATGGTCTGCATCCCAGGGTACTGAAGGAGGTGGCTCGGGAAATCGTGGATGCATTGGTGATTATTTTCCAGAGTTCGATAGATTCGGGGTCGGTTCCTGAGGATTGGAGGGTGGCTGATGTTATACCACTTTTTAAGAAAGGTGGGAGAGAGAAAGCAGGAAATTATAGACCAGTTAGTCTGACCTCAGTGGTGGGAAAGATGCTGGAGTCTATTATAAAGGATAAAATTACGGCACATCTGGATAGTAGTAACAGGATAGGACAGAGTCAGCATGGATTTATGAAGGGGAAATCATGCTTGACTAATCTTCTTGAATTTTTTGAGGATGTAACTCTGAAGATGGACAAGGGAGATCCAGTAGATGTACAAGGGAGATCCAGTAGATGTAGTGTACCTGGACTTTCAGAAAGTTTTTGATAAAGTCCCACACAGGAGGTTAGTGAGTAAAATTAGAGCGCATGGTATTGGGGGCAAAGTACTAGATTGGATTGAAAATTGGTTGGCTGATAGGAAACAAAGGGTAGTGATAAACGGCTCCATTTCGGAATGGCAGGCAGTGACCAGTGGGGTACCGCAGGGATCCGTGCTGGGACCGCAGCTTTTTACAATATATGTTAATGATATAGAAGATGGTATCAGAAATAACATTAGCAAATTTGCTGATGATACAAAGCTGGGTGGCAGGGTGAAAAGTGATGAGGATGTTAGGAGATTACAGGGTGACCTGGACAAGTTAGGTGTGTGGGCAGATGCATGGCAGATGCAGTTTAATGTGGATAAATGTATGGTTATCAACTTTGGTGGCAAGAACAGGAAGGCAGATTACTACCTCAATGGAATCAATTTAGGTAAAGGGGCAGTACAGAGAGATCTGGGTGTTCTTGTACACCAGTCAATGAAGGCAAGCATGCAGGTACAGCAGGTAGTGAAGAAGGCTAATAGCATGCTGGCCTTCATAACAAGAGGAATTGAGTATAGAAGCAAAGAGGTGCTTCTGCAGCTGTACAGGGCCCTGGTGAGACCACACCTGGAGTACTGCGTGCAGTTCTGGTCTCCAAATTTGAGGAAAAACATTCTGGCTATTGAGGGAGTGCAGCGTAGGTTCACGAGGTCAATTCCTGGAATGGCGGGATTACCTTACACTGAAAGACTGGGCTTGTATACCCTTGAGTTTAGAAGACTGAGAGGGGATCTGATTGAGACATATAAGATTATGAAAGGATTGGACACTCTGGAAGCAGGAAACATGTTTCCGCTGATGGGTGAGTGCCAAACCAAAGGACACAGCTTAAAAATACGGGGTAGACCATTTAGGACAGAGATGAGGAGAAACTTCTTCACCCAGAGAGTGGAATGCTCTGCCCAAGAGGGCAGTGGAGGCCCAGTCTCTGGATTCATTTAAGAAAGACTTGGATAGAGCTCTCAAAGATAGTGGAATCAAGGGTTATGGAGATAAGGCAGGAACAGGATACTGATTAGGAATGATCAGCCATGATCATTTTGAATGGTGGTGCAGGCTCGAAGGGCTGAATGGCCTACTCCTGCACCTATTGTCTATTGTCTATTGTTAAAGTATTGCGGATTTGCCTATCTCATTTAGAAAAAATAATCTTTCTCTCTCACATTGTCTCATCATCCAGACAGAGAGACACAGAAAATCAAGTTGAGTCAAAAGTCTGGTGTGGCCACATTTGGAGTACCACGTACAGTTCTGGTCACTGCATTATAGGAAGGATGTGGAAGCTTTGGAAAGGGTTCAGAGGAGATTTACTGGGATGTTGCCTGGTATGGAGAGAACGTCTTACAAGGAAAGGCTGAGGGACTTGAGGCTGTTTTCATTAGAGAGAAGAAGGTTGACAGGTGACTTAATTGAGACATTTAAGATAATCAGAGGGTTAGATAGGGTGAACAGTGAGAGCCATTATTTTCATATGAAGATGGATAGCACAAGGGGACATAGCTTTAAATTAGATATAGGACCGATGTCAGAGGTAGTTTCTTTACTCATAGTAGGGGCATGGAATGCATTGCCTGCAACAGCGGTAGACTCACCAACTTTAACGGCATTTAAATGGGCATTGGATTGGCATATGGACAAGAATGGAATGGTTTAGGTTAGATGGGCATCAGATTGATTCCACAGTTCGGTGCAACATCAAGTGCAGAAGATCCTGTAGGTGTGCGCTGTAATGTTCCATGTTCTCTGTTCTAAATCAGTCTGTCAAGTCGACTCTCTCTCTCCTACAATCATGGTATCAAATGTACATCAACAAACTGCTTTAGCCTTTATGAAATACATCAGAGCACAGATTATTGGTTTCAAAAATAATCAACATGGCTTAGTGGAGGGAAGTTAATCTGGCAGTCTAGATTGCTTGTGGGTTCTGGAAGTTACCTTCTTGTGATTTGAATTTAAGGTAATTGTAACATAATAACATAAATTAATCCTAAATCTGTAATTAGTGATTGTAACAAGAAATGTGGCAGATGAATGAAGATCAATGAAGAGTCACCCTAGGTGCCGGACCAATGATCTCCAAGTTAGCCTGTGATTCACAGATTTATTTTGAAGATAAAGTTGAGGAAGTTCTATTCTGTGGTTGTTGCAAAGGTTTTGAATTGAAATCACTTTATGTCACTACTAAATGCCAAAAACAGAAAGGGGATTGCCTTTCCCACAATCACCCTCCCTTGCTTCCAAATATAAAGACTACATTAAAAAATGTAAGGCTTGGAAAACCAGCAAAATGTGGTAATGACAGTTCTGCTCGAAACTGAAGTTATAGGCTATGCATGTTGAACTCAGACCAGTTCTGCCAGTACCTAGTTTATTGCATTTTCTATTACTGTATTAAGCTGTTAACTTGTTAACTACTGTACTAGAAACCACTCCTCACCCACTCCTATAATTCTAGCTGACAGTCCATTTGCAGGGAACACACTTTGGCTGAGATTTAAATCAATACCTTACCAATCCTACCAGAGAGACCTACCAAGATTCCATGATATTGTGCACCAGCAGAGCAAGGAAGTTCCCCGAGGTATCCTGGCAAATAATTAAACGCCATCAAGCATCATTAGAAAAGAGATTTTATGGTAATTATTTTCTTGCTGTTTATGGGAGTTGTTATGCACAATTTGGCTGTGGCATTTCTGACATTACAACAATAATTACACTTCAAAGACATTTGACAATGGTAAAGCACTTTAGGATGTGCTGAGGTCATGAAAGGTGCCATATAAATATGAGGATTTCATTATTTTCTTTTCTTTATTTTTCACTTATATGTATGTTGCATCATTCTTAAGGATGTTTGGATAAATAACAGGTTCAGTAATCTTCAATTACAATAACTAATTGCTGTGGTGCCACAGTCTTCAAGTCACACAATCTGTAGATATTTACTATATAAGAACATAAGAACTAAAAGCAGGGATAGGCAATTCAGCCCCTTGAGCCCTCTCCACTATTTAAAATTATCATGGCTGATCTCACCTTGGCCTCAACTCCAATTTCCTGCCTGCTGTCCGTCACTGTTAAACTCATTACTTATTAAAAATCTGTCAACCTCCTCTCTACATTTACTCAGTGTCCTGGCATCCACTGCACTCTGGACTAGTGAATTCCACAGATCCACGATCCTATGAGAGAAATAATTCATCCTCATCTCTATTTTAAATCTGTCACTCCTTAGCAGAAAGCTATGACTTCTCATGGTACATTGCCCCACAAGGGAAAACCTTCACTTTACATCCACTTTGTCAATTGCCTTTGGTGCCTCATCTGCTTCAATTAGATCTCCTCTCACCTTTCTAAACTCTAAGTACTGGCCTAGATTGCTCAATCTCTCCTCATAAGACAAGCCTTTCATCTCTGGAATCAATCTAGTGAACCTTCCTGAACTACCTCCAATGCAATTATATCCTTCCTCAAGTAAGGGTACCAAAACTGTACGGAGTACTCCAGAGTGTTTAATAGTTCATGTCTCATTGCAGACCAAGAATGCATTTTACACAATGTATGAGTGTAGTATACCATCAAATTAGTAAAGGAATAGGAAAAAGCAAACTACAAATTGCAATAATGTGGTGCCTTTGTCGGCATAAAATATTCAATGGTGTTAAGCATAAATGTTACTCTCATCAATTATTCCTTGGTTATTCAGGGTCACAATTTTCTGCCATGTGTCTTCATGTCATTGAATGGGTCAATTTCCAATCTCCAAGCTTTGCTCATGAGGACAGATATCTGACACGGTAATGGGATCCAGAATACAGAACCTATTTTCCTTTTTCATTCTGCGTTATCTTTAAGACACTGGGACTCAATGTGTGATGAAGATTGATGGACAAGTGGTTGCCATTAATAACAATCGGTATCAAATCTCTTGCTGTCATTAACATCAAATCTGCCATGCTTCATGGAAAGCTTTAGAGTGTTGGTATAATGTTTTACTTCTCTTCCCAGAATGTTGGGATTTGAGTGTTGAGAAAACAGAACCTGACAGTGAAAAAGTTCTTGGAATGAGGACAGTGGACAATCCAAAGCTGATTTGGCAGGAGTTTTGCCTGAATGCTTGAAGACCTGGCTTCATGGAGGACACCAGTGTTTGTTCAATGGTCCTCCCATTGTTTCCAGAGAATGTAGCACTGACGCTACCAGAGTTTCTCCATCTTACGCAGTCCAGGTCTCACTGCAGTATACGAGTGTGAAGACAACTGCTCTGTTAAATAGGACTTCTGGTGAGAGGTGGAATCTTTATTGTCAAAGGTTCACCACCTTAGTTTGTAGAAGACTGAACAGGTGATACAGTGTTGTATCTCCCATCTATGGTGTTATTTTGAGAAAACAACTGCCAAGGCATGACATGTGTTTAACATATTCCAAACTGTCTTCTTCAATAGGACAGGATATTGATGAGGCCACATTTGGAGTACTGTGCACAATTCTGTTTGCTCTGCTATAGAAGGATATTATTAAATTGCAAAGAATGCAGAAAAGATTGACGGACAATTTATTGGGATTGGAGGGTTTGAGTTATAAGGAGAGGCTGGATGGGTTGGGACTTTTTTTCCTGGAGCATCAGAAGCTGACGGGTGACCTTATACAAGTTTATAAAATCATAAGGGGCATAAATAAGGTCAATAACAAAGGTCTTTTTCCTAGGGTAGGGGAGTTCAAAACTTGACGACATAATTTCAAATTGAAAGGAGCAAGATTTAAAAGGAACGTGAGGGGCAACTTTCTCACATGGTGGGATGATTCATATGTGAAATGAACTGCCAGAGCAAGTGGTGAATGCAGGTACAGTTACAACATTTAAGAGACATTTGGACCGGGACTTGAATCGGAAAAATTTTAAAGAATATGGGCCAAACACAGGAAAGTGGGACGAGTTTACTTTGGAAAGTTTGGTTAGCATGGACGAGTGGACCAAATAGTCTGTTTCCATGCTGTATGATTCTCTGACTCTATTTATATCTTATGAAATTAAAATCCTATGGTTGCAGGAAATCTGAAATAAAAACAGAAAACTTGGAGAATCTCGGCAGGTCTGGTAGCATCTGTGAAGAGATAAAGAGACTTAATATTTTGAGTCTGATAATAACCTTTCAGAATATTTGTGCCTTGTATGTTTGTGTATATGTGTCTGTCTATCTGTCTGGGTATGCCTGGGAAGTTAAAAAGGGATAAGGTTTAAGTTAGATAATCATAAATTAGCAACATAAATTTACTATTCTCTTCTATTAGTTAAGAAAATCAATTTGATTACAATAAATTGTTATGTGGTGTGTTTTTATTTTAAGCTGAATCAGATGTTCATCCTATTTTTGCTTTGTGATATTTCATTTATTTTAGTTTATAGTTTATTTAAATGTGCACCTTTGTGGTGAGTCTGGAACAGTGGGGTTTCATATCAGTGCACTCTCCCAAACAAGTTGTGGCAATAGAATCAAAGTAATATGGCTTAGAATTAATCTGACTTTTCAACACAGGCAGAATCACTTTTTAAAAAAGAAGGATCATCTTACAGACCTGAAAAAACAGCAGTGAAATCATTCATTCAATAAAGCAAAAACCTTTAAGTGGATACTAGTTTTTGCCTGGGGCATTAATTGCATCATACAAAAGTTAAACAGATTAACAGTTAACGTACACATGATCTATGTGCTCTAAACTGCTTTAATCACCTGTCAGAGCCAAAGATGAATGCTTCAAGAGCATTTCTTTCACTTACGATTGGCCGTTTTACTTGCCATTCATTAGCACTTCTTTAAAGTCATGTCAGAGGATTATTTGTGTCCACTTGAGGGATAATGGCAGGGTCTCAGTTTAATGTCATAACTAAATGACAGCACTTGCAGTCAAAGCAGCACATTGTTCCCTGTTTAATCCATTCTGAGTTCCTAATGTCTGCAAATAAGTTTTACAATAGTCAAAGATAATTCTTCATTCTTCCTAGCTTGCAGTCTCTGATAACTCTTCAATGTGATTGGCTGGATAGCCTACCTGATGAAGTCACTGCTAATGAATATCAGGGTTCCTCCAAGCAACAACCAGAATGAAATTAACGTCAAGGCAAGTGAAATCCTCCCCCTTCCCGCTCCCAGCCACCCCATATAGTGACCTAGGTCACTGTGGGCAGCTTTCTTTGAAGTCGACAGGGAGCACTGTCATTTCATCACTCACCATGAAATCCTGGACCAACATCTAAACTATTTTGTAGCATTGCTAAAACCAAGAAGCAAGCTAATTGGCATTAAACATGACAATATCAAGAATTTCACAGCAAAAACTGAATTGGATTTATTAGAGGGTAGGAAGGTGAAATAGCTCCACAGCGGCAGGTATCCATCACCCTTTATTACATGTGGAGAGTCCTTTACTCTGATCCAGCTCACTTAGAGCCAGCTGTCAGATTGAACAGAACCTCTGACACTCCTGATTATATATGTCAGCCAGAGCTCCCTGATTGGACCAGGTTAATAGCCCCAATCAGAGAACTCATATTCTGTTGCATCTACCTGGCTGACCTCATTACAATCACCATGGAAATGTCCTCAAAACATGATCTTGGTATATGAAAGGATGCAGTGTCAAACCATCCTTGACAATGTTTCATTTGGCGAAACAGCTCAAGCCCCTTTCTGTCTGACCTCTGTCCAAATTAGCAAATTATGAGTTTAAAGGTGTAGACTACAGCGTGAAGTTGCAAAAATAAGCAGCTTTTCAATTTTCTCACACAGTACTTACTGACTGAATCAACCTCCACTGGACTGTCACATAAATTGCATAATTTTCAGTTCTCTTCTATCTGATACTGACAGAAATATTTATCCACTTTAATCTCGCAATCCAGCACCAATAATTCCATCCCCCCTACACCCACTCAATCCCACTGTTCAACTTTCTCCCATCACTTTTTGAAAAGAGTTGACTCAGAATTCCAGAGACATTGGAGCTTTATCAATCTGCCTAGATGATATCTGCAGTTTGCAAAGGTCAGTTCCATTTAATTCTTATCAAAGATGTACAGATACAAATTTTCTAATAGAGTTCAATAGATTACCATCCGGAATAAGAGCTCTAGCTAGTTTCCTCCCCATCCCTACTACAGGGACGTTGAAGCTAATTGATAACTGTCCCCGACCCTTTCCTGACTGAGATTAACAATCACATCACAGGCTGGAATCAAACCTGCCATCTTTATGAGCCACATTATCGGAAAGGATTTGAACATCCAACAAACCTGTAACAGCCAGGTCACCATATTTACTGCATCATACAAAATAAATGGAAAGGATGGGAGTGAAGTTTGTAACAATTGGCCAGAGATGAAATAGGATTGAGGGATAGGATTAACAATAAATTACAGTGCTCTGTACAGTGACAGCAGCACTGTCAAAGTATGTTTTGGTAGTAACACAAATCGCTAAATGGAAACCAACAACTGAAATACTTCAATATCCTTTCACTTCCCTCATTGGGGCTTCTTCAGCACACACTTAATGGAGTGAGGCTGCAGTTTTGTAATCCATAGGATTAGCTTTTCTGCAAAATATTCTAGTTACTTTTTATGAAGAGCATCAGTTCAGCACTGACAATTCAGTCTGTGACTTATTTCAACATATTAGACAATGTTGAGCCAGGTGAAAACTAGTTATGGCCTATAGTCATTTCAGATCAACACTCATGAGTGAACAGCAACAGGTTAGACCAAATATCATCATTGACAGATGATGGGGTTAAGGGAGTACACCTTAGTCAGGCCACCATCTTAAGCCATCTGACGTCACTAAGATATAGCTCCTTCTGTACATGT
Source organism: Chiloscyllium plagiosum (assembly GCF_037043375.1). Classification (NCBI taxonomy): domain Eukaryota; kingdom Metazoa; phylum Chordata; class Chondrichthyes; order Orectolobiformes; family Hemiscylliidae; genus Chiloscyllium; species Chiloscyllium plagiosum. The sequence goes on from NW_028270168.1 coordinate 23,986,797, forward strand.
TCAGTAGCAATCCTTAGAGCATCCCTTTACTCTGCATATTCCCCCCTCCTCCCAAATTCTTTGGTGGTTCTTATTTCTCCACAATAAAATGTAACCATGAGCATTTAACTCTACTCCAGTTCCATTTCCTCCTGCATGAATCCACTTTACTTCAGGAATCTCCAACAGCAGTCTCAGGTACCCTGGGAAATGTGTGGGATTCGTGTGTTCTCATAATTTTCTGAGAATACACACACATTGGAGGAGTGAAATGGCAGCTTCTCCTATACCATTGCGACCTGAGAGAGTTACAAAGGTCTAGAACGCACCTTGTGACTGATTACCTTCAGCTTGGCAATGTTCTTATTCCAGCATCTGTGACCTCTGTTTCAGGGAAATAAAAATGATCCGTTGCATCTTCTCACGATGATAAGAAGTTCATTTCCATTGTGATGACTGCATCACTGAGCACCCTTCTGTATCTTCAACATCTGCTCCTGTTTTCCCAAAGTTGAATGAAACACGGTTGATGAATTCTCAGCCACCGCCGTGATATTGCATCCAGAAAGTGAATACATCTGCCCCCACATCCACTTTAACTACAGAAAAACTGATTTCAATCATTATCTCCACATATCAGAATTTGCTTTGCAAGTCTGTATAATGAGGGTAGGTGAAATCCTGAAGTGGTCTCACTACACCCATCATAAAGCCCTCGTGTCCCTGGGGTAGGATGCCCACAAACTAGCATGAATTGGATGTGCAGTGGACAGCGAAGAGGGTTACCTCAAATTACAACAGGATCTTGATCAGATGGGCCAATGGGCTGAGAAGTGACAGATGGAGTTTAATTCAGATAAATGCGCGGTGCTGCATTTTGGGAAAGCAAATCTTAGCAGGACTTATACACTTAATACTAAGGTCCTAGGGAGTGTTGCTGAACAAAGAGACCTTGGTGTGCAGGTTCATAGCTCCTTGAAAGTGGAGTCGCAGGGAGATAGGATAGTGAAGAAGGCGTTTGGTATACTTTCCTTTATTGGTCAGAGTATTGAGTACAGGAGTTGGGAGGTCATGTTGTGGCTGTACAGGACATTGCTTAAGCCACTGTTGGAATATTGCATGCAGTTCTAGTCTCCTTACTATTGGAAAGATGTTGTGAAACTTGGAAGGGTTCAGAAAAGATTTACAAGGATGTTGCCAGGGTTGGAGGTTTTGAGCTATAAGGAGAGGCTGAACAGGCTGGGGCTGTTTTCCCTAGAGCGTCGGAGGCTGAGGGGTGACCTTATAGAGGTTTACAAAATTATGAGGGGCATGGATAGGATAAATAGACAAAGTCTTTTCCCTGGAGTCGGGGAGTCCAGAACCAGAGGGAATAGGTTTAGGGTGAGAGAGGAAAGATTTTAAAGAGACCTAAGGGGCAACATTTTCACACAGAGGGTGGTATATGTATGGAATGAGCTGCTAGAGGAAGTGGTGGAGGCTGGTACAATTGCAACATTTAAGAGGCATTTGGATGGGTATATGAATAGGAAGTATTTGGAGGGATATGGGCCGTGTGCTGGCAGGTGGGACTAAATTGGGTTGGGATATCTGGTCGGCAAGGACAGGTTGGACCAAAGGGTCTGTTTCCATGCTGTACATCTCTATGACTCTAGTGTGTAATTCTCTGTGTTGAGATTGTAGTGGTGCCTTAGTCTCCCTTTTCACTCCCAACCCTCTATAAAGCCAGTTGGATTGGGTTCCTTCATAGTATGGACTACGTTCTGTTCCTTTATGCACCTGCTGTTATTGGATTTTCTGTTGGGCCACGTTGTAACTATGTAGTAATGTGAAATCTATGCTCTTGATTGCACAGAATTGACTTCATTGAACATAACTATGTACAAGGTTGCTGAGAAAAGAATTTTATCTGGACCATGCAATTCTAGGCTATCATTGCATGTAATCTGACTACACTAAGTTTTAACTTCTTTTGCCCATGCTTGGTGACTATGCTTAGAGTAAAGAGGTAATTCTCTTTATTCTTCAGCACCATTATTCACTATACTGCGATGAACTGATGCAATTCAAGAAAAATTCAGTGTAAAGTAACTTGTGTAAGCTAAGAGCTCAGTGTGGATTCCACTGTGTAGATTGGCATTCACAACATGATCTCATTCATTGCCAGACAGTGACTAAACTTTAACTGCTGCCAGTGTCTGTCATCCTATTTTCCTGTAGGAGTGTTGTTATCTTCAAATTCTGTAACAAAACAACACAGGAAGAGTACATTCAAACAGACTGAGCTGAGTTTGTTTTAAAAGTGTGTGATACATGCAAATAAGGTCTCAGTGTCACATTCATCACATGTACCCTGACAACCGTCCCTCCAGGGCCGAGGCAGCACCAGCTTATTTGTGCCAATATTTTTGCTGGGTTGAATTAATGGTCACTGGAGGTTCTTAGAACATGTTTTTTAAAAAGAAAATACTGTAACCTCACAGATGGACAAACCCTACCTTACCAGGATTACAATGTCTACTAGTATAAGTTATGTGGAATTTAACCGCAATATGTGCTGCCCTAAAGATGCTGTGCTACACAAGTACTTCACCTTCAAGAATAAAATCTTGAATAATACTGAAATAAAGTTTTTTTTGAATGAATAATCTTTATAAATTTGTGGGGGGGGGGGGTTCGTCTTTTAAAATCCTGTAACCAACATCCTTCAGCATAGATTCACCATAATTTCTTTTGACAACCTTAATTGACAGATTGTGAGGGCAAATAAAACGCAGCACACCTCCTCCACACCCCCACTTCCTGCATGCCCACCATAAAGCAGAAGAAAGAAAGGGGATTAAAATGGATTGATCCATTGACGATCTCATCCCTGCGCAGAAAGGATAGGTTCGGACATTTCCTTTGATCAAAATTTCTACACCAAAAAGATTTTGGAATAGGTAGTTTGCAACCTGTATTGGATAATGCAAGAGATTAGACGAAGTCCGGGGAACAAGGGTGTTGCTAATAGATTACTAAAAGAGCAGTAGCCACCCTCAGTTGCACATTCATCAAGAGCTGATGATTGCGCTATGAATCTGGTAAGAAAGAACTTGAATTTTTACAATGTCTTTTCTGACTTCATGGTGCTTTCCAATCAATGAAATACGATTGAAGCGGACTTACTGCTGTAATGTAGGACATAGGAGAGTGGAAATTCTTCTGATTCTTTTATTTTGATGGCGATGAGGGGGAAATTGGATTCTAAAGCTGTGGGTGTCAAACAATGTATAGAACAAGTCAGAAAATATCAAGCAAACCATATGTCTCAAGCATTTATCTCTGCTCAATACAAAGTTAAAAGATGGAAATTTCTCCCACTACTGGAAATATTAAGCACTACTCTTTGTTTTCAAATGCTGTAATTACTTCTTTTTGCAGGATTTAAGAATGCCTCAAAGTTTGCAAAGCTATCTTTAGATTGGTTTTGCTAGTTTAATTCAGAGAACAAATTGTGCCAGCATTGATAGGTCAAAAGGGTGAAGTTTTCATCTGCTATAAGCAAGATCCAGTTTCAGTTCCCAGCCAATGTAGGGCCTTTTATCTTTGAGTACTTGGAACCAATTTTACTACGTTATTGATAGTCTATGACATTGTTGCAATTTGGAATTTACAGTCCGTGAAATGCTGCTTTTCAACCCACTTTCTATTGACTGCAGCAGGTTGCAGACTCAAATCTACAAGTCAAAGGCTACTCAACTTGCAGTAGGCTTGTAGACCTGGTGTACATATTGATCAATGCAAAATTGATTGAATAATACAACTGCTGGGAGCTAGATCCCAGTCACTACATTTCTAGAATTCAAATAGTCCATTTGATCACTTGATTCTCCACCAACTTTAACATCCATGGCCACTGTGTGCCAAGTAATCAAGCTTCTTTGGGAGCAGCTTCCAAACATTACCAACTAGGAAGACAATGGCAGCAGATCCATGGAAACACCATCGCCACCGAGCTTCACACACTTTAACTTGGACGTATATAGTTATTATTTCATGACCACTGAGTTAACGTCCTGGGAATTACAACCTGACCACATGGTAGGAACCCCTTTATTTCAGTACTACACTGTGGAATGTTAGCTTTTGGCTAATCTGTTAGTTCAAACTCCTATCTGCCAGTTCAGGGTGGATGTTAAAGTTGGCACCGCAGCATGGAATACAGTTTGTGAAAGTGAGTGAACAGTCACAGGCTTTATTGAACATAACCAATATAACGGATGGTAAAGCAGCCTACTGAACTAGGCCCCAGTTCCATGTGATTTGACTGCACTATGACACAGCTCCTTTCACACATGCGTGGGAGCTATACTTAAAGTAAAGGTCCCTTTATTCTACAATAGTGGCAGAAGCAGGCCCAGTAATAACTTCTGAAAGGAATAAATCAAAAGGAACAAGTTCTGCAATGTTATGGGGAAGGAGTAAAACTAATCAAACTGTTCATTGAAGGAGATGATACAGATCATGGAGAGATGATGGCTGCACCCAAATAATATTCTGGGAACCTGGGTTGGAATCCTGCTATGGCAGATGGTGGAATTTGAATTCAATAAAAATTTTGCAAATAGGAGTCCAATGACTGCGAAACCATTGCTGATTGTTGGGAAAAGCCATCTGGTCCTTTAAGGATGGAAACTGCCATCCTTACCTGGTCTGTTCTACATATGTCTCCGGAGCCTCAGCAATTTGATTTACTCTTAATTGCCTCTGGGTAATTAGGGATGGTGAACGATTTAAAAAAAGCTAACATAGGACAAACAGCTACCTCTCGCACAATGCAATTCTATGATTCTACTTCATGATTAGCAGAGTTCTCCTGGAGTCTTAGTTAACACTTATCCCTCAACCGTCAACTCCTAAACAGATTAAAATCTTATCTGCTGTGCATGAAACTTACAATGTTCCTGCAGATCAATCATAGCTTCATGAGGAAAGTGATTCACTGCAATTCCGTGTTAAATTCAAATGCACACAAAATGTTTCCCTTGCCCGTACTGGAAACTTTACTTGTGTCTCATAAAGGAGTTTACTGATTTCACAATCCACTTTTGCATTTTAAAAACCATTTAATCTGCCTACGCTTTCTCTGATTCAATTTTGAAAAGTTACTAATAGTTTTTGCCGATTATGGGTGTTATTCACACCAATTAATATGTTGATCAGTGAAATATTTATTTTCACATTTTCAGCCATCTTTTAGTCTAGTGTTATTCAGACAGTGACATGTGCCAGCTGATGTTTAAGATATATTGGGCTCTGGCACTGCAGTATTTGCCACAGCCACATCATGAATCAGAAAGTAAGTGGCAAATATGAAACAATAGTTACAGGTGCAGAAATCTCCCTGTGGTGCTCAGGCCTACAATTTGTCAGTTGTAAACTAATCCAATCCACAGGTAATGTCTTTACAAACTATCAATGGAAAAATACCTCTGGTTGTTTAAAAGCTGGAATCCTGTAACACTAGAAGCAGATTTTCCCTTCATGGATAAGAAAACGGGAGGAAGGTTTTTGACCACCTTATAGTACATAGAACATAGAACATTACAGTGCAGTACAGGCCCTTCGGCCCTCAATGTTGCATCACCCTGTCATACTAATCTGAAGCCTATCCCACCTACACTATTCCATGTACATCCATATGCCTGTCCAATGATAACTTAAATGCACTTAAACTTGGCGAATCTACTACCATTGCAGGCAAAGAATTCCATACCCTTGCTACTCTCTGAGTAAAGAAACTACCTCTGACATCTGTCTTATACCTATCTCCCCTCACTTTAAAGTTGTGTCCCCTCGTGTTTGCCATCCCCATACTTGGAAAAAGGCTCTCCCTGTCCACCCCATCTAACCCTCTGATTATCTTGTATGTATCTATTAAGTCACCTCTCAACCTTCTTCTCTCTAACGAGAATAGCCTCAAGGCCCTCAGCCTTTCCTCGTAAGACATTCCTTCCATACCAGGCAACATCCTAGTAAATCTCCTCTGCACCCTTTCCAAAGCTTCCACATTCTTCTTATAATGCGGTGACCAGAACTGTATACAATACTCCAAGTGTGGCCGTACTAGAGTTTTGTACAGCTGCAGCATAACCTCCTGGTTCCCGGAACTCAATCCTTCTATTAATAAAGGCCAAAACACTATATGCCTTCTTAACAACCCTGTCAATCTGGGTGGCAACTTTCAGGGATCTGTGTACATGGACACTGAGATCTCTCTGCTCATCTGCACTCCCAAGAATCTTACCATTAGACCAGTACTTTGCATTCCGATTACTCCGTTCAAAGTGTATCACCTCACACTTGTCCACATTAAACTCCATTTGCCACCTCTCAGCCCAGCTCTGCATCCTATCTATGTCTCTCTGCAACCTACTACATCCTTCGTCACTATCCACAACCTCACCGACCTTAGTGTCATCCACAAATTTACTAACCCGCCCTTCTAAGCCCTCATCCAGGTCATTTATAAAAATGACGAACAGCAGTGGACCCAACACTGACCCTTGCAGTACGCCACTAGTAACTGGACACCAAGATGAACATGTCCCATCAACTACAACCCTCTGTTTTCTTTCAGCAAGCCAATTACTGATCCAAACTGCTATGTTTCCCCCAATCCCATTCCTCCGCATTTTGTATAATAGCCTACTGTGGGGAACCTTATCGAATGCCTTGCTGAAATCTATATACACCACATCAACTTGTTTACTCTTATCTACCTGTTTGGTCACTTTGTCAAAAAACTCAATAAGATTCGTTAGGCATGACCTACCCTTCACAAAACCGTGCTGACTGTCCCTGATCAGATTATTCTTTTCTAGATGGTTATAAATCCTATCTTTTATAACCTTTTCCAACACTTTACCAACAACTGAAGTGAGACTCACTGGTCTGTAATTACCAGGGTTGTCTCTACTACCCTTTTTGAATAAGGGAACCACATTTGCTATCCTCCAGTCCTCAGGCACTATTCCTGTAGACAATGATGATTTGAAGATCAATGCCAAAGCCTCGGCAATCTCGTCCCTTACTTTCCAGAGGATCCAAGGATAGATCCCATCCGGCCCAGGGGACTTGTCTATTTTCACACTCTGCCATATTTCTAATTCCTCTTCCTTGTGAACCTCAATCTCCTCTAGTCTAGATGCAAGTATCTCTGTATCTTCCTCGCCAACATTTTCATTTTCTATAGTGAACACTGTCGAAAAATATTTATTTAGTACTGCCCCTATCTCCTCTGGCTCCACACACAACTTCCCACTATTATTCTTGATTGGCCCTAATTTAACTCTCGTCATTCTTTTATTCCTGACATACCTATGGAAAGCTTTAGGGTTAACCCTGATCCTATCTGCCAACAACTTCTCATGTCTCCTCCTGGCTCTTCTGAACTCTCTTTTTAGGTCTTTCCTGACTTCCTTGTAACCCTCAAGCGCTCTAACTGAGTTTTCACATTTTGTCCTAATATAAGCCTTCTTCTTCTTCTTGACCAGGGATTCCACTTCCTTAGTAAACCACGGCTCACGCGTTCTATATCTTCCTCCCTGCCTGACAGGTACATACTTATCTAGGACACACAGGAGCTTTTCCTTGAATAAGCTCCACATTTTCAATGTGCTCATCCCCTGCAGTTTCCTTTCCCATTCTCCGCTTCCTAAATCTTTCCTAATTGCATCATAATTTCCCTTCCCCCAGCTGTAACTCTTGCTCGGTGGAGTACACCTATCCCTTTCCATCACTAAAGTAAGCGTGACAGAATTGTGATCGCTGTCTCCAAAGTGCTCACCTACTTCCAAATCTCACACCTGGCCAGGCTCATTACCCAGTGCTAAATCTAAAGTGGCTTTGCCCCTTGTAGGCCTGTCTACATACTGTGTCAGGAAGCCTTCCTACACACACTGGACAAAATCTGATCAAGTAGACCTTAGTGGTCTACTTGATCAAGAGGTGAGCTTTTAATTCCACTTCCATTCCATCAGCAAGATCACTGACTTCAATTTTTGTGACTGTATTTGTCTCAGTTCATCTGTTGATGAAACCTAGTTGAAACTTTATTGCTGGAACAGCACAGCAGGTCAGGCAGCATCCAGGGAACAGGAGATTCGACGTTTCGGGCACAGGCCCTTCTTCAGGCCCTGATTCCTGAAGAAGGGCCTGTGCCCGAAACGTCGAATCTCCTGTTCCCTGGATGCTGCCTGACCTGCTGTGCTGTTCCAGCAATAAAGTTTCAACTTTGATCTCCAGCATCTGCAGACCTCACTTTCTCCTTGTTGATGAAACCTACAACTGCTGTCTTTGTGATGAGTCAGCCATGGCTCACACAATAGTATTCTTGCCTCCACATCACAGGGTTGTGGGTTTCAACTCCCACCCCAGTGCTTGAGCACAAAACTCAAGCTCACTCTCAGCAGAGTGCTGAGGGAGAGCAGCATTGTCAGAGGCACCATCATTTATGAGCAAATTACTGCAGATGCTGGAACCTGTACTGAAAACAACAAATGTTGGAGATCACATTTGGTCAGACAGCATCCATGGAGATAGAGCAAGCTAATGTTGAGTCTAGATGACTCTTTAACAGAGTCTTAATGAAGTGTGAAGGGTGCTTTAAATCAACCTCTCAGATCCAAAAGACCCCGCGGGCCTATCTCAAGGAAGGTAGGGAGTTCTCCCCAGTGAATATGCCAACATTTACTGGTCAAATTAACACCACAAAATCAGATCATCTCTCATTGGCACATTAGCCCAGATCTTGATCTCCAGATGCACATCAGGACCCTGCAGTCGTCCTAGCAAATCAATCTCCAGGGGAATTATCCAGACATTTGATCTTTTGACAGTTAACTCACCTTCTTCTGTAAATCCCCCAGAATGTCATCGAATAGAATGTATCAAACTGTGACCTAGGCTCACACTGTTCCACAGTACTTATCTGGATAGTTAGTCACGAAGATAAATATATTGTCTAATTTCAGCAAGCTACACAACTGACCCCTGACAACCCAGATTAGCCCTGATCCAACCACTTCCAAAACCATAATCGATTCTACTCCCATAAAAATCGATTCTACTCCCATGAAAACTTGATTACCCCTCCAAGTACCCTTGACCTCTCTCCAGTTAAATCTGACTATTGCCAGATCAGAACTGACTAGCACCTAATGTGACAATCCCTCACAAATCAGCCCAACTACCCTGATCTGCTTGCCACCATACCGACCTACCGCACCCACCCTACCGACCTACCGCACCCACCATACCGACCTACCGCACCCACCCTACCGACCTACCTCACCCACCCTACCGACCTACCATACCCACCCTACTGACCTACTTCACCCATCCTACCGACCTACTTCACCCACCCTACCGACCTATCTCACTCACCCTACCGACCTACCGTACCCACCCTACCGACCTACCTCACTCACCCTACTGACCTACCTCACTCACCCTACTTATTCACTCAATCGTTCATGAACTTCCACAGTGAATCTTTAAGTCTGCAGCTAGTCATGGAGAGGAAGGTTTGGGGGCGGGGGCACCACGCTCTCCCCAACACCTGAATGCTCCAGCGCTATAGTGAAGCTCTTCAAGTGAAAATTCATGCAACACGTTCTGGTGGAGCTGACCTCAGAAGTGCTGGAAAGAAATATGGAGCAGTGTTGGGGCAAATGAAAGTTTGAGTAGAGCAACAATCTAAGGATGACTGCCACTTTGTGGAAGTTCCAGGCCCTCAGTATTTGTAGGAATTTGCAGTGCACTAATTGGCTGTGTTTCCTGTATTCAAATCCTGATTGCATCTCAAAACTCCTTCATGGGTTATAAAACATATTGAGATGTTCAGTGGTTATGAAAGTCTCTACATAGCTGCATTTTTAAAAATATGTTTGACTATTCTAAAGCCCTCCTGACCAGCTCCTACCTTCCACCTTACACAAATGTAAGCTTATGCAAATTCCTGCAACCTGGATCTCAACAAACATCAAGTCTTATTTGTCTATCACCTCTGTGCTTGTTGACCTAGCTACATTCCAATCCAACAATGCTTCAATTTTTAAATTCTCATTCACGTTTTCAGATCACTCCTTTCATTTTGCCCTTCAATAACTCTAGAATCGACTCTAGTCCTGAAACCCTCCAAGGTCTCTGTGCTGCTCCAATTATGGCCTCTTGTACATTTCTAGATAAACCTCTCTATGCTAATGTCACTGTACTCACAATCTAGGTTAATGAGGGTTCTGAGGAAATGGGCTTGAATCCATGGGTATGCTAATACAGGGGACACAAAGTTAGCAAGTGGGTACAGCAAGCAATTAGAGAAGTAAATGGCATGTTGTTCTTTATTGCAAATGAAATACAAGCACAAGGAAATTGTGCTACAATTGCACATGGCTTTAATGAGACAACACCTGGAATACATTGCGTAGCATTGATTTCTACATTTAAGGTCCTACCTAGTTCAGATGTGAAATGACATCTCTGAACAGGTTGATTAGAAAATGTCTTCAATATTTGAGGAGGAAATGTTGGGCTACAGGGCAGTGTGGTTGATTGGTGCGGGTGTCCCGGAGATGTTCCCTAAAGCTCTCTGCTAGGAGGCGCCCAGTCTCCCCAATGTAGAGGAGACCGCATCGGGAGCATCGGATACAATAAATGATATTGGTGGATGTGCAGGTAAAACTTTGATGGGTGTGGAAGGCTCCTTTAGGGCCTTGGATAGAGGTGAGGGAGAAGGTGTGGGCGCAGGTTTTGCAATTCCTGCGAAGTCTTGGAGGAGATGGAGGGCGTGGGTGGTGTCTCGAACGTTTGTGGGGAGTTCCTGGACTAGGGGGGGATAGGGACAGTATCGAGGTAGGTAGAAATGAGTTCAGTGGGGCAAGAGCATGCTGAGACAATGGGTCGGCCAGGGTGGTCAGGCTTGTGGATCTTGGGAAGGAGGTAGAACCGGGCAGTGCGGGGTTCCCGGACTATAAGGTTGGAAGCTGTGGGTGGGAAATCTCCTGAGGTGATGAGGTTCTGTATGGTCTGGGAGATGATGGTTTGGTGATGGGGGGGTGGGGTCGTGGTTGAGGGGGCGGTAGGAAGAGGTGTCCTCGAGTTGGCGTTTGGCTTCAGCGATGTAGAGGTCAGTGCGCCAGACTACAACTGCGCTCCTTTATCTGCTGGCTTGATGGTGAGGTCAGGATAGGAGCAGAGGGATTGGAGGGCTGCGTGTTGTGAGGATCAGAGGTTGGAGTGGGGGAGAGGGGTAGACAGGTTGAGGCGGTTAATGTCCCGGTGGCAGTTGGACACCCACAGCTTTCAACCTCATAGTCCGGGAACCCTGTACTGCCTGGTTCCCACCCTGCCGAGGAAATGTAGGTCCTGGGCCTCCTTCACCACCGCTCCCTCACCACCAGACGCCTGGAGGAAGAACGCCTCATCTTCTGCCTCGGAACACTTCAACCCCAGGGCATCAATGTGGACTTCAACAGTTTCCTCATTTCCCCTTCCCCCACCTCACCCCAGTTCCAAACTTCCAGCTCTGCACTGTCCCCATGACTTGTCCTACTTGTCTATCTTCTTTTCCACCTATCCACTCCACCCTCCCCCCGCACAGACCTATCACCTTCATCCCCTCCCCCACTCACCTATTGTACTCTATGCTATTTTTTCCCCTCCCCCACCCTCCTCTCACTTATCTCTCCACCCTTCAGGCTCTCTGCCTGTATTCCTGATGAAGGGCTTTTGCCTGAAACGTCGATTTTACTTCTCCTCGGATGCTGCCTGAACTGTTCTGTCTACATCACATTGCCATTTCCTGCAGAACTGCCAAATCTATTATCTACTAGTTGCCAGTGTTGTATGGGCATGCCAGGTCAGGATTTCTGTTTATGATAAAGGTTGCGACCACCATCCTCTTGAAGTGTATCAAGGTACAGGGGCTGCTTGGTCTAGTGTGGACGAGGAAAACCACTTCCTGAATTAGCCAGAAGAGTCTCTTATAGTTAACAAGATACTGTTTATTACCATTAGTTCATGATAGACATTGCTAGAGACTTTGAAGAGAGCCAGATGTTAGGAATCATTTCTTTGAGATCCTAAATTATTCTGCCCACAAGACATCACTATTGTGGGTGGTAGTTGCCACATTCCTCAAGCCACATTTTGCACTGTTGAGACTTTTCAGGTATTTTTAATCAACCTGTTCAAAACATTGTTGCACACCCCTGAGGCAGGTGGAACTTGATATCAAACCTCCAGGCTCATGGATATGGACACTACCACTGAACCACAAAACTCTTATATCGTGACTTTAGGTTTTATTATAAATCTATAGATTAGCATCAACATCATATTCCACTTTTCTCCTCTGGACCTTTCCATGTGCTGAGGCCTACCTTCTTACTAGGGAAGACACCCAGATATTTTCTATTCAACCTGGTTGGAGATACATATCTCAGAGAAAGTAGGATATGAACCTGGGCCTCCTGTCTCAGAGGTACGGACATTTCACCACAACAGCCCCAAGTTTTGACTTCATTCTTTATATTTAAAGCTGTGACTTTATGATAGAAATTGCTGGAAAAAAACTCAGGTCTTGCAGAATCTGTGGAGAGAAAACAAGAGTTAACTTTTGAGTCCCGCACTGAGAACATCAAAACTGAGTCCCCTGACTCGATTTCGAACTCTGTTTTCTCCTTACAGATGTTGTCAGGTCTGCTGAATTTCTCCGGCAATTTGCTTTGGTTTCAGATTTCCAGCATCCCCCACAGTTCTTTGTTTTATTTTAGTGATTTTAAGATATCCTGATTAATAAGAGACTGCTGAAAGGTACTGAGAAAGGATTGCTGTGTGGGCTTCCCCCCAACAAAAACTGCTGATAATAATGCTCCAAGTTTAAGTCATTAGATAAGGAATATTGCCAACTATCAGCTTGTGTGAAAGTGGCTTTCTTTGAAATAGTGTATCTCCCCACTTAAGCATATATTTGCATGATACACTTTATGTACAAGACTATTTGAACGTTATTTAGGTGGCTGCAATTGTTAACTCTTTGCATGTAAGTTTAAGTAACGCTCTGAATCATGCACTGCCTGTCGATTATTACCAGATTTTATTTTAATTCAGATATCCAACGTCCGCAGTATTTTGTTTTCATTGCCAGATGTTTTCTTGGCAGCTCAAGTTCTTCTTTCCCTTCTGGATGGCCCATAAATTGGAGAAAGTCAGCGAAAAAAGCAAAATAAAACTAACGAGTAAACAATGTATAAATGCCGTTATTGAAATGCTGGTAAGTGCTAGTACAGAGCGGTATTGCTGGAGAGCTGCTAGGTCAGTGTACGTTACCTTCCCCCCGCAGAAGCAAAAGGCAACTTGAGTAATGATACATGACTTTCCGAACAACGAAACCCCGCCTCCTGGGCTCCTTCTCCATACGCCATTGGCCAGTGGACCTGTCAACCAGGAGCAGCGGCAACACCACGCTGTATCAACGTTCCAGCTCACGTTCAGTCCACCGGCATGACGTCATGGAACATTCCGCACATGCCGCAGAGCCTCTGGCTTCCCCCAGGCTCAAACCAGAAGCTTAAAAGGGGCACCGACCCTCATCCTGATCAACAACCTGATTCTAATCAATGAAACTGCAACTGCCGCAATCTGTGTAATCGTGAATAACAACAAACCCAGAAATTAAAAACTATTTTCCCTCTAAAGTAACTGGTGGGTCCCACCGCTTCGATTAGTGTTCCACATGGGTCTTTGCAAAGAGTTTGAAAATGGGTATCTTTCACCTATCATGAAAAAATACATTTTAGGATCAAAACGAATTGCGTTAACTCGGTGTTTTAAAAATTGAACGTTTATCTTTAGCAATAATGGTTTTAATTGTTAACTCTCCCCAGACTTCCACTGCTTCCTGTGTAGCCTGAGGTCATCCAACTCTTTTGTTGTTGGCATCCTAACTTGTCACAAGTCCCATACGTTTTCACCTCAGGTGTCGCTAGCCAGCAGAGCTTGAACATTATAAACAAAATAGAGCGAACTTTAGACGCCAGAAACAAACGCAGAAAAGTGCTGGAGAAACCACAGCAGATCTGACAGCTTCTAAGGAGAGGGAAACAGAAATTAACGTTGAGTCCAGTACTTATTCAGAACAGTAATTTTGTATGCCTTTTTAATAAATACCTCCATGATCATCTACCCCTGCTGCTGCAACCGCCTCTGACTGTATAACTGCCCCAGTTCTGCATATTCCTCCAATTCAGATTTCTTGTCTATCCCCAATTTTATTCACTCCACCAGCCCTTAAAGTGTATAATTTACTCTCAAACACTTCGCCTAACCATTCCTACCTCACAATCACAAAGGCCAACCTCCATATAGAATCCATCTACCAGGCCCGCTGTCAAGGAAAGGCTGCCAGCATTCTTAAAGATCCATCCCACTCTGGCAATGTTTCTCTACAACCTCTACCATCGGGGAGAAGGTGCAGAAGCCTGAACTCACGCACCAGCCGGTTTCATAACAGTTTCTACCCTACTGTTGTTAGAATACTGAATGGACTCACAAACTCTTAACACTTGCCTGTACCTGTGTTTTTGTTTTTGCCGCTTTTTCTATTATTTACTATTTATGCTACTTAACTCTGTGATCTGCCTGTATTGCTAGCAAGATAAAGCTTTTCACTATCCCTCAGTACATGTAACAATAAATTCAATTCAATACCAATAGCTTTAAGAATTCCTTAAAATGTACCACTTTTGACCTTGTTGTGATGTCCTTATTGAGGATATTGAGTAAATTACATGACCAGAAGAAATCTCCATAGTCCATGCAGCTAATCCCAAAGATTGGTCCTCCTTAATTACCTGTTTCATTTGTGAATTTGATTAAGAATTTAACTCCGTGATTTGAAAGTAATTTTAATCCTCAGAAACCTTTGTCATTAACCAGTGAGTCCCATTGCTGCAATTTGCATTTCAATTTGCCATGTGGTTACACTCTTTAAGTGACCACTGATCTTAAAAGACAAAAAACTGGAAACATTGTAGATTTGCTTTTGCTGTTTTATGACAGTTCTAATATGTCCATATTGTTAATAATGACCTAATGAGGAAATGAAATATAGCAAGTGCCTGGTTTAGTGGTGGATCCAGATTCTTTCAATTTATGAATATATCAGAACCATAAACCAGGGACTGTACATTATAGGCATAGATGGACAATTAACTTGATCAATCTCCAAGTACTACTCGAGTTAAACTTAGATTACTGATTGGTAAAAAGAACCTAAAACAATTACTTTATACATTAACTGGATTAAGTGGTGTGTAAAAAAAAGAATCCTATGTAGGATGTAATGTCACATGGTCAGTCTGCCTTTATGAGATATGCTCATCACTGCATCATTAATGTGACATAAGGGTATAAAGATCCAAATAGACCATCTTACCTCAGATCACTTGAAGCATGATGCTGTCCTGGAAATAATCTCCTCTGTTGTAGGTTAACAGTGTAATATTAGCCTAAATACCTATGTCCCTGAGAAATGTAATGTTTGTTTATAAAATTTAATTATAAGAAATGTCTGTTTGATACATCAATAACCCAATATCTATGCCCTGTTTTTTATGTGAGAAAAGACAACACAAGCATCACCGCATCCGCTAAAAGATTCTACTGGAGGCAAACTCACATCACTATGTATGGGAGTTTCACCTTTAAGGAGAAAGTGAGGACTGCAGATGCTGGAGATCAGAGCTGAAAATGTGTTGCTGAAAAAGCGCAGCAGGTCAGGCAGCATGCAAGGAGCAGGAGAATCGACGTTTCGGGCATGAGCCCTTCTTCAGGAATGAGGAAAGTGTGTCCAGCAGGCTAAGATAAAAGGTAGGGAGGAGGGACCCAACGCCCCTCCCCCAAGTCCCTCCTCCCTACCTTTTATCTTAGCCTGCTGGACACACTTTCCTCATTCCTGAAGAAGGGCTCATGCCCGAAACGTTGATTCTCCTGCTCCTTGGATGCTGCCTGACCTGCTGCGCTTTTCCAGCAACACATTTTCAGCAGTTTCACCTTTAACTAAGTTTGAAACCAATTGCACAGGATCATGACTCAAACCGAGATTTAACTTTGCTAAAAATTAAAATTAATTGAAATCCTTAAAGACCTCAATAAGTAATGTATCCACAGCATGAAGGAGAAAAAAAACATCATTTTGTTGCACTGTTCACATTTTAGATTGTTTTTTGATCATCCATTTTTTGAACTGGCTACCTGGAAATTTCTACAGTCTGCATAAATTACTAATTTGGCCTCAATTGGAGTATTGTGACCAGTCCTGGATGCTACACTTTAGAAAGGAAGTTAAGGTACTGGAAAGAGTGTAGAAAAGAATAACAAGGGGTGAGAAACTTCTGTTATAAAGATAGAATGGAGAAAAGAGGGATAGGGTGATATTTATTAGAGGTATTCAAATTCACGAGAGATTTGCATAGCATAGAAAAGGAAAAGCTGTTTCCACTCGACGTGATTTCGAGTAAGAATGTACAAATTTAAAATAATTGATAAAATAAGTAAGAGAAGTGATGTGAGGGAAAAAGGTTTCCTTTCAATACTGGCTCCCGGCTGTAGGAAAACTGTTGTGAAACTTAGTGGTCATGATTTGGAGATGCCAGCGTTGGACTGGGGTGTACAAAGTCGCTTTGATGAAGGAGCGACACTCCGAAAGCTAGTGAGCTTCCAATTAAACCTGCTGGACTATAACCTGGTGTTGTGTGATTTTTAATGTTGTGAAACTTGAAAGAGTTCAGAAAAGATTTACAAGAACATTGCCAGGGTTTGAGAGTTTGAGCTACAGGGAGAGGCTGAAAAGGCAAAAGCTATTTTCCCTGGATCATCAGAGGCTGATGGGGTGACATTAGAGAGGTTGTAAAACCATGAGGGGCATGGATAGGGTGAATAGCCAAGGTCTCTTCCCCAAGGTAGGAGCATCCAAAACTAGAGGGCATTGGTTCAAGGTGAGGCGAGAAAGATTTAAAAGGGACTGAAGGATCATCCTTTCCACACTGAGGGTGGTGCATGTATGGAATGAGCTGCCAGAAGAGGCAGTGGAAGCTGGTACAATTACATCATTTAAAAGATTCTGGATGGGTATTTGAATAGGAAGGGTTTGGAGGGATATAGAGCAAATGACGGCAAATGGGACTAGATTAATTTAGGATATCTAGTTGGCGTGGACGAGTTGGACCAAAGGGTCTGTTTCCGTGCTGCACATCTCTACAACAATGACTCATTGAAGGAAGAATGTCTGGATTGCACTGTCTGAAACTGATGCAGGGAGAAAAATATGCAGGATTGAGGGACAAGGTTGGAGCATGGAACTCAATACATCATTCATTTGGAGATCCAGTGCAGACAATGAGCCAAATGGCCTCCTTCTGTGTTGTAATGAGTTTGTGATTGTGTGACTTCTATACCTCTATCCTCAAATGCTGAGCATAGGTCAGTTACTTTCTTTGTTAATGATGCTCAGTGATAACAACAGTTTGTAGATCAGTCGACGGATTGCAAATGCCAAAAGAATTGCAGAGGATTCTGGAATTACTCTTTCATACTTTTCAGGTTTATTAATTACTCTCAGGTTAGAAGAGAATTTTATAAACATAATCACAAACCCTTAACACGAGTCCAGTTTGTATTCCAAAACTCCTCTGCTACTGTGAAACCAATAGCTACAGACAAAGGGTATCCGTCTGTGCAGTTTTGCACAGAAACCTTTAAAACGTATACTAGGCTCTGAGAGTTAATTCTTTAAAATGCAATTTGAGATAGGCTAATCTGTAATAAGTGTGTGCATGAGAATCTGTTTGAGGAAAAAGATGATACAAAAATGTTACACAAATGTAATATCTGCATGTAAGTTTTGTAGACAAAAATGGTGAGTAGATGGCTTGGCCTGGGTTTTGGTCACTTGTCCAAATGCCTCCTTATCTGGCTCAGAGCCAAGTTTTGTTTGTTCCTATGATACACCTTCATATGTCTTCCTATATTAAAGATATATAAAATGGTAGTTATGATATGGAGATGAAAATAGTGAGACTTAGGGAAAGAGCGAGTGATGAGACAATCTGAATCACTTTGTGAAACAGCTAGTGTGTGCTGAATGGACTCCTTGGTGCTGTATTATTATATGATTCTTAGTTATCGTTCTTATGTGGTACTTCTTAGAGGACAAATCATTTGACAGTTTTTAGGTGAAGCATAACTATGTCAAGAGATATTGAGGCCATGGTGTTCTGATGTAGATCAATCATATTTTAAAGTCATACATTCTGTCCTTATCTTAGATTCCCAATATTAGTTCTTATATCCATATTTATAATAAAGTTACTACATTGTCATTAATGCTCTGAGCACGAGTAGCAGTGCATTGCCTCCACTATATGGGAAGAAGAGAGATCAACTAGCAAAGTGACTTTTTCTTAAAATTTATTAAATTCATCACAAGATCTGAACATCTCTGGCTAAGCTAGCATTTATTACCATCCGTGATCCCAGAAGGCAATGAAGAGTCAACCACATTGCTGTGGGTCTGGAGATACATCTAGGCCAAACCTGGTAAGAGTGACAGATTTCTTTCCTTCAAGGACATTAGTAAACCAGATGGATTTTTCCAACAATCGACAATGGCTCAGGGATGGACATGACTGGCAGCTTAATGTTCCAGGATATAAATGCTACTGGAAGGACAGAAAGGGAGGCACGAGAGATGGGGATGTGCCTTACAGCTGTACCAAGGGAGGATATTCCTGGAAGTACAGCCAGGGAAGTTATTTGGGTGGAACTGAGAAATAAGAAAGGGATGATCACCTTATTGGGATTGTATTATAGATGCCCTAATATTTAGAAGGAAATTGAGAAACAAATTTGTAAGGAGATCTCCGTTACTTTCCAAACATAGACCAGGACTGCCATAGTGTTAAGCATTTAGATGGAGGGGAATTTATTAAGTGTGTATAGGAACATTTTCTGATTCAATATGTGGATGTACCTACTACAGAAGGTGCAAAACTTGACCTACTCTTGGGAAATAAGACAGGTCAGGTGACTGAGGTGTCAATGGGAGAGCACTTTGGGGCCAGCGACCATAATTCTATTCGTTTAAAATTGTGATGGAAAAGGATAGACTGGATCTAAAAATTAAAGTTCTAAATTGGAGGAAGGCTAATTTTGACGGTATTAGGCAAGAATTTTCAAAAGCTGATTGGGGGCAGATGTTTGCAGGCAAAGGGATGGCTGGAAAATGGGAAGCCTTCAGAAATGAGATAACGAGAATCCAGAGAAAGTATATTCCTGTCAGGGTGAAAAGAAAGGCTGGTAAGTATTGTGAATGCTGGATTGAGGGTTTGGTTAAGAAAAAGAAGGAAGCATATGTCAGGTACAGACAAGATAGATCGAATGAATCCTAAGAAGAGTACAAAGGCAGTAGGAGTAAACTTAAGGGGGAAATCAGGAGGGCAAAAAGGGAACATGAGATAGCTTTGGCAAATAGAGTTAAGGAGAATCCAAAGAGCTTTTACAAATACATTAAGGACAAAAGGTTAACTAGGGTGAGAATAGGGCACCTCAAAGATCAACAAGGTGGCCTTTGTGTGGGGCAACAGGAGATGGGGGAGATACTAAATGAGTATTTTCCATCAGTGTTGACCGTGGAAAAGGAAATGGAAGATATAAAATGTAGGGAAACAGATGGTGAGATCTTGAAAAATGTCCATATTACAGAGTAGGAAGTGCTGGATGTCTTGAAACACAGAAAAATGGATAAATCCCTGGGACCTGATCAGGTGTACCCTCGAACTCTGTGGGAAGCTAGAGAAATGATTGCTGGGCGTCTTACTGAGACATTTGTATCATCGATAGTCACAGGTGAGGTACCAGAAGACTGGAGGTTGGCTAGTGTGGTGCCACTGTTTAAGAAGGATGGTAGGACAAGCCAGGGAACAATAGACCAGTGAGTCTGATGTCGGTGGTGGGCAAGTTTAGATTAGATTACTTTACAGATTACTTTACAGTGTGGAAACAGGCCCTTCAGCCCAACAAGTCCACACCGACCCGCCGAAGCACAAACCACCCATACCCCTACATTTACCCCTTACATAACACTACGGACAATTTAACATGGCCAATTCACCTGACCTGCACATCTTTGGACTGTGGGATGAAACCGGAGCACCCGGAGGAAACCCACGCAGACACGGGGAGAATGTGCAAACTCCACACAGTCAGTCGCCTGAGGCGGGAATTGAACCCGGGTCTCTGGCGCTGCGAGGCATCAGTGCTAACCAATGTGCCACCGTGCCTCCAAGTTGTTGGAGGGAATCCTGAGGAACAGGATATACATGTATTTGGAAAGGCAAAGACTGATTAGGGATAGTCAACATGGCTTTGTACATGGGAAATCATGTCTCACAAACTTGATTGAGTTTTTTGAAAAATTAACAAAGAGGATTGATGAGGGCAGAGTGGTATATGTGATCTATATTGACTTCAGTAAGGCGTTCGACAAGGTTCCCCATGGGAGACTGGTTAGCAAAGTTAGACCTCATGGAATACAGGGAGAACTAGCCATTTGGATACAGAACTTGCTCAATTAGAAGACAGAGGATGGTGGTGGAGGTTGTTTTTCAGACTGGAGGCCTGTGACCAGTGGAGTGCCAGAAGGATCGGTGCTGTATCCACTACCTTTCGTCATTTACATAAATGATTTGAATGTGAGCATAGGAGGTACAGTTAGTAAGTTTGTATATGACACCAAAATTGGAGGTGTAGTGGGCAGCAAAGAAGGTTACCTCAGATTACAACAGGATCTGGACCAGATGGGCCAATGGGCTGAGGAGTGGCAAATAGAGATTAATTTAGATAAATGCGAGGTGCTTCATTTTGGGAAAGCAAGTCTTAGTAGGACTTATACACCTAATGGTAAGGTCTTAGGGAGTATTGCTGAACAAAGAGACCTTGGAGTGCAGGTTCATAGCTCCTTGAAAGTGGAGTCGGGTAGATAGGATAGTGAAGAAGGTGTTTGGTATGCTTTCCTTTATTGGTCAGAGTATTGAGTACAGGAGTTGGGAGGTCATGTTGCGGCTGTACAGGACATTGGTTAGGCCACTATTAGAATATTGTGTGCAAATTCTGGTCTCCTTCCTATCGGAAGGATGTTGTGAAACGTGAAAGGGTTCAGAAAAGATTTACAAGGATGCTGCCAGGGTTGGAGGATTTGAGCTATAGGGAGAGGTTGAATAGGCTAGGGCTGTTTTCCCTGGAGCGTCGGAGGCTGAGGGGTGACCTTATAGATGTTTATAAAATCATGAGGGGTATGGATAGGATAAATAGACAAGGTCTTTTCTCTGGGGTGGGGGAGTCCAGAACTAGAGGGCATAGGTTTAGAGTGAGAGGGGAAAGATATAAAAGAGACTAAAGTGGCAATTTTTTCACGCAGTGGGTGGTGCATGTATGGAATGAGCTGCCAGAGGAAGTGGTGGAGGCTAGTACAACTGCAACATTTAAAAGGCATCTGGATGGCTATATGAATAGGAAGGGTTTGGAGGGATATGGGCTGGGTGCTGGCAGGTGGGACTAGATTGGTTTGGGATATCTGGTTGGCATGGACGGGTTGGACCGAAGGGTCTGTTTCCATGCTGTACATCTCTATGACACTATGGCTCTACAACAATAGTTTCATGATCACATAAGCAGTTTTCACCATCAATGGGGCTGTGGGAAAGTTATTGTGGGAAATTGTGACTGTGAATTAATACAGAGGAACAGGTTTTAGCGTAAATGTACAGACAAGCCTAATTTGTTTCACTTCAGTATCTTAAGATCCAGACAATTACCATCAACAATGAAGAAACACTGCATTCAATTTAAAGGATCCGCATCACATTCTGTCAGTTTTGACAATGGTAAACATGTCATAAGCATCTCTCCCAGCCACCTCATAACTGCAATCAGTTTAATATTTGAATAATCTCAAAATAAATTCATCATGGTGAGGGGAGACTGGATAAACTGGGACTTTTTCCATTGGAGTGTAGGAAGTTGGGAGGTGACCTTATAGACACAATCATGAGGAGTATAGATAAAGTGAATGACGGGTGTCTTTTCCCTTGGGTGGGGGAATTTCAAGTCTAGGGGCCATATTTTTACACAGAGAGTGATTCGTGTGTGGAATGAACTTCCAGAGGAAGTGGTGGATGTGGGTACTGTTACAATATTTAAAAGAAATTTGGATAAGTCCATGCCTAAGAAATGTTTGGAGGTGTATGGGCCAGGACCAGGCAGGTAAGACCAGTTTGGTTGCGAACATGATCGGCATGGATGAGTTGGACTGAAGGGTCTGTTTCCATGCTGTATGAATCCATGACTCTGTTTGACTATCCATTTGCCAAAATTATCTATTTTGATCATGTAATACTCTGATTAAAAGTGATATATTGATTAAAAAAATGCATTGGTGATATTGCATTGTATCCTGTTCACAAATTTTGCTTCAGGTTGCCTTCATTGCTCAGTCCTTTGAGCATAGGAGTTGGGAAGTCATGTTGAGGTTGTACAAGACATTGATAAGGCCTCTTCTGGAGTATTGTTTATAGTTCTGGTATCCCTGTTATTGGAAAAACATTATTAAGCTAGAGAGAGTATGGAAGAGATTTACCAGGACATTGCCAGATAAGGAAGTTTTGAGCTATAAAGAAAGGCTAGGCAAGTTGGAACTTCTAGCCTTGTAGCATAAGAGGTTGTGAGGGACCTTATAGAGATTTATAAAATCATGAGGAGTACAGTTAAGATTAATGGTAGGTGTCTTTACCAGAGTATGAAGGATTTCAAGACTAGGGGGCATATTTTTGAGGTGACAGGTGAGAGATTTAAACAAAACATGAGGGTAAATTTATTACACAGAATGTAGTTCCCGTGTAGAATTAACTTCCTGAGGAAATGATGGATTAGGCTCAGTTATAATGTTTAAGTACATGAATTGGAAAGGTTTGGAGGGATATGGGCCAGGAGCAGCAGGAAGGGACAAGTTTAGTTTGGGATTGAACACGTGGCTACAGGGATGGTGTAGGAGGGAGGGTTTGGGATTCTTGGATAATTGACACTCTTTCTGGGGTAGGTGGGACCTCTACAAACAAGATGGTCTTCACATGAACAAGTGGGGTACCAATTCCTGGGGTGCAAATTTGCTCATGCTCTTTAGGTGGGTTTAAACTAATTCAGCAGGAGGGTGGGAACCTAAATTGTAGATTGAGTATAGAGGAAGTTGAGAATAGGGAGGTCCAAATTAAAATTTCAGGGTCGCAAGAGGGCACCGGCAAGCAAGAAGTTGGTTTGAAGTTTGTCTATTTCAATGCCAGGAGCATCCGGAATAAGGTAGGTGAACCTGGGATATAGATTTTGTGGCCATTTCAGAGACATGGTAGAGCAGGGACAGGAATGGTTGTTGCAGGTTCCAGGATTTAGATTTTTCAGTAAAAACAGAGAAGATGGTAAAAGAGGTTGGAGTGTAGCATTTTTAGTCAAGGATAGTATTACAGCTGCAGAAAGGACATTTGAGGACTCAGCAACTGAGGTAGTATGGGCTGAGATTAGAAATAGGAAAGAAGAGGTCACCCTGTTGGGAGTTTTCTATAGGCCTCCAAATAGTTCTAGAGATGTAGAGGAAAGGATAGCAAAGATGATCTTTGATAGGAGCAAGAGCGACAGGGTAGTTGTTATGGGGGACTTCAACTTCCCACATACTGACTGGGAATACTATAGTTCAAGTACTTTAGATGGGTTGGTTTTTGTACATTGTGTGCAGGACGGTTTTCTGACACAGTATGTACACAGGCCAACAAGGGACGAGGCCACATGAGATTTGATACTGGGTAATGAACCCGACCAGGTGTTAGGTTTGGACGTAGGTGAGCACTTTAGTGATAGTGACCACAATTCAGTTATGTTTACTTTCACAATAGAAAGGTATAGGTGTACACTGGACGGCAAGAACTACAGCTGGGGGAAAGGCAATTACAATGCAATTAGACAATATTTAGGATGCAAAGGATGGGGAACTAAACTGCAAGGGATGGGCACAATTGAAATGTGGAACTTATTCAAGGAATAGCTACTGTGTGTCATTGATCAGTATGTACCAATCAGGCAGGGGGGAAGTTGTCGAGTGTGGGATCTGTGGTTTACTAAGGAAGTTGAATCTCTTGTCATGAGGAAGAAGAAGACTTATGTTCGGATGAGATGTGAATGCTCAGTTAGGGCGATTGAGAGTTACAAGGTAGCCGGAAAGATCTGAACAGAGAGCTAAGATGAACAAGGAAGGGAGATAAGAAATTGTTGGCGGATAGGATCAGGGAAAACCCTAAAGCTTTCTACAAGTATTTAAGGGATAAAAGAATGACTAGAGTAAGATTAGGGCCAATCAAGGACAATAGTGGGAAGTTGTGTGTGAAGTCAGAGGAAATAGGGGAAGTGCTAAATGAATATTTTTCATCAGTATTCACACTGAAAAAAGACAATTTGATGAGGAGAATACTGAGAAACAGGCTACTCGACTAGATGGGATTGAGGTTCACAAGGAGGAGGTGTTAGAAATTCTGGAAAGGGTGAAAATAGATAAATCCCCTGTGCGGGATGGGATTTATCCTAGGATTATCTGGGAAGCCAGGGGAGGAGATTGCCGAGCCTTTGGCTTTGATCTTTATGTTGTCATTGTCTACAGGAATAGTACCAGAAGACTGGAGGGTAGCAAATGTTGTTCCCTTGTTCAAGAAGGGTAGTATAGTCAACCCTGGTAATTATAGACCAGTGAGCCTTACTTCAGTTGTGAGCAAAGTGTTGGAAAAGATTATAAGAGATAGGATTTATAATCATCTCGATAGGAATAAGTTAATTAGGAATAGTCAACACAGTTTCGTGAAGGATAGGTCATGCCTCACAAACCTTATTGAGTTCTTTTAGAAGGTGACCAAACAGGTGTATGAGGGTAAAGCTGTTGATGTGGTGTATATGGATTTCAGTAAAGCGTTTGATAAGGTTCCCCACAGTAGGCTATTGCACAAAATACGGAGGCATGGGATTGAGGGTGATTTAGCGGTTTGGATCAGAAATTGGCAAGCTGAAAGAAGACAGAGGATGGTGGTTAATGGAAATATTCATCTTAGAGTTCAGTTACTAGTGGTGTACCACAAGGATCTGTTTTAAATCCACTTCTGTTTGACATTTGTATAATGGATGAGGGCATAGAAGGATGTCTTAGTAAATTTGCGGATGACACTAAAGTTGGTACAGTTGTGGATAGTGCCAAAGGATGTTGTAGATTACAGAGCGACACAGATAAGCTGCAGAGCTGGGTGGAGAGCTGGCAAATGGAGCCTAATGGAGAAAAGTGTGAGGTGATTCACTTTGGAAGGAGTAACAGGAATGCAGAGTACTGGGCGAATGGTAAGATTCTTGGTAGTGTAGATGAGCAGAGAAATCTTGGTGTCCATGTACATAGATCCCTCAAAGTTGCCACCCAGGTTGATAGGGCTGTTAAGAAGGCATACGATGTGTTAGCTTTTATTAGTAAAGGGATCAAGTTTTGGAACCATGAGGTCATGCTGTAGCTGTACAAAACCCTGGTGCAGCCGCACTTGGAGTATTGCGTGCAGTTCTGATCACTGGAAGGATGTGGAAGTTTTAGGAAGGGTTCAGAGAAGATTTACTAGGATGTTGCCTGGTATGGACGGAAGGCTGAGGGACTTGAGGCTGTTTTCACTAGGGAGAAGAAGGTTGAGAGGTGACTTAATTGAGACATATAAGATAATCAGAGGATGGTGATGGCTAGCGCAAGGGGGCATGGCTTCAAATTGAGGGGTGCTAGAAATAGGACAGATGTCAGAGGTAGTTTCTTTACTCAGAGAGTAATAGGAGCGTGGAATGCTCTGCCTGCAACGGTTGTAGACTCGCTAACTTTACGGGCATTGAAATGGTCATTGGATAGGCATATGGACGAGAATGGAATAGTGTAGGTTAGATGGGCTTCAGATTGGTTTCACAGGCAGCGCAACATCGAGGGCCAAAGGGCTGTACTGAGCTGTAATGTTTTATATTCTATGTTACGTTCAACATGGACTGGTTGAACCAAAGGGTCTGTTTCTGTGCTGTATGACTCAATGATTTTGACTACACTTTTCTGTTGGCATTTCCCATTGTAAATTGATATGTTAACATTTCCCATTCACTTTCTTATGTGTTAACTGTCACAATGTACTTGCAAACTCTGGACAGTTGGTGGTAGTGTAGAGGAGCATCTGAAATCTCCAAACTCTGTCACCATCTTGTACATTACAAAGAATATCTTCATCAGCTGATTGTGGCCATTTTAAAGATTATTCACGAACTATTTTAATATTATTTCAAAACTGTTCAAGAGAAAAAGAACCTTATAAATTCATTTTATTGGAGCCTATATTGTCATAACATTCATTCCTTCTGTACATTCGGATAACTGGATTGACCTTTAAATTGTATCTAGAACAGGGCAAAAACAGTCTTTGTTAGATTAATATGTGGGAATTAGTCCAGCTTGAGTGGAAACCATTCCACAAGAATCAAATAATGTTGTCACTTATTTTGTTGATTTGAGATGTTAGCTTTTCTATCCTGTAAAGGAAAACTTAGATGCCTATTCAGTTTTTCAGGACTTTAGGACATTCAACAGCATTTTACAACAAATCAAGCACTTTGAGGTCTAGTCACTGTTGTAATGTGGGGAATCAGTTTCACCCAGATTAGTAAACTACATCTGATAGTTGAGAAAGATAGAAAAAAAAGTCACAGCACGATGTTTCAATCTAAATGCACACATAGGAGAAAACATGGCAACTTCATTGTGTAAAACAAATTCAAATATCAGAGAAAAAAACTACAGATACTTGTTATACAAGCTCATGGACTTAAAACATTACAGCATTGCAAACATCAGACTCACATATGTGTTCATGTGGACACTGGTTAGTCTATCTGGCTACCATATGGTCTAATGTGAACAGCATCAATTGAATTCCCATTCTTACTGAGATAGATTGAGGACCTACCTCTTTGCCTTGTGAAAAGAGAGTGGACAATTACCACTAATAAAAACTGCCAAGAAAATGGCTCAGGATTTAGATGATGAGTCAAGGAACCACATAAGGCAGAGCCCATAAAGTGATGAACTCTTGAATGGGGATTGTAGCCACAACTTTATAACTGTTTTAAGAATGTTACCAACGGAGCCACAGCTGTCACCACAATATTTTGACTTTAGATAATAACAAGCTATTTTTCCCATATTTTTAAGAAAGTAAAGGGAAAAGCAGCAGTGTATAAACCTGGCACAAAATCGAAGTTTGGCTGGTCTAATAAAACTAAACATGCAGTGTGTTTTGCAACAGTATTGATAGAAACATGGAGATCTGGCATAGTTTCTTCTGTTTATAAAACACATGATTAAAAACACAATTTTAATATGTGGGAATTAGTCCAGCTTGAGTGGGAACCATTCCACAAGAATCATATAATGTTGTCACTTATTTTGTTGATTTGAGATGTTAGCTTTTCTATCCTGTAAAGGAAAACTTAGATTCCTATTCAGTTTATCAGGACTTTAGGACATTCAACAGCATTTTACAACAAATCAAGCACTTTGAGGTCTAGTCACTGTTTTAATGTGGGGAATGCAGAAGTCAATTTGCACACAGCAAGTTCACACAATCAGCAATGAATTAAACAGCTGAATTATCTCTTTTAAAGGCAAGGAGAGGCAATATAGTTTAGCTGGCAAAATTTCTTCAGTGTCACAAGGATCCAAGATCAAAATACATTCTAATCTTTCAATATGTATTCAAGGTAAAGATCCCAAATACAGGTGTCAGTGCAATGCCACTGAATCAGAAAGGAACTTAACCTTTGGCCCCAACTTTCTTGTAAGGGTGCAATGGCAGATTTTCAAGAAAATTGTCTTTGAGTTCCTCGACAAATTCTTTCTCTCAACCAATGTCACCAAAGACAGAATATAGTAGTCATTTATTTTTAAGATTAAATGGTCATTCACTTCAATGCCAACAAGGGATCTTCCTATATGCTAAATGACTTCTATAACTTTCTAAATTGGAATCATCTCCAGACTTCAAAATAATTCATGATGAATGAAGCTGAGTATGACATTTTTGACAAGAAAGAAAATTCTATATCAATGCAGGACCTTTTTATTAATTTAAAATGGAGCAGAAAAGCTATAAAGTCGAGAGATGAGGAGAATATTTTTATAAGTAGTGAGTTGTTGTGATTTGGGTTTTACTTCATACAAGCAAATAGACTCAATGCTAACTTTTAAGGGGGGATTTGGTTGACTACATAAAAAAGGAAAATATATTCAGAGTACTGGGGAACAAAAAGGTAGTTGGACCAATTGTTCAGCATTTACAAGAGCTGATATAGTTCCCATGGGTCAAAAGGTCTGCTTCAGTGCTGTACGATTCTATGATTCTAGGAAAATTGCACTATATTCCCAAAACACTTTCAATTGCCCATATATTATGCATTGGAACTTTGCATAAGCAACTTTATTTGTTCTAAATTTTGAATTCATATGTAGTGCAGAAGAATTAGGTTCCAAAGCTGCTTACATAATCAAAGAGTAGTTTGTTTACGACTGTGATTCATTCAGGTACACAATAATGTATTGTGAGGCACACTGTCTGTGAGAGTGGACCTCACCCATGTGTAAATTAGAGGTACATACACAGGAAATGTTTGTACATGCATCAGAGTTAACGCACTGAGATTTTCAACTCCCCACTTCTATGTGAAGTCATTCAAAACTCCCAAGGTATCTGTCATGCCTTAATCTTTAACTAGTTCAAAACTGTATGTGCAGTATGACCGTTGCCTATTTTTGTTCTCTGTGTGCAGAAATATATTCATGTCTGTATGAGTCTACCAGCTTCTGAGTCCAAGTCATTGGGTTTGAACTGGTTGCAGCTATGCATTTCATCACCTGCCCCATTAATTGGATTTCTTTCTGTCCCACTTAACTCATTTTCTCTGTCACAGAGTCATAGAGTCATGTAGCACAGAAACAGACCCTACGGTTCAACTCGCCCATGCTATCCACATATCCTAAATAAATCTAGTCCCATTTGCGATATCCCCCCAAACCCTTCCTATTCATATACCCATCCAGATGCCTTTTAAATGTTGTAATTGTACTAGCCTTCACCACTTCCTCTGGCAGCTCATTCTGTACACGCACCACTCTCTGCGTGAAAACATTTCCCTTCGGGTCCTCTTTAAATCTTTCTCCTCTCATCTTAAACTTATTCCCTGTAGTTTTGGACTCCCCTTGGGAAAAGGACCTTGGCTATTCACCCTATCCAAGCTTTTATAAACATCCATACGATTACTCCTTAGCTTCCAGGGAAAACAGCCATAGTCTATTCAGTTAAAAATCACACAGCACCAGGTTATAGTCCAACAGGTTTAATTGGAAGCACACTAGCTTTCGGAGCGACGCTCCTTCATCAGGTGATAGTGGAGGGCTCGATCGTAACACAGAATTTATAGCAAAAATTTGCAGTGTGATATAACTGAAATTATACATTGAAAAATTGATTGTCTGTTAAGCCTTTCATCTGTTAGAATACAGTGATAGTTTCACTTCTTTCATGTGTAAATCACAAAACCTTTTTTTAAAAGTTACATTCTCGGGTTAGCTGTTAACAATGGTGATAGCTAGACAATATGTTGAAGGTGTTAGCCTCCCTGTGTTCTCTGTCTATGACCTGATGTTTAGATTGATTCTAATCTAAAAAGTGAGATAACAGAGTTTTACATAAATTCATGCAGTTTTTGAGCTCAGAGTTCTACATGAATGTATGCAGTTTTTGAGCAAAGTGCAATGTAACTCTGGAAGTACATCGGAAGTACTCAAGGATGCCCTCACAAGAACGGGGTACGACGCTCAACTCATCGACCAAGTGGCCTCATCAATGATCTCCTAACTCCTAACTCAATGTACTGACCAATGAAGGCAAGGGTGCCAAACACCTCCCTCACTACATTATATACCTGTGACTCCACTTTCAAGGAACTATGAACTCGCATCCTCAGGTTTCTTTGTTCTGCAACACTCCGCTGGGCCCTACCATTAATGTATAAGTCAGTTTTGCTTTACCAAAATGCATCAGTACACATTTATCTAAATTAAACTCCATTGCCACTCCTCGGCCCATTGGTCCATTTAATCAAGGTCCTGTTGTACTTTGAGATAACTGTCTTCACTATCCACTACATCACTATTTTAGTGCCATCTGCAAACCTACTAACCATCCCTCCTATATTCACATCTAAAGGCTCCAAGTGATCGATTGTGTTAGGGGACTGTCTAGTCAGGGGCACAGACAGATGTTTCTGTGGCCAACAGTGAGAAATCAGAATGGCGTGTTGCCTCCCTGGTGGTAGGATCAAGGGTATCTCGGAGAGGGTGTAGAATGTTCTCAAAGGGGAGAGACCCCAGCAGGAGGTCATTGTACACACTGGAACCAACGACATAGAAAGGGAAAAGGATGAGATTCGAAGGGAGAATATAGAAAGTTAGGCAGGAATTTAAAAAGGATGTCCCTGAGGGTCGTAATATCTGGATTACTCCTGGTGTTACGAGCTAGTGAGGGTTGGAATAGGAGGATAGAGCAGCTGAATGCATGGCTGAGGAGCTGGTGTAAGAGAGAAGGGATCACATTTTTGGATCAATGGAATCTCTTCTGGAGTAGAGGTGACCTGTGAAGGAAGGATAGATTGCACCTGAATTGGAAGGGGGATAATATACTGGCAGAGAGATTTGCTCGAGCTGCTCGGGAGGATTTAAAATAGTAAGGTGGAGGGGCTGGGACCCAGGGAGATAGTGAGGGAAGAGATCAATCTGAGACTGGTACAGTTGAGAAAAGGAGTCAGTCAAACAGTCACAGAAGGCAGGGACAGAGTAGAGAACAAGGTAGGACTGATAAATTAAACTGCATTTACTTCAATGCAAGAGGCCAAAGAGGGAAGGCAGATGAACTCAGGACATAGTTAGGAACATGGGACTGGGATATCATTGCAATTACAGAAATGTGACTCAGTGATGGATAGGACTGGCAACTTAATGGCCCAAGATACAAATGCTACAATAACGATAGATAGAAGGGGGGGGAGGGAGTGGAGGGGTGGTGGCAAGTGAGGAGAGGGAATGGCGTTTTTGATAACAGATAGCATTATGGCTGTGTTTAGGGCAGATATTCCTGTGAACACATCCAGGGAAGCTATTTGGGTGGAACTGAGAAATAGGAAAGGGATCATCACTTTATTGGGATTGTATAATAGATCCCCCCCACCCAAAAGTCAGCGGGAAATTGAGAAACAAATTTGTAAGGAGATCTCAGTTACCTGTAAGAATAATAGGGTGGTTATGGTAGGGGCTTTAACTTTCCAAACATAGACTGGGACTGCCATAGTGTTAAGAGTTTAGCTGGAAAGGAATTTAAGTGTGTACAGAAAATTTTCTGATTCAGTGTGTGGATGTACCGACTACAGAAGCTGCAACACTTGACCTATTCTTGGGAAATAAGGCAGGGGAGGTGACTGATGTGTCAGTGGAAGATCACTTTGGGGCCAGTGACCATAATTCTATTAGTTTTAAAATAATGATGAAAAAGGATAGACTGGATCTAAAAGTTGAAGTTCTAAATTGGAGGAAAGCAAATTTTGATGGTACTAGGCAAGCACTTTCAAAAGCTGATTGGGGGCAGATGTTTGGAGGTAACGGGACGGCTGGAAAATGGGAAGCCTTCAGAAATGAGATAACAGGAGTCCAGAGAAAGTATATTCTTGTTAGCGTGAAAGGAAAGGCTGGTAGGTAGGGAATGCTGGATGACTAAAGAAATTGGGGGTTTGGTTAAGAAACAGAAGGAAGCATATGTCAGGTACAGACAGGATAGATCGAGTGAGTAGTTAGAAGAGTATAAAGGCAATAGGAGTATACTTAAGAGGGAAATCAGGAGGGCAAAAAGGGGACATGAGATAGCTTTGGCAAATAGAGTTAAGGAGAATCTAAAGAGTTTTTACAAATACATTAAGGACAAAAGGGTAACTAGGGAGAGAATAGGACCCGTCAAAGATCAGCAAGGTAGCCTGTGTGGAACCACAGTAGATGGGGGAGATACTAAGTGAATATTTTGCATCAAAATGTGAAGAATTAAATGGTGGCATCTTGAAAAATGTCCACAGTACAGTTGAGGAGGTGCTGGATGTCCTAAAACACATAAAAGTGGATAAATTCCCAGGACTTGTTCAAGTGTATTCTAGAACTCTGTGGGAAGCTAGGGATGTGGTTGCTGGGCCTCTTGCTGAGATATTTGTATCATTGATAGTCACAGGTGAGGTGCCAGAAGACTGGAGGTTGGCCAACGTGGTATCATTATTTAAGAACGGTGGTAAGGACAAGCCACAGAACTATAGACCGGTGAACCTGACATCAGTGGTGGGCAAGTTGTTGGAGGGATTCCTGAGGGACAAGATTTATATGTATTTGGAAAGGCAAGGACTGACGAAGGATAGTAATGAAGAGGATTGATGAAAGCAGAGTGGTGGATGTGATCTATGTGGACACAGTAAGGCTTCCAACAAAGTTAGATCTCATGGAATATAGGGAGAACTAGCCTTTTGGATACAGACTTGGCTTGAAGGTAGAAAACAGAGGGTGGTGGTGCAGGGTTGTTTTTCAGACTGGAGGCCTGTGACCAGTGGTGTGCCACAAGCATCAATGCTGAGCCCACTGCTTTTTGTCATTTGTATAAATGATTTGGATGTGAACATAGGAGGTATAGTCAGTAAGTTTGCACATGGTACCAAAATTGGAGAAGTAGTGGACAGTTAAGAAGGTTACCTCACAGTACAATGGGACTTTGATCAGGTGGGTCAATGAGCTGATGAATGGCAGATAGAGTTTAATTTAGACAAATGTGAGGTGCTGCATTTTGGAAAGGAAAATCAGAACAGGACTTATGCACTTAATGGTAAGGTTCTGGGGACTGTTGCTGAAGAAAGAGACCTTGGTTAATAGTTCCTTGAAAGTAGAGTCACAGGTAGTTAGGATGTGAAGAAGGCATTTGGTATGCTTTTCTTTATTGGTCAGAGTATTGAGTATAGGAGTTGGGAGGTCATGATGTGGCTGTACAGGACATTGGTTTGGCCACTTTTGGAATATTGCGTGCAATTCTGGTCTCCTTCCTATTGGAAGGATTAAGTGAAACTTGAAAGGGTTCAGAAAGGATTTATAAAAATGTTGCCAAGATTAGAGGATTTGAGCCACAGGGAGGTTCTGAATTGGCTGGGACTGTTTTCCCTGGAGCGTTGGAGGCTAAGGGGTGACCTTATAGAGTTTATAAAATCACGATGGGCATGGATAGGATAAATAGACAAGGTCTTTTCATTGGAGTGGGGGAGTCCAGAACTAGAGGGCGTAGGTTTAGTGTGAGAATGGAAATATTTAAAAGGGACCTAAGGGGCAACATTTTCATGCAGAGGGTGGTGCGTGTATGGAATGAGCTGCCAGAGAAAATGGTGGACATTGGTACAATTACAACATTTAAAAGGCATCTGAATGGGTATATGAAAAGGAATGGTTTAGAGGGTTGTGGGCCAAGTGCTGGCAAATGGGACTAGATTAGGTTAGGATATCTAGTCTGCATGGACGAGTTGGACTGAAGGGTCTGTTTCCATGCTATACATCTCTATGACTCTAAATCATTGATATAAATGACAAATAGCAGTGGGCCCAGCACTGATCCTTGCAGCACATCACTGGTCACAATATTCCAGTCAGAAAAATAACTCTCTGTCTCCAATCTTCATACTAATTTTGTATCCAATTGGCTAGTTCTCCTTGGATTCCAAGTGATCTAACCTTGCTAATCAGTCTACCATGCAGAACCATGTAGCTGTAAAGTATCCTGCCTGGAGATCAGTGCTGAATGGGGTTCCACAGGGCTCTGTTCTTGGGCCTTTGCTCTTCGTAGTTTTTATAAATGACTTGGACAAGGAGGTTGAGGGGTGGGTTAGTAAAGTTGCAGATGACACAAAGATTGGAGGTGTCGTCAACAGTATCGAGGGCTACTGCAGGCTGCAGCGTGACATAGATAGGATGCAGAGCTGGGCTGAGAAATAGCAGATGGAGTTCACCCTGGATAAATGAGAAGTGATACATTTTGGAAGGTCGAACTCGAATGCTGAATATAGGATTAAAGACAGGATTCTTGGTAGTGTGGAAGAACAGAGGGATCTGAGTGTGCAAGTACATAGATCCCTCAAAGTTGCCACCCATGTGGATAGGGTTGTTAAGAAAGCATATGGTGTTTTGGCTTTCATTAACAGGAGGATCGAGCTTAAGTGCCGCAAAATTTTGCTACAGCTCTACAAGTCACTGGTGAGACCAAACTTGGAATATTATGAAGGAAGGTTAAAAAGCTCAGACTTTTCTCTCTGAAGAGAAGGAAGAAGAGAGAATACCTGATCGAGGTATACAAGATAATGAGAGGAAAGATAGAGACAATAGCCAGAGACTCT
This sequence comes from Chiloscyllium plagiosum, assembly GCF_037043375.1. Classification (NCBI taxonomy): domain Eukaryota; kingdom Metazoa; phylum Chordata; class Chondrichthyes; order Orectolobiformes; family Hemiscylliidae; genus Chiloscyllium; species Chiloscyllium plagiosum. Next base: position 24,021,477 of record NW_028270168.1, read on the forward strand.
TCCTTAGGACAGGATTGACGGGTATGAGGGGTCATAGTTTTAAGATATTAGGGGAAAGGTATAGAGGAGATGTCAGAGGTAGGTTCTTTATGCAGAGAGTTGTGAATGCATGGAATGCGTTGCCAGCGATGCTGGTGGAAGCAGAGTCATTAGGGACATTTAAGCGACGGCTGGACAGGCACATGGAGAGCAGTGAGTTGAGGCGTGCATAGGTTAAGTTATTATATTTTACATTAGGATTAAACCTCGGCACAACATCGTGGGCCAAAGGGCCTATTCTGTGCTATACTTTTCAATGTTTTATCTTCTATAACCTTGTTGAATGCCTTGCCGAAGACCATATGGACAATGTCTACTACTCTGCCTTCATCAATTTTCTTTGACACCTCTTCAGAAAACTCAAATTAAGCTTATGAGGCACGAATTCCCATGCACAAAGCCATGTTGACTATCCCTAATCAATTTTTCCCTTTCCAAATACATGTAATCCTGTCCCTCAGAATCCCCTCCAACAACTTACCCACCACTGATGTCAGGCTCATTGGTCTATAATTCCCTGGAATTTCATTACAACCTTTCTTAAATAATGGCACCATATTAGCCACCCTTTAGTCTTCTGCCATGTCAGCCATGGCTGCTGATGATGCAGATATCTCAGCAAGGAGCCCAACAATCTTTTCTCCAGCTTCCCACAAAGTTCTGGGACACACCTGTTCAGGTCCTGGGGTTTCTTCTACCTCTGTGTGTTTTAAGACCTCCAGCACCTCCTCTGCTGTAATATGGATACTTTTCATGATATCACTAATTATTTCCCCAAGTTCCCTAGCTTACATGTTCTTATCCTCAGTAAATACCGATGCAAAGTATTCATCTAGGGTCTCATACATCTTCTGTGATTCCACACATAGATGGCCTTGTTGATTCTTAAGGGGCCCTATTCTCTTCTGAGTTACTCCTTATCCATTGCTGTATTTGTGGAATCTCTTTAGATTCTCCTTAACCCTATATGCCAAAGCTTTCTCATATCCTCTTTTAGCCCTCCTGAATGCCCTCTTAAGTATACTCCTCCAGGGATTCCCTCAATCCCAGCAGTTTATACTCGACATATGTTTCCTTCTTTTTCTTGATCAGAGCCTCAGACTTTCTAGTCATGTGGCATTCCCTACACCTACTTGCCTTGCCCTTCACACTCACAGGAACATGTTGTCTCTGAACTCTCGTTATCTAATTTTACCTGCAAACAGCCTCTCCCAATTAGCGTTTGAAAGTTCCTGCTTAATGCCATCAAAATTGGCCTTACTCCGCCTTAGAACTTTAAATTTTAGATCAGGTCTGTCCTTTTCCTTACTATTTCAAAATTAATGGAATTATGATCACTGGCCCCAAAGTGCTCCTCCACTGACACCTCAGTCACTTGCCCTGCCTTATTTCCCAAGAGAAAATTAAGGTTTTTCCTTTTCTAGTCAGTGCATTCACATATTAAATAAGAAAATTTTCTTGTACACACTTAACAAATTCCTTTCCATCGAAGTCCTTAACACTATGGCAGTTCCAGTCTATGTTTGGAAAGTTAAAACTTCCTACCATTACAACCCTATTATCTTCACAGATATCTGAGATGTCCTGACATATTCGCTTCTCAATTTCCCAATGACTGTTTGGAAGGCTTATAATACAAATAGGTTATCATCCTTTTCTTTTTTCTCAGTTCCACCCATATAACTTCATTGGATGTTCTCCCAGGAATATCCTTCCTAAGTACAACTGTAATATTATCCTTACTCAAAAATGCTACTCCCCTCCTCTCTTGCCCTCCTTTCTATACTGCATACAACATCTGTATGTTGTGACTTCCGGAAAATGTGAACTGTGAGAAAGTGAGGACTGCTGATGCTGAAGAATTAGAGTCGAAAAGTGTGGTGCTGGAAAAAGGTCAGGCAGCATCTGAGAAGCAGGAGAGTCAACGTTTTGGGCAAAAGCCCATTCATCAAGAATTCCACATTTTTCAGCTCTGAAATCATATTCTGACAATAGCATGACAAGGTCAATGGGGTATCTGGGATCACAGTGATTGGTGGAACCAACAAGCCATTTGCTTAAGTAATGAGATTTAAGGATTGGGAATAAAATAATTGTACTATAGAGAAGAAAATATGGTGAATTATATACAGGAAAAGTAATAAAGAGTTGGAAAGAACACTTTGAATAAGGGAAAAGAGAAGGAGAAAGGACTGGAAAGAAACAGCAAAAAAACCTTAATTTTAACATTAATTGTTTTCTAAAAGAACTCAAGTAAAATTTCACAATATAAATTGTTTCCTTTCTAAACCAGAGCAGTTAATTGGTATTGCAGAATATAAGTCTCCTCAGTAAAATCATATCTTTTGAAAATGGTCTCCTTCTCTTTGGAAGGATGTGAATATATTGGAGGCAGTTCAGAGGAGGTATACTAGATTGAAACCTGGAATGAGCAGCTTGTCTTGTGAGGACAGATTTACAGGTTGGGTTTGTTTTTACTGTCATTTAAAAGAGCCAGGGTTTGATTGAAGTCTATAAGGTTCTGAATTTTCTTGGCAAGGTGGAGACAGAAAAGATGTTTCCTCTTGTGGTTGAGCCCAGAGCCAAGGGCTGCTGTTTTAAATTAGGACAGAGATGAGGGGCGCTTTATTTTCTCTCACAAATTGTGCGATTTTGAAACTCTCTGCCTCAGAGCAAGGTCGAGGCAGGGTCATTAAATATTTTTAAGGCGGAGGTAAAGAGATTCTTGTGAAGCAAGGGAATCAAATGTTATCAAGGGGAAGATGGGAATATGGAATTCAGAACACAACAAATCAACCGGATCGTATTGAATGGTAAAACAAACTAGAAGGGCTGAATGGGCTCCCTCTGCTCTGACGTTGTATGGAAATGTGTTGCTGGAAAAGCGCAGCAGGTCAGGCAGCATCTAGGGAACAGGAGAATCGACGTTTCGGGCATTAGCCCTTCTTCCTGAAGAAGGGCTAATGCCCGAAACGTCGATTCTCCTGTTCCCTAGATGCTGCCTGACCTGCTGCGCTTTTCCAGCAACACATTTCCATCTCTAATCTCCAGCATCTGCAGACCTCACTTTCTCCTCTGAACTTGTATGCCCATACATAAAAAGATACTTAAAACATCAGTCTTAATGTTCTACAGCAAGTTTATTCAGTCAATAATCCATAATCACATCATGGAACTTCAGGGTGAGTTTAAGTTTTCATGAGGCTAATGGTGCCTCAAATCACCTGGCAATTTTCAGTTGTCCAGCATTTGTAGTGTCTTGTTGCCTGATTTGCACATTAATCACAGCAAGCGACAGTAGATTCACCATCATTTTGGCAGGAGATTTGGCACCATTATGTTTTAAAGAGTACTTCTCTTTCCTGTCATAATTTTACTGAACAGTTTTATTTAGTATCAAACAGCCCAGAAGGAAAAATCAGTAAGATCTATGAATGACACATCCTGTTCAGTCTTGCATGCTACAAAATGGTCCCCCAGTAAAACCACTGCATTTCCAAGAATTACTTTGTGTTTTTATTATGTTTTCCCTCTGGGGTGAGAGTCAACTTGACTCAGTTGGTTCCACATTTGCCTTTGATTCAGGATGTCGCCTATTCATGTTCCACTTCAGGCCACAAACCCACAGAATAGGCTACAACTGAAGTACCGAGGGAGTGGTGCCATCCTCTGGCTGAAATGGTAAATCTAATCTAGCATGATCTGGTTTTCATTAAAAATCTATTTGCAGAAAATTAGGGGACTTTCCTTCATTATCCCAGCCAACAATCTATAGTCAGCCAAGACCACTGTAGCAGTTTACTGACTATTAATCTCGTTGCTATTTATTTGCTTTTCCTGTGTGCAAGTGATTAAGATTTACATTATGAAAGACATTGCACTGAACTACTTTACATTTGAGAGATGGAATGAACCACATCTAAGTATAATGCCCAGAGTTGAGTGGGTAGAGATGGAAGACTTCCAGGATCAATGAATCTGACTGTTAGAAATGGCTGCCCAGATTTTCAAGCCACAGGACTTTGGGACTTGATTTGAAATTGGGGAGGGTGACCAGAAAAGAATGGAGGAGGCTGCTGGTTGTAGAGACTTGCCTCAGGGATTCTATATTATGTTCAATGTTTAAATTAAGTATCCCTCGAGCCCTATCCCTCACTCTACCCATACTCCCTGTACCCCCTCTATGCCAATTCATTCCCCTTCATGCTTCTCCACTCAATCCCATGCCAATATATACCCCCAAACAACCCCTTTGGTCCCTCATGTCCCACTCCAACCTATGACCCTCCACATTCTCATAGACTTCATGCTAACCATGTGCCAAAATATGCCAATCCATCCCATCTTGCACCCTTTGCTCTTACACCATCATGTCAATCCAGCTAGTATAACCCCCATGAGCAGATACCAGCACCCACACAGAAATGAGATAGAATACAGCTTTATCAAAGAAAGTTTGAAGTATGTATTGTAGAATTCACTACATCAAAAATTAACAATAAGCACAAGAATTCATAATCCCACATTAAAAAGGCTCTCTAACCATTCACAGTGTCAATCAAATGGTGAAATTGTGTGCACTCTAACTGAAAATGGATAATTATGAAATTAGTAAAATAGCATTAATCTAGCAGTGAAAATCCTCCAGCAAGCAATCTTTTTTGCTTAACACTCCAGACATTTATTTCAAAGGTTCACACAGAAGATTTTTAAATGCCTCAATAACTTGACATCTCCCTTTCATATGTTCTTTTGATATCTGACAGATCCCTTTGATAGGTGCTTCTAACAAAATTGGTAGTTGAGTTCGACAGCTCTTTTGTTAGCTCCGATGAGCTTTCCAAAAATGAGTTCACACACTTTTTACACACCTGTTTGCCTACTTTGAACAACACCAAAGAGCACCTAACCTTCACCCAAGAGAGCACCTTGCCATCACCTGTGGTGGCCTGTGACCAGTTCCAAATGTATACCCTGACTATCCAAAGCAATGCACAATATTCAGTTTTGCTCTTAACAGTTCTAATCTGCACATCTTGGCTTTCACATTCCAAACTGACCAAAATCCGGTCAGTAAAGACAATTGAAGGTCGAAATGACCAGCTATCTTGTGAACAATCCCATGTGCAGATCCAACCCAACCTGTGCCACCCCTGCAATAATGGGAAGTACCGTGTTGGGGATTGAATCTTGTCATTCTGAGAGGGAATCCATTATGTATAAACTCCAACCCTAAGTCTTTCTTTTAAGTTAATGATTTTAGTTATGATCTTACACTTGTTATAAGATGCACAGCTTAATAACTTCAAAAAATTTACAGGAACAATTCAAACAAATTTAAGTTTCACTTTGCATGGGTATCAAAAATAGCAAATGCTTCATGGATGACATAGATTGTTTTTGTTGTCTTTAATCCCTGTCACAGACTCTGCTCTTTTCTCAATGATTCCATCCCTCTCCGTGGGAACAGTCTGTGGAAGAACAAGACTATTCTCAAACTCAGTGTCACTTTTGATCCTGAGATGCACTTTCAATCATATATGCACTCTATCACCAATATTGCCTTTATCCATTTCCATACCATTACTTGCCTTGAGCCCCATCTCACCTCTTCCTCTGCTGAGATTCTCATCTATATGATTGTTTCATCTAAGTTTATTAATTCCAACGTCACTACAATTTACCTTCTGCAACCTGAGATCAACCAAACCTCCACCACCTGTGTTCCAACTCACACCATATGCTATTCAACGCTTGCCTTTCTGCCCATTGATCTGTACTGGTTCCCAGTAAACAACACCTCAATATTAAAGTTTGCAACCTGATATTCAAATTTCTCTACACCCTTTCTCTGTATTCTGCTCCAGCCCCACAAGCCTCTAGGATACCTGCTTTACTTTAATTCAAGCCTCAGGAATATTCCTGACTGTAATCACTTCACCATTGTCAGATGTGCCTTCAGCTGCCGAGCTCCTGAACTCTGGATTCCCTCCCTAAACATTTCCACATCTCTGCCTAACTTTACTTCTTTAAGATTCTCCCCAACCTCTTTGGTCAAGCTCAATCTTAATACTTCCCTATGTGACTCAATGTCGCCTTTTATTTATAATGCCTGGTTAGAAGTGCTCCATAATTACAATTTGTTGTTTTTCTTAATTATAATTCGCCATGTTTTAACATAAGAGAAGGTATGATATTGATGCAGCTGAGGGAGAACTTATCGTCCACCGAGAGGTCAAGGTTCATAGTTGCTCCTCGGCCCGTATCTGTAATGACCACGAATGAGTTTCATCTGAAGGTATAACATCCATCTTTGAAGGTTAGGACTAGAATTCAGTTGGAACAAACAGCCTGACAAGTGAGAATTTCTAGACTTACCAAGATGTGATGTGCCTGAGGGATTAAATACTGAAACTCTGCATTAATAAATCCTGATGGCAATGAAAATGAGGAGACCTAAATGGTAACAGATTATTTGTCTCAACAGGTTTCTTGCCCATAGTGAAGCCTGTGGCCCAGAGCACCACCTTCTGTCTCATGGGAGCACATTCATGTCCATCCAGAAACCTGTTGAGACAAATAATCTGTTACCATTTAGGTCTCCTCATTTTCATTGCTCTCTCTGAAGGACTTGTAAATGTCACTCAGACTTGAGCCGGCTAGGGGCAAAACTTCCATTCCAACAAGATACAGAAAAAAACATATACAACACAACACATTGGCCTGGTTCGGTGCTGTATAATCAATATAACTTTTGACACTTTAGAGTGAATCTGGATCCTACCCAGAAACTATAGAAAGGAATGAAAAACAGTGGAAATTTGTAATCCGGAAGAACAAAAACAGAAAGTGTGCTACTAATAAACATAGCAGGTCTGTCAACATCAGGCAGGTTAGTGGTTTGGATCTGTCACTTCATCCTTATGATCGTTCATCCTTATTTTGAGACTAAAGAGATTTACCAGCCAAACAATTTTTTTAAAATGGAAGAATACTTGAAACTGCTTTAGGGAATATATAATGTCCAGAATTTACAGGAGTGGGTCAAGTCATGTTAAGTGAATTCAAGCCAAATGTGAAGTACAAAAAAAGGCACAATTCTTTTCTTTGATAATGGTTTTAATTTGCAGAACGGCATTTCACAAACCTCTGCCTCCTAACTACTATTTCAGTGTGCAACCTAACTCCATTTATAAGTATTTTAATCAACCTCCTGTTCTGGGGCAGGTAACTTGGACCTAACCTGGAGATTGGGACACTACCACAGCACCAGAAGAACCCTCAATTCACTTTATGGATATTTTCTAATGAAGCTGTTCAGGGATGGTGGTGCACACCTCTGGATTGTATAGGACTTGAACACAGGCCTCTCAATTCTGAGACAGACTCATAGACTTCATGAAGTTTGGAGGCAGGCAATTTTGCCCATTATGTCCACACTGACCCTCTGAAGAGCATCCCACCATGACCCACCACTCTACCCTATCCCTGAATTTCCTATGGCTAATCCACCTAGTCTGCACCTTCCTGGACTCTATGGGCAACTTAGCAATGACCAACCCAACTAACTTGCACATCTTTGGACTCTGGGAGGAAACCCATGCAGGCACAGGGAAAATATGCAAGCTCCATTCGGACAGTCACCCAAGACTGGAATCAAACCCAGGTCCGCTGGTGCTGTGAGGCAGCAGTGCTAACCACTGAGCCACTATGCCACCCAGATAGGGACACTATCACTGCACCTCAAGAGCACTTGACTCCATTGCATTCTTTTGAGGAGCCAATTAAATCAATTGAAACTGAATTTAAACCAAATTAACAAGTAACAGTTGCTTACAGGGTCACAGGAACAAAAGTTAAACCCCAAAAGGAAACTTGAAATTTGAATTAATATTTGGCTGTTGGGGGAGATGATGCATTCCAGGCCCCCTGTTGTGTCCAATCGCCATGCAATGCCTCAGGTTTACCAGTGGACACAGCTTGACCACTCTCCATGGAGACCTGGCATAAACTTAACCATGGAACTGACTGGCTTCTTTTGTTTTTTTCTCCAAAGAAAATAAACCAAATTAGAGGGTGACAATCATTTAAAGAGTAAACAAAAAATCAAGTATTCAAATAAAACTTCTAACATTTAAATTCAAATTTAGTTGGGGGAGGGATAACTCACTCTAGCCCCCGCAATAGCTGCTGGTTGTAGAATGTTTCACATGGCCAATGCATTAAGAGGGAAAAAATGTAGATTCAGTAATTTCAATTTAAACCTGAATTCAACTGAGAATTGAAGAGTGAAGAAAAGGGCACTATTATCTAAGAAAAGTTGGAGGTGAACATACCACAGAATTTGCTTTCTTTTTATGTGATCACGATCTTTAATCAAACAACACCCATCATGTATATCTTTAACAACATAATCAACAAACCACGAGCCACCCTAAGCAGCAGTACCCTTTTCTTCATCCTTCTCAATTATGTACATGCTTAAATTGAAAATGCTAACTCCATATTTTTCTCTCTTAATCTAATCTGTCTTTCTTTCTATTTATGCATCTGGCTTTACTTTAATTCATACATTTCCTTTCCTGACATTTGTTTCTTTCTTCATCAATACTTTAATCTAATTGATGAAGGATAGGATCAGAACATTAAGCCATTATTTTCCCTTGCCACTCACTAAAGTTTCAAATGGCCTCTTATCTTCACCACACTGTAATTGGCAAACACTTGAGTAAAGCAACAGTGGACAAAATCTTGGGAGGTGAAGGGTGTGTGAAAAAGTCTGAGTACTGATTCCTTAATAATGATGTTCATCTTTAATACAGTTCCAGACAAATGTCATGCACAGTCTAAGTGCACCATGGCTCTTATCAAATGTTGTTGTTATCTGTTTTGTTTACTTTAATAAATACTGCACTCTAATCACATGTTTTACCTTTTTATCTTTAGATATTCTGATACCAAGTTTTACTAAAATGATAATCTATACAGCTTTGAACACCTATTTCAGTGAGTGACTCTTTTCATACAGTAAGGTCTGCAGAAGATCAAACAATAAGCAAGAAATAAAATATAAGTTTGATGTGAACATTGGAAGAAGTTTGAAGATAATGTTTTCTTGAATGTTTCTGACTCTCCCTTTTAAGATATATGGAATACCATCACATAATTTGATGTCCACAGAATGAGCACTAGGGGTAGAGCTGCATGTTAATATTGTCTCTGATTCTGCAGCCTGCTGCAGCCCTGTAAATACAGCCTCCTACTGTGAGCGTGGGATTAGGGGATGGCCAGTCTAGACAATTTGTGCTGTTTGATTCCTACGCTTTTCTACAAGTCGGGGCTGAGTAAATATTGTGTGAGTATTCTCAGCCAAGAACTCTGTGTATTTTCTGAATTGCAGAAATTCCAAAGCAAAGGCATTGCCGTTCATCAACTGTACACCGGTATAGCAACTGCCCACATGAGGTATGTCTGTGTTTAACATCGAGGGCGGGGGGGGGCAAAAACCTGACTATTCTAAATGCCTGTTAAAAACCTGACTCAAGTCAATGGAAAGAAAATCTGAGCAGTTTGTGTAGTCAGAAGCCAATTTGCTGCCATCGGTTTTCCACCTACTAATTGTTTAACCTTATCCTTATTGTGTTACTATTTTTCTTCAAATTCCTAAAATGGAAAAGATGGAAGTAGGGTAGGTGGGAGTAGCAAGTTTATGTGGTGGAGAGGATTCATGACTTGAATTCAGATACAGTTCATAACTGGAACTATTACTTCAAGTTTAGGGGAATTAATTTTGACTTTGTCTGCATAGATAAATCCAAGCAATGGCAAATTAGCAGGCTCTTTAATGTCTCTCCTGACCTGTTTTTCCTTTCCAATCAATTTAAAACCAGTGATGTGAAATAGGTCGCAAATCCCACTATCGCTCTCTTTTTAAAAAGTCAAAGTTATTATATGGAACATCTGATTGGATGGAGGCTAACTTCCCATCACAAATCCTACGGATTTCCACATTCACTGGCTGCATATTTAGTGTTATTTGTTGTTGATATTTGCTGTCCCCAAGCAAGCACCCTTATAAAAAGTTTCAGTTTGATTTCAAGTTCATACTGGGAACATAACTTGCCTACTCTAATCATGACGCAGACACTACTTAGGATGAGGGATCAGCTATTTAAAAATAGCAACACTTTAAAGTCTAACTTCCAAAACTATGAAGTGAATGTGGACACCATTGTACCAGCCATTTAGATTACATTTAGAAAGGTTCTGGACTCATGACTGTTACAGTGGCTTAGTGGTTAGCACTGCTGCCTCACAGCGTCAGGGACCCGAGTTTGATTCCAGCCTCGGGTGACTGTCTGTGCAGAGTTTGCACATTCTCCCCATGTCTGCATGGGTTTCCTCCGGGTGCTCCGGTTTCCTCCCACAGTCCAAAGATTTGCGGATCAGGTGAATTGGCCATGCTAAATTGCCCATAGTGTTAGGTACATTAGTCAGAGGGAAATGGGTCTGGTTGGGTTACTCTTCAGAGGGTTAGTGTGCACCTGTTGGGCTGAAGGGCCTGTTTCCACACTGTAGGGAATCTAATCTAATCAAAACACCTGAGTAGAGATGGACTAGATATCCAGAAAACTACAGCCAGTGGTGGGTAGCTATATAATATAAATATAAATTGCTCCCGCTCACTTGAGAACAATGAGCAGGACTAGACCATCTGGCGCATCGAGCCTGCTCCACCATTCAATAAGATTATGGTTGATCTTTTTGTGGCCTCAGCTCCACTTATCCACCCGCTCGCCATAACCCTTAGTTCCATTACTGCTCAAAAAAATCTATCTTCATTTTAAAAACATTTACTGAGGAACCCTCAACCACTTCACTGGGCAGGAAATTCCACAGATTCACAAGCATCTGGGTGAAGAAGTTCCTTCTCAATTCAGTTCTAATCTGCTCCCCCTAATTTTGAGGCTGTGCCCTCTTGTCCTAGTTTCACCCGCCAACGAAACATCTTCTCTACATCTATCTTATCTATTCCCTTCATAATTGTATATGTTTCTATAAGATACCCCCTCATCCTTCAAAATTCCAATGAATATAATTCCACTCTACTCAGTTTATCCTCATAAGCCAACCCTTTCAACTCCAGAATCAACCTAGTGAACCTCCTCTACACCCATCCAGTGCCAGTACATCTTTTCTCAAGTAAGGAGACCAAACCTGCACACAACTACAGCTGCAACATAACCTCTCTGCTTTTAAACTCAACCTCTTCAGCAAACAAAATTCCTATTGCCTTCTTAATTACCTATTGGATCTGCAGACCAACCTTCTATGGTTTATGCACAAAGACACCCAGGTCCCTCAGCAAATCAGCATGCTGCAACTTTTTACTGTTCAAATAATTGTCCTTTTTACTCTTATTCCTACCAAAATGGATGACTTCACATTTATTAACAATGTACTCCACCTGCTAGACCATTCCCCACTCACTTAGTCTATCTATGTTCCTCTGCAAAGTTTCACAGTCCTCTGCACACTTTGTTCTATCACTCATCTTAGTGTCATTTGCAAACTTTGACACATGCCATGTGGTTCCCAACTCCAAATCATCTATATAAATTGTAAATAATTGTGGTCTCAGCACTGATCCCTGGGGCACACCACTAGTCACTGACCGCCAACCAGAAATGCACTCATTTATCCCCACTCTTTGCTTCCTGTTAATTAAATAATCCCCATTTGAATGCTAATACATTGCCCGTAATGCCTTCCATCTTTATCTTATGCAGCAGCCTTTCATGCGGCATCTTGTTGAATGTCTTTTGGGAATCTAGATACATCACATCTACTGGGTCCCCATTGTCCACCATGCTTATAATGTCTTCCTAGAATTACAGTAGATTAGTTAAGCATGACCTGCCTTTGATGAACCCATGCCCAACAGGACAATTCCTAACTATATGTCTTGCTATTTCTTCTTTGATAATACGATGCAAGCATTTTCCCTGTTACAAAAGTTAAGCTAACTGGCTATAATTCCCCATCTTTTGTCTACCTCCTTTTTGAAACAGTGGTGTCATATTTGCTGCTTTCCAATCTGCTGGAACTGCCCAAAGTCCAACAAATTTTGAAAAATTACTACAAGTTCAAAGTTTGTGAGAAGATTTGTAGCTCGGGTGCTCGTTGCTGTGGTTCTGTTCGCCGAGCTGGAAGTTTTTGTTGCAAACGTTTCGTCCCCTGTCTAGGTGACATCCTCAGTGCTTGGGAGCCTCCTGTGAAGCACTTCTGTGGTGTTTCCTCTGGCATTTATAGTGGCACTATAAATGCCAGAGGAAACACCACAGAAGCACTTCACAGGAGGCTCCCAAGCACTGAGGATGTCACCTAGACAGGGGACGAAACGTTTGCAACAAAAACTTCCAGCTCGGCGAACAGAACCACAGCAATTACTACAAGTGCATTTGCTATTTCTCCTGCCATCCCTTTTAATACCCTGGGATGCATTCCATCAGGGCCAGGAGACTAGTCTATCTTTAGCTCCATTAGTTTGTCCAACACTACCTCTTTCATGATCATGATAGTGTACAGGTCCTCACCTACCTTAGTCTCCTTGTCGATTACTGGCATGTTATTCATCTTCTCCACTGTGAAGACAGACACAAAATACCTGTTCAAAGCCTCTGCCATTTCCTCATGCTCATTACTGTATTCCCCCTTCTCATCCTCTAAAGCAGTGTGGTCTCCAGGTGTGACCGGTGGGAATTCCCAAAGCTTCTCCATTCTGGCTGGGTCTCATAGGGCAAGGTTTTGTCCACATTAATACCTCAATATCAGAGTGAACCAGGGGCTCACAATTTCACAGTGTCTGAAAGCAGTCTCCTGTAGATAGTGACAGTCAATAGTGGTTCGAGATCATGCTTACCATTCCAGATGACCGGTGGACTTTCGAAACTTGAGACTCAATAGGAAACCCTTGTGTATAGAAATAGCTGAAAGCTACTGTTCAGGTAAGAGAGAAAGATGCAATGGTTTTTTCGGAGTTCATCCCAAGCAGCTCCATGATGCAGCATTCTGTGCTGTACAGTCTGTTTCCCAGGATGAACATCAAGACAAACACCCTCTGCACCTGGAGAACCATCAACTCAGCGACAGACCCTCTTGGTCAGCCTGAAGAGTCTTGGTCTTCCAGAACAAGGAGTTGAGCCTGACCAAGCGTTGCAAACTGGCACATTCCAAGGTCCAGGACTATGTGCTGAGGGACGGACTAAAGCTTGGGGCAGCTGCTGCCAAGGCACAGTGAGGTAAGACCTCTGTCTGAGGCCCTTCTGCTTATGTTAAGTGGGGGTATGTTCAGTTATCAGACCCTTCTGGTGCTTCAAATGCATGTAAATGTAGTCTTGTTCAAGTAACACATGCCTTTGGTTTGTTTGTTAGAGAGAGTCAAACTTTAATGTTTCTTTGTTTCCTTGCTATGCTACTGTACAGAGCCGAACTGCATTTGTAACTGTGAATTCATAAAGATTTTTTATGGATTAAGTATATTTTTGAAATATATAAAAAAAAGGGGAGAACAAAGCCTCTGATCATAGGCCTTTAACTATCCTAGATTAGCTACCATCACTTGTGGATGGATCCGTCTGCCAAAACCAGACCCTTGGGGAAAATAGCCTGGAGGAAGGGATGGAACCTGAAAATAGTGTGAATTTTTGCAACTGCCCATTTCTGTGGGAACCCTTTATGGAGTTGAAAATCTCATTCTTAGTGACACTATAGATTCAGCTTTGAAATTAATTTTCAAACTGCAGAAAAATGACATTTTTGATTTCAATTTGAAATGCAAGGTCAATTAATAAACAAATACATATTTGGACAATTAATTGCAATTAGGATGGCATTTGAGTAATGTAACTAAAGACTGTCCTTGATAGATATGAGGTGTCCCTGTATCAAATGTGACAGCATCAATCTGTAAGATGGTGCATTGCCAAGAGAGGATTAGTGACTTCAATACAGAGTGAAAAAGAAAAGCACTGGATGTCAATTTAGCCTGACAGGAGATTAATAATCTGGCTTTCCAAATAACAAAAGACACCTCTTCCCTACACATCACCCCAACCATCCCCCCCCAAACAGCTTTTAATGCTTTCAACCCTAAGGCATGAGATAGTACATCAGGAGAACCTCTGTTACATCTGTCTCACAGATAGGATACAAGGAAAAGAAACCCCTTATACACATTCACTCTTTCTGTCTACATTCTATTTTCTATCATCGGTTTTCATCTGTTTGCAAACTTTCTTCTGTCTCTCTGTCTCTCCACATATCATATCAATTACCATTTAGTAGATGTGAGGCTCTTTGAGATGACCAGATAATATGAGAAGGTGCTATTTAAATCCAAGATTTTTCTTTCCTTAAATCAGAGTATCTGTGAGCTTGCCTTGCTTCATCCTGTAAAGCTACCCCCCCCCCCCCCCCCGTGCCAAAGCATACATTATTCCTCACCCCCACATACTCAATGCATTTAAATCAAGACTAAACTGAACAATGGAAGCCATCCCTCTGTTTCCTGATCCTTCCACAGTCTATAAGGTTTAAAGAGATGTGGCATTCCTCAATCCCTACCTCCTGATGGGCATGTGTGTTTTTGTCCACTTCTGAATATGTGTGCAAAATGCAGAGTACAACTTTTCATTTTAATTAAGTCAAAGTAAAAAAGTCAGGTGATGGTAAAATAATGGTAACAGTGGACTAGTAATCCAGAGACCTGGACTAATCAAGATATGATTTCAAATCCCACTTCATCCCACATCTGGAATAAAACGCTAGTATCATTAATCATAAAACTGCTGGATTGTTATAAAAACCATCTGGTTCACTTCACTACTATCCTTCAATAGATGAAATCTACTGTCCTTACCTGATCTGGCTGACATGACGCTCCTAATCTACAGCAATGTGGTTATTAACTTCCCCTCTGAAATAGTGTTGGAGGGTAAGGTGCATCAAAATGGGCTTGCTTAACACGGAATGGAATCAGCAGAATTTACAAGTGTAGAAGATTTAGCAGGATAGAGAAACAACATGTTTAGATTGATGTGGAACTGACTTGCTCATCTCAAATCCAACTATGTTAGAAAGTAGCCACCCTCTGTTGATGTAAATGGTGTCTGGGAGTTAGTTAGCTCAGGTTGACATGACATCTGGTTTGAAATGTACACTAATCCTAACACCATGGTTTTAAATCCCGCACAAGCTGAGGTTACACAAAGGACTCTTCTCCTCAACCTCACCCTTCGCCAGAGACATGCTGACCCTCAGGTTAAACCACCACCAGTCCCCTTCTCTCTCTCTATCTCTCTCTCATGTGAGAGAATAGCCTATGATGCAGTAGGACTATAGTGACATTACCTTTTTGCTCAAGGATCTTTAATGCTTTTCAGGACTTCAAAATAATTTGGGTAATTTAATAGGCCAGACTGTATATCAACATTAGCATAAATATTTTGCCAAATGTGTACAGACATGGGACAGGGATGCATGTTTTGACAATGTAAATACGATGTTAACATAAATTAATTCACATTGAGTTAATGAGGAATAATATTGTTTTTTACATCGATAACTTTCCTCCCTGTTTTGGTGGTTCTTGTCTTCATGACATTCGGGACATCACTGAGGGGAGGAACTACATGTGCCATACCTTTTAATGAGAAGTATTTTAAACCAGCATGGGAGTTAAACACAGCTACTGACAAGCAAGGTGGTGTAACTCACCAAAGTTCACTTTCCCATTGCTTACCACAAGATGTGAAAGCTCCTACATCAGTTGTTAATGGATCAGGCTTTGGAGAATCCAGTAAATTCTCGTTACTTTACTGCAGGATGTGTATGATTTAGTCAGGTTTCACCATCCATCATACTGCGGTTGGGTAAGGGTTTGCATGCACGCTTATTTTTGTCAGCTTGGTTCTTGGTTAACTCTCTTGGCTCTATGATCAAGAAGGTTATGGGTTCAAGCTCCAATGCAGGACCAAGCATTTAGACTAAGCTGACAATCCATTACTGTTTTGAGAGAGTGTCACATTTCCTCTTTCAGAGGAGACATTCGACCAAGACTCCTCAGTCAGCTTAGTTGGGTAATAAAGAGTTGATGGTACCCCTCAGTTATGTGGCTAACATTTCTTCTTCAAACAACATAAGAAAACCACACATTATTGATTGTATGACTTTACTGAGAGTCTGCCTATCGACCAGGTGATTGAACATCTTTGAATATGAAGCACTTTGAGACCTTTCTCAGAGATTGTTAAGATGCTTGGTGAAGACAGTCAGCAACAGGAAGCCTGCATGACATTTTTTAATCCTTTCCTAGCCCCAGGGTATTGAAGGCAAATGTATTGCTCAAAATTCATCTCAACTTTGCTTGCACTTCAAACCCTCCAACATCCTGTAGTTCAGTTTCATGGATAACAACTTACATTTAAAATGACCTTTTTCAGATAGTTGAAGTGTTCAGCAAGCAGGAGTATTACAGATGGAAACATTTGGAGGGAGCAGGAATAATATGTATCATGTAGACTTTAAAGCACAAAAACAGACCTTTTGCCCAAACGGCATTTATACTCTATGTTACCTCTTCATATTCTTCTTCATCAATTTGCTATAATATTTTAATATTTTCTTCTCTTTCTTTCTCCTTTACATATTTATCTACCTGCCCTTTAAATGCTTCTCAAATATTGGCCTAAAAACTCTCTGTAAATCCTCAGTCTTTGAGTACAGAAGGTAAAAAACTTGAAAAGATGAAAATCAATTGCATTCATAAAGCACTTTTCACAATCTCAAAAACCCAAAGCACATTTCAAATAATAAGGCCCTTGTGAAATGTAGACACAGTCGCAGGCAAGAAATTCAGCAAGACGTTTTGAATACAGCAAGCTGGAACTGAACAGAACCTGGTATCCTGTCACCCTTTATTTCTACGTGGAGAGTCCTTGACACTGGACTCCAGCTCCCTCAGAGCGAGCTCTCAGAGTGAACAGAACATCCGACATTCTTGTTTATTTTTTTCAGGTTTCTGTCTGGTTTATTGTATTCAAGGTCTACAGTTCAATGTCATGACACTGGGGACAGACTGGGCTGGGTTCTTCATTCTGTTCAATGCAGCCATCAGCATCAACAGGAATACCAGAAATCCAATGGCAACTCCAACCCAACAGGAGATCTGGCAGCACCATTCTCATTAAGCAGCTGCTTAGACTAGCTGTCCTCAGCTTCCAGGAGAACAACAGGACCAGGAGCACTTACCAAGGTCCCCTCATGGAGGAGAGCACTCCTGCATGTCCTTGGACCACATCTGGTTGTACAGTCATCCTGAGCAGATGGAGAGCAAAACTAGACATTCTTGTTTATACCTGTCAGCCAGATTAACAGCCCCAATCAAGGGACTCATATTCTGTGAGGTCCAGCTGGCTGACCTCATTACAATCACTACAGTCATAGAAGCAATTTTCTCTACTCCAGGGAGAGCAAACCCACTTTTTTTTGCAGACCTTCCACATAACTTTAGTTTCTCATTATTGGTCCATTCTGGTAAATCGTCTTGGCACCATTTTTAAGGTCTTGATATAATTTCTGAAGTCTAATGACCAGAACTGAGCATAACATTCCAGCTGAGGTCTAACCAGCTGCTTGAAATACTTTAGCACAGGTTTCTTGCTTTTTCATTAAATCCTCTGTAGTTTCAAAGAAAATTATGCTCCTGACTCATTGAATAGCTGAACTGTAATTTATTTATACATTTATATACTATATAACAATTTAAGACAATATAGACCTACACACATTTATATGCACACTTACATGTGTATACATACAGATACATATTTATATATAGGACGTGTCAAATGACTGTACTTAGTGAATAACTCATGCGGACTGATGCTGATGAAAGATTCACCAACACATTCTTGAAGACATGATTTAAGTCGATAAGTAAATTTTCTTCCAAGAGGAAAAGGAACAGGGAACTTCTCCCTCAAAGTAATCAAATTTCCTGAAAGAAGAGCTTATCTTGTCTTGAAAAGTATTGACTTCCCTATAACCGCACCATAAAATTCAGAAAATGGTTGGTTAGTCAGTTTGTTCTTCCACCTCTAAATTAGACTTCACTAAGAGTAAACACCAACATTTAGGATTGAGAGCATTGAACAGAATTTACTTCATAAATTCCCAATGGATTCTAATCCATAGCACATTGCTGCCTTCAAAATATATCACAACTTGGCAGAGACTCAATCATTTTCCAACAGTAAAAGGTTTAACCTATGACTTACTTCATGATGTCAAGGCCTTAAAAATGATGCAGAATAGATTTACTCGAATGGTATCAATAGTGAAAGACTAAAGTTATGTGGAGAGTCTGACAAAACTGGAATTGCTCTCCCTAGAGTCAAAAGCATTGTTTCTTGTGAGATCTTGCTGTATTCAGATTGGTTGCCGTGCTTTTTTTGACTGCATCAGTGACTACATTTTACATGATCCTTAGTGGTTGAAACATGCATTGGGACATTCTAAGATTGTGGACGGTGCAATTAGAAAGATGTTGTGAAACTTGAAAGGGATCAGAGAAGATTTACAAGTATGTTGCCAGGGTTGGAGGATTTGAGCTGGAGGGAGAGGCTGAACAGGCTGGGGCTGTTTTCCCTGGAGCATCGGAGGCTGAGGGGTGACCTTATAGAGGTTTACAAAATTATGAGGGGCATGGATATGACAAATAGACAGAGTCGTTTCCCTGGGGTGAGGGAGTCCAGAACTAGAGGACATAGGTTTACGGTGAGAGGGGAAAGATATAAAAGCGACCTAAGCGGCAACATTTTCAGCAGAGGGTGGTACATGTAGGGAATGAGCTGCCAGAGGAAGTGGTGGAGGCTGGTACAACTGCAACATTTAAAAGGCATTTGAATGGGTATATGAATAGGAAGCGTTTGGAGGGATATGGGCGCGTGCTGGCAGGTGGGACTAGATTGGGTTGGGATATCTGATCGGCATGGACGGGTTGGACCAAAGCGTCTGTTTCCGTGCTGGACATCTCTATGACTCTATGACTCTATTTTCATGCTTTTACATTCTGTACCCTAAGACTAGGGTATTTAAGGGAGTATTTAAGCATTAAAAACTAAGGTTCTTTCCTTCACACAACACTCACCTTAACTGACCTACTGGGGAACTGTCCCAAGCTGTGCCAATAACTTCCACTCTTCACTTAGTTGACCACGAAGCTTTAAGGCCAATTGCATGCATACTCAGCTTCTAAGTACATGGACTTCACAACAGCAGTCAGCTTAGTGGCAAATACTGAAACTGTGAGTAATTCATCACACACTCCTGTCCCCTCACGACTCACCTCACACTCTACCTTCCGATCCCAAGATACGATTGAGAAAAATCATAGCAGTTGCTGTCCCCTGCTCCTGGCTGAAATTATCTAGCATTTTACTGTCCAACCTAACATTGAATCTGTGACTTTAGCACAGTATAGAGAAGACAGCTTCTTCTGCAGTGGCTCTTTGAGGAAGCCGATCTTGTGCAGAATCAGTCTTTCAATATCTCATAATTGTCAGCTGATTGTCATCACAATGTATTGTTTCGCAGTAATATGGGAGACTGGTTAGCAAGGTTAGATCTCATGGAATGCAGGGAGAACTAGCCATTTGGATACAGAACTGGCTCAAAGGTAGAAGACAGAGGGTGGTGGTGGAGGGTTGTTTTTCAGACTGGAGGCCTGTGACCAGTGGAGTGCCACAAGGATCGGTGCTGGGTCTTCTACTTTTTATCATTTACATAAATGACTTGGATGCGAGCATAAGAGGTACAGTTTGTAAGTTTGCAGATGACACCAAAATTGGAGGTGTAGTGGACAGCAAAGAAGGTTACCTCAGATTACAACGGGATCAAATGGACCAATGGGCTGAGGAGTAGCAGGCGGAGTTTAATTTAGATAAATATGAGGTGCTGCATTTTGGGAAAGCAAATCTTATGAGGACTTACACACATAATGGTAAGGTCCTGCGGGGTATTGTTGAACAAACACACCTGGAGTGCAGGTTCATAGTTCCTTGAAAGTGGAGTCGCAGGTAGATAGGATAGTGAAGAGTATTGAGTACAGGAGTTGGGAGGTCATGTTATGGCTGTACAAGACATTGGTTAGGCCACTGTTGGAATATTGCATGCAATTCTGGTCTCCTTCCTATGGGAAAGAAGTTGTGAAACTTGAGAAGATTTACAGGGATGTTGCCAGGATTGGAGGGTTTGAGCTGTAGGGAGATGCTGAATAGGATGGGGTTATGTTTCCTGGAGCATCGGAGGCTGAAGGGTGACCTGATATAGGTTTATAAAATCATGAGGGGCATGGATAGGACAAATAGACAAAGTATTTTCCCTGGGATGGGGTGGGTGAGTCTAGAACTAGACGGCACAGGTTTAGAGTGAGAGGAGAAAGATATAAAAGAGAGCTAAGGGCAACTTTTTCATGCAGAGGGTGGTGGTACGTATATGGAATGAGCTGCCCGAGGAAGTGATGGAGGCTGGTACAATTGCAACATATAAATGGCATCTGAATGGGTATATGAATAGGAAGGGTTTGGAGGGATATGGGCCGGCTGCTGGCAGGTGGGACTAGATCGGGTTGGGATATCTAATCGGCATGGATGAGTTAGACTAAAGGGTCTGCTTCCGTGCTGCACATCTCTATGACTCTGTGACTCTATGTCATTTTGCTATTGGAATTGGTTAGTGACAAAATAAATTGCAGTATTCTCACAGTCCACCAGAGCTTTACTGGAACAGTAGATCAGCTGTTTTCAGATGGACAGATCTACACCCCCATGGTAGATTAGATCCTGTTGTGATAAGGTTGTTTCCCCATTGAATTGTGGGCAGTCTCTGGGCCAAAATTAAACTTATTCCAAGCTATGATAGATAAGTTCCTTGCTACAATTAATTGTTTTCCAAGTTATACAGCTTATACTGCAATTAACCAACAATAGTTGAGTGTCCTAACTTTTTTCTTGTTAATGTATTCTTGTGTTGTGTTTTTAATACAGAATGGTCACTCTCACTGTGGAATGCTAAGAAGCATAAGTTCAATTATTTATAAATCCCAAACTGATTTAATTAACAGATAAACTGATAACTTACTGTTACAGAGGAACATATGTATATATCCTTAATCTAGCATGCTGCTGCTTAAACTCCAGCACCTGTTGATGTGATGCCATCCTGGTCCTTGTATTATTAACAACACTGATAGCCTTTAAAGCTTTGGTTTGGCAACTGAAGGAAAGATAGAAAATGCTGAAATCTGTAGGATGATGAAATTATTGTATAAGGACAACGATTTGTAGGGATGTGTTGATTAAAGGGTTTATACTTGATTATGGAAAAGTATCATCATGTCCGCCACAAGATGATTTGGAGACTCTGAAGAGAAATGCAATTGTGTTATCTCATGCTTAGACTAAGAGTGTACTTCGTTCATAGAATGTTGAATAAATAGTTAGCTTCAAAAGACCTTAGAGGTCTGAAATCTCTCTTAAGTAATGTCGAGCACTCATAATATTAGCACTTAGATCATCAATATATTTACACCAGAATAGCAGAGAATGAGTTGTGGACAGTACGAAATCTGAAAGAACTGAAATAGATTTGTATTTTAAGCTGGATTCATCCTCTGAATCATTCACTGGCAACATCTAATGATCATCTAATTGATTTTGTTCCTCTTGAAAGGACACCTTTCCCTACATTAGGTTGAGTTTTTGTGCTAAAATCGTATTTCATACTTTATAAAAAAAACATGGATTGTTTCCTGATGTGCTGGAATACTGGACTTTAAAAGATGTTTGCAGTGAAAGTTTATTTTGCAGTTCAGTATTCAATGTAGACCTGAACATGCATTATATGTTTACTTTCCTGTGAAATTACTATAGTCCACAATATTTTCAAATTCTCAAACAGTTCTTGTTTCTGATTTTTCTTGTCAAATTCACCTATTCCAAATACACGATTAAAACGATTCATCTCATCAAATGTAAAACATCCATCCTCACAACATCTGCTCACCATAACAATGGTTATATTTTGATGATTTCAGTCTTTCAACCTCTCTCAGATCGGGGTTCAAATCCATAGATAGGTTCTTGATTAATAAGGAGACCAAGGGTTATCAGTGAAAGGCAGGAGAATTGGTTGAGAAACATATAAGCCATGACTGTGTCCCAACTCTTCTGCCGTTATATTGATGACTGCATCAGCGCAGCATCCTGCACCCAGGCTGAACTGGAGCAGATTATTGACTTTGCCCACAACTTCCTCCCCACCCTCAAATTTACTTTGTCCCTCCCCTTTCTTGACCTTTCCATTTCCATCTCCAGTGACAGTCTCCAGAGGGGCATTTACTACAAACCCACAGACTCCCATAACTACCTGGACTACACCTCCTGCCACCCAGTATCCTGCAAGAACTCCATCCCGTTCTCACAATTCCTCCACCTCCACCGCATCAGCTCAGAAGAGAGGACATTCCACTCCCAAGCATACGGATGTCCACCTATTTTGAACAATGTACTTTTCCCCCCTCTGTCATCCAGACAGCCCTCCACTGCACTGACTCATTCCCATTCCACTGTTCAAAATCCCCACCCCCAAACGCAAGAAAGGCAAAGTCCCCCTTGTCCTCAACTACCACCCCACCAGTCTCCACATCCAACGCATTATCCTTAAATACTTCCGCCAACTCTAACTAGACCCCGCTACCAAGAACATCTTTCCCTGCCCACTCCTCTCTGCCTGTCACAAAGACCGTTCCCTTCGACAGTCCCTGGTATGCACAACTCTCCCCACCAACTCCCCTGAACCCCCAGGTACCTTCCCTTGCAACTGGAAAAGATGCAAAACCTGCCGGCACACCACCCTCCTCACCTCCATCCAGGGCTTCATACAGTCCTTCCGGGTGAGACAGAGATTCACCTGCCTCTCTTCCAACCGAGTTTACTGCATCAGGTGCTCCCAATGTGGTCTTCTCTACATCGGGGAAACCAAACGTAAACTTAGGAAACGGTTCACTGAACATCTCAGCTGGGCCCACAGAGGCTGACTGGACCTCTCAGTTACCAGCCATTTAAATTCCCCTTCCCACTCCCTTTCTGACATGACCATCCTTGGCCTCCTCCATTGCCACAATGAACCAAACCACAAATTGCAGAAACAAGACCTCATCTTCCGCCTGGGCAGCCTACAGCCTGGAGGACTCAGTATTGAGTACTACAATTTCAAATAACCTCCCTTCCCTTTCCCCAACTCCCTTCCCAACCCCTCCCCCTCCCTTCCACTCCTCTCAGCCACCAACTGGATTCATTCCTCCCATTGACCAACCAGATCAAACCCTCTACGTGTCTTCAAATGTCCCCACTTCACCACCCTGCTCCCACCACCCCCTTTATCTGCAGTTCCCACTAGACCAATCCCCAGTGCTGAGGAAGGGTTATATCTGAAACGTCGACTTCTCCACCTCCTGATACTGCCTGGCTTTCTATGTTCTTCCAGCCTCTTGGCTGTCTACTATGATCAAATAGTGGAGCAGATTTGAAGGGCCGAAAGGCCAAATTCTGCTCCTATGTGTTATGGTTGTATGGACTATACCAGACTGAATGGTTAAAACCTGTTTCTACTGAATACAAGGACACATTTTTGTGTTAAAAGAATCCACTTCCTAGTAAGATGATCCTACAACATGAATTTGGAATCAAAATAGTGTCCCAAAGTTCCAGAAATTAAAGACTAATTTCCTGGTAAACAAATCAAAGTGAAAGGACGCAGCAGCACTAAGAAAGTTTGTGTCTTTTAAAAGCAAATTCTGTCGAGCACGTGTTTTTGAATTGCAAATATATTGGAGAGGGTAATAATAGAATTATTGGGTAGGGTGTTGAGGCCAGCGGTCAATGAAGACACAGGAATAGTGAAATGTGAATCGCAGCCCTACTGTATATAAGCATGCAATGCTTCAGTTACGGCTATTGGAGAAAATTTAAAAATGTAATACTTGTGCAGTGATAGTTTATTTTGCAGCTACTGTTCAATATCGACCTGAAGTACATTATATTGACACTGGGTACAAAAAGTGCACAGTTTCACATAACTGACAAAATTAAAAATGTTTTGATCTGTAGCATATATATCTATTGTAGTTGGCAAAGGATGGTGTTTGGAACTAGGTATTTCCTTAGCTCTTGTCCAGAGAACAGAGTCATTTCAAAAATAAACACCTAAACGGAAGGCATGCACTAAAGCAGCAACATTCACAAGTTCAGGACATCCCAAAGCACTTTTCAGTCAATGTAGTATTTTGAAATATCTGTACAGTTTTAAGACCACGGGTCAAAACCTTGAAATACAGTGGACATTTTTAACATGTAATTCCAAAATGTGCTGTTTAACAGGGGCTGATACAGCCCAAACAGGCTGTAAATGTAAATTAAATGTCTTGAGGGAAAGAGACCCATTAACAGTCCCATCTATGCATGGGAAGGGAACTTCAAATAATAGCTCTTTTAATGGGAAAGAGGCAAGTCTAAATGTAATCGATTATATTCCCTGCTGACTGCAAAAATATTGAGGGGCTGATGGGCTCCTGCTCAACAGCAAGCCACTCCCTGAAGATTATGTCCCAAACTGCAGACACATTTGTGTCTTTTCCTTTGAGGAAGATGTAAAGACAGTGGTTATAATGTCACTTTTATCTCGATGGAGTGTCCCAGTGGGACTGAACATTCTCATGTGTACAACATAAGTATGCTATGAAGGTCATAGTTGAAGAACTATAACCTAGTGACCCCTGTGTTGCAGGTAAAGATTGTCTTTTACCCTGAGTGCTGGAAGTCTGCTAGTTAGCAGCCAGGCAAAAAGGGAAACAGGACAACAAACAGACTCTCTCTCACCCTGAATGTTGGGATTCAATCACAGACAAAAAGAACTAAACTACAAAACTTCAACCACCTACAAGATTAAGGATTGTGAAACTGACTGCTCAACTACCAATTCGTATATAATCTAAACTTCCATCTTTTTGGACTCACCTCTTATTTTTAATCTGTATGTTGCATTAGAATTCCTGATTGTAAACAGCAGTTAATAAACTTCCACTCGTTGTTAATTCAAAAAACCCTGGTTAAATTGGTTCCTTTTAAAACATAGGCTGTTATGGTCTGGGAGAATGATATCCACAAGAGAAAGGATTGGATTTTAAATTAATCTTGTTACAACCAACAGAGAGTGTGGGTCATTAAGGAAAGAGAGTCATTTCCCTACTCCTCTCCCCAGCAGTTAACTACACCGTCTCCATAACTACCATTACCAGCTTTCAACTGTAGTCTGGGTCCCTCACTGATTCTGGGCCTTTGGTGAGAGTGTGTTACCAGCAGATCCCACCATCCCCAGTGGCATTACCTGCAATTGGCCAGTAGCTCTCAAAGGTTTCCAGGGTGGAAGTAGGATTTTCACCTCCACAGTTTATGTCCTGGGGAAGGCTCATGTAAGTGCTTGACTTGGACATTTCCTTTGCCAAGCCATCCTCATAGGAGAGGACAAAGGGCCCTCCCAAGCTCACTAGCTGATGGTGAGGCCCCAATTGCCCAGATTAAATTCTGCCCTCTGTGAACATGAAAGGCAAATAGTCAAGATTAGAGTGGTGCTGGAAAAGCACAGCAGGTCAGGCAGCATCTGAGGAGCAGGAAAATCGATGTTTGAAAGGCAAATAGCACAGCTGCATTAAGGACAAGGTGGCAAAACATATGAGGAAGAAGGAATAGATGCTTACAATGATACATTGACGTGAGATGGGAGACCGCTTATGTGGAGCATAAACACCAGCCTGTACAGGTTTGGTTGAATGGCCTGTTCTGTGCAGTGTGCCCTCTGTAATTCTCTGTCAGCCTATATTTTGAGCACAGATTCCTGAAATGACTGGAAGCTAATGTAAGTCAGCAAAAGCAGGGATAACAAGTGCCTGGGACTTAGACCAAAGGCCGCAAAAATTTGGGCCCATTTAAAGTGACAGAACCGTTTATATTTTCCTTCAGAGCCAAGGGTTTCTGGCGTAAATGTTTACCCTCCACTTTCTGTCCTGACTATTGTTCATTAATCTTATTGAATTTCCGAGTGTTTAAACCACTGTCCGAGACTGAATATCTCAGCTACTAAACTGTTGAGCAATCTCTTAATGAAATAACTCCACAGAATTCAGTATCCCGTCACCAAGTCATCCTTCATTTACACATGCAGAGTCCTTGACACTGATCCAGCTCCCTCAGAGCCAGCTCTCAGAGTGAACAGGATGTCTGACACTGCTGTTCTTTGTTTTCTTTGTGAACAGAACCCCTGACATGCCTGTTCATTTTTTTCCCCAGCACCAATGTTGTGTGTGTGTAGGTGTGAGACACAGTGAAAGACACAAGGTATACAAATCTTTATTCAATTTTAACACTCCTGCTTATATCTGTCAGCCAGGGCTCCCTGATTAGACCAGATTAACAGTCCCAATCATGGAACACATATTCTGTGATGTCCATTTGGCTGACTTGTTACAATCACTTATACGTACTACTGTATTTTTAACATACAGCTTCAATTGAAGAAGAAGGAAAGAGAAGTAGCCATAGAAGGGAGTTAGGTGATGTCACTGACACCAATGTTTCTAGTGTGAAATATTTTGAATTTAATGTCTGACCCACAGAGCAGCTCCCTACAGCCTCTGTGAGAAAATGATGAAAATACTGACAGCAAATTGCTACAAGCATGACAATTTCTATCATTCAGACGAGCAAGTGCCTCACCATTACTGCAATTTAGCTGCCATTCACCTATTAGATAGCTTTTTGTGCACAGTCAGCAGCAGGGACTTTTTCAATTATTCTGGATAGTCTTTCATCCAAGTCAGAATTCATCCCACCTAAATTTATTCACCACTCACCACACTCATCCTACTCGATTATGATCTAAAAGAAGGTTATGATTTATATTTATACAACACCTTTCACAGCCTCAACATGTCTCAAAGCACTTTGCAGCCAGCTAAATGCATTTAAAGTGTAGTCAATGTCATGAGACAAAAAAATACAGCCGCAATGCTGTGCATAGCAAGCTCTTCCAAATAACAATGTGATAATGACCAGCTAAACAGTTTTAGTGATCGAATGATAAATATTGGCCAGAACACTGGAGATAACTCCCGATCTTTCTTCAAAAATAGTGCACTGGGATGTTTCATTAAGATCATAAGGCAGGAGGAGAATTAGGCCATTCAGCCCATCGAGGTTCTTCCACCATTCAATGAGATTTTGGCTGATCTGATAATCCTTAACTCCATTTATCTGCCTTTTACACACAGTCCTCAATTCACTCACTGATTGTTTTCACATCCTGAGAGGGCAGATATGCCTCAGATCATCAGAGTGGTAATGACTTAGTGGTATTATCACAAGGCTATTAATTCAGAAACTCAGCTAATGTTCTGAAGACCGCAGTTCAGCTTCCACCAAAACAGATGTTGGAATTTGAATTCAAAACCATCGCCGATTTTCAGGAAAACCCTCTTTGGCTCACTAAGGTCCTTCAGGGGAGAAAATCTACCTAACTTACCTCGTCTGTCCTACATGTGACTCCAGATCCACAGCAATGTAGTTGACTCTTATCAGGCCTTTGAAATGGGTTAGAAAGCCACTCAGTTCAAGGACAGGTAGAGGTGGGCGATAAATGCTCACCAGCCAGCGACGCCCATGTCCTACAAGTGAAAAAAAAATTTAACATTTTGTCCAAAACATAATACGTCTGACTGTGGAACAATCCATGCGTACCACATTAGTGAGTCAGTCCGGAGTTTTAGATAGAGGTATCTTTTGTGATACCACTTTAACAAGGGAGTGTGCTAATGAACCAATAGGAACTGTACAGCATGAGACTTGCAATCACTGTCAGTCCAGGTTGCAATGTGTAAGTGTAAGAGAGTGTACTTGTGCTTTTATGTCATGCCAAATACTGACCTTCTGAAAACAAACTATCTGATAAGTAAACACGTAGTAGATCTTAATAATAAGCAGAACCTACATTGGCTACCAGTCCTGTTGGGACTGTTGTATTGGGAAAACATAAAAATAGTCCAGAGTTGAACTTGAACTCACAATCTTTTCAATCCAAAGGTAAGAATGCTACCAACTGGGCCACAGCTGATACCCTCCTGTGATAAATACATAGCAATTAAACCCTGTAAAATTCTTAACAGTGAATTTCCTTGTTGCAAACATGGAATTTAAGTCATAAAAGTAACAGAAGTAATTAAATAGTATAACACAATACTTTCAATATGAGCACAACAATAGCACACTCTTTGGAGGAGTGAGGCATCTTTGCCAGCAGCATCCAGATTTCTGCATTAAATTGTGTAAGGCAGGCGTGACAAGTGGCCATCTGATTTCCCCTGTTATAATAAAAGCTGTCAGCCTCATCTTTACCCTTTACCACAAAATCTGACCCATTGTCTTTAAGTTCAAGTGTTTCCTGGCTGTCTGAGGGTTGAATAAAGCATCCATTTGGGCCAATAACCTCCCTAAAATTCACTCCATCGACTTGCTAAGCCTCTCATTAAATGCATGCCGTTAGACTGCAGTAAAAAAGAAATCAGAACAGATTCTTATGCTTCTTGTGGGATTTTGGAAGATTACCGTACATCTGGAGTTTATTGACAAAATAACCCTACTCAATAAACATTTTATAAAACATCCTGTTTCTATTATTTTAACTGCATTGCAAACTTGGGAGGCTGTTAGCTCTGGACACGCTGAATCAGAAAATCCTTGTACTACTGCCAATCAAATTGACACGAAAAACAAGAAGCTACTCAATTTTCTAAGACAAGTTAATGGTACTTATTGCCATTTATAAACCAGGAAAGAGTCTGTGTGCTGAAATAAAAGACTCTATAATTGTTTTATTACCATGTTCTGGTTTGACCAGTCTGGCTCCCGGTCTGGCAATGCCTCAAGTTTAGAATTTTAAACCTTGTTTCCAAATATCTCTGTGGCTTCAATTCTCCCAACCTCTATGACCTTCTCTGGCCTTGCAACCCTCTGAGATCTCAGCACTCCTCCAATTCTTGCATATCCCTGATTTTCTTTACTCTACCATTGGCAGTCACGCCCTCAGCTACCTCAGTCCTAAGATCTGGAGTTTCTTCTCTAAATCTCTCCAATTCCCTCTTCTTCATTTTAATACTTCTTAAAACCAAGCTTTTGTTCACTTGTCTTGATACCTCCTTATGTGGCTCGGTGTCAAAGTTTGCTTGACAGCACTCAAGTCCTTGGGATATTTTACTGTGGTAAATGTAATACATAAGTCCAACCTGTTGTTGTCAACCTGAATGGAAATAAAACCTGCTTATATAGTTAAACTGCACACATAAAGTGCTAAATAAAGACTCTCAGATGGTTTAATGCTCTGGCACTAAGTCCAACAAAACCCCAGCGATCATAAAGATGGAGGCCATTTGGTCCACCAAGACTTCACCAAACCTCCGAAGAGCATCCAACCCAGACCTACACATCCCTGTAACCCTGCATTTACCACGGCTAACCCACTTAGCCAGCACATCCCTGGACACTACGGGGCAATTGAGCATGGCCAATCCAGCTAGCCTGTGGGAGGAAACTGGAGCACCCGGAGGAAACCCATGTAGACGCAGGGAGAATGTGCAAACTCCACATAGATACAGTCACCAGAGGGTGGAATCGAACCTGGATCCCTGGTGCTGTGAGGCAACAGTGCTAATTACTGTGCCACCCACTTGGGATGACCCACAGTGTATCAAGTATGGAGCAATGAAGCTGCGAAAAGAAAGGAAATCATCTCAGTATGATAGAGGGAAAGGGAACAAAGTGCAGCTCAGATTGTCCTTCCTGTGAGCATAAAAGAGAGTGCATGGCTGGTGAGGAAGGGCACATATTCCACCAACAAAACTCATACATAAAGAATTGTGTGATGTAGCAAAATGAGATGATTTTTGCATGGAACTGAATGCAACCTTGGCATAGTCTGTGCAAATTTAAGCATTTGTTATCAGACACTGAATTATCAGAAGGACATTGGATTATCAGGAGGACCTTCCCAACAGGGACTTCCTCAGTATCATTTTTTTTTAAACTGCATTCTTTTAAATCACTCATTTCAACTCCTTCCCTATCAGTGTAGTGAGTTTGCTTACAGCACATGGACTGCAATGATTCAAGAAGGCAGCTGACCACAACTTTCTCAAGGACAACTAAAGGATGGGCAATAAATACTGGCCCAGTCAGTGTTGCCTATGTCCCACGAGTGAATAAAAAAAGTCTTCTCTCTTCCCTCTTTTTAGCTTTTCATTTCTCACTTCAGTTTTCCAAATGTTCACTTTCTCTTCCTCGCAAAGTACTCTCTCTCTCTCTTTTCTTTCAAGCTTAAGTCTTCTATGTCTATTTCTCTTTATACTTTCTGATTCTGAAGTTATTTAATTCTCTATGTTGAGCTTCTTGAGTTTTTTTTCTCAGGTTCAAGCTGCTTTAATCATAACTGAATCCTTTCTGACTCATTATTTGATGTACCTAGTCCCTTCAGTCTTTTCACCAGTCCCAAACATTTTGCCAATAGTTAAACTACCACTGCCGTCTTAGCTCTGGCAGGGAATTCCTCCTTGAAATTATTTGTAAATTCCAGACTTTTGTTACTGCTTATAAATCCACCAGGGATTCCAATTGCAGAATGGTTTTAACTACTTCTAATACCATCTTATTTTAATAGTGGTATCTCTCCTTTGCCATTTATACTATTTCCACAATTAGATATTTATGATCCTTCTCCAAAAGCACACAGTCAAGGCCAGACCTAAAAGTGTGTGGCAGCCTAAGGGGAAGAGTACACCAATGTCTATTCCCCATTGTTCTACAAGCTGCCCCAAAATGTATAAAATCCCAGTTCGACCACCAAACGGCCAACTTACTTGACCGACTGTCACTGCGGACAAAAGCAATTCACACCAGGATTTTTAAATTTTATTGTAACAGATTTAATTTTAACAAAAGGCAGAGAAAGGAAAATATTTCTAATCAACAATTGCTTAAACTCTACCTCTTCAAAACCCCAAATATGCACAAATTCATGATTGAGACAGACAAAAGATAAATGGTTTGGTACTGGTACTTTAGTTAGAAATATACAAACAGGTGAACCAAAATTTCAAAAATCAAAAGACCAAATTTCAGGAGAAGTTAAGTTGACTCACATAGTTTTTTTAAAAAAACTTTTAGCACAGTTGGCTTGCCATTGTCTATAAAGCAGCAGTCATTGTCCAGTGGACTAAGTCTTATCTGGTTTTAATTCATTCCTTCATCTTTCTTGATTGTGTCTTTTTTTCACATGAGAAAGACAGTGAGAGATTGATGCTATCAGTTTATAGGCTTTGAATGTTTATTCTCTGGTTGAATTTGAGGTTATAATCAGATTAGTCGTGATCTTATTGAGTGGCGGAGGATGCTAAAAGGCCTCCCCCAGGAACAATAGCCTAATCCTGCTCCTAATACATATTTTTGTATGGCACAATTTTGAGTTGACCTTGGATCAGGAGATCAGGATGTAGAATCTGGATTTGTAGAAGGGGAAAGAAGTCACTCATAGTGTGAGTGGCACAGTGGCACAGCAGTTAGCACTGCTGCCTCACAGCGTCAGACACCCGGGCTCAATTCCCGCCTCAGGCGACTGACTGTGTGGAGTTTGCACATTGTCTGCGTGGGTTTCCTCCGGGTGCTCCAGTTTCCTCCCACAGTCCAAAAATGTGCATGTTAGGTGAATTGGCCGTGCTAAATTGCCTGTAGTGTTAGGTGAAGGGGTAAATGTAGGGGAATGGGTCTGGGTGGGTTGCGCTTCGGCGGGTCAGTGTGGACTTGTTGGGCCAAAGGGCCTGTTTCCACACTGTAAGTAATCTAAGTAATAACAATGGTCTATAGGTCCCCTGATAGAAACCGCAAAGTACGCCAATGTATACAAAATGAAATATTGTGTGCTTGTGATAAATGGACAACAAAAATCATAGGTCATTTTATTCTATGCATAAATGGGAAAAAAAAAGTAGATTGGCAATGTTGAGTTGAGCAGTTAATAGAATGCTTTTTAGATGGTTTTGTGGAGCAGCATGTTCTTGACTTGTCCAGCAGCAGGTTATAGTGGACTTATCTTATGCAATGTAACAGGATTAATTATGGTCCTCAGAGAAAAGGCACATCTTGGTAACAGCAATCACAATAAAATTGAATTTCAATTTCAGTTTGAAAGGGAAAAGATTGGATCTAAGACTAATAATTGAAATATAGGTTAGGACACCCCTCCTGGGTGCCAGGGTCCGAGACGTCTCGGACCGTGTCTTCAGAATCCTTAAGGGGGAGAGTGTGCAGCCAGAAGTCGTGGTGCACGTTGGCACCAACAACATAGATAGGAAAGAGGGGTGGGGAGGTCATTCAGGAGCTCAGGGAGTTAGGCTGGAAGCTAAAAGCTAGGACGGACAGAGTCGTCATCTCTGGGTTGCTGCCGGTGCCACGTGACAGTGAGGCAAGGAATAGGGAGAGAGTGCAGTTGAACACGTGGCTGCAAGGATGGTGTAGGAGGGAGGGCTTCAGGTATTTGGACAATTGGACTGCATTCTGGGGAAGGTGGGACCTGTACAAGCAGGACGGGTTGCACCTGAACCAGAAGAGCACCAATATCCTGGGAGGTAGGTTTGCTAGCACTCTTCGGGGGGATTTAAACTAATTTGGCAGGGGGATGGGATCCGGACTTGTAGTCCAGCAAGTAGGCTAGCTGTTTGTCAGGATGTCCAAGAATGTAGGGAGGCTGTGGAGAAGGTAGCACTGACAGGGAATACTTGCGGACACAGAGATGGGTTCAAGTGTGTATACTTTAACGCAAGGAGTATCAGAAATAAGGTGGGTGAACTTAAGGCGTGGATCGGTACCTGGTACTACAATGTTGTGGCCATCACAGAAACGTGGATAGAAGAGGGACAGGAATGGTTGTTGGAGGTTCCTGGTTACAGATAATCTTATCTGTTTCAGTAAGATTAGGGAGGGTGGTAAAAATGGAGGAGGGGGGGAGGCGTTGCTAATTAGAAATGGTATAACGGCTGCAGAAAGGCAGTTCGAGGGGGATCTGCCTTTGGAGGTAGTATGGGCTGAAGTCAGAAATAGGAAAGGAGCAGTCACCTTGTTGGTTGTTTACTATAGGCCCCCCAATAGCAGCAGAGATGTGGAGAAACAGATTGGGAAACAGATTTTGGAAAGGTGCAGAAGCCACAGGGTAGTAGTCATGGGCGATTTCAACTTCCCAAATATTGATTGGAAGCTCTTTGGATCAAGTAGATTAGATGGAACGGTGTTTGTGCAGTGTGTCCAGGAAGCTTTTTTAACTCAGTATGTAGATTGTCCGACCAAAGGGGAGGCCATATTGGATTTGGTTCTTGGTAACGAACCGGGACAAGTGATGGGCTTGTTAGTGGGTGAACATTTTGGTGATGGTGACCACAATTCTGTGACTTTCACCTTGGTTATGGAGAGAGATAGGTGCGTACAACAGGGTAGGTTTTACAATTGGGGGAAGGGTAAATACGATGCTGTAAGACAGGATCTGAGGAGCATAAGTTGGGAGCATAGGCTGTCAGGGAAGGATGTCGTGGAAATGTGGAACTTTTTCAAGGAACAGATACGACGTGTCCTTGATATGTATGTACCTGTCAGGCAGGAAAGAGATGGTCGTGTGAGGGAACCTTGGTTGACGAGGGAGGTTGAATGTCTTGTAAAGAGGAAGAAGAAGGCTTACATAAGGTTGTGGAAACAAGGTTCAGACAGAGCATTGGAGGGATACAGGATAGCCAGAAGGGAGCTGAAGAAAGGGATTAGGAGAGCTAAGAGAGGGCATGAAAAATCTTTGGCGGATAGGATCAAGGATAACCCCAAGGCATTTTATGCGTATGTGAGAAACATGAAAATGACGAGAATGAGGGTAGGTCCGATCAAGGACAGTAGTGGGAGACTGTGTATTGAGTCGGAAGAGATAGGAGAGGTCTTGAATGAGTACTTTTCTTCAGTATTTACAAACGAGAGGGACCGTATTGTTGAAGAGGAGAGTGTGAAACAGACTGGTAAGCTAGAAGAGATACTTGTTAGGAAGGAAGATGTGTTGGATATTTTGAACAACTTGAGGATAGACAAGTCCCCCGGGCCTGACGGGATATATCCTAGGATTATGTGGGAAGCAAGAGAGGAAATTGCAGAACCGTTGGCAATGATCTTTTCGTCTTCACTGTCAACGGGAGTGGTACCAGAGGACTGGAGAGTGGCGAATGTTGTGCCCCTGTTCAAAAAAGGGCATAGGGAAAACCCCGGGAATTACAGGCCAGTTGGTCTTACTTCGGTGGTAGGTAAAGTAATGGAAAGGGTACTGAGGGATAGGATTTATGAGTATCTGGAAAGACACTGCTTGATTAGGGACAGCCAGCATGGATTTGTGAAGGGTAGGTCTTGCCTTACAAGTCTTATTGAATTCTTTGAGGAGGTGACCAAGCATGTGGATGAGGATAGAGCAGTGGATGTAGTGTACATGGATTTTAGTAAGGCATTTGATAAGGTTCCCCATGGTAGGCTTATGAGGAAAGTCAGGAGGCATTGCATAGAGGGAAATTTGGCCAGTTGGATAGAAAACTGGCTAACCGGTCAAAGTCAGAGAGTGGTGGTAGATGGTAAATATTCAGCCTGGAGCCCAGTTACAAGTGGAGTTCCGCAGGGATCAGTTCTGGGTCTTCTGCTGTTTGTAATTTTTATTAATGACTTGGAAGAGGGAGTCGAAGGGTGGGTCAGTAAATTTGCAGATGATACGAAGATTGGTGGAGTTGTGGATAGTGAGGAGGGCTGTTGTCGGCTGCAAAGGGACTTAGATATGATGCAGAGCTGGGCTGAGGAGTGGCAGATGGAGTTCAACCCTGTCAAGTGTGAGGTTGTCCATTTTGGAAGGACAAATAAGAATGCGGAATACAAGGTAAACGGTAGGGTTCTTAGTAGGTTGGAGGAGCAGAGGGATCTTGGGGTCTATGTTCATAGATCTTTGAAAGTTGCCACTCAGGTGGATAGAGCTTGTAAGAAGGCCTATGGTGTATTAGCATTCATTAGCAGAGGGATTGAATTCAAGAGTCGTGAAGTGATGTTGCAGCTGTACAGGACCTTGGTTAGGCCACATTTGGAGTACTGTGTGCAGTTCTGGTCGCCTCACTTTAGGAAAGATGTGGAAGCTTTGGAGAGGGTGCAGAGAAGATTTACCAGGATGTTGCCTGAAATGGAGAATAGGTCGTACGAGGATAGGTTGAGAGTGCTAGGCCTTTTCTCATTGGAACAGCGAAGGATGAGGGGTGACTTGATAGAGGTTTATAAGATGATCAGAGGAATAGATAGACAGTCAGAAACTTTTTCCCCAGGTGCAACAGAGTGTTACAAGGGGACATAAATTTAAGGTGAAGGGTGGAAGGTAGAGGGGGGATGTCAGGGGTAGGGTCTTTACCAGAGAGTGGTGGGGGCATGGAATGCGCTGCCTGTGGGAGTGGCAGAGTCAGAATCATTGGCGACCTTTAAGCGGCAATTGGATAGGTACATGGATGGGTGCTTAAGCTAGAACAAATGTTCAGCACAACATCGTGGCCAAAGGGCCTGTTCTGTGCTGTATTGTTCTATGTTCTATGTTCTATGACATGTGGTCATGAAAGCGGGGCCAGCCGAAGGGTGCTGGGATCCTAGGCTCAGGGAAGATTAAGATAAACATTGAGGCAGACGTTTAAAGGGATATTTCAGAATACGCATACTTCTGCAACAAAGAAAAGTTTTAAGGGTAGGACTCACCATTTATGGTTAATTTAACAGTCCAGAAAAGCGTCAAACTTAAGGAAAAAGGATATAACTATGTGAGGCATGGCAGTTCAGATAATTGGACAGAATAAAAATAAATCAGCAGGGAATTATTAAATAAAGGTAGAAAAGATAAATTGGGAGATAGAAATTAGTAAGAGAAGAAGCTAGTAGGAAATGCATAAACAGATGGCGAGAGTTTCAACAGGTATTTATAATGATAAGGAAGCAAAGTCAGTGTTGGTCCCTCCACGTAGCGAGAATGGGGAGCAGATAGGAATGGAATGGCAGATGAAATGCAGAAATATTTTGCTTCTGTCGCCGCTATAAAGAATACAAAATAGAAATTCCAATACTGTCTATAAATCAGACAGAGAGTGGAACTTGGTGAAATTACAATCACTAGGGAAGCGATACTGAGCAAACTGACGGAGCTGGGGCCTAACAGATCATTGGGCCCTAAAGGACTTCATTCTAGAGTCTTAAAAGAAGTGGTTAATAAGATAGTGTTGGTTTTAATTTTCCAAGCTTTGCTAGATCCTGACAGGTTCTGTCAGACTGGAAAATAACAAACATATCTTCCCTATAGAAGGGAGGGAGGCAACTTGGCCAACTAGCTTGATGTCTGTTGTGGGGGATATGTTTGAATCAATAATTAGGGAGTTTAGGGCTGGACATTTTCAAAACCTCGATGTAGTTAAGAAGAATCAGCTTGATTTTGTGAAATGGAGATCATGTTTAATCAATTTATTTGAGTTTTTTGAAGGGGAGCAAGTGCATGTACTATACTTCAACTTCCACAAGGCATTTGACAAGGTGTCACATTAAAAGTTATTACACAAAGTAGACACTCATGGTTTAGGGTGTAACATATTAATAGGTGATATGTGGAATCCAAAATACAAACAGATCAGCCATGATTTATATTGAATGGTGGAGCAGGCTCGAGAAACCAAGTAGCCTACTTCTGTTGCTAATTTTTTAGTTAGTTTGTACATAATTTTATTTGCACAGTCCTGGAATCATGCTTAATCCTAGAAATTCAAAGCATGATAATAGCTCAAAGCCCATCAATAACACTGTATGTATAGCCAGGGCTACCACTCACAAAGAGCCAAACAGAAGTGATTCTGGTCATTAATAACAGATCTTCTCATCATCATCACAGAATCCCGACAATGTGGAATACAACCCATTGAGTCCACACCAACTGTCTGAAGATTATCCCACCTACACACATGGCCTACCCTATCCTTGGAACACTGCATTCCCCATCACCAATTCACCAAGCTTTTGGAGAAGGAAACCAGAGCACCCAGAGGAAACCCACATGACATGGGGAGGATGTGCAAACTCCACACAGACAATCGCCCAAGGGTGGAATTGAACCTTGGTCCTGGAGCTGCAAGGCAGCAGCGTTACCCACTCCTAAATCTTCTATTGGACATCACTGGGTTAGTAGAGAAAATAATGCAGAAATCAAAAACAGTGATCTGATACTCAGTGATGTGGCGGTATGCAATGCAATGCAATGTACAGTTGAAACTATACCTAGATTTGTCTTATTGATAATGAAATTGAATAAGCATCAAATGTCAAATTGCCTTTGGGTACACATTGTTTCATCTCTGAGGCAAGGTTTAAATCCAGCTCAGAATTATTTTTGGAAGATAGAGATTTAATAGTTTTAAGGCACTCACTTGAAAGGACGTTGGCGAGTTTCAATTTGGAACATTGCAAGTGGCTTCAATATCTTACACCTACTTCTAATTCAGGTTGTTCAAGTTCAAATAATTTTCTCTCAGAATTTGCCAGCTTGGTATTAAAGCAACAATACAAGTAGTCTTATCGTGAAGAGGGAAAGAACAAAACTGTGGCACCTCTGTAGAGATGTTCTTCTGTTCCTGCAATCATTTATTTTTACACATTTG
This sequence comes from Chiloscyllium plagiosum, assembly GCF_037043375.1. Classification (NCBI taxonomy): domain Eukaryota; kingdom Metazoa; phylum Chordata; class Chondrichthyes; order Orectolobiformes; family Hemiscylliidae; genus Chiloscyllium; species Chiloscyllium plagiosum. The sequence continues at coordinate 24,059,461 of NW_028270168.1, forward strand.
ATGGAATTTTTACTGCAAATTCTTTCATTAGAGAGCAAAGGTTGGCTAAATAAAACACTCCTTTCAGTTGAGTTCCATTTTACACTTGTTTAGTTAAATGGCAGGAGCTTAGCATTTGTGTGCTAACTTCTCATTGCCTAATGTTCCTTACCCTGGAGGTATCCTAGCTTTGTCAAATTCTGAGTATTTGATTCTGCTGCTTCAACAAGAAGTGCTGGGGAGCCAAAGTCTCAGCGTCACTCAACTTTGATCAAACTGAACAAGCTACAGATGCAAGGCTGACTTTGGTCAACCATACTTTTAGTCTACCGTTCATTGTGGGAGCACAGGGCTTGCAACATCTGCTCTTTTACCTTTTATTTGTGGAGACTATATTGTTGAAAACATCTAAAGAGAAAGTAGATAGATTTTTGAAACATCATAGACTCGATGGGTGTGCCAAAATTGCATGAAGGATGAGTTGAGGCCCAATGGAGATCAGTCATGAACTCCTTGAATGGCAGGTTTGATGGGCTGCATGGCCTGCTTATGCAAAAACCACCTTGACTCATTGAAATTATTATTCTCCTGGAACTCAACTGAAAGGAGTGTTTTATTTAGCCAACCTTTGCTCTCTAATGAAAGAATTTGCAGTAAAAATTCCATCAAGTGTGTAAAAACAAATGATTGCAGGAACAGAAGACTACTTCTATAGAGGTGCCACAGTTCTGTTCTTTTCTGTTCATCCCATTGCCCAGGATCCTAAACTCTCTCAGATGAAACACTGATTTATTTGCTCTTCTTACAATGTAGCATGATATATTTGTTGCTCACAATGCAGTCCCTGGAGTCTGGGGGGACCGAACGCAGATTATAGAATCCCTACAGTGTGGAAGCAGGCCATTTAGAAGAGCATCCAACCCAGAGCCACTTCCCTGCCCAATCCCTGTAACCTGATTTTCCCATGGTCAATCCACCTAACCTGCACATCTTTGGACTGTGGGAAGAAATCAGAGCACCCAGAGGAAAAACACAGACACGGGGAGAATGTGCAAACTCCAAACAGCCAGTAACCTGATGTTGGAATCGAATCTGGGTCCCCAGTGCTCGGGGGAGCAGCACTAACCACTGAGCCACCTTATCGCCGATTGGGTAACATGTTGCAGTACCCTTTGTTTCCTTGACAAAGCCTGATCCATGTCTTGTGGTCACCTGTCCTTTTATTCCTCTACCTCACTCCCACTCTGACTTCTCTATTATCTGCATCCTCCTGCACTGTACTGATAAAGCTCAACGTAAGCTCAAGTGAAAGCTCTTTTCTTTGTTAGATGCACTATACCTAGGCTTCCAAACTTAACACTGAGTTCCACAACTTCAGATAGCAACCTCTAGCCCCATCTTTTGAGACAGCATCTGTTTATTGAGATTAGCATTGGGACCATACCTTTTGTTTCTTTATTTTGTCCCATTATCATTTCATTTTGTCATGTACCATCATTCATTTTGTGATTTAGTCTCTCCTGTCTGACATCTTTGCTCTTTCTGCTTTCACCTCTTTCCCTGCCTCTAACTTTTGCCAGTTCTAATGAAATGTTATTGACTTGAGATGTTAACTTTTGTTTCTTTCTCCATAGATGCTGCCCGACTTGCTCAGTATTTCCTATCTTTCATTTCCAGCACCTGCAGTATTTTATTTTTTAAAAAGTTAGCGGCCTGATTTGAAATGTGTTCAGACAGTGTCAAACTAGTTGCTTTTGGGCTTAGACTCACAGCACTAAATGTTCTGTTATTAGATACTAATTGGAATTAAATTAGCATCATCAGTCAGAGAGGACAGTTTATGTCATATATGAGATCACACTGGTGCATTCGAAGGAGCTCAACTGACTTCAATGCTGAACTACATAATTGGGATACAGTGAAGGAAACTTTGGTTAAAAATGAGTGGATAAGTTGGCAAAATGTACTATTTGCTATCTGTAAAAGACCATAAAGCATAAAATTAAAATTTTACAAAGAGTAAGCATTGCTGAAGAAGTACAAATTACTGAAGGTACAGTCACTGTTATTCAGACTTCTATGGTCATAAAATCTAGCAAAATATTTTCCATAGATTCAGACTGTAACTGTAACCACTAATAAAAAACAGCTGCAGGACAATACCACATCCACTCATTTTCCGTCTTCCTGAATATGTTTCCCACTAGACAATCTGTGAATGGGGACTGTTGATATGTTAATATGAGGAATAATTAGATACAGCATTACTTGGCTCAGAAAATGTAGACAGCAGTTACTGCTGTGGGGAACTGAAGCACATTGATCTGCTAAGGTGCTCTCAGAGGAAAAGAAGGACTTTCAATTATGTAGCACCAGTTATGGACTCAGCATGGCCCAGAGCCTTTTACATAAATTAGGACTCTCCGAGTAATAATGTAATAATGAGCAAATAATCCAAGTTGTGATGTTGCATAACTAGTAGCCAGAAACAGAAAAAACTTGCATTTAGATAGTGCATTTACATGACCACCAGATGTTTCAATGTGTTTTTTCAGTTAATGAAGGATATTTTGAAATACCATCATTGTTGTGGTGCCGGAAACACAACAGGCAATTTATGCACAGCAAACCTCCGCAAATAGCAATGTGGTAATGATAATAATTTGCAAGGAGCTACTCCTTCAATCAGAGGCTGCTTCTCTCTTGTGTTTGCTGCTAATAGAGTCATCAGTAAGGGGGAGAGAAGCAGTCTGTGATTGGTGAAGCAGTGAGCTAGGCAATATGAACTATTTAACTCAGCCCAAATGGAATCTTCAGGACAGATTTGCAGAGAGACACCAACTTGAGAAGGATGTGGAAGACAAATGTGCTGCCAGGGGCAGGGAGGAAGGGGAGATATCGTAGGAACTGGAGGAGCAGAATGGAAGCTGGTAAGGATGTCAAAGTGGGGGACAGGCACATTTTGAGTGAGCAAGTAGGCGATGAGTAAGTGATTGAATGGCCTGGTGAATGAGTGAGTGAGTGAGGTTGAGCAAGTGACTGGTGAGTGTGGATTAATGAGTGAGTCAGGAATGTGAATGAGTGGGTGAGTGACTTCGGAGGGTTGGTTGTGTAAGTGACTGATGCAGGGGTGGGTGAACAAGTTACTGACGGGGAGGTGTGCAAGTGACTGACAGGGGGTGGTTCATGTGTGGAATGAACTTTCAGAGGAAGTGATGGATGCAGAGTACAGTCCGAACATTTAAGAGACATTCAGATAAGTACATGAATAAGAAATGATTGGAGGGATATGAGGCAAGCGCAGGCAGGTGGAACTAGTTTAGTTGGAATTATGGTCAACATGCGCTATTTAGATTGAAGGATCTGTTTCCATGCTGACTCTATGACTGAAAGGCAGCACGTATGGCAGTGTGGCACCAGCTCAGTACTACACTGCCTGGATTTTCTGCATTTGGATCTCGGAGGCCATTCTACAAACTGTTGCTGGAGCAGAAAGACTGCTCTCTGCAAAGCCACTGGCTATCCCTAAAGTTATAGTGGTGACAGACATTCCAGTTTTGATCTCTGGTTTACTAATGTCTTTGGCAGTTCCACAGCAAAGGAGGAAAATTAACAAAAGCTGAAAAATGAGACAGAGTGAGAGAGAGAGAGAGAGAGAGAAAATAAGCTAATAGGCAAAACCTGAAAACAACAAGAAGATTCTTTGAGGGGGAAAATTTCAGATTTATTTTGTACCACGTACACAGCTGGAAATATTTCCACTTGTAACTTAATCTTTTTGTTCTGACTACATTTGTTTTAAGTGTCTAAGATGTCTCAATAAGACTGGGGATATGTAGCAAAGAAAGTTATGCTGGAGGAATCACTTTCCAAGATTGTTTTTAATTCCGTCAATGAAATGGCTGCCATTTCCCTGCTGCTCAGCTGATGTCATCTTTGGGAAAATTCTCCCCAAGGCCTTATCCTGATATTTATTTCTGTCTGATATTCTCACAGAATTTTGCACAAATTTAAATTAAGGGCAGGAACCCCTCCCATGAAGACGACCAAAAGAGTTCTTCCTGGTTTTCTGACCACAACAAACTCTTCATTTGTTCCCCTTGTCCTTCCTGACCATCCCACCAGCGTCCACATTCAGAAGGTCATCAGGCGCCATTTCTGCCACCTCCAGCAAGATGTCACCACCAGACATATATTCCCTTCCCCTCCCTTGTCCACCTTTTGCAGGACCGTTCCCTCCTGGACACCCTGGTCCACTCTTTCTTCACTCCCAACACCCCACCACAGCTGCACAGCACCTACCCCTGCAATCACCTGCCTATTTATCTCCTCCCTCCTCACTATCCAAACATACCTTCCAGGTAAAGCAGCACTTTACCTACACTTCTCACAATCTTGTCTGCTGCATTTGCTGCTCACAATGTGGTCTCCTCTACATTGGAGAAACAAAGCATAGAATGGGTGGCTGCTTCACAGAACATCTATGTTCTGCTTGCAAAAAAGACCCTGAGCTTCCAGTTGACTGCCACTTTAACAAACCACCCAGTTCCCTGGCCAACACCTCCATCTCAGGCTTGCTGCAGTGCTCCAGCAAAGTTCAGCACAACATCTCATTTTGGTCTTGGGAACACTGCAGCCCTCCAGACTCAATATCTAGTTCAATAATTTTAGGGCTGAACTCCCCCATGTCCTAGCCCCCTAGCACACACATCAGACCTTGTTATCACATAGTCTGCCATTAGACACTACCTATTGTTAATCACTAACAGTCTCTGTTAATAGCTATTCTCCTTTCCAGCCAGATCGTTATTGACTCCTTTGTCTGTCCAACTGTTCTTCTCTATCTTCTGGCTTTATCACTGCCTATCACTTACTCCTTAGCCCCTCCACCTACCCTATCTTCTGCATATAGGACATTTTCCAAGCTACCATCAGTTCTGAGGAAGGGTCATCAGATCTGAAACATTAACTCTGATTTCTCTTCACAGACGTTGCCAGACCTGCTAAGCTTTTCCAGTTTTTGTTTCAAAAGAATCCTTTTTAATTTTATGATTTATGTAAACATCATGAAACAAAATTACCTCAAAAGAAAATTCAAGGAAATATATTAAATCTTCTATAGGTTTAATAGTGCAAGCCTTCTGTTTCTGGGTATTATTTTAATTGGGCTTAATAACAAAGAAGGCAACACAGTATGATTTGGACAAGTTTAATTTTGCTAATACATGCACATCACAGCTTTGTTATCAAACTCTAGCATGTTTTGCTTTCTTTTTTATGGCCCATGATAAATATCACTTAGTTTGAAGATCTAGCTCAAAGCAGATCATCGTGTTACTGTCCCCAAACCCAACAGTGCAGAAATTAAGCACAAGTTTATGAATTCATCAAAATAACATTTCTGAGAATTCACTCTGATCCTGGTGGTGGTTTTGATTAGTTTCTTGTGAGCTGGCAGTCAGATTCAAGGAAGAATAAACCACATTGAATAAAGATATTCCATTTGGTTGATGACTACTTAAATTCTGCTAATGACAATAGACAATAGACAATAGGTGCAGGAGTAGGCCATTCTGCCCTTCGAGCCTGCACCACCATTCAATATGATCATAGCTGATCATCCTTAATCAGTATCCTGTTCCTGCCTTATCTCCATAACTCTTGATTCCACTATCCTTGAGAGCTCTCTCCAACTCTTTCTTAAATTAATCCAGAGACTGGGCCTCCACTGCCCTCTGGGGCAGAGCATTCCACACAGCCACCACTCTCTGGGTGAAGAAGTTTCTCCTCATCTCTGTCCTAAATGGTCAACCCCGTATTTTTAAGCTGTGTCCTCTGGTTCAGACAAAATGTGGCTAAGAGAAACACTGTTAGCAAACTAAAAGCTTCAAGCTAGTTTAAGAAATTATTGAAAAATGTGTTACAAGATATAGATTCAAATTGAATGCCTTACGTTTGGCCAAAAATTGCCAGCAAAACAGTCGGAGGGCCCAAAGGATAAAGAGGCCCAGGAGAAGGTACAAAACAGATGGACCAAAATTAACTCAAACCAATTGGGGAAAACTGGCAGGCATCGGTCAGAGAAAAAAAAGAGGAGCAGAAAGTAACAGAATCAGAGATCTTTAAGATTATCAAAGCTTGTGAATGGGAAATCAGAGAAAATTATTTGTATAAAAGGTGAGAATATAAAAGTAGTCATCTTACAATAATCAATAATGATTAAGAGTCTCGATTTGGAGACAACGAGAGTAAGGTTGTCTTAAGTTTTGTGTTCATCTGTGAAGTGTAAATAATTGGCAGAATGATAAGTATAAAGGTAATCTCACCGGTCACCTGGACTCAGCAGTGTCTCTAATTCCCTACCCAAAGCAACCTGTTATAGGACAAACTGCCATGACAACAGATGGTGACAGCAAGTGACTGACTCAGAAGCAGGAGAAAACAAGCAGGAAATCAAGGACAAAATGCAGCAACAGGCCGGAACAGTGGGATGAAGGAAAAATCTAGTCACTGAAAAGCAGCCATGAGCTGAGCAACTGTGAAAAACGAACAGAATGGCAAGCAACCCCAGTGGTGGGAAACTATGGAATATGGAAGCCAAGCTACCAGCATGGAAGCTTCCAGAAAACCCAAAAGGTGGCAAAAGACTGGTACAGATGGTCCAGCAAGTACAAGAATGTTTCAAACAACAACCATGTTAGTGACCTTCTTTAGGTAATTGTCAGCGTTGTTGGATGGCAAGTTATAAATGAAGAACCTGTCACCTATGGAGAGGGTTTGGGATTTTTAAAAAATCTATTGCAGCTTTGACAATATTATAATGGACAGGATGAAATTTATCAAATGCATGTGAAAACCAGGAAAGAGGAGAGTTTCTTGCATTTATGAGCTGCACTGATTATCAGATAACTGTGAAGAGGAAACCATGAAAGATAACATAGTGATATATTTTGAGTATTGGGCTCAATATGTGATTGAAAATCAAGAGAACTCATTACCAATAAAGAAGGCTTGACAAACCCGTGACTCACTTAAGAGGTGGGCAAATTGGATAGTCAGAGAAAGTAACATGGATTCAGCTCAGAATTTTCAAAAATGTTTGGTGGCCTGGGAAAGTGAAAAACAATCAGATTAACCTGAGATCAGAAACCAAATATGTGCATGCTTGGGTGGCACGGTGGCACAGTGGTTAGCACTGCTGCCTCACTGCACCAGAGACCCGGGTTCAATTCCCGCCTCAGGCGACTGTCTGTGTGGAGTTTGCACATTCTCCCTGTGTCTGCGTGGGTTTCCTCCGGGTGCTCTGGTTTCCTCCCACAATCCAAAAATGTGCAGGTTAGGTGAATTGGCCATGCTAAATTGCCCGTAGTGTTAGGTGAAGGGATAAATGTAGGGGAATGGGTCTGGGTGGGTGGTGGGTTGGTGTGGACTTGTTGGGCTGAAGGGCCTGTTTCCACACTGTAAGTAAGTAATCTAAGAAGCATTGATTCCCAGAACAGCTCCTATCCAGTTTTGAAGAAAGTGAATCGAAGAAATGCTGTACCAAGGAGTGTTGCTTTCACAAGTGGCAGTGGGAACAGGGAATCTGGCATGGTTGCTGTGTCAAAACCAAACGGCTCAATTTGGGTTTTTGTTGTCATGACTCAGTGGTGGCATGCTGTAACTCAAGCCCCACTATTCCCAGGGTCATCATAAAAGTTAAAGATTTTAAAAGAAACGCACAAAATCCCCAAACTACCTGATTTTCAGACCCAGGTCGATAAAAAAACCAGGACCAAGTTTCTGTTAGAAATCATTAGTTATTAGATTCAAGCCACAGATAAACAATTAAACTAAATTAAATAAACACTCCAGATTAGAAATTTAAACCCCTTATAAACCCTTCCTTAAATACACACAGGCAAACATAAACAGGGAAAATAAAATGGGTGGAGGAAAATCTGGGAACGCAGTTTGTTAATGTTGTTGGGTCGGTTCTTACTGATCCAAAGGTCTCTTCTCAACCTTTTGCCCATTGCTTTCACTGGTTTGCAAGAGGCACAGAGTGGGTTGTTTCACTTATAAAAGGTCTTTGACTTATCCAATTCAAAGTCACAACTTCTGGAGGAAAGATTCTTCAATGTAAAATGGCTTACTCCACTGAACTGAGGGAGAGAGGTTTTGACTGCTGAAGATCTGCTGGTTTTTCTTTTGATCTGACCTAGCTTCTCTCCCTGTCTCTTTTGCAGCTCAAGCTGTTTAACCAACTGACAACCAATCAGCTTGTTGTGGCCAGGCAGAAAACTTTTGTGATTGATAATTGATCCCTAGTCCACAAACCAATCAGCTTCACAGCCCCCCGGCTCCAGTTCTTCTGCACATTGCTGGTACCCACAGCTACACAAAACAACGTTAACAGTAGGAATCAAATTCCTTACTATTGAAAAATGTAGCTGTCCTTTTAAATCCTTGGGTTTCAAATAGTTCCTTTCTTCTTTCAGTCACAAAAGTGAAAGTAACGGCCTTTTCAGTGTTGAATTTATACTACTAAAAAAAAACTTTGGAGCGAGAAATCCAGCCTCTGATTGTTGTGGAAGAACCTGGTGAAGCAAGCAAAAACACTAAACTTTATGGGTGCACAGTGCCTCAGTGGTTAGCACTGTTGGCTCACATGGCAAGGGATTCGAGATCAATTCCACCCTCAGGCGATTGTCTATGTGTACTTTGCAGCTTCTGCTAGTGTCAGCCTGTGTTGCCATTGGGCACTCTGGTTGCCTCCCACAGTCCAAGGATGTGCAGGTTAGGTGGACTGGCCATATTGAAATTGAGAGTCAAGATTAGAGTGGTGCTGGAAAAACACAGCAGGTCAGGCAGCATCCGAGGAGCAGGAAAATCCTGATGAAGGTCTCCTGCCTGAAAAGTCGAATTTCCTGCTCCTCGGATGCTCCTGACCTGCTGTGCTTTTCCAGCACCACTCTAATCTTGACTCTGATTTCCAACATCTGCAGTCCTCACTTTCGCCATATTGAAGTTGACCATAGTGTTCAGGGATGTGTAGGCTAAGGGGATTAGCCATGGGAAATGTGAGGTTACAGGATATGCTAGACGTCTGAGTGGAATGCTTTTTGGAAGGTAAGTATGGACTCGATTGGCTGAATAACCTCCTTCTGCACTGTAGGGATTCAAGTAGGTCACAGACACAGAAGGCTTTGGAGGCCAGGTCTTTGAGTATATTTACGACGGAGATAGATAGGTTCTTGATTGTAAAGGGAATCAAGGGTTACGGGAAGAAAGCGGGAGAATGGGGTTGAGGAACGTATCAGCCGTGATTGAATGGCAGAGTAGACTCAATGGGCTGAATGGCCTAATTTCTAGGAGGAGAAAGTGAGGTCTGCAGATGCTGGAGATCAGAGCTGGAAATGTGTTCCTGGAAAAGCGCAGCAGGTCAGGCAGCATCCAGGGAACAGGAGAATCGACGTTTCGGGCATAAGCCCTTCTTCAGGCCTAATTTCTACTCTGTCTTGTGGTCTTAAAGATAATGCTCATAGTAGCTTTTGGCAATAATTACTCAATGAAGAATCAAAGTTGCTGAGGACATTCATTACACAGTTCACAAGAAATTGCTTTAGTCATTTACCTTTTGGCATTAGATCAGCACCTGATTTTGTGAAGAACAATGAAGATTGTCTTTGAAGGATTAGAAGAAGTTATCTGTCATATGGATACCTTACATATTCTTGTTCACTTTTCAAGTACATCCGAATATGATTGAGGAGTCAGAACAGTGTTGAAAACATGGTGATAAGCAGGACTTACTCTGAATAAACCATCTGAATGTGTAAAACCTACCATTAAATTCTTGGAATATAGATTTCATGCAACAAACATCAGGACTGATATTCAAAATATTAAAGCTATTGAAAAGTTCCCACTGTGCTATTATGTCATGGAACTGCAGGGGTTAATGGAAATGTTAAACCAAGTTGAAAAAGTTTTACCAAATCAGGCACAAGTGAACAAACCACTAAGAGAAATGCTTTGATATGGAAAACATGGTATTGACAGGAATGCCAATGGTTGTCTTTTGAGAGAACAAGGCAATGCTCATCTCATCAGACATACTAGTTCACTCTGCCCCAGAGTCACCAACAATCGTAGGAGGCTGCCTGTGGTAAATTTGCAAACAGAGTACAGATGCTGACAAATGTTGTTTTAGGACCCACATTTCATGCTATATCAGGGTCCCCATTCCATTGATATAAATCAGTCTTGGGAAGCAGGTTGTTGGTGATTAGGGAGTGGAGCCATACTTCTAAGATTAAAGCTCAGGAGCATTTATTTAATGCAACAGAATCTTTATTCTGCACTTTAACCCTTTCTCTACAGAGTAATGATGTTGATACTAGGAGCCAAAGATGGAAGAGAAAAAGGGTATACCAGCATTTATATGATGCCTTTTATGATCACTTGACACCCCAAAGTGCTTTGCAGCCAATTAAGCACTTAGTAAGTCACTGTTACAATGCAGAAAAATCCTGTCAATTTGTGCACAGTAAGATCTCACAAAAGACATTATGACATTTTCCAGATCATCTTTTATTTCGTCAAATTAGGACATTAAGGATAATTCCCTGCTGGTTTTCAAAAATAGTGCCATGAATCTTTAATACTGGGCACAGCAGATTGATGGGGGCTTCAGTTTAAGGTCTTAACTGGAAGGCAGCAGCTCCCATAGAACAGGACTCCTTCAGTACTGGTTTTGGGAGTCAAACATGGATTGGAGCTTCAAAATCCCAGCCTTCTGATGCAGAGGAGTGAACATTACTAAATGAGCCACAGCTGTCATTTGACATAAAAGTGAACCCCAAAGAATCCTGTACAAGATTTACAGTGGGTAATGAAAACTGTCTAACAAAGAAAGATACTTGAGAGAATAGAAATGAGACAGACAAGTTGGTACCAAACAAGGCACAGCAGAGAGTGGATTAGAAACATTGAGAAAAGTGAAGATGAAAGGGGCAATAAAAAGATTCTGAAGCTAAGAATTGATACCATCAGAAGAAATAAAAATTAGAAGGCAACGATAAAAGTTTGGAGAGTAATAGGTGGAGAGAAGTGAGCGGATTCATCAGAAACTGTGACAGTGGGTTAAAAAATGATAAGTGACATTTTTAAAAAATATAGACACTATCAAGTGTTAGTGTGGCATTAATTTCAAACTAATTTCAAACTATTTTCATCTTGACAATACTTGGACATTTCTTCCACTTACTACAGCTTTTGCTTAATAAGCTGGCTGGTGAAAACATTTCTTCAAATAGAGATTGGCTAATGCACTGTGTGTGAAAATGTTAAGTATCCAGCATGGTATGCAATAGGACAGGGAAACAAATGGAAAATCTGAGTATGAACTGAGACAATGAGCTGGGATGCCAAGACTGCTCTGTCCAAAGCAGGATGACCTGATATTTTTGGAACTAAACTCTGCTGTTAAAATAATGGTGCAGCTTCCACACTTCTGGTTACCAAAATCATGTACATCAGCACAATCCTTCATTGGGATGCCAACATTTGCTGGAGAACCTCAGCAGGTCTGGCTGCATCCATGGAGAGAAAGCAGGAGTTAACATTTTGGAGCTGAAGAAGGGTCACTGAATCCGAAATGTTAATTCCACTTTCTCTCCACAGATGCTGCCAGATCTGCTGAGTTTCTCCTGCAATTTTTGTTTTCAAACATGTGCAGTTTGACAGGATCTACTAGTCTTTGAGATGTGGAAACTATAATCCTGGCATGACACTGGCACTGAAATCAGTACACCACATTATTCATTGGTGTGATGCCTAGAAGATCCATTTTGCTTAATAGCAGCATCCCGTTAGTAGCAAACGCCACTTGTGTCGCAAATACATAGCAGAAGTGAGAATCATCTAGTTTCAATTATTGCTCAAACATACCTTATCCCTCTGGGGTAATCTGAAATAGACTGCGCACTTTACAAGACTAACAGCTTTAAAGAATTTTATGTGTTTGTACGTTATACAGAGAAGCATGATCTATTCGGAGTAGTCATTATCCAACAAGGTGGTTGTGATGTGTCGTATTTCAGCATCATGTTTGCACGTTGAACAAATGGCTCAAGCTGTATTTACAAAGTTGTCGATGAGGTCAATCTTATAGTGACTGGAACCGTAGGAATCCAAAGGTGTATACCAGGAGTCACTAAACCTTCTCTTAATGAGAGCCACTTCCAACTAATGAAAAAATATCATGAGATACTAAAACTAAATAAATGGCAACATATGAATTTATAGAAATATGAATATTTGGTACATATTAATTTTTACAGTTGAATTATAAAAAAATGTTTAAAATTAAGGAAAGTCAAATTTTAAATTTATTTCAGTGTTAAATGCTTTCAGTTCCCAGCTGTTGCTGGGCTTCATCTCCGTTGGAGAGCTCACTTTCTGGGTCTTATGAATTTTCCCTCCTAGCCTCCAGACCCTATTTCCCTTGATGGCCTTTCTCTGGTGCCCTCTGCTCAGGCTCTGCTTGTGGTGGGAAGTTAATCACATGACCTGAATGCAACATACAGTTAACGAGCTATTCATTGGCAAAAGACGAGCTACCAATCATTCTCAATTGACCTCTTAGCAACCACTAGTGTATATTGACCAGTGAAGGTAAGTTTGGGGTTGACAGTAGTGGAGAAGCCTCTGGCCAATTTCTGAACTAAGACAATGAGAGGAAGAAGCTCATTCAACTGTTACTTTTCAAATGTGAATTTGAGAGCAGACTGGAGCCTGTTAGGACAACTAAGGAAATGCAGGCATTGCAAACCTACCATCCACATATTGGAACAATGCATATGCAATTAAATATTTATTGGCCAACAGTTTAATCCTCTCCAACAGTAAGTATTTTTAAGGGATCTGTGCCTTGCCCCTGAGACTAGCTCCTGAATTGACTCTCATTCAAGCTTCTTGTTCTGAAATTACAATTCACTGTCAGAATGAGTTGGAGTGATTGTTCTGAGTGTTACAACAGGAAGATCTGCAGAACCGCATTATATAGTTACTTAAAAAAGGAACCATTGATTTTGAGCACTCGGCCATTGGTTTCACTCAATGTGGTGGAGATCTTTGACTCGCTCTAAAGAATTTTCAATTCTTATAAAAAAGTCTTCAACTACCTGCATACACAATCAACATTAAAAGATGGAACTTGGCCATTTTGTCATTTATTCATTCACAGAATGAGGGTATCACTGGTTAGGCCAGCATTTTTATTGCCCTTTCCTATTTGCCCGGCGGACAATTAAGAGTCAATCACATTGCTAAAAAGTGAAGCAAATGAGTTGTTCAGAAAAACAGCAATGGTTACATGGTCAACATTAGATTCTTGATTCTGGGCTTTTATTGAATTCTAATTCCATCATCTTCTGAGGCAGGATTTGAAACTATGTCCCAGAACACTACCTGGGTCTGTGGATTAATAGTCCAGCAATAATACCACTAGGCCATTGCCTCCCCTGTAGCATGGGAAATAGAGACAAAATGTATAAAATGACAACCATTTCGTGTGCACTTTAGAGCAGTCTAAAACTTTTAATCCCTTTTTATGATACTGAACCATCTCTTTGTTAGTTATCATAAGAAGGGATTTAAAATTTTAGATCTCTGTTTAGGCTGTTTGCTTACTGCAAATAAACAACTTGCCTACTTTTCATCTTACATCAGAAATGTGAAATGAACTGTTAGCTTGATTTTACAATGGTAGCCACATAATATAACAATCATGGAGTTGTTAACTGATTGTACATATGGACAAGATAAAAGAGTAGGCCCTCAGCCCTTTGAGCTTGTCATGCCATTCAATAATATCATCTGATTTTAACCTCAAAACTACATTCCTGTAAATCTCTAATAACCTTTCATCTCTGTGTTCATCAGGAATCCATCTACCTCTATCCTAAAATTATTTAAAGATTCTGTAACCGCTGCCTTTTGAGGAAGGGAACACCACAATCCGCTGAGAGGTGTCAAGACAAGTCGACGACGGTCGAGCAGTGGACGTGGTGTATATGGACTTCAGCAAGGCATTTGATAGGTTCCCCATGGTAGGCTCATTCATAAAGTCAGGAAGTGTGGGATACAGGGAGATTTGGCTATCTGGATTCAGATTTGGCTGGCTGACAGAAGGCAGATAGTGGTTGTAGATGGAAAGTATTCTGCCTGGAGGACAGTGTTGAGTGGGGTCCCGCAGAGCTCTGTTCTTGGGCCTCTGCTCTTAGTAGCTTTTATAAATGACTTGGATTAGGAGGTTGAGGGGTGGGTTAGTAAATTTGCAGATGACACAAAAAGGTTAGAGGTGTCATTGATAGTATCGAGGGCTACTGCAGTCTGCAGTGCGACATAGACAGGATACAGAACTGTGCTGAGAAATGGCAAATGGAGTTCAACCTGGATAAATGCGAAGTGATGCACTTTTGAAGGTCGAACTCGAATGTTGAATATAGGATTAAAGACAGGATTCTTGGCATTGTGGAGGAACAGAGGGATCTGGGTGTGCAAGTATATAGATCCCTCAAAGTTGCCACCCAAGTGGATAGGGTTGTTAAGAAAGCATATGGTGTCTTGGCTTTCATTAACAGGGGATCGAGTTTAAGAGCTACAAGGTTTTGCTGCAGCTCTACAAGACCCTGGTGAGACTACACTTGGAATATTGTGTCCAGTTCTGGTCGCCCTACTATAGGAAAGATACAGAGGCTTTGGAGAGGGTGCAAAGAAGGTTTACCAGGATGCTGCCTGGACTGGAGGGCTTGCCTTATGAAGAAAGGTTGAATAAGCTTGGACTTTTCTCTCTGGAGAGAAGGAGGAAGAGAGGAGACCTGATTGGGGTGTACAAAATAATGAGACGAATAGATAGAGTCAATAGCCAGAGAGTTTTCCCCAGGGCAGGATTGACTGGTACGAGAAGTCATAGTTTGAAGATATTAGGAGGAAGGTATAAAGGACACTTCAGAGGTAGGTTCTTTATGCAAAGAGTTGTGAATACATGGAATGCTGTGGTGGTGGAAGCAGAGTCATTGGGGACATTTAAGTGACTGCTGGACATGCACATGGAAAGCAGTGAGTTGAGGGGTGCGTAGGTTAAGTTACTATATTTTACATTAGGATTAAACCTCAGCACAACATCGTGGGCTAAAGGGCCTGTTCTGTGCTGTACTTTTCTATGTTCTATGTTCTATGCTCTAAAAAGAAGTTCCTCATCTATGTCTTAAATAGGTCACCCTTTACTTTTAAACATTGACCCTAGTTCTAGATTCTCCCACAAGAGGAAACATCCTTTCAACATCCATCCGGTCAAGTCCCCTTAAGATCTTTATAAGTTTCAATTCATAACCGCTGACTCTTCTAAACTCCAGTGGACACAGACCTATCCTGTCTAGCCTTTCCTCATAAGGCAATCCATTCATTTGAAGTATTAGTCGAGTAAATCTTCTAGCCATGAAATCTGATAGATAATCTTTGAAAGAACAGAGGCAGTTCAAGATAGTTTTACCTGTCCACACAAAATAAGCATAGATATCCCATGACATAAAGTTAAACAAATGTTAACCAGATTATTTCCACCATGAAAATAGCAACAGGTACATGATCCATAATATAAAAAAGATATATTCATTTTAAATGATTCATCCTGAGCATTATTCTCCTGCATAGATACTGATTCATGGCTCCATGAGTGTTAGTGACTCTCGTTATGACCATTCATGAACCTCGAGTTCTATTGCAAACAAACTGGATGATGTCCTCACCCAAACTCCACATGCAGGCACGTTCTAACAGCAGTGATTGGATTGTGATCAGGAGAAAGATTTTTAACCCCGACGAACCCAGCCCTAAGACTAACCAATGGAGTCAAAAATCTTTGACGAAGGTCAACCAACTCAACACAAAGCAGGTATTGACATAGGGATCCATCCACCATTATTTACTAAGAATAACAATACAATATTTTAAAACCTGAAGTCAGGTGGATTGAGGGGTGGGGTGGTGGAATCGTAGCAAAATTTATGGAGTGTCAAATCTTGCATCTGTTGAACCACAAATTTCCATTAAGAGCCAACATGGCTGACTTTCAGAGGAGTCAAGCTATCCTTGACTGTTCCAGGAATGCATCAAGCCTAAGACATGTGCTGATATTACGTCTTTGAAGTGAAATAACTTACAACTAAATATCGGGAAAGCGTTGCCCTTTTGCTCTTCACACCTGTTATTCCCTCTGCTGAAACAGCATCATTTTTGAAAATCCCATGAAATTTATAACCTTTGGAGACACATCTAAACTCATGAATTATACCTGGAAGTGACAAAATAAATGTGTATGCCTGGATGAAGCAACAAAAATTTGTGCTTTTGGATGTTTAAAACTGTTTGTTTTGGCTTAACACAGGTCTTCAACTTGATTGAACATGTATCTGGAACATTCAAAGATTGCGATTAATACTAATCTGCCACAACAGAGATGACTAAATGGTGAGACAATTCCACACATCTGGATGTACAGGCATTATAATCACAATCCTTAGGCCTGAAGTAACTGCCTGAACAGCTGCTTTGTGTAGGCAATAAATTGCAGATTAAAAACAAACAGATGTGAGTGCGAATTCCTTGTGTAAACCTATTGTTGCCTATTGACTCTCCCTCACATGGGATTGCTTGGTTTATTAACAAACAGTTGTGAGACTGAAAGGGACAAACGTTTATTTGATGCAATCTTTAAATAGAGGGATACAAGTTTATGATTTGGAGATATTGTCTGAAAGCATGGTGGATGTGGATTCAGTAGTAACTTACAAAAGGGGATTGGGTACGTACTTGAAAGGGGAAGAGTAGTGAGTGTGACTGATTGTATAGTCCTTTAACGTACTAGCATAAGCACTGTGGCCTGAGTAGCCTCCTATCAGAATTTTATATCCTTGGCCAAGGCAAGTTTGGAAGAGAAACTGCTGGAGCTCTGCTACTTCTCACCTCTGCCCCTATGAAGGCCATGGTGAAAAACCCTATGAATGGCCTTCCCATGTCATCGCCTGTTGAGATCCTTAAGTGGGCAGTTAATGCCCAACTCCTGGAAAACCTAACCTGCATGGCCCCTGCTGTCTAATCACTTGTTTGGATATCTCCTCACCTGCACCAATAGTAACAGCAGTATCACCCACTTCTCATACCCTTAATTCCTGTTTTTCTCTCATTCCAGGAGGAGAACAGCACACAGTAGGACAGAAAGAGTTAGGATGGGTGATGGGCAACCTGGCATTCAAGTCATCACTCCTGAAGAGAAGACCTGACTCTGGCTGAACTGACTGGCTAACTAACTGTGCCCAAGCTCCTGAACTGGGATCAGAGCTTCCAAATCAATACTGTGCTCAAATCCCTGACCAAAGACTATCCTCCGTTGACTTGACTGAGAACTGCTGAGAACGATGACGGACTCCGGGCTCCCTGTCTCAGTTAACTAGCTAGACAGTGCAACAGCACTGTAAGTCTGGTCTCACTGGCTGTGGGGTAAGTTGCAAAAAGACAAGTCTAGGCAGGAGTGCTGCGAGCATCCAGTTGGGCTCAACTGAGAGAGAAAGTGAACAGTGTACAATAAGAAGCTGCATACTATTGGGGTAAGATGTGCAATTAGTAAGGCCATTAATAAACAATAATTCGCCTTAATAGGCAACTCATTCTGCCTCACAATAATCTCACCTCGGTACCTGGAACTTAGTTACAAGATGCAGCAAGTTATACCTGACATTGAGATTGACCTTGCCATGTGAATCATGTGAATCTTCATATGATTCTGCACATTTCCTGCCCTACACCAAGTTGTTCAGGTGATTCAGTCTCTCTGTGAGTACATCTCTAACAGAGGGTTTTATCTGGTGCTACAATGGTTTTGATATCTCCTGTAACATCAGAAAGGGCATGATATCATAGCATTGAAGAATTCAACATCCATTTACTGCAACTAACCCTTATGTAAAAGAAATTGCATTCCTAAGGGACACAAGTGTGTGGGTTAATGCTAAACTATTACTTTATACAGAACCAAGTTTCTCGTAGAATGTCATGTTCCAATTGATCTGAGATAAAATGAAATATGAGATCCTAATGTCATGTGCTGTGATGCAGTGCAGATATTATGAGCATGTCTTTTAAAGGTATACAGGGTATTAAGATACTAACCACGAGACGTAGCAGAATGACAATCGCATTATCGTCTGTGGGATCTTGTTAGTGTAAATAGGCTCTCATTTTTCCTGCATTTTTATGGGGATTGTATTACACAAAAGCAGTATGGAACATTGCAAGGCTATGAAAATTGGAATATTATGCAAGCCTTTCTTGCTTCAGAAACTGCTCTTGTAGGCTACAGGTAATTCTGTTCCAAAAGGAATTGTTTCAAAACACTATTTTTATGAAGATAAAGGGTGTCAGCACTTAATGTCAGAGATCCTGATTTTAGGTGAACTGCTTTTAGGTGAAGTGTGATTCTTATAGGAATCAGTGTTAAAACCACCTGCTGAGGATAATCTTTGCTTGGAAAGGCAATGTCAAAATTGAAATACTATGGCAAACATGTCCAGCACTGTGTGTTTCTAGCTGAAACAACTTGCAAAATAAAAGAAGGAATGCTTCAGTGAAGAAAGCTGGCTTCTTGCTTGTGGAGATATGTTTAAAGTAAGTTACAATGCAATTACATAGAGTAAGGGGAGGTGTCGTTGAACATTTGACTCAGTTTAATGCCCTAAGAGTTATTCATCCTAATGATTTATTCCCATTGAGTATCTTTTGTGGGCAAGGACCGTCTTCATGAGAGGAGTGGATGGAGGAATAATTGACATTAACGGAAAGACCATCAGAAGCTTACCTTAACAAATTTAGCTATAGAGTTTCCAGTTTCTGGTGTGAAACCAGATTCTATTAAAGATAGTAGAAAGAACAACACAATTAGAGATTGGATCAAAAACTAAAGCTCCTGCTCGTAAATGGTATTTGGTAGTTTTTTGGTGCATGTGTGCCTTGACACTTCATACGATCAGCTCCAATAGCTTCTTATACATCATGATGCCACAACACACAAGAGACCAAACTTTAAAAGCACCAACAAATCAAGGCCAAACCCTAACATGGAGCCAGAATATGTCAGGACTGAATTATGGTGGGGGAACGAGAGGCAGTGACCCATAATAATGACATGAGTCCTTCATAGGAGATGATAGAGCTTTATTTCTGTTCCTCAGTGCCATATGAGGAAATTAGGATAAGAAATATATTTGGACATCTTCTATCTCTAATATTTCTCACCACTAGTTGGCCTGTCTAAAGGTTCACTGCTGATTTCTGCATGGGCCACCTAATGAAAATTGCAGCATAATGGCATCATCAGAACTTGGTCTACTTATGCTAAATACAACCGAGCTTGCTTTGGACAGATATCCTTTTTGAAATCCTCCAAACAGCTACTGAAAAATCACACCTATCACGGTATGTAATGTGAGTACTTTAACTGCCCGCTTGCCCAGTTTCTGCTGCGCAATTAGCATTAAAATTGTCCTCAAATTGCACTTTGTATGTTGCTTGACCCTATTAAAATTGCCAGAAGGACTTCTTGTCATTTTTATAATTTAGGCACAAACAGTGCATTCTTTTCTGTTTGTATAATCTAATATCATTGGCGCATTTGCTGAAATTGTCCTTTGAGAGTTTGTCTCCAAACTTAATTAATTTTACTTTTTCTTATCGGTGTGATATTTTCCATTTCCTATACCAAAACTTCTTTGACCTCAATGAGTAAAAATCCTCAACTGGTGCCAATAATGCTTCATTTCAGACAGCAAGCCCAAACCTATTATGAGGTGGATTTGATACTTCCCAAGTTCATTTAGCTTTGGACTGGGAAAGAAAAGCAGAAACACTTGAACCACAATAGTCTGGGCTACAATCAAACCCAGGTCCTAAAGGCAAAAGCAGAGTCTTGTAGGACAAAAATTGAAGAGCCCAAACACTGGAAGTCCTGACCCCAAAACAGTACCATTTTTGCAAGGTTAAACATGAGGGTGGATTGTGTCTCACACAAAAGAGATTCATATAGGCAGTTGTTCATCAAAACCATCATTTGCCTCCAATGTGTGTTTCCGGTTATCTAAGTGTGCAGGTGTCTCTTGTGGCACAATGGTAGTATTCCTACTTCTGGGCTAGAAGGCTTGAGTTCAAGTCCCACCTGCTCCAGAGGTACATCACAACATGTTTGAACAGGATAATGAAAATGACCTACTGAAGACTGCAGATTAGTCTTGATAGGAGCAGGTTTGAACTTAATGGTTTTGTTTGGAGAGCCAGGATACTCTTTTAGAGAAGCATAGCACCCCATTGGATATGGTCCCAGAATAGCTTTGTGGCAGGTCAGATGAGCTTTGAGAATAACAAGGTGCCCTTAGGGATTGTCAAAAGCTAACCATGAATGTGTGTTAAAAAGTGTGTGAACTCCATGAAAATATAAAGTGCAGCAAGTTTTGAGAATATAAAGCTTGTTGGAACTTTCAAAAGCACATGTCAGAACTGTCAGGACACACTGTTAAAAGCACCTGTCAAAGCTGCTGAGAGTAATTATCAAAAGCATCTGATGAAATGAGCTGGAGAACTGCCAAGGTATTTTGAAGTTCCTTGCTATTTCGCTCCATCAGTTGCCATAAGTATGAGGGAGTTGCCATTATTGGATTAGCAATGCTTGATTGGTTTCACAACCTTTCATTATCACAGTTAGATGCTTGCCATTTTCACAGTTTGATAGTTTCTAGTCTTTATGGACACTAAGTGGGAATTTGAATTCCAACACCTGAATGCATCTGAGTGAAATGGATTATCTAGTTGAAGGGAGTACAGTAAGTTCTGCTCTAACGCATGTTCCTTCAACGTGAATTGGCTTTAACACGAATGAAGAATTTGGAACATTATTTGTAGAATGCAAACTTTTCTTACCTGTTTTGGCTATATCACGATTCCGGCTCCATTAGTTTAAATGACGTGGCTATTGTGTGCTTTTCTCATAACACGAGATTGCATGAAAACAAAACGATCACATTATATCAGAATCAACTGAATAATGAAGTAAATGTTTTTTTTGGATGAATTAGGTATCTGAAATGGATACATTATTTCCATCTGAGCAAGGGCCATCTTGGCTGCCCATTGTGAATACTGGGTGATAGTTATGGTAGTTATAAGGACACAGGATGTCATAAAGTGACACATAAGCATTAAGTTGGCAATTGAATGAGAAAGGACCCTAAGGGTTGGGCATAGGTTATCATGAAGCAAATGAGGATTTATGAAATGGCTGGAGGGCACAGATTGAATGGGGGGAGGATAAGGTGAAGGGAATGAGATGCATTCATTGCAGAGTCGCAGAGCCCAACACCCAGAGAACTCCTTCACTCTGGAAAGAAAATCCCAACTTCTGGAACACTTCCTATCCAGTCAGGTCTGGGGAGCAGGTAAATTTCCGAACACTGAGATTTCACAAAACAAGAAGAATTTCATATACCATTGTGAAAATTGTGACTGTACAGCGTTAGTAGAAATGTGTGTTATCAGCACGGTAGAGATTTTAGACTGCAAGGATAAGCAGGGTTTGTGAGCAAACATTTGCAAACAAATAGCCAATAAGCAATTGAGCTCATTGAAAAAGCACCAAAGTACAACATAACTTGGCAAACACATTGTTATGACAGATTTCAGTTTGTTGGCAGAAGCTGACATGATCTGGAAGACACAAGTCTAAACAAAGAATTGTACCTTCTGGTCTGCCCAGGAAGAATCTTCGATGCAAGAAACAAAGATCATGATAACCAAACATAATCCTCAAGTCATGGAACCAAATAAGTGAACACGTCAGCAACATCATTAGTATAACCATTGGGTCCCTGCCAGTGAACAAGTCAAAATAAAGAGTTCAGCCACTTCTATACAGATTTACCAGAAAAATAAAAATAAAAATCCACTGACAAGATTGAACATTTTGAAAATGTGGTGGATAAACCCCAGGGAAGCTACCACTGAGAAAAGGCAACCAACATTCAGAGTCTGAGGGTACAATCAAGAAAAAAGACAACTGGTTAATAATTTCATATAGATGAGGCGAGAGTGACTGCTCTTGACATCAAGGCAGTATTTGTCCAAGTGTGGCTTCAAGCTTACTTAGCAAAAATTGATATCCATATGAATTGGGGAAACCTCTCCACTAGTTGGAGTTAAACCTAGCAAATATAGAGAACACTGTTAAAGGAGTTCCTCAGGGTAGTGTCCTCAGCCCAGTCATATTCAGCTGCTTCTTTAACTACCTTCCTTCATTCAGAAGGTCAGAGGTGAGGGTATTCGTTACTGATTGCATAATGTTCAGAAGCAATTGCAACTCCTCAGATACTGGAGCTGTCCATTCAAACATGCAGCAGGACCTGGAAAACATTCAGGTTTGGGCTAATAAATGAAAGGTGATATTCACACCACACAGCTACTAAGCAAAGACAATCTCCAAGAAGAAAGAATGTAATCATTGTACCTTGATATTATTCTAGGGCATAACCATTGCTGAATTCCTCACCATCAAAATCTAGGGATTGTCATTACTGGAACTTAACTGAACCAGCAAAACACTATAACCGTAATAGCAGTTCAGAAACTGGAAAATCTGCAAAAGTTAAATGATTTGTGAAACCTGTCCATCATTTACAAAAGAATAATTTGGAAGTATGATTGAATACTCTCCATTTGCTTCAATGAATGCAACTCCAACACTAAAGAGGTTTGACATGATCCAGGACAAAGTAGCCAACTTGATCAACACATTCAGCATTCACTCCTACCACCAGTGCTCAGTAACAGCAGTGTACTGTGTAAGATGGGACACAGTAACTCTCTAACTTTCCCTTGTCAGCATCTTCCAAGCCTACACCTTAAAGGAGAAGCTAGAAAATGGGAACATTACTAACTGCATATTCTCCTCCAAATCACATCATCTTGTCTCAGGATTATATTGCCTTTCCTTCATTGTCATTGGATTGAATTGCCAGAACTCCCTTCCTAACAGTGCTGTGGATATACCTACATATATCTAAGTAGTACAATTGGTCAAGAAAATCAATTTCCACCATCTTCACAAGGGCAATTAGAATGTGCAAATGATCCATGTATTCTAGACCCTGACAGTATCTGGGCAACTGTCAACAACATTTACATCTCATGAGCAAATAATAACATGGAAACCAAGGGTTTCTTTTGAGGTAATGTTGTATTTGTTCCTTCCTTTGTACGTTAGTCTCTCATGAAGCCAAGACACTATTTATCCAAGTTAAATGTTGGAAGAACCTTCATGAGCAAGGTGATCTATGTATTGAACTTCATCCTCCAACCCAATTCTGACCCTAAGTTTTGGACTTGGCAAAAAATGAACATCCTGTCCAGAGTAGTCAATTTTCATCCTTCAGTCCTGCATAGCAAGGATTTCTCTCATCCTTTCTTAATCCCATTAGTTGGGACTTTTCCGAGTTTAAAACATCCTAGTTTGTTCATTCTGTGCATTTGCTCAGTTGGAGTAGAAACTATGACTCCACACAAAACTACTTCTTCAACCATTTTATGCAATATCCATTCTATAATATAAACCAAATCTATTATACCAGGTACCCAGGGGCTAGCTTACTGAACCATTCTTAAATTAATTCTTTAATATTGTTTGATAATTCATTCCTGACACAAATTACAATGCAATAATTTCTCCATAAATATTCCTGTCAGGTGGAAAAATTAAGATTCACATTGTTTCTGGGTTATTTTAATCTGTTCCTCCTGAAATAAAAGCTAAATTGTGGATAATGCTGCCTACACAGTTACACTTGGAAGAAATGCATCTGATAACTAAAGGAATCTTTCATTGACAGGAGTGTGTTTTATTTCTACTTGATTCCAAAAGAAGAAATGAATTATTAATTATTGAAGGAAATTTGCAAAAGATGTGGTAAAATATTTTAATGGCGGTTTTTGAAAAACTCAACACATTGCTATTCATTTATTCCCAAGTGCTGAGAGTTGTATTCCTCTGAAACAAAAGACAAAAGGAAGACCAAGAAAAGACAATTTAGTCTATTGAATTACCTCCACCAACACAACTGCCCATTACCTCTTCTGTAGCTACATTCATTATACCACCGTAACATCCTTATGCTACTCTAATTTCCCAATACTCCTTTCTCTGATACCATAACTCACTTATTGCAGAAACTTCTTATTACACAAAATTCTGCTTTATCCTTTCTCTAATACTCTAACTCCCTCACTGACCCTTTCACCAATAGCAAAATTCTTTTCTAGTATCTCGATTCCTCCATGCCCATCTCTAAGTCTCTAGCTTCACCATTGCTTCTCTGGGTAATATTCCAACTCCAGATCGATTCTTTCTTGAATACCCAAACTACCCCAATACTCACCCAGACCTAAGTCAGCCAATGCTTCTCTCTCTAATACTGTATACTAATTCCCATTACCCCTCTCTCTTCCTCAACTCCTCAGGTTTCAAACCTCATCTGCTGTACACCCCTATTATACTATGAACATTCAGATTATAAGTACTTCAAACATTAGGCCCATATTATTTAAATACCCTCCTGTTTTTGATGATTTTGAAAGATTGATTACATAATCCTTTGTGGATTTGAAAAGAATTTTTCAAAGCAGTTCAAACTGATTGTGAGACAGATTTCTCTGACTGTGTAGGACTATGTAAAAGGTAATCAATTTGAAACCTTTGAGACCAGGCTGATTTGCATAGATGCTTGTAAATATGTTTCTCACAAGGCAGAAAGTTCATACAGTTTAAATTGCAAATCAAAATGTATACATTGTGTTAGAACAAAAGTGATCAGGAAAAGGAGTGGGGGGGAATGTGTGAGAGAAGTAGGATGCCTCTTTAACCTTCTAATATCATGTCCTCATCTCTGAAAGATATAAATTTCAGATCAGTCATTTAGTGCAAATACTAAAGGTATTTGGACAATCTTCTGTGCTTTTATTCAAAACAAATAGGTTATTGTCAGCCAAAGCCCAATACATTTAGATGTAAGACTATAAGACCAGAAGACATAGGAGCAGAAATTAGACCATTCAGCCCATTGAGTCTGCTCTGCCATTCAATCGTGGCTGATAAGTTTCTCAACCCCATTCTCCCACTTTCTCACTGTAGCCCTTGATCCTCAATGACCTGGCCTCCACAGTCTTCTGTGCCAGTGAATTCTATAGACTCACCACTCTCTGGCTGAAGAAGTTTCTCCTTATCTCCAGGCCAAAAGATCTCTCTTTTACTCTAAGGCGGTGCCCTCGGGTCCTAGTCTCTCCTACCAATAGAAACATCTTCCCAACATCCACTCTGTCCAGGTCATTTAGATGTTTCAATTAGATCCCCCTCACCCTTCTAAACTCCATCAAGTATAGACCCAGAATCCTCAAATGTTCCTCATATTTTTCCCATAGGTGGTGTATTTAAACATTTCAATTTGAAGCTTCACCAAACTAAAATTACATCCCAATACTTTTCTTTAGGATCTCTGTGTTAATGTCATTCAGCCCAGTCTCAGGTGAGATCCAGTGTGATATGCCCTTTCTAAATGAGATTATTAGTTAGTGCTGGTGTCAGAGGGGGAGATGAGATGCCTGTTCAAAAACTGTTAATGATTACCCAAACTATTGCAAGGAGAAAGTGAGGTCTGCAGATGCTGGAGATCAGAGCTGAAAATGTGTTGCTGGAAAAGTGCAGCAGGTCAGGCAGCACCCAGGGAACAGGAAAATCGACGTTTCGGGCCTAAGCCCTTCTTCAGGAATTCCTGAAGAAGGGCTTATGCCCGAAACGTCGATTCTCCTGTTCCCCAAACTATTGCAAGCCAACCAATGAGGAAGGTTTGTGTGCCTAGTCTAATTCCATATGCCAGAGCTGAAGTAAGTAATTCTCAGAATTGCAGAAAACTTAAAGTTAGAGCCATGCCATTCAAGAGGGAAATCAGGAAGTATTTGTTTCCACACAAATGATGGCGGCCAATTGAAATGTTCATGAGTGACACCAACAGATTCTTATTAGTTTAGAGTGACAGGAGATATGGATCAAATGATGTTGAGATCATAATTGGCCCTGATTGAGTTAAACAGCTGAACAGGCTTAAGATTCTGCATCACCTCTTCCAACCCTAAATTAGAACACTTCTTCAATTCACTTTTGATCACTGCTGACTTTAAGCCTATTCCTATGCATTTTAACATCAATTTAAATTAGATTTAATTCTCCAATTAGATCTAACTTGCTCAATATCATGGCAACCTGTGTAATATATAACTGAAGTCAGAACATTGGCAAAAATTGCCAGTATTTTTCAAAGGGATGGAGGCAGGATCCAAGTCAACCCCAGCTACAGCAGCAATTGAACCCAGGTTGTTGGCATTATTCAGAACCACACACTGTCAATGAACTAAGTGACCTAATATTATGGCAGTCCATGTTGAATGTTTGCCTTTTTCTTGTAAATGTTTTGAGTGCTTGGAGCTTTCATTGGGAGCTCTGTGAACATTAATGGTGCTTTTAAAATTCTTCAATGGGATGTGAGTTTCACTAGAAAGGTCAGCATTTAGTTGACCATCTCTAGTTGCCCTTAAGAAATGAATGCTGTGCTGCCCTCTTGAACTGCTGCAGTCACAGAGGATCTTGCTGTTGGCGGTGTTCCTGACGATTTGCAGTCCTTATCTTCTAGGTCAGGGTTTCCTAAACCATGGATCATGATGCTTAGTCAGTCATGAGGTAAGATTTTGGAATTATGAGCTCCAAGCCAGTAATGGCTGCCATGAAACTTGGACTGAATGCTAACAGATGAGGCCCCTTTAAATCATTGTGTTTAAATCCTTGTGGGTGTGGCAACTCAGACAGATATTCAAGGTCAAATTGATACTGCATAAACAATCCCTGTGAAAAAAATTATTTTAAAACCCTATATTTTAAACAACTGTGTTGAATTTCTTTATCTCCCCAGCCTACTTAGGAATTATGCCCCAAATACATTCACCAACTTTAACTATGCACCTTCTCCCAACCCCCATCTCTGACAAAGTAGGAGGCATTAAAATGGGACACACCTGGAAAAATTGGATGCACTGTTCAAGGCGGTAGAAATTGCATCTTTGGATGGTATTATTGAAATAAGTCTTGGTGAGTCACTCAGTGCATCTTGTAGCTTGTACACACAGTGCATCTTGTAAGGTTGTCAATGGGTTGTAATTTAAATGAGTTGCTTTGCTCATGGTGAGATCAGGTGTTAGAACTGTATACACCTTGTCAAGTGGAGAGTGTTCCATCAAACACCTTGTATTTTGTAAACAGTTAAAGGATTTGGTGGGGTCAGAGCTCAGTTGCCTGCCATAGAAATCAAGCTTCTGACCTGAGCTTGAAGCTTCTCTCTTATGCATTAGTTCAGTTATATTTCAGGTCAATGGTAACCTCCAAGAGGTAAGGACTGATTAGGGATAGTTATCATGGCTTTGTGTGTAGGAAATCAAATCTCTAACTTGACTGAGTTTTTTTGAAGTAGTAACAAAGAGGACTGGGGAGGGCAAAGTGGTGGACATCATATATGGACTTCAGCAGTAAGTTGTTCAACAAGGTTCCTCATGTAGACTGGTTAGCAAGGTTAGATCACATAGAACAGAGGGAAAACTAGTTATTTGGATACAGAACTGTCTTGAAGATAGAAGACACAGGGTGGTGGCGGAGGGTTGCTTTTCAGACTGGAGGCCTGTGACCAGTGGTGTGCCACAAAGATTGGTGCTGGGTCCACTTTTTCATTTATATAAGTGATTTGGATGTGAACATAGGCGGTAGAGTCAGTAAGTTTGCAGATGAGACCAAAATTGGAGGTGTCATGGACAGCAAAGAAGGTTACTTCAGATTACAACAGGATCTTGATCAGATGGGCCGATGGGCTGAGAAGTGACAGATGGAGTTTACTTTAGATAAATGAGGTGCTGCATTTTAGAAAGGCAAATGGGGCAGGGCTTATACACCTTAAAGGTAAGGTCCTGGGGAGTGTTGCTAAACAAGGAGACCTTGAAGTGCAGGTTCATAATTCCTTGAAAGTGGAGTAACAGGTCGATAGGAGAGTGAAGGTGTTTAGCATGCTTTCCTTTATTGGTCAGAGCATGGAGTATAGGAGTCAGGAGGTCATGTATAAAATCATGAGGGACGTGGATATGTTAAATAGACAAGGTCTTTTCTTTGGGCTGGGGGAGTCCATAACTAAAAGGCATAAGTTTAGGATGAGAACAGAGATTGAAAAGGGACCTAAGGGGCAATTTTTTAATGCAGAAGGTGGTGCATGTGTGGAATGAGCTGCCAGAGGAAATGGTGGAGGCTGGTACAACTACAACATTTAAGACATCCGAATGGGTATATAAATAGGAAGGGTTCAGAGGGAAATGGGCCAAGTACTGGCACATGGGATTAGATTTACTTACAATATCTGGTCAGCATGAATGAGTTTGAATGGAGGATCTGTTTCCATGCTGTACATCTCTATGACTCTTTGAATCTTCCACCATCTACAATTATAATATATCATAAAGAAATTTTGAAATAGCTCAGCCAAGAGTCCAAAGATAATTCATTCTAGCTCATCAAAGAAAATCAGTACAGTATGATAATTCAAAAGTACATTTTAATCCCTGTCCAGATGTAAGGGGCCATGAACCTAATCAATAAAGAGCCAATGTGATAGTATCAGGAATTGTTCAAATTTCACTATTTTCAGAGGGCGTAGGAGAATGGGGATAGGTTGCAATTTACACATGCTAGGGGCTTATGTAGTTTAGACCTGGCAGGGGAGATCAGAGAATATCAGAGTTCTTTTCATAGGTAGGATACACTTTCTGAGAGGTATAGTACTTTCTTGTCTATGGTCCCAAGGCACCTTTGGAAGAGGTCATATTCCTTTAGGACAAGTCAAATGCCTTTGGATTGTTAAAAGTGGGCATGACTATTAATCCCAAGGTTAAACTTGTTGTAAATGTCAGGTGTATTGGAGCTATTAAGGAAGTCAAACTGTAAATGTACTTAATTTGCCTCCCCATCAACTTTTTTTTAATTATCCAAAGCATTTTAAAAGTTCAGTGATTACTGCTTCACGCTGTTTGTTTGTTAACATATACCTAAGGATTGGATTAGATTAGATTCCCTACAGTGTGGAAACAGGCTCTTCGGAGGGTTGGTGTGGACTTGTTGGGCCAAAGAGTAACCCACCCAGACCCATTTCCCTTTGACTAATGCACCAAACACCAGGGGAAATTTAGTGTGGGCAATTTAATGTGGCAATTCACCTGACCTCCACATCATTGGATTGTAAGAGGAAACCAGAGCACCCACAGGAAACCCAGGCAGACATGGGGAGAATGCGCAAACTCCACACAGACAGTTGTCTGAGGCTGGAATTGAACCTGGATCCCTAATGCTATGAGGCAACTGTGCTGCCCCTATCTGTATAGGTGGAAAGCATTTATTAAACATAATTTCTCCTTCACAAAACCAAGTTAACCCTGTCAGATTACTTTGAAACTTCTTAAATGCCCTAATATAAGGTCATCTAAATAACTCAAAGGTCTGCATGTCCAGTTAAACCTAATGAAATTGCAAGAATCCATATAGAGGTACAAAGCCTCAAAAGTGAATTTTAACAATATTATGGAATTCATTAAACTTATCCTCAACAATTTGCCTGTGACATCTGGTGCTAATTTGTGTTCTTTTGTTGCAGAAGTGAAGTGATTTCAGCAACAAAATTGATGAATTTCATACTTCCCTTCATTGTGCCAGAATGTAATGAATATTGGCTAAGCATATTCCTTAGAGAAATAAATTACTCAACCATTTTCTTCCTATCACTTCAGGAGCAGGTTCAGTCAGAAAGATTGTCTTTAACAGCAGGGGTTAGTAGCATTATGAGCATTCAGGGCTGAGGAAAAAGTCCTGTGTTGTTTTACAAGAAAGTCAGAAACCGAGCCTATGGAAGTGTCAATAACCAATACATCCTGCAAAGTTACTGAAAGCATGAGTATAATGAACATGTGTTAAGCAATAAGTGAGCTGAGTTAGCAGTTTTCTAGAGACCTTCAGGAAAAGTCATTAACTAAAGAAAATAGAATAGAGTGAACGGAGACATTTGCCAAAATACCAGCTGAGCTAGGAGCTTTAGAGTAAAAATTCGACTAACTCATCACTAAGGCTTTGGTGTCAGTAAGGTGGTTGTTTGTATAAAAGGGGTGAATAGTTTTTAATATTTATGAACAGACCATCTCAAGTAGCTCTAATGAAAGAAAATAAGAACCAGAAGCAGGAGTAGGCCATCAGACCCTCGAGCCTGCTCCGCCATTCAATAAGATCATGGCCTCAGCTCCACTTACCTGCCCGCTCACCATGGCCCTTAATTTGTTTCCTGTTTAAAAAAAAATCTACCTTAGCTTTAAAACATTTATTGAGGAATCCTCAATCACTTCACTGGGCAGGAAATTCCATAGATTCACAACCCTCTGGGTGAAGACATTCCTTCTCAATACAGTCCTAAATCTGCTCCTCCTAATTTTGATGCTAGGCTCACTCGTCCTAGTTTCACCCACCAATGGAAACATCCTCTCTACTTCTTTCTTATCTATTCCCTTCATAATTGTACACGTTTCTGTAAGGTCCCCTCTCAATCTTCTAAATTCCAATGAATATAATCCCAGGCCCTCCTCATAAGTCAACCACCTCAACTTTGGAATCAACCTAGTGGACCGCCTCTGCACCCCCTCTAGTGCCAGTACATCCTTTCTCAAGTGAGGAAACCAAAACTGCACACAGTACTCCAGATGTGACCTCACCAGCACGATATACAGCTACATAATCTCCCTGTTTTTAAATTCAATTCCTTTAGCAATGAAGGATAAAATTCCAATTGCCTTAATTACCTGTTGCTGGAAATGTGTTGCTGGAAAAGCGCAGCAGGTCAGGCAGCATCCAGGGAACAGGAGAATCGACGTTTCGGGCATAAGCCTTCTTCATAATTACCTGTTGTACCTGCAGACCAACCTTCTGTGATTCATCCACAAGTGCACCCAGGTCCCTCTGCATAGCAGCCTGCTGCAACTTTTCACTGTTCAAATAATAGTCCTTTTTACTTTTATTCCTACCAAAATAGATGACTTCACATTTATTAACAATGTACTCCATCTGCCAGACCTTGCACCACTCACTTAGTCTATGTTCCTCTGCAAAGTTTCACAGTCCTCTGCACACTTTGCTCTACCACTCATCTTAGTGTCATCCGCTAGCTTTGATATACTACACGTGGTCCCCAACTCCAAATCACCTAAGTAAAATATAAATAATTGCAGTCCCAACACTAATCCCTGAGGCATACCACTAGTCACCGGCTGCCAACCAGAATAGCACTCATTTATTCCCACTCTTTGCTTCCTGATAGTTAATCAATCCTCTATCCATGCTAATACAATACCCGCAACGCCTTGCATTTTTATCTTACACAGCAGCCTTTTGAGCGGCACCTTGTTGCATGCCTTTTGTAAAATCTCGATACACCACATCTACAGGGTCCCCATTATCCACCGTGTTCTTAATGTCTTCATAGAATTCCAAAAGATTAGTTAAACATGACCTGCCTTTCATAAGCCTATGCTGCATCTGCCCAACTGGACAATTTCTATCTGGATGCCTTGTTATTTCTTCCTTGATAATAGACAATAGACAACAGGTGCAGGAGTAGGCCATTCAGCCCTTCGAGCCTGCACCGCCATTCAATATGATGATGGCTGATCATTCCTAATCAGTATCCTCTTCCTGCCTTATCTCCATAACCCTTGATTCCACTATCTTTGAGAGCTCTATCCAACTCTTTCTTAAATGAATCCAGAGACTGGGCCTCCACTGTCCTCTGGAGAAGAGCATTCCACACAGCCACCATCTCTGGGTGAAGACGTTTCTCCTCATCTCTGTCCTAAATGGTCAACCCCATATTTTTAAGCTGTGTCCTCTGGTTCGGCACTCACCCATCAGCGGAAACATGTTTCCTCCCTCCAGAGTGTCCAATCCTTTCATAATCTTATGTCTCAATCAGATCCCCTCTCAGTCTTCTAAACTCAAGGGTATACAAGCCCAGTTGCTTCAGTCTTTCAGTGTAAGGTAATCCCGCCATTCCAGGAATTGACCTCGTGAACCTACGCTGCACACTCTCAACAGCCAGAATGTCTTTCCTCAAATTTGGAGACCAGAACTGCACACAGTACTCCAGGTGTGGTCTCACCAGGGCCCTGTACAGCTGCAGAAGCACCTCTTTGCTTCTATACTCAATTCCTCTTGTTATGATGGCCAGCATGCTATTAGCCTTCTTCACTATCTGCTGTACCTGCATGCTTGCCTTCATTGACTGGTGAACAAGAACACCCAGATCTCTCTGTATTGCCCCTTTACCTAAATTGATTCCATTGAGGTAGTAATCTGCCTTCCTGTTCTTGCCACCAAAGTGGATAACCATACATTTATCCACATTAAACTGCATCTGCCATGCATCTGCCCACACACCTAACTTGTCCAAGTCACCCTGTAATTTCCTAACATCCTCATCACATTTCACCCTGCCACCCAGCTTTGTATCATCAGCAAATTTGCTAATGTTATTGCTGATACCATCTTCTATATCATTAACATATATTGTAAAAAGCTGCGGTCCCAGCACGGATCCCTGCCGTACCCCACTGGTCACTGTCTGCCATTCCGAAATGGAGCCGTTTATCACTACCCTTTGTTTCCTATCAGCCAACCAATTTTCAATTCAATCTAGTACTTTGCCCCCAATACCATGTGCCCTAATTTTACTCACTAACCTCCTGTGTGGGACTTTATCAAAAGCTTTCTGAAAGTCCAGGTACACTACATCTACTGGATCTCCCTCATCCATCTTCAGAGTTACATCCTCAAAAAATTCCAGAAGATTAGTCAAGCATGATTTCTCCTTCATAAATCCATGCTGACTCTGTCCTATCCTGTTACTACTATCCAGATGTGCCGTAATTTCATCCTTTATAATAGACTCCAGCATCTTTCCCACCACTGAGGTCAGACTAACTGGTCTATAATTTCCTGCTTTCTCTCTCCCACCTTTCTTAAAAAGTGGTATAACATCAGCCACCCTCCAATCCTCAGGAACCGACCCCGAATCTATCGAACTCTGGAAAATAATCACCAACGCATCCATAATTTCCCAAGCCACCTCCTTCAGTACCCTGGGATGTAGACCATCAGGCCCCGGAGACTTATCAACCTTCAGACCTAACAGTGTCTCCAACACCAAATCCTGGCAAATATAAATTCCCTTAAGTTCAGGTCCTTCAGCCACTGTTACCTCAGGGAGATTGCTTGTGTCTTCCTCAGTGAACACAGATCTGAAGTACCCATTTAATTCTTCTGCCATTTCTTTGTTCCCCGTAATATATTCCCCTGTTCCTGTCTTCAAGGGCCCAATTTTAGTCCTAACCTAATGGACTCAAGCAGTTTCCCCACTACAGAAGTTAAGCTAACTAGCCTGTAATTTCCCATCTCTTGTCTACCCCCCCTTTTTAAATAGTGGTTTCACATTTGCTGTTTTCCAATCTGCTGGAGCTGCCCCTGAATTCAGTGATTTTTTGAAAATCACCAAGTGCATTTCCTATTTCTCCAGCCATCACGTTTAGCACCCTGGGATGCTACAGTGTGATATATGTTGGTGTTTCTCTTTTGTGCAAGAAAAAATTATGTTCTTTTGTTAAAGTCACATTGTGAATGTGTGCAGTGACTGGTTTTCACAGAAACAAAGAGAAAAAATAAAAATGGTGGTCTATCAAATGAGATCTTAATATGAGTTCTGACTTGTCCAGTATTACCATCAACTGGGATCATAACTTTGCCAGGAAAAGCGAATGTGAAGCATTTCATATGGTACTGCAGAAAATATGCTGATCCTCTGTGTACTAAGTGGCTACAGGTTTGGTCTGTGTTCGGACAATTCACCATGAAGACCAAAGATTTACAACTAATGTAGTGTAAAGTTTTAATAGGGAGAGAAAGCCATGTCAAATTTTAGAAGAATTTTCACAGTAATATTTACTCGGAGTAGCCTTTCATCCTGAGTGGGATTATAAAACCATCTGTCTTCACTGGTTTTTGTTCAGAATTTTCTTGCTCTTAATAGTGTTAACATTTAAACACTGGTTCATGACAGTTTTTTTAAACTTAATTTCAGGCTTTTCATGTTATTAACATCAGATCATGAAATACTAAATATACACCACAGATTAAACCGTAAAGAAATAAGGGATTGAGTTCATCCCAGATCGAAAGGATAAAAGTCTAGTTCCTGTGACAGCTGTTACGGGTCTTATGTGAAGTTGGTTAGAGCAGGGTTATTCTGACTTCTCAGGGGAGCTCCATAAAACTTTCCTTTGCGTTGGACTTTATGTTGGGAAGTAGGAAGTTACTGAAGACAAGAAATTTTCTGTTCTGATCTTGTGCTTCTGCAGTGCACGTCTGGGGACTCCCACTTAGGCCTGAAGATGGGTGGGTGCTCACAAGACTATGGCACCCTTAAGAAATCTCTTTTTAAGATGTGATTATTGCTACTCAGGTATTAGAAATGCAGCAAAAATTTTCTGAGAGTCCTAAACCCTTGTTCTTTCCCCTAAAACATTGCAAATTTGTTCTTTTCAAGCCTCAATAGTCTAATACAAGACATCCTCAAAAAAAACAAACAAAATTCTTCTGCTGCTCTTTATGATTTACAGGAAATTGAAATATAAAATTGAGTAAAATAAATTGTTCACAGTGGCTTCTAGTTTGGCTGGAAATCAGCTACATTCTATTCTGCCTACCAGTGCTTCTTTGAGAATTGTCGATTGGAAGGAAGACAAGGGTGTATGATATCAAAGTAAAGCTAACACTGTTTCAGGCCAAGGCTTGCCATGTTTTGTTCTATGCCTGATTATCACCTCTAATGGTGTGGAACTCTAAGGGTTAAGACAAATAAAACATGGAAAGTTTTTCAGCTTCACAAAAATACTTTGGCTCAGATTTAAACGACTAGGAAATACATTTCTCACAGCTTTCCAATGGAACGTGAGCTTTCAGAAATTCAACTTATGTACAAAGACTGTCCATTCCCAGGATGCCAGAAGCTTTCAGGAATAAGGAGAAGCTCCAGCCTACATCCCAAGAAATGCTGAAGAATATCAAAACCAGGTTGCATAAATGAGGATCTCTCTGGAGGATAAACATATCACTTTTACATAAGGCAACATCTCTTCTTTAATGAATAATCTTCCAATCTCTCACACATTTTTCAGAGATGACCAGCAGAATTCTTGGAGAAACTGTGGAAACAATCTAAGGTTTGGAACAACCAGGAAACCATTTTCTGCCCCATTTCTTCATTGGTTCAGGGCCATCTCTCTATTTAATATGTTTTCAATATGTTCTTTATTACTTCATCTTCCACTCACTGTGAAACTCTGCACCCTGTATTGTAACTCTACCAAAACATTCTCGTCTGTGCTCCTTGAACTACTTTCATTCCCAGCCAAGCACTTTGACAATCCTTGCCCATGTTTTAAAATCCCTGTGTGGCCTCATGAATTGCTGTTTTTGTGACCTTGTCATACTCTATGTCCCAACACCTCACAATTCATCCCCTCTTCAACCTCGGTCCTCTTCCAATTCTGTTTTTTTTAATGCACATTGTTAGAAGCCTCACTGATGCTTAATTATTTTTATCTCTATTCTTTTATCAATTTTGAATGGTGAGCTGGAAATGGCTTGTGGACTTTGAGAGTACTTGTGACAGAAGAAAAAGAACAGACCAAACAAGTTTTGTTTATTTATGAGAGCAGGCGCGGGAGGCTAATTGTAAGCTGATTCTTGATCAAAGGGGTTCCAACAGATACAGTGACCCCGGAAAGTGTATTATGTTTAAACAGATAGCAGAAGTTGGCTACGAAAGAGGAATTGGTTCCTGCAAGTCTGAAAAATATCCCATGTTCAAGGTGACGGCAGTTGTTGAATTGTAATTGAGTGCTTTGGGGGAGTTGGTGAGTATATCAGGTCAGAACCAAATTGAAATTGTTTTGTTGAAACGTGTTCTCAGAGCTGGTTCTGAATTGCTGCTCAGACAGCATGAAGACTTGAAAGCTCCCTGCCTAATCTGATACACAAGCTTCAAGGAGCTCAAACTATAGAATGCTGAGGGAGAAGCATCCTATCTGGCTCAATGGAGAAGGTGACCCTGATCAATGTTTCAGAGAAAAGCAGCCAAGGACACTGCATTTATGCCTGTGAAACAATGCAATGTAAAAGTCGTGTAGGTAATCTCACCAATTTTGGAATGTTCTTTTATTTTTCCCATAACTCTGTTTGAGTGGCTGTCTTTCTTTTGTCTATGGGGGCTAAAAACAATTGTTTCGGGTTTAAAGCACAGACGTTGATCAGCTAACAGTGTTGTCCAATTTTCTTTCTGCTAAAATTATTGCATCTAATGAATAGTTAAGTCTTTTGATTAAGATTAAAACACGTGTCTGGAAAATAATTATTCACAAAGTTTGGGATTGGTTAATCAAAAATCGGATTAGGAACCATTAGCGTGATTGCTTGGGGTCTCTGATGGGTTAAATTTACTGTGTTGTGAATACATAGGTATAAAGGTTGATTTGCTTGTCTGTGTGTCGTAACGATAGCCGCATTTACTTTGCTCCATGCATGAAGCCGAGTCATCCAATTTTCCACCAGTCTTCCTGTCGCCTTTATGGCTAAATTTTATTTATTGTTTCTGCAAATGTCAAGATATACCTAATGAAATTGCGAAGAGACAGAAGTAGAAAACAACAGTTTCTTAGATGATTAAACACTGATATGTACAGTCAAAGATCAATGAATGTTTAATGTGTGAGGGCACATTGCAGCTGTGAAACCAGGCAAAGAGGATTCACAGTCAAGTTATATTGGTTTCTTAAATAGCGGCACCATATTAACCAACCTCCAGTCTTCTGGTACCTCACCTGTGACTATCGATGATACAAATATTTCAGTAAGAAGCCCAGCAATCACTTCCCTAGCTTCCCACAGAGATTTAGGGTACACCTGATCAGGTCCTGGGGATTTATACACTTTTATGCATTTCAAGACATCCAGCACTTCCTCCTCTGAAAATGGACGTTTTTCAAGATGTCATCATCTATTTCTCTACATTTTATATCTTCCATATCCTTCTCCATATTAAAGACTCATTAGTATCTTCCTCCATCTCCTCCGGTTCCACACAAAGGCCGCCTTGCTGAACTTTGAGAGGCCCTATTCTCTCCCTGGTTACCCTTTTGTCCTGAATTTATTTGTAAAAACCCTTTGGATCCTCCTTATCCCTATTTGCCGAAGCTATTTCACATCCCCTTTTTGCCCTCCTGATTTCCTTCTTCAGTATATTCCTATGCCTTTATATTCTAAAGATTCATTCGATCTACCCTGTCTATACCTGACATATGTTTCCTTCTTTTTCTTAACCAAACTCTCAATTTCTCTAGTCATCCAGCATTCCCAAACCTACTAGCCTATCCTTTCATGCTAACAGAAATATACTGTCTCTGGACACTTGTTATCTCATTTCTGAAGGCTTCCCATTTTCTAGCTGTCCCTTTTCCTGCATACATATGTCCCCAGTCAGCTTTTGAAAGTTCTTGCCTAATAAGGTCAAAATTAACCTTCATCCAATTTAGAATTTCAACTTTTAGATCTGGTCCATCACTATTTTAAAACCAAACTTATATACTTAATGGTAAGGTCCGAGGGAGTGTTGCTGAACAGAGAGAGCTTGGGGTGCAGCAGGTTCATAGCGCCTTGAAAGTAGAGTTGCAGGTAGATAGGATAGTGAGGAAGGTATTTGGTATGCTTTCCTTTATTGGTCAGAGTACTGAGTACAGGAGTCAGGAGGTCATGTTGTGGCTGTACAAGACATTGGTTAGGACACGGTTGGAATATTGCATGCAATTCTGTTCTCTTTCCCACCAGAAGGATGTTATGAAATTTGAAAGGAATCAGAAAAGATTTACAAGGATCTTGCCAGGGTTGGAGGATTTGAGCTATAGGGAGAGGCTGAATAGGCTGGAGCTATTTCCCAGGAGTGTCAGAGGCTGAGGACTGACCTTATGGAGGTTCATAAAAACATGAGGGGCATGGATAGGATAAATAGACAAGGTATTTTCCCTGGGGTGGGGGAATCCAGAACTAGAGGGCATAGGTTTAGGATGAGAGGGGGAAGGTATAAAAGGGACCTAAGGGGCAATGTTTTCAGACAAGGGTGGTACGTGTATGGAATGAGCTGCAGAGGAAATGGTGGTGGTTGGTACAATTGCAACACTTAAAAGGCATCTGGATGGGTATATGAATAGGAAGGGTTTGGAGGGATATGGGCCAGATGCTGGCAAGTATGACTAGATTAAGTTGGGATAGCTGGTCGGCATGGACAAGTTGGACCAAAGGGTCTGTTTCCATGCTGGCTCAAAGGTAGAAGACAGAGGGTGGTGGAGGGTTGTTTTTCAGGCTGGAGGCCTGTGACCAGTGGAGTGCCACAAGGATTGGTGGTGGGTCCTCTACATTTTGTCATTTAGATAAATGATTTTATCTAAATCATTTGTGAGCATAAGAGGTATAGTTAGTAAGTTTGCAATTGACACCAAAATTGGAGGTGTAGTGGACAGCGAAGAAGGTTACCTCAGATTACAACAGGATCTTGATCAGATAGGCCAATGGGCTGAGAAGTGGTAGATGGAGTTTAATTCAGATAAATGCTGCATTTTGGGAAAGCAAATCTTATCAGGACTTATTCACTTAATGGTAAGGTCCTAGGGAGTGTTGCTGAACAAAGAGACCTTGGAGTGCAGATTCATAGCTCCTTGAAAGTGGAGTTGCAGGTAGATAGGATAGTGAAGAAGGTGTTTGGTGTGCTTTCCTTTATTGGTCAGGGTATTGAGTACAGGAGTTGGGAGGTCACGTTGCGGCTGTACAGGACATTGGTTAGTGCAATTCTGGTCTCCTTCCTATCAGAAAAATGTTGTGAATCCTGAAAGGGTTCAGAAAAGATTTACAAGGATGTTGCCAAGGTTGGAGGATTTGAGCTATAGGGAGAGGCTGGACAGGCTGGGACTGTTTTCCCTGGAATGTCGGAGGCTGAGGGGTGACCTTATAGAGGTTTACAAATTTATGAAGGGCATGGATAGGATAAATAGACAAAGACTTTTCCCTGGGTTGGAGGAGTCCAGAACTAGAGGGCATAGCTTTAGGGTGAGAGGGGAAAGATATAAATGAAACCTAAGGGGCAACTTTTTCACACAGAGGGTGGTATATGTATGGAATGAGCTGCCAGAGGAAGTGGTGGAGGCTAGTACAATTGCAACATTTCAAAGACATCTGGATGGGTATATGAATAGGAGGGATATGGGCGAGTGCTGGCAGGTGGGGCTAGATTGGGTTGGGATATCTGGTTGGCATGGACGGGTTGGACTGAAAGGTCTGTTTCCATGCTGTACATCTCTACGACTCTATGACTCTTCCTTGCCTGTTAAATTACCATTAAAACTTGCAACAGGAGGTGCTATCAGTTGAAGATCAAAACAGTATGACTTTCTCAACAAGAAACTTGGCATGTTGGCATATTGGAACCTGGCATGCAATTCTATATATGCAATTCTATATTATTCAATCAGTTTGAAGTATTGAGGATTGACCAGCATGGTGATTGGACCTATAAGAGAGGATAGATTTGAATTCAACATAAACCCATATGTTTAAAAGGTATGTGGAACAAAAATAGATTGGATTATGAGAGAAGCAAAAGAGACAGAAATTAAATGCATTTTAAAAAATATCCATGAACAATTAAAATTTGATGAAATTATGGAATAGTATATTTTCAGTGCCAGAAAGTTCAACAGTAATCAAAACCTATCATACCATTAATTTAAACTGAAATGGACAAGCCCTAAATTTTCTGTGGGCAAGCTTAGCTCTATTGCTCAAATACAGGAAATTAGACCTGTCAATGAAAAGGCAGAGACTGAAATAACCTTGTCAGGAAACTAAAAGTGGACAGCACAACATGGAAAGTGTCGTATGATTTTTCACACTTGACCACATATCTGTCCTCACCTAAAGTTGTTGACCAATTTGTGCATAAATAATAGAAAGCAATGTTATCCTTACCAGTACTTTGATGGCAAATCCCAATCCATTGGCTCTATCTCCAATTACAGTCCCATGATGCAGCTTGGGAACATTTACTACATTAAAGTTGCTATATAAATGGAGATTGCTGTTGTTCATTAGTGTCTTATTTCTGAACATTTAATTTGAAACAGCATGGCATCTTATTAATTTTAATAGCTATCAGTGTTGGTCATTTGTCTAGTACTGCCATTTTGCCCAATACACCTTTGAATATTACCAGTGAAAGCAAATTGTTTGACTTCCTATGTTATATAAGAGCTGCAAGTGATATAACTGAGCCCTGCCAGACAAAGGAAAAATAAACATTTGTTTCAGCGATTCTAAATTTTGGATACCTTGCCATGTTGTCATGACAACTAATTTGCTTCCTACCATCTCCATTAACTTATCAGTGCAGGAACAACCAAGTTAGAGTTGTGGAGAAAACCTCCATTTCAATTGTTTGATTTAAGTTAATACATTCACTTGATTCTACAGGAATGAATGGGATGAAATGGAAGGTTTCTTTATCCTGCATATGTGTGATGGGTAAATGATCATTTTCTGTCCTGGATCAGCCCCTGATTCTATAAATTTAAAACTCAAGTGAATCAGATTCTTAATATATTATTCAAGTAACAAACTACGGATGTTAATCATAGAATTAATCAATACATGTTAATCATGAGCACATAAAGGAAGGTATTTGACTCACTGGGGCTCAGTTAGCTTGTTCAAAGAGTTATGTAATTAGTCCTCATCCCCTACTTTGTCCCACAACTTCACAATTTTTTTCATTTGCAATCACTTATACAATTGTCTTTTTGAAGTTACCATTGAATCTTCTTCCAGCATCCTGATTAGTGCATTCTAGATCAGAACAATTTACTGCCTAAAATTAATTTTGATTATCCTGATTCTAAAACTATAATGTAGTCTTTATGATTAATTAAGATTAGCTTTCATTTGCCTTTAACAGAGAAGTAATGAAGGGGAAAACAAATCCTCTGCGTGTTCCCAATCACCATTTATTCATGCGATTGTGTTAATTTTCATGGTTCAATCTCAAAGAGACTATTGACCCAAATATAGTAAGAATTTCATTTTTACTTAAATATGACTAGCTGCTACACTTGAATTCACACAAGACAACATAGTAATAAGTAATTTTCAGAGGTGTTGTGATTTTAATAGATTCTGCTTTTCCCCAGTTGCTTTAAGAATTATTATTTGGCTACCAGCCTGTTGCTAAATGCTGAATGTCTCATGAAAAATGAACCACCATAATTACACCACTTATTGACTGACTTAAACTGACAGGTACAGATATATCTCACAGGGGCCACTGAAGCAATCCAGCAGTACTTTTATCAAGTGACAAATCCATTCTCCCTGTGTTAGGTTCTGATCTTGTTAATGATCATTTTGTGTTATTAGTATCACAATGTCTGTAATGTTGAATATCGTCAATATAAAAACAAGAATGGGGAAAAGTCAAGGAAGATAACAGTTTCACCCAACTCCTATTTCTGGGGACAGAAAAAAATAATAAATTCCCCAATTTTGTGATCTTGGGAAGGAACAGTCAGAACAAAAACAGCTTACATTAATAAGACACCTTTAACATAGAAAAGTATGCCAAAAGGCTTCACAGGAGAATAATCAAATAACAGTTAAATCAAACCATGAACTGGACAGATGGTCAAAAGCTTGGTCAAAAGGTAAATTTTAAATGAGGAAAGCAAATTAGGCCATTCAAACAACCTGTAAATTTCCGTGAATTCGTACATTGCTGATATTCTTTCCTAATGCTGCCATTTAGTGCTTACATGTAACGCAAGGTTACATTCTAAGTTCAAAGTTCTCCACCATTTCACAATTAATCCGTGAAACAGCTTCTCCAATTTTTAAAATGGGATAATCTGCAGGTTTCCCTTTCTCTTCCTGCATGAGTAAAACTAGTGAGATGGAAATGTGTTGCTGGAAAAGCGCAGCAGGTCAGGCAGCATCTAGGGAACAGGAGAATCGACGTTTCGGGCATTAGCCCTTCTTCAGGAGAAGGGCTAATGCCCGAAACGTCGATTCTCCTGTTCCCTAGATGCTGCCTGACCTGCTGCGCTTTTCCATCAACACATTTCCATCTCTGATCTCCAGCATCTGCAGACCTCACTTTCTCCTAAAACTAGTGAGAGCAAACCCCTCATGGATTGCAATTTCAGCTGTTTTGTGGGTTGTAGTTTGAAGTGATTTTGGACGGTTCTGATGTAGTGAGCTGTTCAGGCAAATTTACAGGCAAATTAGGAGGTTGCTTGGAGGGGAGGGGAGGATGTGGCAGGCGCTGAGTTGGTGAGAGACAGAATGCGAATGAGCTCGGGTGTGTGACCAATGAGACAGTGATGAGTGGAGCCCAAAAACCATAAGATTTAGGAAAATAATAGCGATCATAATCTAGGCAGTTGAAAAGCAGTGCAAAAGGGATTAAAATCAGGGATGCAGAAGAGCTGGAATTGGAAGACCAAAGAGATCTTGAATGGTGTAGAAAGGAGGTTACAGAAACAAAGAAGGACAAACTTATAAATGAAAGTAAGGAGTTTGATAAAAAGGACTGTTTAGTAAGGCCCGTATGTTGACATTTTTTCTGTGTTTTGGGTAGTGGACTGAAATGGGAGTAGGACTGTTTTAAGATCAAAGGTTGTGGAAGGAATTGCCTTATTTTTAAAAAGCAAGTTACTGAATCGCATTCTAATTCATGCTTACACTGCTACTTTGCTCAAGCAGTAGGAGAGGCTATTTGCATCTGACCAGCACCAGAGATGTGTACAAAGTGAGATTCGACTGGCAACAAGCAGCTGATTGGTTTGTATTGTTGGAACCATTTGTGGCTATCAGGGACCATCATTCTGGAACAACTTTCCCATTGGATCCTGGAAAGCTGACAACTTATGGGTGTAAAGCCTTTAGACTGCTACAAGAGCAGAATATGTGTCTTTCTTTCCAATAAAACATCTAAAGCCAGTATATTCTCCCCCACCAGTTGTTGCCAGCTGAGGGCTATGACCAGAGCTAAGTGACTTTGCAGTTTTTTAATATTCACTCATGGGACTTAGACATTGCTGGCTGGCCAACATTTTTACTTTTCATCTCTGGTTGCCCTTAAGAAAGTAGTGGGAAATTGAGAAATTAATGTACCAATTGCCTGTGCACCTATGAAAAGGATCTGAAGAAGAGAAGTTGAAGAACAGCAATTCCTGGCAAGTGAATGACTCATCTCAATGTAAGGACAGCATCTCTTTATTTTTGTACTTTTAAGTATTGTGGACTGAAGTGAGGAAGAATTCTTTAAAGGATTATTGATGTTTAGAAACAAAAGTAAACTGACACACATGGTAAGCATTGTAAATAGATACATGAAGAAACAGTAATTGAAGCCAATGCAGTTGAACAAGAGCTGGAGTATTCTGTATTCTCATGCAGCTGGGTGGCAACAGGAAGTTAATTGGTCTTTGGACTAGTGACCAATTGTCAATGACAAAGGCCTTTTGCCTTTCAACAGCCACGTGTTTGGATACTACGTGACTCAAAAGCTTGGAGCTGGAAACAATTTACAGAGAAGTGTTTGGATCTGCCCAGGGTATTTTTTTCTGATCTTTGCAATCAAAACTCACTTTAATCCTGAAGAAAACTAATTAATCTTTGCTTCAGGAGTTGCTATAGACTGTGACTTTAACTGATAAATCAGAGGCATTTATTAAGTGAATGAGCCAGTCTTTGTTCTTACAAACTATTGAAAGCATTCAGGAAAGGGAAGCCAGAACAAAGCTCTCAGATTAGCACGAACCAACTCAGCAAGACTTGTGAACAAAGACAACTGAGCTGTCTTTTCAGTTTTTCCTCCTCTGCCCATGCTTTCTTTCCCTTTCTTGTTGTCTGCCTTAATTTAGGAGGGAATATATATGGCGGTTAGAATTTTATTTAATCATGCTATGTACTGAAGGCTTACTACTACTAACCTGAAACTAGAGATTAATAATTTGTAATAAATGATTGTTCTTGTTAAGTACAGAAACCGGATCTGTTTTTT
Source organism: Chiloscyllium plagiosum (assembly GCF_037043375.1). NCBI lineage: Eukaryota > Metazoa > Chordata > Chondrichthyes > Orectolobiformes > Hemiscylliidae > Chiloscyllium > Chiloscyllium plagiosum. Next base: position 24,103,896 of record NW_028270168.1, read on the forward strand.
GTCAACGTGAGTCTGACAACTAGGTGGTGCGATGGTTCAGTGGTTAACATTGCTGCCTTACAGCACTTGGGACTCAGATTCAATTCCACCATCAGGTGACTGTCTGTTTGGAATTTGCATATTCTCCCCATGTCTGTGTGGGTTTACTCCCACAGTCCAAAGATGTGCAGGTTAGGTAGATTAGACATGGGAAGTGCAGCGTTATGGGATGGGTCTGAGTGAGATGCTCTTTAGAAGATTGATGTGCACTCAATGGGCTGAATAGCCTACTTTCACACTGTAGGGATTTTATGAACCAGGTAAATTGGTGCACTTACTTTAAAATCTTTAAGTTTTGTGATGACTCCAGTAATAGCTTGATTTCCAGTGTGCTGTCCGAAGGACACTCTCATCCAATGTAAGAAAAAAGAAAATCATTAGGATAAATTATGTGGTCATTATTTCATTGCTGTTTGTGGGAGCTCAATGCCAAAGTTCCCTACATTATAACAATGGCTATACTTCAAAAGTTCTTTGTTAACTGTGAAGCATCCTGAGGTTGTAAAAGTTGCATTGTAAATGTGACTAAAGTGGCTTCTAGGATTGTTGAAGGTACGATTGACATCTAAAAGCTTTACCCAAGAATGTCAGCAGTGTTTTCTAATTTGTACATTTCTTTTCTCACAAAGTTATAGACAGGACAAATCGATCACAGGAGGTGGGCCATCAGAATTAGCAATGGTTACTGTTTCTGCTCCCTGGAAAGCAAGCATGAGTTTGTGCATGTGAATATACATGTAAGTTCTGTGCACATACAAGTGAGTGAGTGAATGAACACGTGTGTACACACACGTATGTTCTGTAAGTGTGCAGGCACAATATGTCATGGACAAGTGAACTTTAGATGAGCACATGACAAGCCATTTGGACACTATTCCAAAAAGGTCTCCAGTAATGCCAGAAATTCACTTCGGCACAAAGTACCACCGTGACAGATAGGAAACAGTTCTCACACGGTTTTGATCTTGGACCTGTTCTTTAAAGCTCAGCACAGCGAACAAGATTTTTAATACAGTTAGTGTCAAACCAGATCTACTCCATTATGGGTTTCAAAGTTTGTTGCTTTAGTCTTCCTGGAAAAGATTCGAGAGGAAATGGTGTACACTCGTTTGAAAATGCACATGGACTTTTCCGCTGATCTAGTATAGTTTTGAACAGAAAGGTCTGTTTTTCAAAAATGAGGTTGGGGCTTAAGAATTTCTAACATGACTTGGCAAAGGAATGTAACCACAAATGTGGGCTAAATCAAACAAAAAGCTGAGATCTTTATAAAAAGACAGATGGTCTTTAAACTAGTTTTTATAGATCACAAGGAAAAATAAGATCTCTTTATAGAAAAGATCAATGTTTAGACTCCTGACCATTTGCATTTTCTATTTAAGAAGTCAGATGACAGAAGATCTATTTTAATGTAGTTATTGGCATCATTTATTTAAAACATTTGCTCAACTTTTAAAATTATAATTGGCAGAATCTTATGCACAGGACAGGTAGTGCAGTTGGGGAACATAAGGACAGGAATAGACCATTCAGTCCATTGAACCTGTACTGACAATGAACACATTCATAGCTGATTGATGACTTAAATGTCTTTTACATACCCCATCTCCGGAACCCCTAACTCCAATGTACAGCACTGATAATCAGAAATCTATCAAGTTCGACCTTAAATATAAGGCTGAGCTTTCACAGCCCTCTGTGGTGGAAAATTCCAAAGGTTCACAATACTCCAAATAAAATAATTCTTCTCATCTCAGACCTGAGTGGCATCTCCTTTATTTTGAAATTGTGGCCCTTGGTTTTAGATTTGTTAACCAGAGAGAACATCTTAGATCCACCTACCCTGTCTCTTCCTTCAAGTATTTTGCAGGTTTCAATGAGGTCACCTCATTCTTTGAGACTCTACAGAAAATAGGTCTACTTTGCCTAATATCTCTTCATAGGACAGTCCCACCATCAACTTCCTAATAACTTGCTGAACCTGCCTGTTAGCCTTCAGTGACATATTGGCAAAGACATCTAGGTCCCTTTGTACATTTACACTATCCAACCTTTTACCATTTCAATAATACTCCACACATCTGTTTCTCCTACCAAAATGGATAACCTCACATTTTTTCCACAGTACATTCCAATTGCCATGTTCCTGCTCACTCACTAAGTCAGTTCAAATATTTCATCGGCAGGTGGCCAAACTTCAGAATTGCTCTGGCGGATGTAGTTTTTCAGTTTAAAGACTGGTCATGTTTCCAGATGGTTATTGTCAGAAAGCACTTTTGCCTGCATTTGCATCTCGCAAAATTGAATTTCCTTTTTTCTCAATTAAGTTTCTGTAAAAGCAAAGGAGAATCCTTCAGAAACCCAACTGCATAAAAATAGCTTGCACCAGGCAAAGTCATTGTCCATCTGTTTTTTCCAGTGAATATCCACTGCTTTCACCTCTTTACTCTGCATCTGTCCACGTCAGGCCATTGTACAGATGTGTTAGGGCAATCTGCAGAGATGCAGAAGACAGAAGCATCCCAAAGGAGGTAGCCTATCTATAACAAGAAGCCTGAAGGGAAGTGACCTCTCTGTGGCAAGTGGCCTGGCCAGGGAGCACGGTGTGACCAGGGAAGGCATGACAGGATTATAAAGTTTGGCAACCCTCTCAGATTGCCCTGGAGTCTCCAGTAAATAAGCAGTCATATGCAAAACAAAGTTGCAAAAACCCTGGCATTGCTTAACAAACATTTATTTTTCCTAATCTTTTGAATGGTTTTCAAATTCAAAAGCAGCAGAGATTGCAAAAAGGGCTGATTAAATAGGGGTGGCAACTAGAGACAGGAGATCAACCTCCAGAAAATGTCCAACTACAGTTCTCAACCCCAAGAAAGTAATGTACATGGAAGTAGGCACGATGTGTAGGCAAGGTGGCAAGGGCTTCACATTAAGGTAACTCATGCTAAGTAACAGGAGGATGTATGTGGGGGTGCCAGAAAGGAGGTTTGATTGCGATAGACATTGGTGTTGAAGAAGAGGTCTTGGAAATAAAAATGAGACCACTGTGAAGCCATGGGACAGTAACAGTGTTGATCCTGGGTCACAGATATTCATTAGCTGTATTCTTAATTGTCACTTAGAACACTGGAGTTTGCGATAAAGGGCAGTTTGGTACAAAATTAATCTTTTACAAACTTATTATCATGTCAAATGATTCAGAGACTTGAACAAAGTGGCCAACTAACAGCTGGATATTCTATGTAGTACAGTCATCAGAGAATGAGTTAAACTGATAGGTGTTCTGTGATCTTTGTGTGGGCCTTTGCAAATTGAAGAGACTGCATCTTGAACTGTATGGATATCCCTTTGTCAGGATCTTTGAGTGCATGCTTGAACAGAACTGAAGAGGAGATGACAAACAGAACTGGATGTTCCTCAGTCTTGCTTACTGAAGTTGTTAATAGGAAAAGGCATCTGATAATGTAATAGTCTGTTATCGCAAAGGCTATCATGAAGTGAATGAATAGCTCTGCTCATTTTTGCAGGATGGCCAAATTAGTACAGGCCCTTCCACAGGACTTAATGGTTTGCTTTATTGAAGGTTGTGGTTCAGTCAATGTACACCACGTTGAGTTCCTTGTTCTATTCACAAGACTTTTTTGAAGTTGACATGGCACAATGATTACATCAATCATTCCTTCTTCAGCAATGAAAGCAACACCCTGATTCTGTGTACACGGAGTCTGTAAGATAAGTAACAATCTTGTTGAGAAGAACCTTTTGTTAGAATTGTACCAACTGCAGAGAGAAGTGAAATATCATGATGATTGTCACTGGCTTCTTTTCTGTTTCCACAGTTAAGTTATGGAAGCATCCGTGCAATGTCCTAGATTAATCAAAAGTGGCTAGTTTCCTAATCACATGAGCTCCTGCATGTTTAAATACTTCCAGTAAAATGCCATTAGCTCCCGATGCTTACTCTAAGACAGCTGCTTTATGATTTGGTGATTTCAGTTCAAGATGGATTGAAGCCAAACGCATCCAGAACATGATGTTGTGGAAGTGCTTCAGTGTTGTAACTCATGCACTGTGGAGTCTCGGTTCAGCAGATTAGAGTTCAACCCAACAAAAGAGAATCGCTTGTCTGTTTGTAAGTACCCATCTGCCAACTGGTGAGAGGACAGCTGTAAATATGATTGGCTTTTGAGTCATAGACAGATCAAAGTTCTTCATGAATAGCCTCAGGTCATGAAAATCTCCTGAAGCTCTGCAGTCTTGTTTTCCCACCATCAGTTCTTCACCTCATTAACCTTGGTCTTCAGCGGGTGCTTTGCTTGGCTTTGCTTGCTGATAACTGTTTTCCATATATAGGACCATGAGTATTCCACATATTAACATATTATCCAGTAATTTAGCTATATCTTATTTATCCTTATCCAAATAATCTTACTGCTCCTGTTTGATAAATCCAAGAACCACAATATCACGCTTTGAGTATTCTCCCTTGACTTCTTCCAAGAATCTTCATTGTCTGTTATCTTCTGAGATACCACCACCTGCGTGGGCAAAACCTCGTGAAAACATTCTCAAAGGTGTGGGGAGTTCATACACAGTCATGAGGGTGAACAAAGATACAAGATGCTGAAAATCTGAAGGAAAACATGCAAAGCAAGATCTCAGGGATCATCTCTAGATGGCAGCAGAGTAGGACTCCTGAGCAGAGATCATTCACTCTGACTGCGTTTCTTTTCATTTTTCTCTTTACCTTTACTTACTACTTGTTCTGAGCTCAGACAGTATTGGTGGTGGCAAGTTCACCCAGCAGAAACCTTGTAGCAGCAGCAAATGAGCCCAGTGCGGACTCAAGTGAGGTCCTACTTACTTTTCCAGGCCAAGCATGGGACCTGGCATCAGAATCAGTGGCTGCTACATTGGCGGAGGCGTGGTAGGCACAGCAACGAGATAGCACCTGAGAGCAGTGACTTCATCATTGGTTGAATCCAGTGCTGGTAATTGCAAAGCAGTAGTAGAAGGGCATCACTGTGATATCATCAAGGTGGGCCCAGTGGTGAGAGATATAACTCTGATATTGGTGGGTCTGGCAAAGGCAGCAGCAAGGCAGTGGCCGAGCAGTATTGGCCCAGTGATGAAAGATGGCTTCTGAATAGTAATGACTTCAACGTTGGATGTGTCCAATGTAGATGGCAACAAGGGGATAGAGGAGGGATGGTGACACAGGTATCGTTGATGCTGAACTGGCTCAGGACTGATGGACTCTCTCTGAAGCTAAATCTTTCTATTCTTTATCTTGTTCTTAATATATTTAAAATGACAACAGATCATGGTGACAGTGGAAAAACGTTTCATTGTATTTTACTGTTTTTCTGTAAAATACGCAGGACAATAAAATAATTCATTCAAAATCAATCATTCAACTTCAGAAAACAGTGGCTAGAGAGTAGTTGATGTCTATTGTTCTGTTTGCTAATGTATATAAGTTGTTACAATGGTTAAGATATTCCTTTAAGCATCCTGTTAGCTTATTGTTACACTTTAGTCTATTTTGGGATATGTAATACTGAGATTGTGGCCCTGCCAATCAGTTTAAAAATCAGAGTCCTGAAAACCACAATTCTTAAATGTTAATGTTGATCTCCCTCTCTCTCTCTCTCTCTCTCTCTCTCTCTCTCTCTCTCTCTCTCTGCACCTTTGTTGTGTCTGTAACACTCTATTCTGTACTCTATTGTGCTACACTAATGCACTTTATATGGTACCATCTGCCTGTACATCATGTAAAACAACACTTTACACTGTATCTCGGTATACATGACAACAAAAATTGAATCAAATCAAATACATGGCTGAGTTATTGGTCGAGCCTAAGTCAAACGTTTGCACTATTTACCAATTGACATAATTACCTTCACAAACTGCCAAAAGATAAAATACATTTGATTTGAAACCTCTGAACTTCAAAGCCAAGAGATTTCAATCTATAGATATCCAACCATCCCTCAGGACCATCATGAGAGTTGGGTAAACATTCACTCAGTCAGTACAGGTAAGTAATGGGGAAATTCTCAATTGTTTGAGTTTACTATTAGGTTGTCATGGTAAATGTCCCAGTATTATAGCACAGTGTTCTGATTTGATTTTGATTTTATTATCACATGTATTTTACATTAAGAATATAATAAAATACAGTGAAAAGCTTTCATCTGTTGCCACAAAAAGGCACTTTTTTGAATAATTTAAGCATAAGGAAAAACAGAAAGATATTGCTTGAAGAGAATCCATCAGTCCTGAGCTAGCTTATCACCGTCAATGATGGTGCCATCCCTTTGCCACTTGTTTGCTACCATCTACAGCAGACCCAACCAAGATCAAAGTCACCGATTTTCAGGTAGCATCTTTTGCTGTTGGGCCTACCTCACTGACATCATCCCTGCCAAAGTAGTAGCCACTGATTTGTAGGTTCTGTGCTTGCTCTGGAAAATTAAGTAGGGGCTGACTCTCCTTTGCACTAGGCCCACTCGAGCCCCGCTCCCCGGGCCTTCACCACTGCCAATGCTGTCCAAGCTCAGGACAAGGTACGTAAGTAGAAACAGAAAAGATTTAGATTAGATTACAGTGTGGAAACAGGCCCTTCGGCCCAACAAGTCCACACCGACCCGCCGAAGCGAAACCCACCCATACCCCTTACCTAACACTACAGGCAATTTAGTATGGCCAATTCACCTGACCCTGCACATCTTTGGATGGTGGGAGGAAACCGGAGGGAACCCACGCAGACACGGGGAGAACGTGCAAACTCCACACAGTCAGTCGCCTGAGGCGGGAATTGAACCCGGGTCTCTGGCGCTGTGAGGCAGCAGTGCTAACCACTGTGCCACCAAAAGAGATGGAAATAAAAAAGAAAAGGAAAAAGAATAGTGATCGGAGCAGATAAGCTCTGGCTGAGGAGCCCTACTCCACTGCCATCTTGGATTGAGAAAAAAGATGCTTTAAAAAAATGGAAATATCATTCTAAAAATCTTCGTGACTGAAAAAGAGTCCTGCCTGAAACGTTGACTCTCCTGCTCCTCAGAGGCTGCCTGACTTGCTGTCCTTTTTCCAATACCATGTTTTTTCAACTCCAACTAATGTCATGATCAAACAATCACAAGTCAGATTGAAGATAGCACTGACAAGTTGCAAAGCTCTCCCTACTTGGTTTCAATACCAGACAAGCTTTCCTCCCAACTTGCTGCTCTGGTGTAAGATTCTTACTTTCGATTACAGCTAAAGCTGTCACAGACAACATGACTGCCCTGTCTGCTTGACTAAATGCAGTAACAGCGCCATATATAAAGACTTTATACAAAAGCATTACTTCTTCTCTATTTTCACCTTAAAAATATAGTGCCATGCTAAACTTGAAGGTTTCAATATAAATCAGATGAAACAAAATTATCATATTTCTTAATGTGTCTGAATTTCCAATTTAAATTTCACATCCTGTTTCATAACTCAGCAAATAAGGGTCAGCCATTTCGGACTGTGGTAAAAAGAAATGTTTTCTCAAAGGGTTGCAATTCTTTGAAAAGTTCTGTTGCCAAGGGCTGCTTAACTCAGTCATTAATTACAGCTAAAACTGTGTGACTGATAGATTGTTGGACTTTAAGGGAATCAAGGAATATGGTGATAGGTTGGGAAAGTACAGAAGATCAGACACGATCTTATTGAACGGCAGAGCAGGCTCAAGGGGCCTTGTGGCTTACGCCTGCTTTCATTTCTTACGTTTTTCACCATGACTTCACATCCCGCAGTATTCAGCAGCTGCTGTTGCTCTGGAACTGAAATTGATCATCTCTCCAGGCACATTATTGCTGCAACTCCACTGGGAGCACAGTGGGAGGAATTTGTTTGGGACACACATACAGCATCCCCTGGCTTCCACAGGAAAACTTGCTCGGCTTTATAGGAGCTGTTATCGGGGATGAAGCCAAGTGAGCAACTCCCAGGTCAGGCTTTTCTTTGCCACTGACCTGACTGATTGATTGAAACCTAGCATTTGGCTGGAAACCGGAATGTCTGAGAGATGAAGTGTCTAGGTATATGCAAGTGGACCCCATGCCATTCAAGTGGCCTAGATACTCAAAGCAGACTAAGAATTGTTTTCTTACATATATTTCTGTTTATGTCCTCTGCCAGCGGGAAGGTCAATCTCTGGGATCCTTGAGCAGTTGGTGGCCAGGTAAGGAGGTTTATGGCAATATAGAAATGTTGCATATTGCACAAGCTGTCTGTACTGATAGAATAGCCCTCCAACCCCTTCTCAAATTTGTATTTATACAACACTCATTATAGAGTAAAATATCTGAAGACATTGCACAGGAGCAATTATCAAACAAAAATACTGACATCCATTTCCGCAATAAATTAGGTCACATAACCACAAGATTGCTCAAAGTGGTAGTATTAAGTAGTATCTTAAAAGATGAAAAAAGAAGTAAGGTGTATTGGTGTTTGGGGAGTTCATTCCAGACCTTAGGGTCCGAGTAGCAAAAAGCATGATCACCAGGGTTGGAGGGAGTAACATCGGGAATGCAGAAGAGGGAACACAGAAATCTCAGAGTTGTAAAGCTGGACAGTTTAAAGAGATAAAGAAGGGGAGACTATGCCATGAATTGAAAGTCAGGATAAAAATTTATAAAAGTATAATTATCACGGGAATGAGAGCAAATGTAATCCTTGAACACTGGGGCAGTGGGTGAAGTAGACTTGTTGAGAGCTAGATTATTGACACCAGGTTTCTGAATGAGTGTTTGCACTTTCCTTAACATATCCAAAATGTGAGGTTGGGAGGGGAGCTCTAGAACTTGTCAACACTGGAGTAATATTGAATATTTTTAACAAACAGCGTATGTCTAGAAGGAAGGTCATGTGTCTAGTGAGCAAGTATTAGTGCCCTGAGGTAGGTGATGATACTAAAGATCTCAGTCCTGAAATCCCAGTGAGGTTTTATGGCTATCTCTGCTGTAGCAAGAGATGATAGAACTCCTCCCTCACATGGCCAGATGTGACAATGTTGAAACACCTAATTCCCAGGGGAATTTATGAATCTTCCACCAGAGCTACAACAAAGTCTGGAGAAACCTCTGTACAATTTAGATTCTAGGTCTTTTCTTTTTGCTCAGTCAAGTCTGTCAGTTTCAAAATTCCCAGTCTTGATCAAAATAAAATGGGCGGCACGGTGGCACAGTGGCACAGTGGTTAGCACTGCTGCCTCACAGCGCCAGAGACCCGGGTTCAATTCCCGACTCAGGCGACTGACTGTGTGGAGTTTGCACATTCTCCCCGTGTCTGCGTGGGTTTCCTCCGGGTGCTCCGGTTTCCTCCCACAGTCCAAAGATGTGCAGGTTAGGTGAATTGGCCATGCTAAATTGCCCGTAGTGTTAGGTAAGGGGTAGATGTAGGGGTATGGGTGGGTTGCGCTTCGGCGGGGTGGTGTGGACTTGTTGGATTGAAGGGCCTGTTTCCACACTGTAAGTAATCTAATCTAAAATATTTGTATGAGATATTAAACGTCGTTCTTCCCCCTTAGTTCAGGGATATCTCATAAGAAATGAGAACTTGCATTTATATACTGCCTGTCATAGGAACTTTGGAACACAGGCAAGCAGACCCTTCCACACATCAAGTTTGTTCTGGTATTCAGTGAGATAATGGTTGACCGTTCCTCAACCTCATTAACCCACCTTGTATCCATAACCTGCAACATGCTCTTTTAAAAGAAAATCTATCAGTGTCAGTTCTGAAATCTTAAGTGAGCTCAAAACTTCCACAGACTTTAGTGTTTTTTGATATCACTACTGAATAGCCTAGCTCGGTGTTTAAAGGTATGCTGTCTTTCTCTGGACAGTCATAACCACCGTACAGCGTAAGGCAGTTTTCACCTAACTAATTGACTTTGAAGTGTATTCAGACTCAAAGTGCAAAACAAGGTGACCAAAGTGCACATCAAGATCCCACCAACACAAATATGATAAAGATCAGATAACCAGTTTCAGTTTCGTTAAAGATCTTTTACATCCACTTCAGAGAACAGACATAATTTTAGCTTAAAGGTTCAGTCATCCTTGCTGGCTGCATTCCCTCAGTACTTTATAGATTTTTGACACCTTAATTCAAAGATAAGCAAATATATTTTTCCCATGGGCTGATAAATTTGCAAAGAAACATAGAAACTAGGAATAGGCCATTCAGCTTTTCAAGCCTGCTTTGCCTTTCAATATGATCAAGGCTGATCCTTTATATCAACGTCATAGTCCTGCTTCCTTCCCATATGTTCTCCAAACAAAACCACAAGATGGAGATTAACTGGAAACTGATGAATCCAGAGTTTAGGACTATGGGCCATCATTTAAAAAATAAAGCTGGATCTTTCAGGAGTGAAATTAGGAAGTACCTTACATGGAATGAAATATTTTGGATCTCTGTTCGGGAGATGCCAATAGATCTAAATCCTTTGCTGTTATTAAACATGAGATTGATATACTTTTGTTAATCAGTGGTATTAAGGGATACAAGGCAAAGCCAGAGAGAGCACAGATCGAAAAGCAAAACAGGCTCAAGGGACTAAATAAAAGCAGAGTATTGCCGATGCTAAATTTTGATACAAAACTGAAAATGCTAAAGAAACTTAACAGGTCTGGCAGCATCTCTGGAGAGAGAAACACAGTTAACATTTTGAGTTAAATATGACACTTCTTCAGAACATGGGCTAAGTGTCCTGCTTCGGTTCTGAATTTCCTATGTTCCAAACTGCCAGCTTTGTTATGAATTCCTCTGCCTAGTGTTTAACTGCTTCTTTCATGAAAACAGAGAAACATCGTACTATACAGTGATTCATGATTACCTGTGAATGATTGCGAGATAACTCTCAAATTTGACAAAGCACAATATAAATCTCTCTCTCTTCTTTCTTAACAGTTTTGTTTTCCAATAATTTGATCAGAAAGAACTTGTTACATGTGAAGTTATCCCTTCACAGCTGGGATCTGGAACAGAGGCATATATCAATGGGAGATTCCAAGTTACCCCAAGGGACCTGGAAATCCTACATGCATCTCATCACTGACCATTTATTTTTGTCCAAACATTCAAAAGGTTCATTTTGTTAAGAGATTGCCAGCGCTGAGAGGCTCTCTACAGACAGGAAGGGTTCTATTTGCTGCTGTTTCTCCTCCACAGATCCTGTCTGGGAAAATGCCTTGGGTAGCAGAATGCTATGAACACAGTTGGCTTGATCGGCAAGGGAAAATGTTTTCGCATTGAGCTCAATGCATGCCACAGTGGCTGCTGTTCCCATGAGAGATCCATCAAGAAAAAAAAAATTCAGGAAAGACGTAATGGTCCATGTGCTCGAGGCAAGAAAAAAAAAATGAATGACAGCACATGATCTAGTTATAAATGCTCCATGACTTTTGCATGGGAATTATTCCAATTTCAGAAACTCTGGTTCAGGGGATGGCAGTTCTCAGCTCTGCAACAAAGGTCCTCAACAGAATTTAAACCGTCCAACGCTGACATTTTTAGCTGTCGCCTCATATAGAAGCAAGTGTGAATTTGAACTGTTGTGGCTCATTAGTGCATAGTTAAGTAAAAGCTGAACTTCTATTTGTTATCTGGCACTCACTAAGTCATGAAAGGGGCCAACGCATTTCAACAATAAAGACAACAAAGAAGAAAACATGCTGCAAGAGTCAATTAATTCTTATTGGATTTGGAGAGATTCGAGTAATTCGTGAGGGCAATGGATAATTATTTGAATAGGAAGATATGCAAGGCTCTGGGGAGAAAGCAGGAGATTAGAAGATAATGAGGCTGATTTGATAAGTTGAATGGCCTCCTTCTACACCATAACACTGCGGTAATTCTGTGACCTCTGAGATGAGGGAAACAGCTTTCACTTCCTTAAAAAAGACAACATTTTCACCTGAGGAGTTAGTCGAAGAAGCAAACTGCAGCCAATGTCACATGCAGCCTTGAAGCTTTGAAAACACAGACATAATCTCATTTTGATTTCTAATTTGTTTGAATTTAACAGGCCTGGAGTCTTGGAGAAAGCACTGTTTGCTTCAATACATCAGAAAGGAAAAAGGAAAACTTGTACAGTATTTCTATAGCACCATTCACAACTTCAAGACATTCCAAAGCACTTCACATGAAATTAAATATTTTTGGACTGTTGTCACTCAGGATATGCCTTGAGCAATTTGTCCCACAAGCATCAATATAATAATAACAACTAATCGCCCAGGATTGAGGGATGTTGGTCAGGATATCAAGGAGAATGCCTGTCTTATTTTTTACATAGTGCAATGCTATCTTTATGTCCACCTGAAAGGGCAGACAAGATCTCAGTTTAAAGTCTCATCTTTGAAAGATGGTAAGTCCAACAATGCAACACTCCTTCAGTACACAGTTGGAACATCAACTTAATTGCAGTCTTGACTATCAGGAGTGGGAAGATGATACCACAACTGTCTATCCTGTGAGAAGGCTATCCTCTGAGCCTTGGCTGACACTGATGACTGCATCTAAAGATACTTTGGGCTAAGTGTCAATTTTATTGAGTTCCCCCACACAAGGCCTCATAAGATTTCTTGTTGTATTGTCCCAAACCCACCTCATAACATAAGGAAGATGAAGGCCTAGTGTTTTTATCACTAGGATATTAATCTGGAGACCCAGCTGATGTTTTGGGGATCCAGGTTTGAGACAAGCTATGGCTGATGATAGAATTTGAATTCAATAGAAATAATCTGGAATTAAGAACCTAAAGATGACTATGAAACTGTTATCAGTTGTCAGAAAAACCCATCTAGTTCACTAGTGCCATTTAGGGAAGGAAACTACTGTATTACCTGGTCTGCCTAAATGTGACTCTGGACTCACTGCAATGTAGTTGACTCTTAAGGACAATTAGGGATGGGCAATAAACCCTGACTGAATTAGCAACAAGTACGGAAGTTGAGGAAGTGAAATCTGGGGATTAGAAGCAGCAGGCTGGGATGCAAAGTGGACAATAATCATGAATGGAAACGAATCAACATGTATGGTGAGGAGACAATAGGGTGTTGGAGAATGTGGCTTCCTGCAGGAGGGGTTACAACATCCTGGCTTTGATGGCTTTGAACTGTATTCATCAACATGCTCCTAAATGCAATGCAGCCTTTGTTGAGTGGTTGGGTTGGAGTTGTGGTAACAAGTTATCAGTAATCATTTAGAGCACTTCAATCTCCTACCGTACTTGTGTGACATGGTCTGTGCATTCATCAGAATAAGGAAGCTACATTAAATTCCATGTAAAGATATTCCATGACTTCATGTTAGAGTCCTACACATCCCACTGTATCAAAGAGTATGTAAACTATAATGTGCGAGTGTTAACTATAACTAAAGGTCTGATCTGTTCCTAATATTTCCCATATAGACTCATTGGAACTGTGACCAATGGATCTACACACAGCAAAGATTATCATTGCTGTGGCCGCAGTATTATAAAGGCACAAAGTAGTTGAGGAACAGATGTGTTAACAAGCCCAGGACCAGCAGCAACATCCATCAGCTGTTGATTAGCCGCCATGTCAAGAGGTATCTGCTGGAAGTCCCCTCAGGATGTGCGGGAGGAGTTGGGGCCCAGAGTCTATTGTCTTGAATATTATTTGCTCCCAATGAGGAGGCGCAAAATTTCTGCAGACTGAGGATGTCCAGGGCACTATTACAGACCTGTGCCATCTGCTGCAGTGGCACCTTCAACCTGAAGAGGTGAGTGACCATCCTTTTTCTGGTAGCCGTCAAGATGATGACTGTGCTAAACTTTAAGGCTTCCAAGGATCCACTAGGAACCTGTTTAGGATCTCTCAATCCTGAACCAACAAATGGATCAAGGCTGTTACTGATGCAATTTGTGCCAGAGAACACACTTTGTCTTGTTTCCCTGTGATGATGTCAGTTCTGTAGCCTAGAGAGAGGGCTTTGTCAACAGCTAGCTTCCCCTTAGCTGCACTTGTGATGCTGAGAGACCCTTTGCAAAGGCAGCTGAATTCACCCACAGAAAGAGGTTCCATTCCATCAATATACAAATCATCTGTGATTGTCTGTATCACATGTTAGAAGTCTGAGCCAGGTACCCTGGAAGCTGCCATGATATATATATCCTTAAGAACATGTTCCTGATTCATTTCAAGGGCCGCTTGCCTTACAAAAATGGTTACTGGGAGGCAAGGGCTGTCCTCTGCAACCATGGCTGATGACTCCATTATGCAATGCCCTGACTGAGATGTAAATACAATGTAGCCCATTCTTGAATTGGGGCCAGGGTGGAGAAGTTTATAGATCTGCTGAAGCTGAGGTTCTAATGCTTGGATAGATCTGGGGTCCCTTGCAGTATGCCCCAGACAGAGTGTGCTACATAATCCTAATGTGCTATGCCATGCATAACTGAAGAATGCAAAGAGGGGATGAGATAGAAGTGCTGGAGAGGAGCAAACGCTTTAACAGAGTTCTAAGATGAGATAAGCTGCGTAGCTTGGTTCTTATAAATGCAGTTCTAATGAATGCCAATTATTCAGGCGATGATGTAAAATAGCAATAGCTTTATTAATGTACATTTGTATTTTCAACTAAGTGTTAACAGTGCCATCTCTTTGCCCTCACAAATGCTTCATCATTTCTTTCCTATTATGTGCGCTGTGAAGGGCGATTCCTAGCTGTCAGCACAACTGGATTTTGAAAATAGTACTGCCACCAGGGATCTGGGGTGGTCCTGGCAGTGACGAGTACATCTGCCATTGCTGTGCGAAAGATAGTGCAAGCAGGGCAGCATTGAGGTATGATGTACATCTAATGGGGCAAGCTGCAGTTAGAGAAAATCCACTCAGGCCACAGACAGAAACCTTACATCAAACACCTCAACTTAGGCAAGTTCTGGTAAAGTGTGGTCCCCTGTCTCCAACAGTAGACTGTGTAGCTGCAACATGACCTCTCAGTTCCTATACTCAATGCACTGACCAGTGACATACCAAACGTCGCCTTCACTATCCTATTTACCTGTGATCCTACTTTCAAGGAGCTTTGAACCTGCACTCCAAGGTCTCTTTGTTCAGCAACACTCCCCAGGATCTTTATCATTACGTGTATAAGTCCTGCTAAGATTTGCTTTCCCAAAATGCAGCACTTCACATTTATCTAAATTAAACTCCATCTGCCACTCCACGGATGATTGGCCCATCTGATCAAGACCCTGTTGTACTCTGACTTCTTCGCTGTCCACGACACCTCCAATTTTAATGTCATCTGCAAACTTAGTAACTATATCTCCTATGTTCAGATCCAAATCATTTATATAAATGATGAAAAGCAGTGGACCCAACACGATCCTTGTGGCACACCACTGTTCACAGGCATCCAGTCTGAAAAGCAACCCTCCACCATTACTCTCTGTCTTCTACCTTCGAGCCAGTTCTGTATCCAAATGGCTAGTTCTCCTTCTGTTCCATGTGATCTAACCTTCCAAAGTAGTCTACCATGAGGAACATTGTTGAACACCTTACTAAAGTCCATATATATAATGTCCACTGCTCTGCCTTCATCAATCCTCTTTATTACTTCTTCAAAAAACTCAATTGAGTTAGTAAGATACGCACAAAGTCATGTTGACTATCTGTAATCAGTCCTTGCCTTTCCAAATACATGTACATCCTGTCCCTTCGGATTTCCTCCAACAACTTGCCCACCACTGATGTCAGGTTCACTGGTCTATAGTTCCCTGGCTTTTCCTTACTACTACCTTTCTTAAATAGTGGCACCACGTTAGCCAAGGTCCAGCCTTCAGGCACCTCACCCGTGGCTAACAATCATGCAAATATCTCAGCAAAGAGCCGAACAATCACTTCCCTAGCTTCCCATAGAGTTACCATAGATCAGGTCCCAGAGATTTAGCCACATTTATGCATTTTAAGACATCCAGCACCTCCTCCTCTGAAATATAGACATTTTTCAAGATATTGCTTTTTATTTCTCCATATTTTCTATATTCCATATCCTTCTCCACAATAAACAGTGATGCAAAATACTCATTTAGTATCTCCTCCAGTTCCTGTGGCTCCACACATAGGTGGCCTTGCTGATGTTTAGGAGTCCCTATTCTCTCTTTAGTTATCCTTTTGTCCTTAATGTATTTATAGAATCCTCTTTGAGTCTCCTTTACCCTATTTGCCAAAGCTACCTAATGTCCCATTTCTGACCTCCTGATTTCCCTCTTAAGTATATTCCTACTGCCTTTATACTTTTCTAGGCATTCGCTTGATTGTTGCTGTGACATATGCTTCCTTCTTAATCTTAACCAAAACCTTCTGCACAGATCTCTCATAGCAAAGTGAATGATTAGCTGCAATGACCACCATGATAAAGAACTGACACTTCTCTTCCATGAGATTTACTATTTCATCAACTTCAACTGATGCTCAATCTATTTGTCAAAGATGTTAATTGTTCAATTGTTCATTTTTTAAATATAATCAATTATTTCTATAAGACAATTGTTAGTTAATGAATACTGATGATAATTCTTCTAAAATATTAAAATTTAATTTGATTTATTATGTTACAGGTACCCAAATGCAGTGAAAAGTGTTGTTTTGCATGCTAACCACACAAATCATACCTTACAAAGTTGATTTTTTTAAATACAAAGCATTTATACGGATGTAACTGACTTATGTTAATGGTATTCACAGGAAACATTGATTAATAAATTAAGATTCCCTGCTGAGATTTCCTTAAGTACAGGTAGTTGAAAAATTGCTTTGATCAAATCCAAAGCTGTAGGTGTCCTTGCATCTTGCTTGAATCAGGTTTGGATAGAAAATAGAAAAGGAAATTGCTTCTGGGAGTCCAATACCTTGGTGAGTACTTGATGCAGCGTTTAAACAATTATCTATATTACTCCAATTGACCTCTGCAATTTGCAGTCTGTTTTTATTTTAAGTGTGCTTTTCCTCCTACCTCACAAACTCCCAGATAATATTTCATTGATGCTCCATCAAGGAAAGCTGAGTTTCCTCTCTCATGACAAATGCATCCTCTTCAACAGCATGAAATTGAAGTCTATGCAATTACTTGAATATTGTTCTGCAGTTCATGAAAAATCTCACTTGCAAGGCAGGATCCATATCTCACATTAAGTCCTCCTCTTTTCCACCATAATTCTCTCTGTTTTGTCAACACTACTATGGCTCGTGCAAATCCTCTCATTTCTCTTACATTCCAACTGTACTATCCTACATCCTGTTTCTTTTATCCTTATTTTTTCATGGAATGTCAACATCATTAGCAATACAGCATTTATTGCTCCATTCCTAATTTCCCCTGATTTGAGCAGCTTGCTAGATCATTTCAGAGGGTAGTTAAGAGTAAACCATATTGCTGTGGATCTGGAGTTACATGTAGACTAGACCATAGTAAAGGTGGCAGATTTCTTTTAAGAATCTTTGCGAACAAGATTGACTTTTATGGTAAAGAGTCGGACATCGCACAGAGCCGTGGTAATAGGGGACTCCATAGTGAGAGGAACTGACCGGGGCTTTTGTGGCAGCAGGCGAGACTTAAGGATGGTGTGTTGCCTTCCTGGTGCCAGGGTTAAAGACATCACAGACAGAGTGCAGGAAATCCTCAAGGGCGAAGGTGAAGAGCTAGAGGTGGTAGTACATGTCGGCACAAATGATGTCGGGAAAAAGAGGAGGAACATGCTACAGCGGGACTTCGGGGAACTAGGAAGAAGGCTGAAAAGCAGGACGTCCAGGGTGGTTATCTCCAGTTTGCTTCCAGTTCCTCGGGCTGGTGAGGCCAGAAACAGAGAGATAATGGACTTGAATGGAGGTATGTTTTGTGGTAAGCATAAATTATACAAGAGAGACGGTTTGCACCTTAATAGGTTGAGGACCAGCATTGTGGCAGGCAGGTTTGCTACTGCAACACAGCTACGTTTAAACTAGGTAGCTGCGGGGGAGGGGACAAACTGGATGTTTAAGAAGGAAATTGAAGGAAAAGTTAGAACAAGGGAAATCAAGAAAGACAACTGTATCAATGAGGCAGAAAACTCAAAAAGGGATCATGCTGTAAGGTTGAGTGAAATAGGAGTTGATGGGAAGGGTGAGGGCAGTAACAAATTAAAAATACTATACATGAATGCACGAAGCATTTGAAATAAGATGGATGAGCTTGAGTCTCTTTTGGAAATTGGCAGATACGATATTGTGGGGATAACTGAGATGTGGCTTCAAGTGGACAGAGCCTGGGAAATGAATATTCAAGGTTACACTTGCTATCGTAAGGACAGAATGACGGGCAGAGGGGGTGGGGTGGCCATGTTGGTAAGGGACGATATTCAGTCCCTTGCGCGGGGGGAACCTAGAATCAGGGGATGTAAAGTCAGTATGGATAGAGCTGAGAAATTCTAAAGGTAAAAAGACCCTCTTGGGAGTTATCTACAGGCCCCCAAACGGTAGTCTAGATGTCGGATGTAAGTTGAATCAGGAGCTGAAATTGGCCTGTCGCAAAGATGTGACTACAGTTGTTATGGGGATTTCAACATGCAGGTAGACTGGGAGAATCAGGATGGTATTGGACCTCAGGAAAGAGACTTTGTGGAGTGCCTCTGAGATGGATTCTTAGAACAGCTGGTGCTGGAGCCTACCAGGGAGAAGGCAATTCTGGATCTGGTATTGTGCAACGAACCAGAATTGATCAGGAACCTCGAAGTGAAGGATCCATTGGGAAGCAGTGACCATAATACAATAAGCTTCAATCTGCAATTTGAGAGGGAGAGGGTACAATCGGAAGTGACAATATTTCTGTTGAATAAAGGGAACTATGGAGCTATGAGGGAGGAGCTGGCCAAAGTTCAATGGTGCAATACCTTAGCAGGGATGACAGTGGAGGAACAATGGCAGATATTTCTGTATATAATGCAGAAGATGCAGGATCAGTTCATTCCAAAAAGGAAGAAAGGTCCTAGGAGGAGGCATGGGTGGCCGTGGCTGACGAGGGAAGTTAAGAAAGATATAAAGTTAAAAGAGAAAAAGTATAACATAGCAAAGATAAGTGGGAAAATGGAGGACTGGGAAGCTTTTAAAGAACAATAGAGGATTACTAAGAAGGAAATACACAGAGAAAAAATGAGGTACGAAGGTAAACTGGCCAAAAATATAAAGGAGGGTAGTAAAAGCTTTTTTAGGTATGTTAAAGGCAAAAAAATGGTTAAGCCTAAAATTGGGCCCTTGAAGACAGAAACAGGGCAATATATTATGGGGAACAAAGAAATAGCAGAAGAGTTGAATTGGTACTTCAGATCTGTGTTCACTGGGAAAGACACAAGCAATCTCCCTGAGGTAACAGTGGCTGAAGGACCTGAACTTAAGGGAATTTATATTTGCCAGGAATTGGTGTTGGAGAGACTGTTAGGTCTGAAGGTTGATAAGTCCCCGGGGCCTGATGGTCTACATCCCAGGGTACTGAAGGAGGTGGCTCGGGAAATCATGGATGCGTTGGTGATTATTTTCCAGAGTTCGATAGATTCGGGATCAGTTCCTGTGGATTGGAGGGTGGCCAATGTTGTACCACTTTTTAAGAAAGGTGGGAGAGAGAAAGCAGGAAATTATAGACCAGTTAGTCTGACCTCAGTGGTGGGAAAGATGCTGGAGTCTATTATAAAGGATGAAATTACAACACATCTGGATAGTAGTAATAGGATAGGTCAGAGTCAGCATGGATTTATGAAGGAGAAATCATGCTTGACTAATCTTCTGGAATTTTTTGAGGATATAACTCTGAAGATGGACAAGGGAGATCCAGTGGATGTAGTGTACCTGGACTTACAGAAAGCTTTTGATAAAGTCCCACATAGGAGGTTAGTGAGCAAAATTAGGGCACATGGTATTGGGGGCAAAGTACTAACTTGGATTGAAAGTTGGTTGGCTGACAGGAAACAAAGAGTAGTGATAAACAGCTCCATTTCGGAATGGCAGGAGGTGACCAGAAGGTACAGCAGGGATCAGTGCGGGGACCGCAGCTTTTTACAATATGTATTAATGATATAGAAGTAGGTATTAGCAATAACATTAGCAAATTTGCTGATGATACTAAGCTGGGTGGCAGGGTGAAATGTGAGGAGGATGTTCGGAGATTACAGGGTGACCTGGACAGGTTAGGTGAGTGGTCAGATGCATGGTAGATGCAGTTTAATGTGGATAAATGTATGTGGATAAATCCACTTTGGTGGCAAGAACAGGAAGGCAGATTACTACCTAAATGGAATCAATAGGTAAAGGGGCAGTACAAAGAGATCTGGGTGTTCTTGTTCACCAGTCAATGAAGTTAAGCATGCAGGTACAGCAGGTAGTGAAGAAGGCTAATAGCATGCTGGCCTTCATAACAAGAGGGATTGAGTATCGAAGCAAAGAGGTTCTTCTGCAGCTGTACAGGGCCCTGGTGAGACCACACCTGAGTATTGTGTGCAGTTCTGGTCTCCAAATTTGAGGAAAGACATTCTGTGCTATTGAGGGAGTGCAACATAGGTTCACGAGGTCAATTCCTGGAATGGCGGGACTACCTTACGCTGAAAGACTGGAGCGACTGGGCTTGTATACCCTTGAGTTTAGAAGACTGAGAGGGGATCTGATTGAGACATATAAGATTAGTAAAGGATTGGACACTCTGGAGGCAGGAAACATGTTTCCGCTGATGGGTGAGTGCCGAACCAGAGGACACAGCTTAAAAATACGGGGTAGACCATTTAGGACAGAGATGAGGAGAAACTTCTTCACCCAGAGAGTGGTGGCTGTGTGGAATGCTCTTCCCCAGAGGGCAGTGGAGGCCCAGTCTCTGGATTCATTTAAGAAAGAGTTGGATAGTGGATAGTGGAATCAAGGGTTATGGAGATAAGGCAGGAACAGGATACTGATTAAGGATGATCAGCCATGATCATATTGAATGGTGGTGCAGGCTCGAAGGGCAGAATGGCCTACGCCTGCACCTATTGTCGATTGTAATCTACAGTACTATCATGGACATCCTTACAGAGACTAGATTCCAATTCCAGATTTTATTAATGGAAGTTAAATTCCACCAGCTGCTGTAGCAGGATTTGAACTAGTATACTCATTACTTGGGCCTCTGGATTACTCAGCCAGTAATGTTACCACTGCCCTACCATTACTGCTTGGTGGTCCTGTCTCTTTGCCCCAAAAACACTTCCCACTGTAATTCAATCTTTTCCCACATCTCAAACCTCTTGTACTTTTTAATTCTGTCTTTCCAATAATTTCCAGGCTTTTCAAGCTTACATTTTTTGACAACTGATCATTACTTATGATTTAGCCTACCTTTTCTTTTTGACGTCCTACACTGAGACTTAAACATTCACATTAGCTTCTCAATTTGAAAGAAGAGAATTCAAGTTTTAGATTGAATCTTGCAGTCATGCATTACACAAAGATTTTGATTTGTCGTTGACCAGAAATTGCAAGACATTCATGACTGAAAAATTGCTATTAAAATTTGACTTACATCAAAGGATTTATTTTTTAAAATGAAGCAGGTGATATAAAAAGTAAATATGAATTATTAAGTGTTGCTAGTTGAATGCTACACTATTATGTGCACCAATGACTTTCTACTTAATTCAGTGGAATTTAAAAATATATTTTCAGCTTGAAGGCTGGTCTGTAATCAGCTCTGTTAGTATAGAGCAGCCTTTGCCATTGTATGAAGTTGAAGTTTTCGAAACAAACCAACCAGCTTTGCTCTCTCTCAAATATTTTCAGATGTTGTACCCTATTTTTCTATAATACTGGTGATTGAATAATTCATCAAATGTACAGCACAGAAACAGGCTTTTGACACAAATGGCCCATGCTGGCATTTTTGCTCCAGACAAGTCTTCTCCTACCTCTGTATATCTAACCCCTCCATTCTATTCTCCCGCTTTCTTACCTTGCTTCACCAATGCTATTCATAGAATCCCTACAGTGCAGAAACTGGCCATTCAGTCCATTGAGCCTGCATCAACTCAACAAAAAGGTTCCCATCCAGACCCACTCACAATCACCATGGCTAATCCTACACATCTTTGGACTGTGGGAGAAAACCAGAGCACCCGGAGGAAACGCACACAGACACAGGGAGAATGTGCAAACTCCACACAAATAGTCACCCGAGGCTGGTATTGAACCCAGGTCCCTGCACTATAAGGCAGCAGTGCTAACCACTGTGACACCATGCTGCCTCTTTCAGCTCAAGTACTCTTTTGGGGTCACGAGTTCTAACGTTTTAATCATTTTCTATGTAAAGAAGTTCCTCCTGAGTTTTGACCTGTGGGAGGAAACTGGAGTGCCCAGCAGAAAGCCACACAGACATGGGGAGAGCATGCAAACTCCACACAGTTGTAAGAGATGCAAGGTAAGAAAGTCGGAGAAGAGATTAGAGGAGTTTAATAAACAGAGGTAGAAGACTTGTCTGGAGCAAAAACACCAGCTTGTGCTATTTGGGTCAAAAGCCTGTTTCTGTTGTAAATTTGATAAATTATTCACTTAGCAATATTACAAACAATTAGGTACAATATCTGAAGATACTTTTGAGTAAGCAAAGCTGGTTGGTTTGCTTTGAAACCTTCAACTTCATAGAATGTCAGAAGCTACACAGACCTGTGGTGTGTTATTTATGATAATGTCCACTAATTTTGGGCTCCATCTTCTCGATGTCTATCCTTAAGCCATTTTCTGATCATAAAGACCTCTCTAACCATAGCTGCGATGTTTCTAAAATGAACAGTATCCCTCCTCCACCTTCTTTAATATTAAGTGGGACCGACACCGAAATTTATTATTTATTCCTAATTGCACTTGGAAATGTAGTGATGGGCCATCCTTTTGAAACTCAGCAGTCCTTCTGAGGAAGGTACTTGCACTTTACATTTTGGTGGGGTATTCCTGGAGTTTGACCCGATGACAATGACCAATGACCAGTCTGTGCACCATTACAAATGATTATCTTAACAACCTACTTATTGGAAACTAGTTCTTGTAAACTTTGGCAGAAATGTTTTTTCATAACGTTACCAAGTATTTTCTTCACTGTATGTTGGAGTGCTGTACATACTTTATTGATTGTGTGTGTTTTTCCCATAGTAAGGCAGTCTTTGCCAACTGGACCAGGTTAACAAGCTGCAGATAAAAAAATAAGATCTCTCCAAGTTTCAGACAGCATTCCACCTCACCATCAGCAATGATGCTAGTCCAACACTCTAACAAGGGGAACCTAAAATTCATGCAGGAAGTACAGTTGTTCGCGGGTGGAACTCTCTCGGATGGCATTCCTTTCCCATCTTCGGGCAAGTTGTAGCATGTTGCGCCCATAGGTTTTTGCAAGCTTTGTGAAGGTTTGTAGCTCAGGTTGAGGTTTAGGGTGTAGGTTTGCTCACTGAGCTGTAGGTTTGATATCCAGACATTTCATTACCTGGCTAGGTAACATCATCAGTGGCAACTTCCAAGTGAAGCGCAGCTGTTGTCTCCTGCTTTCTAGTTATATGTTTACAAACATATCAATAGAAAGCAGGAGACAACAGCTTTGCTTCACTTGGAGGTCGCCACTGATGATGTTACCTAGCCAGGTAATGAAACGTCTGGATATCAAACCTACAGTTCAGCGAGCAAACCTACACCCTAAACCCCCGGGAACCTAAAATGACCCGTATCCATTGGAACGGAGATCTGAGTTTTGCTTTTTTCAGAATTAAACTAAAAATTAATTTTAAAATTGACTGGTGGATGAACTCTGAACAAAGTTACTTATCTGGATGAGGGGGTTGATAATTGGATTCCATTCCAGTGACACAGGGCTCTCCCACTTTTTCGTAAACCACCAGGAACCCAGTGCTACTTTCAAGCAGAAGGCCTTATGCAAATAAGTGCCAATGAGACATCACCATAAACCAGCATCGAGCCTCCCACACGATTAAAATGGGGGCTCAGAAGAGAACAGCTCTCCATTGCAGGCAATGGCACAATGGCTGTTACTGGTAACATACTGAAGCTGAACCCCATCTCCTCATCTTGGATTGACACTGAATCCTGGAACACAAGTGATGGAGGGCAGAAGAGGATGTCATGGGGAAGGGGCTCAAAGGAAAGGCCAGCAGAGTAGATTTCTGTTTTCGGTTTTTAATTGGGGCGACACGGTGGCACAGTGGTTAGCACTGCTGCCTCACAGCCCCAGAGGCCTGGGTTCAATTCTCGCCTCGGGCAACTGACTGTGTGGAGTTTGCACATTGTCCCCGTGTCTGCGTGGGTTTCCTCTGGGTGCTCCGGTTTCCTCCCACAGTCCAAAATGTGCAGGTCAGGTGAATTGGCCATGGTAAATTGCCTGTAGTGTTAGGTGTAGGGGAATGGATCTGGGTGGGTTGCTCTTCATAGGGTCGGTGTGGACTTGTTGGGCCGAAGGGCCTGTTTCCACACTGTAAGTAATCTAATCTAATTTCAGCAGCTTCTCCTTCTTTTTCATGATACTGGGCCCTTTGTAGGCTGATGAGGGAACCACTCACACAAGCCCTTGGCCAAACTTCAAGAAACACAGGAACTCCTGGGCAAATTTGAGAGAATCACTGAACCGCCACAAAATTCTCAGGGAAGACTTCGCTTGAAGTGGCTCATAATGAATCTTGTTACTTTCCTGCTGCTGGCAGGTAAGATTCCCAGAACAGACCCTTTCTATGTCCAGTTCAACTGTGGACAATTCTCCTGATATCCTGAATCTTGTGCAGTACTGTCGTGCACTTTACCCATCCCTCTCCCCTGCTAGCACACTCGCTCTGGCTAACTCCATGAAGTCTTATCCTTGTTTATTCAATAACCCTTTCCAATATAAAGCTAAGTCTCCAAATTAAAAACTATTGGGAGCTGAGAGATGAAATTTTGCCATTTCTTAACTTGGCAAATTGCCAAGCATCTCTGGTACAATGGGTAATTTGAGTACTTGATAAATAAAATGCCTGTATTGAACCGGATTAGTTTCATGGAGAAAAGTCTATTTCCACTTGATAAAAAAAAGTAGCTCTGACAGTGCTTTCAGAATAATTTATCGACTCAGTTATAATAGATTTGATAATGGTTGCAACCATAAAGTCTATTCCTTGATTCAAAGGGTATATCTATAACCACAGTGTAGTTATAATGTTCAAAGAGGCCTTTTCAGAGTAAGTTGATTTTTTTTTGTTAAAATAATCACTGAGTGTAATGTGCAGTATAATGATTAGCCTTATATCCCCATTATAACCAGTAGAGTTCTTACCTTACTTGGCTTAATTTTTCTTAAAACAATTTTCATGATAATACAATCCAACTGGAAAAACTGGAGAGCCGCAAGAAAATAGTAAAGAGATCCATGTGGCTGTGGAGCCTCAGGTTGTGGATCTTGACATTGGACTTTCTTAAGGCTCATTGGACTTGTTTCACCCCACCCTACAAGTTTGGTTCATTCCATTTGAGGTATAAAAGGCAATGGTGTAATTTTACCACTAAGTCATCATTACGTTAACTTTTCAGATAATATTTGTTTTAAGGTTTTAGCTTTGTGAACTTGCATACTCTAAATGGGGAGCTAATATCTGATTGGACTAAAGTAGCGGGAGGTTCACTGAATCATGGGGCTGTACTATCACACCCCAGAGCTGAACAGAGGAGGCCTGGAAATACTGGCATTAGCTAGCATACCAGTCTCATGACACGGTTCCTGTTTTAGCCGTTTTAGCAGAGGTGGGATTGTGACTGGAGGAGCTACCCACCCCCACACAATAGACAGCTGGTTAGATTCATTATGAGTCTTGTAAAATCTACTTAAAGTAGGCTGAGTGGAATTTTTCAGTTAACCTGCAGCTTCCTGCACCAGGGAAGACAAGCAGGACACTGGAAGAACACAGCAAGCCAGGCAGCATCAGGAGGTGGTGAAGTCGACGTTTCAGCTATGATCCTTCTTCAGGACTGGGTGGGTATAAAGGGAGTTGCAGATAAAAGGGGTGGCAGGGGCAGGCTGGTGAAGTGAGGATAGGTGAAGACATGTGGAGGGTACAACCTGATTGGTTAATGTGAGGTATGAATCTAGTTGGTGGCTGGGAGGAGTGGAAGGGAGGGGAATCGGGGGATGGGAAGGGGGGTTATTTGAAATTGGAGAACTCAATGTTGAGTCCTCCGGACTAGGCTGCCCACGTGGAAGATGAGGTGTTGTTCTTCCAATTTGCAGTTTGATCCGTTGTGGCAATGGACAAGTCAAAAATGGTCATGTCGGAAAGGGAGTAGGAAGGGGAATTAAAATGGGCAGTGACTGGGAGGTCCGGTCAGCCCATGCAGACCTGGCTGAGATGCTCAGTGAACCCTTCCCTCAGTTTACGTTTGGTCTCCCCAATGTAGAGAAGACCACATTGGGAGCACCTGATGCAGTAAACTCAGTGAGGGGGTAGTGTGAAGGCAGGTTTTGCATCTTTTCTGGTTGCAGGGGAAGGTACCTAGAGGTTTGGGGGTGGAGAGTGGCTCACACCAAGGACTGGCGAACGGAATGGTCTTTGCAGAAGGCAGAGAGGGCTGGGAGGGGAAGATGTTCTTGGTCTAATTGGAGTTGGCAGAAATGTTTAAGGATGATGCTGTGGTGCGGAAACTTGTGGGGTGGTAGGTGAGGACAAGGAGGACTGTATTTATTGTGTTTGGGGGGGCAGTGGAATGGTGCGGTAGAAGGCTGTCTGGATGACAGAGAGAGGAAAAGTGTGTTGTTCGAAATAGGTGGACATCTGGGATGCTTGGGAGTAGAATGTCTCCTTGTGGCAGAGACAGAGGGATTGGGAGAACAGGATGTGGTTCTTGCAGGATACTGGGTGGGAGGAGGTGTAATCCAAGTAGATACGGGAGTCTGTGGGTTTGTAGTACATGTCCAACTGGAGACTGTCACCCAGAAATGGAAATGGAGAGGTCAAGAAAGGAGAGGGAGGTGTCTGAGATGGACCAAGTGAATTTGAGGGCGAGGTGGAAGTTCCCTACACCAGAGAGGGCCTGCTTGGTATCTACCATCAGGTGGCAGAATTCAAGGCCAGCACTCAAGAGAGAGGTAGAGAAACCTTCCAAAACTGTCAGGGTGTAAGAGCAGCCATATGCCATCTTGTAGCGGGTCCCTCCTGCAACAGCTGCAGCTTATGGCTGCAAGAACCAGTCTTTTTAAAATTAAAGTTTGAAAATGTTAAGCGGGAGGACATGCCTGTTTTGTCACATTTCATCACAGGCGCAGAGTGCTAATACAATAAGGACACAGCATATTTTACTAAAGGAACCATGGCAGAGGGAGTCAGCCATGTTGAATTTCATGGGAGTAAGGAGAGTTTGGATGGCCTCTATGTTAGTGCCAAGGGTACTATCAGGGCATGGATTGATACATGGAACTGTGATCACAGTTGCATTCACAGAGACGTGGTAGAGGGAGGGATAGGACCCAACTCAACATTCCAAGAGATGGGATCTTTTGGCAGGACAGGGGCAGGTGTAAAGAAGAGATGGTGTTGCATTATTTAATCAAGGAGTCAGTTACTGCAGTAAGGAGGGACAGTCTCCTGGAAAAGTGTTCAAATGGGTAGAGTTTCACATTACTGAATGGCTGTATATTAGCCTCCCAAACAGTCAATAGAAGAACAAATATGTAATCAATTTACTGAGATATGTAGAAACAATTATCAGGTAATGCAGGGATTTCAACTTCTGCAGCATGAATTGGGATACATGATTTGGAGACGCTGGTTTTGGGCTGGGATGGACAAAGTTAAAAATCACACAACACCAGGTTATACCAACAGGTTTATTTGGAAGCACTAGCTTTCGGAGCGTTGCTCCTTTATCAGGGGGTTGTACACTCCACAACCACCTGAAGGAGCAACACTCTGAAAACTAGTGTTTCCAAATAAACCTGTTGGACTAAAACCTGGTGTTGTGTGATTTTTAACTTTGAATTGGAATAGGCATTCTGTAAAGGATTTAGAGGTGGCAGATTTTTTAACAATGTACTCTGGAGAGTTTTCTATACATATAGATGATCCAACAGGAAATGGTGCAGTGCTGGACCTAATTCTGGGGAACAAAGCCAGACAGGGGTTCATGGTGGCAGTGGGAGAGTACTTTAGTGATAGTGATGACAATACCATTTATTTTGAATAGTTAAAGGAAATAAAAGGTCTGCAAGAAAGGGTTTTGGATTGGAGGAGGGCAGATTTTGTTTAAATTAGGCAGGATCTGGCCATTACACACCGGGTAAATCTACAGCAGAACAATAGTGAGGATGGGGAGTGCACATTCAAAATAGAATTGGAGAGAGTATAGGCCGAACATTCCTCTTTAGGATGAAACATAAGTGCAACAAGCCCAGAGAACCCTGAATGTCTTGGAATATTCAGGACTGGATAGAAAGGAAAAGAGAAACTTTTAACACGTGCGCAGGGAGCAAATCAACAGAAGCTGAGAGAAGTGTTGAAAGTGCAGGGAGGAACTTGGGAAAGCAATTAGGAAAACAAAGAAAGGCATGAACAAACACTGGCAGGCAGGACTAGGGAGAATCCCAAGATATTCTACAAGTATACCATGGGGAAAGGATGACCAGAGAAATAGGAGGGACCAAGAGGGCAATCTGAGCATGTAGTCAGAGGACACAGAGATAGAATGTTAAATGAATACCTCATATCTGTCTTCTCTTCAAAGGAGGAGGGTGAAGGTGCAGATTTTAGGAAGAAGATCTGTGGAGTTCTTGAACAGTTTGACAGAGAGCATGAGACAGTCTTGAAGGTTTTTGCAAGCTTAGAAATGGACAAATCCCGAGGTCAGAGGGGTAGTATCCCAGGACCCCTCTCAGCGTTCTCTGCTCTAATGTGGAGGTGCTGGTTTTAGATTAGATTAGATTATTTACAGTGTGGAAACAGGCCCTTTGGCCCAACAAGTCCACACTGACCCCTTGAAGAGTAACCCACCCAGACCCATTCCCCTTATACCTAACACTACAGGAATTTAGCATGGCCAATTCGCCTGACCTGTACATCTTTGGACTGTGGGAGGAAACAGGAGGAAACCACGCAGACACGGGGAGAATGTGCAAACTCCACACAGACAGTCACCCGAGGTGGTGATTGAAACTGGGTCCCTGGTGCTGTGAGGCAGCAGAGCTAACCACTGAGCCACCGAGCCGCCCCCAGATTGGACTGGGGCGGACAATGTCAGAGGTCACACAACACCAGGTTATTGTCCAACAGGTTTATTTAAAATCACAAGCTTTCAGAGTACTGCTCCTTCGTCAGGTGAAGGAGCTGTGCTCCAAAGGCTTGCAATTTAAAATAAACCTGTTGGACTATAACCTAGTGTCATGTGACTTCTGACTTTCTCCACTCTAAACAAAACATGAACCTATCCAGTCTCTTCATAGATAAACTGCTCCATCCCAGACAACATCCTGTTGGGGGAGATAAGGGGCACTGACCCAAATTTTTACTTCCTCTCTGGCTACAGGGAAAGTGACAGAGGACTGGAGAACAGTAAATGTAGTTGCACTTTTCAAGAAGAATGATAGAGATAAACCAAGAAATCACAGTCCAGTGAGTGTCACGTCAGTGACTGGGAAACTACTGGAGAAATTTCTGAGTTAGAAAATTAATCTCCACTTGGAGAGGCAATGTTTAATCATGGATAGTCAGCGTAGGGACACACAAATGTCCAACAAATTTGATTGAATGTTTTAAGGTAGTGATCAGATGTGTAGATAAGGGTAGTGCAGTTGATATACTTTATAGGATTTCAGCAAAGCACTGGTGGTATAGTGGCTTAGTGCTGCTGCATCACAGGGTTTGATTCCACCCTCAGGTGACTGTGTGGAGTTGGCAAATTCTGTGTCTGCATGGCTTTCCTCCCACAGTCAAAAGATGTGCAGAATTAGTCATGGGAAAAGCAGGGTTACAGGGATAGGGTAGGGGGTGGGATGCTAGTTGGAGGGTTGGTGTTGACTTAATGGGCTGAATGGCCTGTTCCCACACTGTAGGGATTCTATGATTTGACAATGTCCCACATGGGAGACTGATAAAGAAGGTAAAAAACAGATGGGATCCAGGGTAACCTGGCAAGTTTGGATCCAAAATTGGCTGAGTGGTAGGAGACAAATGGCAGCAGAAGGCTGTTTGTGTGACGAGAGGCCAGTGTCCAGTGGTGTACCACAATGATTAGTGCTGCATCCCTTATTAATTTTATTGGATATAAAATGATACAGAAGAAAATGTGGGGAGAAATGATAAGCAAATTTGAAGATGACACAAAGATTGGTCAGATGGTTAACATTAAGGAAGAAGGTCTTCAGTTGCAGGAGAATACAGATGAATTGGTCAGAAGGGAAGATTAGTAAAAGATGGAACTTAACCCTGAAAAGTGTGAGGTGATGAACTTAGGAAGAAGTTACAAGATGACAGAGTACTCGATGAATAGCCAGGGCACCAGGAAGCTCAGGACAACGGGGGGATCTTGGGGTGCTTATCCCTGAAGGTGACAGGGCAGATTATAGGACAGTTAAGAAGGCACACCATACATTTTCCTTTACCAGTTGTGGCACAGATTATAAAAGGAGGATGTTATGTTTGGAGCAGTACAAAACGTTGCTTAGGTCACAGCTGGAGTACTGTGTGCAGTTCTAGTCTCCACAGTATAGGAAGAATGTGCCCTTGGAGGGGGTGTGGGGGAGATACACCAGGATGTTGTCTGGGATGGAGCAATTTATCTATGAAGAGAGATTGGATAATCTTGGGTTACTTACTTAGGGCACAGAAGGCTGAGAGGGGACCTGATTGAAGTGTATAAGATTATGAGGGGCATGGACAGTATGAATAGAAAGCAGATTCCAAATCAATTACAAAGGGGCATGCTTTTAAAGTGAAAGGCAGGAGATATAGAAGGGATTTCAGGAATTCTTTTTACTTAGTGGGTGGTAGGAATCTGGAATGCATCGCTGTGCAAGTAGTGGAAGTAGGAAACCACAAACCTTTGGATGAGCACTTGAAATGTCATAACATTCAAGGCTATGGTTCAAATGATAGAAAGCTGGACTTGTGTAGATATCGAGCTGTTTTAGTCGGTGCAGAAGCAATTGGTTAAGATCCTCTGTATTGGGTGATTCTATCATCAGTCTGCTACAGCTTTTAAACTGGAGGGGCTCCTGGTTGACCCCCCCCCCCCCCCCCCCATTTCAACAACCCATCCAATGGCATTATTTGGATAATGAACCTGTCCCCATGCCATTCATGGGGATGCCACCATGAAAATTTCAGTAAGTGAGGGATTTTCGCTCAGGGTTAGGGTTAGGCAGCACATGGGAAGAGCCCAACCTTCTGTTTCAGTCCCTCAGGAAATACTCAGATGATAGAAACTTGCAACACAAAATAAGGCCATTCAGCTCATCCTACTTTTGCTAGCTCTTTCATTCTAATCCCCATTTTCTCCCCACAGCCCAGCAATTTAATTCTCTTCAAATGCATTTCCAGACATGTCATTCTGCATTGTATACAGGTTAATGATGGTAAAAGGGGTAATTTTGGAGACTGCATTAAGCCCCGTCAATCTGATGATGTGATATAAGTGTGGTTGGGAATAAAGCAGAACATGTTATAATGTTGTGGAATAAAGACATATAGCCACATGAGTTCCAATAGTTTTAGCAACAATGTAATTTACACCTAATTGCTGTCATGCAATAAGCTATAACATGTTCACAACAAGAGTCTCTTCTAATTGAGCCTCACTAGGGGAGTGCCAATGTCACTGTAAATTAAATAGGCCCTTAGACCAAGTCAAGGAAAGTGAATAGTGGCAGCAACCACCCCAACCCAAAGCTGGTATTGGTTGGCATCATGATACATGCAACTTGCAGTGGGCACCGTTGATGAAGTAATAGCAGCACATTTGGAAAATCCTCTACTAATCTAATCAATCAGAATCAGCTTGGCTTCACAAAAGGAAAATAGTTTCTGGCTAATGTATTAGAGTTTCTCAAGAAAGTG
Organism: Chiloscyllium plagiosum; assembly: GCF_037043375.1. NCBI lineage: Eukaryota > Metazoa > Chordata > Chondrichthyes > Orectolobiformes > Hemiscylliidae > Chiloscyllium > Chiloscyllium plagiosum. The sequence goes on from NW_028270168.1 coordinate 24,136,069, forward strand.
TCAACCAGAGTAGATAGAAGGGAACTATTGAATGTGTTGTATTTGGACTTCCAGAAGGCATTTATCAAGGTACCTCACAAAAGGTTAACATAAAATAAGAGCCCATGGTGTTGGAAGTAGTATATTGGCATTTGTAATGAATTGGTTCATGGGTAGGTAACAGCAAGGTCTTTTCAGGTTGGTGACCTGAGACCAATGGGATCAGTGCTGGGGCCACAACTGATGTCTATTGATAAATGACTTTGAGGAAGGAAGTGAATGTACTATAGCCAAATTTGCAGATAACAAAAAATGTGGAAAGACAAGTTTCAAAAGGGATAAAAACAGTTTACAAAGATATTGATACGTTAACTAAGTGAGCAAAATGTTGGCAAATGGAGTATCCTGTGGGAAAGTGTGAAGTCTTTTTTCATTTTGGAAGAGAGGACAAAAGAGCAAAGTATCATCTAAATGGAGAAAAACTGCAGAAAGGTGCAACACAAAAGGACTTGGAGAGATATGTGCATGAAACACAAAACTAGCACAAAGGCACAGCAGGTAACTAGGAAGGATAATGGAATGTTGGCCCAAGGGGATTGGAATATAAGATTGGGGCAGTCTTCCTGCAACTGTACAAGGTGAAACCACATCTGGAGTACCATGAGCAGCTTTGGTCTCCTCATATAAGGAGATATATTTCATTGGAGGCAGTGCAGAGAAGGTTCACTAAAATGATCCCTGATATGGGCAGGTTGTCTTATGAGCAAAGATTATACAGGTTGGGACTCTACTCATTGGAATTTATAAATTTGAAAGATAATCTCATTGAAAATATATAAGATTCTTAAGGAGCTTGACAGGATAAATGCTTAGAGGATGTTTCCACTCATGGGGAGATTTGGACACAACAGGATATAGTCTCAGAATAAAGGAGGTTCAATTTAAGACTGAGTAAAGGAGGAATTCCTTCTCTGAGGGTTGAGAGTCTTTGGAACTCATTGCCAAAGAAAACTGTGGAGGCTAAGGGGGCAAAGCCATTGTGTACATTTAAGACTGAGGTACATTCTTGATCAGTAGGGGAATCACGGATCATGGGTAGAGGGCAGGAAAGTGGCTGTGAGGAATAGCAGACCACTCGTGATCCTATTAAGTGGCAGAGCATGCTTAGAAGGGCTAAACAGCCTACTCCTGTTCCTATTTCTTATGATCGTCTTTTTGTTAGAGTGGCATGGTGGCTCAGTGCTGCCTCACAGCACCAGGGTCCCAGGTTCGAATCCAACCTCAGGCAACTGTCTGTGTGAAGTTTGCGCATTCTCCCTGTGTCTGCTTGGGTTTCCTCCAGGGGTTCTGGTTTCCTCCCACAGTCCAAAGATGTGTAGGTCAGGTGAATTGGTCATGCTAGGTGCATTAGTCAGAGTGAAATGGGTCTGGGTGGATTACTCTTTGGAGGGCCGGTGTGGACTGGTTGGGCCGAAGGGCCTGTTTCCACACTGTAGGGAATCTAATCTAATCATTACTTGATACCACAAGGTAAGAATGGTGAAAATTCCAGTGGACCCAGGACGTGTACTGATTTTTAGTGCTTGAACAACTCTACCAGCTTCGAGAATTCCTCGTACAGACAGTAGGTAGCTGAATAATGAAGCAGCCTGCAGCAAAGCCCATGGATAGAACAGCAAAGGAGAAATAATACTTGTAAAGCCATCAATTCAAATCAAATTGGAAAATGTAGAAGCAAGTGTGAGCTGGAAGCTAGTTACACCTGGCAGTTACTGATTCCACCAGGTAGTGAGGTTCGTTGTGATGTGAACTGTAAGTGGTTAGCATTGCAGTACATATTACAACTTTCACTCTGTGAAGTGAGCCCTGACCATGGAATCCTTGGAGTTGGGTTGCATTCACATTCTAATTGTGGCAGCAGTGAGAAACAAAACCACTTCATTTCAATGCCTCAACTATGATGAAAACTAATCCTTAACCATTGAGCAAATCAGCTAAGGAGAGAACGTGCCTTTAAAAGTATCAGTCTGAAAATAACTGTAATAAAATCATGAGTATTTAGCCAACAGCATTAAACAACAACTTAATTCTTGTTTACTTAAAGAGAGTTAAAATGGCATTAAAATAGGAAAAGATGAAATATTTTTCTGCTTCTGATAGGTAACTGAATGAGCACCACATAATTCCATTGATTTCTCAGCTTTGATTTATCTGGGTCAAGACATATCATTCATATCATTGATGTAAATCTCCTATGCTCCCCATTGTCTTGAGAAATTAATTAAGGAACATAACTTTTCTAAATTAAGTCAACTAGTTGTTTAGGTTTTTTTTCAATTGATGTAAGTGTCATGTATCTGCAGTTGGACCTACTTGTTCAAGGCATGACTTGCACTTGCAGCGCACTTTTTATGATGTCAGAACATCTCAAAGTGTGCAACACCAAAGAAAATCCTGTGAAGTATAATCATTGTTGCAGAAATGTTGACAGCCAAATTACACACAGCAAGATCTGAGAAACAATTGTCTGGTAATTACAGGATAACCTGTTCTAGTGATATTGATGAGAAAAAAATACTGACCAGGTCAATGGAGAGAACTTCTCTGCTCCTCCTTGTGGGATCTGATGAGCTGGTAGGCTTCAAGTTTGGTACACATTCACCTTTTACTGTTTGGAGGATGAGCCAGTTAACAAAACATAATTGAAGTTTGCAGATTTGTTTCTTTGGTAGTAAGTACCTTTTCAAGCAAAAATCATACATTCTCTAAGCATGCCGAAATATCTCCTGCAGACTTGTCCCAATACTAATCCCATTCCTATTAGGACCATGAGACCATTAGATGTGAGAGTGAGATTAGCCATTCAGTCCATCCAGTCTGCTCCACCATTCAATGAGATAATGGCTGATCTGATAATCCTCACCACTACTTCCTTGCCTTTTCCCTATAACCTTTGATTCCCTTACTGATTAAAAATCTGTCTATCTCAGTCTTGAATATACATATTGACCCACAGATTCACTACCCTCTGATACAGCATAGTTTCCCATGGTGGGGGGGCGGGGGGGGGGGGGGGAAGTAACCTCTTTGCATCTAACCTGTCAAAGACCCAAAGTATCTTATATGTTTCAGTAATAACTCCAATGAGTACAAGCCCAAAACGTTCAGTCTCTTCTCCTAAAGAAAAGCCTCCATTTTGTGATCAACTTAGTCAACGTCTCTGAACTGTCTTTAATGCCATTAGACAAGGGCCCCAAAAACATTCAAAGCATTCCAACTATGGTCTGAACAGTGCCTTGTATAATTTTAGTAAGACCTCTCTACATATTAAATAATGCATGTAGTAATTTATTTGAAGGAATTTAGGATTTCAGTGTTAGTCCTGTGGGTAAATACACTGTTGGCTGTGTTAATGAGTCAAGTAGACCAAGAAAATCAAGGGGACATGTGAATTGATAGACTACAGTAATTGTGTCCCATCACTGTGACAGTCTTGACTCAGTGGTAGTACTCTTATCTCTGAGTCAAAAGGTTCTGGCTTCAATTCCGATCTAGAGATTGGGGCTTCTAATCTAGGCTAACACTCACAGCCGTTTGAATGATTTGGGATGTCTAAAGGCTGTTAACAGCATCATACAGTGCTTTCTTAGTCCACAACAGACCTAGAAATGATATGAAGGAAACCCTAGTGGTGGACAACTTCAAAAGTAACCTTTTCCTCCCAGTATGCCAAACTTACCATGTCATTCTCATCCAAGTCCTCAGTTTTAATCAAATCTGTGCCACATTACTGGGCTAAGAATGGAAAATATAATCTATTTCAGTGTTCTGAGCTTAGGAAAGAGAAAAATAGTTTTCCTTTATCCACTGAATAAGCCTGAACCTTCATATAGGCGAAGGGAGCATCAGATTTAGGTGTGAATCTTGTCAACAATCACTAGTTAGACTCATATTTGTCATGTTTGAAGGCTATTTGTATTTTAGCCTGAGCTATCAATTGTCTTTAGCAAAGCATAGTAGGACTTATACACTTAATGGTAAGGTCGTAGGGAGTGTTGCTGAAGTACAGGTAGATAGGATAATGAAGGTTTTTTTTTATTTCAAAAATATACTTTATTCATAAAATATTTTGATGATCTGTACAATTGGTCATGCCATACATCCATAAACATTCCATTTCTTGGTATACAGAGACAGAGTAAGCATTCCTATTTACAGGTCTGTACGATTACATATTTAACTGAGGCGTCAGCAGAGCCCAAAATGACTGCGTGGGCCCCCTGTTCTTCTTTAGGCAGGCAGATGTTATACAGTGGTCTTTCCCCACCACGCCTTGGCGGCAGATGCCCCAAGCTTCAGTGCGTCCCTCAACACGTAGTCCTGGACCTTGGAATGTCCAGTCTGCAACACTCAGTCGGGGTCAACTCCTTCAGCTGGAAGATCAACAGGTTTCGGACCGCCCAGAGAGCGTCCTTCACCGAGTTGATGATCCTCCAGGCACAGTTGATGTTCATCTCGGTGTGCGTCCCAGGGAACAGACCGTAGAGCACGGAGTCCTGCATCACGGCACTGCTCAGGACAAACCTCGACAAACACCACTGCATTCCTCTCCAGACTTCTTCTGCGTAGGCACATTCCAGAAGGAGGTGTGTGACAGTCTCGTCCCCCCTGCAGCCGCTTTGAGGGCAGCGTGCGGTGTGGCTGAGAGTCCGGGCGTGCATAAAGGATCTCACAGGCAGAGCCCTTCTCACCACCAGCCAAGCCATGTCTTGGTGCTTGTTGGAAAGTTCTGGCGATGAGGCATTCTGCCAAATGGCTTTGACAGTCTGCCCAGGGAACCGCTCGATAGGATCCGCCCTCTCCTTTTCCCGAAGGGTCTCACGGACACTACGTGCTGACCACTTCCTGACGGACTTGTGGTCAAAGGTGTTTTTCTTCATAAACTTCTCCACGAAGGACAGATGATATGGAACGGTCCAACTACTCTGAGCGTTCCACGGCAGCGAGGCCAGGCCCATCCTTCGCAACACCGGGGACAGGTAGAACCTCAGTACGTAGTGACACTTGGTGTTTGCGTACCGGGGATCCATGCACAGCTTGATGCAGCCACACACAAAGGTAGCCATCAGGGTGAGGGTGGCATTGGGTGTATTTTTTCCCCCATTGCCCAGATCCTTTATACAAGAAGTCCCTTCGGACCCGGTCCATCTTTGATCTCCGTATAAATTGGAAGATGGCCCGGGTGACTGCAGCGGCACAGGTTCTGGGAATAGGCCAGACCTGTGCCACGTATAATAGCAATGACAGTGCCTCACACCTGATGACCAGGTTTTTTCCCGCGATGAAGAGCGACCGTAGCTTCCATCTGCCCAGTTTCTGCCTCACTTTGCTGATACGCTCCTCCCAAGACTTGGCGCACGCCCCAGCCCCTCCGAACCAAATACCCAGCACCTTCAGGTGGTCGGTCCTGATGGTGAAGGAGATCGAGGATTGGTTGGCCCAGTTCCCGAAGAGCATGGCCTCGCTCTTGTCTCAGTTTATCTTGGCCCCCGAGGCCCGTTCGAACTGGTCACAGATGCACATCAGTCTGCGTACGGACAGCGGATCCGAGAAGAAAACGGCGACGTCATCCATATACAGGGAGGCCTTAACCTGCAGGCCCCCGCTGTCAGGAATAGTCACTCCTCTCAGGCTTGCATCCTTCCTGATGGACTCTGCAAATGGCTCTAATGCAGCACACAAACAAGGCAGAAGAGAGAGAGCAGCCATGCCTGACTCCAGATCTGACTGGGAAGCTATCTGATTCCCACCCATTGATTGAGACTGCCCTGACAATGTTGGTGTAGAGCAGTCTGATCCAATTGCAGATTCCCTCCCCAAAGCCCATTTTGGAGAGAACATCTCTCATATACCTGTGTGATATCCTGTCAAAGGCTTTCTCCTGCTCCAGGCTGATCAGGCAGGTGTCCAACCCTCTGTCCTGCACGTAGGCGATCGTATCCCTGAGGAGTGTGAGACTCTCAGCAATCTTCCTGCCCGGTACAGCACAGGTTTGGTCAGGGTGAATCACCGATCCCAGAGCAGACCTGACCCGGTTGGCGATTACCTTTGACAGAATTTTGTAATCCGCATTCAACAGTGAGTTTGGTCTCCAATTTTTGAGTTCCTCCCTCTCCCCCTTCCGCTTGTAGATGAGGGTGATGATGCCTTTCCTCATGGATTCACTCATGGTACCTGCCTGAAGCATACTGACATACACCTCCAGCAGGTCCTGGCCAATCAAGTCCGACAGAGCGGAATAGAGCTCGACCGGTAAGCCGTCGCTTCCGAGAGTTTTATTCTTTTCAAAGGACTCGAGGGACTTGGTCAGCTCATCCAGAGATAGCGGCTAGTCCTGCCTCTCCCGTATTCTTTCGTCTAAGACCTCCGTGATAGAGGACAGGAACGACTGGGAGGCCACGCTGTCGGTCGGCTTCGCGTCATACAGACTGGCATAGAAGGATTTACTGATCCTCATGACGTCAGCCTGAGATGACGTCATCGAGCCATCTTCTTCCTTCAGGCTGCTGAGCACGGAGCTCTCTTCTGGAAGAAGAAATGTGAGCACGATTCGTCCTGCTCCACCGAGCAGACCCTGGACCGGAAGATTATCTTAGAGGCCTCCGAGGCAAAGAGCGAGGCATGCTGGCCCTTCACCTCCTTGAGGTCCTCCGTGACATCCACTCCCATCGTCTGCAGCAGGAGCAGGTTCTGCATACTTTCCTGGAGTTGGGACAGTTTTCCCCGCCTCTCTCTCGCCTCGTGAACACTTTTGAGGGTGAAGAACCTCTTGATGTTCCCTTTTACTGTTTCCCACCAGTCCGCTGGGGACTCAAAGAGGGGCTTCACAGTTCTCCAACCTGCGTAGTCCCTCTTGAGCTCCTCAATGTTTCCCGGGGTCAACAGCTTTGTGTTCAGCTTCCACGTTCCCTTACCAGCCCGCTGCTCGTCCTGTAGGTGACAGTCGGCCAGCAGGAGGCAGTGGTCAGAGAAGAACACCGGCTTGTCATTGGTGGTTCTGACCGAGAGCGTTCGGGACACAAACAGATAATCTATCCTTGAGCGGATAGACCCGTCTGCCCGTGACCAGGTGTATCTACGCTGCGCTCCGTCTGCAGGGGTGCTGAAGACGTCGTGCAGCTTGGCATCTTTTACCGTGTCCATCAGGGCTCTGGACGTGGCATCCAGTTTACTGTCCCCCCCGCCGGATCGTCCATCTGCATCAATGATACAGTTGAAGTCTCCGGCCAGAATGATCGGCCTGGACGTAGCCAGCAACAGTGGAAGCTGCTGCAGGACAGCCAACCGTTCACTCTAACCCACTGGGGCGTACACATTAATCAGGCTCAGGGAAGCATTCCTGTACATGACGTCGGCGATGAGGAGGCGCCCGCCCACCACCTCCTTAACCTCGGAGATGGTGAAGTTGCCTCCTCGCAACAGGATACCCAGGCCGGAGGCGCGGCTATCGTTGCCCCCCGACCAAACTGACGGCCCATGAGCCCACAAGCTCGACCATCTCCTTTAGTTGCTGAGGTGCGGTATCCCACACTCCTGCAGAAACAGGACGTCGGCTTTAACGTTGGCCAGGGAGGCCATCGTAGAAACACATCGCGTAGCTGATTTGATGCTACGCACATTGATGCTGGCGATTTTTAACCCCATTTTAACATTTTACGAGGTTAACACTGTCCATTTGCTGTTGGTCTTGCCCCTCTGGGATAGCTGTGTGCATCCCCGCGGTGATGGCAAACTGCTGGACCCTCCCAGGGCTGAGGTAGCTGTCCAGCTCCACGCTGGGGCCATTTCCCTGCTCTGGTGTCTTCGGGTCGGGCCCAGGGTCCGCATAGTCCAGTTCTCCATCTGACAGCGGGGCTGTCACAGGATCGCTGCTCCCAGTTACCTGGAGCTGTGGGCCAGTGGGTACCTCTTGGTTCTCACCGGGTGGGGGGAGGCCTTTACCCATCCCCTCAGAGGGATCGTCTTTTCCTGCTTTGGCGGTGCTGCCCTCCTTTTTCCCCGCGGCGCTCTGTCTCTTCCTCTGGTGACAACCCTCCTTGCTCCCGTCCTCACTGTCGGAAGAGCTGCCTGTATCCTCGTCCTGTAGGTGTCGCTTCCCCCTTCGCTGGGTGGCTTTGGGAGGTTTCCTCTTCCTGCTTTTGACAGTAATCCAATCCTCTGCCTCCTTTGGTCCCTTCTCTTCCATTTCCTCCATCTGTCCTGAAGGAGCTTGGATCGGCTGCTGCACCTCCTCGCTGTCTGCCGTCTGCTCCGCTACAGCCTGCCCTTCCTTCTGGGTGCCTCCAGACACCGTTCCCGTGCTGTTTTGTGGTACCTTACTGGTCTTAGGCGGTCCACGGCTCGTGTTGCCACCTCCGGCCATCTGTGCGTAGGTGGCGGCCCCTCGTCTTGGGCAGGCCGTGTACATGTGGCCCGCCTCTCTGCACAGATTACAGTTCTTGGCCTCCTTACATTCCTTGGTCGGGTGGCCTTCCTGCTTGCAGTTTCGGCAGATGGTCACCTTACAATCCGCTGCCATGTGGCCTGACCTCCCGCAGGTTCGGCACACTTTCGGCTGCCCTGCGTATGTCAGGTAACCTCTGCTTCCTCCGATGGCAAAGCTGGAGGGTGGGTGGAGGATGTTCCCACTGGCATCGACCCTCAGGGTTACCCTGACCGGTCGTTTGCTGGTCCAGATCCCGAAAGGATCGACCACATAGGTACTCTCTCCCTCGACCTGGACGTATCTTCTCAAGAAGGTCAGGACATCCGCTGCTGGGACGTGAGGGTTGTACATCTGGACTGTTACAACCCGACTCCTCTGCGCAGGAAGCACACACAACGGGACCACCGACAAAATGGAGAACAGAGGTTCCCCTTCCTTCTCCTTGAAGACCTTCAGGAGCTGCTCGCAATTCTTCATGCTCCTGAAGGTCATATCGAAATAGCCTGCCGCAGGGAAATCCTGATGGCAGTACACATCCGCTGCTTCGAACCTGCAGCACTCCAGCAAAATCTTCTTCACGAACACCATCTGATCGACCGAGAAGGTATTTGATGTGCTTTCCTTCATTGGTCGGAGCATTGATTATATGAGTTGGGAGGTCATATTACGTCTGCACAGGATGTTGGTTAGACCACTTTTAGAATATTGTGTGCAATTCTGCTCTCCTTCCTATTGGAAGGATATTGTGAAACTTGAAAGGGTACAGAAAAGATTTGTAAGGATATTGCCAGGTTTGGAAGATTTGACCGATTGGGAGAGGCTGAATTGGCTGGGACTGTTTTCCTTGGAGTGGCAGAGGCTGAGGGGTGACCTTATCAAAGTTTATGAAATTATGAGTGGCATAGATAGGATAATTAGACAAGGTCTTTTCCCTGAGGTGGGGGAGTCCAGAACTAGAGGGCATAGGTTCAGGGTGAGAGGGGAAAGATATAAAAGAGACCTAAGGGGCAACTTTCTCACACAGAGGTTGGTGTGTGTATGGAATAAGCTGCCAGAGGAAGTGGTGGAGGCTTGTTCAATTACAGCATCTAAAAGGCATCTGGATAGCTCTACGAATAAGAAGGGTTTAGAGGATATGGGCCAAGTGCTGGCAAATGGGACTAGATTTGGTTAGGATATCTGGGCAGCATGCTTGAGTTGCACTGAAGGGTCTGTTTCTGTGCTGTATGTTTCTATGACTAATAGCAGAGGCAGAAAGTTACAACTTACAGGATTAAGACATCTGCACGTAATGTATAGAAGGTGACAAGAAGTGTTTGACTTGGGAAGTAACCTCAATTGTGTAGTACTTACCAATCAAATGAACCTTAAGTTCCTTCAACAGAATCTTATTCTCTTTGAACATCTAATCCAGCCGGAATTTTCAACCCACTTACTGCATTTTGAGCCAGCATTTTTGCATCGTTAGTAGTTGTCTGTAGTGTGCTTCCTGGTCGTACACCACCTTTCCTTGATGATATTAACAGAAAAGTGTTGACCATTTATATTCCAACTGTTGGTTGCTTACTGTGAAACAAAGACCGCTATATAAAGCTGCTGAATAGCAATGTAACTAATGACAATGATTTAATTCAAAAAGATAGTGACCAATCTAGGTGATAATTTACACCTGATTGCACTACTTTCCCTTGTATTTGTCTTAAAAATCACCATTCTACAATTAATCATTAATTCAAATGAGACTCTTGGGAGAGAAACACAATGTGTGCCAGATGTGAGATAGAAGTCTGGAGCCAAAAATAAAAATGCTGATTGCCTTGAATGGGGTGGGGGTGGGGAAGCAAATTGGGTCCAAAAACAGGAAAATGCTGTAAGCACTCAGCAGGTCAGAGAGTATCTGTGATGAGATGTTATGCCTGACAAACCTGTTGGTTTGCCTGATGTTATGCCTGACAAACCTAAGGTTCTGCCTGACAAACCTGTTGGAATTCTTTGAAGAGGTGACAAGTAGGTTAGACCAGGGAAACCCAGTGGATGTGGTCTATCAAGACTTCCAAAAGGCATTTGATAAGGTGCCACACGGGAGGCTGCTGAGCAAGATGAGGGCCCATGGTGTTCAAGGTGAGCTACTGGTATGGATTGAGGATTGGCTGTCTGACAGAAGGCAGAGAGTTGGGATAAAAGGTTCTTTTTCGGAATGGCAGCCGGTGACAAGCGGTGTCCCACAGGGTTCAGTGTTGGGGCCGCAGCTGTTCACGTTATATGTTAATGATCTGGATGAAGGGACTGGGGGCATTCTAGCAAAGTTTGCCGATGATACGAAGTTAGGTGGACAGGCAGGTAGTACTGAGGAAGTGGGGAGGCTGCAGAAGGATCTAGACAGTTTGGGAGAGTGGTCCAGGAAATGGCTGATGGAATTCAATGTGAGCAAATGCGAGGTCTTGCACTTTGGAAAAAAAATACAAGCATGGACTACTTTCTAAACGGTGAGAAAATTCATAAAGCCAAAGTACAAAGGGATCTGGGAGTGCTAGTCGAAGATTCTCTAAAGGTAAACATGCAGGTTGAGTCCGTGATTAAGAAAGCGAATGCAATGTTGTCATTTATCTCAAGAGGGTTGGAATATAAAAGCACCATTGTGCTACTGAGACTTTATAAAGCTCTTGTTAGGCCCCATTTGGAGTACTGTGTCCAGTTTTGGTCCCCACACCTCAGGAAGGACATACTGGCACTGGAGCGTGTCCAGCGGAGATTCACACGGGTAATCCCTGGAATGGGTAGGTCTAACATACGAAGAACGGCTGAGGATCCTGGGATTGTATTCGTTGGAGTTTAGAAGATTAAGGGGAGATCTAATAGAAACTTACAAGATAATACATGGCTTGGAAAGGGTAGATGCTAGGAAATTGGTTCCATTAGGCGAGGAGACTAGGACCTGTGGACATAGCCTTAGAATTAGAGGGGGTAAATTCAGAACAGAAATGCGGAGAAATTTCTTCAGCCAGAGAGTGGTGGGCCTGTGGAATTCATTGCCGCAGAGTGCAGTGGAGGCCAGGACGCTAAATGTCTTCAAGCCAGAGATTGATAAATTCTTGATGTCACAAGGAATTAAGGGCTACGGGGAGAATGCGGGTAAGTGGAGTTGAAATGCCCATCAGCCATGACTGAATGGCGGAGTGGACTCGATAGGCCGAATGGCCTTACTTCCACTCCTATGTCTAATGGTCTTATGGTTATCAGAAAAGACTAAACTGGCTCCAGTTTTTTTCATTTGGAAAGACTGAGAGGTGATCTGATAACTGTCTTTGCAATTATAACAAGAAAAATTCTACTCCTTGGATAATCCCAAGCTATAAGGTCATAAATGTAAGGCAGTCGCTAATAACACCAACAGCAATTTAGAATAAATGTCTTTAACCAGAGAGTAGTTGGATTATGGAACGATATGGTATGTGTGAGGTGAATAGCAGATATGCATTTAAAGAGAAGCTATGATGAGTGAGAAAGGAATAAACTATTAAAGTGACCAGGTTAGATGAAGTAGGATGGGAGAAGGCTTTTGTGGAGAAAGAACAGCAATATAGATCAAATAAAAACTGAAAGAGCTGTGGATGCTATAAATTAGAAACAAGAACAGAAATTGCTGGAAAAGCTCAACAAGTCTGTCAGCACCTGTGGAGAGAAATCAGAGTTAATATTTCGAGTTGAATGACCCTTCCTCAGAACTGTAGTAGCTGGGAAAATAACACTTTATATGCAGAAGGTAGGATGGAGGGAAGGGGAAAAGAGTAAGCAAGGGGAGGGGATAGACTCCAAAGAAAGAGAGCAAACCAGCTGGACAGACAAAGGAGTGGATAACAATCTGGCTAGGTGAGTGAATAAATATTAAAGGGGACTGTTAGTGATTAACGATGGGTTGTGTGTTATAGCAGACTTTATGTTAACCTGGTGTAGGGATTGGTTAAGGTCATTGGAGAGTTCAAGCCCTAAAGTTGTTGAACTCAATGTTGAGCCCAGAAGGCTGTAGGGTCCCTGAGCAGAAAATGAGATGCTGTTCTTTCAGCTTGTGCTGAGCTTCAGTGGAGCACTGCAGCAAGCCTGAGACAGAGATGTTGGTCAGGGAACAGGGTGGTGTGTTGAAGTCCTACTGAATGACCTATTTCTGTGCTGTAAATGTTACATGATTTTTAATCGAGTTACGCAGGTTTGACTGGAGAGTAGACGTTTGCATTGGAAGAGAAATCAACATGCACTGTTTTTCCAAAGCAAACCTGGAGGGCATGGTTTGTACTCAAGTTGAATAATTGATGTCTGGAATCATGCAAACTTCTGTTTTGGTTGTGATTCTTTCAAACAACAATAAATGTGACAAAAAAGGTAACTCTGCCAACATACCTGCACAGCAAGGGTCTATGATATGGTTTAATTGACATGTTCATTAATAATTCACAAAATCAGTGTCTCAGATTTTTGCATTAGTTATGCAATATTCCACAATGAATTAATAAATAATTGATTGCAACTTCAACAAAGGCACTTCTTTCAATTATCTATTAGAAGATTAATAATTTATTTCCGACAGTTGCAGAAAATAAATAAATTCTAGAAGATTGTTGCTCATTAAAGATCTCTGTGACAAATGCATAAGCATGTTTAATGCTGTATTGAAGTGTGCAGATGTTTCATAACTTTGTGTGGAGGAGCTGGTGTTGGACTGGGGTGAACAAAGTTAAAAAATCACACAACACCAGGTGATAGTCCAACAGGTTTATTTGGAAGCACTAGCTTTCGAAGCACTGCTTCATCAGGTGGTTGTGAAGCAGGACCATAAGACACCAATTTATAGCAAAACATTAGTGTCATGCAAGTAAAATGATATAGACATATATAAATATTTTAATTTGGAAGTTATAAACAAGACACTATTAATTTTCTCATATTCAATTTCCAAAACAAATTCTGAATATTTGGCACAAAGTAATTTACTGAGAAAGGTTAGTTCAGGACTAAGATCAGATTTTAAGTTACAGCTCATAATGAACTTGAGAGAAGATTTGTTGCTGGAAAAGCTAAACATAGGGAGGTTATAGCCATATCCTGCATATTCAGTGCAATATCTTCCAGCTTGCCCATGCTTACATTTCAAAAGTAGAAGATAAACTCAAGGTTAAAGAACTCTACATTAAAAGTCAAAGTGGATTTGTGGTGGAATGACACCAGGTAAACCTGAAGTTCCATGAGCTCTCCTCTGGCCCAGCTTCCCCCACTCAGGCACCTTTCCACTTTTGAAATGCCTGGCCATTGCATTAATTGTTGTGCCCTTGCTTTGCACTTTGTGACGCCTAGATACCTTCCACTGAGGTTCCATCGAATTTCTCTTTGCGACAACTTTGGTACAATCATTCTATGAGAAAGTGAGGACTGCAGATGCTGGAGATCAGAGCTGAAAATGTGTTGCTGGAAAAGCGCAGCAGGTCAGGCAGCATCCAAGGAGCAGGAGAATCGACGTTTCGGGCATGAGCCCTGAAGAAGGGCTCATGCCCGAAATGTCGATTCTCCTGCTCCTTGGATGCTGCCTGACCTGCTGCGCTTTTCCAGCAACACATTTTCAGCTACAATCATTCTATGGATGGACATAGTAAAACTTCCAATATTGTCAAGTGTTGATTCTGTTTGTATTACCTCTTCAATAATTTGGTCTGCTGAACTAGATGTTGCAACAGATTTGTCTGACTTTTGTACAGTCCTTGTCAGATTTTTGATTTGCATGAAATTGTCTATATTTTGCCTCCACTGACTGCAAATTGACTGCTTTAGAATAAAACAGCCAGCAACTTTGTGAATAAAGTAGGATTGTAATGTCATAAAACATTGGCAGGAAGTTACATGATTTTTTAACCTTTTCCAAAACTGTAATCAGTTCCTTAAGCCAATAACATTGTTGATCTTTCTTCTCTTTTGTATTGAGTAAGATTGGCTAAGTTGGAGGTAAACCCTCCCAGTTGATTCACCATGTCACTTACACACTTCAGCACTAGAAATTGATAAATGGCTCTTGTCTTCCTTGGGTTCACTATGATGCCTTATTCTTGGATAACGTGTTCTAGGAATATATTCATCACTCTAGAGAATTTGTATTTACGATTTAGTGTCAAAAAGTGTGGCGCTGAAAAAGCACAGCAGGTCAAGTAGCACCCGAGGAGCAGGAGAGTCGACATTTCGGGCATAAGCCCTTCATCTTAAGACCAAAACATTGGCTCTCCTGCTCCTTGGATGCTGCCTGATCTGATGTGCTTTTTCCAACTCCACACTTCGCGATTCTGACTGTCCAGTATCTGCAGTCCTCACTTTTTCCTGACCCTCACAAACTTCAGCCATGGCCAGTGTTGAAACAACTGTTCCAGTATTAAATTCAAGTCCTTGTACCTTCAGGTTCTGATCTCCTGTAGGAATATTGTCTTTCCCTTTCATTCTGTAAGTATAACTTAAACTTTATCCTTGCTCATGCTTCCCAATTTTTTCGAAAGTGTCCTCTTTGTTTTTGAGGTGATGAATGTTATGTTAACTTACAAAGTTTTCTAACGTGCCCACACTGACCACATTTTATAACATTCAGCTCCCACGCTGGACATTCGTTTTGCTTGTGATTCAGTTTGGAACCACATCTTGTGCAACTTCATATGGCCTATGATGTTTGTTTCTATGTTTCTGGCAGTTTAGCAGGATTTCAGGAGGGTCTACCATTGACAGCAAAATCCCAATGTTTCATTACAGCACTAATCAATGTTGGATCCTGATTTTTGCCTGTGTAGTGAATTATACTGCCTGTTCTAATATTGTATCCTGGATTGAAGAAAGTTTCATTCCTTCTCATCTCAACTATTATATGTTCTTTTATTAATTCATCCTTCAAAGCCCTGTACATTCAATATTCCGCTAGACAATAAAAGTCTTTAAAACAGACCTCTATTGATATTCTCAAAGGCTGAGATTGCTGATCAAATCTCACCCAACCTGTCACTACTTTGTTTTTGAGGATAAAGAACACTTTGAATGCTTTAATCAATGTATCATGTAGCATAGGATTTCTTCCATATTTACCTTATGACAGTATCATCAGCTGTTGGACCTAAAACATATGAAAACTTAATGACACCGCCTTTTTGCATGTGAACCTGATGCTATTCTATAGCGCTGGCATTGCCATTTCCAGATTCCTACTTCTGGCCTTATTGTGGGCCTTCTGCATTAATAAATGGTTGAAGTAACTGCAAGGTTTCTACTGGAACTGCCATCCCTATGGTCTATTGCATCTGAGTGACCTGATGAGTAAAAACCATTCTGAGCAAGGATCACTCAGCCCGAAACGTTAATTCTGATTTCTCTTTATAGATGCTGCTAGACCTGCCAAGCTCTTCCAGCAATTTTTTTTTTGTGACCTGGTGAGTACTTGGGTTTTTCTTTGTTTTTATTGGAGTGTTCTACTTATGTCTTTTTCTTCTCCAACTCAGAGTTAAGCATCAACGCTTTTTTGAGGTTCTTTTTACTGCTTATCATCATCTTCCCGCTCTGTAATCCTGTAATCACAGTTTTCTGAAGATTTTTCCCAGCCTTTCGAGTCTTTTTCTTTTTGCAACTTTTTACTCAAAAGCTTCTTTACCTGCCTTTGGAGCAACCCTACTTTTACTCAGCTGAACCTCTGGGTCTCCTGAGGTGCTCTCCTAACTTTGGAGTGTTTCTTTTAACGATTGTGTCTCTGGAACTGTGTTCTACCTTCAGATTCTGGCTCTGGAGGTTTCTCCCAAGCTGCCACCATGCATTATGTTGGACTCTGATCAAATACCACAACCTTTGCATTGAGATAGCAATCCGGAACATCTTGGACTGTGAGTGCCTGCACACACACTGCACTGAAGCTGTTTCCACTTTATCTCTAAGTAAAGGTTCTTCAAGTCCCAATGTTCTGTAACACCTCTTTTATTTATATCTGTGTAGTAGGTTTTCAAATACAGCTCTCTAGTATTGTGTCTAAGACCTCTGTCTCCTTACACTCTCTTTCTAGACTAATATTTTTTCTCTTTCAATGCCAGAGTCATGTGATTAATTATACCTTCATGATTTGCATGAATCTCATTAGACTACAATTACTCAGGGTCAGAGTGCTCTCGTTGAATCACAGCTGACTCAATTATATTGCATAAAACTTTATGAACAGAAATAAACTTTTGTTCCACTCCAAAAAGCCTCTTTTTCTTTCAAAACTTCAGACAGTGAATGTTGACAGACTATTTTAACCAGGGTGCCTTCAGGGCTAAGCTAGATTGTATCTTTACCAGATGTCAACTGTCATTTGTAGAGGTTAAGCATCAAATGTCGCACTTCCCTCACCTATATGTTTTAATTATACACTTTGTTTAACCATCAGCAGCCATCTCTGGATCAGAGGGGTCAAAACAGTAATACACTTTTTGAATGATCTGCTACCCATGATACATCCAAGAGAAAGTGTGCCTACTCATTTCTGATGAAGAAACAAAATGACCTGGGTTGAAGCTGAAGAAACAACTAATAGATGTGTATTAATAGTGAGTGTGAAAAGGATTGTATTATGGCAGGATAATTATCAAGGCTAGAGACATTAACAACAACATAAGGTATTCTGTAAAACAATTTCTGCTGCTAATCTCGTCCCCTCATTTGGAGATTAACAACGATGCACCATGAAGCTGTCATCCTCAAACACTTTTGAAAAAGAGAGCCAAAATGAAGCAGAAAGAGGCAAAACTACATGGTTGAGAACCTTTATGTGGAGAATTGTTTTAGTGATTGAATTGGGCTCTCTTGGTTGCAAACTCTGAAAGTGGGAAACTGCGGTATCCCTTTGGGAGATACTGGCGGATTCTATGATGCACAGTTACTATCTCAGTAGTTACCCTGCAAAGGTCAGTCCGCTGATGAGAGCCCTGTAATGTCTTTCTTGCTTCCATTTTGTTCTATGACCAATGTTGTAACATTAGGCTGGTGAACACTGAGAACGTTTGTTGACTTTTAAGGTAACCTTCTTCTTCGCTTATGGGTCCATCCCATCCCAAAATGAATTTGAGTGGGAAGTTGGGGAAAATTGGTGATGAGTGAAATGTGTGTGAACTGGTCACCTATTGTGAAGTATTAATTCCAACAGAATTTTTTGAACTCAAAATCTTCATTCCTGATCAAGGGCTTTTGCCCAAAATGTCGATTTCCCGCTCCTCGGATGCTGCCTGAGCTGCTGTGCTTTTCCAGCACCACTCTAATCTGAACTCAAAATGGGAATCCAGTTGGTTGAATGAATCAGGGATCTATCTATCTCAGTGATTCAGTTCAAGTTGGAGTTTCCTCTAATGCTAGGAAATTGAGTGCCTAAAGCAGCGTCTCTACCACATACACGAAAATGTCCCATTAATGACTCAGTAAAGACTCTCATTGCGGCCATTGGTTAGCAAAAACCAATGTGACTGCCTGGACTGGTTTCTGTATAATACCAGGGCCAAGGCGGCATGGTGGCTCAGTGGTTAGCACTGTTGCCTCACAGCACCAGGGACTCGGGTTCGATTCCAGCTTCAGGCGACTGTCTGTGTGGAGTTTGCACATTCTCCTCGTGTCTGCATGGGTTTCCTCCGGGTGCTCCGGTTTCTTCCCACAGTCCAAAGATGTGCAGGTTAGGTAAATTGGTCATGCTAAATTGCCTATAGAGTTAGGTGCATTAGTTAGGGGGAATAGGTCTGGGTGGGTTACTCTTCGGAGGGTCGGTGTGGACTAGTTGGGCCGAAGGGCCTGTTTCTACACTGTAGGGAAGCTTAAAAAAAATGTGTGGATATATCTAACTTGAGCAGGACTGGCCTTCCTCCTGCAATTACTGTGGGGATCTTGCCATCACCTTAGCCTTTGACATGAGTAATAGCACATCAAATCAAGCATTGGAGAGCATTGGACACAGTAAGGACACATCTCAGCAAATTGCTGAGGCCTTATTGAATCTAGGAGAAAAACTAGTCATGAAAATTAGCAGAAAGGTAATCCAAGTTAAAAGTCCTTCTGGAAGTCAACTTTGCCTAGATCAGGGAATCACTTACTAATTGAACAGGGTGGAGGTAAGCAGTAAGGACTAGTATTGATACTGCTAGAGGTAGCTGTTTGGTGCTAGGTGTGAGTGCTAAGGAGGTTACATTTTGAGGGCAGCTTGCACAGACTAGCCTGGCATTCACTTGAGTACAGAAGATTAAGGGGTGATCCATTGAAGCATATAAGAATATTAAAGGATAGAATTGGACAGGCAAAGAGAAAGCATTTCCTCCAGTGGGGGAATCGACAACAAGGGCACATAACCATAAAATCAGAGGTAGGCCATTCAGAGTTGATCTAAGGAATTATGTCCTTTTCCAAAGCATTTCTTCACAGAAAAGGTAGTGGAAATCTGGAGCTTTTCCTCCCCTCAAAAAAATCCAGAGGGGCTCAGGATCAAGTGGAACTTTCAAAACAGATTTTTGTTTGACAACAGTATTGCTGGTAATGAAAGCAAGGTGCGGAAAAGTGAAAAGATGATCAACCAAAATCAAAGAGAACAGATTCTCGAGACTGTACAGTCTTTTCCCATTTCTAAATCACAAGTTAAACAAAAGGGCAATCTTGACAGCAGATTGACTTTATAAATCACTCCCCGCCCCTTGTTTTCTTTTATCGTTTGGCTTTAATTCCCAACCAATGCCATTACTATGGAATGCCTTTAAGCAGCAAAGATGGTGTGGTTGAGCTGTTATTAACTGGAAAGCAAATTATTCAGTATGAAATCAAATTGCTTTGTTCAGATTCATTATGGTCATGGGCTGCCAAGAGTAGAATAGTGCAGTGACAGCCACTATTTTTAGACTACCTTCATGCTAAGTCAATGTCCTGATGGATATGTCAGACTAACACATCGCCATGTCATATATAAAATGACAGTAAGTGCTGCACACCAGGCACTTAGTGAGATGATTTCCCACCTACACAGTGACCAAAAGACTGAGGTAGCTCACAAAAACATACTCATTGAGTTCTGACACTCTAAAGTCTGGAAAGCTTGGCGTGAAAATTAATCAAGTTCATCAGGTAAAATATGAGGACAAGTTTCATTTAGCAGGCTTACGATATGTTGAGGATAGAAGATTAAGAGGTGATGGAATTAAGGTGTTTCAAACAATTAAAGAATTTGAATGGGTTGACAGAACCTAGTTCTTCTGATTCCTCTAATCAACTTGTTGACAGATGTTATGGCACAAGTCTGGTTCAGGTGGTTTTTGAACCCAGGTTTCCTGATTTAGAGGTAGGTACATTACCACTGAACCATAGGAGTCCATAACAAATTTAGATATTTCTAATCAACCCGTTCAGAGAGATGTTATTATGCATCTTTGGAGTGGAACTTAAATCTGGGGTTCCTGGTTCAGATTAGGGACACTACCACCGTGCCCCAAGAACACCATAACAAAGTTAGAGTTTAAAGATAAGATAGAGATCAGCTGGGATTTAATTGGATAGTGGAATAGGCTTCAGGGGGTTGAATGGCTTCCTTCTGTTCCCAAATCCTAAATAAATGGTGTTTCATATTATAGCAATGTGCAGCAATGAAGCCTGAGGGTCAAGAGCAGCTATTAATTGGGACAAGAATTTGTTTTCCCATCTGTGTGAATAATTCTTATATCTAGCTCTCTTTACACACAGGCTGCATTATCAGGCTCCCCGCTAATTATGTGGAAATCTACAAATGCATCCACCTTCTTGAAGACTTAAGGTGGTGCCAACACTTCATTTGACTGTAGGTCTTCCAGCTCTTACCCCAGAAAACATAACGAGCGATGACAAATGTAGTTCACAAAGTTTTTTTTTGGAAACTACATGTTATAGAGTCATAGAGTATGGAAACAGACCCTTTGGTCCCTGTTCTGAATTTCTCATGAACTGCACAGCTCGAAAGAATGAAAAACAACTTCAATTCCTATAGTACGTTACATAACTCCAGCACATCTCAAAACATTTCACAGCTAATGAAATGCTTTTGAAGTGCAGTTGAGGTTGCAAAGTAGAATTTGCTGCAGCCAATTGTCATGCAGCATAGCCCTACAATTAAATGACCAGAAAGTTAATTTTGAATGTTAATTGATGCCACTGTCACCTGGGAAGAATTGCTCTCAAAATATTGCTACTTTAACATTGGCCAAAGTGAGCTGTCCAGGCCTTGGTTTAACATTTCATCCAAATGGTGACTCCTTCAACAGTGCAGCTGTACTGGGAATGCAACATAGTCGCACACTGGGACTTTAAAGTCATCTAAGAAATCAACCTTTTAACACAATGGTGAGAATCCTATGCCCAGGTGACACCAGTTGCTAGATTCATGAAAGTGAGAAAATCTGATGGGTGAATAAAGGAGTGGCATAGCCATTAAATGTCCTCGAGTCCTCCTATTTTCCCAGAAACATGGTACCTCTTTATACACTTGATCTGTGACCAGGCATGTTATTCACTCTTGCACCCGGCACAATTCCCATCAGTATGTAAGCCAGCTCTTGTTTAACATGTTTCTCTGAATCACAATATCACTGAAACCAATTATTTAGCCATCCCTACATCAGTCGTTGTTGGACTGTTAGTTGTGTGCAATTTGGTCACATAATTTCCTACATGGCAGGTGCGACTACAACAAGGCATTTGATTGGCAGTCAAGCACTTTGTTATATTCTGCAGTCATGAAAGGTGCTATATAAATATGAGACTTTCTTTTCCCTTTTGTACTGATGCCCTCAGCTGCTGTCAGCATGACAACTACCTGAGAGAAGTGCATTTTGGAATAGCAAGTGTGAGACAGAGATTGGAGAAAAGCCAAATTTAATGAGCATTAAAAATAGTAAATGATAATAATGACTGAACAGTTCCCATAGCAACAAAGCAGGTAAGCTTGAAGCACAATAGAGGTGAGTATCTTTGATGGAGATTAACAACAGTGTAAAGGGGAAAGGTGATTTTTCTATCTGTCTTTATTAAAGATCAAAATCTCTCAATGAAATGAGTAGCCTAGTGTATGAAGGTCAGAAATACTAAGATTGAGAACCTTCCAAAAAATGTACTTCAACCATAATGTTTCAAGGAAAAGCAAGTTGAAAACCAACTGGTTTGTTGGTTTGTTATATGTGGGAATATTTGTTTAATATTAAAAATACAAAATATCAACAAGAAATTGAGCAGCATATTTAATGCAATAAAAAATTTACCAAAGTGCTACAGAAAGGAAAGGGGCTGGGAAGATCAGATGGAGAAGTAGGGTTGGAAGAGGTTGGACTTAGTGTAAAAGGAGCAATTCATAATATCTGACGTTGGGAAGAGATAGGAATGGGCAGGATAGTTTAGGAATGGAATTCAAGAATGCATTCGCTGAAGCAGAGCAGTAGCAACAGGTAGATTTGAGATGGTCAAGACATAAGTCACATTGGATAAGCGGGCTAGTGATGACAGATGTGAAGCTGGAAAAAAGCAGCAGGTCAGAGAGCATCAAGCCAAAACGTTGACCTTCTTGCTCCTCGGATGTGGTCTGACCTGCTGTGCTTTTCCAGCTTCTCATCTATTGACCCTGGCTTCCAACATCTGCACTCCTGACTGTCTTCAAGCTGGCTAGCGACTCAAGTTCATGGATCTAAGATTTAAGGCTGACAAGGTTGGAGTTGTGCAAGGAACAATAATGGGAATGCAATGCAGTGAGTGATTTGGGCATAGTGGTAACATCACTATACCAGAGATCCAGGCTAATGCTCTGGGGTATAGATTCAAATTCTGCCACAGTTTTTGAATTTTGTATTCAATTAATAAATCTAGGATATAACATTAGTCTCCCTGTTATAATAAGAGCTGGTGTTGATTTGTTAAAAACCCATTTGGTTCACTCGTGCCTTTTAGAAAAGGACCTGATGTGGCCTTCATGTGACTCCAGACCCAGAGCTTGTGGAAATGGTGTAGCAAGCCATTCACTTCAGTTCAGTGTTGCTCTTTTTCCATAGAATAATAACGCAAAACAAAAACCATATAAAATAAGTGGAGAACCAGATAGCAGAGAATTTATCATGAGAGATAGATGAGAGTGAGTTTGAGTTTCATTTTTTTCCAATAAACAGGGGGACAGAGCATGGAGGTAAAAAGAAAACCTATTTATGCAGGATTTTTCTTGACTACTGGATGTCTCAGTGTTTTACAGCTGAAGAAGTACTTTTGAAGTGTAGTCACTATTGTAATGGAAAAAAAACAGCAATTTAATTACAACAAACTCCCACAAACAGTCAATGGGATAATAATATTATTTTGTGATGTTGTCTGTGGGATAAATATTTTCCAAACACCAGCAATATCTATTATGTTTTTTTTCTTGAAGTAGTGTCATAGGATCTTTTACATCCAACCAGACTTAGAGTCTCATCTGGAAGACAGCATCAAAACAGCACCTTGACAGTACTTGATTTTCTTTTGCTCAGTGGGACTTGAACTTAAAACCTTGTATCTCAGAGGGAAAACTTTAGTGCCGTTGATTATTTTTCAATGGAGTGATGGTAGTCGGCAAAGAGATGTAAATGCTGAGAGTGGAAGAAATCAGTGAAGGTTTCGATAATCAAAAATTCCGAATCCGAAAACCTTAACCAATGGCAAAGGTAACATGTGGCTGGAAACGTGAAGAGGAAACCTAATTAACAGGTTGAGATAAAGTGTGGTACAGAAGAACAAAGTACCATGGAGATTTGCTTAAAATCACTAGGTCAAAGGTATTCGAGCAAAGGATCTTAATTGGGCCCTTTCAAACTGTGGGTCATGAGAGTGTTCTCTCCAATTTTCTTTCCTGCTGCATGGACCTCAGAGGTAGCAGTTACTTCTAGAACTGGAAGTCAATACCACGATTAGTGTACCATCACCAATCTCTGGGCATGGAACCTTGGAGCTGCTGCAGGCATACACAACTACACAGCTTAGCAGGATCATTGATCACAAATTGAAAATTAGATTTGAAAGTCACAAACTCCGAGGTAGGAATGGCTGCCAAGGAGCTCTGAACAGTGTTAACAGCACCAAGGTGCCTTTAAATCTATGCATTTGATTTTAATGGCGAGACACGGCCTAATTGACAGATATTTGAAGGCTGATTTCTGCTCCAAAAATAAGTCAATGAAAATGTAGATTCTTAAAAAATGACAACGATTACAACATTTACCTCCATTCCCATGACCTCACAGCTCTTTCCCACATCAATCTTGTAGCTCCCCTACCCATCCCGTTCCTGCACTTCCCACAGTAGGGTCATGGTCATTTTCAAGACTGAAAGTGGGCTGACAGTGGGAGACAGTTCGGGAAACACGGAACTAAAGCAAGAAGAATAGAAGGGAGCAGCTGGTGAGGATGTTGCAGAACAGTCATAGAGATTGTGGGCGGCACGGTGGCACAGTGGTTAGCACTGCTGCGTCACAGCGCCAGAGACCCGGGTTCGATTCCTGCCTCAGGCGACTGATCGTGTGGAGTTTGCACATTCTCCCCGTGTTTGCGTGGGTTTCCTCCGGGTGCTCCAGTTTCCTCCCACAGTCCAAAGATGTGCAGACCAGGTGAATTGGCCATGCTAAATTGCCCGTAGTGTTAGGTAAGGGGTAAAGGTAGGGGTATGGGTGGGTTGCGCTTCGGTGGGGCGGTGTGGACTTGTTGGGCCGAAGGGCCTGTTTCCACACTGTAAGTAATCTAATCTAATCTATATAGAGATGTACAGCACGAAAACAGACTCTTCGGTCCAACTCGTCAATGCCGACCAGATATCCTACCTAATCTAGCCCTATTTTCCAGCACTTGGCCCATATCCCTCCAAATCTATCTTATTCATCTATTAAATGTTGTAATTGCACCAGCCTCCACCACTTCCTCTGGCAGTTCATTCCACACACACACCACTCTCTGCGTGAAAAAGTTGCCCCTTACGTCCCTTTTAAATTTTTCCCCTCTCACTCTAAACCTATGCCCTCTAGTTCTGGACTAGAGGAAAAGACTTTATCTATTTCTCCTATCCATGCCCCTCATGATTTTATAAGGTCACCCCTCAGCCTCCAACGCTCAGGGGAAAACAGTCCCAGCCTGTTCAATCTCTCCCTCCAGCTCAAATCCACCAAACTTGGCAACATCCTTGTCAATCTTTTTTGAACCCTTCCAAGTTTCACAACATCCTTCCAATAGGAGGGAGACCAGAATTGCAAATGGACTGGGCCAGCAGACAAATGAGGACGTTATGATGAGATGGAAAAGGTTGAACTGCTCAAACAAGATGAAGAAGCTGGGGAAATGAGAATAAAACCAGGGATTGGATTTCACAAAGGGATGGTGGTTCCCAATATGGGAAGACTGATCTGATGAACAGAGAAGATCATCAGTTGATTAAATTTGAGTGAGAAATCCATCCCAGTTAAAACCCAAAAGCAATACGATGTGCTCACATATGAATCCAAAGCATGTACACAAGAACATATCCACAGTTGTGGGCTTCCAGTGTAGACAGTGCAAATGGGTTCTTGAGTAGTGTGCCTTTCAATCCAAAATGAACAGCAACCACATGTGAGGAATGAGTCTACCTAATAGTGAGAACGGTGGTACTGTATCTTTCTTGCTCTTGCCCAAGTTTCAGTTGCAGAGCATTTACTTAGAAAAAATGATTAGTTTTATTCTTCCTGTAAATATGTTATTAAAGTAATAAAGTTGTTTTTGTAAAATTCTATCCTCAGCAAGGTTATATATAATGGCACCAACTGAATGTAAGATGCTGAGCTTTCAGTGTGTGGTATAATTTCACATTACAAAAACTCATTCAGTTAGTTTAAAATGTCACCATGTTTAATGTTGCTAATAAAACATATCTCACAGTGCAGTCAGATGTTTAACAATGAATACACATTGGTGTTTGAACATTGCCTCACTCAAATATTGTCACAGTGAAGCTCCTGCATCGGGCTGGGTGAGAAATTTAAACAGCAGCGCAGTCCACTTTCGTGGTTGTGAACTGCCATTGGATTTTCCAGCTCAATGTGTGGCTGATGGGGAAAGGCACCAACCGGTAAATTAAGAATTTTTGAAGGGTGGCTGGTAAACCTTTGCACTCCTCTAAATGGTTTTACAATGGAAAGGCACCCAGAATGTGGCAATCTTTGCTCAGCAGAACTTCTAAATGGCCAGCTTCAAGCTAATTCTGGACTACACAGCTGATGAATAGGTTGATTCCCAATGACCAGGAATGGATTAGTTGTCTCATTTGAAGCAGGAATAAATTTAGCGTTGGTAACACAACCTCTGTGGGTGCTGTCATTGGACATATTTGAGACACAGGGATGCCAAGGTCCTAAAACTACCTTCAAAACTCTTCAGCTTTCAGCAAGTCAAGAATAAGACATAAAGACATGATAGGGCTTGACCGTGGACTGTTCCTTTAAGAGCTAACACTCCTGTCTGGCAGCATCAACCAATATTCCCAAAAGTAGAATTGTGCATGTCAGATTTCTTTGTAACTGACATCCCAGACTAACCACAAACATACCAGACACTTCAGTCTAGTCTGGATGCAACATCAAATAGAATAAAATGAACCTGAATTAACTTCAGGAGGCAATGTATTCTACTGCCAGATATTGTCAATGACCACATCTGGACTGTTGAAAATTATTTTTACCGCTGAACAGGAGTGGGTTATTGGTGCAAAACAAGAATAGTTAGATTTCCCTATCAGGAAAGTGGGTAGTATGTAATGTGTCAGTCTGATATTCCCACAAAAACAGTGACAAATAGGAGATCAGTGGGTTGGGCTTTGGATGACAGATTTGCAGCTTTTCAGATTGACCTCATTGTGATGCTTTCAATTAAATCTCAGAGTAAACAATGTTAATTATATATTAATTGTATTTAATTGAAAGCAGGTGGTGGGCATTAAACTGGGATTCACTTGAGTCCCCTACAAATAAACATAAAATGAAAGTGTGGTTGTTCAGCTCGGGGGTGCATACTTGTCATGTGTATCACTGGAAATAAATTTAAAAGTGTGTAAAGATTGGCTCCAAGTCTATTCTGCATCAACTGACTTTCCGGAATAGAACAGTGCCTCTGATTTGATGCTTACTAGATCTCAATTCCTGCTTCAGGATTTAATGCCATGCAGCAGTAACTTGAAGAGGAAGGGATTTTTTTTGAACGAGAAAAACACTTTGATTTAGCATCTGTATCTGGAGATGAGAGGTTAGATATCCCAAAGCCTTCAAATTTGGTTCTCCAAATGTGCTCAAATTTATTCTATGGATCTATTACTTAGAGCCACTGAGGCAGAAGATGATAACCATTTTTGGGCCAAAAAAATCGAACTAAGTTGTTGTCACAAAACTGCAGAGCAAGAGCATAAATCTAAGCATCTGCACCAACACACATTTACATGTATAAATATATATATATATATATTTTGTTATCATCTGATAAAACTATCAAGTATATTATGGAGTTGGCATGATCTATTCATCAGTCCCTACATCTCACCCAATAATGTTCTTACCAATAATGTTCATTCCTGAAGAAGGGCTTATGCCCGAAACGTCGATTCTTCTGTTCCCTGGATGCTGCCTGACCTGCTGCGCTTTTCCAGCAACACATTTCCAGCTCTGATCTCCAGCATCTGCAGTCCTCACTTTCTCCTCAATGTTCTTACCAAGCTCCATCCTAATCTATCCTTCTCATCTCACCCTGACTGTATGTTCATTGTAAATACTAACACAACAACAAGAAACTGTCACTGTGTGCACTTTATGTAATTGGAACTTTGCGTCTCATTTCCTACGACATAGTTAGCATGAACACACAATGGATTAGAATAATCACATTAATTTAAATATATCAATTGATTTTGAAGTGATCATCCTTGAGATATTGCCTGGTTTCTTGTAAGTTTTTTTTTCACAAGTTTCAACTCTGTGCCGTGCCACAAAGTCAAGAACAAAATCTTTGTATTTATACAGTCTCTGTACAATAACAACATGCACCTCCTGGGATTAGAAAGAAAACTGTGACACCGATCCAGAAAAGGAAATGTGATGACCAAAGCTTGATCTCAGAGGTATGTTTTAAGGAGTCCTTGGCAGCTGAAGATACAACCACCAGTGTTAGAATATTTAAAACCCACAATGCTCCAGAAACCAGAACTGGAGGAGCAAAGATATCTTGAAGACTGTGTGGCTAGAAGAGATCAGAGCTAAGGAGGGGTGAAGTCATGGAGGGACTTAAAAACAAGGATGAGAATTCTAAGATGGAGTTATTGTTGGTTACTCCCAAATGCAGGGCCTATGTGAACATTGACTTGCTCATTATATGCAGTGAGATGCAGACATTAAACCAAAAATCTCATAAAGCACTCGGAGAATCATAGAATACAGGAGTAAGCATTGGCCATTTGGCCCATCAAGCCGACTCAAAATTCAATATGATCATGGCTGATCCTGTAGCCTAACACATACATCTAATCTCTCCCCATACCCCTTGACACCTTTAGTGTCTAAAATTCTAGTTATTAATTCTTAAACAGTGTCTCTTTTATCCTGAGACCATGAACTAATTATCTGGAACATCCACTCCATTCCCCCAGCAAGGGGACCATAATCCTGGCAGACATCCAGATTATCCAAACCTGTCAGAATTTTAAATGCCTCAATGATACCCCCTCTCATTCTTGTAAACTTCAGTGGAGACAAGCCAAGTTGATTCAACAAATCTGCCATCCCAGGAATCAATCTAGTGATTCTTCACTGTATGCCTTCATTAGCAATTATACCTCTTCTTAGGCTGGGAGACCAAAACCTCACGTAATACTCCAGATGTAGTCTCACCGAGGTCATGTAAAGGTGCAGCCTTTGTTCCTATACTTAACCCTCTTGCAGTAATGGCCAGTTATTTTTGAAATAACTCCACAGAGACTGGTATCCCACCACCAAGTCACCATTTATTTACATGTGAAGGGTCCTTGAACTAATCCAGTTCCCTCAGAATGAACAGAACCTCTGACACTCCTGTTTATTTTGTGTGTGTGCAGGTGTGAGACAGATGAAAGACAACAGGAACACTACTGTTTATTCATTTTTTATCTTTATTTTCCTTGATACTGGTCCACTGGTTCAGCTCCCTCAGAGTCAGCTCTCAGCATGAACAGAACCTCTTGACACTCCTGCTTTTGTGTGTGTGTGCGTGCGTATGTGCACGTGTCTGTGTGTATAGGTGTGAGACACAGTGAAAGGCAACAGGGATACTTATTTTTTTTCTCAACTTTTTTTTCTTATTTTTATCTTTTTTTTACCATGTTATGTGTGTGCAGGTGTGAGACACAGTGAAAGACACAAGGTGCACAAATCTTTATTCAGTTTCTACCACCAGGAAGAAAAGAAACACCCGAGTGGCCAGTGACAAGCAGTGCCCTTCACATCAAAGGGCAATGCTGTGTGATCAAACAGTGAAGGGGAGGGCAGGGACTAAATCAGAATTAGACGGGAGACACTCCTGTTTCTTTTCTTTCTTTTTTTAGGGCAATAAGTAACACAAAATAATTTGCTACTTTAACTAAAGTGATACAGTAGAACTCACTGCACTCCTCCTGGTGTGACAGTACAAGCTTCCATTCATCATGGAGTCCCAGTCAGATAGACTCTGGAATAACTGCACAGAGGTTGGGAGTATCCCCTCACCATGTTTATTCACACATGGAGAGTCCTTGACACTGACCCAGCTCCCTCAGAGCCAGGTCTCAGAGTGAACAGAACCCCTGGCACTCCTGTTTACTTTTTTTTTACTTTCTAAAATTTTTTTTAAAATTTTCTTTTTCCTTTGCTTATTTTCCCCCCCAGCACCCATGGTGTGTGTGTGTGTGTGTGCAGGTGTGAGACACAGTGAAAGACACAAGGTGTATGAATCTTTATTCAAATTTCCACCACCCAGGAAGAAAAGAAACACCCAAGTGGCCAGTGACAAGCAGTGCCCTTCACATCAAAGGGCAATGCTGTGTGATCAAACAGTGAAGGGGAGGGCAGGGATTAAATTAAAATAGACTTGGACGGGGGATACTCCTATTTATATCTGTCAGCCAAGGCTCCCTGATTGTACCAGATTAACAGCCCCAATCAGGGAACACGTACTCTATGCACTCCACCTGGCTGACTCATTGCAATCACTACAATTTATCTTTCTTATTTTATGTTTTTTCATCTCCCCGATATTCTTAATAAGTCATATTATGTAACAAGCCATGCCAATGCAAATAAACTTTATCTAAAAATAATAAACTTTATCTATTAATAATAAAATATTAACAAACATTATTAATATTGATAAACCTTATTAATACATCAGACATGTTATGTAAAATGTACAAGGTAACACTCAGCAATTGCTCACTTGTTACTTGCTATTAACTGTTAATACTTCCAATTTATAAAAACTACACCATTTATTTAGCCGAGGTCCCTAATCAACAATACTCACCAGCCAATCAACTCACAACGTTCCAAAGGTGTTACTATTTGATTTCTGCTTTATTTAAGACACAGTATTCTGTTGAATCTGTCTGGAGTAAATCCAACTTAAGAAAATAAAACTCATGTCCCACTGCTACTTCCTCATCTTCAGCAAATAAACTATATAACACTCTCAGCATGGTGAAGGCTCTAAATCACAAGCTCCCTGTGTTCAAAATTGTAGGCAGATGAACTGTAGCCAGTGTATTTACTGAGATTACCAATTTTACTGATCTTGGAATTTAAATAAGCCTGTGCTAATTCCAATGAAGGGTGAACAATCACCCCTCAAACTGCGCAGCACCAAAGAGATATTGATCATTCCCATACTTTTATTGGCTGCCCACTGATAACCATTTTTGAACAAAGTTCTTTGAACAAGTTTAGATTAAATTCCCTACCCTACAGCACGGAAACAGGCCCTTTGGCCCAGCAAGTCCACACCGACCCTCTGAACAGTAACCCACCCAGACCCATTCCCTACTCTGTATTTACCCCTGACTAATGCACCTAACACTGTGGGCAATTTAACATGGCCAATTCACCTGACCTGCATATCTTTGGATTGTGGGAGGAAACCGGAGCACTTGGAGGAAACACACGCAGATACGGGGAGAATGTGCAAGCTCCACACAGACAGTCACCCGAGGCTGGAATCAAACTCGGGTCCCTAGTGCTGTGAGGCAGCAGTACTAACCACTGAGCCATCGTGCTGCCCTATTTAGTTGTAAATTTTCTGAAGCAGTTCCCAGGAAAAACTAGAATTAAAACTTGCATTTCTTAATATCACAACCATTCATAGATATCTGCACTGAATGGTTTGACAACTTCAGTGAGAAGCTCAATGATCCCTTCTAATCTCTTTAAAGACCTTACAATTGAAAAAAATTAACATGTCCAAAATTAGCAGTAATAGTTCTGAGGTGCTCAACTTGGCAGATATGAGCATATCAAACAGACTTTCATTCCAGTAAACATATTATTAACTATGAAATAACCAAGGCAACCTGCAGCTGATCAAAACAAGTTGCAGGAGTTCAAATTAATCTGAAACATAACTGGAAAGGAAATACCTCACAGAACAATGTTTAATTTCTGTCATAGATCTGAAGGCTTTACATAGAAATGAAGACTAGATTTTAGCTCAAAACACGATAGCCTCATGCTATACAGTCTGGTTCACTCAATCCCTTACCCCATCCACTGACGCAGATAGCCAAGCTCCACACCACTCAACACATCATCAAACCAGTTCTACATGAAGCCTGTGAGAATGTCAATACATATTGCATTGCTCTCAGTGAGTCCCTGGGAAATTGCTGTGCATCTCATTAGGCAGAAACTATCTAGTTTATTTTTAGGTATTTGTGTCAGCCATGGCTCATTTGGTCACACTGCCACCACAGAGTCACCAATTAAGTTCTGAGTTCAAGTCCCACTGTAGCAACTGAGCTCAAAGTCAAGGCTCATCCTCCAGTGCTGTACTGGATTGCAGATGCAGAATTAAGGCCTACGTATTTATACCACAGAATCCCAGCAGCATTTTCAAAACTTGTGACTTTCTCACAATGAAACACAGACTGTGCTGAATTATTAGATAACAGTGTTGGATCACAACAATTATCTTCATTTTCTGCAAAGTGCTTTGAGATGTCCAGTGGTCACAAAGGAAAAGGTTTTTTTTCTTGGTTTACATGCTACTCTGGCAACATAGCAAACAAGGAAACAATTAGTGTCTCTGTTTATGATCAGTTATTCTGCAATTCCTGGAATTCCTGAATGCGTTGTGTATGGGTGTGTATACATGCGGAGGGAATGCTGCATTGTCAGATGAGCCATCATTCAGACAACACATTAAAACAAGCTCAATCTATCAGCTCTGCTGAATGTAAGAAATCCAATGGCACTTTTTCCACGAAGAACAGGGGAGTTATTCCAGGTCTTCTGACTAATACTTAAACCTCCAACAATTTCACCAAAACATTGTCCTTCGTTGTCCCACTGCTTGAAAAGGAGTTTGCTGCACAAAGTAGGCTGGCACATTTACTACATTACGTCAGTGACTACGCTTCAATAAAACACATCTAAAGCTGCAAAGTGCTTTGAGATATCCAGCGGTCACAAAAGGCACAATGTGATTGCCAGGTTATTTTTCTTCGGTTGCATGCTACTCTGAGAAAGAGGACTGCAGACACTGGAGAGTCAGAATCAAGAGTGTTGTGCTGGAAAAGCACAGAGGTCAGGCAGCATCCGAGGAGCAGGAGAATCGAAGTTTCGGGCAGATTCCTGATGAACAGCTCATCCTGAAACGTCGACTCCCTTGATGAGCCCTTCATCGGGAAACTGCCTGAAACATTGACTCTCCTGCTCCACAGATGCAGCCTGATTTGCTGTGCTTTTCCAGTGCCATACTCTTTGACTCTGCATGCTACTCTGGGAATGATGTATGTCTTGCTATTAGGCAACTACGTAAGGCAGTACGAGTTAACTTAATAATCAGGGGTTGGAATCAAATGCAGGCCAACAAAGTAGATGTAATAGGATCCTGTTTCTGAAGGACATTAGTGAGAATTTTACTGATACTCTGGCAGATTGCCGTGATAGGATTTGAATTCAGTCTCTGGATAGGTTGGTCTGGAACTGTAGCTATTAGGCTACTGTACTGTGATAGACCCAGCTGACGTTATTACTGAGCAAGTCAGATCCCAGACTAAAATCCTTTGTTTTATTTTGTTTCTATTTAACAAGGCATTCTTTCACTGAATTACAAATTACAATGCTGCAGATTTGATTTTAACAGTAAAATAGATGTTTTTTCACAAAAAATGAAGATAAAACCAAATTATTCACATATAACACAGTTTGAAAGATTTTGAAACACATGATAAAATACAAGCTCATCTATCCCAACACCATCTCACTACAGGACTCAAACACTAGAAAGAATTCCCTTTCCTATCACATCTATAGTTTTAGCTTTTCTTCCAGGACCTGGTCTTGAATGTGGATATGTTCTCCGAGCTGGGAAGTTGATTTGCAGACATTTTGTCCCCTGAATAGGTGACATCATCAGTGCTTTGGAGCTTCCTGTGAAGCGCTGCTATCCTGTGTTTTGGAATGTATTTAGGTCCGGAAGTTTCTGCTACTTCCGGTTGCTGGTTCCAGTAGTGGCTGGTATGTTGGGTCGAGGTCAATGTGCTTGTTGATAGAGTCTGTAGATTAGTGCCATGCTTCTAGGAATTCTCTGGTTGTCCTATACTCAACTTGTCCTATGAATGTTGTGTTGTCCCAGTCAAATTTATGGTCTCTGTCATCTGTGTGTATGGTTACTCAGTCAGCTGGTCATTGTGTTTCGTGGCTCGTTGCTGTTCGTGGATGCAGATTGCTAGTTGTCTGCCTGTTTGTCCTATACAGTGTTTTGTGCAGTCTTTGCATGGAATCTTGTAAATGACATTAGGCTTGCACATGATGGGTATAGGGTGTTTTGTCCTGGTGAGTTATTGTCTAAGCATGACTGTCAGTTTATGGGCTGTCGTGAATCCCAGTGGTTGGGTAAGTCTGGCTGTCAATTCAAAGGTGTTTTTTATGTAAGATAGCATGGCTAGTGAGTTATGTCATAGCATGTTCTTGTTGCCTTGTTTGGCTGTTAGGCATCTGTGGATGAAGTTGCGGGGATATCTGTTCCTGGCAAACACTCTGTAGAGGTGTTCTTCTTCTTCTTCTCTTTGTACATTGGGAGTGCAGCAGTGTTCTGTAGCCCTTTTGAACAGGGTCCTAATGCAGCTTCGCTTGTGTGTGTTTGGGTGGTTGCTATTATAATTCAGGATCTGGTCGGTGTGCGTGCCTTTCCTGTGCACTCTTGTGATGCATTCGCTTTTGCGTTCTTTGTACCATCGCACCCAGGAATGGGATTTGATTGTTGGTTTCCTCCTCTCTCGTAAATCTGATGCCTGTGAGCATGGTGTTGATAATCTTGTGTGTGTTCTTGATTTCTGTTCTCTTAATAATAACAAAAGTGTCATCTATGTATTTGATCCAGGGTTTGGGTTGGATTTGTGGTAGGGCTGTTTGTTCCAATCTTTGCATTGCTGCTTCTGCTATGAGTCCAGAGATGGATGAGCCCATAGGTGTTCCATTAATCTGTTCATGTATTTGGTTGTTGAATGTGAAGTGTGTCATCAGGCACAGGTCCAGGAGTTTGAGCATGCCGTCCTTGTTGATCGTGTTGTCTGCTCTGCTTGTCCAGGAGTTTGGCTATTGTCTCTCTGGCTAGAGTTTTGTCAATTGAAGTGAATAGTGCCGTTACATTACAATGAGACCATTGCTTCATCCTTGTCTATGTTTATGTTCTTGATGTTGTCTTGGAATTCCTGTGATGATTGTGAGGAGTGTTTGGATCCGCTGATAAGATGTTTGAGTTTTTTGCCAATTTATGCAATTGCATCCCTGGCAGTGCCACACTGGGTCAAAGTGCTACAAATCTTTTCACAAACCTTCAAGCTGATCTTGAAGTTTGACAGCCTTTTTTCTTGATTGGACACATAACTGAGCTTAAACTTTCTAAGCTTTAAGTAACCCCATTCAGGGTTCTACTTCTAGTCTGGAGCTTTCAACTAAAACCCTTATAACCAAGATAACTTATTTCCTAATTTCAATCTGGACTATCCTCTTCCTGTCCATTTAACTTCAGTCTAGACTTCTTTGAACTGAAACTAAACACTTCACAGATTCTTTACAATTCCTGATTCTTCTTACTGAAAGCAAGTTGATAGTCTTCAGTCTTTGCTCCAACTACTCATAAAATGTTCCCAATGCAAACAATTTCCCATTATTGC
Source organism: Chiloscyllium plagiosum (assembly GCF_037043375.1). Classification (NCBI taxonomy): domain Eukaryota; kingdom Metazoa; phylum Chordata; class Chondrichthyes; order Orectolobiformes; family Hemiscylliidae; genus Chiloscyllium; species Chiloscyllium plagiosum. The sequence goes on from NW_028270168.1 coordinate 24,170,976, forward strand.
CTTAGGGATACTCTATATCATACTGTTTTTTTATAAAAATTCATGGCTTCAGGAATATTGGCAAGTCAATCATTAAACCTCCTTATACAGAGACCTTATACATGCCACTAGTTCAATATGTATATATCACATACCTTACATCACAGTACCCATAACTCATGCTTCCAACATTGTTCACTAATACCCTCACAAGTAACATCTCAGGTACATCCATCCTGAAAAAATTAGATGGTAATATGCAGAGCAGGGTTGCAGGTGATGGTAGTACAAAAGAAAAGCATCTTTTTCATTTCCAAATGTTGAACATACTAATCCCAAAAGTCGTCAGTTATACATGAACTATTTGACCACAAATCAGTTCTAACCAAACTCTCCACAATTAAGGAGTGTAAGTGCAGAGGACTCAATTACATGCACCTGGGCAGTGATTAGGAGTGGACTCAGCACTGGAGAACGTCCAATGTCTCCCCCTGACAAAAATATAAAAAACAAATATAATATTCACAATGGCCGGTGAAGACTTTAAACTAAAATGTGGAAGGGGCTATGTACTCTAGTTTTTGGGTGGTTTAGAAGTCAAATGGAAAGCACCATGACACAGATGCATACATGAAATTGGGTGCTGATAGATGACATTGTTTCTCATGATACCAGCTCACATGTTAACTGACTCCTACGCCTACACATTTGACCGAAGGCAAACACTTCATAAGAATATAGGAATAGCCCCAAGGTTTGTTTCACCATTCAATGAGATCATGGTTATAATATGATCTAACTCCATATCCTTACTTTGGAATACTCAAGGATAACAAAAAGCTATAAATCTCAGGTTTATAATGAACATTCAAACTCACTCAAATGTCATTTGTGAAAGAGAATTCCAAGCTTCTTCCAATCTATGTGCAAAGAAATATTTCCGAGCAGCAGTTGTGAAAGTTCTGCATCTAACTGTAGACAATGTCCCCAAATCCTGGCCTTTCCAATCAGTCAATACAGCTTCTCTTCACCTTCATCTTGAAAACTGGGTTGCCAGAAGGCTGATTCATGTAATCCAACAGCTCGGTTTTTTGAAAGCATAATTAGGAGAAGCAGTTTAATTCCAAATGGTTTTTACTGGCTCACTTATACCAGGCACTGGAAGCATCATTCTAGAAAGAGCATCAGGTTAGGTTCTAAACCACAATAACTTTTTGTCATGAAGAAATCCCGGATGATCCCTCATTTCTATCATTGGAATCTCTTTTGATGTAGAAGTGACCTGTACAAGAAGGACGATTGCACCTAAATTGGAAGGGGACTAATATACTGGCAGGGAGATTTGCTAGAACTGCTCGGGAAGATTTAAACTAGTAAGGTGGGGGGAGGAGGGGGGGGGGGGGGGGGTCCCAGGGAGATAGTGTGGAAAGAGATCAATCTGAGACTGGTACAGTTGAGAACAGAAGCGAGTCAAACAGTGAGGGCAGGCAGTGACAAGATAAGAGAATCCAGAGAAAGTATATTCCTGTTAGGGTGAAAGGAAAGGCTGGTAGGTATAGGGAATGCTGGATGACTAAGAAATTGAGGGTTTGATTAAGAAAAAGAAGGCAGCATATGACAGGTATAGACAGGATAGATCGAGTGAATCCTTAGAAGTGTATAAAGGAAGGAGGAGTATACTTAAGAGGGAAATCAGGAGGACAAAAAGGGGACATGAGATAGCATTGGCAAATATAATTAAGGAGAATCCAAAGGGTTTTTACAAATATATTAAGGACAAAAGGGTAACAAGGGAGAGAATATGGCTCCTCAAAGATCAGCAAGGTGGCCTTTGTGTGGAGCCGCAGAAAATGGGGGAGATACTAAATGAGTATTTTGCATAAGTATTTACTGTGGAAAAGGATATGGAAGATATAGACTGTAGGGAAATAGATGGTGACATCTTGCAAAATGTCCAGATTACAGAGGAGGAAGTGCTGGATGTCTTGAAAGGCATAAAAGTGGATAAATCCCCAGGACCTGATCAGGTGTACCCTAGAACTCTGTGGGAAGCTACAGAAGTGATTGCTGGGCCTCTTGCTGAGATATTTGTATCATCGATAGTCACAGGTGAGGTGCCGGAAAACTGGAAGTTGGCTAACGTGGTGCCACTGTTTAAGAAGGGTGGTAAGGACAAGCCAGGGAACTATAGACCAGTGAGCCTGACCTTGGTGGTGGGCAAGTTGTTGGAGGGAATCCTGAGGGACAGGATGTACATGTATTTGGAAAGGCAAGGACTGATTCGGGATAGTCGACATGGCTTTGTGCATTGAGTTTTTTGAAGAAGTAACAAAGAGGATTGATGAGGGCAGAGTGGGAGATGTGATCTCAATGGACTTCAGTACAGCGTTCAACAAGGTTCCCCCATAGGAAACTGGTTAGCAAGGTTAGATCTCCTGGAATACAGGGAGAACTAGCCATTTGGATACAAAACTGGCTCAAAGGTAGAAGACAGAGGGTGGTGGTGGAGGGTTGTTTTTCAGACTGGAGGCCTGTGACCAGTGGAGTCCCACAAGGATCGGTGCTGGGTCCTCTACTTTTTGTCATTTACATAAATGATTTGGATGCAAGCATAAGAGGTACAGTTAGTAAGTTTGCAGATGACACCAAAATTGGAGGTGTAGTGGACAGCAAAGAGGGTTACCTCAGATTACAACAGGATCTTGACCAGATGGGCCAGTGGGCTGAGAAGTGGCAGATGGAGTTTAATTCAGATAAATGCAAGGTGCTGCATTTTGGGAAAGCAAATCTTAGCAAGACTTATACACTTAATGGTCAGGTCCTAGGGGCTGTTGCTGAACAAAGAGACCTTGGAGTGCAGGTTCATAGCTTCTTGAAAGTGGAGTCGCAGGTAGATAGGATAGTGAGAAGGCGTTTGGTAGGTTCCCTTTATTGGTCAGACTATTGAGTACAGGAGTTGGGAGGTCATTTTGCGGCTATACAGGACATTGGTTAGGCCACTGTTGGAATATTGCGTGCAATTCTGGTCTCCTTCCTATCGGAAAGATATTGTGAAATCTGAAAGGGTTCAGAATAGATTTAGAAGGATCTTGCCATGGTTGGAGGATTTGGGCTATAGGGAGAGGCTGAGCAGGCTGGGGCTGTTTTCCCTGGAGCGTCGGAGGCTGAGGGGTGACCTTATAGAAGTTTACAAAATTATGAGGGGCATGGATAGGATAAATAGGCAAAATGTTTTCCCTGGGGTCGGGGAGTCCAGAACTAGAGGGCATAGGTTTAGTGTGAGAGGGGAAAGATATAAAAGAGACCTAGGATCAACTTTTTCACACAAAGGGTGGTATGTCTATGGAATGAGCTGCCAGAGGAAGTGGTGGAGGCTGGTACAATTGCAACATTTAAGAGGCATTTGGATGGGTATATGAATAGGAAGGTTTTGGAGGGATATGGGCAGGGTGCTGGCAGGTGGGACTAGATTGGGTTGGGATATCTGGTCGGCATGGACAGGTTGGACCGAAGGGTCTATTTCCGTGCTGTACATCTCTATGACTCTATGACTCTGTGACTCTATGACTCAATTGGATACAACAAAAACAGAAGTTGGTGGAAAAGCTGAACAGGCAACATCCGTGAAGAGAAATCAAAGTTAACATTTTGGGTCCAGTGACCCTTCCCCAGAATGGGTCTGAGGATAGATCACCGGACCCGAAATGTTAATTTTCGGTACTTATTCAATTGTATGGGCTGTCCTCCTGTGATGCAATCTCACTCACCTGACTTCATCCAGACTTTCGCTTTACCTCAGCCTAGACGAGTTGAACCGAAGGTTCTGTCCCTGTGCTTTACATTGCTTTGACTTAATGACTCTTCTTCAATAAACACAAGTAGCTGTTCCCTTTCGAAGAATGGGCAAAGAATTTAAAAAACAAGTTTAAAATGACAGCTGCTCATCAGCCACATTTGCGGTGAGAGGAAGGGGTTCAAGGAAAAGCAGTCAAATACTGTTCTACATCCAAATATATTACTCTTATTCTTTGCCTTAAGTTCTGACTTTTTCAGGAAAGGAATGATGTGCACGTGTAAATTAAGCCTGGCTGCTGTTCAGGCTTCCTCCACCCTAACTTCTCCCCAACTTCCAGCTCCAACACCAAAGAAAGTACATGTAGCAATGAGGGGTATTTAATTGAGGGTGATGATGGCTTTGCCCTCTGTTATCTTCTTTGGAAATAGCCTGCTAAAATTAAAGTGAGAGCAATAAATGTCTTCCCTGCAATCCAGGACTCCAGAACCAGTGAAAGGCTGGCAGCTGTCCATTGCGGGTAGAACCAGCAGTTCTGAAAGAGGGTCACTGGACTTGAAACATTAACTCTGCTTTCTCTCTACAGATGCTGCCAGAGCTGTTGGGTTTCTCTGTTTCTGTTCCAGTGGCAGCTTATGGCAATACCTCAGATTGCTGAGGGAGATGGTAGGTCCCAGGGAGTGAGGATTGGGTTGCAGCAAAGGGTAAGTGGGGAGTATTAACAGCAGGGACCGACAATTCGTTCTGAGCAAGCCCCCTCAACCTTCCTAATGTCAGGTCCCTCAATCAGGCAGTGAGTGTCTTCGAACAAAGGATCCGACCTGAGAATCCTTTTCGGGCTTCCTTTTTGGTGATTTCCCCATCCACCACTGGCTGAATGCCAGCTGCAGTAAAATGTGGCTCTTAAGTGGGCATTAATCACCCACTCATCGAAGGAGTTGAATTGGCCGTTGGCCAAGAAGATAGAATAGAATTGTCATAGGATCCGCACTGTGCGGATAGAGATCATTCAGCCAATCAAGTCTGCACTAACCTTCCAAGGAGCATCTCATGCAGACCTACCCTGCACCTCTCCACCCTCTCACCCCCACCCATTCCCATAACAACACATTTATCATGGCTCACCAAACCTAGCCTGCACATCCCTGGACACCATTGGGCAATTTACAATGACTAATCCACCTAACTTGCACATCTTTGGATTCCGGGATTAAACCAGAGCACCTAGCAGAAACCCACGCAGACACGAGGAGTATGTACAAACATAGGCATTAGCTCAAGGTTAGAACCAAACTTGGGACCCCGGTTCTGAGAGGCCGTGTTAACCACTGTGCCACCATACTGCCTAACTATTGTCCCCAGTCCTTCACAGCAGCCCCACCCTGTTTAAACAAACACCTCCACACCCAACCACATCCAAGCTTGCGTTGGAGGATCAAATACAGTCGGTTCTGCTATAACGTGGTCGTTCCATTCTTGTGCAACCCCATATTGTATGAAAATAGCAGCACCATTTTAACTACTGGGGCTGAAATCACGTTAAAATCAATTCATGCTTTGAATGTTCGCACTTTAGAAACAGTGTCCCCAATTCGTCAATCGTGCTAAAGCGAATTCTCATTAATGAAATGCGTGTTCTCATAAAACTATCTGTACTAAATTCCATCCAATATATTCATTATAATGGCTGAAAATTTTTTAATATTGAGGGATAAATTGATTTAAAAGCTGAATAAAATTGAGTAAGCTGACTGAATTCTGAACATTTCATTGAATACATTTAATTTCTCCCAATTTTCTTCTGCTGTCTTCCCGAAGGTCATTCACACTGAGGCCAAAGGCAACGCTTCCACACAATGGAAAGCACTTGTTATCATAGACCAAATCACACAGTGATGGGTTAAAGGCTAGAGATACATCAAGTACATGTCTCAGTTGAAATAAGGTATCCCACTTAATTACCAGTTATAATTACTGGACAACTATTGCTGTCCAATTAGACAGCTACCCTGGTAGTTCAGTTGCTGTCATCACATTATTGGCCTTCACAAATTGCAAACCTCCCAGCTTCAATCCTTGAACTGTGCTGAGGTAATAGATCTCAGAGTGACAGTAGAGGTGCTACATCAGGCTCAATGCCCCTTGGCTAGGGAGCTTAACTAGAATTCCTTTTCCTGTTCATTGGTCAGTACATGGCCACTACATAGGGATGAGGCTGAACAGACCGAGAGTTAAACTCCCAGAATTGTTTAGTATTTGATTGGTACTAAGGCCATGTGGACAATATTCAGTACCTAAGTTGGAATGACTCCAGAAGGCAATGGGAAGAAAATGAAAAAATGGAAATGTGAATATCTGAAGTTGCTACCAAAGAATAATCCTTCTATTTGAGGTGTCAAGAATAAAGTTCCAGAGACACAAGGTTAAATGCAAGTAATTTAGAAATAGTTCTTTACAGAGAGACTGCAGAAAGAAAGAATTCACTTCCTGGATTAAGGGAGTGGTTAAGGCAGGAACTGTGTCAATATTCAAGCTTAGGTTGGATATGTAGAAGAGCAGTTGAATGGAAGAGGTAAGAAGATGTCTAAACATGATTAAAACTGTTTGCTGATATACAGCGAAATTGCTGCATGAATTGTTGGTGCCAAATAACCTCTGTCCATATTATAAGTTATTTTATAATTTTCAGGCATCAGTTAAAAATGGTTATCTGAAGATCTGTTAAATTTGTCTAACATTTCTAGCCTTTAAAATAACTCTTGGTTGAGAATAAGAAACAAACATGCATATCGTTTAAAGAAAATGAATTAGTTTATATTTTAAAATCTGTTTTTCGTTTTGAGCATGATCCTCAACAAAAGATTAAACCATTCTGCAATTTGAGTCTTTTCTGTTAGTCATTTGGATCATGGCTTATTTGTACCTTAACTCTAATTATCCAGCTTACTTCCATGATCTTTAGTACCCCTCGTCTTACTTAAACTTATCCGTTCTGAAACTTTAACTTGATTCCAATCTCACCTGTGTTTTTGCTGTGGTTTTCCATTACCCTTTGTTTTATCATGTTCTTTGCTCTTGATACAAGCTTGGCCCAGACTTCGTCAGTACCTACATTTATTGTTGCACTATTCATGATGGAAAGCTAGACAATAGCATGCTGTCATCTTCACAAGGTCTAAACTTTAGTGGAACACTAATATGTGACTTCTAGCATGACAATCTACCACAATGGCTCAAGTACACATTCATACTACTCAATCATGATATCCTTTTTGTGAAGGGTGACTCACCCATGAATGGTTTAGCTCTAATTTTAAGGTTATGTCTCTTTTTATTACACTTCCCCAGCAGAGAAATTATTCTCTCTCTCACATGGGATAACCTTGTGAGTTTAAGGGGTTTGATAGGGTAGATAGAGGAAAGGTAATTTCTCTGACGCCTAATCTCTCCCAAGGCCTGCAATCTCCTGCACCTTCGCCTGGATCCTTCATATCTTGATCATTTTGTTTTTGTTATTTTTACCATTGATAACATTGAAATGGTACTTACATTCTCTAACAATTCTCTCACGGTTTTCTCATTACCTCATGCCTCTCCTAAAAAAGGGACCAGAAACAAAATTGCAAAGCCTTGCGCCACCTAAAGGCAGAAAGGTTCACAGCAGCTGGCAGCAACTGCATTCAAACCGGTGTCGAAGCAGAGGCCAGTATAGATCAGACATCATCATACTGTAATTTGGGATGGTGCGAAAACGCAGCTTGCCATGTCTTTTACATTAGTGCAGAACAAAAGGAAAGCAGACTGAGAGTAAGGGAAGATTAACTGCATGTGACAAAAGTTGTTTAAAAAAAAGTCTTTGCAGCAGCTGTGGAAAAGAAATCTTCCAGTAAAATTCTTCCAAAGGTCTTTCATGCTTTGCTCGTCATTCCCGAACTGACAGTCACTGCATGTGGAGGGAATTCTTTGTACAAGGTACATAGATAGTTTCATGCGAGAAAGTATTGTTCCAGCTGCAAGTCATTTTTATTGGTTAGTTAAATCATCTGCGATTAGGATAAACCAGCTGGGATTAGGATAAATCAGTTGGGACGAGGGTAAACCAGCGGGGAATAGGGTAAACCAGCCTAAAGAGTTATACAATACAGAATCAGATCCTCCATGCCAACCAGTCCATGCCAACCATAATCCCAAACAAAACTAGTCCCACCTACCTGCACTTGGCCCATATCCCTCCAAACTTGTTATTCATGTACTTATTCAATTGTCTATTAAACATTCTAACTGTACTCGCATAAATCACCTCTTTTGACAGTTCATTCTACACATGAACCACTCTGTGTAAATAAATTGTTCCTTATGTCTTTTTAAAAACGTTTTCCTCTCACTTCATGCCCCCGGTCTTGAAATCCCCACCTTCGGGAAAAAGACACCTGCCATTCACCTTATTTATCCCCCTCATGATTTTATAACCTTGCTTGACTTGGAAGCTACACTTGGCCTTGACACCAAATGTGCAAGAAATCAACTGACTTATTTTAAATTTCCTCATAGGATGTGGCTATTGCTGCCTACACCAGGATTCATTGTGCATTGCTAATTGCCCTGGAGCATGTACTGGTGAGCTGCCTTCTTGAATCTCTGCAATCTTTGGACTGCCGGGTCACCCAAATGTTGATAGAAGGGGAGTCCCAGGATCTGATTCAGTGACAATGAAGGAACAGTGATAATACTTCCAGGTCAGGATGGTGTGTAACTTGGAGGGATGTGGTGGTGATCACATGCATCTGTTGCTCAGCTCCTCTATAACAAATTGACATTAATCATTTATCAGCTGTTGAGGGAACTCAGGGACATACTGGTGCTACTTATTTCATTGAAAATGGACATGGATCCATTTCTCACTTTCTCCTAATGGATCCATTCCAGATTAATTCAACTCTGATCCAGATGTGGTATTCCAAATCACATTCCATTCGCTGTCTTTATATAAATCCTTGATTTTGGCATAATCAAATCCAGAACTCTTGCAACTGGTATGACTTTCTAATTTCAACACATTTGGCAAAGTAATTACTTGGCATTGCTAAATCTCATTGTAATACAGCAGCATATTTTGGGAACTTAAATATTTCCATGTTTCAGTTAAACTGAAGTGTGCTTTTTTGTTATTTCTGCTTTGAGTGAGTTGTCGACTGAACTAATTAATGAATGAGCCATGCCATGAGAATTTGTCTATTTGCTGTTTTTACTTCCAATTTTCAGAAAGCTAAATCTAAACATAATACTTTGTGACAAAACAGTGGTGTATGTGTCAGATTTTAAGTGTACATCAACTGGACAATCTCTTAAGTTTGAGACAGAAGAGCAGGGACAGCTCAGTGGAAGAAAAGGACTGCTGATTTTAAACATAATCAGAGTACATCCAAGATGTCAACTGCCTTAGTGCTAACACATGCTAGTAGGAGAAAGAGAGAGAGAGAGAGAGATCAATGCAGGGGTCTGCCTTAATTAAGCATGGTCTGATAGAGTATTTCAAATTATAGAGAGGCGTGCCAATTTATTATGGGATAAATGTTTCTACTTCTGTAGAAGACTAAAAGACATAAGTATAAGATAATCACAAGTAAACTCATTAATGAATTCAAGAGAAACAGTTTTTCTTCCCTAGGGAACCACTGGAATGTTAAATCTGCTACTACATGGAGTGGTTGCAGGGAGTAGCATATTTTCATTTGAAGGGAGATTGGATGCTATGTTGATAAGGTGAGAAGAAGATGGATGTGAATACACACATGCAGAGCATTAACCGCAGGATGGACCATTTGGACAAAATAGTCGTTTCCTGTAGGTGAAATTCTGTGAAAGCCAGAAAACTTTGGATTTCAAATTCTTTGTATTCTGAAGCACCTGGGTAAAACTCCAAGCCATTTGGTGCCTTCACCAACAGCAGCTGAACGGAAACTTTACGTGAATTGAACCTTGCGCTGTCTCAATTAAACTTGTAAAGGGAAAATATTTAACACTGAGTTTCCACAAATGAAAGTGTTCCAATTTCCAGTACAAATCCTTCTTAATGTGATCAGCATAAAATTTACCGAAATAAAGTAATAAGCCAAAAGCAGATTAGGATGAAAGTCGTTTTGTTATCCACAGTAAGACTGAGTAACATTAACAGGAAGTTATACATGATGAACATTGAAGGAGCTGTAATTTCACAAAGGTTTCCATAACCATCAGCATCAGTTCCTACCCTGTGTGCAGCATGAATTAATTATTTTATAGATTGCTACTGCCTCCTGATTATTCTCCCTTGGGTAACCACCCCCACTTACCTCACCACTGCTCTTGAGAAAGGTTTCTGCAGTGTTTATTTTCATTGTGAGTTCATATTCTGAGTGTCGTCAGTATTGGAGTAGCCCTTTTTCAAGTGTTTCCAGATGGAATGAATAGATAAACAGGAATTATACATTACATCATTGCTTCAACAAAACCACCAAAAACCTGCTCATGATGGCGCAAGAACCTTGAACTTCCAGTTTCTATTCACTTTGAGACATTCGTTTTGACCTCAATGGCAATGTTCATTCGCATGTGCACATGCTGCAAGTGCATTTAATGTGGCAGTTGGTCTTATTTGGGATTTATATACTTTGGATGCACTGTAATGAATTATCCTTGTGTACATTGTGAATAGCTTACATTGATACAGCATCAAATGTTAAGGAGGAATACCATGACAATCAAGTTCTAGCAATTTGCTTAATAGCAGTTTAACAAATAAGAGGTTGTATAACTGCTATAATACATCAAGCAATACAAGGCTTCAATGGAAAATGTCCTATTTCCTGTCCATCACTTTGTAGATTAGTTGGTCAAGAAAGTTGAAAGAGATGTTACACTTCTTTAAGATTTATTTTGAGACTTAATGATGCCCATGGTTTCATCACCTGTGGCAAGAATTCCAGCCCCAACACATGGTACAAAAATAGATATAGCCATATAGCTGCAGAGGGATCTGGGTGTCCAAGTGCATGAAATACAATGGGTTAATATGCAAGTACAGCAAATAATTAAGAAAGCAAATAGAATGTTACTGCTTATTATGAGGGGGTTTATGTACAAAAGTAGGGAACTTAAGCTTTAGTTATACAGGGCATTGCTGCAACTGCATCAGGAATACTGTCTACTGTATTAGTCTTAACATATTAAATGGCAGAATGTAAATCAAATGCATCCAAAGAAGGTTAACTAGACTAATAATTTGGGTGTTTTATGATGAAAGAATGGATAGGCTAGACTTGTGTCCAATGGAGCTTAGAAAAGTAAGCAGTGACTCAATTGAAATGTGCAGAATGTTGAAGGGTCTCGACAGGGTAGATATAGAAATCATGCTTCCTCTGAAAGCAGAAGCTAGAATTAGGAGTTTGTAGTGATTGGAACAAGAGCCAGGCGGATTTCATTGACTATGAGCTATTTGATTGAGGCTGTTAATCTGGGCCAATCAGGGATCTCAATGAAACATTAAGGAGGAGGTAAGGAGAATATTTTTATTACACAATATCCTGATTCTTTGAAACTCTCTTCCTCAAAACACAGTGGAAGCAGAATTTTAGAATATTTTCAAGGCAGAGCTGGATCCCTTGAGAAGCAAAAGGGTGAAAGATGTTCAGGTGTTATGCATAGTTGGTGTATGTTATGCTGGGACAGTTCTCTTTAAGATGAAAGTCACTTGACACTGGTAGATCATCAGCCAGTGCTCAAGGACTTGTTCATGCTTATCATGGGTTTTTACAGAGAACACAACAGCAGAATAAAATTTGCCTGTTGGGTTACAGATTACGATGACTTGGTGCATCTTTTAATTCTGTTGGGAGTCTAGAAACCACCCGGTCCAGAATAAGGGATAGACAAGAATGTGGAGTTAGGTTAAAATCAGATCATTATTGAATGGTGGAGCAGGTTCAAAGGGCCCAGAGGCCGACTCCTGTTCCTAATCCCTATGTGAACTGATATACACCATGATTGATGGTTTGGTGATACTGCTTCGATCTACTGAAGAGCAGTCAGATCCTCTCACTGAGATTTCTCCCTTCACAGTGATAGCATGGCAGCAACAGTGTCACATGCTCATCTTTTTTTGAGGTCTTCGTAGAGTGCCTTGATCTCAAAGCAGTCTCATGGTCTGCTACCTACATTGGCAGCTTCCGGAGAGGGCTACTGATCACCCCAGACCTTGGGCACTCTGAATGGACCACTTATTTGTGGATTTTGGTCATCATCCCTAATTCAACTGGCCTCATAGAGGTGGCCTGCTAATTGATTGTCTCCAAGAAGATTGCACGCACAGGCAGAACATGATGCCTTCGTGTTCTGAATCAGCACATGGTGCCAACACCCAACAATCTTCTCAATAGTTAAAATTTCTCTTTCTCACAGCGCTTCCATGAGTAAGTGTCAAAAACCAGATAAATTCAAAAGTTTCAGCTTAATTCTTCAAGGAAACGAAAGTATATTTAAAACCAAAATAAAAATCAAGCCAAATCTTTTTGCTTCACAATATCCCTAAGATGCAATACTAACTGATGCTGGATTTGTTAATCACTTGTAGAAACATACTGTTCATAAGCTACCGTTTCAGCAACACTCCAGCAAGTTTATTGCTTTATGTAAAGTGCTTTGAAATACTTCTAAGAGATGAAAATAACAATTTTTAAAATTTCTATCATAACTATTACAATTGATGAATGCCTTTACAGCATTAATCAACACAGAAACCGAGAAAAGAAATAGGCCATTCGGCCCTTCAAGCCTGCTCTGCCATTATGATCATGGCTGATCCTCTATCTCAATGCTATATTCTTGATTTCTCCCCATACCCCTTGAAATCTTTCAAATCTAAAAGTTTAGCTCTTTCTTGAACATATTCAGTGGCTTGGCCTCCACAGGTTTCTGTGGTAGACAACTCCACAGCTTCACCACTCTGAGTGAAGTAAGTTTTCCTCTTTTCAGTTCGACATGATCTACCTTGAGACTGTCCTACTGCCCATTTCCCCCCCAAACCCCAACACCTCGTCAGTTCTAGACTCCCTAACCAGAGAAACATCTTCCCTGCTTCTCGTCAGTTCAGCCCTGTGAGAATGTTATATATTTTAATCAGATTCCCTTCTAAACTCTAGTGAATACAAGTCCAATCCAACCGATTGTTCCTCATATAGCAGTCCTACCAATCTCAGTGTCAGCCTAGTGAATCTCCACTGCGTTCCCTCTATGGCACATATTTTCTTTCTCAGGTGGGGAGACCAAACCTTTACACAGTACTTTCACCAAGGCTCTGTATAACTGCAGCAAGACATCCTTACGTGTGAACTCAAATCCTCTAGCAATGAAGGCCAACATAATATTTCCATTCCAAACTGCTTGCTGCACCTGCATGTTCTCTGATTAAATATTTATATGTCATGGGCTTTGATTAGTGTATTCTCTGTCAGAGTGCTCAAGTGAGTGAGTTTTCCTTGTTAAGTGTGAGGCATTGAAATGAAGCCACATACAAAATGAGCTTTGCAGCTCTCCCAGTGTTTCCAACAAACATGCAGAGAGAAATGCTGCAAAGACATTACAGAGTTTAGGTTCGAAATTCTACAGAATGTCAACCCCAATCTGCACCCCACTTCCCAAATAAATATGACAATTTACAGCCTCAGTGATAGTAAGAATTGTTGGCCCAGTGGTTTACTCCAAATGAGTCACAGATTGCTCAGACTGAGCTTAATATGTTCAAACTGATACTATGAAGTATTGGATCTTAGTCACATATCTGTTGACAAGTAGTAATCAGAAGTCAGGTCCTTCCCTGCAGAGTGTTAGGCAAAGACATCCTGGGCTGTGCTCATGCATTAAGTAGCCATCTGTCTGATTTTGAACCACCTTTAGAGTGGACTGCAACTAAATTTATAAAATACTAACCTTATGATTATCTTCAGCAATTTACTGATTTTAACAATGCTGTTTATAATATGGAGACTACTTGTTTATGTGAATAAGATTTTCAATTAATTTTTCTGTGCTTTATCATGACCTAGGTCCCCTTTCCTATGTGGTTTTGGTAAAGTTGGCAACGTTACACAAGCATCTACCAGCAGATGGTTCTGGTGACTGGAATAAATGTGGAAGTAGGTTATCCACAAACCTCTTAATTGGAGCTATTGAAGAGAAGATAATGTCGAGAGCACACAAGTCTGTTTGCTGCAAACTTACAGCAGATACAAAAGAAATGTTTTCAAAATTATACCTTAAATCCTGTGGACACAGTTGTGGCATGTGTGAAAAGAAAAACATAAATATTCCCCCCTTTTAGGATCCTTCCTCCCGCAAACGGTTGCTTTAAAAACAATTTCCTGAATATTAAGTTTTTGAAACTTTGTCTTTTTCTTTCCTACCAGCTGCAGATATCACATGATGACATCCCCACAATTCCAGTGAGCTCACATGCTTGCAAGGAAAGAAAATGGCTGCCATTGGAAAGGACATGACAATAGTATGGAGAAGATCAAAGTTTGTTTTTTCACACTTAAAAAAATCCTCATATTAATTGTTTGACTAAATTAAATTGTATTTTTGCTGAAATGAGATAAAACAACATGATTTGTTATTCCAAGTGAAGTTATTCTTTGAAAGTATAAGAGAAGATGTACCATCACTTTCTCAAAGGCAATCAGGAATGGAAAATAATTGTTAGCCTTACCAACAATTCCAGAATTGTGAAAAATAGACTGCAAGCAATTTGAGAAGGTGGCATCCCAACCCCCATTCTAATTTTCCCAAGGACAATTTGGATTGTACAGTGAATGCAGGTCTTTCCAGCAATACCTACATGCCAAGCATGAACGAAACAAACCGGGGAAGCTGGAGAACTACTCTCAGGAACACTTTATTCATGAGCTCTTTCGAGCCTCACTGAAAAATTAGTATTGGAGTGGAAATAATTGATGGAATGAACTTTCAGATATTTACCATTCATTCTCTTCATTTGACACAAAAATATAAAAATGTCCATGCTGCATTTAGTAATCTGAAATACAGCCAAAAGCAATAATGCAACATTAAACTGGAACTATCTTTTGGCAGAGTGTAAATTCCTCACTAATGACTGCATGTCCTATTTTTAGACATCCTATTATTCTAATGTCTAGACCTGGCTTCACAGTTCTGACTGATAAGGCTAACATATCCTGGAAGCCATGGTAACGAAGCAGGCCCTCATTTTCTGCAAACTGGCTGCACCTCCCACAGTGAGTGTGAACATAATTAAATGTGATCAAGGCCCATCCTTATTGCCACTAATTTGATGAAGGAAATTCAATTATTAAAATATTCTTGAAATATGTTTGTTCTTCTTGAAGAAAGTGATTTGAAATTGACACATTTCAGGAATTAGGCATTATTAATAACCTCATTGTAAGGCATCTATGAGTGATTCTATTTACAATTATCACATTGGTTACATGTTGTTGCTTACATACAGCTGGCAATACAAATATATGCAACTTGCGTCAATCTTTAGCACAGGATATATCCACAGCTTCCCTGCAACAACACATTAAACTCAGGGGATCACACCATTCTCCATTACACCATGCTGCAATAGTATAACAAAAAGTTTTGAATGAGAAGTAAACATTCAATCATGAGGACCACTCCTTCCACTGAACAGGTAGAGTCTGTTGGTGGAAACAGTTGCATTTCCTCATCTACAAAAGTTGTGAATCTAGCATTTGAGATGTTCATCCATTGTCACATCGCTATCATTCAAATTGGGCTTCAGTTGAAAGCAGTCTTTTTTTCATTGTGCTCTGCAATCCAAAATAAGGAACAACAAAAAGATGTTTAGTCTTTACAGTGATATTTGTTGTAACACTGACGTAGCACCCAAGTAACTCTGAAATTGAATGGATGATGCATCACTACAGTTGCTTTCTTTTACAGCTCTTATTTAAATATTTTCATTCTCCGACGTCATATCAGTACATACTTAAGTTGTTGGATTATGATTTAGTATCATGGATTTCAATTTTGTAACCTTTTGTTGGTTCACTTTATTTCAAATTAGTGTTGTATTAAAAACAGGAGTAAAGAGTTTCCTCAAGACAGAAGCTCCAAGATTTGTAAATCAGTTTGCACTTCTCAGGTACTAAATAAGTCCAGGTTCAAATGCTATTAGATCTGGACAATATCCAAGCTTGGGCTAACAAGTGACAAGCAATATTTGTGCCACACAGGGAATGACCATCTCCAATACAGACAATCTGTCCACCGCCCCTGGACACTCAATAGTGTTACTATGACTGAATCACCCACTATAGAACATAGAACATTACAGCATAGTACAGGCCCTTCGGCCCTCAATATTGCGAAATCTGTGAAACAAATCTGAAGCCCATCTAACCTACACTATTCCATTCTCGTCCATATGCCTATCTCATGACCATTTAAATACCTGTAAAGTTGGCTGGTCTACAACGTTTTCAGGCAGTGATTTCCACGCCCCTACTATTCTCTGAGAAAATAAACTACCTCTGACATCTGTCCTATATCTATCACCCCACAATTTGAAGCTATATCTCCTCATGCTAGTCATCACCCATCCTAGAAAGAAAGCTCTTACTGTCCACTCTATCTAACCCTCTGATTATCTTATATGTTTCAATTAAGTCACCTCTCAACCTTCTTCTCTCTAACGAAAACAGCCTCAAGTCCCTCACTCTTTCCTCATAAGACCTTCCCTCCATACCAGGCAACATCCTGGTAAATCTCCTATAAACCCTTTCCAAAGCTTCCACATTCTTCCAATAATGCGGTGAAGAGAACTGTACCCAATACTCCAAGTGAGGCCGCACCAGAGTTTTGTACAACTGCAGCATGACCTCATGGTTTCGAAACTCAATCTGTCTAATAATGAAAGCTAACACACCATATGCCTTCTTTACAGCCCTATTAACCTGAGTGGCAACTTTGAGGTATCTGTGTACATGGACATCGAGATATCTCTGTTCAGCTACACTACCAAGAATCTTACCATTAGTCCAGTACTTTGCATTCCTGTTACTCCTTCTAAAGTCAATCACCTCACACTTTTCTACATTAAACTCCATTTACCATCTCTCAGCCCAGCTCTGCAGATTTTCTATGTCCTTCTTGTAACCTACAACATCCTTCAGCACTGTCCACAACTGTAGCAACCTTAGTGTCATCTGCAAATTTACTAACCCATCCTTCTACGCCCTCATCCAGGTCGCTTATAAAAATAGCAAACAGCAGTGGACCCAAAACAAATCTTTGTCGTACACCACTAGTAACTGAATTCCAGGATGAACATTTCCCATCAACCACCACCCTCTGTCTTCTTTCAGCTAACCAATTTCTGATCCAAACCATTAAATCACCCTCAATCCCCTGCCTCTGTATTTTGTGCAATAGCCTACCATGGGGAACTTTATCAAACGCCTTACTGAAATTCATATACACCGCATCAACCACTCTACTCTCATCCACCTGTTTGATCACATTCTCAAAGAAATCAATAAGGTTTGTGAGGCATGATCTATCCTTCACAAAACCATGTTGACTATCCCTAATCAACTTATTCCTATCGAGATGATTATAAATCCTATCTCTTATAACTTTTTCCAGCACTTTACCCACAACTGAAGTAAGGCTCGCTAGTCTATAATTATCAGGGTTGTCTCTACTCCCTTTTTTGAAGAAGGGAACAACATTTGCTATCCTCCAATCTTCTGGTACTATTCCTGTAGACAATGACAACATAAAGATCAAAGCCAAAGGCTCGGCAAACTCCTCCTTGGTTTCCCTGAGAATCTTACGAAAAGTCTCATCTGGTCCAGTGGATTTATCTATTTTCACACTTTCCAGAATTTCTAACACCTCCTCCTTGTGAACCTCAATCCCATCTAGTCTAGTAGGCTGTTTCTAAATATTCTCTTTGAAAAATTGTCTTTTTACAGTATGAATACTGATGAAAAATATTCATTTAGCACTTCGCCATCTCCTCTGACTCTATGTACAATTTCCCACTATTGTCCTTGATTGGCCCTAATCTTACTCTAGTCATTCTTTTATCCCTTCTATACCTATAGAAAGCTTTAGGGTTTTCCCTGATCCTATCCGCCAACAACTTCTCATGTCCTGTCTTCACTCGTCTTAGCTCTCTCTTTAGGTCTTTCCTTGCTACCGTGCAACCTTTAATCACCGTAACTGAGCCTTCTCATCTCATCCTGACCTTTACCATTGAGCAGAATCTCACCTGGATTCACTACATAAATGCAATGGCTAGAAAAGCAGTTCAGAGGCTAGGAATACTGTGGCAAGTAACCTCTTGACTCCCCAAAGCCTGTCCACTATCTACAAGGCACAAGTCAGGAATATGACAATGCTCTTGCCTGGATGATAACAGCTCCAACAACACTCAGTAAGCTTGACACTATCCAGGACAAAGCAGCCCGCTGGACTGGCATTATATCCACAAGCTTCAACTTGCTCCATCACCAGCGCTCTGTAGCAACTGTGTGTACTATCTACAAGATGCACTGCAGAAATTCACCAAAGATTCTTATATAAAGCACCTTCCAAACCCACAAAGACTTCCATCTAGAAGGGCAAGGACAGCAAATACTTGGGAACACCACCACATGCATGTTCCTCTCCAAGACCATCACAATCCTCACTTGGAAATATATTTCCACTCCCTCATTGTCACTTGGTCAAAATCCTGGAATTCCCTCTTTAAGGGCATTGTGGGTCTACCTACAGCACGTGGACTGCAGGAGTTCAAGAATGGACAGTTCACCACCATCTTCTCAAGAGCAACTAGGAATGGGCAAGAAATGCTGGCCAGCAGCAATGCACATGTTCCATAAGTGATTTTTTTAAAAAGTCAAACAAGCTACATAGCTCAAAATATCACAGGACTTCAAGTGAATTACTTAACTAAATTGAAATACACCCAACTATTCACATACATTTAAGAGTATCTGCATTACCTTGTTCAAGACACGTCCGTACCCAAGCGACTGGCCACTAACCCCAGAATTCAAACACAACGATCCTTTAGTTATACTTTCTACAGGGTCAGGTTACAGAAAAATTGTCAGAGAATCCAAATGTTAGTAGTTCGTAGATAAAGGTCTTAATAACAGAGTACATAATTAATTATTGAGGGTTTGATATGATAAATTTGTAATGTTAGAAACAAAGTGAAGAAGTAATTTTATGGAGAATGAAATACTGGCTTATTATAACATGTCAATATATTCACACAGCCAATGTTTGGACTGTGCTGATTGCTGTTGTTTTCCTGTGTTGTTTTCCTGCAGAATTACCATTCTCAAGCTAGGTTGGTAACTTACTTGAAAGAAGGTTTACTTGGGCCCTCTTGTGGCACAGTGGTGGTGTCCCTACTCGGAGCTGAGAAGCCTGGGTCCAACTTTCACTTGCTTCAAATGTGTCTTATACCCTATCTGAACAGGGTGACTTTAGGTTAAAAATAAAAGGTTTACTTCCAGAGAAACAGGGTATGGCTGTTGATCATGTGGTGTCATCTAGGCCTTGGTTCATTAGCATACTCAGACCTTAAGGAAGCAACACCACATCTCCTTCTTTTCAAGGTAAAATTATATACACTCGGAGTGAAAATCTGTACACATTAAACAAATACAAAAATTATTTGCATGTAACAAGAATTGAAAGAGTTTACATGTTTAAGGGTCAAAGAGTCTGTAGGATATGTAGATATTTTGACAATACTTCCAGATCTTGCAATGCTATAACCTCCGGAAATCTAGATTTCACATTCATTTGTTCTTGACTTGCCTGTGTGTAGATCTTTTGTGTGCTGCTGGAGAGTTAGTTGTTGTCATAATGGTTTTCCACATCTTATCACCCGAGCATATCTTTGTACACAGTTGGAACAGTTAGTCCTCAATTAACATTGACTAATAATGTTGTTTCATTTTAATATTATTAATGAAGTAGCATAAATATATGCATCTATCATTTATGGGTTCACTTTAACATTGTTTGCGACAAACTACCTTTTGTGTGGCCAGTCTGCACACATGATCTTTCCCCCCAACACTCCACTCTCACCATTAGTCCTTCTTCCTCACATATCACTCTTGGCTCCCAGGCCTGACCTCCCTTCCTTGCCTCCCCATGGACCTTGCCTCCCATCCTTGCTCCCCACCAACATGCCTCCCCTCCTCTGTTCTTATCTAGGACTCCAGGGTCTGTTTTTCTTCTCCTGACAACATAGGTAGTCCTTGGATTTGAGCTGAAAACTGCTCCATTCAACTTCTGACAATAGATGAAGACAGATCAATCCAGGACTGCTAAATAGTGAGTGAAATGTTTTATTGTATTCTATATTGTTTGTCTTTTACATTTCAATATGTATTTTATCTAAAAGGTTATTTTATCCAAGTATACACAATGCTATATATAAATATATATTATATACACACACTGCAGTATTTCGAAATGTATGTTATTTTTTCCAGGAGAGAAATGTCCAAACTCTGAGTTCAACATAATGTTCTATGAGAAACATGATTCACTTAAAATTGTTTCATTTGAAGTTGTGATTTTCAGAAATGCAACCACATCTTTAAGTGAGGACCTAAACAGAATTTGCTGGAAAAGCTCAGCAGGTCTGGCAGCATCTGTGAAGAGAAATCAGAGTTAACATTTCAGGTCTGGTGACCCCCTCCTGAACAGTTCTGAGGAAAGGTAACCAGACCCGAAACATTAACTTTGATTTATCTTCACAGATGCTGCCAGACCTGCTGAGCTTTTCTAGCAACTTCTGCTTTTGTTTCTGATTTACAGCATCTGCAGTTCACTTGTTTCTTATTTAAGTGAGGACTTACTGTGCTGTGCGGTTCCTGCAGTTGGTTTCTATTGCTCTCTTATGTTGTTCCATTAGGTGTTCAGCCATCATGGCATCTGGGCTCGCTGCACACTTTGGATACCTCTACAGGTAACCAAGTTCCTTGGGTGGAATTGATTATTCTGACCTTCTGTTTTTCACACATATTAGGCAGTTCCACACCTACATTTCAGTCAAGAACGATATTCAGTCTCCCTTATTTTCATAAATTTTTTTCCAATTTTTCTGAGAACTTAGACAGATAATAGTTTGGTAGGGTTGCCCTAACTTGCCTTTCAAATATGATCTTTACTGGGTATGATAAGCCCCTATCTAGAGATGTAGTTCGTGGGTGTAGCATAGCAACACAGTAGTCTTGAATGGTCACTGTGCAATTTATGACGTTCTTTACTGATGCAAGCTACACACTCGCTATGACTGTTGGATCTGGGATAATATAGTGAGACTGCCACACAATTTATGTCTTATGTGGCACACGTGTCCCTGAAAGGTCTGTTTATATATTGTGGCTCACTGTCAGATAAGATGGTTTCAGGTGTATGAATAAGCAGAATATTGCACTTATTGCATTTGCCACAGATGCATCTGAAAGATCCATTAATTGTCTGACAATTGGAAACTTGGAAATGTATTCAGTGGCTGGGAGAAAGTCATCACCAAGTGTCATGCGTCTTCACCATTTGCTTATCTGGCCAAATCTAGAAAGTGTAGCTCCATCCTTCAGTCAAAAAGCCTAAATTCAGAGAGGACAAAATGGCCTTCCAATTCATGCTCAAAAATCAAGTGGCCACTATATAGCCAGCATTGTTCGTATTTGATTTGCTTTCCTGAGGTCCCTGTAACTTCTGTACTGCTTCAAATCTTACTTTAGATTCCCTACAGCGTGGAAACAGGCCCTTCAGCCCAACAAGTCCACACCGACCCTTCGAAGGGTAACCCACCCAGACCCATTTCCCTCTGACTAACACACCTCATCTATGGGCAATTTAGCATGGCCAATTCACCTGACCTGCACATCTTTGGATTGTGGGAGGAAACCGGAGCACCCCGAGGAAACCCACGCAGGCACAGGGAGAATGTGCAAACTCTATACAGACAGTCACCCGAGGCAGGAATCGAACCTGGGACCCTAGTGCTGTGAAGCAGCAGTACTAGCCACTGAGCCACCGTGCCTCTTGTGTGAGCCCTTTTTTTATGGTCTTCAAGTTTGCATTGCTGCCTTTGTTTCCTTCAGAAAAATCGACACTGTCACCATCTTGTATTCTCCCTGAATACAGAATTACCACCTTTGTGGTTGGTACAGTATTACATATATTCAATTTACTTGAAAATCTCAAACAAGTTTACTTTAATAAATAAACTGATAGCATGCAGTTACAAAGTAATCAATGACCCCATCCTTTGTCTAGCTTGCAGATGTTTGGACTTTTCATTGCTAGTCGTCATGTGCTGTCATTTTCATCCTTGTCACATTAGTATGCACAGCTCTTCTTGCAGTAACACAGCAGTTGTCATTTGCACAAATAAAGCAGCTGTACTGGGCAGTTCAGGGCTGTGTGATGAGTAACAGTAAATCATTTTGGTGTTACTTTGTCAACTTGACTCACTTCTTACTTCTTAGCATCACAGACTCAAACTCCACTCGGGCTTTAAGCTCATAATCCAGGCCTAATTGGGTCTAGCACTGTGGGACTACCCCATCATCAGAGCCAACATCTTTCGTATGAGAATAAATGAATAAATGATATTTGGATAGGGTTCATACTGAAGTGTGAAATTTATTCCTAATACTTAAACTGGTTTCTTACTGCAAAATTATGGGTTCATTTCGATATCCTTATGTACAAAACTCAAAAAAAAAAGCTTTAAAATCCAAATGACACAGGAAGCTTTGATTATTCCTGGATCTGAGAATGTTTTAAGGAATTTAACTTTGCTGCATCAAATGGATGAAATATCCTGGTAAGTCCCAAAAAACATCAGAGCTCGGCATCTATTCAACTGAATCAAGCACTTACTTAGCAGATAGTAGATGCTTTAGAATCTAAACTGAGCAGTTTGTATTGGACTGAAGTTTAATCCATGTAAGGTTAAGATAGGAATTTGTGTACTCAATAAAGGGTGTAACTCTGTCTTTCTGCAATTGGGTTGAACAGGTGTTGGTGAGTTGATATCCCATTTTACACCTCTCTCCATTTTGTTTCCATTTATTTTATGTAATTACCTGGAATATATATTACACACCAGTAAGGAGAAAATGTTACTCCATAAAATATCTTTCTGAATGCCTTAGGCACTCAGTGGAGAACACGTGTCTGAGTGCTGTTTTTCAAAACACTTAACCAAGCTGTGATATGATCCCTGTCCCAAACAAAAGCCCTTTGTTTATCCAACATCATTGCATTCATTTTTTTACTGCACTAAATATGATACTAAAAGTCATATATATATAAAACTTTAAAGTTTCAAGTAACTGTTTGACATTTACATCTAGTTTAATATTAGGGGAGCTGGCACCGCACATCAGCACCAGATTCAGGAATAAGAATTGAATTCATTTGCTAGGGTGTCTAGTCATGGCATACCACCAACACTGCCTGCGCAAGCTCCTGTGAAACCACTGGGAAGACAAATGCACCAATACCAGCCTCCTCGACCAGGCCAACATCTCCAGCCTCGAGGCACTGAACCCACCCCCCCCCCCACCCTTGATCAGCTGCAATGGGCTGGCACGTCATCTGCATGACCAACACAAGACTCCCGAAGCAGGTGCTCTACTCCGAGCTCTGAAACAGCAGGCAAGCCCCAGGTAGACAGAGGCCTGATAACCTCAAGGCCTCACTGTTGAGGTGCAGCATTCCCACCAAAACCTTGGAATCACTGGTTGAAGACCATCCAAAGTGGAGGAGGAGAACCCAGAAGGTGTTGTGTGCTTTGAGCCTGTCACTAGGAAAAAGCAGAAGCCAGGCAAAAATGGGGAAAGGTGTTTGCTAACACACCAACGCTCCCTACCCAGTCCGCCTTCTGCCCCAAGTGTACCAGAGTCTGCATCAGACTGTACAGCCACCTACAGAGAGTGGAAGAGAGTCACAAGGGACAGCCAATGATGATGAGTCATGGAAGATCACAAATGGAGTAAATGCCAATTAGACTAAGTCAGCATATTGTGTGTTGGGGAAAGAAGAAGGAGATCCCACTCCAGTACCTCCATGCAGGGTACCCATGAATCCAATCAGAATCTGATGTGTCTTTTTACTACTTTATATAAGATGATTCATTGCATTTAGGAAAAGAAGATTTGATCACAATCTCCTGCACTAATTGGACTCTTACATTCAATCTGACTACTAATAGAGCATAAAATTAATATAAACAGCTAATAGGCCTCATTGAGGCCAGTGTAGCCCCAGAAATAAACCAAAACCAATTAATTGTTGCTTATTAGGAAGTGTATGCAACTGATATTATGAGAAAACTTTGAAGTGACCTCTGCAGAAACACAAGAGTGTATTTATTCATAACAGCAACAGCACCAAACCTGATACTATCTTGTGGGCCTTTTATTAATTTTTAATGTACAATTAACTTAAGCCAATTTTGTAATTGAATGCTTTGATGGATGTTCATGCTTATCAGTGGAGAGTGGTGTTGGGAGATTAAATATTTTCAATGTCAGTCAGATGAAAATCAAGTCCGACAGTTGCATTTTATCCAGTAATTTCATACTTTTCAAACAAGAGTCTTGCAAGAAGGAACAGTGGCTCAGAGAATTGGTGCCACAGTAATCTCCTCTCACAAAACTCTGAGATGGAAGATGCAGACTCATTGTTTATTTCCAGAGGAATAATGTATAAAAATAAGGAGATCTTGCTAAAACTATGCAAGGCACTGGTCAGACCACAGCTGAAGGTTTTGGTCCCTTATCTAAGGAAAGATATTAAGTACTGATATTGGAGGCAATCAAGAGAAGGTTGACTGGGTTGATCCCAGGTATGCAGAGACTGTCTTATGAGGAGAGGATCAGTAGGTTGGACTTGTATTCATTGGAGTTTAGAAAAATGAGAGACCGTATTGAAATGTATATGGTTCCCAGGGAATTTGACAGTGTAGATACAAAATGGTTGTTTCCCCTTTTGGGAGAGTCTAGGATCAGGATCGCCCAGTTAAAACAGGGATGAGGAGGAATTTATGCTCTCAGATGGTTGTGGATCTATGGACTTCTTTACCTCAGAGTGCTATTGAGGCTGGGTCATTGCATATTCAAGGCTGAGATAGATAGATTTTTAATCAGCAAGAGAATCAAGGCAGGAAAGTGAAGTTGAGGATTATCAGATCAGCTGTGGCCTCAGTGAATGGTACAGCAGGCTCGAAGAGTCAAATGGCCTATTTGTGCTCCAACATCTTATGGTCCTATGTGGAGTCCGGCATCTTCAATGACATGCCCTCCCTCCAATCCTGCAAAAATAACTCCTAATACCCATTGTCTACAACATCTATTTCATCAAAATCGACAAGATCTCTAAAATTGCCCACGGAGGTTAGTTCACTCCGTTAGCTGGTTTGCAATGTATAGTGATGCTAACGGTGTGAGTTCAACTCCTGCACTGGCCAAGGTGATCATAAAGGGCTTTTCTTCTCAACCTCTCCTTTCACCTGAGGTATGGTGACCCTCAGGTAAGCCACCATCAATTACCCTATCTAACTGGAGAGCAGTGATATGACCTGCTACAGTGACTTTCCTTTTAATCATCCAATTGTGGTCTCTTTCATTGATATCTGGTTTTAATTGGTCCATCATTACTGGCTGTTTCTTCAGTTGCAATGTTCATACATTCTTGTAATCAATAATGAGTGCAAAGAAGTAATGATCAGAAAATTTTAAGGGCAAATACTGAGTACAACTTATCTCAAAATAAGCATCTTTCAAAGTCTACTAGTTCCAAAGCAGTGATGACAACACCCCAAATGGAAAATGACAGTTTTCCCTGTCTGAGGGACAGAATCTATGTGCAGAACTCTTTTGTTTTTAAATGAGTAGACCTTTTAAGCTTTGCTAAAAACAAGGAGAAAAACTATCATCACATTATGCTTTGGACCGGCAATTAATAAGCACTCAATTCTCCTGAAAACTTATGCCAATTCCTTTTCTTGGGCAGTAGAGAGGTCAAAGGTTTTCAGTTAAGCTCGTTTGTTGCACTTAACCTCATCTGTTACCATGTCATCACCTATTTGTTTCAGTAATCTTAGCTCCCAAAGTTTGCTTGTTGCTATGCAGTATTCTCCACAGCCTTATTGAAAATAATTTCTTGATGACTTTTCCATTCCCTCCAATATTTAGCGTGATGTTTATGTAGATGTTGTGAATTTTGTTCCCAAGGCAACAGGCATCATTGCCACACAACTAAAACAGAGAAGTTTCAACATATTTCCACATGTAACATGAATAAAGGAAATACCTTTCATCGCACATTGGG
Organism: Chiloscyllium plagiosum; assembly: GCF_037043375.1. Classification (NCBI taxonomy): domain Eukaryota; kingdom Metazoa; phylum Chordata; class Chondrichthyes; order Orectolobiformes; family Hemiscylliidae; genus Chiloscyllium; species Chiloscyllium plagiosum. The sequence goes on from NW_028270168.1 coordinate 24,197,179, forward strand.
TGAGTTGTTGACCTATGATGAACTTCTGTCATGGAAGGGTTTTTGTTTGTTCAGTCTGAATGAAGGAAGATAGACACAATTTCTAGCTTTGATACATGTTGTGGTAGATAACATAATTGAAAACAAAAGACAGTCATTGACAGGCTAGAGCCATGGAGGATTGTAAACCTCAAGAAACTGAATCATCAGAAAGAATTCTATTTCTACCAAGGTCTACCAAGGTTCATTCACTTAACTGGCATTGGCAAGTGATAAAGCAGGAAGCACTGGTGCATGGTGAACCATGTTACTAGAGTGTTATGGACAACTGCCTTGTGGTTTATGAGCAGATACGCAGTGCTTGATCTGACACTCAGATACAAGGATTAAGAATATCCTAGATTCTGGACTCCATGGCTGACAGATTACAGTTACATGGATAGACTGGGAGACAGATAGACTGCAGGCATTCTCCTCACAGCAGAGAAGGCTAATGGGAATTTCAATGGAAGTGCTTCAAATTGTGAAGGATTTTGGCAGAGCAAGCAAAGAGAAACTGTTTCTAATAACTGAAGTGTCGATACTTCTGGTGCACAGATTTAAAATGATTGGCCGAGAACATGAGGAGAAACATTTTCATACATGTTGAGGATTTATAATGCACGGATAGGGTGACAGACACAAATACACCATCAGCATTCCAAAAGGAATTAAATAGATATTCAAAAGAGAAATCTTTGCAGAAGTGTGTGGGAAGAGACAGGGAGTGAGACGAACTGTTCTGCTCTCCGGAAGAGTCAGTACAGACATTTTAGGCCGAATGGTCACCTTCAGAGCTGTAGTGTTCAACAGTTTGATCCTCAGATATGTTAGCTGTTAGCTCATTCCATCCACAGTATATTACTTAGGGTCATTAACCTTAGAGGAGGGTGTATGAAAACTGAGGTCAAGGCCCTGACTTTCCATGGGAATTTCCTGATCCTGTTCGTTAGCAAAACTGACAAAGGAATGAGTAAGAGTGAAGATTCTTCACCATAGGCTCAGGTGAAAAGGTTGCTGGTCTCCACTGTAATGTCTCCTGTTTCAAGCTGCCTGTCAGATTCAGTGCTGAAACTTTATTGCTGGAACAGCACAGCAGGTCAGGCAGCATCTAGGGAACAGAAGATTCGACGTTTCGGGCACATGCCCTTCTTCAGGAATTCGACGGTACACCTAACCACTGTCAGATTCAGTGGTTAGGTGTACCTCAATCCCCAGTGAAGGACTGTCGCTGTACTTAACACAGCATCCTCAACACAAAGAGCTTACTCTAGCAGCAACTGCCAGCTTCACAATATCAACCATTAACAAAGACATCAGCCACCAAAGTCATTGGAACACCATCCCCTCAATCTCCTCTCCTAGTCACACATCATCTTCACTTGAACATTTGTCATTGCTCCTGCCTCATCTGTAACTATACTGGAACTCTCGATGTACCATCGCCTCCTGTACAAATATCGCAGTGCCTCAATTAAAATGCCCACAACCATCTTCTCAGGGTTCTCAGGAAGGACAATAACAAAGCAGCTTTTGCAGTGGGCTTCACATCCCAAAAGCAATTCAACAACGGATTATTGCAGATTTGACCAATCCATTCTGGATAAGCCTGCAATAATTCAGTTGCATGCTCAGCCTCCTTACATGCAATAGCTACTATTGCATTTCTGATGTGCGCAAAGAACTTCCAATCTCATTAGAAAATATCTACAAAACCTTTGGCCGTGTTTGGTGGTGAAATGGAAGACAACCTATGGCCATTTGAGAAATCATTTTACATTCTCCCATGATAGATAGCATTCACAGATGGCTTCATGATATCATCAGCATGAAATGGCATTTTCCAATTGAATTTGAACTCAAAATGTACTCATTAATGTACTGATCCCCAAATCTTCATGCACAATCTCTCAAAGACAGACCCTGTCATCTGTTGTCATGGAGTTCAGCTGATTGCTTTCTGTCCTTTACTTTATTTCTCTGTTTTTCACAGCTGCAGGTATCTATCTATATGATCATTTCCGAACTCAGTGAGATTGAATCCTCATTTGACCTCGGTGGTAACTTTATATTTGTGCCAAATTTACAGCTGTTTGCAATTAGAATGCAGAATATAAATGATCATTTCATTATCCTCAATGTTCAATCCAAATAAATTGTTTAATGGTCCAGATCTGGATTATTATTAGCTCAAAGCATATGGTTTCAAAGCAGACAGATTCTTCTTCTCATCGGCACATTTTCGTAGGAAAGAGTTCTCTTCTCATTCTGTCTGCCTTCCCGATAATAGCAGGGGCTTTCTTACAGATAGTGTTGGTGTATTAAGATACCTGGTGAGGATGCTTCTTGATTAGGAGAAAGTGAGGACTGCAGATGCTGGAGATCAGAGTCAAAGAGTGTGGTGCTGGAAAAGCACAGCAGGTCAGGCAGCATCTGAGGAGCAGGAGAATCGACGTTTCGGGCATAAACCCTTCATCAGGATTCCTCAGACGCTGCCTGACCTGCTGTGCTTTTCCAGCACCACACTCTCAACTCATGCTTCTTAATTAAACTGATACCACAAATTTGAGCATTTTGGATTCATTCCTTATTGAGCACATCACATGGTCCAGAAATTCCATAACCTGCCACATCTTAATTCCCACCAACTCCTATCATCTCCTCAATCACTGAGGTACATTTGCTCTCAGTTCAATAACCATGGTAATTTTAAATTCTCATCCTGATTTTCAAATATCTCCATGGCCGTGCTCCCCACCTATCCCTTTTTCCATTCTCTTTAATGTCCTTCAATATCTAACAGCATCTTAGATCTCTGCACTTGTCCAACAATGGCCTCTATCTTCATATGCTGTAGATTAGCCACAGTGTCTCCAGTTGCCCAGAACCTAAGTTTCAGATACCCTTCCTATACCTCTCCAATTCTTTACCCCCCTCTCTCTCTCCCTCTCCTTCTTCAAAGATGCTTCTTAAAACCTCCCATTTTTGACCAAAGTTTTACTTACTTGGCATAATATCTTGTTATGCAGCTCAGTGTCAAACCACCATCGATAATTATTTTTGTGAAGTGTGGGTTGAGGTCTGTATCAGGTTACAGGAACCAAGTGACAGTTGTTGTTGTAAATTGCAACATTGGAAACGGGAGATCCAATTTCAGCCATTTTGCGTCATCACTGAAAGTTAAAATTACTTTTATTATATGTCAGAATAGCAGCTTTTGTTAATGTTAACTACTTATGGGATGAATTACATGGGATGTATGGTCCAGCAACAGACCATTCAGCCCAACAAGTCCAGGCTGGTGTTCATGCTCCACTTAAGCCTCCTATCTTATCTAAATCTGCTATTGAACCATCTATTCCCTTCTCCCTGAAATGCTCATCTATCCTCCCCAAAATTGTATCCATACTACTCACTTCATCTGCTCCCTGTGATAGTGAGTTCCACATTCTCATCACTCACTGGATGAAGATGGTTTCTCCTGTTGATTTTTCTTGGTGACTGCCTTATGTTTTTGCTCCTCTCCACAGGAGGAAACATCCTCTGCCTTTCTTATCACTGCAAACATACTCAAATTTCGCTGGAATTGTGGGCAGGATAAAAGCAACTGAACAGTCGGTGTTTTTTGAGAAAGTAATGTAATGAGAGCAAGCGAGAGAGACAGAGAGAGTAAGCGAGAGAGGACGTTTTCTTATCCTTCGAATCTTTCTGTATGCGTTTCTCAGCCTGTTCCTCTTTTTCAAAAGTGGTGCTTTTGAGACAACTTCAGAGTCAGCTAACATAAGTCACCTCCATGGAGGAAGCGTTCCAAAACAATATTGCCTTTGATAGTTTCCACCACTGTTGTTTCCTATTAATTATTTTCTGTTGGATGGATAAGTTTAAAATCTGCTGTAATATTTATCTAGTGTGTACCAACTTTATTCATTTGTTCACTCACAGGTTTCCCCACAAATAACTTTGGTAGTTTAAATCAATGCTTTGCGTTCTGGTATTCTGCTGCCCTCTGAAGACAAGGTGGATCATTTGAAATAAGTGTAAATTGCTTTTATTTAAATTGTACATTCCTAAACTTTAGAACATCACAAAGGTGTTCATATCATCAAGATGCAATCACCAGTGTGATATAGTAAATGCTGTATTCTACAAACACATAGGAAAGTCCCACAAACAGCAATTACATTACAAGTTACAGATATTAGTTTAAAGTTCAGTTTTGGCCAAGACTTTGGGGAGAATGCTGTTGCTCTTGTTTGAAGCTAGTTTTGCCAAAGTATTCATGTATATGAAAAAGAAGCAAATGTAGGCCATTCAGCCCATTGAGACTGCTCCATAATTCATAGAACATAGAACAATACAACACAGAACAGCCTTTGGCCCTCGATGTTGTGCCGACGCGTGAACCATTCTCAGCTCATCCCCCTACACTATCCCATCATCATCCATGTACTTATCCAAGGATTCTTTCAATCTTCCTAATGTGGCTGAGTTAACTACATTGGCAGGTATGGCATTCCACACCCCTATCATTCTCTGAGTAAAGAACCTGCCTCTGACATTTGTCTTAAATCTATCACCCTTCAATTTGTAGTTATGCCCCCTTGTACAAGCTGACGTCAACATTCTAGAATGATTGTCTACCCTATTTAATCCTCTGATCATCTTGTATGCCTCTATCAAATCCCCTCTTAGTCTTCTTCTGTGCAATGAGAACAGACCTGAGTCTCTCAGCCTTTGCTCATAAGAACTTCCCTCCAGACCAGGCAACATCCTCGTAAATCTTCTCTGCACCTTTCCCAATGCTTCCACATCCTGCCCGAAATATGGTGACTAGAACTGTACACAATATTCCAAGTGTGGCCGCACCAGCATTTTGTATAGTTGCAGCACGATATTGAGGTTCCAGAACTCAATCCCTCTACAAATGAAACCTAACACACAGTATGCCTTCTTAACAGCACTATCAACCTGGGTGGCAACTCCAAGATCCCTCTGCACATGCACAGTACCAAGAATCTTTCCATTGACCCAATACTCTGCCTTCCTGTTATTCTTCCCAAAGTGTATCACCTCACATTTAGCTGCCTTGAACTCCATTTGCCACCTCTCAGCCCAATCCTGCAGTTTATCTAAATCCCCCTGCAATCTGTAACATTCTTCCAAAATATTCAACAAGCTCATGATGACTGGGATTAATCTTTTTGTGTAATTTTTTTACACCCATCAGATGGGCCCTTTGTTTAATACTTCAAGTGAAAGACAGCACTACTCCCTCGGTATAGTAAAGTGTTATTTAGATTAAGTGCTCAAATCTCTGAAGTACAACTGAAACCACAGCAACCTTAAAGAAAAGAGTGTTGATCCAGGGAGCTGCAACTGAGAGCAATGGGAAAGAAAATCTGATAGTTATGGCCTTAGCTTTAATATGAACATCTACTCCAAAGTCCCCACAAAGGGGAGGAAACACTTACCTGCTTTCAATCCATAAAACAATCACATTTAATTTTTAAAAAATGTTTTTTTATTTTTTGCAAAGGTTGCCAGATCTATGAAATGCCATATTCTACAATGTTCCATGTAAACAGTGCAAGCAAAAAAATGCCTTTCTAGTTTCATAAATATTGAATTTGATTAACATGATGCATTCTTTTCATACTAATGTTTGGCCTTTCAGAACATAACTGAATACCTAAGAGCAAGTGTAGACAATTCAGCCTCTCGCGTCTCCTCGGTCATTCAATAGGGTCATGGCTGATCTCATCAGCCTCAACTCCACTTTCCTGTCTGTTTTCCATAACCTTTAACCCCTTTACTCATTTAAAATCTATCCCTTCCTTAAACTTGCGCAATGTCCCAGCAGCCACTACCCTCTGGGGTAGTCAATTCCACAGATTCATGACCCTTTAAGATAAGTCATTTCTTCTCATTTCAGTTTTTAATCAGCTCCCCCTTTATTCTAAAGCTGTGGCCACTCCTCCCAGGTAGTCCCACATATGGAAATGTTGTCTCTTTGTTAACTGTCAATCCCCATTAACATATTATATACCTCAATTTGATCTCCTAAACTCCAGAGAGTAGTAAATCTAAACTTCTCAATCTCTCTTCGTAAGACAAACCCCTCACCTCTAGAATCAATTTAATGAACTTCCTGCGAACTGCCTCCAATGCAACTGTGTCCCTCCTCTAATAAGGGGGCCAAATTGAATGATTACTTCAGGTGCAGTCTTACCGATGCTTGTACAGTCGCTGTAACACTTCCCCACTTTTATACTCAATTCCTTTAGCAGTAAATACCAAAATTCTATTTGCCTTCCCAATGACCTGCTATAGCTGCACACTGTTTCTCTACATTTTTTTACACTTTGCAACCTGGATTTGTGTTTTAGTGTCAGTTTACTGAACTGCTGAATCATGTCTGCCATCTTGTGGCCCAAAGACTACCACAAATTTGGAGACTTCTTCCTTATCTAACCTACCCGTTGAACTGAATTAGAACAAAATGTTTTGTAAGGCTCCAAACAACTCTTGTGTGTTTTTATTAATCTCAGACTTGCTGTCTTAGACCCAATTCCTTAAGTATTACTATGTGATTTGTTTAATCAGAATGAAGTTTGTTTTGTCAAAGTATGTATGTGTATGAAACAGAAGCAAATGTAGGCCATTCAGCCCACTAAGACCGCTCCGCAATTCAACAGGCTCATGATGACTGGGATTTATCCAAATAAAAATTACAGTGACCCAAATTTTCTGGTCTGCAGATAATCAAAGACCAGATGTAATCGCCAAGATGTATGTCAGGATCCCATGGAAATCCCAATGCAATTACTCCACAGGATTTGCCTCAGAAGTTTAACAGTCAATTTTATGGTTCGAGACAACCCTTTGAAAAATTCTCTGACACCAGGGTTCGAGTCAGAAATTTTGGACAGTTCTAATTTACATACATGAATAATTACAGAAAAACACAAGTTTAACATATGGATAGCTATTCCTGAAGCCTGAACTCCAACTCATGGACCCTCAGTTTGATTTGATTTATTATCGTCATGTTTACCAAGGTACAGCGAAAAGTGTTGTCTCATGTGCTTTATAGGTAAATCATACTATACAAGTGCATCAAGGTAACAGAACAGAGTGCAGAATATAATGTTACAGCTTTCGAGAAGGTGCAGAGATTAACATTTAAGAGGTTCATTCAACAGTGATAACAATGGGAAAGAAGGTGTTCTTGGACATGTTCGTATATGTATACAAACCTTTATTTTTTCCATCCAATATAAGAGGGTGAAAGAGAGTGTAACTGGGGTGGGAGGGGTTTGTTGATTGTGTTGGTTGTTTTCCCAGAGTAGCAGCAAGTGTAGATGAAGTCAATGGATTGGAGGCTGGTTTGCATGATGGACTGGGCTGTCTTCACCACCCTCTGTAGCTTCTTTAGGAAGAGCACCATGATACATCAAGGTAGGATGCTTTCTAAAACAATTTGCAAGAGTCTTAATGGACAGGCTGAATTTCATTATTCTCCTGAGGAAGTAGAGGTGTTGCTGTGCTTTGTTGACCTCAGTGTCAATGTGGGCTGGCCAAGACAAACAGTTGGTGAACTTAATGCTCTCGACCACCTCTACCTCAGCACCATTGAGGCAGATAGAGGCATGTTCTCCACTCTGCTTCCTGGAGTCAATGACCAGCATCTTCATTTTGCTGACGCTGAGGGAGAGATTGTTGTCTTTATACCATGTTGTTAAGCTCTCTATCTCCTTCTTGTACTCCATCTCATTGTTGTTTGAGATCTGACCGACAATAGTGGTGTCATCAGCAAACTTATAAATGAAGTTGGTTTGGAATTTAGTCCTTAGTCATGAGTGTATAAACAGTATAATAGGGGGCTGAGTCCGTGGCCTTGTGGGGGACTGATGTTGAGGATTACCATGGAGAGAATGTCATTTTTACTGACTGCAGTCTGTTGGTCAGGAAGCTGAGAATCCAGTTACAGAAGGTGGAGCAGAGACCTCGGTCCCAAAGTTTGGAAATGAATTTGTTTGGAATTATGGAGTTGAAGGTGGAGCTGTAGACAATAAATAGGAGCCTGATGTAGGAATCCATGTTGTCCAGGGATGAGTGTAGGGCCGGTGAGATGGATTCTACTGTGGACCTGTTCCTCTGGTAGGCAAATTGCTAGGGATCAAGACAATCTGGGAGACCGGCGTTCATGTGGGCCACGACCACCCTCTCAAAGTGCTTCATAATTATGACATCAGAGCCACCGGGTGGTAGTCATTGAGGCACACTGCATGCATTTCTTTGATACCAGGATGATGGTGGTCTTCTTGAAGCAGGTGGGGACTTCAGATCATAGTAAGATGAGGTTGAAGATGTCTGAAAATACTCCCACCGGGCCTGACCGGACAGGATCTGAGTGCACAGCTGGGGTTTCCATCTGGGCCAGTCGCGTTCCGTGTGTTCACCCTTAAGAAGGTCGAGGGTCAGGTGCACCTGAGGCTGTTGGGTCACGTGATTTTGATTTACTGCCCTTCTGTTCAAAGCAAGAGTAGAATGTATTGAGCTCTTGAGATAGGGATGTATTGTTGCCCACGATTCTGTGTGACTTCACTTTGTAGCCCATTTAAGGCTTTTCTTAAATGACTGGTGTCTGTGTGGTTAGTCTGGGCCTCAGGCTTTGTTTGGTATTGCCTCTTGGCATCCCTGATGGCCTTGCAAAGATTGTACCTGGAATTCCTATATAGGTCAGTGTCCCCCAACTTGCACGCCTCAGATCTGGACTTCTGTGGGGAGTGGATCTCCTGGTTAATCCATGGTTTCCAGTTGGGGACTCCTCCCTGACCCTCAAGCTCCCTACAAACCTGACCTGAGCACCCATGTCCCTGTGCGCCCATAGGCACTCTAACTCCCACTTGACTCACCCACTGCCTCTCCAACTTCCCCACTGACCCTCTGATAACCCCCGAACTTCCCTTATCCTCGAACTCTCCCTGACCCACCATTTGCCCCCTTGAGCACCTTGAATCACCACCAATTCCTACTGACCTTCTGAGTCTCCTGGCTTAAACAGCCTGCGTCATGAACCCAACAACTATCATCCTGGTTGTGATTTAGGCTTGACCATTCCATGATTTGATCTGCTGATTGATAATCTTCTCTATCCTTCCATTACGTACGTTATGTTGTTAAAAGTTAAAATGGGGGAGCAAATTTTCACTTGCCAGATTCCAAAAGACATTTTCTGCAAGTTATAGAATTCGGAAGAGACCATTCTGCCAATTCTGCCTGTGATATGACTATCCCATTCGACACACTGCCCTTTCTTTCTGCATAGTCTTACATTTTCTTTACTCTTCAGTTCTCTTCCAAACCTTAGCAATAAATCATTTCCACAACCTTTTCAAGCAATGCTCTCCAGATCATAATAAGTTTGAGCTATAAGGAGAGGTTGATTAGGCTGAGGCTGTTTTCCCTGGAGCGTCGGAGGCAGAGGGGTGACCTTACAGAAGTTTATAAAATCATGAGGGGCATGGATAGGATAAATTGACAAAGTCTTTTCCCTGCGGCGGGTGAGTCTAGAACCAGAGGGCATACGTTTAGCGTGAGAGGGGAAAGATATGAAAGAGACCTACAGGGCAACTTTTTCACGCATAGGATGGTGCATATAGAGAATGAGCTGCCAGAGGAAGCGGTGGAAGCTGGTACAATTGCAACTTTCGAAAGGCATCCGGATGGGTATATGAATGGGAACAGTTTAGGGGGAAATTGGCCAAGCGCTGGCAAATGGGACTAGATTAGATTAGGATATTTAGTCAGCACATACAAGCTGTACCAAAGGGTCTGTTTCTGTGCTTCATACTTTTATGACTCTATGACTCTATTTGTAGAGTCAGAGACTCATATCAAATGGAAACTGACCCTTCGGTCCAACTAGTCCATGCCGACCATAATCCCAATTAATCTAGTTCCACTTGCCTGCACTTGGCCCATATCCCTCCAAACCTTTCTTACTAATGAACTTATCAAAATGTCTTTTAAATGTTGCAACTGTACCCACATCCAGCACTTCCTCTTGCAGAAAATGCCTTTTGGAATACATACGAACCATTCTTTGTGTAAAAAGGTTGCCCTGCATGTCTTTTTAAAATCTTTCTGCTCTCACCTTAAAAAGTGCCTCCTAGTCTTTAAATCCCCCACCCTAGGGAAAAGACCCCTGCCATTTATCTTATCTACTCATACTTTTATAAACCTATATAAAGTCACTCAATCTCCTATGCTCCAGTGAAAAAAGTCTCAGCTTATCCAGCCTCTCCTTCTGAACCCTCTCTGTTAAGTTCATTTTGTCCTGAGATTCTTATACACTTAATGCAACTGCCAAAGTCTGTGAACAACAAAGTTATATTAAGCAAATATAGTACAAACTTTGGATAAAGTCTTAACACTCTTCGCCATACTTGTGAAGCGTGTTGAGAGGTCTCCCTGAACAAAGGAAACAGTCCTTCCTTTATATAAAATCTTTACATCACAGTAAGGAATGCTCACAAGACAACTCCCAGTCACTCCCTCACAGTTACATGTCATTCAAATGCAATGGCTTAATCATCTCCAGAAACAACATAATGTAAATCATCTTTCAATGGCCAAAGGGGTTGTGAATGTTTTTTTTTTAAATACAGGGAGTAGTCAAAATTCCAGCTGGAATTATCTTATTGATTTTGAAAAGGATGAGATGCAAATGTAAATTATCTCTGAATAATGGGAGTTGGCCAGGTAAGTGGCTCTGAATGCCAAGGGATGACAATGTAAACTCCTTACATTCTATCGCTAGAAGAGAGACATTCCACCCCAGCCTCGGGACATTCAATTTCTTGCAGGACAGCAGAGCAAATTAACTCTTTAATATCTTATTCTTTCCTTTTATCATTCCATGATAATTACCTAGATGGCACTACCACCTTCTTCATAAGAATCTTATTGCCACTACTTAAGCAGGTTACTGACACAACATGCAATGATTATAACAACAAACATGACTGGTCCACGTGGTAGATAGGATCCCTAGGATCCTTCCACATGGAAAAAAGTTTCACCAGTAAAATTCTTAAATCCATAGTCCTTAGTGACCACTCGGCCCCCTCCAAGTTGAGTGGAAACAAGCAGTTCTCTTCAGTATAGCATAACTTAAATTGAAATTCCTCTTTTGACCCAAATATTAGTACAACCTTAATTTCAGCATTTCTCATTTTTTCTAAGAGCCTCTGGTCAGAATTCTTCTCATTTTAATATGGGGGATAAAACGTGACACACTTGAGACCCCCCTCAGTTCACCTGGTGATGGACCACGAAATGGAAAGCGAGGAGTTGAAAAGATGGAGGAGGTGGCCCCAAAAGATCCACACCAGAGCCAGACAAAAATAAATCATGTCCAAAGGTTCCCAATCAACCACCACAGCACAGAAAAAAACCCCACAAGCATTGGTCCAAGATTGCCAAAGCTCTGCAAACCCCACTCCTTTATGCGCACACAAAAATATCACTAAAATATCATGTTGGTAGAAACCGGAGCAAGGAATGCCATCTCACCACCGGGTGAGGCAGTGAAGGAAAGAAAGACCAGTTGCACCCTCCTGACAAAACCACATCCGCAAAAAAGAAGACCCTCGCAGCAGACCACACAGCGCCATAGTCCATGCCAGCCCGTCCTCCAGAAGAAAAACTATCCGAGTCGAGTCCACAGCCCAGAAACTGAGACTCCCACAACAAAAACCTGGACGAAGCTTCCCCGGCAGTCAATGCACTTCACTGTCAGGATCCGAGTGGATCGGCTCCACTTTCTCCCCCTTTTCCGGGTGACGCTATGTTGTCCTAAAAGTACTTCTAAGTGGAGATGTGAGGGATAATGGTGATAACTTTAAGAAGTACCACATTTTGTTTAGATGTTTTCCTTTGAAGTTCCTGATTTCTAACATTTTTTATACTCAGGAGTATCAAACCTCTCCACGAGAGGACTCCAAAGTACTTTTCCCAGGGGGAACTTTAACCTCCTTTACCCAGGGGGACTTTAACCTCCTTTACATAGGGGACTTTAACCTCCTTTACCCAGGGGAACTTTAACCTCCTTTATCCAGAGGGGTTTTAACCTCCTTTATCCAGGCGGACTTTAACCTCCTTTATCCAGGGGGGTTTTAACCTCCTTCATCCAGGGGGACTTTAACCTCCTTTACCCAGGGGGCTTTAACTTCTTTTACCCAGGAGACTTTAACCTCCTTTACGCGGGGGGGGGGGCTTTAACTTCCTTAACCAGGGGGACTCTAACCTCCTTTACCCAGTAGGACTTTCATCTCCAAATTCCAGGGGGCCTTTAACTTCCCTTCCCAGTAACTTATGATTCTGAAAGCAAACTCGTTGGCGTGCAAGTGCGTAAGTTACCTCAGAGATTCCATCACCACAGAGTCCGAGGGGATGAGGAGTCGACTGAGTGATAGGTTAAGGCGAGAGATCAAGGTAAATCTTATTCATGGGCCCATCTGTCTCACGCAACCGGCAATCAGACGATCACTTATTCAGTCTGCCCAGAAGCTCCGTGTATTTTGGAGTCTCACTGTTGCCACCAAATGTTAAGTTCTTTATTTCCTGAGATTCTTACACACTTGATGCAACTGCAATACGCCAACTTCTGTGAACAACAACCAAATTTTATTAAGCAAGTACGGTACTCCAGTTTAATAATATCCTTCCGATAGCAGGGGGATACAGTACTCCAGAAGAGGCCTCACTAACGTCCTATACAACCTCAACTTGACGTCCAAGCTGTTATACTTAAAGGTCTATTCACTGAATTTGGTTCACACTGTCTCTCTTCATTCTTCCCATTATTTGTGCAGGAATGAGGCGATTTGAACTGAAATAGCTGTGTCTGTAACTTTCCTCTGCTTGACATAAAACCAATGACATTTGTGGTAGAATTTCTCAATTCTCGTCTCTGAGACTTGCAGCTATTGGCTATGTACATGAGACTTTCATTGATGACAGAATACGTGACAAGTTGTACATGTCACATTGGCCACAATGTTTGTCCATGAGCTTATACAAAGAAAAAGGACATTTTTAATATAACAAATGACCCAAAGCATTTTACATCCAATGAATTATTTGTGAGGTGTAGTCATTGATGCTGTGGATACATAAATCTCACAAATAACCATTGAGACTAAAAATCAGGTAAGTCACTTTTAGTCCAGGAAGAAATGTTAGTCATGACACCATGAAAATCCTGTGATAATCTTTGAATGGTGCCAGAGGCTCTTTTGCATCCTATTCTATAGAGAGAACCACAGTTTAAATCTTCATTCCAAAATTAATGTCCTCAACGTTGCATTCATATGTCAGACTAGGTTACCTGCACAAATCCATATTGGGACTTGAAGGATGAGGTAGTAAATACAGATGGATGTAAATGTTTGCATGGCACTAACCCAAAGAAATGCAGGGTCAGCCCCTGGTCATTTATTCTTGATCAACCTCACTTAAACAAATTGCCTGCTCATTATTGACAAAATGTGGAGCTGGAGAAAGTGCAGCAGGTCAATCAGTCTCAGAAGAGCAGGAGAAACAATATTTTGGGCAGGACTGATAAAAGGTTCTGGCTGAAACATCAACTCTCCTGCTTTTCCGATGCTCCTTGACGTGCTGCACTTTCTCCAGCTCCATATTTTATCAACTCTGATTTTCCAGCATCTGTAATCCCCACGATCTGCTCATTATCACGTTTCTATTTGTGGGATCTTGCTGTGCACAGCACCCCTTGAAAGTACTTTAATGACTGTAATGTGTTATGGGACATTCCTGAAGATGCTTTAGAAGTGCAAACCCTCTTTTCTGAGCCTCCAATCTTCCGACTCAGAGAGAAAAATGCTAATAATCAGCTGAACTGACACCATAGTATCTATATTAATCAATACAAACATTATTCTCCCAAAATGCAACAATATTTTTAAAAATTCATTCATAGGACGAGAGCATCACTGGTTAGGCCAACATTTATTGCCCAGAAGGCAGTTTAAGAGTCAACCACATTGCTGTGGGTTTAGAGGTACATGTAGGCCAGACCAGGTAAGGATGGCAGTTTCCTTCCCTAATGGACATCTGTGAACCAGATTAGTTTTTTTTCCAATGGTCATCATCTGACTCTTAATTCCAGATTTCTTTCTCCCCCCCCCATTGAATTCAAGTTCCACAACCTATTATGGCAGGATTAGAACCCAGGTACCAGGGTAACACCAGGGTCTCTGGATTAATAGTCTGATAATAATACCACTAGGCCATTTCTTCCCCTTCCTTCAATAAAGTTTTACACATTATACAAAAAGAGGGCATTCAATGGAGCAATTACTTCCACCATGTTGTGTTAATTCAATACAATACAATTCCTCAGCTCTTCTTTGAAGGTTTTTTTCTCAGCCTGGTTGAAGCTCTGTAACTGCAAAGATGAGACAATAAATCCTTCATTAAAAGCTTTCATCTCAGCTAACGGGCTTCAGGCCAATTCACATCTGATAACCTGCTCTGAAAACATGCGCAGCTGTGACAAATTCCACAACATTTTGAAATGATCAACAATTTCCTAAATCAAAAAAAATTGCACAGATTTGCCCTAACTCCCAATGTTAACAGGCAGAACCTTTAAAAAAATTTCCAAGACCCAGATCCACACTTCTGGCCAAAACTGATCAATTTTTCCTTGAGCCACAGCCTATTTGTGTAGTCCATTTTAATGAACTATACCCATTACCTTTTGAGATATATTGTTTACAAATTGATTACTAGCACTATCTCCAACCACCATTGGTTCAGAGGTAATGACATATTAAACATCTGATTTTCGTTTCCTCACTTTTTAAAACAATGCCTTCCTCCTCTTTTTTCCTTTCTTTTCTTTTTCTTTCTACTATTTCAATCTGATTCTGAAATCCCTCACTGAATTTCCCTTTCCAGTAGTTAAATGTGGGAGGTCTTGTGGTGTAGCGGTAGCATCCTTGCCTCTAGACTGGAAGCTCTGAGTTCAAGTCCCATCTCAGACCGTTGAGTGGGATGAGATATCGTGTGCCAGAACATGTTGAATGTTGGCAACCAAACAGATTGATTATGAGTCTATAAATGCTTCTGACACACTTACAGTAGGAGAGATTCCCAATCAATCCAAACCATGTGGTAGCTGCAACCTATCAGCCTCCTCATCCTCATGTTAAAACAAACACACACACAAACACTTCTCATGAGCAACATTGTCCTCATTCTGAGGGACTACACGAATTAAACTAAGTCACTAACATCATCTTTACTTCACTACTAACTAAAAATGATGGGGTGAGTTTTAGCTAAATGCTTTCAACTTTCAATAATACCCCCTTCTGAAATACCTGGGTCATTTTCTCTTTGCAGTTTACACAATTGTCAAACCTACAAGGCTTTTTGCTAAGTGATCGAGACCAGTTTCAAACAAATCCTGGTAGACATTATCCCATTCTACTTCGTATCAGTCCCTTCACTGACACGCACCAAATAAGCTGCAGTGTTTTAATTTGGTCAGCAAAGGGAAAACAAGACAACAGAGGGGATCTTGCCTTTACCGCTTGGCCTGGGGAGATCTGATCACTCTGGACCCATCATAAAACCCAACTTTTACTCATTCGTCCAATTTCTGTCCCACCTGTTTATTCCCCACACTGTGAAAGATAAAAATTCACCCATCATCTGTATCCCTGCACATAAGTGTACAGAATATAAGGAGATATGAGACTGGGATTTGAAAATACAAAAGAGTGAGTTTGCGCTGCTTCCATTTGTGGGATCTTGCTGTTTGCAAATCAACAGCTGCATCTCCTACATCACAACAGTGACAAGCTGCATCAGTGACTTCACTGGTTTAAAGCACTTTGGGATGTCTTGAGGTTGTGAAAAGCACTTTACAAATGTTGGTCTTTCCTTTCTTTTTATCTGAACATGTCTAGGACAAAGGAATTGGAGTGATTTACCCATATATTGTTAAACACATACTGTGGTTTGATGAGAATGAAAAGGAGATCTTAAAGGAAAAAAACAAAAGAACTGTGGATGTTGTCAATCAGAAATACAAATAGAGATTGCAGGAAAAGCTCAGCAGGTCTGGCAACATCTGTGAAGAGAAATCAGAATTAATGTTTCAAGTTAACTCCAGTTTTGAGGAAGGGTCACCCGACCCGAGATATTAACTCTGGTTTCTCTTCACAGATGCTGGCAGACCTGCTGAGCTTTTCCAGCAATCTCTATTTTTGTTTAGGAGATTTTTAAGTCTTTGTTCAATCAGGAAAAGAAGAGAGAATATTTCAGCACACCAATGATGCAAACCGGTAACAGTTTCCAAACTGACTCCTCCACCATTTGCTGCACCTCATCTCAGATTAAGAATATGCAGTGGATAAACAGGAAATGCTGCAGGGTGATGATGAAAGAGCAAGGGGCTTGGGGACAAGTGCGCAGCTTATTACATAGAGCCAGAATAGACACAATGGGCTGAATGACTTTGTTTGTAATAATGCTGCCATATTTGAACTTGTGAAGTTGCTCAGATTCCTGATAACCACAGTGCTGACAAAGTGTAACTCCAGGCGGATAATCTGTCAAGACATGGTGCCAGCAGTCTTGTGTTTTTGAATCATTTCTAACATTGGCTGACCACAGAGAATTCAACATGCAACTAAACCAACAGGGAAGGAATTTAAACAAAGGTGATGAATCAGTATAAGTACACATTCTCCTCCAATGTACAATATGTGACAAGACAGGTCCTGCTGATGACCCTGTTTGCTTCACTTTCTCTGCATTGTGCAATGAATCACAAGGTTTCAATTTGAGTTCATGAGTCATGCCAGTAGCTTGCATTGTGTTGAAATGAAGGTTGTTTTTCTTCATCTTTTCCCAGTTTTAACATCTTTTCAGCTACTTCCAGGCACTCTGAACTAATATTTTACACAAGCTCTACTTGTTTTGATCACCTTTGGCAACTTCCCATTCCATTTCGTTCAATGGTAAAGACCAATTTCACTCCCTTGAGTCATTCATCGGCCTTTTCTCTTCTCTAACCTTGATGGATCTTCTCTGTATTCCCAGCATTTTGTCCTTCATTTTTTGCTATTCAACATTTTTTTGCACTTTTGAAAACCTCGTGCATCTTTTCTAGGCCTTAAACTGTAGCGATCTTTACTTTCCTAACTTTCCTAAACCTAAAGACAATTAAAAGTCAAGTTTCTAGCCACATAATCGTGCTTCATCATATATACCATATAGAGTGTCAAGCTCCTGGGAGTGGTCATCCACAACAAGCTTTCTTGGACTCTTCATGTGGATGCACTGGTTACAAAGGCCCAATAACATCTCTTCTTCCTCTGGCAGCTGAGGAAATTTGGCATGACAGTGAATACCCTTGCCAACTTTTATACGTGCGCCATTGAGAGCTATCTGTCTGAATATATCACTACCTCAGATGGCAACTGTACCATTCAAGATCGGAGATGGTTACGGAGTGGTGAACTCAGCCTGGACAATCACAAAGGCCAACCTCCCATCTATGGAATCCATCTACCAGGCCCACTGTCAAGGAAAGGTCTCCAACATTCTCAAATATCCATCCCACCCTGGCAATGTTTCTCTACAACCTCTACCATCGGGGAGAAGGTACAGAAGCCTGAACACCAGTCAGTTTCAAAACAGTTTCTTACCCTATTGTTGTTAGAATACTGAATGGACTCACAAACTCTTAATGTTCGACTGTACCTGTGTTTTGTTTTTGCCACTGTTTACCTATTATTTACTTATCTATGCTACTTAACTCTGTGATCTGCCTGTATTGCTCACAAGACAAAGCTTTTCTCTGTGCCTCGGTACACATGACAATAAATTCAATTCAGTTCAATTAAATCATTATCGTTTTTTTGTGTCACGTGTAAAAATGCACACATGCAACATGTTATCTTTGCTCATCAAAGTGAATGTCTCTGCTTCTTGAGAAGCCTGATAAAATGGATTTCAAACAATTGGGTTAAACGGTGGATTCAGAATGAGGTGTGTGAGTCATGTATCAGAAATTACACCCCTAGATCTTTCCCCAGTTTGTATCTAGCTGGGGATCTGATAGGAAAATCTCAGTATATGCAAGAGAACTGCCACCTCATCAGATTAACATCTGAGAAGGGCAAAAAAAGGCTTGGTGCTGGTGACAGATTTCCTGTCAAAATACAACTACCTGTCAGAGCTCAGGCATTTCCCACCGATGAATAGAAGATAATAAAAGGGTGGCTCAGTGGTTAGCACTGCTGCCTCACAGCACCCGGGACCCAGTTTCAATTCCAGTCTCAGCTAACAGTCTGTGTGGAGATTACACATTCTCCATGTCTGTGAGGGTTTCCTCTGGGTGCTCCGGTTTCCTCCCGTAGTCAAAGATGTGCAAATTATGTGGATTGGACATGCTAAATTGTCCCATAGTGTCTAGGGATGTATAGGTTAGCCAAGGGTAATGCAGCTTTCTTGGGTAGAGGGATGGGTCTGGGTGAGATGATCTTCAGAGGGCCAGTGTGGATTTGTTGAGGCCAAATGGCCTGTTTCTGCATTGTAGGGATCCTATTAAATAAAAAACGCCAAAGCAGCATCAGTTGGTAAAAGCTTCATAGGACGTTTTTTACAAATGTAAGTTTTTAACTAATTAATAATTTAGTAAGAATTTGTCTTAAAGTTTAACATTTTGTTCCTTAATGTTCTCTGGAAGAAGATTGTGACCCCTTTGTTCATTGATCACATAAAGTGAAGACACTTGGCCCGGAACTCTTCTGTATTACAATGAATTCCACAGTGTGATAACATTCAAACTTCCATTTGTATGGCTATCTGCTCATTGATCTAGACAATGTGAAAGAGTTGAAGAGAAATAATATGATGAAAGTAGGACAATCTCTTAAAAAGAGCCCCCCGAAAAAAGCCACAAGTGCTGAAAATCTAAGATAAAAATAGAAAAGACAAAGGTCCCTTAAATAAAATGCTTGTCTCTTCTTGTTCATTTCAGATGATGCATTTGCAGCAGGATATATTTAAATTATTACCTAATTCTCACAAAACAGAAACAGGCCATTGGACCTGACAATTCCATGCAGCAGTTTATGCCCCACACAAGCCCATTCTCACTCTCTCATCTCTTATTCTTTTCTCTCATCGTGTTTATCTAGCTTTCCATGCTTTTCATCTCAGCTCTCCCTGATAGCTGGTTCTAGATTCTAAAACACTCTCTGGATGAGCGTGGTTCTTCTGAATTCTCTGCTGGATTAATTAGTGACTATATTAGAGTTACAACCTCTTTTTCCTTCTAGTGTCTACGTTTATCCTATCAAACTCTACTGGTGTCCCAATCAACCAAAGAAACACCTTTCTGTTTAAACAAATGGTCATCTGCCACTTAATGTTTTACAACCTTTACTTGCGCAGATCAAGATACCAATGACATTTTCAGCCAGAGGCTATCATATCTACAAAATTCTATCACTTGGTTCAAGTTGACCCCTGGCCCTCTCCCCTGCCAAAATGATATCTGCTCTGAACAGCAAGAACCTGTACTTAGGCAGCACCAATAACATAGGGTGTGTCTCAAGGTGTTTCATGAGAGTGTAAGCAGACTAATATCCTTAAGGCAAAGAAACTGCCATCCTTACCTTGTCTGGCCTACATGTGACTGCAGACCCACAACAATGTGGTTGACTCTTAACTTAGGGATGGGCAATAAATGCTGGCCTAGCAAGTGAACCCTCATCCTATGAATTAATAAAAAAAAGAATCAGACACAAATTAACCCTGAGCCAAAGCAGAACGTCATTAAATCCTGGATTGAAGAGGTGGGCTTTGGGGATTGGTGTGAGGGTTAGTGAAGAGGTGGGCTCTGGAGATTGGGGTAAGGTTATTGAAGAGGTGGGCTTTGGGGATTGGAGTGAGGGCTATTGAAGAGGTTGGCTTTTGGGATTGGGGTAAGGGTTAGTGAAGAAGTGGCTTTGGGGATTGGGGTAAGGGTTAGTGAAGAGGTTGGCTTTGGGGATTAGCGTGAGGGTTAGTGAAGAGGTGGGCTTTGGGAATTGGGGTAAGGGTTAGTGAAGAGGTTGGCTTTGGGGATTGGGGTAAGGGTTAGTGAAGAGGTGGGCTTTGGGAATTGTGGGTAAGGGTTAGTAAAGAAGTGGGCTTTGGGGATTGGGGCAAGGGTTAGTGAAGAGGTGGGCTTTGGGGATTGGGGTGAGGGTTAGTGAAGCGGTGGGCTTTGGGGATTGGGGTGAGGGTTATTGAAGAGGTGGGCTTTGGGGTTTGGGGTAAGGGTTAGTGAAGAGGTTGGCTTTGGGGATTGGAGAAAGTGTTAGTGAAGAGTTAGTCTTTGGGGATTGGGGTAAGGGTTATTGAAGAGGTGGGCTTTGGGGTTTGTGGGTAAGCGTTAGTGAAGAGTTGGGCTTTGGGGATTGGGGTAAGGGTTATTGAAGAGGTGGGCTTTGGGAATTGGGGTAAGAGTTAGTGAAGAGGTTGGCTTTGGGGATTGGGGTGAAGGTTATTGAAGAGGTGGGCTTTGGGGATTGGGGTGAGGGTTATTGAAGAGGTGGGCTTTGGAGTTTGGGGTAAGTGTTATTGAAGAGGTAGGTTTTGGGGATTGGGGTAAGGGTTAGTGAAGAGGTTGGGTTTGGGGATTGGGGTAAGGGTTAGTGAAGAGGCGGACTTTGTGGTTGGGGTAAGGGTTATTGAAGAGGTAGGCTTTGGGGATTGTGGCTAAGGTTTAGTGACGAGTTGGGTTTTGGGGATTGTGGGTAAGGGTTAGTGAAGAGTTGGACTTTGGGTGAGGGTTAGTGAAGAGTTGGGCTTTGGGAATTGTGGGTAAGGCTTAGTAAAGAGGTGGGCTTTGGGGATTGGGGCAAGGGTTAGTAAAGAGGCGGGCTTTGGGGATTGGGGCAAGGGTTAGTGAAGAGATGGGCTTTGGGGATTGGGACGAGGGTTAGTGAAGAGGTGGGGTTTGGGGATTGGGGTGAGGGTTATTGAAGTGGTGGGCTTTGGGGATTGGGATGAGGGTTATTGAAGAGGTGGGCTTTGGGGATTGGGGCAAGGGTTAGTGAAGAGATGGGCTTTGGGGATTGGGACGAGAGTTAGTGAAGAGGTGGGGTTTGGGGATTGGGGTAAGGGTTAGTGAAGAGGTTGGCTTTGGGGATTGGGGAAAGGGTTAGTGAAGAGGTGGGCTTTGTAATTGGGGTGAGGGTTAGTGAAGAGGTTGGCTTTTGGGATTGGGGAAAGGGTTAGTGAAGAGGTGGGCTTTGGGGATTGGGGAGAGTGTTAGTGAAGAGTTGGGCTTTGGGGTTTGTGGGTAAGGGTTAGTGAAGAGATGGGCTTTGGGGATTGGGGTAAGGGTTAGTGAAGAGGTGGGCTTTGGGGATTGGGGTGAGGGTTAGTGAAGAGGTGGGCTTTGGGGATTTGGGTAAGGGTTATTGAAGTGGTGGGCTTTGGGGATTGGGGTAAGGGTTAGTGAAGAGATTGGCTTTGGGGATTGGGACGAGAGTTAATGAAGAGGTGGGGTTTGGGGATTGGGGTAAGGGTTAGTGAAGAGGTTGGCTTTGGGGATTGGGGAAAGGGTTAGTGAAGAGGTGGGCTTTGTAATTGGGGTGAGGGTTAGTGAAGAGGTTGGCTTTGGGGATTGGGGAAAGGGTTAGTGAAGAGGTGGGCTTTGGGGATTGGGGAGAGTGTTAGTGAAGAGTTGGGCTTTGGGGTTTGTGGGTAAGGGTTAGTGAAGAGATGGGCTTTGGGGATTGGGGTAAGGGTTAGTGAAGAGGTGGGCTTTGGGGATTGGGGTGAGGGTTAGTGAAGAGGTTGGCTTTGGGGTTTGGGGTCAGGGTTAGTGAAGAGGTGGGCTTTGGGGATTGGGTTGAAGGTTATTGAAGAGAGGTGCTTTGGAGTTTGGGGTAAGTGTTATTGAAGAGGTTGGCTTTGGGGATTGGGGTAAGGGTTAGTGAAGAGGTTGGGTTTGGGAATTGGGGTAAGGGTTAGTGAAGAGGTGGACTTTGGGGATGGGGTAAGGGTTATTGAAGAGGTGGGCTTTGGGGATTGGTGTAAGGGTTAGTGAAGAGGTGGGCTTTGGGGATTGTGGGTAAGGGTATGAGAAGAGTTGGGCTTTGGGTGAGGGTTAGTGAAGAGTTGGGCTTTGGAGATTGGGGTGAGGGTTAGTGAAGAATTGGGCTTTGGAGATTGGGGTGAGGGTTAGTGAAGAGTTGGGCTTTGGGGGTTGCGGTAAGGGTTAGTGAAGGGGTGGGTTTTTGGGATTGGGGTGGGGATTAGTGAGGAGTTGGGCTTTCGGGATTGGGGTGAGGGTTATTGAAGAGGTCGGATTTGCGGATTGTGTTAAGAGTTAGTAAAGATGAGAGAAAATTCCAGAACTTAGAGCCTTTAGATTGAGAAGCCCAGATGTGCTGCTGTCCATCCTGCCAATGGCTTGTTACATAAGGAGAGGGACAAAGTCTTTTTGACTTGTTTTCCTCCTGCCACTCCCTCAAACTGAACCTAAACATAGGAACTTGATGGTAAGTATACTTGGTAAAGCGTTATCTCCTGTTAGAAAATGTCACCTTTCACTACCATGGAATTCAGAACTACTTCTTGAAAATTTATTTTCAATATCTCATCTGCAGCTGCATCATACAGAAGGAGACAAACCAGTGAGAGAACAGTACAGAGGCAAGGAATACTTGCATAAGTGGATGATCAGTAACAAAAATGTTAACACACATCAGACAATTGGAGAATGCAGATTTCAGTGTCAGCTTGACTCAGTAACTCTTGCCTATGGGTCACTGGGGTCATGGGCTCAATCACAATTTGAGCTTTTGGACATATAATCACAATTGGCAATTGGGAGCAGTGCTGAAGGCATGTATTGGCAATCGTCCCATTGGGGTTTGGTAAATGAATCTACAAGATTCTGTGGTGCCGTGTGAAGAATGGGGCTTTCCACCAGTTCATTCCTCACAACTGGTTAACCATTTATTATACTTGTAACTTGTAGGACCTTGATGAACATGAAGCAGTTCTTACACTTTCGGGAGACAGAAACACTTTCTAAACTTCTCAAATATTCTATCAGCAGAGACATTTAGGACTTAATGAGGTTGTAAGTAAATGCCAGTTAGTTCTTTATTTCTATCAGTAAGCACCCAACATTTCTGTTCCTTTTTAAAATCTGACTACATTCCCTTGCAGAAGAATGCCATGTGTTAATTCATAGAAACACAGAAGTTAATTTTCTTCCCATTCTAATATCACAGCTCAACCAGTGAAATCCAAATGGACTTTCTAAATGTTCGCTGACTACTTGCAACATCATCGATAGACTAGAGACTTAGACTTCATACTTTGAGGTTATTGTTGGACAAATCTGATTTTTCTTTTCAATTGCTTGAACAGAGTTATGATGTGGAGGTGCTGGTGTTGCACTGGGGTGGACAAAGTCAGAAGTCACATGACAACAGGTTTATTTGAAATCACAAGCTTTCGGAGCACAGCTCCTTCACCTGATGAAAGAACAGTGCTCTGAAAGCTTGTGATTTTGAATAAACTGTTGGACTATAACCTGGCGTTGTGTGACTTCTTATTTTAGTGGAGTTGTTAGATCAAACAAAAGCAGTCATTAAGTTTTGCACTTGGTCAATTTACTATTTAAAATTTGGACCTTCTGCAGAGATTCCGAAATAATTTTGTTTGAACTGTCAAGAACTTCCCCCAGTAATAAATCTGTCCTTAGGCACCATTGATTTCAAGAGATAATTAGGTGAATTGATCACTCAGAGAGCTGGTGCAGATATAATGAACTGAATAGCCTCCTGCTGTGCTGTAACAATACTGTGATTGACGGATAGTTTCACTTCTTTCATGGTATTCGAACAGATGAAAGACTCACCAATCAAGGTATTTTTAATGTATAATTTCAGTTACATCACACTGTAAATTTTTGCTATAAATTCTGAGCCTTACAATTGTGTCCTCCACAACCATCTGGTGAAGGAGCGGCGCTCCAAAAGCTAGTGCTTCCAATTAAACCTGTTGGACTATAACCTGGTGTTGTGACTTTTAACTTTGTACATGCCAGTCCAACACTGGCATCTCCAAACAATGGCAAGGAAGCATGTCAAGAAACCTCCAGCAGTACGTCCAATTAGAACTGAAAACCAAATCTGAGGGTATCCAGTTCTCATGTAACTGCATTGTAGCCAGACTTGGAGGCTTTTAGGAGGAGAGGGAAATTGGAGAAAAGAAATGTTTTATTTTAAAGAGTTAATCCATCTGAGGGATGATAACAGGCTGACTCACTATGATCTCAGCAGAATGTTTGCATTCCAGTGGTCTGTCAAAACTAAGAACTGATCTAGAGATTGGAGCCATTGAAACTCTGATGAGATGATGGCACCTTGATCTGAGGGGAAGCATTGTTCACTGGCCAACTGTCGCCTGGGGGCTTCCTCTTAACCAAACAGAAGGAAGGGAAGGACTTTGATATCACTGATTCTGTGGTATTCAGGCTTACATTGAAGAGCATACTGAAAGAATCATCATCCAAAAAAAATTCCAATTGTTATCTTTCCTTATATCTTTGGACAGGCAA
This sequence comes from Chiloscyllium plagiosum, assembly GCF_037043375.1. Taxonomy (NCBI): domain Eukaryota; kingdom Metazoa; phylum Chordata; class Chondrichthyes; order Orectolobiformes; family Hemiscylliidae; genus Chiloscyllium; species Chiloscyllium plagiosum. Next base: position 24,221,882 of record NW_028270168.1, read on the forward strand.
TATCTCCACTCATTACTGTAACAGCTCATCTGTGTAGTTTAGAAATTCCAGCAACGCAGCTTTAACCTGGGTTTCTCAATGAATCTTCCGCATTAATCATTGACCCCCTCCACGCCCACCAGACTGCATGTCATCATTTATCATACCACACCCAGTCTATTTGAACCATTCCAAATGAAGTCATTCATCCTTTCTCAATGCATTAAAAAAACAGGAGTTAAAATTATAGGGGTCCTCACTCGACAAGGCCTGGGTGTATTTGCAAGCAGCTTGGCTTGGGACCTCCAGCATTCAAATAGAAAGCCACTTTTCTCCTTTTGTGGTGCCTTAATGTGCACAGGGAAAAGGTCCCCCCATAACGCCGAGCTACACGGAGGGAACCAGTAATTGCCAGGAATGTAACATGCACAAGGTCAGAAAGGTTTGAATGTGAGGAGCCTTAGAGGCCGAAATTACACCAAACTGTTAACAACTTTGCTTTGACTTTTTGCAAAAATCTTTAACCAGAATGTTGATAGCTGCAGAGATGTTGCAAACTTTAGAAGTTCAAATCTGAATCGAGCAGTGAGCAGAGTCTTGTTTCAATTTATTTTCCTGGTCAAAAACACAATGGAGGAAGGATATGAAGTCATTGTTGAGGACACAGGATTTATGAAAACCATTCAGAAGATGAGACTTTAGTTCTGTAAATGGGTTGGAGAAGCTGAGGATATTATCCATTGTGAAGAAAAATTAAGAGATGTGATTCAAGTGTTGAATATAGTGAAGAGCCTGAACAGATCAATGCAAGACTATCCCTATGAGTGGAAAACACAAAAACCAGAGGCAACATGAGGGAAAGCTTTTATTATACAGCAAGTGATTAGGATCTGAAATGAGTATTGTCAGAGTGCAATACAGGTAGATTCAATCACGACTTTTGCCAAGCAACAAGATGATGAACAGCAGACAAAGAAATTGCAGAGTAAGATGACTTAAGTTACAATGAGCAAAATTACCACCTTCAGTACCTTAACAATTCACAGATTCTATGAAAGCTTCTCAATGTCATATGTTATTCCAAAACCTGGGCAGCTCAGCAGAGAGATAACCCTTCTGCAACATCAGGCTATCAGTTAGAGGAGATTTGAAAACATGGGACCTATAATTTCCCCCTTCCAGGGTTAAATACATTGAAGGTGATTTTGAATTGCTTACACGGACCACAATAAACAATGTCTCATATCAGCTTAAATAAGAGATAATTATGTTTAACCATAAAAACAGAAACTCAACTGGAAACTTTGTTTTAAAAATCACAAAATAATATAGACAACAGTGCCACTTGCTGGCCAAACCTATTACAACAAACTACCTTCAAAAAATGCGTAGAGAAAGTAGAGTTAACTCTTTCAGAGAACAGAGGCTGCTGTCTTCAGGAGCTAGCCAGTGCTGGAGTAAATGTCAAAATTAACCATCAAACATTTGCAACCCAATAGCACAGACAAGACTTTGGTGTATGTATTAAGCAGTTGTACAACATTATAGATGACAGTAACCGTGTGTTTGGGAAAATTAACAAACAGTGAAATTCACAACTAATCTTAAAGGAACCTGTTTGGGAGAGGTCAGCACAGAAACAGCTAAGTGAATATTTTAAGTACGACCTTACAGTAAGTCTGCAGTAGTGAGTAGAATGGGTTATTTCATGAATATATGTTATATTGAGATATGTCTCTTGATTAAACATAAAAATATAAGCCATAAGTATTAATTTAACTTGGAGCAGTGTTTTGTAGAGGAATAAGACGGAGCTATTTTCTGGGTCTGCAGATTGAAAGAAGCAAAAATGGCCTTTAGTAGAGTGATATGCTCTTTTTGTCGGATGTGGGAGTTAAGGGAGAGTTTACAGGTTACTGAGGATTATATCTGCAAAAAATGCCATTGGTTGTGAATCCTATCAGATCGAATGGATTGGTTGGAGTGACAGCTAGAGGCAATGAAGAATTTACAAGAGCAAGGAGATGTGATGGATGGCAGTTATAGGAAGGGGGAAAAGTCGTAGATACAGTCACATAGATGGGCTAACTTCAGGGAAGGTAAGAAAAGTAGGCAGGTAGTACAGGAATCTTCTGTGGCTGTCCCCATTTCAAACAGGTATGCTGTTTTGGAAAATGTAGGGGGTGATGGATTCTCACACGAATGTAGCACGAACAGCAAATTTTCTGGTACTGAGACTGGCTCTAATGCAATGAGGGATATGGCGTGTTCCAAGAGATCAATTGTGTTAGGGGAGTCTGTAGTCTGTGGCACAGACAGATGTTTCTGTGGCCAGCAGTGAAAAATCCAAATGGTGTGTTGTCTCCTTGGTGCTAGGATCAAAGATGTCTTAGAGAGGGTGCAGAATGTTCTCAAGGGTGAGAGGGGCCAACAGGAGGTCATTGTCCACATTGGAATCAACGACATTAGAAGGGAAAAGATTGAGATTCTGAAGGGAGATTACAGAGAGTTAGGCAGGAATTTAAAAAGGAGGTCCTCAAGAGTAATAATATTTGGATTACTCCCAGTGCTACGAGCTAGTGAGGGCGGGAATAGAAGGATAGAGCAGATGAATGCATGGCTAAGGAGCTGGTGTATGGGAGAAGGATTCAAATTTTTGGATCATTGGAATCTCTTATGGGGTAGAAGTGACCTGTACAAGAAGGACGGATTGCACCTAAATTGGAAGGGGACTAATATACTGGCAGGGAAATTTGCTAGAGCTGCTCAGGAGAATTTAAATGAGTCAGCTGTTTGTCAGGGTGGGGGGGAGCAGTGTTACAGGGAGCTACTGAAAAAAGAGATCAATCTGAGACTGGTACAGTTGAGAACAGAAGCAAGTCAAACAGTGAGGGCAGGCAGTGGCAAAACAAAGAACAAGGTAGGACTGATTAATTAAACTGCATTTATTTCAATGCAAGTGGCCTAACAGGGAAGGCAGATGAACTCAGAGCATGGTTAGGAACATGGGACTGGGATATCATAGCAATTACAGAAACACGGCTCAGGGATGGACAGGACTGGCAGCTTAATGTTCCAGGACACAAATGCTACAGGAAAGACAGAAAGGGAGGACAGAAAGGGAGGTAAGAGAGGAGGGGGAGTGGCATTTTTGATAAGGGATAGCATTACAGTTGTGCTGAGGGAGGATATTCCCGGAAATGCATCCAGGGAAGTTATTTGGGTGGAACTGAGAAATAAGAAAGGGGTGATCACCTTATTTGGATTGTATTATAGACCCCCTAACAGTCAGAGGGAAATTGAGAAACAAATTTGTAAGGAGATCTCAGCTATGTGTAAGAATAATAGGGTGGTTATGGTACGGGATTTTATCTTTCCAAACATCGACTGGGACTGCCATAGTGTTAAGGATTTAGATGGAAAAGAATTTGTTAAGTGTGTACAAGAAAATTTTCTGATTCAGTATGTGGATGTACCTACAAGAGAAGGTGCAAAACTTGACCTATTCTTGGGACATAAGGCAGGGCAGATGACGGAGGTGTCAGTGGGGGAGCACTTTGGGGCCAGCGACCATAATTCTATTCATTTTAAACTAATGATGGAAAAGGATAGGCCAGATCTAAAAGCTGAAGCTCTAAATTGGAGAAAGGCCAATTTTGATGGTATTAGGCAAGAACTTTCAAAAGCTGATTGGGGGCAGATAAAGTGATGGCTGGAAAATGGCTAGCCTTCAGAAATCAGATATTGAAAGCCCAGAGACTGTTAGGGTGAAAGGAAAGGCTGTTAGGTATAAGGAATGTTGGATGACAAAAGAAATTGAGGGTTTGGTTAAGAAAAAGTGAATCCTTAGAAGAGTATAAAAGCAGTAGGAGTATACTTAAGCGGGAAATCAGGAGGGCAAAAAGGGGACATGAGATAACTCTATTTGCCAAAGCTAAGGAGAATCTAAAGCATTTAACAAATATATTCAGTACAAAAGGGTATCTTGGGAGAGTATAGGGCAGAGGCCTCACCTTCATTCCCCTACGCTCCCGGATTAACGAGTTCAACACGCGGCGTGACATCGAATAATTCTTCCGTCGCCTTCGCCTCCGTGCCTACTTCTTCAACCAAGACTCTCGCCCACCCTCTGACGACCCCTTCTCCCGCCTCCAACACACCCCATCCACCTGGACACCCCGTGCTGGCCTCTTACCTGCCCTTGATCTCTTCATAGCCAACTGCCGCCGTGACATTAACCGTCTCAACCTCTCCACCCCTCTCACCCACTCCAACCTCTCACCCTCACAACGTGCAACCCTCCACTCCCTCTGTTCCAACCCCAACCTCACCATCAAACCAGCAGACAAGGGAGGCGCGGTAGTAGTTTGGCACACTGACCTTTACACCGCTGAGGCTAAACCCCAGCTCGCGGACACTCCTCCTACTGCCCCCTTGACCATGACCCCACCTCCTACCACCAAACCATCATCTCCCAGACCATCCATAACCTCATCACCTCAGGCGACCTCCCATCCACTGCCTCCAACCTCATAGTCCCACAACCCCGCACCACCCGTTTCTACCTCCTGCCCAAAATCCACAAACCTGACTGCCCCAGCCAACCCATTGTCTCAGCCTGATCCTGCTCCACCGAACTCATCTCTGCCTACCTCGACACGGTCCTGTCCCCCTTAGTCCAAGAACTCCCCACCTACGTTCGGGACACCACCCACACCCTCCACCTCCTCCATGATTTTCGCTTCCCCGGTCCCCAAAGCCTTATCTTCACCATGGACATCCAGTCCCTGTACACCTCCATCCCCCATCATGAAGGACTCAAAGCCCTCCGCTTCTTCCTTTCCCGCCGTACCAACCAGTACCCTTCCACTGACACCCTCCTTCGACTGACTGAACTCGTCCTCACTCTGAACAACTTCTCTTTCCAATCCTCCCACTTCCTCCAAACCAAAGGAGTAGCCATGGGCACCCACGTGGGCCCCAGCTATGCCTGCCTCTTCGTAGGATATGTGGAACAGTCCATCTTCCTCAGCTACACTGGCACCATCCCCCACCTTTACCTCCGCTATATCGATGACTGTATTGGCGCTGCCTCGTGCTCCCACGAGGAGGTTGAACAGTTCATCCACTTTACCAACACCTTCCACCCCGACCTCAAATTTACCTGGACCGTCTCAGACTCTTTCCTCCCCTTCCTAGACCTCTCCATTTCTATCTCGGGCGACCGAATCAACATGGAAATTTATTATAAACCAACCAACTCCCACAGCTACCTAGACTACACCTCCTCCCACCCTGCCCCCTGTAAAAACGCCATCCCATATTCCCAATTCCTTCGTCTCCACCGCATCTGCTCCCAGGAGGACCAGTTCCAATACCGTACAACCCAGATGGCCTCCTTCTTCAAAGACCGCAATTTCCCCCCAGACGTGATCGGCGATGCTGTCCACCGCATCTCCTCCACTTCCCGCACCTCCGCCCTGGAGCCCCGCCCCTCCAATCGCCACCAGGACAGAACCCCACTGGTCCTCACCTACCACCCCACCAACCTCCATATACATCATATCATCCGTCGTCATTTCCGCCACCTCCAAACGGACCCCACCTCCAGGGATATAGTTCCCTCCCCTCCCCTATCAGCGTTCCGAAAAGACCACTCCCTCATCAGGTCCACACCCCCCATCAACCCAACCTCCACTCCCGGCACCTTCCCCTGCAACCGCAAGAAATGCAAAACTTGCGCCCACACCTCCCTCTTTACTTCCCTCCAAGGCCCCAAGGGATACTTCCATATCCGCCACAAATTCACCTGTACTTCCACACACACTATTTACTGCATCTGCTGCACCCGATGTGGCCTCCTCTATATTGGGGAGACAGGCCGCCTACTTGCGGAATGTTTCAAAGAACACCTCTGGGACACCCGGACCAACCAACCCAACCACCCTATGGCTCAACACTTCAACTCCCCCTCCCACTCCACCAAGGACATGCAGGTCCTTGGACTCCTCCATCACCAGACCATAGCAACACGACGGCTGGAGGAAGAGCACCTCATCTTCCGCCTAGGAACCCTCCAACCACAAGGGATGAACTCAGACTTCTCCAGTTTCCTCATTTCCCCTCCCCCCACCTTGTTTAAGTCCCAACCCTCGAACTCAGCACCATCTTCCTAACCTACAATCTTCTTCCTGACCTCTCTGCCCTCACCCCCACTCCAGCCTATCACCCTCACGTTAACCTCCTTCCACCTATCACATTTCCAATGCCCCTCCCCCAAGTCCCTCCTCCCTACCTTTTATCTTGGCCCACTTGGCACACTTTCCTCATTCCTGAAGAAGAGCTCATGCCCAAAACGTCGATTCTCCTGCTCCTTGGATGCTGTCTGACCTGCTGCACTTTTCCAGCAACACATTTTCAGCTCTGATCTCCAGCATCTGCAGTCCTCACTTTCTCTTAGAGAATAGGGTCCCTCAAAGATCAGCAAGGCAGCCTTTATGTGGAGCTGCAGGAGATGGGGCAGATACTAAACAAGTATTTTGCATCAGTATTTACTGTGGAAAAGGACATGGAAGATAAAGAATGTAGGGAAAAAGATGGTGACATAATGGAAAATGTCCATATTACAGAGGAGAACGTGCTGGATGTTTTGAAACGGTTAAAGATGGATAAATCCCCAGGACCTGATCAGGTATACCCTCAAACTCTGTGGTAAGCTGGGGAAGTGATTGCTGGGCCTCTTGCTGAGATATTTGTATCATCGATAGTCACAGGTGAGGTGCCAGAAGACTAAAGGTTGGCTAACGTAGTGCCACTGTTTAAAAAAAGGTGGTAAGGACAAGCCAGGGAACTATAGACCAGTGAGCCTGACGTTGGTGGTGGGCAAGTTTTTGGAGGGAATCCTGAGGGACAGGATATACATGTATTTGGAAAGGCAAGGACTAATTAGGAAGAGTCAACACGACTTTGTGCATGTGAAATCATGTCTCATGATCTTGATTAAGTTTTTTGAAGAAGTTACAAAGAGGATTAATGAGGGCAGAGCAGTAGACGTGATCTATATGGACTTCAGTAAGGCATACAATAAGATTCCCCGTGGGAAACTGGTTAGCAAGGTTAGATCTCATAGAATACAGGGAGATCCAACCATTCGGATACAGAACTGGCTCAAAGGTAGAAGACAGAGGGTGGTGGTGGAGGATTGTTTTTCAGACTGGAGGCCTGTGGCCAGTGGAGTGCCACAAGGATCGGTGCTGGGTTCACTACTTTTCATCATTTATACAAATGATTTAATGTGAGCATAAGAGGTATAATTAGTAAGTTTATTGATGACACCAAAATTGGAGGTGTAGTGGACAGCAAAAAAGATTACAATGGGATCTTGATCAGATGGGCCAAGGGACTGAGGAGTGGCAGATGGAGTTTAAATTAGATAAATGCGAGGTGCTGCATTTTGGGAAAACAAATCTTAGCAGGACTTATCCACTTAATGGTGAGGTCCTAGGGAGTGTTGCTGAACAAAGAGACCTTGGAGTGCAGGTTCATAGCTCCTTGAAAGTGGATTCGTAGGTAGATAAGTAAAGAAGGCATTTAGTATGCTTTCATTTATTGGTTAGAGTATTGAGTACAGGAGTTGGGAGGTCATGTTGCAGCTGTGCAGGACACTGGTTAGGCCATTTTTGGAATATTGTGTGCAATTCTGGTCTCCTTCCTATTGGAGATTTACAAGGATGTTGCCAGAGTTGGAGAATTTGAGCTATAAGGACAGACTGAATAGGCTGTGGCTGTTTCCCAAGAGCACGAGAGACTGAGGGGTGACCTTATAGAAGTTTATAAAATCATGAGGGGCATGGATAGGATAAATAGACAAAATATCTTCCCTGGGGTGGGGGAGTGCAGAACTAGAGGGCATAGGTTTAGGGTGAGAGGGGAATGATATAAAAGAGACCTAAGGGAAACGTTTTCACGCAGAGGGTGATGCGTGCATGGAATGAGCTGCCAGAGGAAGTGGTGGAGGCTGGTACAATTGCAACATTTAAAAGGCATCTGGATGAATATATGAATAGGAATGGTTTGGAGGGATATGGGCAGAGTGCTGGTCGGCATGGATGGGTTGGACTGAAGGATCTGTTTCCATGCCGTACATCTCTATGACTCTAACCTTTAGCAAAGTCTTGAATAGATCCAGTATACTGGAAATCTATTACAGCTGATGGTAATATTATGTACACTTGTATACCACACCAAATTTGCACAGTCTAAATTTGTTGTTCTGGGTTAACTTTCTCAACCCAATTACCCTAATTTGATATCTTTATTAGATATCAATTTGACTCATCATCTTTGTCGTTCTTCCCTTCTCACAGATCAGTGTTGCTGGTCTCTCTCACACTTGCCTTTATTGCTCAGTCCTGTGAGTGGAGGAGTTGGGAAGTCATGTTGTGGTTGTTCAGGATATTGGTCAGAAGTCTTCTGGAATACTACGTCCAGTTCTGGTTACCCAGTTATAGGAAGGATATTATTAAGCTAGAGGGGGTTCAGAAGAGATTTACCAGGATGTTGTTGGGTATGGAAGGTTTGATTCATAAAGAAAGGCTGGATAGGCTGGAACTTTTTTCACTGGAGAGGTGGCTGAGAGGTGGCCTGATAGAAATTTATAAATTAACGAGGTATAGAAGGAGGTTATAGTAGTTGTCTTTTCCCCAGGATGGGAAATTTCAACACTAGGGGCACATTTTTGAAAGGAGAGAGATTTAAAAAGACATGGGGGCAATTTTTTTAAAAATGTACAGCGGGAGATTCACATGTGAAATGAAATTCCAGCCTCCCACCCACTCATGCATGCGCTCTGTCTCTCTCTCTCTCATGCGTGCATTGAAAGGGGGGAGGGGGGCATGCACGCCACAGGATGGAAGAGAGCACGCACAAGGGACAGAATGAGAGACCGCGCAAGGAGAGAGCACGCATGAGAAAGAGTGAGGGGGCGTGCCCACGAGACAGAAGGGAGGGAGAGGGGTAGGGGAGGGAGAGGGGTAGGAGAGAGAGAAGGGTAGAGAGAGAGGCAGGGTGGGAGAAGAGGGAGAAAGATAAACACTCTACTAACAGCTGCAGATCCCATCCTTGGATCTAAACCACTTCCCTTCTCTCGTCATGACCTCTAATCCTCCCACTCAACTCCCAACCACAAACTGTGGTAAAGGCCTCAGAATGTTTGGGCCAAAGCCACCTGGTGTTAGCGATGGATAGCTGCCAGCTTCTAATTGGTTGGCAATTCCAATGTTGGCTAGTTAAGCCAGAGGCAGATAGGCCCTTCATTTTGTCAGATCCTCCTCACTCCATATCCGAAGCAATGTATGTTGTTCCCGATACTTGTAACCAGTGGGAGGACCCAAATCGGGAACATGAAAGCAGCCCCATCCCTTAAAGAAGACCCCAAGGAAGAGATTTCAAAGTTTCAGCTCTGTTGTTTGCGTATTAAAATATGACCACTTTACAAGGTGGAAAAAATGTAACAAATAAATCTGAACATGAGAAAAATATTGACAAGTTAACTCAACATCTGAAAAGAGGAGGATACATGACTATTCTCATGTGACAAAATCATAACTACTAATATTAGCTTATATAGGGACACCTTTCTGATTCAGAAAGTGACAGACCAATGTGAAAGGGATTTTGTGTTTTCCTTTTTATTGCTGGTTTAGAATGCTATGTTTCATTGCAGACATCATTGAACTTAGAAACAAAATTCAAATTTGATGAAAAGGTCTTTATTGATACACCCTACATTAGATTTATAAATGACGCATATTTTACAAATACAGCAATCTGCTCAGGAGTGACTAATAATAACTACAAGATTAAATACATATGTTTCAATTTTCCCAATCACTGATCTTGTTCTGAAGAAAGATAAAAACAACATAAAAAATTTTTTTCTTCTAACTGTTTCAAGGAGTCTCCTTTCGCAGTCAGCAGTAATACATTGCAGCAAAACACTTAGGAGAAAAGCACAATCAAATGCAGCAAAGTCCTTCCTTCCCTGGAGAATTTGTTAGTTTCATTACAAAAGGGAATTACCACTCAGGCAAGTGACTGAAGTGGTGCGACACCTTGTGACCAATGTGCACAATTACAGCATGGATTTCTGTGCTTGCAAGATTTGGTACCTGATCTTGTTTGCATAAATTGTCAATTTGGGGAAGGTAGCAAAAATAAAGATCTGAAAGGACAAAGTGATTTGCCTTCATTAACAAATGAAATTCACCAAGCACAATATCTTCTAAATTAGGCACAATTGGTAAGGCATATTTTGATGCTTCAAAAAGCTATTTAATTTTCCAGGCAATAAATCATTTCCTATACGTGGTTTTTCAAAAATCAAGGCAGTTTTCAGCAACTCATAACAGCTTTGTGGGTACAACATTTAATATAAAATTTCAAGATCACAATGTATAAAAAACTCATTTACCTTCCACTTGTTTACAAGTGAGGTTTATAAGTGGCAGATATCATTCCTAATTTTGAATTAGTACTTTTGATAAGCATTCAAAAGCAATAGTGAATGCTGCAAATCTTGACTGGTCTAAACATGCTGCATCATGTCACACTGAAGTGCTAAATCACTACAATAATAATTATTACTCCAGCATAGATTATATCCCTGCGAATGAAGTTTTCCATTTTAGAATGCTTTCCATTTTTAAAAAAAGTGACTTTTTTTTAAAAAAGAAAACAATCCTTTCTCTGGGGTACTTTACTTTGAAATCAAATTGCAACTAGCTTCTCAGTTGCTTCCAGAAGATTGCACCAGCTTCGTTTGAACACTCTTCTGCAACATCTACACAAACAACACAATCAAAATTTCCTTCCAGCACTCCCAAAATAATCACTCTATGGAAAGCACTTCCAGCTTCAGAATTAGTTAAAATATGATAGCTTTATCTTTCCCTATTTTCTTTGCTGTTATTTTTGTCCACGTTGATCCTCAAAGGTGAATAAAACATCATTCTCCTGCATATCTTTTAAATAAATCATCCCAGTCCCAGCCTTACTAAATCTGGTCATCTTTCTGCTTCCATTGGCAGTTTTCACAATGGCATGAGGAGTCTCAATAAAAGCCAACATTGTCTGGTGACTGTTTAATATCCCTTATGCATTGAAAGCTTTAAAAATACAACTTTCAAGTTTGCCTTTTTAATTCCGAAAATAACTCCCTTCTGATGCACTGTACCATTCATTATTTCTATGAATTATTTCAAAAATGTCACTAAGCGATTCAGTATTTTGCATTACTGTTTCGTTCTTGTTCCTGTAAACTTCAACTTTAAATCCTTGTTAATAAGTCTAAACAATATGCCATAAAACTTTGTAACCTCAAGTCACAGTTGCCTTATCACCCAAAACTCACATAAGTTTCTTAAATACTAAAAATATGCTAATGATAAACTAAGCTGAAATATTAATGACATGATGCACATATTTGCAAATATTCTGTGATTATATTTCTTGCCAGGCCACAGCAGGTCAAGTCGCTTTTAAAAATTAGGTCAGCTTAATGCACTGTATACGGAAAGGATACACCAGGTACAATTTTCAAAGTAAACAAAGTTAGAGGACAAGGAATATTTCAACAAGATTACATGTTCATCATTGAGCTCTTATCTCAAAGTAATACCACCTGCCCTTACATTTGCATTCAAATTGCCATGATGGAATCTGTCTATGTGAATATGTAACACTACTGCATCTTCCTACTTGTGGAGGCACTACAGCACCTCCACAGACAGGAGGCAATGGATACAGCAAAATAAAAAGATTTCCCTTCAGGTTTCATCAAAAAAAGTTTTTGATCACACTAAAGCTGACCAACCTGAGGAAGGTTTCTTAAAATATTTACAGATGATTTAAAATGGCAGCATCAAACACCAACTTTGTCAGACAGGAAAGGCAGAAAATGGTTTCATTATCTGTAACAGTTGTACAAGTTGCATTTCAAAAGAATATGGAAAATAAGTGACAAAAATTTAGTAAATACATAAAAAGACATCCTGATTGGAAACGAACAATCCCAAAATGGTGTGGTACCATACTTTGTGCCACAAGTATGAAGTATTGTTTAAGTTTCCATGTTTATAATTAAGGTAGTGGAAGAATTCAGTCCAATGAAAATATATAAAATAGCAGGTGGCTGAGTAGCATCAATTAGCTTAGCTGAAGTCACGATTTGACAGTATGAGAGGAGCAACCAGAGTCCACAGGTACAACAGGAGTCCAACCCAGCTGGAAGAGATCTTCACCCAGACAGCTGCCCAGGCACTCTGCACAGCCGAGTAATCAGAGTTGGGACTAGGAAGACAGTACAATTGGAAAACAATTAGTAAGCAAAAATCATAAATCTGCCAGTTAACAATCAGTAGCAAGGAAAAGCAATGTGCTAGGCTGACATTTGTTCTAGCTTTCAAACCATTGTTAGAGTCAGGAACCATGGTTTATAACTTAAAGGGTAATCGGCCCATCGGATAAACAGCAAATAAGCAGGAAACTGAAAACTATGACCCGAAGCAAATCCTGAGGGTCTGCAAGAGAGTTTCTGAACCCTGTGTTTTGCTGATACATATCTCTACACATATGCTTTCCAAAATGAGTCACTGAAAAGCAATAAAGAGCATTTTAAAATGCACCTCATAAGAGATTTTAAGATCAATTATTTCAGTTTTAACAAATAATAGAAAGTGGAATGTTCTGGTGTGGATTACTGCTGTACCAATGTGAGAGGAGTACCAGACTAATTATGATCAAGTCACTATCATCTGTTAATTAATTGGTCCTTCAAATTTTAGCTATTTTCTTGCTTCTGAGTAAATCCTTAATTGCTTAAGTTGTTTGCCTGCACAAAGCAATCGAGATGGGATCAGAATCTTGTCTTGAGGAATTAAAGGATCCAAACCATATTGAATGGCCTGTTCCTTCAGCCATCTCTGACAACAAAGCCATTAGTTTCACTTCTTTTAAGTATATAACACAGTAAAGATGCCTTGCTGCATTTTAAATTACACTACCAAATCAGTATCAGCAAAACATACCGGTACCAGTTGGTAAGTGTCATCATGATGTAAAGAGAGGCCAGGAACAGGCAGAAGTGGAAGAATGAGTAACTGTAGGTAACAGCATCCTGCTCATTATCCATTGCACGATGAAATCCACCTTCATGGGCAACAGAGAAGTCACCCACTGAGCTTTCACTTCCCTCAGTCATCATCAACTTGTTAACTTGTTCATTACTTGATGATCTGACGCTGTAGGGAACAGGAAGAACAGAACATTATTTGTAGAACAGTATGCTGCGGGCACTTTTTTTTTTGAAAAAAATGCTGAAGTTCACAACCAAAAATATGGAGAGGGGAGACAGTGGTGTAACGGTATTTTCACTGGACTTGACTTGCAGAGGTGCAGGTTAATCCTCTGGGAACACTAGTTCAAAACATGGCAGTTGGAGGAATCTAAATTATGTTAACAAAATCTGGAACTGAAAGCTACTCTCACCAGTAGCTCATGAAACTCCAGCTGGTTCACTAAGGTCCTTCAGGAAGAGACATTTAGCCTGGTCCCCATGCAAATCCAAACCCACAATAATAACTACTCTCTGAAATGGCCTACTGAGTTCAAGGGTAATGAGAGATGGGCAACAAATGCCATTCCATGAAAGTGTAAATAAAAACAATTTAACTTGATTCCTTTCATACCCCCTCATAACTTTTTCTGCTCTGAAGCAGAGTTCTTTACGTATAATTGACTGCTCTATCTTTCTAATGAATTATCAAAACAGTCCAGGTGTTGCCACAGGTAGCCACAAAATGTTCTGTTGGCAAACTAAAGTTGAACAGTTAGCCACATGAAGACTAGACAAGGCTGGCCAAAAAGATTCCACATAATCTTTTGGCCTTTACTCCAATTTGAAACAGTTTCAATGTCTATAACATTATATTCTCGTAAATACCAAAAGAAAATGCATTAGAAATCAAGTGGAAAATGCAGAACAGATTACTGGTTCTTTGAAAGCAACAGAGATGTCTGGGTTGATCAGTGACCAGGAGAACGGTGCACAGGAAATTGTTGAAGGATCCCATAATAAATGGGGTATTAAACACATTAAAAATTAAAAACTTGCATTTCATGGGGAAAAATCCAGATTTAAATCAAGAGTGACAATTTCCCTTTGAGAACTCCATTTTGAACAAAGAACAGGGAGGGCTACAAATACTATTCCCACCCCTCCCCTCCCGTCCAGCTGACATCTACACCAGGGATAAGTCTTTGCTCAGAGACCCACTTGATCCCCACTACCCTCAGGATTCCATTTAAATAAGAGCCAAAAACAGGAAAGCAAGATTTCAGCAATAAATAGCTTGCAATCAGTTGAGGTTTTGAATCAAATTCCTAACTCATACATATTAGATTACTTACAGTGTGGAAACAGGCCCTTCGGCCCAACAAGTCCACACCGACCCGCCGAAGCGCAACCCACCCATACCCCTACATTTACCCCTTTAACCTAACACTACGGGCAATTTAGCATGGCCAATTCACCTGACCCGCACATCTTTGGACTGTGGGAGGAAACCGGAGCACCCGGAGGAAACCCACGCAGACACGGGGAGAACGTGCAAACTCCACACAGTCAGTCGCCTGAGTCGGGAATTGAACCCGGGTCTCTGGCGCTGTGAGGCAGCAGTGCTAACCACTGTGCCACCGTGCCGCCCACAAATGTAGGGCAGCTCAGTGGCTTGCACTGCTGTCTCGCAGTGCCAGGAACCTAGGTTCAATTCCACCCTCGGACCACTGGCCATGTGTACATGAGTCTAGTCCAGGTGCTCTGGTTTCCTCCCATAGACCAAAGATGTGCAGGTTAAGTGGATTGGTCATGCTAAATTGCCCATAGTGTCTAGGGGTGTGCAGGCTAGGAGAATTAGCCATGGGAAATGCAGGGTTACAGGGGTAGGATGGAATTATGGGACACTCTTCAGAGAGTTGGTGTAGACTTGATGGGCCAAATGACCTGTTTACACATTGTAGGGATTCTATGATTCTACATAACCTCACATCTGCTCATGCTTTTTCTTCAAAAAAAAAATATTTTATGGAGAGAATTATTTGGAATTTTTCCAAGGAATTGCAAAACAGAAGACATGAAAGTACTGACCTTGCATAAAGCACACAAAGAAGAAAGATAACCAATCCGACAATGCTCTGGGCATCCCACCACTGGACTAACGAATGAGGTGGCGGAGCAACAGTCGAGTTGCTCATGGTTTGCTGGACAATGCTCAGTAGGCTGGGGTTACATTTTCTTTCTGCATAGAATGAAGGAAAATATTGTAAAACCCACACCACCAAGTTCACAAGCACGCAGAGAACACTGAACAAAATAGTCAAATGTTTTTGTGACACAAGCTTTAAACACTTAATTGCCATATATGACTACATATGACAGAAACTAATACCAAACAGCAACATTACCTGGTTCATTTGTCATGGCAGACCAGGTCACATACAGAGTATAGAGAGTGATGACAGAAGCTTGCAGCAATCCTGAATGAGGCTGAGCTTTCTGCAGAATTGAATTGAGAAGCAAACAATTCAATGAATAAACAAGCTCCCAATTTACACAGATGACCATTTCTATTGAGGTAATTACTGAGTAATGATGGCTAAATGAAAAAAGCTAGAGTTATAGAAGCATTAAGGCAAAGAAGAGTGACGTCCAGCCCACTGAATGGATACTGGAATCTAATTCTTCTTTTCTACCACCCTACTTTCATAGCTTACAAGTTTCACTATCTGCCCTTTCAATTAAATCATTAAAGATTTTTATTAATAGAACAATTTTTCTTCTGTGCTGCATCATTCTATGATGCTATAACATTAACTAAAATTAAATTAAGGTTATGCTGCAGTTAAAATAGAAAATAGACGTTCGCTGGTCACTAAACTTCTTTCAAAAACAATATTAACAATATTTGAACAATAGAGTACTCATTTTTATAAAGGCGTTTTATAGAATTGTGTAGAATTTGCTCACAGTTGATGGTGTGACACACTTTATAGATCATACAGCACTTAAATATACAAACAGAGGGATTAGGTTTTCAACAACTCTGCACAGATGTTACCAGACCTGCCGAGTTTTTCCAGCAATTTCTGTTTTTGTTTCTGATTTACAGCACCGCAGTTCTTTCAGTTTTAATTCAGTATTTTATTGACAGATTAATGCTTGGCTGCATCAAATTAAAACAGTTTCCTGCATCAATCGCATGGTCACTAAGAATTAAGTTGAATTTGCAAAGTTCAGTTCTAATCCAAATGGATTGCGCCAATTACAATTCATTCCAAAGCCTGTGTCAGAGTTTGAAATGGGAAACAAAGTTTCACATTACCCAGTTATAGCATTACTGCAACCCATTTACTTAACTCTAACTTGTAATTCCAGAGGTTAATAGCTTAGAAGTTTCAAAAATGAATCATTATCTTTGCACTACAGGGTTATCCCCCTCCTTTTCCAATGTACACTTAGTAGATCTCTTGTCAATTCAAGCTGATCTTGAATGAACCTTCAGTTCTTAAACTCAAATGTCTATGAAATAGGTCACTTCCCTGAACTTGAAATTGTACCAAGGATCCCAGCTGCCTCAACACTTTCAAACTATTCTTGTACAAGCATTAAGAAAGTGAATGTTTGAGTGACCCTGAAAGACATAGGAAATCTAGGAACAATCTTTGCAAGCCATCAAGGACACCAAGAGACAATACCAGACTAAGCACACAAACAATGTTGACTCTAGCAAGGCTTACACGGTATAACAGGCTACAAAGCAAAAGTGGAGTAGAATTGCTGACAACAATGCATCGATGCATCTCTCCCCAATGAGCTCAATGCATTCTATGCTCATCTTGAACAGAACATCAGAGAAACAATGTCAACTGCCCCGACAGCCTCAGCTACACCTGTATCCACTAAGAGGCAGCATAGTGGCATGTTAGGAAGACAACAAGCTCTCCCTCAATGTCAACAAAATGAAGGAGCTGGTCATCGACTTCAGGAAGCAGAGTGAAAAAAATGTCCCAACTGTATCAATGATGCCAAGATGGTGGTGGTGGAGAGCTTCAAACTCCTCGGAGTAAATTTCACCAATGATCTATCCTGGTCCATCCACATTGGTGTTACAATCAAGAAAGGACACCAACATCTTTACTTCCTCAGGAGGCTATGAAATTAAGCACGTCCACAATGACTGCCAAATTTTGATAGATGTACCACAGAAGGCATCTATCTAGATACATTCCAAGTTGGTATGACAACTGCTTTGCCCAATCATGAAAACCAGCCTTCCTTCCACTGACTCCAAGTACATTTCCCACTGCTGCGGGAAAGCAACCAACAGAATCAAAGACTCCTCCCATCCCAGTTATACTCTCTTCCATCATGCAGAGGATACAAATGTTCAGAAACTTGCCAACAGGTTCAAGGAGAGCTTTTTCCTCTGCTGTTATCAGACTTTGAATGAATTTCTCACATATTAGAGTTGATCTTCTGTGTTGCAGTACTGCTATATCCTGTTCTATTACCCTGATGTACATACATAAGGCATGCTTTGTCTGGGTAGCACACAAAACAATACTTTTCACAGTATCTCAGTATGTGACAATAATAAACCAAATTAAAATTAACTGCAAGCATAGACCATTTAGTGCCTCAATAAATGTATACTGATGTGATTCTAACCTCAACTCTATGTCCCTAACTACCCCTGATACCTTTTGACTCCCTTGACAGTTAAGAATGTATCCAGCAGCTTTAAAATATTCTGGTAAGAGAGAGTTCCAAAGATTCAATATTACTGAGATAAAACATTTCTCACCTTGGCTTCAAAAAGAATATACATCATGGCTGATTTCCCCTACGTAGCCCAGGGTTGTAAAGGCTAGTTGGAGCAAAACATTTAGAAATGCGTAATATAATCCAGTAGAGTCAGTATTCTTTGCAGTGGTAGACAAAAGGGAAGCAGTGGATGCAATGTATTTGGATGTTCAAAGGCATTTGATAAAGTACCACAAATTCTGCTCTTGCCTTTTAAGTAATCTATGGTGATTATATTAGCATGGAAAGAGGACTGGTTAACTAATAAAGGCAGAGTTGGAATAAGTGTACATTCAAGATGGCAACCTGTAACAAGGGGAGTGACACAGTGATCAGTATTGGGGCCACAATTATTTACAGTGTGCATCAATAATTTGGATGAAGAAAGAGAATGTACGATAGTCAGGTTTGCAGATGATATAAGAGTAAATGGAAACACAAACTGGAGAGAATGATCGTCTGTAGGAGGAATAAAGGGAGGTTAAGCAATTGGGTCAAAAACTTAGATAAAATATAACGTGGGAAAATTTGAGGTTATGTACTTTGACAGGAAGAATAGATGAGCTGAAATTATTTGTTATGAAGTTGTAGGTGTACTGTATCTATAAAGGAGCTGAAATTTCTAGCTAGCACAGTGTTCTGAACAAGGCAACAATGTAATATTTGCTCAAATAGCTAACTAAGAGCTGTGTTGCCTGGATACAAAAACAAATCCAAACTTGGCCAGTTTAAATTACATCCCAAGGTACCAAATTTCAATCAAGTTTGAATTTAGTATTTTGACAATATTAAAACCAATGAAACCATCTGATGCTTTGGGGTATAAATATCAGACGTTTTGAACAGCTACCCAGAGCGACAAAGAGCACAAACAAAAACAGAACAATACAGACTCCCAGCAGAACTGCTCTCTTAAAGGTACCTTTATTGATCAAAGACCTGTGAAGCAGAATCCCTAAGAAGAAAAGGCTACAGAGGAAAATCTATAGAGGACACTCAGCTAAGCTGCCTGGTTTTGAAACATGCTTTTCTTCGTAAATCGTAATCGGGATTTTTAATCAAACCAGTATTGTAGAGGGGAAGGTAAAAGATAGGTTGAGAGAAAAGAATGTAAATAGCTGTTAGTTAATTAATCTCTGTTAGACTTAAAAATAAAGTTGTTAATTTTTACTTTACATAGTGACTTTTGGGATAGTTCTTTGCTTCTTGAAATTTAACAGATTACAGCATGGGGTCAATCTTTTCTGTGTTGTTGGCTTAAATTAGCAGACAGGTTTACCCAGTGTCCTAACATACTGATTTGGAGAAAGACTGCAGAAAGCTACAGAACAGTGGGATTTGGGAGTCCTCAGCAAGCAGCCAAGTTCAGCAGATGATGGGCAAGGCAAAAGGAACGTTGGCCTTTATTTCAAAGGGAATTGAGTATGAAAGTAGGAAGCTTCATAAGGTACTTGTCAGACCACAACTGGAATATTGTGAACAATTTTGGGCGCTTTAATCAAAGGAAAGATACACTGGCATTGGAGGCAGTCCAGAGAAGGCTCACTAAGCTAATACCAAATATGGAAGAATAATCTGGAAGAGAAGTTGAGCCTGTACTCATGGGAAAATAGAAGTTTGAGAGGCAACCTTACTGAAACATTCTTAGAAGATTTGATAGGGTCAATGTGGAATGGTTGTTTCCCATTGTGGGGCAGTCTGGGACCAGACAGCATAATCTCAGAATAAGGGGTTGCATATTTAAGACAGAGATAAGGAGGAGTTCCTTCCTCAGCGGGTTGTGAATCTGTAAAATTCTTTACGGCTGAGGGCTGTCGAGGCTGGTTTAGATATATCCAAAGTCGTGACAGACAAATTTTTAAATCAGCAAGGCAATCAAGAGTTGTAGGGAAAAAGGTGTAGTTGAGGATTATCAGATCAGCAATGATTTCCTTGAACAATGAAGACAACATGATATCTAAATAGCCAACACAAGCTGGTCTTAGCAGCCCAGCTCAAATCAGTAAATTCAACATAGGTCAGACTCTCCTGGTCAAGCAATGCATTCACTCAAATGGGGTATCTAGTTAAGTCTTGTTTTCTGTCATAACAAAAAAAAATCAAACTTGTATTCAAGGTACTCTACAAATATTGTTGAAAATCCAGAATGCCCCAGTGTGGAATCAGTAAATCACACCTTTCTTTAAAAATCATTCATGGGATATGGGTGTTGCTGACTTGGCCAGCATTTATTGTCTATCCCCAGGTGTCCAGAGGGCATTTGAGAGCTGACACATTGCTGTGCATCTGGAGTCACATGGAGATCAGACCAGGTAAGGACAACAGTGTTCCTTCACAAATGGCATTAGTGAACCAGATAGGTTTTTATATTAGTTGCACAGTTGTCACAAGGCTAGTTTTTAATTCCAGATCCTTACTGGATTCGAATTTCACCATATGCCACGGTGGGATACAAACCCATCTCCTCAAACACTACTGCCTCCTCATAAAAAGAACTGTGAAACAGCTGGTGAATTTTTGATACGCACATGGGTGTTTATTTCTGTACCAACAATGCAAATCACAAACTCTTTAGTCATATTCTTACCTGAATCTTTGGCAGGATGGACACAACAGAAATAATAACACAGAAGATGAGGTTCAGACTGATGAACACCTTATTTGCCGTACAGTCATCAGGTTTTGTGTAAAAAATATACAACACTACAACTGCAGTGATTGAGAGGAGATAGTTTAGAGCCGTACAGGTAAATAAGGCTGTAAAACAGAAGATGGAAGATTGTGAGAAAATGGGCGCATTGGTTTTCAAGCTATGTTAATCAATAATTTATACCCACATGGAACATTTCATTATGATGAAAGCACTAAGATGCACAAAGATCTACATGGTCAGGTGATGAAAACTTTGGTCAAAGAGGCAGTTTTTAAAGGAGTGCCTCAAAGGAGACAAGGAGACAAAAATATAGGGCAGAAATTCCAGAGCTTGGGGCCTAGGCAACTGTTGGCATGACAATTGACAGTGCAACATTTATAATTAGTAACATGCTTATAGCATAGAGATCTTGGAGTTGAAGATAGAGAGGGGAAAGCTCATGGAGGATTTGAAAACAAGGCTGAAAATTTTAAAAGCAATAAATTGCTCGGTGTTGAAACTCCAGTAGGTCAGTGTGCATTGTTCATTAGGGATTTCTATTTGATCTAAGGTAAGACATAAGCAGCAGAGTTTGGATGACCTATCTGTTGTGGGAGATAGCCAGGAATGTGTCAGAACGCCAGGACGAAGTTTTGATGGTTGGAGGTTTGTTACTACACCTAAGATCACAAATTTTGAGCACACATTAATTAAGCCAGATAAACCTCCATATTCTACACATACATTAAAATGAAAAGTAAACATTCCTGTGAAATAGACAGCAATCAGTTTCACAAACAAAGACATGAACCATAAGCATAACAACAAAAATGCATATAATTACAAATATTTTGATACAGGGTGTATTTTCAATTTAACAAAAGTATTTGAAGTAAATGTCTATGTGGAGTTTGCACATTCTCCCCACATTTCATGGGTTTCCTCCGGGTGCTCCGGTTTCCTCCCATGTCCAAAAAAGTGCAGGTCAGGTGAATTGGCCATGTTAAATTGCCCATAGTTTTCAGGGATGTGTAGGTTGGGTGCATAAGTCAGGGCTAAACGTAGGGGAATGGGTTTGGGTGAGATACTCTTCACAGGATCAGTATGGACTTGTTGGGCCGAAGGGCCCGTTTCCACACAGTTGGGATTCTAACCCTTCTCATCCAATCTGGACCCAAGTGGAAAATGCATGCAATATTCTGTCGTCATTAAGCTTCAATATTGTTTCTACAGTGGCACTAGAAGGGAACACGTAATACACTCTCAAATTTTATGATACAGCTAATTAAAATGTGAAAATCTTCAAGTGAAGCAACGAAAAATAACTCCTTTCTCACTGTCTGATACCATTTTAAAATGATATTTAGACTGATGTTTGATCAAGCAATGGGACAGGTTACTACAGAAGTGGGGATACATGGCTGCATACGGAACGAGACTCCGCTGGCAACAAATAGCTGATGGATTTCTGGAATGGTGACCAGCCATCAATGGCAAAGGCCTTCTGCCTACCAATAGCTATGTGATTGTCTCTCAGGTAGCGAAACAGCTTGTGGGTGTGAACATTATGCAGAAGCTATTGGACCTCCAACAGGAATGAGCTGTCCTTTCTCTGCAGTAAAAGCTGGAAAAAAATAATCCCAGTTTGTTTTCTCTCATCAGTTGCTTTAAGCTGTGGCTCTTTGCCAATAAGTCAGAGATGTTACAAGTGCAAACCAATCACCTTGTGCATCCTGCAAGTAAGTGAAAGTACCTTGATAAGAAACGCCAAGGAGTAGCCTGTCCCAATCAGCCAAAATGATCATCTCAGTAAACCCAATGAAAAGAGACCAGTGAACAGTCTTCCTAGTCTCTCTCTTGGCCCACAACACCCTTGTGTGTCTATTTGTTTTGTTTGTGTATGTTGTGGTCGGGTACAGGTAGATTGGGTTATTTGCCATACTTATACAAATCTTAAACTTTTCTGATGGCTTCAGGGATACTTGGGCTTATTTCCAGTGTACTCCCCAGCAGACATATCATAGTCAGTTTGACTTACTAAACATCCATTGATGCCTCTGAAGTGTCATAATATTATAATGAACTGGTCTCTAATCAAGAATGTTATCAACAAGAGCAGGGTCCGTGATATATTTCTAGGTATCAGCTTTTGGATCAAACAAAGGCACAAAGTCCCTGAAACAGAGAGAAATAAAAACAAAAAAAAGCAGTCTCTCTAACTTGATGGGCCAGCATGTACTAAACAAGGTAATGCCAGGAATGGAAGTGGGTTTTGTGGAGATTTGTCTCCCTCTCCTCTCAATAGCCCATGAATGTTGTGTGAAGACATCTTTCGAAGCACTTTGTTAATGGAAACACTAAGGGTAAGATTGGCAAACATTTTTACATACCAGCAAACCAGCATTTGGAATTTCCCTCCTCCATGTTCTCAACCCAGAGCTGGCTCCAAGAGTGAGCAAAATCGATGAGAAGTATTAGCTGGATGAGAATGAAGCAGAAAGCTCCAACTACACCAAAGTAGAACCATACTGAGAAAAAGTAAAATATGAATTAGCTAGTTAAGAACATCAACTTAACAGAATAATATATGTTGCTGCATCGAGATATACAACCGAAAGTCAAGCTTCAATTCTCAGTCAGTACCAAGATGACCTGACTGACATTGACTCAAGCAGGCCAGTTGGTCAGTCAGCACCAAACCTCCTCCTGACAATGACATGGTGAAAGCTTTTAGAAAATTAATATCTGTGGATGAAGAGTGAGGCTCAACAGTAGAAGAGCATTCAGATTAAAGCAGTTGAGGGCAAAACAAAACTGAGCTGTGAAGGTCTGATTTGCAAAATTTTTCACCAGCTCTTGGCTTCATTACCAAAATAGTAGCACAGTTCCTAAAAATTGTTATGTTTACAAAAATGCAAATGCAGTTGTACAGTTGTCCTAAAGGATAATTTTCTTCCAATCAAGATGGATTTCATCCACTGGCATGTAATTAAGTGATTCAGCTTATTTGACTCCTCCACTGCTGCTCCTGCTAGCTGGTGTCAGCAGAGTCTTTGATAAGGATGCAACAGTTCACCTTAATTCTATCATTTGGAAGCAGGAATTACAATCTGCCAATAGTCCTGTTCCTTATTCTGGATAGAAATTGGTCATTTTGCTATCAGCGGAGGCCAGGATAATTTATGTTGTGATGCCCTTCACACAACAGATACCCACCGAAGAAGGGTTATTAGGACCCTGGTGAAGATTGGCTATGTAAAAAAGCTAATATACCAGAGGATCGCTGGTACCTCATAACCATACTCCAACACAAGTCCATGTTTTCAGAAGGAAATAAAAGAAAAATTGGGAAAACAAATTGTATATAATGTCTGGGAAAAGGTAATTGCAATGGAAAATAAAGGACTCCTCTGCATCTCCTACTCCAACCATCCACATCTCCGCCCCCTCCAGAAGTCCATCCAACATTGACACCCCAACCTAATCAATACTTGATCCTTTCTCTTCAGTATCAGTGAAGTCAGCCCCTACTTTATTGAAAGTGCTTTATCCTCTCAATGTAAACAGTCACTGATATGAGAAACATTGTATTTCTGTTGCACTTGGCCACAATGAAGGTCAAAAATGTGATGTCAATCCGTTAGTGCACTAGTCCCATGGATAACTGGATAATTTTCAATGTATTTTTGTTCAAGAACAAAAATGAGATTCGAATTCTTATGACACTTTTTACACAAATATTTTTTCTCATTTAAAGTTGTTATGCACAATACCTGTTGTAAAGGTACCATCAGGAATGAAGAAAGCGCCAACAGTGATTCCCACTAAGGCCAAAAATTTGAAAAACCAGAATCTAAACAAAAACACAAACAAATGGCCATTGGCATCATGAGTTACCCACAGCAGGAGTTACCAATGCACTCAAAAGGATTATAGAGGCAGCTAGTTTCCTGCTTCAAGGAGATAATGCATCAGACGAGTAAGTTTAAGAAACGAATGAAATAGTTCATTTCAAAGTTCCACTTGTATTACTTGGTCAACTGCTAGTTGGTGAATTGCTGATATCCTATCTGACAGTTACCCTCTAAATATGATAAGAAAGAACACACTTAAATCACAGAATCCCTGCAGTGGGAAATAGTCCACTCGGCCTAACAAATCAACACTGACCCTCCAAAGTGCCATTCCTCCGATCCAATGTTTAGCCCCAACTAATGCACGTAACCTACACATCCCTGAATAGTATTGGCAATTTAGCATAGCCAATTCACCTAACCTGCACATCCTTGGACTGTGGGAGGAAACCGGAGTGCCTGGAGGAAACCCACGCAGAATGTGAATTCCCAAATTGTTATGCAGTAGGCCCGGCTGACGATATTAAGCTAGAACGGAATTAGCAAGGCTGCAATGACCTTGCAGACTGCTAACACTCATGGCTGGGCCATCAAGTGAGTAAATATTGAAGGATTGCCTGTGCTGCTGGATGGTACTCCAGCTAGAATTAATGCCACCATCAGAGGCAAAGTGAAATCACCTTCGGTTTTACATTCCTCAATATTTTCATTACTTAAGTCAGCAATTACTTATATCAGCAATTCGTGGGTGGCACGGTGGCAAGCACTGCTGCCTCACAGCGCCAGAGACCCGGGTTCAATTCCCGACTCAGGCGACTGACTGTGTGGAGTTTGCACATTCTCCCCGTGTCTGCGTGAGTTTCCTCCGGGTGCTCCGGTTTCCTCCCACAGTCCAAAGATGTGCAGGTCAGGCGAATTGGCCATGCTAAATTGCCCATAGTGTTAGGTAAAAGGGGCAAATGTAGGGCAATGGGTGGGTTGCGCTTCGGCGGGTTGGTGTGGACTTGTTGGGCCGAAGGGCCTGTTCCACACTGTAAGTAATCTAATGTAAGTGCTCAGCTCTTTGACTAGTTCTTCCCAGCATCCTGGATGACATTTATCTCTCAATCAAATAGTGAACAGATTATCTGGTCATTATCACGTCACAGTGTCTGGGACTTTATAATACGCAAATTCACTCATGTGCTTCATGCTATGTAATAATTATAACACTTCAAAATAAATTCAACTGTAAAGTACTTTGGGAATTTCTGAAATTATGAACAATTGAATGTCCTACTTCCAATTCTCTGACATTTACTGCAGTTTAATTCTAAATTCATGGTTTACAAATCAAGATTCACTTATTTGATGTGGGGGCGAGATGATGTGGATTGGCAGTGACTAGTATCCTGAGTGGTCCTGCTTCAGAATTATTCTGCATTTCCCGACTTATTACCATGTCCTTTCAGTTGTTAAATCTCAGGAAGAGACAGCAGAAGCATCACTGCTCATACTTAATTCATTAGAAAAAGGTACAATGACAGAGGACTTGCGGAAAGTCTATGTAACTGCTGTATTTAAGGTGAGTCCAGTATGAACATACTGAAGGACAGATTGGAAGAACATTACAAAATGTAATAATGAATATTCAGCATGATCCAAAGATGTTTGACCTACCTTATGAAACTTTACAGTGAGATGATAAGGAGTAGACAAGGACAATGCAGTGGGCGTAATTTATCTGAATTTTTTTAAGCATTTCATTGATACCCTTTTTGTCAAAATAGACTAATCAACAAAATCAGAGGAACGGCTGGTAGAATGGACTGTTTGAAGACAGAAAGCCAAAAGCCGTATGTTTTTCTGGGATTTTTATGAAGGCACTGTCTAGGTTTTTCCAAAATATACAGTGGCAACAGTGGGGTAATATCAAGGGTACAGAGAAGATTTACAATAATGACAGTGACAGTGACCTGTTGGATATCTAATACATTCTAGTGATGTAATGTTTTTGTTGATAATTATATTCTTACTAGTGTTAAATCAGACATGTTGCACGATGTAACATACCCTCAAAATAAGTCTTTTTGATTATAATTTTACCAGTAACTTCAATGAACTTTGTTTGCAGTGGCTTACCCATTCTGCAGTCCAGACCTGGGGTCTTTGCTGCTCTTCACGCGGATCATGATCAAAGCAAACAGAAAGAAGAAGCCAGCCAGCCCAAAGCACATGCGATAGACAGACTTATAACCCACAATGATGTCACAGTTAACATTTGCCTGAATGAAGGGAATACTGGCACCTCCTTCACAAAATCCAGGAATCTAAATAACAAGAGAGAAATAAGAAATAAGAGATAATAAATTAAATGAGGTTAGATGGAAACTTTACTTTGTTCATTACTTTTGGCAACCTACACACCTCCTTGGAATGGAAAAGTGCTAATCTGATAACGGGGATGCAACCTGACTTTACAATGACAACAGCATGGCTGTGATGGTCTCAACAGATCAATAGATCTCAGTGGCAGGTGGTGATGGTGGTGGGGGGGGCGGGGGGGGGGGGGATGCAGAGCAAGGGAAATAGAGGGGAAGGGGGGTGAAATGGAAAGAAGGGGATGGAGAGTGAGAGCGCACAAGCAGGAAAGCAAGGGACGAGGGAGGGAGAACACATGAGAGAATAACAGCAAGAGAAAAGAAAGAACATAAGACACTGGTGAGGGTCCGTAGTGGAAATAAAGAGAAGCAAACTTCAGGAAAATGTATAGATTCATAAAGCACAGAAACTGACCCTTTGGTCCAAGTACCAAAGTAAGCTAGCCCCACCTGCATGTATTTGGCTCATGTCCCTCCAAACATTCCCTACTCTTGTACTTGTACTTATACAAATGTATTTTAACTATTTAACTGTATCGGCAGCCATTATTTCCTCTGTCAATTCATTCCACACATGAACCAGTGTTAAAAAAGTTGCCTCATGTCGTAAGATTTATCCTCACCTCAAATATGTGCCCCCTAGTTTTGAACTCTCCCACCCTAGGGAAAATACCCTTCGAATCACTTCATCGACACCCCTCATGATTTTATAAATCTCAAGGTCACCCCTCAACTTCCTCTGCTCCAGTGAAAATAGTCACAGCCTATCCTTATAACTCAAACCCTCCATTTCCCAGCAATATTCTGAGATATCTTTTCTGAACCTCCTCCAATTTAGTAATATCCTTCCTATTAATTAAACATGCAATTGTTGTCTGAAAAAGAAAAGTCCTTTTGACAGCTATGACAGTGCTTGGGCATATACTAGGTTGCAGACCATAATGGATTAAGAAAATTCTACAAGGTAGAATCTCAAATCATTCATGGGTAAAACATTTGTAATTCAAATCCAAATGTAACTAACCTGAAGGAAATTATAGTATCACTTCCAGTGAAGTCATTAATATCAATATTGTTAAAGTTATGCTAGACTGTGCACATTAATCCACCTTGTGGAATATTAGATCAGCATCTTCAAATCAGGAAATGACAATGAAAAGATGCTCATTTTCTTCTCAGATGATATTTGATTCACTTACTCAGTCTCTAAATCAGAAGCTGTTAATACTCAAATCTGGATGAAATGCAAGCTGAATTGTGGTTAATGCCTTAGAGTTTCAGAGGCATACTTGACATTACGTATCCATAGGGGAGGCAATGATGTGGCCATACGTTCACTGGACAAATAATCCAGAGACCCAGGCAGTACTCTGCAGGACCCAGGTTCAAATCATATCATAGTAGATGGTGGAATTTAAACTGAAAATAATCTGAATCCATAGTAGCGAACCCATCCGTTCATCAGTACCCTTCAAGGAAGGAAGTCGGCTATTCTTATCTGATCTGGTCTACATGTGAATT
The DNA here is from genome assembly GCF_037043375.1 of Chiloscyllium plagiosum. NCBI lineage: Eukaryota > Metazoa > Chordata > Chondrichthyes > Orectolobiformes > Hemiscylliidae > Chiloscyllium > Chiloscyllium plagiosum. The sequence goes on from NW_028270168.1 coordinate 24,250,145, forward strand.
CAGATCCACAGCAATGTGGCTATCTCCTAACTATCCTCTGAAATGGCCTAGCAAGCCACTCAGTTGCACCAAATGAAGTCTCAAAAGAATGAAACCAGATGGTCCACTTTGCATTTAGATAGGTGCCAGAGATAAAAACTGCAAGGTTCACAAGGCTGAGTTTGCAAAGTCCTGTTTAAGAACAGCTGGGGGCTAGTGTCAAAAATAGGAGAGCTATCTTACAGATTGGTCATGGAACAACTGACACAGGCATACACGTGGAATCATACTTTATGACAATTCAGAAGGATGTTGTGAAACTTGAAACGGTTCAGAAAAGATTTACAAGAATGTTGCCAGGGTTGGAGGATTTGAGCTATAGGGAAAAGTTGAATAGGCTGGGGCTGTTTTCCCTGGAGTGTCAGAGGCTGCGGGGTGACCTTATAGAGGTTTATAAAATCATGAGAGGCATGGATAGGATAAATAGACAAAGTCATTTCCCTGGGGTGGGGGAATCCAGAACGAGAGGTCATTAGGTTTAGGGCGAGAGGGGAAAGATAGAAAAAGAGACCTAAGGGGCAACATTTTCACGTAGAGGGTGGGACTTGTATGGAATATGCTGCCAGAGGAAGTGGTCGAGGCTGGTACAATTGCAACATGGGTGGGTATACGAATAGGAAGGGTTTGGAGGGATATGGGCCGGGTGCTGGCAGGTGGGATATCTGGTTGGGTTGGGATATCTGGTTGGCATGGACAAGTTGGACTGAAGGGTCTGTTTCCGTGCTGTACATCTCTATGACTCTAATATCCTAGAAAACACTATCATCATCATTCCTGGCTATGCCCCATTCCCAGCAATGGTGGTGGGAGACAATTAGGAAGGAGTTGCCTAGGTAGTCCTCAACATTGACTCCAGTGACCATGCCTTATTGATACTGGCTGGAATTTAGAGGAATAGGGGGTGAGTTGATCCAAGTTTAAAAGATCTTGCAAAGTCTTGACAAGATGGACATGTAAACTATGTTTATTCTTTGTTGAGAACCCAGAGCCAAGGGGCAGAGTTTAAAAATTAGGGGTCACACTGTATGACAGAGATATGGGAAAGTTTTTCTCTTCACAGAGCATTGCACAACTTTGGAGTACTGACCCAGAAGACCAAGGCAGAGGCCATTGAATAGTTTTAAACTGAAGGTACATCAATATTTATAGGCATAGGAACATTGGGAGGTGAGGTAGGTGGAAATATCAAAATTGAACACAAACAGATCAGCTATGATTTTATTGGAAGTTGGAGCAGGCTTGAGAGAACACAGGGACCTCTTCGGTTCCTAATTCATGTTCACTGCAGGTTGAGCACCAGCTGAAGGAAGTAATAATGGAATTCAACATCCATAACCAATAGTGGCTCGCCAGCACCACTCTTGACTGAGCTGAAGTCCTAAAAGACATAGCTGCTAGACTGGTTACGTCTGCAGCAGGTGGTGAGAGAACCAAGAGGAAAAACATACTTGACCTCATTCTTATTGATAAGCTTGGCACAGAAGCATCTGTCCATGTCAGGCATAGTAGAAGTTTCCACTGCATAGTTCTCGTAGAGATGACACACTTTCTTCACATTAACAAAGAAATTGAGGGTTTGGTTAAGAAAAAGGAAGCAAATGTCAGGTATAGACAGTGAATCCTTAGAAGAGTATAAAGGAAATCAGGAGGGCAAAACGGGGACATGAGATAGTTTTGGCAAATAGAATTAAGGAGAATCCAAAGGGTTTTTACAAATATATTAAGGACAAAAGGGTAACTAGGGAGAGAGTAGGGCTCCTCAAAGATCAGCAAGGCGACCTTTGTGTGGAGCCACAGAAAATGGGGGAGGTACTAAATGAATATTTTGCATCCGTATTTACTGTGGAAAAGGATATGGAAGATATAGACTGTAGGGAAATAGATGGTGACATCTTGCAAAATGTCCAGATTACAGAGGAGGAAGTGCTGGATGTCTTGAAATGGTTAAAAGGTGGATAAATCCCCAGAACCTGATCAGGTGTACCCGAGAACTCCGAGAAGCTAGAGAAGTGATTGCTGGGCCTCTTGCTGAGATATTTGTATCATCAATAGTCACAGATGGAAGACTGGGGGTTGGAAAACGTGGTGCCACTGTTTAAGGGTGGTAAAGACAAGACAGGGAACTACAGACCGGTGAGCCTGACCTCGGTGGGGGGCAAGTTGTTGGAGGGAATCCTGAGGGACAGGATGTACATGTATTTGGAAAGGCAAGGACCTATTAGGGATAGTCAACATGGCTTTGTGCATGGGAAATCATGTCTCACAAACTTGATTGAGTTTTTTGAAGAAGTAACAAAGAGGAATGATGAGGGCAGAGCAGCAGATGTGATCTATATGGACTTCAGTAAGACAAAGTTCCCCATGGGAGACTGATTAGCAAGGTTAGATCTCATGGAATACAGGAAGAACTAGCCATTTGGATACAGAACTGGCTCAAAGGTAGAAGATAGAGGGTGGTGGTGGAGGGTGTTTTCCAGACTGGAGGCCTGTGACCAGTGGAGTGCCACAAGGATCGGTGCTGGGTCCTCTACATTGTGTCATTTATATAAATGATTTGGATGCAAAGAAAGAGGTACAGTTAGTAAGTTTGCAGATGTCACCAAAATTGGAGGTGTAGTGGACAGCAAAGAAGGTTACCTCAGATTACAACAGGATCTGGACCAGATGGGCCAATGGGCTGAGAAGTAGCAGATGGAGTTTAATTCAGATAAATGCGAGGTGCTGCATTTTGGGAAAGCAAATCTTAGCAGAACTTATACACTTAATGGTGAGGTCCGAGGGGGTGTTGCTGAACAAAGAGACCTTGCAGTGCAGGTTCATAGCTCCTTGAAAGTGGAGTCGCAGGTAGATAGGATAGTGAAGGCAGCGTTTGGTATGCTTTCCTTTCTTGGTCAGAGTATTGAGTACAGGAGTTGGGAGGTCATGTTGCGGCTGTACAGGACATTGGTTAGGTCACTGTTGGAATATTGCGTGCAATTCTGATCTCCTTCCTATCGGAAAGATGTTATGAAACTTGAAAGGGTTCAGAAAAGATTTACAAGGATGTTGCCAGGGTTGGAGGATTTGAGCGAGAGGGAGAGGCTGAACAGGCTGGGGCTGTTTTTCCTTGATCATCTGAGGCTGAGGGGTGACCTTATAGAGGTTTACAAAGTTATGAGGGGCATGGATAGGATAAATAGGCAAAGTCTTTTCCCTGGGGTCGGGGAGTCCAGAACAAGAGGGCATAGGTTTAGGGTGAGAGGGGAAAGATATAAAAGAGACCCAAGGGCCAACTTCTTCACGCAGAGGGTGGTACGTGTATGGAATGAGCTGCCAGAAAATGTGGTGGAGGCTGGTACAATTGCAACATTTAAGAGGCATTTGGATGGGTAAATGAATAGGAAGGGTTTAGAGGGATATGGGCCAGGTGCTGGCAGGTGGGACTAGATTGGGTTGGGATATCTGGTTGGCATGGACAGGTTGGACCAAAGGGTCTGTTTCCAAGCTGTACATCTCTATGACTCTATGACATCTTTCATCATGAGTGGCACAGCCATCATGGTAAATGGGACAGATTTCAAACAGGTATAGCAATGCATGACTGGGCATCGATGAAGTGCTGAGGGCCATGAGAAGCAACAGAACTGTTCTCAAAAACAACCTGCAAATTCATGGTCCAGCATAGTCCCGCAATTTATCATGGCCATTAAGCAAGAGGTCAACTCTAAACCAAGGATACAAGAGGACATATCAGAAGCAGCACCTAAAAATGGTGAAGTTACAACACGAAACTACTTGCATACCTTGAAGCACGAGCAGCAACTAATAAACAAAGCTAAACAATACCACAATCAAAGAATCAGATTTAAGCTCTGCAGTGCTACAATTTCAGTTGTGAATGGTGGTGGACAATTAAATAATTCATTGGAAGAGAGATATTGCTAACCTGTAGGAAATTGGATGGCAAGGCTAGGGTGAGATGTCTCTGTTCTACAGGTAGAATGTAAGGAAGTTACATTCCCATCCATTGCCATTCAGAGCCAACTGCATGGCCATCTCCTAGTTAATCAGAAGCCAAGTTACATTGTCATCTCCAACTATTTACATTTTCATCCCCCAATCAGAAATCAATAAGAACTTTACAGTTGAAATTTTGACTACTCCATGTAGTTTTAAAAAAAAATTCCCAACAGATTTGACCATGAAGGGATGATTGACATTATATTGTTTCTGGAAATGATGCGATCACTACATTGTGTCTTGAGTTTCCTTAGAGGAGGCAGCTCCACAAATATCTCCATCCTCAATAACAAGGAAGCCAAGGACACTGATGCAGAAGATCAGGGAGAAGTATTTCCAACAATCTTCAGCCAGAAATGCTGCCTGGATGATACATTTTGGCCTCCTCCAGAAGTCCCCAGCATCACAGGCACCAGTTTTAAGCCATTATGATTCACTCTATATTATCAAGAAACAGCTGTAGACTCTGAACATTGCAAAGGTTATAAACACCGAAAACATTCCAGCAATATAACTGAAGACTGGCACTCCAGAACTTAGCAACCCCTAGTCAAGTTGTTCCAGTATAGCTACAACACTGGCAAACTGGTAATGTAGAAAATTGCCCAGGTATATCGTACACCAATGCAATCCAGTCAATTGCCTCTCCAATCCACTCTTACTCCTCAGTACAGCGATGGAAAAAGTCATCAACAGTGGTATCCAGTTACTGACACTCAGATTGAGTTTCACCAAGGCCATTCAGCTCCTGACCTCAGGAAGGCCTTAGTTAAAACAAGGATAAGAGAGTTCAATGTCAAAACTGAGGTAAGATTGGCTGCCCCTGGGCTTCCAGCAGCATTTCAGAGTGTCATCAAGGAGCCCTTGCACACTTGAACTCAATGGGAGTCATTGAAACATACTTGGCTGGAGTCAAACCTATCAAAAATGAAGATGGTAATGGTTGTTGGAGGTCAGTCATCTCAGCTCCAGGGCATCTCTGCAGGTATTCCTCGGGGTAGTGTGCTAGGCCCAGCAATCTTCAGCTGCTTCATCAAAGGGCTTCCCTCCATCACAGGATCAGAAGTGGGAATGTGGGCTGATGATTTCATAATGCTCAGCACCAATCACAACTCCTCAGATGCTGAAGCAGTCTATGCCTAAATACAGCAATGCCTGAACAATATCAAGACTTGAGCTGGCAACTGACAAGTTAACATTCAAGGACCACAGGTGCCAAGCAGTCACCATCTCCAATAATCTAACCAGGGCCACTCATCATTCAACTGTATCACCATTGCTGAATCCCTCATTGTCAACATTCTGGACATGACAACTGATCAAAAAATTCATCTGGACAACCCATGTAAGTATGGTGTCTACAACAGGTCAGAAGCTAGGAATCCTGCAGCAAATAACTCATCTTTCCACTCCTCACACTGTGACCATCATCTACAACATATAAGTCAGGAAGATGATAGAATACTTTCCACTTGCCGAGATGTATACAGCTTCAACATGGCTCAATAAATGTGACACCATCCAGGACAAAGCAACCCAGTTCATTGGCATCACATTCACAAACAAGCATTCATTTCCTCCACTAGTAAGGCACAGTAGTTGTTAGGAGCATCAACAAGAGGCACGACAAAAATTCAAAGGTCCTTATACACTGCACCTTCCAAACCCACAGCCACTACTAACTAGGACAAGGGAATTTCAACTTCCCCAATATTAATTGGGATAGAGAAAGTCTGAAAGACTTAGCGGTGGAATTTTGAAACTCATCCAGGAAAGCTTTTTAAACCAGCACTTAGAAAGTCCTTCAAAAGAATGACTGCACTGGACCTAAATTTAGGGAGCAATGCCAAAACTATAAGTTCCAATGGGGGAGCATTTCAGTGATATTGACCACAACTCAATAAGATTTAAGATAGCCATTAAAAAGGTCAAGAAGGATGGACAAATATTGAAGATTCTGAAACTGGGAGCAGGATGATCTGAATATAAGATATGACAGGATCTGGCCAAAGTGGACTTGCGGCAACTAGGAACATCAGAGGAGTGGGAGTCCTTCAAAAAGGAAACAGCAAATATGAAGGCCAAACATGTTCTTGTCAATGTAAAGAACGGGACCAACAAGTCCTGGTGTAAGAATGTTCAACGTTGGATAAGGAAAGCAAATGAAGATTATGGTAGATACTGAGGGCTCAAAACAGAGAACCTTCAAGATGCATTTAGAATATGGAGGGAATTTCTTTTTCAAAAAAAAAGTGAGGAATTGAGAAGCAAGCATGAAAAAACACTGGCAAATAAAATACCATCAAAAATATTTTATTAGGTTCAACAGGATAAACAAGGAAAAAGCAGGGACCAAAGTGCCAAAGACATGTGTGACATTTTAAATCTTTACTTTGTATCTTTACTCACTGAAAGAAACGATAATTTAAGATATAGGAATTTGGGAGGAGGACTGTGATATACTTGAAATCACAATTGAAAGGGAAGTGAAATGAATGGATAAATCCCTAATTCAGATGAGATGTATCAGAGGTTGCTGTGGGAGGCAAGGGAGCAAATTGCAGAGGCCCTACCATTAACTATCAAATCCTCTCTGGCCAAAGGAAAGGTATTAGGAGGGCGGAGGTCAGCAAATGTAATCCATTATTCAAGAAGGGTGGCAAGGATAAACAAGGGAATGATGGACCAAGGAGTTTAACATCAGTGGTAAAGGAAACTTCTGGAAAAATTTTTGAGGGATAGAATTAATTTCACTTGGAGAGGTAAGGATAGTCAGCATGGTTATATCAGAGGGAGATCATGTCTGTAAGGTTTCGTTGAGTTTTTCAAAGATGTGACAAGGTGCAGATGAGGGCAGTGCAGTCTGTGTAGACATCAGTAAGGCTTTTGACAAGTTGTCACATGGAAGACTGGTCAAGAAGATAAAAGCCAAGGGATCCCAGGCCATTTGACAAATTGGATCCAAAATCGGCTTAGTAGCACGTGGCAGAGGGTGTATTAGAAGGTTTGTTTTTTTAAGTGCAAGTCCATATCCAGTGGCTTGCTCCAGAGTTTGGTGCTGGGTCTATTGATGTTTGTTATGTACGTTAATGACCTGTACACAAATGTAGGAGGCATGATCAGCAAGTTTGCAGATGACATAAGAATTGCTAAGCCAAAAGGCTTAGACTACAGGACATGGACAGGTTAGTCAGACGGGCAGAACAGTAGCAAAAAGAATTTAATCCAGCAAAGTGTAAGGTGATGTTGGAGGAGTAACAAGGGACGAATGATCAGATCCAATAAAGTATAAAGTACAGATAATCCAAGGGAACTTAATGCTTACGTCCCTAAATCCTTGAAGGCAGAATAGATGGATAAGGTGGTTATGAAGGCATGTGGGATACTTGCCTTTATTAGGTGAAGCTCAGAATACAACAGCAGACAAATGATGATGGAACTGTACAAGACATTAGTTAGGCCATGGCTAAAGGGGTGAGGTTGAGAAGGCGGAACCTTCACAATGATCTCAGCTCAGGCAGGAATTGAACCTGCAATATTGGCAGCATGCCATCCAGCCAACTGAACTAATCAACTAGAGATGCAGTGACTCCCAAATTAAGACATCACCAGTCATTTCTCTCTAATGGTACAGATGCTCTATGGTCCTGTAAGACAATGGGAATCTTTTGCTAAGCTGTATACAAACCGATCTACTGAAACTAATCAGATGAACTAAGGTGTGTCAGATATTGCATAACCTTACAACTGTACAGAATGCCCATTGGTACAGGAAACATGAATTCAGTGCAGTGGGTGGATACCAAATGGTAGAAAGAAGCATGCATTGTAATAGTCAGCAAATCAAAGATTCAAGTAAAACAAGCGAGTTGTCAACAACATTCAACAAGATGCTACAATACATTCCTCGAGCATCTGACAAGTCAAACAGGTTTCTTTACTCTTAGAACTATAAAAGGAATGATATTGCGTCAAATTCTGTGTGCCATTTAAAACATCTAGCTTTCAAGAGGAATTTAATATACTGTAGGAAGCACAGGTCAGAGCAAGTAAGGTTACAGAATCATAGATAAATTCCAAGATATAAAATGCTAACTTAAGGATCAAACTGAAGTCTCTTGTATAGAAATTAATAATAAAAAAAGTATCCTTGACTTGAAAAGTCTCTTGTTTTTTGTTCTTAAATTAATTTACATCCTTAAAAATATGACTTATTAGGATAGGGTTTCAGGTTCCAGAATTCTATCCTTTTATAATTTTCATGCACTGCATCATACATCACACAAAGAATTACAGTGAAGCATTTGTTAGGCTGCTGGATTCCAACAAAGCAAATCCCAGCACTGAGACTTTTGACAGGCTGGACTAAATTCAAAGAAATATTACATAGGCACCTTCTTTAGTTGAACTTCAATGCCTGGTGCTATCATAATACACGAAACAACTGTTCCTAGGAACAAGAAGAAGCCATAGGCAAGGCGAGTCACCACAGAGTTCTTGGCAGAGGGACAGCAGGAACAAAGCAGGCATGATGCACTTCCACACAGACACGAAGCCTAAAATAGAAAATAATCAGAAATATAATTCAATACCACTTTCAATCCACTTTTTAAATAATAATTTACATTTAAAAATTACTTTTAATGTATTAAATGAAACCTACCGCATTTCACAAAAACTAAAATAGTCATTAGTCATTGTCTTGTTTTAACCCTGTAAAGCATAACAATCTCAATATTTTTCATTCCCTTTGTTCGATAATGAACTGCAATGACTCTCATTCCCTAAAAGTGAATAACCAAGGGAGGGGCTGGTCGATATTTCACTGTACATACTGACTTGATTTCCATCCCGAGAATGCTTGTTAAGAAAATGCATCCATGCTTAATCTTAGCCAAATAGTGTCAACGTTGGGGTAAAAGAGATTCATGTAAAGAGGCAAGAAAAGGAAAAGAGATGAACAGGGTACTAGCCATCATTAAAATGTTCCTATCAAATTATTAGGCTACGAGAGAGCCTTATTTTAATATTCATTCCTTTTATTTACAAAACCATTGGCCCAGATTTAACATTAAAAATAAGTGTAGCCAACAACACTCACTGGTATAATGGTATCTATGGACAGCAATTTCCAGAGTAGCCACATGCAGCCAAGAATTTACATTGTAATTATCCTGCTTCTTCATGGGTTGATCTACAACAGTAACTCATTGATAGATTCATACAGTCATGAGTGTTTGGGGGACTTAGCTGCTAAAACCGCTAAACAAAAATTAGGATTAGTGCATTCAAATGTAAATGAATTTTAAATCTGTGCAACAAGTCACCTTTGTTGTGAAACAATCACTTTGGCACAGGCAGGATTATGAATTTGGACGCTCATTCCTCTAGAATTTAAGATGTGGAAATGTAAGGTCTTTTTCCTCTCTCAACCTCACTTTTTGCTTAGTTTCTAGAAATTATTTAAAGCTCAACTCTACTTCTTGGTTTAGATTCTGCAAGTTTCAGGATGGAATTAGATGAAAACGCACACCACTGACCAGTTGCCTTTCTCACACATACTAATTCACTTTGAAAGGCTGCTCAATGAAATCAAGTCTCCACTCAACATCCTGTACAAAAACATATGGGAACTATGAAAGTAGTGAAAATTGACTGTCATTCCTGATTTGCTGATTGCAAATTTCAGACCAGTTTCTTTTGAAGCCTGCACACAGTTTCACCCAGAGGGCTTCAGATGCAATAAATCTCCCATATTAAGTGTTCAATATCTTTCCCTGTACCAAAGCCGTCAGATATGGTTAACCTAAGAACTGTGAATTCTCTGACCTCAACAAATTATTTGATACCTGCAACGAGATTATTGCATGTTAAATGACACGGGTGGATTGGTTGTAGAGTTAAAACTAAGTTAAAGAGGATTATTCCAAGATGAGTTCATAAAAATGATGGTGTTATTTTGCAGCGCTGCATTTCTTTTTTTTGGACATCAGCATTCTTTTGCGGTTATTCGGCAACCAAGCAGAATATTTTCTTCCTTCATTGCTACCAAAGATTTCTCTACATGAAGCACATACCCAGATTAGATTACATTAGATTCCCTACAGTGTGGAAGTAGGCCATTTGGCCCAACAAGGTAAAAACAATGACTGCAGATGCTGGAAACCAGATTCTGGATCAGTGGTGCTGGAAGAGCACAGCAATTCAGGCGATTTTGCCTGACCATTTGGCCCAACAAGTCCACAATGATCCTCTGAAGAGTAACTCTGCATTTACCCCTGACTAATGCATCAAACACAATTTAGCATGGTCAATTCACAACCTGCACATCTTTGGATTGTGGGAGGCAACTGGAGCACTCGGAGGAAACCCATGCAGACACGGGCGAGAACGTGCAAACTCCACACAGCCCGAGGCGGGAATCGAACCCGGGTCCCTGGAGCTGTGAGACAGCAATGTTATAACCCCACAGAACCCATTCTTCGTCTGTAAGCTGGATCAGGCAGAGTCAATTATTTAATCACAAGGGCAACACAAACAAACTGGAACCAGTCCTTGCACTACGTTTCCAACAGCAGTAAATGGAAACAAAACTTAAGGGAAGCAACTCTAGCTCATTTTCTCTCCTATACCTGCAACCGCCATAGATATAAGACATCTATTGTCATTGTGCCCATACATACTTAACAAGTACCAGGAAATGGCTAACTCAAACAAAAGAATTAACCATTTCACCTTGACATTTAACTGTGTTACTATTGCTAAATCCTCCACCATCAACATTTACAGAAACCGAACTGGAACAGCCATATAAACACTCTGGTTACAAGAGCAGCTCAGGGATTGGGAATTTTGCAGAGAGGAGCTCCCCTTCTGAATCCTAAAGGCTGTCCGTCATCTCAATTAAAAATCAATCAACTTCAAACAAACCTTCAAGTCTCTAGTTTTGAATGATTATTTCAAGTTTCCTCAAACAAATTAACTAACTACTAAGTATCAGAGAAAACAATTAATTATAATATAAGCATGAAAACTACATAAAGAGAAGAAACTAATCAAAAATAAATGAGGAAACATTAAAATTAGAATACATTTTGACAGTTTAAGCGTTAAAGGTTGGAGACTACTTACTTCCCAAAATGAATGAGATTCTGTCTCTAGAAAGGAGGGCTAATTGTCGTGAATGCTTTTCAATTCATAAGAATACCATGATCATAATTTGTATGCTGAACATCAGTGCAGGGGAAATATGACTGCATGTTCTAGATTTCAAAGCTCTGCGTTATTTGATTCCCAAGAGAAATGAGTAAGCTGCTCTCATCTTTGCAAAACTGAATCTCCAATCAGCTGACATGCACACAAATGCAATATGACCAATTTGCTCTGTACGAAGCAATGGCCACAAATCTGCATCATAGCTTTGATAACACATCAGTAACAAATAACTATCACATTGAAAGCAGAACTGACAGAAAGGCACAAATCTTTGCATTGTTGTTTACATTCTTAACATCACACATTCAGTTTCATCAAATTCCCATTTTCTCCAGAGTACAAAAACAGTTAAGCCATCTGAATATACACTTCAGATATTTCAATACAGTTTTTGTTTTCTGCCAGTTCTTTCCCTCGTCTCCAGAGGCTAAACAAATTAAGCACTTGAACAGATGAACAAATAAAAATCTCCTACTCATTGACAAACATTTGAACTGCAACAGGCTTCAAGATGTTCACTTTCTCACGGTTTCATATAAACTACCAAAAATCGCTGGGCTTGTGATGAATGAAGAACTTGCATTTATAAATGCCTCATTTTTATTTCAAACATCCCAAAACAAAGGAGCATATCATACTGCTGATTCACCATCAAAACCATCATTTCACTTCCAAAACACCACCTCACTATATACCAGAAACCTCAATCTACAACATTTTAATGAAATTATGGCTGGATATTTCTTATTCCCTTTTCACGTAATTGTATCTAAAAATGCAGCTTCCATCCTATTCTGACATTCAAGAAGATCATGGCATACCTTCTACTTCAACTCCAACTCACCTCCCTTCCCCCATCATCGAAATGACGCCATTGTCCGTCATGTCACACCCAGTTCTCTCCAACAGCAAAAACACTATTCTGAGTACCATGTCTTTCCCTCCAGCCCTACCAAGGGTTTTACCAAACACCCTTTTTTTGTTAGCTGAATGTATTTATATGCACCATATTCTGACACTGCACTCCAGATCTTATTTGCTCTTTGTCAATTCTTTCACAATCAACTTAAAACAGTGTTCTCTGATTTTCTGTTCTGTCCAGACCAACACGATTTTGAAACTTTAATCAAATGTCTCCTCAATCTACAATTCTATTCAGGAAAGCAACTAAAGTTTCTACAGTCTATCCTCAATTTCATATGTCCATTCTTGAAACCATTCTCAAATCTGTTCTGCATCCTCTCAAAATCTCTCCCATCCTTCCTGAAGTAGCTTCTCTCATTTGGGGCCCAAAAATTGATCAATCTTAGTCTTGAGAATATACTACAATTAAGTATCCAACCTCCTCTGGGGAGTATTCTAGACACAGCGACCACAATCCCAGGGCAAATAAATTCATTCTAATCTTATTACTAGATCACCAACTCTTGTCCAACACCAAGACACAGACCCCTCAGCAATTGCCCTATCAAACCGAAGAACTTCAACTTCAATTAGCCCATTTTGCATTCTTACGAACTTGAGAATCTATGAAGAGGGAATAGAATTGAAGACCATCCTGTCAGCTTTTGTCAGTTCTAATAATGAAAATAATCACATCAACACCAATACTAAGTCTTGTGTCACTACCGGCTGCGTCTTCAAACAAGCTGCATACACTTCTGGGGTTCCATTGATTGCCCTGACATAGTCATCCATCTCCTCCACCATCCCATCTGATTACTACTACTCACTAGCAATACCCCGAATGATATTTGCATTTCTGTACACAATTAATGCAAAGGCAATGCAAATTTCTGTTATGTGGGCAAGAGGAAGAGGTTTTTTTGCAGCAAATGATAAAACACTCCCTCATTATTGTACAGAAGTGCCAGTTTAGGTTATGTACGCAAGATGTTGAAATAACAGCCTTCTGACTCAGAATGCCACCAACTGGGGTAGAAAGCAAGGACATGTTGCAATATAATGGCTGATCTCACCAAAATTTATTTGCACTCAATGTGATCTACACCAAACATGACTTATGTCTCAGTTAATTTATCGTCACAGGAAAATCTGCATGTGGCTCTTCCAGAGTGGCCAGCTGTCATGTAGCACTTCAAATATTCACATTTTGTTGAAAATAAAATGCACCATTTTTATACTGACATGCTTCATATTTACAGGACCGGGATGAATCAGATTGCTCTTTCAAAGAATTGGTGCTAATATGATTGTCTCGTTCTGTGTTGTCTCATTCTATGATAAGCTGTCACAAAAACCTAGGGAAAAATGTAAAACTGGAGAAACAGAATTAATATCCTGAACCCAGTATGACTCTGCTTCAGAACTTTGGAAGGAAGGTCATATCGTACTCTATGGATTGGGAAACAGAATACTTCTTTCTCCAGATACAGGCAGAGCTGCTGAGAATCTCCAGCACTTTCTGCCTTTAGTACAAATCTCCAGCATCCACACAAAAAAAGGTTTTCATATAAAACTGGAGTTCGGTAAGAAAATAAAATGGGAATAGTAACTCCCTAAATATCTTGTAATTTCATTCATAACTTTACTTGAAATGTCTGAACTTCCTTTCGCTCCACTGCGCATATTTGTCCCTAATCAAGAAGTACAAACTAGCACAGTCCAAGGTCCAGGATGACTTGCTGAATAATACATTAAAATTTGGAGCAATTATTGCAGAGTTGGAATGGAAAATATTTCTGTCTAAAGGCTTTCTGACGTAGCACATCAAGGATTGGAGTCAGTAGAACTTGATGTACAATATGAACATTAAGTGTACTGGAAGTGTATTGATGTCAGAGTGGAACAATGTGCCTGCAGAATACTTTAGTTTACTTCAATTTCAAATGTTTTGCTCTGAGTCTCACATGGAAACATACACTGTAATTATTAATGCTATTATAATTACATTGAAACATCCAAGTAGAGAGAATGATGTATGGCAACAAGTTGTATTTGTTGCAGCTTTTGTAACTTATGTTTTACATCCAAACTTTTTATTCACCACATCTTTAAAGGCATGCTAATGCCGTCTAAACTATAACAACTTATGAGTAAAATCTGGAAACTAAAAGCCAGCATCAGTTAAAATGTCCACCAAGTTGCCAACTAGTCATGGAAGCCAATAGGCTTTTGAAAAGGAAGAATTGCTAACCCCAAGCTTTGTGCAACTCGAGGTCCACATCAACATGGTTAACCCTTATGAACTGTGAAACGGCCTCACATACCATTCTGTTGTTTCAAACTGCTCCTGACAACTCAAGGGTGTCTGCTGGCACCTTATCAGGATAATTAGGGACAGATAATAAATCCAAACTTTGGCAGTTACACCATAGCCCAAGGATAATATTTTAAAATCTAAATTTTGTTGAGAAACAGTGAACCAATTAAAATTGGAACATAGGTACACATTGAAATCAGACAGAAAATAAAGCATCTTTTGGAATATACACTACTGTGCTATTCAAGGCTAAGGTATTATTGTATCTTAAAGTTTGCTTTTTTCAAAGCATAGAAAATAGGTGGTGGTCATTAGGCCCTTTGAGCCTACTTCAATATGATTATCCCTGTTCCTGTTATCTCCCTGCAAGCTGTGATCTCTTTAGTGCTAAGACAGATATCAAACTCCAACTTGAAAACATTTAATGTTTTGCCCTCAGCCAACCACCCATGACAGAGAATTCTGCAGGTTCAATATTCATTTGTTTTATAGATTTCTCCTCATTTCAGCCCTAAATGGCCTATCCCATAACCTTAAACTATAATTCTGGTCCTGGTCAAGACAATCACAAGTTAAATTTTATCAAATTCAAACATGCTAGAGATAAGCTACTGTGTGTATTTGATTCTCAGTGCACATCCTTTGTTAAAAATTCACAGAGTGTACAGGTACAGTCACAACACATTCTGAAAAAACAAATAACCATAACTTCTTGATGGATTTATTTTGAGAATAGAGTCATGCAATAATAATAACCAAGCAAAAATACAACTGAATCTACCTCTTGGACAAGAGTTTAAAAGTTTGAAACTTATGAACTTCCAGCAAGTACCACATGGTTTATTGGGTTATAGACTAGAATAAAGGTGGGGAGCTCAAAAGAGCAAGGACCAATAAATCTCAGTTATAGGGACCACCGAGATTCATTAATGCCTTTTAGGAAAGGAAAGCAGCCATTCATACCCAGTCTGGCCTCCATGTGAATCCAGACTCTCAGCAATGTTGCTGACTCTTGACAGATCTCTGAAATATCCATAAAACATAGGGGTAAAGATCAGGCCATTCAGCCCATGGAGTCTGCTCCGACATTCAACGATGGCTGATGGGATTGTCAACCCTATTTTCCCACTTTCTCCCCATAACCTTTGATCCCCTTGGCATTCAAGAACTTATCAATGAGACCTAACAACTTACTCAGCTCAAGGGCAATTTAGGGATGGTCTGCAATGCTGGTCTTGCAGCAATGCCCGCCCAAATCCTACTTAGGGGAGAATAAATGATTGAATACTAGCCTTGCTACACAGCAAAAGGGAATGCTACATCTGTTCCGCCCTGGGATTTTCCAACATTATGAATGATTTGGACTGCCAAATTCAGAGTACAACTTCTAAGTTAATAAAAGGAGAAGTGTGACAAACAACAGGAAGACATAAATAAACGTTCAGAATTGTCGTCCCGTTTCCCCCCCCCCCCCCGCCTCAGTTGGAGCAAAACACTCAGAAAGAGACAGTGCGGTTTTATCTCCTTCATTTTATTCTGTGCCCTGGGCTGGAGAGAGAACGATTACCCATGTGCAAAAGGACATGAGTTCAGAGTCTTCTCTGGAACAGCAGTTTCTCAATTAACTATACAGTCATTTTACAGGGAGAAGCATCCAGATAAGGCAATATATATATTAATTGGGTGACTGTTACAATCAACAAGTATTAATAGTAGCGATCAAGCCCTTTACTGTTATATAATGGGTGTTCTTAACCTTGTTAATTGGATTCATACAATGGATTCTTTTCCCCTTGTTAGCTGACCTCACATACTGAATGGTTCCAATATTGTTGAACGGCTGTACATAATGATTGGTTTTTCACCTTGTTAGCCCATTGCCTTTGCCTCCAGCATCCCATTGTTAACAGTAAGTTCTCATCTGATCTGAGAACTTACTGTTAACTCTTTCCCTGCCTGCTTATGCCCTATACACATTCTCAGAATGAGTGTTAATTAGCAAATAAACTGCAATGTTGATAAAGGCAAAGCACTAATTTCTAGGAAGAACTGGTAGATCGTACATGGCTTTGTGCATGGGAAATCGTCTCACAAACATGATTGAGTTTTTTGAAGAAGCAACAAAGAAGATTAATGAGGGAAAGCGGTAGATGTGATCTATATGGAATTCAGTAAGGCATTTGACAAGGTTTTCCATGGGACTCTGGTTAGCAAGGTTAGATCTCATGGAATACAGGGAGAACTCGCCATTTGGATACAGAACTGGCTCATCGGTAGAAGACAGAGGGTGGTGGTGGAGGGTTGTTTTTCAGATTGGAGGCCTGTGACCAATGGCGTGCCAGATGGCGTTAAATTTAGATCAATGCAAAGTGCTGCATTTTGGGAAAGCAAATCTTAGCAGGATTTATACACTTAATGGTAAGGTCCTAGGGAGTATTGTTGAACAAAGAGACCTTGGAGTGCAGGTTCGTAGCTCCTTGAAAGTGGAGTCGCAGGTAGATAGGATAGTGAAGGAAGTGATTGGTATGCTTTTCTTTATTGGTCAGAGTATTGAGTACAGCAGTTGGGAGGTCATGTTGCGACTGTACAGGATTTTGGTTAGGCCACTGTTGGAATATTGCATGCAATTCTGGTCTCCCTCCTATCAGAAGGATGTTGTGAAACTTGAAAGGGTTCAGAAAAGATTTAGAAGGATGTTGGAGGATTTGAGCTACTGGGAGAGGCTGAAAAGGCTAAGGCTGTTTTCCCTGGACCATCTGAGGCTGAGGGGTGATCTTATAGAAGTTTATAAAATCATGAGGGGCATGGATAGGATAAATAGACATGTTTTTCTTCCCTGGAGTGGGAGGAGTCCAGAACTAGAGGGCACAGGTTTAGGGTGAGAGGGGAAAGATATAAAAGAGACCGAAGGGGCCGGGTGGCTGGCAGGTGGGACTAGGTTGGGTTGGGATATCTAGTCAGCATGGAAGAGTTGGATTGAAAAATCTGTTTCCGTTCTGTGCATCTCTACGACTCTATGACATATCTCCTGAAAGACAAGTATGAACATGGAGTCAAAAATTCTTTAAGTACAGGCACACAAAACTCTAAAAGTGATTGGGTTTTTTTAATATTAAAAAAACCGTTATTTCTAGAACAAATAAAATGAAAAAGCTGAGAAATTATGTTATGCTCATGTGGAACCTTGGTCAGACTTTGCTTGGGAATACATGTAAAGTTCTCTATTGTACCAAAGTATACAAAGGCACTGTATATGATTCCATAGTACCCACCTTGGAGCGAAGGTTTAGGTCCCATTCACTCCAGAGGGGTGTCATAACATTGCTGAATAGGTTGATAAAAAACATCTCTAATCAGACTAAATGCATTTAGAACTCTTGCAATGCAATGGTATTGTCCCTGCCTGAGCCCCATTTGCCTGATGCGTGTCATAACACGTCTGAACAAGTTGATTACAAAAACAATAAAGGCCTTGGCGAAGATTCAAAAATAGTTTTATTAAAATTGCATTAGGGTGAATGCATCTTTAGGAAATTAACTGCAACAGGGTGATCTTACAGAAGGGGTGGCACGGTGGCTCAGTGTTTAGCACTGCAGCCTCACAGTGCCAGGGACCCAGGTGCGATTCTAGCCTCATTCTCTTCACGTCTGCATGGGTTTCCTCCGGGTCCAAAGATGTGCAGGTCAGGTGAATTGGCCATGCTAAATTGCCCATAGTGTTAGGTGCATTAGTCAGAGTGAAATGGGTCTGGGTGGGTTACTCTTCAGAGAGTCGGTGGGGACTTGTTGGGCCGAAGGGCTTGTTTCCACACTGTAGGGATTCTAATAATCTAATCTAATCAAAAACATTCCCACTTCAAGGAGAAACCACTCCAAGTCCAATGAATATAAAATACTCATTGATAAACCAAGTTAAAAATCACAAACACCAGGTTATAGTCCAACAGGTTTATTTGGAAGCACCAGTTTTTGGAGCGCTGCTCCTTCATCAGGTGGTTGCGGAGTATAAAATCATAAGACACTGAACTTATAGCAAAAGATTACTGTGTCATGCAACTGTAATGATATACTGAACAAACCTGGATGTTTGTTAAGTCTTTCGTAGAGTCAGAGATGTACAGCATGGAAACAGACCCATGCTGTTCATATTAATGAACCGAAACCTACAACCTGTTCGAAAAGATGAAAGACTTAACAACAATCCAGGTTTGTTCAATATATCATTTCACTTGCATGACACTAATCTTTTGCTATAAATTGTGTCTTATGCCCTCATTCTCCACAACCACCTGAAGGAACAGCGCTCCAAAAGCTAGTGCTTCCAAATAAACCTGTCAGACTATAACCTAGTGTTGCGTGATTTTTAAACTTTGTCCACCCCAGTCCAACACCGGCTCCTTCACATCACTGATAAACCAAACAGAGAATTCAGGACAAAGGATTTTGAACCAGAGAATGGGATTCAGTACAAGGAATAGCTAAGGCGATGAACACATACATTGTAGGACAAGAGAAACATATGAGCATGAAAGAAGAACAATGACAGGTTAATAGTGGGAGGTAGCTTAAACACCCACATTGATTTGGCGTGCAAAGTTTCTACACTGCAAATATTATTCTTGGATTATGTTTTGAGGAGCAGTTTGGCAAATTGTACCTAGTCAGATAAATTAATAATTCAAATAAATAACCTATCAATTCTAATTTAGTACTTAAATATTTGGTCAGTTTGATAACCAACCATAATATTTGTACACCTAACATATGTGTAAGCTCATCTCAACAGCATGACTGTCTAATTAACTGAGGGGACGAGAATCAAGTCTCTCAAATAATCATGATACCTCTCACAAGCAGCCCCAATGTTCCAGTTTAAAAGCAATGCAATTTTGAGCCTCTCCCGCCGAGACTCAGCTGCTGTCAGACGTCTACTCTCAGGAGAATAGTGAAAGTAAATAAAATTACGTAAGTTACAACGATTAGTGTTTGCAATTCAGTGCCATCATGGGCTCATTCCAAACAGCACTCCTCTTTACCAGCAGGAAGTGTTGCTCTAAAAGGACAATGTCACGACGGAAAATTCAACATCTGACTTGTGACGATGCAAATCCTAAACTACATCGTCAAATGTGAGCTACAAGAAAATAACAAACTATTACTCAGATACAGATAAAATATGTCCACAAAACATACCGCAAGAACGTTGTTGCTTAAAACAAAATCAAAACGAAAGCAAAGAAAGGAAGAAAGATGTTATGAGTAAACCCAATCTGGTCTGACACCAAGTTTATTAAACAGGAAGTGAGATATTTATTATACATAAAAAAACAATCCAACTGTACAATTCCCAGCTCCTGGAGAGAAAGCTAGTAATTAAATGCACATTTATAAATAAGTAGAAAAACATTAATGTGGGGAGGGAGTGGTCAAATTTATAGAAAGGAAAGCCTGTCTATAAATTCAAGACATAAAGGCTGGAGTTTATTGTTAGGTTGTGTAGGAGGAGGAGGCCACAGCCTGTGGCGGTGTAGAGTTAAGGGTTGACAGGCCACAGCCAGGCGGGGGGAAAGCCCCCAGACTGGGGTACAGCAAGAGGCCCGGGACACCACACACCTTCCGGCAGAAGGACAGGGGATACACATACTCACACAACTCGCCAGCGAACAGATTGCCAAGCAGGCTCCCATGATGGCTCACACCCCAGCACCGGACCTCACCGATGAACACACACTGTCGTGACCGCTCACTCGCCCCAGCGACTGCCGACTGTCTTCCTCGGCTCTTTCCGGCGTCACTCGGCTCTTTCCGGCGTCACTCGAGGTCGGGTTTGGACTCAATTGCCGCTGGGGCTCAGCTGCGCCACCCAGCGGGCAGCGAGGACCGCTCGCCGTCTCAACCACCCGCCTCCTCCACAGACACCGCCGCCTACAGGCTGGGAGGACCACAGCTTCTCAATGATGGGACGCAGTGTGAATGATCTGCGCTGATCTCAGTGATCAGGGTGAAGTGGCACACCAGAGTCTGCAGCCCAGTACTCTGGCCTCAACTGGAGTGTTGTGTCCAGTTTTGAGCACCGCACTTTAAAAAGGGGGTGAAGGCATTAGACAGAGTGCAGACTGGGTTTTTGAGAAGGCTGCAAATTGTACAAATGTCACCTCTAGGTGGTGCAAAGAGTGCACATGAACAAAGATGAAGCTAACAAAAACACAGATTGCTGGAAAATCTCAGCAGGTCTGGAAGCATCTGTATATAGAAATCCAAGTTAAAGTTTTGGGTCCAGTGACCCTTCTCTCGAAATTAAAAAGCTAGAAAAAAGCTTTTTTTTATGGAGAGGATAGGGAGGAGGTAGGAGTAAATAATAGGTGGAGATAGAGCCCTAAGGGAGAGAAGAATACAGGAGTGGATAACAGTCAGCCCAGGAGAATGGATAGCTGCTAGTGGGGCTAACAATGTGTGGAGTGTAATAGTAGACCATGTGATAACAAGACCTGGTGTGTGGGGATTGAGTTATTGACATGGAGAAGTGCCTTAAGTTGGCATCATCAGAACAGATGCAGTGGAGATGGAGAAACTGGGATAATGGGATAGATTCTTTACAGGAAGTAGGGTGTGAGTGTGTATAGTCAATGTAACTGTGGGAATCATTTGATTTGTAGTGAACAACCTATCCCCAGAAATGGAAATCAAGATGTTGTGGAAAGGAAGGGAGGAGTCAGAGAAAGACCAGGTGAAGATGAGAGCAGGACGGAAGTTAGAAGTGAAATTGATAAACTTTTCCAATTCCGGATGAAAGAGGGAAACAGCACCAATGTTATCATCAATAAACTGGAGAAAGAGTTGTGGGAGGGGGCCAGAATAGAACTGGAACAAGGGATGTTCCGCATTCCCCACAAAGAACAGGCATAACTGAGGCCCATGCAAGTACCCATGACCTTCGCTTTCTTTGAAAGATGAAGCTAGCATTGTTCAGAGAGATGGAAGCACTCAGTCTAAAACATGGTGAACTGCATCTTAGTTCCTCCTTTGTATTATACTCAGTTCCCATAAATAACCCCATCACAGAACAGTGTAGCATGTAGCCCAGGAACTTCCAAAATCATTCCACTCCCCCCCCCGCCCAAAATAATTCCAATAAATCATCTCATATTAACCACTCTGACCTCCAAAATTTATCAATCGCACTTTTTAGTGTCTAAAGGCTTTCTGTCACTGTTCGGTTAATCGACAAAAGAGTCCAGTAATCTTCCTCCACAGCTAACAATTTCATAATTTGCAGTCAAAGCTGAAATAACTTCACAAAGGCCAGTATCTCATTGCCAAATCACGTTTTACTTACACTGGTACAGCCCTTGACACAGATCCAGCTCCCTCAGCGTCAGCTCTCAGAGTGAACAGAACCTTTGACACTCCTGTTTATATCTGTTAGCCAGGGTTCCCAGACTAACAGCCCCAATCTGGGAACTCATATTCTATGAGGTGCACTGAGCTGACCTTGTTGCAATTATTATAAAAGCTATCTGTGATTTCTATGACAACTTACAGTAACACTTCAGTGGTGGTATTCCTAATTTTTAGCTGTCTTTAAAATGGGGCCTACTTTCCAGCTTTCTTGGATATAAAAGATCCTGCAATGAAATATAGGATGAGCAGAGAGTTTATCAACAACAGCAAATATTTATTCCTCAAATAATATTGCTACAAAATGATGATCTTGTTATTTATTTCATTGCTGACTGAGCTCAGTCTATGCAAATTTGGAACCACCAAAAATACAACAGTGGCATATTCCAACAGTACTTCATGAGTTCCACACTGGTTTGGAATGTCTTGAGGTTGCAAAAGGTGTTATACAAATGGTAGCTTTTATTTTTCTGTTACACCTGATAACTTGCCCTTCATGGATGACCATCACTATTATAAAAACAACACATTTTAACTTTAGTCAAAATTAGGAAAGGATACTAATTTAAACCATGTTTTGAAACATGTTACTGAAACTCATTGTGAGTTTTATTTACACAATGGCCTTGTTTGCAGTGGAGGAAGGTTGCTGGACTCTTCTGTGTATGAACAGAACAGTGGCAGAAAGCCTTCAGACACTAAAAAGCCAACATCCCCTCTGTCCTTGCGGAGAAGTTACAAAGAAATGGAAGATAGCTAACTATTCACGCTCAACATTTGCCTATACGCTACAGCCTCTAATCAGTGACAGACTCTGACAATTAGAATGTCATTTGCCCTGTGTCATCAGCCATGACAATATTGCAACATCACAGCCACCAAAACACTGATTAAACAAAAATCCTCTTACCCATCCAGCTAAGCCCTCATAAAACGGTGCTCTATACATTCACACAATATATTTACTTCACAGCCCAACCTAAACCATATGATTGTACAGTAGGACAAACTCCTACTTTTTGGGCGAGAATATTTTGGTTTGATTTGAGTACAGGCAGGTCAAACCATACAAAGTGTGTTAGGGAAGTAGAACACAGGGAAGAATACAATGTTATGGCTGTAGGGAAGGTGCACAAAGAGCAAAGTCCATTCAGAAATCTGTTAACAGTGGGAAGAAGCTGTTCTTGAATCTGTTGGTATGTGGTTTAAGCTTTTTTAATATTAACTACAACCAGGTGGAGTGCTTTCTCCACTTGGCCCCACCAATGTGCAGAATCTTACAAATGTTCCTCCGCATCCTTGCCACTCACACAAGGAGGAGAATTTGAATCTGTGAGTCGGGTTTAATATGAATCTGTGGTTCCAGAATTGAGGAGACAATGTGCTGAAGAAAACTGATGGAATTTCCAGAGTACTTTGTAGAATTTGGGTTGGTTAACGTAGAGGCCTGAAACCAGTTGTGGGATTCTCTTTGATACCATATTTGCAGTTCCCATGTTTTCCAATTGAATTTCTACCATGAGAAGATACGTGAAAAGAGAGACATGTCAAGGAAATGACATCAAACGTCTGTGTCACAATTTTCCTTATCGTGTTACTCATTTGATTATTCACAAAATTTACTATCTGCACTGTCAAACTTTAAAATAGCTTTAATTTAGAAAGTATGTAGTAATTGTAATCTCAAAAAGATAAATAGACATTTCTAATCATGTTTATGGACAGTTATCACCCAGTTATGGACAATTTATCAGTTATAAGAATTTATCATTCACAATTAATTAATGCAAGACTTTATTAAATTGTACACAATCATCACACACAAAGGATTTGTTTCATTTGTAAAGATGACTAGAATTTTTTCTTGCTACAAAACAAAACAGGACTCATATGATTCACATATGGAGTGGAATGTTTAATATAAACAAATAATTGAATTCTGCTTGGTAATTATTAGCTAATCTGAAAACGCTTTGCCAAACAGTACTCACCTAGAAGTGAAAAAAATAAAAGCGCCATTGTGATTTTCCCGAAAAAACCTGATCAAGCTGAAGGCAAATTTAAATTAGGCAAACTTGAGATTCAACTACAAAAACAAAAATAATGTGCTTTGCAGGTTCTAAAATGTAGAAACTGGGCTTTTCTCTGACCTTTGTCCAAGATTGAAATTACATGGAATTGTGTGGCAACTACCAATATTTTTATAAGCAGAGAGAAGTTAATGCAGATTGTTTTTATATATTCAGACAACTGTGTAATTTTCTTGCGACTCTAACTTGCTCCTCCTGTCCAGATGTCAATCAGAGTTGTTATCATGTTGAACACTCCTGACCCAGACAACTGGTCATAATTTACAAAAACAGTCAATACATTCTCTCTAGGTGCAGAAAATCCAGCAATCCCAGCCCACAGCTAATAAGGGAACAGTTCTTCATAAAATATTCTTAAGCCTTTTTTTCAACATTTTAAAATTTGTTTTGCAGCTGCCAAAGTATTTTGAGCAATATTTTATTTTCAAAAGGCTCTTCAGATAACAAAGTTTGCCAACCACTGTCCAGCAAAATAATAACATATTATCTAATTAAATATCTTATTTAATTTGTGCAACTTAGCAGAGATCAAATATTCTGCTGAGTTCAGAGCTGTAACAACTTTCGTTATGACTCACTGGGGCAGTGCACTGAAAATCAAGCCCTACTATTCCCAGAGACATCATAAGTGTGAAAAGATGTAACCAAACTTTCTAAAATCTTCTATTTGCCTGACTGATGCTCTCATGTTAAAAAGAAACACTCACCAGGTGTCTGTACTTAACAAAAAATATTTATTTAGTACAAACAAATTGTCTTTGATAAATGGCAATTAGGAAATATGAATTGCTAGCTTTCAACACCTCGTAACTTAAAGGCTAGCACTTCTTAATTTCCCCCTTTTCACAAAAGGACTGACTCACAAAGATAGAAAGCGCATGAGCATTTAAAGTGGAAGGGAAAAACATTATGGAAACACAGTTCACTAGCACCAGTTTGAGCACAGGAGGAAATGAATTGCTTTCATTCTCTTGTTTTGAATTTGTTGAAGTTAACACAAGCTTATTGGCATATCCATGTCCAGTCTTTCACTCACTTATTGAGAATTCAACATTTCACTGTTTTTGAATGCATTTTACTTTTCTGTCAACATAGGATCTGCAGAAAAAACTGAGAGGAAGCCACTAGCTGTTACTGAAGACCTTATTTCTCATAGGGGAGAGTTTTTTTTTATACCTTTTTCCTTGCACATGTGATTCTCTGCTACACTGGCTCCATAGAAAGCATCATCACCTTGTCAGTATCACAATGAATTGTCAGCCCAAATTGGCTGTTCAGGTCTTGAGATGCACAGCAGCAAAAACTACAAAACTATCTTTCTCAGACACATCTTAGATGTTGCTCCTTAGGTCTCTATTTATTCTATCCATGCCCCTCATGATTTTATAAACCTCTATAAGGTCACCCCTCAGCCTCCAATGCTCCAGGGAAAACAGCCCCAGCCCATTCAACTTCTCCCTATAGCTCAAATTCTCCAACCCTGGCAACATCCTTGTAAATCTTTTCTGAACCCTTTCAAGTTTCACAACGTCTGTCCGATAGGAAGGAGACCAGAATTGCACGCAATATTCCAACAGTGGCCGAACCAATGTCTGCACAGCTGCAATATGACCTCCCAACTCCTGTACTCAATACTCTGACCAATAAAGGAAAGCATACGAAACACCTTCTTCACTATCCTAAAACCTGTGAGACCACTTTCAAGGAGCTATGAACCTGCACTCCAAGGTCTCTTTATTCAGCAACACAACCGGGGACCTTACCATTAAGTGTATAAGTCCTGCTAAGATTTGCTTTCCCAAAATGCAGTACCTCACATTTATCTAAATTAAACTCCATCTGTCACTTCTCAGCCCATTAGCCCATCTGATCAAGATCCCGTTGTAATCTGAGGTAACCTTCTTCGCTGTCCATTACACCTCCAATTTTGGTGTCATCTGCAAACTTATTAACTATAGCTCTTATGCTCACATCCAAATCATTCGTATACATGATGAAACGTAGTGGACCCAGCACCGATCCTGGTGGCACTCCACTGGTCTCAGGCCTCCAGTCTGAAAAACAACCCTCCACCACCATCCTCTGTCTTCTACCTTTGCGCCAGTTCTGTATCCAAATGGTGAATTCTCCCTGTTTTCCATGAGATCTAACCTTGCTCACCAGTGTCCCATGAGGAACCTTGTCAAATGCCTTACTGAAGTCCATATAGAGCACATCTACCACTCTGCCCTCATCAATCCTCTTTGTTCCTTCTTCAAATAACTCAATCAAGTTTGTGAGATGTGATTTCCCACGCTTAAAGCCATGCTGACTATCCCTAATCAGTCCTTCCCTTTCCAAATACATGTACATCCTGTCCCTCAGGATTCCCTCCAACAACTTGCCTACCACTGACATCAGGCTCACTGGTCTATAGTTCCCTGGCTTGTTCTTACCGTCCTTCTTAAACAGTGGCACCACGTTAGCCAACCTCCAGTCTTCCAGCACCTCACCTGTGACTATTGATGATACAAATATCTCAGTAAGTAGCCCGACCTGATCAGGTCCTGGGGATTTATCCACTTTATGTGTTTCAAGACATCCAGCACTTCCTCCTCTGTAATACGGACATTTTTCAAGATGTCATCGTCTATTTCCCTACATTCTATATCCTCAATGTCCTTTTCCACACTAGGTACTGATACAAAATACTTGTTTAGTATCTGCCCCATCTCCTGCGGCTCCACACAAAGACCGTCTTGCTGATCTTTGAGGGGCCCTATTCTTTCCCTAGATACCCTTTTGTCCTTAATGCATTTGTGAAATCCCTTGGATTCTCCTTAACTCTATTTGCTAAAGCTATCTCATGTCCTCTTTCTACCCTCCTGATTTCTCTCTTAATTACAGTCCTACTGCCTTCATTCCTGAAGAAGGGCTCATGCCTGAAACATCAGTTCTCCTGCTCCTTGGATGCTGCCTGACCTGCTGCGCTTTTCCAGCAACACATTTTCAGCTCTGATCTCCAGCATCTGCAGTCCTCACTTTCTCCTACTGCCTTTATACTCTTCTAAGGATTCACTGGATCTATCCTGTCTATACAGTACTAATTAACAAGAGGAAGACAGCCAAGATTTAAGGAAATGCAATTTCCGCTAGTGTGTCAGAAACAATATATCACATCTACTGAACTGATTGCCTTATTTCCAAATATTGGTATACATTAGAAAATCAGCCTAAATCCACTTGTACTGAAGAGTCTCCTTTTATTCATACTGTATACAGGGCAGCTAACTATGAAATTTTTTTCTTTAGCCAATGTCAGAGAGCTTTGTTTTAAAACCCCCTCCCAGCATGACTCCAAGTTTATATCCACTAACTTTCATGCAGTTGCTCTGCAATGACACTGCTGAGGTACCCAGGAACTACAGCATAACAGAAGGCTTCTCAGCTCCAGCAATAAATGGAAGCGGCCTGTGTTTATCTGAAGAATTCACTGCATGGGCTGATTAGCAGCCAGTGAAAACAAAGGTCTCAAGCTGTGATCTGAGTACTTCTTGTATAATGATGATTATTAATCATCTTCTGCTTTTCTCAGCAGTCCAGACACTTCACTGTCTGTAATCAATGCAGCACTTTGACACTGAGTAATGAACATCATACACCCGACTTGTCTCCTTCAATAACCCACAGAGCTGTGTGTGGGCAATTTTTGGATAAGGGCAGAAGGTTACAAGGAGGAGCGACATCCAGAATGACTGCTTATGATCTGTATCCACTGTCTGGGGCTGAGAAAGGTCTGTGCGTTGACATTGAGAAGAATAAGCCTTAGTCTGATGCATATTCTACTCAGACCAAATATTCCACTAACACACATGTCTGAATTTTCCACATTTAGCCTGTTTGGCAACTTTGGAAGATAGGAGGCTGAATATTAATGCAACGAGTTGTGGTATTTGCAAGGCATTTCACAAACATTAAACCCCATCAATTGGCATCTCACCAAGGGAGATTTGTGCCATGCTGCTTATGAAAACTGTAAATGATGAGCAAGGTGATTGCAACATTAAGGTGGGCCTTGCCACACTTGTCACCTGATTCTGCCACACATCTCGGCATCACCCATGTCACCGTCACCCCTAAGATTGCATCTGTAAAATTGAGTGCAATGGGAAAATAAGCAAATGCCACACCCTCCCCCACCCGCCCCCTCCACCTTAATTTTGAAGATTTCTGGATGCTGTATTTTTAAAATCTATGATTAAAGTATGGGCATCATAAGCAAGGCTGACATTTATTGCCATTCTCAGATTCTCTTGGCAAGGTGATAATAGTCCTTCTCCCTGAATCATTGCTCTTTGTCTGGTAGAGATTGTCCTGCATTATTAATAAGTGGAGGGGCGAGGTTCCAGTAATTTAGCCCAGCAACAATGAAGCAATCATGATATGTGTCCAAGTCAAAATGACGTGTGACTTGATGAGGAACTTGATATTGTTCCCATTACTTGTTGCCCTGGCTTTATCCTTCCAGCTGGTGGATATTGGAGGTTTGGGAGCAATGTCTCTTGAACTATATGCAGTAGCTTGTTGCTCACTGTCTTGGTGGAACAGGAGTTAAACAGAAGGTTGCACCTACATAGGATGTTTTCAAGCTGCATCCTAACTAAATGCCATGGGTTTCATTACTTTATGGAAACTATAAAGAAATTGAGAAAGTTTGAGTGTACTGAAAAGAATGTGGCAGTTGAAAATACATTTTTATATTTTATGCTTTTAAAATTAAGGTGAATATTGTCATTCATCCATGTCTTGCTGGTGTGAAATCCAAAAAGTATAATCCATAACATCATGGCCTGGATTTTCCGAGCAGTGATTATCTCACGCAGATTGCCCTGTAGTGTAGAGCAACTGGGGGAAGGCAAACCATAGTATATTTATCACAGCAGTCAGTTGCTGCTTTCTGAAAATTATAGATCCAGAATCACAGGCAGGAGGCTGGAAGAAGTCAGCAAGCCAGGCAGCATTAGGAGATGCACAAGTCGACGTTTCAGGTGTCACCCTTCTTCCGGACTTTAGGTCGACTTCTCTACCTCCAGATGCTCCCTGTCTTGCTGTGTTCTTCCAGTCTCCTGCCGTGACCTCCCCAGAATCACAGACAACCACTTGAACAGCTCCTGTGAAAGGGTGAGTGTGTAAGGTGAATGTGAGGCTCAGTGCTTGGAGGGAAATGTGCTGAGTGGGTAACAGAAGCAGGAGTAAGACATCAGCCCTTTGACCATGCTCTATCATTCCATATGCTTATGGTTGATCCTGTACCTCAATGGATATTCCCACTTTCTATCCATTCTCCCAATACCTATACAATCTGAACATTTCTTTCTTTCTTGAACATATTCAGCGACTGTGCCTCATAGCATTCTGTGGTAGAGAATTCCATAGATTCACTACTCTTTGAGTGAAGCAATCTTTCCTCATCTCACTCCTTAATGGTCTACCCAATATCCTGACACAGTCTTCTAGGCTCCCCATCTAGGGAAAACATTGTCTTTGCATCTAATCTGTTCAGCCCTGTTAGACTTCTATCACAGTTCAGTCAGATCCCCTCTCATTCTTTTGAGCTCTAGTAAATACAGACCCTGTCTAAGCAATGTTTCCTCATAATGCAGTCCTGCCATCCCCTGTATTAACCTAGTAAGCCTGTACTGCACCAGGGAGATCAAAACTGCATGCAATACTCCAGGTGTGGTCTCACCAAGACTGCATACAACTACAGTAAGATCCCTACTCTGAACTCAAATCTTCTCGCAATGAAGGCCAGTATGCCATTTGCCTTCCTGATTGTTTGCTGACCTTACCTGTCTACTTTCATTGACTAGTGTACATGAATACTCAGACGCATTTTACATCCACACGCCCCAAAGTATCACCATTTAAACAACACTCTTCCATTCAGTTTTTCAAACCAATGTGTATAACTTCACATTTAGCCATATTGTGCTGCATCTGCCATGTGTTTGCCCACTCAATCAACTTGTCCAAATTCTTTGAAGACTCTGTGTTCTCCTCAAAAACCCATCAGGTATGTATCATCAACAAACTTAGAAGGATTACACTTTGGTTCCCTCATCCAGTTCATTTATACATTACGTGAATACTTGGGCCCAATCATCCCAATAGTCACTGCCAGCCATTCAGAAAAAGACCCATTTCCTCCTATTGTCTCTTTCCTGCCTGTCAATTAATTCTTGATCCATGCCAATGGTTTATTTCCTGTCATATATACTTTAACTTTGCCCGTTAACTTCATGAGGGGGTCCTGATGTAAAATCTTCTCAAAATCCAATTATGTACACTAGTTCTCCCTTATCTATACTACTAGTTAAATCCTCAAAAGGCTAATTTATTAATTTAATTTAATTTACAGTTAACTTGTTAAGCATGATTCGCCTGTTATAAACTCATGCTGGATACAATTCCAATAATGCTTTCCAAATTTCCACTTTTGTTTGTCATTTATAAAAATAATATAGATGAGAAAATAGCAAGCAAGATTGGTTGTATTGTGAACAATGAAGAAGGTTATCTAAAATTACAAAAGAATCTTGATCAATTGGGTCAGTGGGCTGAAGAGCAGCAGATTGAGTTTAGTTTTGATAAATACAAGGTATTGCATTTTGGTAAAACAAAGGCAAGACTTATATAATTAAAAATAGGGCCTTGGGTAATGTTGTAGATAGAGAGACATAGGGGTTCAGGTAGATAATTCTTTAAAGTTTGCATCAAGTGTAGAGATGGTAGTTAAGAAGGGATTTAACATGCTTGTCTTTGTTGCTCAGACAGTTGAGCACAGGAATTGGGACATTATGTTAAATTTGTACAGGATGTTGGTGAGGCCACTTCTGAAGTGCTGTTTCCAGTTCTGGTTTCCCTGTTAAAGGAACGATATGATTAAACTGGTGAGGATTCAGAAGAAATTTACCAGATGTTGCCAGGAATAGAGGGTTTGAGTTAAAAGGAGAGGCTGGATAGGTTGTGCCTTTTTTACTGGAGTGCAGAAGGTGACCTTATAGAAGTTTATGAAATAATGAGAGGTATAGATGAGGTGAATGGCAGGTGACCTTTCCCTAGGGTGGGGGATTTCAAGACTAGGGGGCATATTTTTAAGGTGAGAGGAGAAAGTTTTTTAAAATACATGAATAACAAGTTATTTACACAGTGGTTCTTGTGTGGAATGAACTTCCAGATAAAATGATGGATGCAGGCACAGTTACAACGTTTAAAAGACATTTATTTAAGTACATGAGTAAGAAATGTTTGGAGGGAAATGGGCATGTTGGAGTAATTTAGTTTAGGATTATGGTCAGCATGGACTAGTTGGACTGAAGGGTCTGTTTTGGTGCTGTATGACTCGACCTCTTCTGTCATCGTGTCTTTGTAATAGACTCTAGCATTTCCCAGACTAACAATGTTTAACTAACTGATCTGTAACCTATCTGTAATTCTGTATTTTCTCTCCTCCGTCCGCCCACCTCTTTTTAAATAGTGGGGTTACATTTGCCACTGTCCAACTTTTTGCAGGTAATGCTCCACAGGCTATAGAATTTTGGAAGATGCCATTGATGAATTCAATATTTCAAGGGCTACATCATTCAGTGGTCTGGGACATAGATTATTAGTCATGGTGATTTGTCAGCCATTCTCTCCATTAATTTCCCCAGCACCATTTTCTTACTAATACTGATTTCCTTCAATTTCAACCTCTCACCCTTGGTTGCCTAACATTTCTGGATAGAGGGTAGGGTGCCAGGTAAGTAGTGCCAGGTGCATAGGGTGCAAGGAAAATGTCCCAGGTCAGTGCGGTGGCAAGGAATTAGGTAAGTGATTTAGTCCTTAGGTTAGGTCAGGGTGTGTGGGTGATATCAGAAGAGTGGCAGTGTTTGCAGTGGGTTGTCGGGGGGTGGGGGGGGGGGGGGGGGTTGCGACCTGGAAGAGTACAGGGTGTATTGAATGTGGCAGCAGGACTGGTTAGTCAGCTGTCAGTGGGGTGGGGATGGGGTTCAGGTCCACAGCTTGGCTTTTGGGTCCAGAGCGAGGGGGGTGGGGATGTTGGGTCCGTAGATGGTGTGGTCTGAGTGGCCTGTTCTTGTGGTTAAATGTCAATTCATGCAGTTTGTAATTTGTTACAAAAAAATGTAATGTCATATTAATTTAAAATTTGTGTTCAGGCTTGGAAACTCAGAGGAATCCAAATGTGCCTCAGTTTCTGGCATAAACCCAGATGCAAGAGACGATATCGACTGTTCCATAAGGTGTTTGATTTTTAACACCATTGATGGCCATGGAACAACATATGAGGCATTGTGTATAATGGACAGGCCATCTAATAATGCCTCCTAATGTCACAATCTGACATGAAAGTTTGCCCGACTCCATTCTATCGGTAAGTCATTGTGGGCAAACATTACACATAACCCAAAAACAACAGCAATAGTTCTGACTGAGGGCCTCTGTTTAAAAGCACACGAGTTTGTTTTTTTTTCTTTTCAGGGATTAATGGAACTGCTGTGTAATTACAACAATTCTTTTGCTTTTATGTCAGGAACCAGAATGTTTTCCAATAAGCTTCATAATGACTCTAGTCATCTCACGTGACCATCTCTCCTTTCCTCCAAAAATGCCTGCAACCAAAGCAGAGTACAAGAGTTCCATTGTGCAACATTTGACAACATTTGACAAATGCCTGTTTTTTTGCTTTCTCGGTTTAATGTTGATCTTTCAAGGATGAAAATGTAACATCATACTCACCTTAAAAATCACCCTCCCCTCCCCTATCAGCATTCCGTACTCTCCCCTCCCCTATCAGCATTCCGTACCCTCCCCTCCCCTATCAGCATTCCGTACCCTCCCCTCCCCTATCAGCATTCCGTATATATTTCCCTCCCCTCCCCTATCAGCATTCCGTAAAGACCACTCCCTCCGTGACTCCCTTGTCAGATCCACACCCCCCCACCAACCCAACCTCCACTCCCGGCACCTTCCCCTGCAACCGCAGGAGGTGCAAGACTTGCGCCCACACCTCCCCCCTCACCTCCCTCCAAGGCCCCAAAGGAAACTTCCATATCTGCCACAGATTCACCTGTACCTCCACACATATCATCTATTGCATCCTTTGCACCCGATGTGGCCTCCTCTATATTGGGGAGACGGGCCGCCTACTTGCGGAGCATTTCAGGGAACACCTCTGGGACACCCGGACCAACCAACCCAACCACCCTGTAGCTCAACATTTCAATTCCCCCTCCCACTCCACCAAGGATATGCAGGTCTTTGGACTCCTCCATCATCAGACCACAGGTTGGAGGAAGAACGCCTCATCTTCCGGCTAGGAACCCTCCAACCACAAGGGATGAACTCGGATTTCACCAGTTTCCTCATTTCCCCTCCCCCCAGCCTGTCTCAGTCAAATCCATCAAATTCAGCACCGCCTTCCTAACCTGCAATCTTCTTCCCGACCTCTCCGCCCCCACCCCAGTCTGACCTATCACCCTCACCTTGACCTCTTTCCACCTATCACATTTCCGACGCCCCTCCCCAAAGTCCCTCCTCCCTATCTTTTATCTTAGCCTGCTGGACCAACTTTCCTCATTCCTGAAGAAGGGCTAATGCCCGAAACGTCGATTCTCCTGTTCCCTAGATGCTGCCTGACCTGCTGCGCTTTTCCAGCAACACATTTCCATCTCTGATCTCCAGCATCTGCAGACCTCACTTTCTCCTCACCTTAATTAAATACAGTTACACCATTTGTTGAATTATCCAATTGATAGAAGCCTTAATCATTGTAACAATTATTTCAGAAGAAAGAAAAGTCCTCGAACGCAAATGCGAAAAATGGGTCATTTATAGTTGAATTGTTTTGGTTAATTACAATGGCACACTCGAAACAAAGAAATCATGTGACCAAAATTGCAAGCAAAGTCCTTCGATTAGTGCCAGTGACATACTCCATAGACTATTATGGTCTACTCTGAGGGTGCACTGAAGGAGTAATTGGGACATAAAGGATGTTTAATCCTGAGGTTTACTAATCACGGTTGAAGTATTGATTAAGATCTTGGTTAAGAAATGGGTTCATTCCTAAACATTCACCGATAGTCACTACCTTAATGAGGATTCAACCTGCACCCCCTCCTGTCCGCCATATTTTGTAGGTTGCATTAGATTGGAAAATGGTTAAGTGCATGACAATAGGGACTTAATTATGAAGGAATTTCAAGGCATTTATGGACAAAATTGAGTGATCATATTTCTTCCATTTCTATCCTATGTTGAGTACTGATTTGGAGAGTATATTGGAACTTAGGGGCAGGAGTAAGCCATTCATACCACCCTCTCAAGAGTAACTAGGGACGGGTAATAAATGCTGGCCTTGTCAGCATTGTCCATGTCCCACATGTGAATTACAAAGAAATTCTGCCAGATCCTTCACCATCTTTCAAGATCATGGCTGATCATCCATTACAGTACTACTTCTAGTGCTATCCCCATATTGAGTCATAGAGTCATAGAGGTATACAGCATGTAAAAAGATCCTTCGATCCAACTTGTTCATGACCAGACATCCGAACCTAATCTAGTCCCATTTGCCAGCGCTTGGCCCATATTCCTCTACACCCTTCCTAATCATATACCTATCCAGATGCTTTTTGAAGGTTGCAATTGTACCAGCCTCTACTACTTCCTCTGGCAGAACATTCTATATACACTCCATCCTCTGCATGAAAACCTTGCCCCTGAGGTCCCTTTTATATCTTTCCCCTCTCACCTAAACCTATATCCTCTAGTTATAGAGTCATAGAGTCATAGAGATGTACAGCATGGAAACAGACCCTTCGGTCCAACCCGTCCATGCCAACCAGATAGCCCAACCCAATCTATTCCCATTTGCCAGCACCTGGCCCATGTCCCTCGAAACACTTCCTATTCATATACCCATCCAGATGCCTTTTAAATGTTGTAATTGTACAAGCCTTCACAACTTCCTCTGGCAGCTCATTCCATACACGTACCACCCTCTGCGTGTAAAGGTTGCCCCGTAGGACTCTTTTATATCTTTCCCCTCTCACCTTAAACTTGTGCCCTCTAGTTCTGGACTCCCCCACCTCAGGGAAAAGATTTTGTCTATTTATTCTATCCATGCCCCTCATGATTTTATAAACCTCTATAACGTCACCCCTCAGCCTCCAACGCTCCAGGGAAAACAGCCCAAGCCTATTCAACCTCTCCTTATACCTCAAATCCTCCAACCCTAGCAACATCCTTGTAAATTATGTCTGAACCCTTTCAGGTTTCACAACATCCTTCTGATAGGGAGGGGACCAGAATTGCACACAATATTCCAACAATGGCCTAACCAATGTCCTGTACAGCTGCAATAAGACCTCCCAACTCCTGTACTCAATAGTCTGACCAATAAAGAAAAGCATACCAAATGCCTTCTTCACTATCCTATCTACTTGCGACTCCACTTTCAAGGAGCTATGAACCTGCACTCCAAGGTCTCTTTGTTCAGCAACACTCCCTAGGACCTGACCATTAAGTGTATAAGTCCTGGTAAGATTTCCTTTCCCAAAATGCAGCACCTCACATTTGTCTAAATTAAACTCCATCTGCCACTTCTCAGCCCATTGGTCCATCTGATCAGGATCACGCTGTAATATGAAGTGACCTTCTTCGCTGTCCACTACACCTCCAATTTTGGTGCCATCAGCAAACTTACTAACTATACCTCTTATGCTCATATCCAAATCATTTATATGAATGACAAAAAGTAGAGGACCCAACACCGGTCCTTGTGGCACTCCATTGGTCACAAGCCTCCAGTCTGAAAAATAAACCTCCAACACCACCCTCTGTCTTCTACCTTTGAGCCAGTTCTGTATCCAAATGGCAAGTACTCCCTGTATTCCATGAGATCTAACCTTGTTCATCAGGTCGAACGCCTTACTGAAGTCCATAGACATCACATCTACCGCTCTGCCCTCATCAATCCTCTTTGTTACTTCTTCAAAAAACTCAATCAAGTTGGTGAGACATGATTTCCCACGCATAAAGCCATGTTGACTATCCCTAATCAGTCCTTGCCTTTCCAAATACATGTACCTCCTGTCCCTCAGGATTCCGTCCAACAACTTGCCCACCACTGACGTCAGGCTCACTGGTCTATTGTTCCCTGGCTTGTCCTTACCACCTTTCTTAAATAATGGTACCACGTTAGCCAACCTCCAGTCTTCTGGCATCTCACCTGTGACTATCGATGATACAAATATCTCAGCAAGGGACCCAGCAATCACTTCCTTAGCTGCCCACAGAGTTCTAGGGTACACCTGATCAGATCCTGGGGATTTATCCACTTTTATGCATTTCAAGACATCCAGAACTTTCTCCTCTGTAATATGGACATTTTTCAAGATGTCACCATCTATTTCCCTACATTCTATATCTTCCATGTCCTTTTCCACAGTAAATACTGTGCAAAATATTCGTTTAGTATCTGCCCCATCTCCTCCAGCTCCACACAAAGGCCACCTTGCTGATCTTTGATTGGCTCTATTCTCTCCCTTTTGTCCTTAATGTATTTGTAAAACCCCTTTGGATTCTCCTTACCTCTATTTGCCAAAGCTATCTCATGTCCCCTTTTTGCCCTCCTGATTTCTCTCTTAAGTATACTCCTACTGCCTTTATACTTTTCTAAGGATTCACTCGATCTACCCTGTCTATACCTGACATATGCTTCCTTCTTTTTCTTAACCAAACCCTCAATTTCTTTAGTCATCCAGCATTTTCTGGACTCCCCACACCAGGGAAAAGACTTTGTCTGTTTATCCTATCCACATCCCTCATGATTACATAAATCTCTGTAGGGTCAACCCTCAGTCTCCAATGCTCCAGGGAAAACAGCCCAAGCCTATTCAGCTTCTCCTTATATCTGAAACCCTCCAACCCTGGCAACATCCTTGTAAATCTTTTCTGAACCCTTTCAAGTTTCGCAACATTCTTCCGATACGAAGGAGACCAGAATTCCATGTATTATTCCTAAAGTGGCCTCACCAACGTCCTGTACAGCCCCAACATGACCTCCCAACTCTTGTACTTAATACTCTGACCAATAAAGAAAAGTATATCAAACACGTTCTTCACTATCATATCAACTAGCAACTTTACTTTCAAGAAACTATGAATCTGCACTCAAAGGTCCCCCTTGATGTTATTAACATCTAGACATCTATCAATCTCAACTTTGAATATACTTACACAGTTCTCTGGAGTAGAGAATTCCCCTCTGAGTGAAGAAATTCCTTCTTAACTCAGTTTCAAACAAATTGTGCCTTATTCTATTTTGGATTCCTGATTCTATACCACTTCCAACCAGGGAGCATTACCAGTGATACATGTCACAGTACCTTCACTGCTGCTGCTTTAAGCCAAACTTTGGTAATAGTGATCTCAGTCTTGAATGTATAAAGTGATCAGGGCTAGCCTGTAGCCAAACAGTCACTACTCTCCCACAGTAAAAGTGAAAAACCTATATAAATATAAGAATGATAAAAGTACTTTTGAGACTTCAGTGTGATTAATTGCATCATTCAGAATATGCATGAGTAACTTAACCAAGTACCAGCGGTGGGGCACTATGTAGTTTCAATTCCTCTTCCCTCACTCCACCCCCAGCCTTTGAAAATGTCTAGCCAGCAACAAGAGTGTGCAGCTCTTTCCCAGCCTCACTCAGTACCCCGCCCTTGCATGTAGACAGATGTCCAGTCATTTTCATCCCTGTAGCACATGAATGTTCTCACTGACCATCCAATTTCTTGAAGCCTGGCATCAGTTGTAAGTCCATTACAGAAGGTTTAATAACTGAGCACTTGGAAAACAAAGAGAGGATTGGAAAGAGTCAGCATGGATTTATAAAAAGGGAATTCATGCTTGACAAATCATAGAAGACCATACAATCCCTACAGTGTGGAAGCAGGCCATTCAGCTCATCGAGACCACATTGCCCATCTGAAGAGGATACCACTCAGACCCACCCTAGCCCTGGAACCCTGGATTTCCCATGGCCCATCTACCTAATCTGCACATCTTTGGATTGTGGAAGGAAATCAGAGCAATGGAGGAAGCCCACACAGATACAGGGAGAATGTGCAAACTCCACACAGACAGTCACCCAAGGGTGGAATTTAGTGTCCCTGGCACTATGAGGCAGCAGTACTGACCACCATGCCACCCATCAACTAGAAGTTTTCAATAATGCAACCAGGAAAGTTGATAAAGATGAGCCAGTAGATTTGGCTCGAGTTCATTTGGATTTGGAAGACTTTTGGACATGGTCCCATAGAAGAGATTAACGTGTAAACCTAAAGCACATGGGATTGAGCCATGCACTGATATGGATAGAGAACTGGTTTCAGAGAGGGAACAAAGAGTAGGAATAAATAGGTTTTTTTTCTGAGTGGCAGGCAGTGATAGGCGGGGTAAAATAGGGATCAGTGTTTGGAGCCAGACGAGTCACAATATATATTTATGATTTAGGTGATGCAACTAAATATAATATATCCAAGTTTGCAGAAGATACAAAGTTGGCTGTGAGTGTAAGCTGCAGGAAGGATGCAGGAATTGTCATGACTTGGTCATTCAGCCCATCAAATACGCACTGCTCATCGAGACCAACCCTATCCCTGTAACCCCACATTTCCCATGGCTAATGAGATATGCAGGTGCAGCAGGTAGTAAAGAAAGCAAACGGTATGTATATATTCATAGTGAGAGGATTCAAGTACAGGAGCAGGGAAGTCTTGCTAAAATTCTACAGGTCCCTGGTGAGACCACTTCTGGAAGATTATGTGCAGTTTTGGTCTCCTTATCTAAGTAAGGGCAATCTGGTTATGAGTGCAATGACAGTTTACCAGACTGGGGTGGCAAGACTGATGTATGAGGAGAGAATGGATTGGTTAGGACAGTGTTCACTGGAGCTTAGAAGAATGAGGGGGCATCTTATAGAAATCCACAAAACTCTAACAGGACTAGACATGGTAAACACAGGATGCTTCCAAAGACTTGGCAGTCCATAACCACAGATCTAATCTAAGGTTATAGTGCAGGCCACTTAGGACTGAGATGAGGAGAAATTTCTTCACCCAGAGAGTAATGAGCCTGTGGAATTCTCAGCCATAGAAAGCGGTTGAGACAGAAATATTAAATGTTTTCAAAAAGGAGTTAAATATAATTCTTAGGGCTGTAAGGTCCAAAGAAATGGGAATAGGGTACTGAATTGGTAAGATCAACCATGCTCATATTGAATGGTAGAGCAATCTTGAAGGGCTGAATGGCCTACTTCTCCTCTTGATTATATGTTTTCCGACCCAGTCCTGTCCCAACGAGCACTTGCTCAAGTAATTGCCAGCTGTTTTCCTTCCACAGTCCCGTGAGAATCAGATGTCCTGTTTACTTCTCAGCTTCTGTAACCCTGTCACCACCTCCTGTGCTTTATGGCTATGCTATTGGTCTTGACCTCACCTTGACTTAGCAGCTTGGAACTGCCTTTCAGGCCATTTTCAACCATCTCTGCACTCAGTGAGCAGTCCATGCCCCCTTCCATAACCTGCTCTCTTTCCTTGGTCACCACTCACGCTCAGGTTAATTAAAAGCTGTTGTTCCACCTGGACCATGTTTTTAAATTTTTTAAAATGTATTCATTTTGTGGGATGTGGGCATCACTAGCTGGGCGAGCACTTATTGCCCGTCCCTCGTTGCCCTTGAGAAGATGGCGGTGAACTGCCTTCTTGAACCACTGCAGCCCACCTGCTGTGGGTTGACCCTCAATGCCATGAAGCAGTGAATTCCAGAATTTGGACCCAGCAACAGCAATATATTCAGCAACGTAGACAAGATGAGTGATGTGAGAACCAAGGACAATTCAGGAGGGATATAGGCCTTATTTTAAGAATCTGGTTGAGGATTATTGTTGAATTAAAAAGCCTCAGCCTTCAATTAAATATATTATTTCTGACTTGGTTTATGCCATAATCAGGTGCATTACTCAATGGCCTGTCATGAGACATTTTTACTTCTGCTTTATTTTCATGTGGTGCATGAATTCTGTTTTCTTTTTCTGTTACCATGATCACCTGATTAATGTGATCATTGTTGCAAATGCACAGCAAAAATCTGAAGAGTCATTATTAGTAGTTACACTTCCTACGCTTGGTTGATATTTTCTTTCCAGGGCGCCATTTGCTATGAGGTGTGATTAATGAGCTGAGTGATGTTATTGCGGATCATTGTTCAATTCTTGTACAAACATATGAAACTAAGCTGTCCCATCTAGGCTGAGGCAGAAAAAAAGAAAGATTTGCATTGATAAAATACCTTTCCCATCCTCACAATGTTTACATTGCTTCACTGCTATTGTAATTCCTCGTAAGTGTAGTCACTGTTACAATGTGGGAAACACAACAGCCAATTTGTGCGCAGAAAGCTCCCATAACAGCAATGTGATAATGACCAGATCACTGAGTTTTTGTTTTCATTGATTTCGTTGGAAGGTAAATGATTGCCAACTCATTGAAGATAACAGAAGGAAAATCCCAAACTGGTATTATGGCATCTTTTATGTACACCTGAGAGGACAAATGGAGTCTCAGGTTAATATCTTATCCAAAAGGCAGCACCTACTATAGAGCAGCTTGCCCTCAGTACTATGTAGGACTGTCAGCCTTGATTTTATACTCAAGTTTCTGCATTGGAACTTGAACCCATAACTTTGACTTCAGAAAGAAGCAGCTGATCACTGAGCCACATATATTTTGACAGGGCTTAATATAATTCACCATAAAGGAAGAGTGCATGTATATTTATTTTTAAATCTGAAGGCAGCAGATATTAGCAATGTGAAATGTAATGCTCATCTACATTTGGAACCCAGTGTCAATATCAAGCAGTCCTGAGCCAAGTCTAAGTCTTTGGAAGGTAAACTGCTCAACAGCAGAATTGAATTCCCATGCCACTCCAGACCTGCAGTAAGCACGCAACAAGCAGCCTGGTAACCTGATAGTTTGAAATACACACTTATGCCATGAATCAAGTATGGCAAGTCAATTTTTTACCTTCTGTGCCTTGTTCTGCAATCTCAGAAAGGCACTCATGCACACTGATATGACAGTTTTGTTTCTTCTCCATGTCTGAGATGATGACTGAGTTACCAATGAAACCACAATTTGGGCTGAATTTTGTATAATGTTTGCACTGTATTTCTGTGCTGAACAAGGAATGTGTTAATGCTGCTCACTCATATTTAATATATATACATAGCTACCAGTGAGAGACATTTGTATTATATTAGATCACAAGAGGTCAAAGAGCAAACCACTAACCTATTAAACGACATGAGTCCCATATCTCTTCTAAAAATGGCAGCTGATCGCTGTTCAATGTCAGTCATATATCAGGAAAGCAGCTTTCGCTATAATAATGTAATGATTTAATTCTGTATATATCAGTTCATGTTTTGCCCTCAAGCATCCATGGAGGGAACACAGCCAGGCCTGACAGCCTGCGTCATTGGTAATGAGAAATTCGTCTGTTTTTAAGTGTTGGTTGAGAGATAATCCTGACCAGGACATGTGGGAGAACTCTGTCCTCTTCTTCAAAATGCTTCTATGGGATGTTTTAAGGCCACCTGTTAAGATGTTTTGTTCTGTCATATTTGAAAAGTCAACTTGTTTGTTTCTAAAAATGGTGTGGGTCAAAACTAACCCGAACTTAATATAGAAACTTAGGTCAGTCTTTGCTCCTGTTCAAGTTTCTCCATGTATTTCTTTGACAGCCTGTTTGATTCGGCTTTGATTACCTCATTTGGCTCTATTTTTCTTTTCCTTACATCTTTATGCCTCTTTCCTTTGTCTGGTTTAGAGAGTCTATCAGTAACCTTGAATAGCCCCTATTTCTTCGTCACAGTATTGCAATTACATCTGGATTGATAGCTCAAGGTTGTCCCATAAATGTAATGTAATGTGAACCAGGGATTAGTCATAGTGCTGGTAGATTTCTCTCGATCTATTTCAGAGCATTCAGTTTCAGAAGCTTGCAAGTTCTTTTTTCACATGTTACATAAAAGAACAAAGTGCTCCCTGAGTGCTTGGATGGTTTCTCTTCAAAATTACTTATCCAAAGTGACTTTGTACAGTCATCCAACCTCACTTTTCTAAAAGAAACTTCTTCATGGGTTCTTTAAAAATCATTTTTCAGTGCACTTCTGTTCAAGTGGATGAGCAGTACCTGTATTGATTGGTGAAAATTTTGTTTTTCAGGTTATTGCAGTCAATCAACATGAAGTAATCCAGGTTAGCCCATGGCTAATCCACAGAGTAAAACGACATCCATCCATATATACTGGTATAAAAAATATATTTTTGAAACCAATTTCTTGACCTCTGTGTAGGCAATGTTTCTGAGGGGATTGCTTTCACCAATCCAACAAACTCGACATGACTCAGAAATTAATCTCTAAGGTAATTGGATGGCAGTGTGGCTCAGTGGTTAACTGCTGTCTCACAGCACCAGGGACCTGGTTTTGATTCCACCCTTGGGTGACTGTCTGTGTCTGCATGGGTTTCCTCCCACAGTCGAGACATGTGCAGGCTTCAATGGCTTGGCCATTCTAAATACACATAGCGTCCAGGGATCTGCAATCTAGGAGAATGAGTGATGGGAAAGGCAGGGTGACAGGGATAGGATAGGGAGGTGGGCCTAGTTTAAAGAGCTGATGTGGGACCCGATGGGCCAAATGGCCTACTTCCATCCTGTATGGAGTTCTATGATTCTAGTTAGGGAAGTGGTGTCACACCTGCTGTTTATTGTCTCTTTTTTATCATCTTTCCACCCTCTGTTGTGACTGAGGACTTCCTCACCTAGCAACAGAGCCTCCCCCCTACACTCCCCCTCCAACACCCCCCCCCCCTGCTTCCCCCTACCAAACTCCTCACCCTACAGGAGAGGAAGTAATGGTGTCAGCTGGGCCTGTGGTTTCAATTCTATTTGGAGGGCAGGGAAAGAAAAAGGAAGGGAAGGGTTAAATCTTTGGGGGCTGTTTTGCTGACAGCCCCCAGACTTTGACTGAGGCTCTTGTGCAGAGAGATTGCACTGAGTCAGCATTTGAAAAGGCCCAATTGGCAAGTCCTGAGCACCCCTCTTTCCCTCCCCAGCAAGACCAAAGGTGATGACAAAGATCACAAATCCCAGGCATTCATTTAATTAAAGTTCGCTCCTGAGGTTGTTCCTGTATCCTGTTTCAATGTGCACTGTTTATTACTTTTCTACAATCTGCCAGTTTATCCCAATAAAAATCCAAATCAACCTGCATTCTTCCTGTCTTAAATGACAAGCAGGAACTAGAGGAAATGTGGTAAGTATAACTTTCTTGATGAATAATAAGTTGAGGTTTTTGATGTGACTGTAGACGTTAATATGGTGCCACTTGACAAGTTGTTTTAATTCCAGATTTTATTCAAGTTTCACAATCTGCCTTGATAAGGTTCAAACCTGTATCCCCAGAGCTTGGGGATCTGAATTATCAGTCCAGTCACATTACCACTAAAACTCTCACAATCAGATTAAAACATTGCAAAAGAGAAAGGTATTGATATAGGAAATGATAAACAGGTCATGTTTGATTAGATTAGATTAGATTACATTACAGTGTAGAAACAGGCCCTTCGGCCCAACAAGTCCACACCGACCCGCCGAAGCGAAACCCACCCATACCCCTACATTTACCCCTTACCTAACACTACGGGCAATTTAGCATGGCCAATTCACCTGACCCTGCACATCTTTTGGACTGTGGGAGGAAACCGGAGCACCCGGAGGAAACCCACGCAGACACGGGGAGAACGTGCAAACTCCACACAGTCAGTCGCCTGAGGCGGGAATTGAACCCGGGTCTCAGGCGCTGTGAGGCAGCAGTGCTAACCACTGTGCCACCGTGCCGCCCACGAAGGGAA
Organism: Chiloscyllium plagiosum; assembly: GCF_037043375.1. Classification (NCBI taxonomy): domain Eukaryota; kingdom Metazoa; phylum Chordata; class Chondrichthyes; order Orectolobiformes; family Hemiscylliidae; genus Chiloscyllium; species Chiloscyllium plagiosum. The sequence goes on from NW_028270168.1 coordinate 24,294,145, forward strand.
AGAAAAAGCAAATGTTAGAATAAATCAAGATATAAAGTGAGAAAGCACAAAAAGAATTAAAGGATTAAACTAAGGGGCTCTGTATTTGGTGAAGGTAGCATTCAGAAGAGCTCAGATGAGGGTGCAAATAGAAATAAATAAACACGATCTGACAGTCCTTACGGAGATTTGATTACAAGATGATGTGGATTGGTAGGTAAATATTAAAGGGTACAGGACATTTAGGAAGGACAGGAGGCTAGGAAAGGGTGAAGTCTCTGTGAATTAATAATGGCATTAGCATAGTAGAAAGAGATGACTTAAGTTCAAGAAATCAGATGTGGAAATGGTTTGGGGAGGGATGAGGAATGAAGAAGGGATGAAGTCATTTGCGGCAGTGGTGTCCAGGCCCACTAAAAAGAACCAAATGGTAGGGTGAAGCAAAGAAATGGGGCTTGTTGATAATCATGAGGGATTGTAAAGTATCTAGACTGGGAAAATCAGATAGGCAAAGGTAGCCTCAATGAGGAGTTCAAATAACGTCTTTTGAGGTGCTTTCTTTGAACAGCATTTCTGGAGCTAATGGGAAGTGTTATGAGATAGAATTAATTCAAGTTTTCAAAGTTAAAATGCCCCTAAGTAGAGAAACCATAATACAATTAAGTTTTACATTCAGTTTGAAAGAGAGGAGTGGGTCAAAGACTATATATTTAAATTTAAATCAGGAAAATTGTGAGATCACAAAAGCACAGCTGGCTAAGGTGAAGTAGCAAATTAGGTTGGGGATAGGTCATTAGAGTTGCAGTGGCAGACAATTAAGAGCATGCATCACAAATACATTCCAAGTAGCAAGGAGAATTCCAGGGGATTAACCTAACATCCATGATTATCTAGAAAAGTTAAAAATAGTATCAAACCAGAAAAATTACGCATAATTGTGCACAGACAGGTTACAGGTCAGCAGATTAGACAGAATATTTTAAAAATCATAAAATGACAAAAAGATTAAGGAGTGAAGAATTAGACTAAAGAGAAAACTAGCTAGATTTATGAAAATAACTGACAATAAGAAATTCTATACATATTTTAACAAGAAAAGAGTTCCCAAAGTAAGTGTAGTTCCTATAGAAAATAAGTCTGGAGAATTAATAATGGAAAATAATGGCCCTCACTGGTGATAATTACTTGTTAATGGGTACAATTGGCCACTTAGGAACGTCCATGTAACTGGTCATGGGTCCTGTGGATCCTTGTGAGGCTGATGAGCCCGATCCCATAGCCACATCTCCGACCATACACTTGGCGGGAGGTGGAAATGATCATTCGCCTTGAGATTGTTGACATTTCTTTCTCTGGCTCCTTTTACTTACTTTCTCTTATTGATGGGCATTTTCAAAGAATTAAGTCCTTTCATATAGGAGGTTCCTTCAAAATGTTCCTTATTCTTCTGAATAAGGGACTCCCATGTGTTGACATCTATGTTGCATTTCTTAAGGAAACTCTTCAGGGAGTCTTTGAAACACTTTCATTATCCCTCTCTAGTTTGAATGCTTTCCTTCAGCTGGGCAAAGAAATTTGGCTTTGGTATTCAAACTCAGCCATCCCGAGAGGTTGAATAGGCTGGGGCTATCTTCTCTGGAGCGTGAGAGGCTGAGGGGTGGTCTTATGGAGGTTTATAAAATCATGAGGGGCATGGATAGGATAAATAGACAAAGTCTCTTCCCTGGGGTGGGGGGAGTCCAGAACTAGAGACCATAGATTTAGGGTGAGAGGGGAAATATATAAAAGAAACCTAATGGGCAACTTTTTCATGCAGAGGTTGGAACGTTAATGGAATGAGCTGCCAGAGGAAGTGGTGGAGGCTAGAACAATTACAACATTTAAAAGCCATCCAGATGGATATATGAATGGGAAGGGTTTGGAGGGATATGGGGCGGGTGCTGGCAGGCGGGACTAGATTGGGTTGGAATATCTGGTAGGAATGGACGAGTAGGACCGAAGGGTCTGTTTCCGTGCTATACCTCTTTATGATTCTTTGACTCTATGATTCTATGACTCTTAGTACATGGCCAGCCCAGCAGAGTTGGTGTTAGATGATCATGGCCTCAATGCTGGTGCTATTAGCTGCTTTAAGATGCTGATGTTAGTGTGCCTGTTCTCCCAACTGATCTGGCAAATCCATCTCAATCAATGATGATGGTGCTTCTCAAGAGTCTTGAGGTGATGTCTAAATGTAGTCCAGGTTTTGGAGCCTTATAGAACAGTCAAAAGGATGACTGCCTAATGCACAAGGATCTTGGTATCAGCACGGATGCCACATTCATCAAAGACTCTCACCCTTAAGCATCCAAAGGTGACATTGGCAGATTGGATGCAATATAAAACCTCTGCATCAATATCAACCTTGGATGAGAGGTAGCTTCCTACGTAAGGGAAATGTTCCACATTTGGAACGGTTTCTCCATTGATCTTAATAGAGATGGAGTGGAACTTGACCTGGAACAGGTTGGTGAAAGATTTGCATCTTCTTAATGTTGAGGGTGAGACCAATTCTTCGATGTGCTTCTGCATAAAGGTATGGCAGATGTGACCAGGCATTTTGCATCAGTCTTCACTATTGAGGACACAATGCCAACTCAAAAGTAGCTGTAAATCAGGAAATGGATGAAAGGGCAGAAATCAAAAACATTACAATCACTGTGCAAATTATTGGATCTGTGGTTGATAAGTGTCCAAGTCCTGATGAACTTCATTTGAAAAGAAGTGAGGTAGTTGATGTATTTTTTTTAATTTTATAAAACTCTCTGTATTTATGGAAGGTCTGATTAGATTGGAAGATAACAAATGTAACTAGTCTATTCAAAAAAGGAGGGAAATTTAAATCAGAGAACCATAGCCCAGGTAATAAGTGTCAAAGTGATAATCAAAGTTTGTGAGAAGATTTGTAGCTCAGGTGCTCATTGTTGTGGTTCAGTTCGCCGAGCTGGGAATTTGTGTTGCAGACATTTCGTCCCCTGTCTAGGTGACATCCTCAGTGCTTGGGAGCCTCCTGTAAAGCCCTTCTGTGATGTTTCCTCCGGTATTAATAGTGGTTTGTCTCTGCCGCTTCCAGGTGTCAGTTCCAGCTGTCTGCTGCAGTGGCCGGTATATTGGGTCCAGGTCAATGTGTTTGTTGATAGAATCTGTGGATGAGTGCCATGCCTCTAGGAATTCCCTGGCTGTTCTCTGTTTGGCTTGTTCTATAATAGTAGTGTAGTCCCAGTCGAACCCATGTTGCTTGTCATCTGAATGTGTGGCTACTAAGGATAGCTGGTCGTGTCGTTTCATGGCTAGTTGGTGTTCATGGATGCGGATCGTTAGCTGTCTTCCTGGTTGTCCTATGTAGTGTTTTGTGCAGTCCTTGCATGGGATTTTGTACACTACGTTGGTTTTGCTCATGCTGGGTATTGGGTCCTTTGTCCTGGTGAGTTGTTGTCTGAGAGTGGCTGTTGGTTTGTGTGCTGTTATGAGTCCTAGTGGTTGTAGTAGTCTGGCTGTCAATTCAGAAATGTTCTTTATGTATGGTAACGTGGCTAGTCCTTTGGGTTGTGGCATGTCCTCGTTCCGTTGTCTTTCTCTTAGGCATCTGTTGATGAAATTGTGGGGGTATCCGCTTTTGGCAAATACATTGTATAGGCGCTCTTCTTCCTCTTTTTGCAGTTCTGGTGTACTGCAGTGTGTTGTGGCCCTTTTGAACAGTGTCTTGATGCAACTTCTTTTGTGTGTGTTGGGGTGGTTGCTTTCGTAGTTCAGCACTTGGTCTGTGTGTGTGGCTTTCCTGTATACCTTTGTCGTGAATTCTCCGTTCAGTGTTCTCTGTACCATCACGTTTAGGAATGGGAGTTGGTTGTCCTTTTCTTCCTCTCTAGTAAATCGGATTCCTGTGAGTGTGGCGTTGATGATCTTGTGTGTGTTTTCTATTTCTGTTTTTAATGATTACATAGGTGTCATCTACATATCTGACCCAGAGTTTGGGTTGAATTTGCGGTAAGACTGTTTGTTCTAATCTTTGCATTAGAACAGCACTAAAAGAAAAAATGGCCATACTAACACACAACAGAGAGGACACCAGAACACACTCCTGGATTAGAAACCTCTCCCACAGACAGCTCACGGACACAGAAAGAACAATACTGGCCAAGGGACTCAACTACAACAACAGGGACGCCAAGACAGCAGACATCCTAGCAGCACTAGAATGCACACTCAGGAACAATGGACTAACAGAAGAGACACAACAAACAGTGAGACAAAGTATCGTACCTCTGATAACAAGGAAAAGACAAACACATAACCTCAACACCAAGGAGAGGGAAGCACTAAAAGCACAAAGAAACGATAAGAACATAATCATACTACCAGCAGACAAAGGCAGAATGACGGTCATCCTGGACAAAGCAGAGTACATCCAAAAAGCACAACAACTACTTGCAGATACCAACACCTACCAAAAGAGGGAGTTTGACCCCACCCCACAGCTCACCAATAGGATAAACAACACACTGAGGAACCGACAAAAAAACGGACAGATAACCAAGTTTGACCTACAGAGAATGAAACCTGAAAGCAACAACACTCCCAGATTCTATGGACTACCTAAAGTGCACAAACCAAACATCCCACTCAGACCCATCATATCGCTACCAGGGACACCATCACACAAACTTGCTAAAGAACTACAGCAGAAACTGAAACACATGATCAGCGGATCCCGACACTCGATACAGTCAACATAGGAATTTTTGGACATCATCAGAAATATACACATAGACAAGGAAGAAACTATGGTCTCATTCGATGTAATGGCACTGTTCACCTCTATTGACAAAACCCTAGCCAGAGAAACAATAGCCAACCTGCTGGACATACAGAACAGACAACAGGACAGGGAACCTATCAACAAAGACGGCATACTCAAACTACTGGACCTATGCCTCACAACACACTTCACATTCAACAACCAAATATATGAACAAATAACCCATGGACTCACCCATCTCTGGACTCATAGCAGAAGCGATAATGCAAAGATTAGAACAAACAGTCTTAACGCAAATTCAACCCAAACTCTGGGTCAGATATTTAGATGACACCTTTGTAATCATTAAAAACAGAAATAGAAAACTCACACCGGATCATCAACGCCACACTCACAGAAATCCGATTTACTAGAGAGGAAGAAAAGGACAACCAACTCCCATTCCTAGACGTGATGGTACAGAGAACACCGAACGGAGAATTCACCACAAAGGTATACAGGAAAGTCACACACACAGACCAAGTCCTGAACTACGAAAGCAACCACCCCAACACACACAAAAGAAGTTGCATCAAGACACTGTTCAAAAGGGCCACAACACACTGCAGTACACCAGAACTGCAAAAAGAGGAAGAAGAACACCTCTACAATGTATTTGCCAAAAATGGATACCCCCGCAATTTCATCAACAGATGCCCAAGGGAAAGACAACCGAATGAGGACATGCCACAACCCAAAGGACTAGCCACGTTACCATACATAAAGAACGTTTCTGAACTGACAGCCAGATTACTACGACCACTAGGACTCATAACAGCACACAAATCAACAGCCACTCTCAGACAACAACTCACCAGGACAAAGGATCCAATACCCAGCATAAGCAAAACCAACGTAGTATACAAAATCCCATGCAAGGACTGCACAAAACACACATAGGACAACCAGGAAGACAGCTAACGGTCCGCATCCATGAACACCAACTAGCCACGAAACGACATGACCAGCTATCCTTAGTAGCCACACACTCAGATGACAAGCAACATGAGTTTGAATGGGACAACACTACTATTATAGGACAAGCCAAACAGAGAACAGCCAGGGAATTCCTAGAGGCATGTACTCATCCACAGATTCTATCAATAAGCACATCGACCTGGACCCAATATACCGGCCACTGCAACGGACAGCTGGAACTGACAACTGGAAGCAGCAGAGACAAACCACTATGAACATTATGCTTCAGTTATGTAAAGCACTGGTAAGTCCTCATTAACAGTACGGTTTATAGCATTGGTAATTTTTTTTAAGGAAGGATGCAACTGTATTGAAGGCAGTTCAGAGAAGGTTTATTAGATTAATACATGGAATGGCTGGTTAATTTATGAGGAGAGTTCAGACAGGCTAAGTTGTATCTGCTGGAGTCCAGAAAAGTGACAGGTAAGTTGATTGAAATATATAAGATCATGAGTGGTCTCGACAGGATGGATATCTCTCCTTACGTAAGAATCTAGAATGAAAGGATTCTGTTTAAAAATCAAGATCATTCATTTAAAACAGACATGAGGCAATTATTTTTCTCTTAAAAGCTCATGAGTCTTTGGAAATATCCTCTTGGAAAGGTGACTCAAGTAGTTTTTAATAGCTTTGAAAATGAGATGATTTGATTTATTATAGTCGTATGTGCCTAGGTGCAGCGAAAAGTTTTGTTTTGCATGCAGTACAACAGATCATAGCATATGAAGACACAAAGGTCACAGGGTGATTGAATAGAGCACGGAGTACAAAGTTACAGCTGCAAAGATGGTGTACAGAAAGCAAAACCAGTATTAGATTTGAAATTTGAAAGGTCCATTCAGAAGTCTAATTACAGCGGGAAAGGAGCTGTTATTGAACCTGTTGGTATGTGGATGTAAGCGTTTGTATCTTCTGCCTAGGTAAATAGGTTCTTGGTTTAAAAAATGTAAAAAAATTATTAGCAGGAGATGAAAATGTGGAGTCATCAGGTTAGCCTGGTGGAATGGTGGAATGAATTCGAGGGGCCTATTTCAACTTCTAATTCATTTGTCCCTATCTGAAAGGTGGCAACAGCTAATTAGGAAGCTACCACTGCTTCCAAATGAGGATTAACTTGTTGATGACATTATGAGAGGCCAATTTGTATATTCAAAGAAGACAACTCTTAAGGCCAATTGTATTGTGGCCTGTAATTTAAAATTTAATTTGGCAGGAAACCATCCAGAAGTTTCTTACTTCTCCTTGAAGTGCCCACCAGCCTGCTTTCCGTTAAATGGTTGGAGGAGTTAAAATTAAATATACTGTCTATCTATAAAATCTCCATTGATACTAATTTACTAATCTTACCAGGAACTCCCCTCCTCCCCAATCACACAACCATCAAAAGCAAGTATAATTAGAAACATTTTATGTAGAAATTATTTAGAATTCTGAAAATCCTATTCAAGATCAGTTACATAATAGAACAAAATATTCATGGCTGTGGGTTATGATTATTTGAAGGAGATACTTGAAGTGTTTTCAGTTTAAGACCTTGTAGGAACTCAACAAGTTATTTGCATAGCTAAAAATGATGCAACTGGACTGGAATCTATTTGTATGGTATAAAAGTTTCTCACAGATTTATAAATAACAAGCCAGCTAATCACTCACTGATTGCATATGGAATATGATTGTGACAAATCAGCAACAAGTTTCATGTATCGAAGCATTGTCAGAAACTGCTGATATTAGGATTGGGTTTAAAGCTCAACATAACTGGCAAAATAGTTGAGTCAAACTATCACACACAATATTGTTTATTGCAAGGTTAAATGGATTAAGTCAAAATAAAGCATTTGGTAATCATACTGGCAAAAGATACTGAACACCTCAAACTCCATCCCAAAAATGAAATAGGTAGTAACGGGCTGAAACTCAAAATGTTGTGCCTGTTCTAAAGGCATAAAATAGCAGCAAACATATGTTGAAGCCATTGCTAAATTGGTCAGGGTTTAGTTTTAGGGAACTTTGGTGCCAAATAAAATGAATGCAGACTTCACTTCAACATTGAATAGAGATTCCTCTTCCCATTTCTGTCCCAGATTCCTCAATTAACTTTGTACATAATCCCACTTTAATTAGCATTTCCAGATTTTTAGCTCATTTACTAAACCAAAGGTCCTCTGAAAGGCAGCCTCGAGGTACAAAACCTATGCAATTTTTTTTTGTGGACTCAGAAGGAGCAGACAGACTTCCCATAGTTCTATAAAACCACTATAGGCCAGTACTAACTCTTACCTACGTCTCCACACCCAAACAACCACTCATCCTCAGACATCACTGTGGCCTACGTGGTGCCAACCAAATTGGATAGGCCCTGATTCTCCCAATTATGATGTTTAAACCAGAATACAAATTTGTTTCGTCCACTTCTCAAATCTTGCATGCCATTGTTATGAGGCTTCAGCGCAGTTTGGGGCTATGACCTCTGTTAGACCCTAGTATTTCCGGAACTTGATACAAGAGACATTTCTTTGGCTTCCAATGTTAATTTCTCAAATGCTGCAATCTGGTGTATATTGATGATGCCTGTAGGTACATGACAGAACACTTTCCCTTCCAGAAAAGTCTGAATTGGGAACCAACATTTTTTGTAATAATTTTCTTTTGAGTCCAAGAGAAAATTGGGCAAGTCTGGGATGCTTAAGAATACACAAAAAAGAAAATTATTGTGGGAATTCAGGAAAAAATAGAAATTGTCAATCACCTTCAAGAGGATTCAGTTTTAAAGCTCTATCTTTTATTTTTAGTCACAATTGGTTTGCTTCATTTTATTTTAAACACTGTATATGAATTAAGCACTCAAACACCTAGCTATGACCATCTGTTCTTGTAGACATTATGATGAAAGGTCATACCTCTTCATTGGTATTGCCAGACTTGCTGAGCAATTCCTGCATTTTTTTAAAAATATATGGTACTGTAAACTATTAGTAAGCACTCCTGTTCTTCATCAAATTATTCTGGAGAATGTTGTAAAACCACCCATGAGAGTAGACATCCTTTTGGCTTAATTTCCTATGTGAGAGATGTCACCTCTGACTATACAGCATATCCTTAGTACTGCATTAGATTACTTACAGTGTGGAAACAGATCCTTCGGCCCAACAAGTCCACCCCGACCCGCCGAAGCGCAACCCACCCATACCCCTACATTTACCCCTTTAACCTAACACTACAGGCAATTTAGCATGGCCAATTCACCTGACCCGCACATCTTTGCGACTGTGGGAGGAAACCGGAGCACCCGGAGGAAACCCACGCAGACACGGGGAGAATGTGCAAACTCCACACAGTCAGTCGCCTGAGTCGGGAATTGAACCCGGGTCTCTGGCGCTGTGAGGCAGCAGTGCTAACCACTGTGCCACCGTGCCGCCCACATTGAAGTGTAGTTTTAGTAGGACAGCCGAAAATCATATTGGCATGAAAACAACAAATGCTGGAGATCACGGTGGGTCAGATAGCATCCATGGAGAGACAGCAAACTAATGTTTCAAGTCTAGATGACTCTGCATCAGAGCTGATGAAGCTATTGTGTGCTCAGCTCTGATGCAGAGTCATCTAGACTCAAATGTTCGCTTGCTCTCTCCATGGATGCTATCTGACCCGCTGCGATTTCCTGCATTTGTTGCTTTCAGTACAGATTCTAGCATCTGCAGTAATTTGCCCAACCTTAATTTGATGAAGAACAGGAGAGCTCTTCCTGATATTGTAACCAATATTTATCCCGTAAGTAGCATCACTAAAGCAGATCATTATCACAATGCTGTTAGTTGGATTTTGTTCCGTGGAAATCAACTACATTATAACAGCTGGTACACTTCCAAACTTATTCAATTGGCTGCAAAGTGCTTTGAAGCGTCCTGAGGTTTTGAAAGATGTTATATAAACAATCATTTTTCTTTATGCGGTATGAGATCGAATAGCTAAACTACATTTCCCGTAAGTGTGAGTTCATAATACAAAACGTATCTGTTTTGCCTCACGTAGATGCCTACAGAGTTCATCTGCAAAATGCTCATTGAATTATTGTGAAGAATGTTAACGTATAGGTGTGAATTTTTTTGAGGAAATAGTGAGGATTGCAGATGCTGGAGAACAGAGCCGAGAATGTGGTGCTGGAAAAGTACAGCTGGTCAGGCAGCATCCGAGGAGCAGGAGTATCAACATTTCGGGCATAAGCCGTTCATCAGGAGTTCTTCCTGATGAAGGGCTTATTCCGGAAACGTCGATTCTTCTGGTCCTCGGACGCTGCCTGACCTGCTGTGCTTTTCCAGACCACATTATGTGAATTTTTTTTTGATTTTGATGCCCAGCACCAGCAAAAACCATTAGCAGGCCAGGAAAGTAAAAAGGGCAAAATGCTGCATCACAACATTTTAAAATCATTTTTCTTCATTCTGCATACTGGGTAATCTGTTCATAGGAATATAAGAACAAGAATTGGTCATTCGGCCCCTCGAGTGTGTTCTGCCATTCAATGAGCTCATGGCTGATCTGTGGCCTAACTCTCTATACCTACTTTTAGCCCATATCATATCCTTAATACAGTTTACCTTAGATTTAAAATTAACAGCTGATCTAGGACCAACTGCCATTTGTGGAAGAGTTCCAAACCTCTACCAGCCTTTTGTATGTCGAAGTGCTTCCTAACATTTCTCCTGAACAGGTTGGCATTAATTCTCAGACTAAGCCTCCTAGTTCTAGAATCTCCAACCAATGGAAATAATTTGTCTTTATCTACCCTGTCTTTTCCTGTCAATATTTCGAAGATTTCAATCAGATCTCCCCTTAACCTTCTAAATTCTAGAGATAACAGGCCTAATTTGTATAATCTTTCCACATAACTTAATTCCAGAAGTTTAAATATTACCTATTACATGGTGTCTCCAAGATGCATTTATCCTTCTGAAGGTGTGATGCCCAGATCTGCTCACAGTGTTCCAAGTGAGGTCTAACCAGCATTTTGTAAAGCTGCAGCATAACTTTTGTGTCCTTCCACTCCAGTCCTCTTGATGTAAAAGTCAGCATTTTTCTAATTATTTTCTGAACCTCGTGGTATTTTAAAGATCTATGCACCTGAAGTCCTAAGTATCTTTGGACATCGCAATGAATAAAACTTCATAATGTCTCGAAACTGTCAATTACATGCTGTCAACTCATGACCTCTATGAACTTACCTGACTTGGTTCCTTAACACCTGAGACCCTTATCCACCAAGAGTCATCTAGACTCAAAATGTTAGCCTGCTCTCTCTCCATGGATGCTGTTTGACCTGCTGTGATCTCCAGCATTTGTTGTTTTCAGTTGAGAACTAACTCACTTGGTTTTGAAATTTTCAATTGATCTCCAGCTTTACCCATTTTGGGAGAGGGAGTTCCACATTTCAAATACATATTGTACTCTGTGAGGAAGTGCTTCTTGCTTTAACCAGGAGACTGAGCTGTACATGGATTTGTGATTGATCATGTGGCATTAATCAAAATTTTAAGGATGAACTTGTTCAGGCACCATGAGAAAAAAAATGCACCTGCTGTCACTGTTTGTTTGAGAAATTGTAAAACATAATGTGAAGATTCCCCATATTTATGCTTTCAAGTATTTCAAAAAGGCAGTGGTTTCCTTTAGATAAAACATCATTGCCAGGATAATATCATAAAAGTGTTTTCCTATATGTCAGCCATTGTAATATATTACACCAAATCTGGGTTTTTGATGAGGCAGGTGTCTTGAATTTTATCAGCGACCCTAACTATAGACACTGATGTGATTTGTTAGACTTAGTTTGGCTTCTAATAGTTATTTTTGTTACTATTACAATATATACAAGACTGACTAGTTGGATTATTGATGAATTGACTGACTGACTGCTTAACTGAAGGAGAGTGGGTTGGAGAGCCTTTTTACAAGAGGGTCACATGTCTTTATGTCATCATGCTGTCTTAAGGATATAACTTTTCTGAGATCTGTGCAATGATACAACAGACTCTATTTCTGACTTTGCTTGAAATTGCAGACAAATAAAATCTGAACTCTTCAGTTAAGTTACCAGAGTTACAGTAACTGTACCGAATATTCCAAATAATCTCCAGAAGTGACCATGGAACATAGCAGGAGGTGGTGAAGCAGTTAAACGAACAATTGAGTCATAGAACATGGAAACAGACTCTCTGGTCCAACCAGTCCATGCCAACCACAATTCCAACCAAACCAGTCCCACCCATGCTTGACCCATATCCCTCCAAACACGTCACACTTGTGTGCCCATCCAAATGTCTTTCAAACGTTACAACTACATCCACATCCACCACTTCCTCCAAATGTCAATTCCACACACAATGGCTCAGTGCCAGGGACCCGAGCCTGACCCCAGCCTTGGGCGACCACCCGTGTGGAACGCATATACTCCCCCAGTGTCTGCGGTCAGAATATTATTACCACAGCAACAGAAAGGCCAAAAGCTGGAAACACTCAACAGGGCAAGCAAGATCTATGGAAAGAGTTAACACTTCAGGCCAGTAATATTTCATCAGAACTAGAAAATATTGTGGATGTACGTTTGCTCGCTGAGTTGGAAAGTTAATTTTCAGACGTTTCGTCACCATACTAGGTAACATCTTCAGTGAGTCTCCGAACAAAGCTGGTATTTCCTGCTTTCTATTTATATGTTTGGATGCCCTTACTGGCATAAACCTCACTAAAGAGGAGGGAAACTACGACAAACTGCCATTCCTAGATGTCACAGTAGAGCGAACAGCCAATGGTTGAAATTTAAAATCAGCATCTACAGGAAAACAACACATACGGACAAAATATTGAACTACAGAAGCAATCATCCCAACATCCACAAACGAAGCTGCATCAGAACATTATTTCAACGAGCCACCTCACACTGCAGCACAGAGGAACTATGCAGAGCAGAGGAAAATCACCTATACAGTGTATTAGAAAAGAATGGGTACCCAATGAACACAGTCCACCAATTTTTCAGCAACAAACCCAAACAAGCAGACAAAATGCATCCAGAACCCCTATCCACTCTCCCCTACATCAAAGACATCTCGAAAATGACTGCCAGACTGCTCAGACCCCTTGGCATTATGGTAGCCCACAAAACCACCAACACACTAAAACAGCAGCTAATGAACTTGAAAGACCCTATACAGACAACAGGCAAAACTAATGTCACTTACAAAATACTGTGCAAGAACTGTAACAAACATTACATTGGACAAACAGGCAGAAAACTAGCCACCAGGATACATGAACATCAATTAGCCACAAAATGACATGACTCTCTCTCACTAGTATCCTTACATACAGATAAGGAAGGACACCACTTCGACTGGACCAACACATTCATCCTTGGACAAGCCAAACAATGACATGCACGAGAATTCCTCGAGGCATGGCATTCCAACCGGAACTCTATCAACAAACACATTGACTTGGATCCCATTTACCACCCCCTGAGGGGAAAAAACAAGAAGTGACATCACCATGGGAAATGATGTCACCACAGGAAATGACATCACCAACCCAAGGAAACCCAAACATATAAATAGAAAGCAGGAAACACCACTAGTGCTTTGTCTAGAGGCTTACTGGAGATGTTACTTAGTATGGCGATGAAACATCTGAAAATGAACCTTCCAGCTCAGCGAGCAAATCTACATCCAGAACCTCCACCTGAGCTACAAATCTTCTCAAAATGTGCTAGAAAATGTTACAAATGCAACAGGGTTGGAAGCGACTGCAGAAGCAGGAAAGGGCAGGAATGAGGGGAGGAAAGGGAAAAAGTGAAGGTCCACAGCAGGATGGAAGGCAGGAAAAGTTAAATGAGAAAAGGGAAAATGTACAATTTAAAACAAGATTGCTAATGGAGCAAATAAAGAACCAAAAGATGAATCCATGGGAACCATACATGGCATCAGAAAAATAATTGTCAGTACCCACGCTTTGAAAAATATACAAAAAGTGAAGTTATTGAGCTCAATGTTACATCTGGGATGTTGTAAAATTCTAATTGGTTGCTGCTACTCCGGATCTTGAACTTCTTTTTAACTTCAAGGAAATGGTTCAGGCAGATGGAAGTGGGCAAAGACTAAAATATATCAAGCTACCAGCAGCTTGCATCCACATTTGCTGACAGAATGGCAGCGTTCAGCAAAGAAATCTCAGCCTGCATTTGGTCTCGCTACTTTAGAGGCACACATGTGATAAGCAGTGAATACATTACATGTACTTGAAGGAAATTGTGGAAGGAGTGTTTGGTGGGTGGGCGGAGGTGAAATGACAAATGTTGCAACTTCTGCACTTATTTTAGACAGTGCTGTGAAAAGGGAAGTGGGATTTGGAGTGATGGAGGTGTGCACCAAGATATCACAGAGGGAACAGTCCCTTTGGAGAAAGTGAGGACTGCGGGAGGAAACAGAGCAAACCCACGCATTTGGGATGCTGGAGAGCAGAGTCAAAAAGTGTGTTGCTGGAAAAATCCAGCAAGTCAGGCAGCATCTCTGGAGGAGGAAAGTCAACGGTTCGGGCATAAGCTCTTCATCAGTCTCTTTGGAATAATACAAAGGGAGGAGAAAGGAACATGTGCTTGGTAGTGTCAGGATGGAAGTGGCTTAAATCCTTGGGGATAGTCGATTGAATGTGAAGGCTGGTGGGATGGAAAGAATTGGATTGTTAAGGGGTACCTAAGTTATGGTTTTGTAGGGATAGGAAGGTGGTATTACAACTGGCAATTTCTTGGCATGTATAAGATTTTTTCAAATCAGAGATGTTATTGCACACCTCTGGAGCAGGTAGGATTTGATGTGCGTCCTCCTGGCCAAGAGGTAGGGACATTACCTCTGCACCACAAGAACATTAAGTAATTAAGGAAATCACACTTTGATGAGGTCTGAGGAAGTATTGAAGCTACATGAAAACTTTACTTTGCCTGAAGCGCAGTGATCAGAGCTTTAAAGCAGTACCTCTGTAACTGAAAATGATGAGAATAGAAAATGGGTGCCTTTAACTGCATGGCGTTGCCTAAAATAACCAGGTGCTATTTAAGTTATGGGGTCTGTATTTCATCTACCTCCACCAGTCAAATGTGAATCCTCTCTTTTTCTGTTAATTCACAAGAAATCCATTTTTTAACAGAAAGAATAGGGAGATATCCTGATACACTGGGGTCAGTGGTGTTGCAATAGGTATAAATGGGAAAATCTATGAAAGAATTAAATGGATACGATTCATATATCTAGTGGGAATTTGCAAAATCTTTGGAGAAGAAATTTCTGTGTCAATAAAACTACTGCACATCGCCAAGGAACATTCTTGGTGTAAGTTCAGGAAGATAAAGAAAAGCTGGTCATTGTCCCAAACTACCATAAGATGCAAAGAGACAAGACTTGCTGAGAAGTTCTTGCAAATATGACATGTTGAAAGGTTAGAAAAGAGGAGTTCTAAAAAGTTAGAAATAATTTAAGGCAGTGAAATGCACAACTGTGAGAAGGGCCGGTCCTCAACTTACTTTCCAAAATCTGTTTAAGGAAGTCAATGGCTATAAGAGGACTTTATTTCGCTTAACAAAATCCTAAAAGCATAAAATTAATTTTGCCCAGTTTAGTATTTTGGGTCCATTTAATGTACCTCACCCTGAGGATAAAAGGAGAGAACAAGGGATCCTGGTGCATGGTTAGCACTGCTGCCTCACAGCACCAGGGTCCCAGGTTTGATTCCAGCCTTAGGCGACTGTGTGGAGTTTGCACATTCTCCCCGAGTCTGTACGGGTTTGCTCCAGTTTCCTCCCACAGTTCAAAGATGTGTAGGTCAGGTAAATTGACCATGTTAAATTGCCCAGCGTGTTAGGTGCATCATTCAGAGGGACAAGGGCCTGGGTGGGTTATTCTTAGGAGGGTCGGTGTGGATTTGTTGGGCCAAAGGGCCTGTTTCCATACTGTAGTGAATCTAATCTAAACAGCTGGAATCAGACTGAATAATTAGCGTTGTCATCAAATTTGGAAAAGATATGCTTTGTAAATGTGACCATGGTGCATTATGTTTCCTGAAACATCTCAATGTATTTGCAGAATTAGACATAGTCAAATACATCATCTCCTCCGATATGTTTTCTCTATTGTTCAGCTGAGTGTGACTGTCCTTGCCTGGTTGTCATCTTATCTGTCAGTCATAGCAAAGGACCCTCTTGCAGTGATATCTCTTCACTCTCTAAAGCAGGCACCTCTGTAATCCTCTAAACATCTAACCTTCTCACCCCTTTTATTTCTCACCTACACATTATCTCTAAGTGACATCATACGATAACATAAAGAAATGATCACATATACACTAGTGTCATGCAACTCTCTCATTAATACCTCCCCCAACCCCAATCATTCTGTTGTCAGAATACTTGTCCAGTCCTAGATTTCCTCAAATTAATCAAGGCCAACACCATTTTCTTTCTCCCATCACCAACTTTGTTTTCTTACCATCAAAATCATTCCCTCCCAAGCCATTATCTAAGGACATTATTAAAATAGTTGACACCAGAAATAACAAAATGATGGTTTCAATGCAGATAAGCTGAGGCAAACCTGGAGTTGCACAAGGTACAGAGATGAAAGCTGGCAGTCTTTGTATTGAGAAAATATTGGGTTAGAATCCCAATTCAGGGCCAGCTAGAATGGAAAGTTGTCAACAGTCTAATTGCAAGATTAATTGATAGATTTTAATTGCTATAATAAACCAATAACTTCAGCAATTCTTGAAAACGAGACATGATGATAGAAAGTAAAACGAGACGGGCCTTATTGTGCACCACATTAAATGGACTAGGATGGAAGATTTTGACAGTAAGCCAAACATTGTTTTAACAAACTGACATGGAATGTTGTCTACTCAGATCACAAATGGATTGCGAAATAAAATGCTGCTAATGTTGAAAAGCATGCTCAGTTAAGTGGCTATAAGAATCTGGTGCTATAGTGACTCGTTACTGAAAACAATAATATATACCACACTGAAGAACATTAGCTGTACTTCTGAGAACCCAGGTGAGTCATAATCAATTTGACTGTATTGGGTTTGTTAATTTGTGTTTTTTCAATAAACTTACAGTTTGTCTAAGGGCACACATTTTTCATTACCAAGCAGAACAAAATAGACAAGTTTCTCTGAAAGTACAATGGTTATTGATCAACAAAAACAAAACATTTGCCAAATTCTCCTAATAAAGACCTCTGCTTGACTTCTGAAAGAACAGAACTTCTTCATGTACTAAGGATTTTTGAAAGCGCTTTACAACCAAGGAATCATTTTTGAGGTAAAGTCACACCAATGATATTACAGGCATATGTAGCAACCAACCTGTCTCTAACAAAGTTTAGGGAATAACAGATGACATAAATGGGCAAGTAACCTGTTTGCTCATGATGGTTGAGAGACTAGTAATCCTGTTCTTTTTTTTGAAGAGTGTCATGGGTTCTGTGTCCATCCACCAATGAAACAAAAGCCTTGGCTCAAAATATGATTCAACGTTAGCACATACAGCAATGCAGCATTCCTTCAGCATTGTGACAAAGTGTCAATCTAAATTGTATGCTCTGTGCATGTAATGAGACAAAACAAACTGCAGATACTGGAATCCAAGGTAGACAAGCAGGAGGATGGAAGAACACAGCAAACCAGGCAACATCAGGAGGAGGAGAAGTCAACATTTCGTGTGTAACCCTTCTTCAGTATGGGGTTGGATGTAAGTGGAGCTGCAGATGAAGGGGGTGGGGTGGCAGGGTGTTGAGGTGGGGATAGGTGAAGACAATTAGAGGGTACGAACTGGTTGGTTGATGGTAGGAATGAATGCGGTTGGTGACTGGAAAGAAGGCTCTAGGAGAGGAGCTGGAAAAGAGTGAGAGGAGCTGGAAAAGGAGTTGGGGGTTGTGAAGGTAGGTTATTTGAAATTGGAGAACTCAATGTTGAGTCCTCCAGGCTGTAGGCTGCCCAGGCAGAAGATGAGGTGTTGTTTCTCCAATTTGCGGTCTGATTTGTTCTGGACGCTACCAAGAACATCTTCTTCTTCCTACCCCTCTCTGCCTTCTGCAAGGACCATTCCCTTCACCAATCCTTGGTTTGCGCCACTCTCCCCACCAACTGCCCTGAATCCCAGGTACCTTCTCCTGCAACTGGAAAAGATGCAAAACCTGCCTTCACACCACCCCCTCACCTCCATCCAGGGCCCCAAACAGTCTTTCCAAATGAGACAGAGGTTCACCTGCCTCTCCTCAAACCTAATTTACCACATTAGGTGCTCCCGATGTGGTCTTCTCTACATCAGAGAGACCAAACATAAACTTATGTAATGGTTCACCGAGCATCTCAGCTGGGCCTGCAGGGGCTGACCAGACCTCCCAGCTACTGCCAATTTTAATTCCCCTTCCCATCCCTTTCTGACATGACCATCCTTGGCCTCTTCCAATGCCACAATGAATCAGACTGCAAATTGGAGGAACAACACCTCATCTTCCGCCTGGGCAGCCTACAGTCCAGAGGACTCAACATCGAGTTCTCCAATTTAAAATAACCTCCCTTCCCATCCATGACTCCCTTCCCAGCCCCTTCCCCTCCCTTCCATTCCTCTCATCGACCCTTCCATTCCTCTCATCGACCCTTCCTTCCAGCAACCAACCAGATTCATTCCAGCCAGGTTGTACCCTCTACCTGTGTTCATCTATCCCTACCTCACCACCCTGCCCCGCACCCCCTTTATCTGCAGCTCCCCTTACACCCACCCCCAGTCCTGAAGAAAGGTTACAGCTGAAACATTGACCTCCTGATGCTGCCTGGCTTCCTGTGTTCGTCCAGCCTCGTGCATATAATGACACAAATATCTACAACTACTTCATACTTAAAACTGCTCCCCTTGAAAGAAGCTGATATAAATGCTGTAAATTGTTTTGATCTATCTGCCATCTCATGGTTAATAATAAGTTAAGGTAAATTAGGTCAATAGGATTGCTTAGAATTTTAGGTAATAACTCTGAATCACTTCTCTATAACCTGACCTTAAATTAAACTCAGATCAATAGGATGAAAATCTGTGCAGAATGAGACAGGACCATCTTTTGAAAATTAAGTACTCAACATGAAACACTATTTATTACTGATGTGATTTACAAGCACACTTAAAAAAGTCAAGGTCAGTATCAGAATGGATATTTTTCTGATTTTGCCCTTTATGTGTGAATAAGGACTTTAGCTTGTAATTGATTGTGTTATACACAGTAATAGAACAAAGATATGTATAAATTATTTCCATCCACTGACACTTCTTATCTTGCTGAGCAAAAGTAGTCAATAAAACATAAATAAAGTAGCATGCTGTAACTCATTAGTAGCCTTGAACTGAAACAACTCATTATATAGAATATTTCATCTAATAAGATGTCCCAAGGTGCTACACATACGCATTATAAACAAAATTAGACACGATATTGTGATAAATAGCCAAAAGCTTGATCAAAGAGGCAGGATTTTAAAGAACATCTTAAGAAAGATTGGTAATCATTTGGAGAGGGTCAGACAGTCAAACCTAGGCAGTTGCAAGGCGTAGACACCAATGTGGATTAATTAAAGCGAGGGATCCCCGGGCTTAAATGAGCTGATAACCTTCAGGGTTGTGGGGCTGAAGCAGATTTCAGAGACAGGGAGAGATATGAAGGCTTGCAGTGATTTCAAAAACAGAATGAGAATTTTAATAACAAGGTTGCACAACTAGGAACCAATGTAAGTCCTTAAACAAACAGATACTAGGTGAATGAAATATTGAATGAGTAAGGACACGTGAAACAGAATCTCTGAATGACCCAGAGTTATGCAGGGTATAGTAGGGGCAGTTAACTAGGAATAGAGTAATCAAGTCTAAATGTAACAAATGTATGAAAGATGGTTTCAGCATATACTGAGTTAAGGCAGGAGCGAAGATGTAAAATGTTAAGGAGATGAAAATACATGGTCTTACCAACAGTATGATATATGATCGTGGTTAAAAGCTCATCTCAGGATCAATATGACACCAAGGCTACAGTCTGGTTTCCTCTTATTTAGTTGCTTGGGAAAGGAATGGAGTCAATAGCTAGGGAAAGACGTTTGTCACCAGGTCACAAGACAAAAGTCTTACCAATATTTAATTGTTAAAAAAAAACTGAGCTTGTACATTATTCCGTGTGCCATAAAAGGACTGATAACATAGCCAGTAGACGAATAGAACGAGGTGGAGGTGAGGTAGAGCTGAATGGCATCAGCATCAGGTGAAACTTAACACTTTCAGATGGCATTGCTGAGGAGCAAATAGAAAATAAAAGGGGGCTACGGATAAGTCCTGGGGGAACACTAACGATCTTGATGTGGCAGTATGAAGTACAATGATTATAAAGTGAATAGTACCAGTTTATTTATTAGCTTTTGCTGAATGTTTTAATTCTTTCTAACTTAAACATAGCTGCTATAATGCAGGACAAGATAATAATGCTGAGAGCCATTTTTAGCATTTGTACATTTCTTTGGACACAGCAGATCGGTTCTCTCTGGTGTAAACAAGTCCCACTTAATGTTATTGGTATTGTTGTGGTTCTGTTCGCCGAGCTGGGAATTTGTGTTGCAGATGTTTCGTCCCCTGTCTAGGTGACATCCTCAGTACTTGGGAGCTTCCTGTGAAGCGCTTCTGTGATCTTTCCTCCGGCATTTATAGTGGTTTGTCTCTGCCGCTTCCGGTTGTCAGTTCCAGCTGTCCGTTGCAGTGGTTGGTATATTGGGTCCAGGTCGATGTGCTTATTGATAGAATCTGTGGATGAGTGCCATGCCTCTAGGAATTCCCTAGCTGTTCTCTGTTTGGCTTGTCCTATAATAGTAGTGTTGTCCCAGTCGAACTCATGTTGCTTGTCATCTGAATGTGTGGCTACTAAGGACAGCTGGTCATGTCGTTTCGTGGCGAGTTGGTGTTCATGGATGCGGACCGTTAGCTGTCTTCCTATTTGTCCTATGTAGTGTTTTGTGCAGTCCTTGCATGGGATTTTGTATACTACATTGGTTTTGCTCATGCTGGGTATCGGGTCCTTCGTCCTGGTGAGTTGTTGTCTAAGAGTGGCTGTTGGTTTGTGTGCTGTTATGAGTCCTAGTGATCGCAGTAGTCTGGCTGTCAGTTCAGAAATGTTTTTGATGTATGGTAGTGTGGCTAGTCCTTTGGGTTGTGGCATGTCCTCATTCCGTTGTCTTTCCCTTAGGCATCTGTTGATGAAATTGCGGGGTTATCCGTTTTTGGCGAATACATTGGATAGGTGTTCTTCTTCCTCTCTTTGCAGTTCTGGTGTGCTGCAGTGTGTTGTGGCCCTTTTGAACAGTGTCTTGATGCAACTTCTTTTGTGTGTGTTGGGGTGGTTGCTTTCGTAGTTCAGGACTTGGTCTGTGTGTGTGGCTTTCCTGTATACCTTTGTGGTGAATTCTCCATTCGGTGTTCTCTGTACCATCACGTCTAGGAATAGGAGTTGGTTGTCCTTTTCTTCCTCTCTAGTGAATCGGATTCCTGTGAGTGTGGCGTTGATGATCCGGTGTGTGTTTTCTATTTCTGTGCTTTTAATGATTACAAAGGTGTCATCTACATATCTGACCCAGAGTTTGGGTTGAATTTGCGTTAAGACTGTTTGTTCTAACCTTTGCATTACCACTTCTGCTATGCATCCAGAGATGGGTGAGCCCATGGGTGTGCCGTTGATTTGTTCATATATTTGGTTGTTGAATGTGAAGTGTGTTGCGAGGCACAGGTCCAGTAGTTTGAGTATGCAGTCTTTGTTGATAGGTTTCCCGTCTTGTTGTCTGTTCTGTATGTCCAGCAGGTTGGCTATTGTTTCTCTGGCTAGGGTTTTGTCAATAGAGGTGAACAGTGCCATTACATCGAATGAGACCATAGTTTCTTCCTTGTCTATGTGTATATTTCTGATGATGTCCAAAAATTCCTATGTTGACTGTATCGAGTGTCGGGATCCGCTGATCATGTGTTTCAGTTTCTGCTGTAGTTCTTTAGCAAGTTTGTGTGATGGTGTCCCTGGTAGCGATATGATGGGTCTGAGTGGGATGTTTGGTTTGTGCACTTTAGGTAGTCCATAGAATCTGGGAGTGTTGTTGCTTTCAGGTTTCATTCTCTGTAGGTCAAACTTGGTTATCTGTCCGTTTTTTTGTCGGTTCCTCAGTGTGTTGTTTATCCTATTGGTGAGCTGTGGGGTGGGGTCAAACTCCCTCTTTTGGTAGGTGTTGGTATCTGCAAGTAGTTGTTGTGCTTTTTGGATGTACTCTGCTTTGTCCAGGATGACCGTCATTCTGCCTTTGTCTGCTGGTAGTATGATTATGTTCTTATCGTTTCTTTGTGCTTTTAGTGCTTCCCTCTCCTTGGTGTTGAGGTTATGTGTTTGTCTTTTCCTTGTTATCAGAGGTACGATACTTTGTCTCACTGTTTGTTGTGTCTCTTCTGTTAGTCCATTGTTCCTGAGTGTGCATTCTAGTGCTGCTAGGATGTCTGCTGTCTTGGCGTCCCTGTTGTTGTAGTTGAGTCCCTTGGCCAGTATTGTTCTTTCTGTGTCCGTGAGCTGTCTGTGGGAGAGGTTTCTAATCCAGGAGTGTGTTCTGGTGTCCTCTCTGTTGTGTGTTAGTATGGCCATTTTTTCTTTTAGTGCCGTGTTTTTGCCGTGTGTGGTCCTGTTCTGTCCTATGGTGACGGCCTGCTCTATGGTCCGGATCCATTCCTGATTGGTGGTTTTTGAAATTAATGATTTTTGGCGAGCAATGTCTTGTCTGTATTTGTGCGTCTGTAATCATTACCTGGATCATCCTGAGTCCGTGCTGTCTGGCTGTGTCTCTGGCTTGTGGGTTGTTGACTGGTGGTCTGTACCTGACACATTGTGGAAGGATTCGATTCTTTCGGCATTCATGCAGGAACCGGAGTTGTTCGTATGTGGCGGTTAGGCGGTTGGCACAGGATTCCCATTTCCTGGCTTGTCTTAGTGTCTCTCGCCCATAGGTGTTCAAAGATTGTGGAGAAAGTGAGGTCTGCAGATGCTGGAGATCAAAGTTGAAACTTTATTGCTGGAACAGCACAGCAGGTCAGGCAGCATCCAGGGAACAGGAAATTCGACGTTTCGGGCACAGGCCCTTCTTCAGGAATGAGATTGTGAAAAGATTGTGAAAAGATTTGTAGCTCGGGTGATCGTTGTTGTGGTTCTGTTTGCCGATCGGGGAATTTGTGTTGCAAACGTTTCGTCCCCTGTCTAGGTGACATCCTCAGTACTTGGGAGCCTTCTGTGAAGTGCTTCTGTGATGTTTCCTCCGGCATTTATAGTGGTTTGTCACTGCCGCTTCCGGGTGTCAGTTCCAGCTGTCTGCTGCAGTGGCCGGTATATTGGGTCCAGGTCGATGTGCTTATTGATTGACAACTGGAACTGGAACTGACAACCTGAAGTGGCAAATAGAAACCACTATAAATGCCAGAAGAAACATCACAGAAGCGCTTCACAGAAGGCTCCCAAGCACTGAGGATGTCACCTAGACAGGGGACGAAACGTCTGCAACACAAATTCCCAGCTCGGCGAACAGAACCACAACAACAAGCACCCGAATTACAAATCTTCTCCCAAAAGTTATTGGTATTATTTTCTTGTACAATGCATTTTCACATTAAAATTCATTACATTTTCACAAAAAATTCTCTCAATGTGATATAGTTTACATAGAAGCATAGAATACAAGAGAACCTCAATAAGGAAATAAAGGGTATCTTCTCCAATATGTATCTACCAAATCTTATGTCTGAGAAAATATTCTGTGCCCTTTATGTTTATAGATAATAATTTTTAAGTTGCCATTATGCAGAGATGCCAGTGTTTGCATGGGGTGGACAAAGTTGAAGCTTTTTAACTAACTTGCCATTAGCATCTGACTTCCAGCATATTGGGAACCATTGGATGTGATTATCTCCATTGTTCTTGCTGTGCTCAATCCCAAAAGAAGGTAAATTGATGCAGCATTAATGTCCTTAAGTGGTAAACTATTCTGCAAATACAAAAGTGATAACATTAAAATTATTTTGATCAAGTTCTGAAAAAGGCTTGTTAATTTTATACTTGCCTTCCCATGATGGCATTGCTCGTAAAACTTTGTTTATGAACAGCCTTGAAACATCAAAGCTATCCAATCAGTTGCCTTTGGTGCAGAGTGCTTTGTATGGTCATACATTTATGATCCAATTAAATGACTTTTTAACTGCACAAACATGTTAGTCTTTGCACCGGCCACTCCAGAAACTTGTGATTTATGAGAGGCATAAACGTAATTTTAAAATATTGCTCAGTATAATTGCTGCTAAGTAATTAAAATAGCAGTAAACTGAGGAGTGATGGAATCATGATGTTTTACTGGTCTATCCTCCTTTAAGTCACTCCTTAAAATCTCACTCTTTGACCAAATCTGACCTCTTATCTCCTTATGTTGCTTGTTGTTGACTTTTGAATGATAGGCTTTTGTGAAATGCCTGGGATCCTTTACAATGTTAAAGGCACTGGATGCTATATTTAAAGTAATTGGCAAAAGAAGCAACAAAGACAAAAATTATTTCACGCATTGAAGAGTTTGGATCTGGACTGCATTGCTTGAGAATATGGTGGAAATATTTGGAATGGAGGCATTTTACAAGAAATTTAGGTCATTATCTAAAAAAAAGGAAGAATGTGCAGCAAGATATGTAGCAGCATGAGGTAAGATGCTACTTTAAAGAGCCCATGTGGATGACAGGGCAAATAGGTTTGTGTTATAACCATTCTGCTCTATAGAGTCATAGAGACACAGAGATGTACAGAAGGAAACAGACCCTTCGGTTCAACCCATCCATGCCAACCAGTTATCCCAACTCAACGTAGTTCCACCTGCCAGCACCCAGACCATATCCCTCCAAAACCTTCCTATTCATATACCCATCCAAATGCCTTTTAAATGTTGCAATTGTACCAGCCTCCACCACTTCCTCTGACAGCTCATTCCATACACGCACCACCCTCTGCGTGAAAAAGCTGCCCATACATGCAAGTTGTTACTTTATATTGTGACATTGAGATTTATTAAATAAAACTTGACTGTATGATTATGCTAAAACTATTAATTTACAGCAATGTGTTTACCTTGATGTCCATCTGTAACTGTGGGATATAAGGGTCTGTTTCTGTGCTGTACATCCCTATGACTCCATTTGAAATTACATTCTATCCTCTCTTATGAAAGAGCTCAAATTCCTTCATCGTCACAACATCATAGTCACATTAAGTTTACATCCCTTCAACATCATATGTTGTGTTCTTAAGTCAGCATAATGTCTACAATCATGTATAGGGAAGGAATTTGTCAGTTCCTGAAGTGTGAGATTTTAAAGCCACCAGCACTACTTTCAGGCCATGAATTAAACTGCCAATCAAACATTGCGATCAGGAATCATCTGGTCATTCTGTGTACTGTGACCTTGTATGTTGACTGAAGGCTGCCTGCATTTGGTATTTGAATGAAATTCTGAGCATGCTGCTTTGGAAATGTTGGCTGTTCTTGTGTTTTATACTAACTGGCAAACTGGGTGGAGTGGAGGCAAAATACTGTTCTGATGAAAGTAATGTGGCTCTATTTTCTAATCAACCATAGGTTAAATTCGTGATCCAGACAGATAACAATGTTTATATTTGCAGGTCAATAAGGCGTACATTTTATACATGCGTATATTTCTGAGAAAGAGAGCTTCCAACTCAGAAAGAAAAGTGACCACAAGCTATAACACAAACACACAGTTAGTGCCAAAAGTACAGTCACTATTTGGAAAGTTCAAAAAATAGGCTTGGTCTCTCCCTCCATGGTTCCTTCACGCTTAGTTGTCATCTGCCGTTCGTTACTGCTTTAAAACGTCGAACACTCCTGTTTGAAGAAAATCTACTGGAAACCCTCGATCTACAGTGAACCGTTGTGCTGGGAATCCAAAGTCTCCATTACCTGTCAGAACAACAGTTATTTAACAGTCTTGATTACATTTAAGACAACAAAAAAATGTTACAGCAGAGTTGCTGGGAACGTCCAGGTTTGTTTTGTTATTCGCATGGATATTCACAATTGTGGGTGTTTATTGGTTCCAATTTCCTCCCAGCCATGTGTGAGGATTTTGAATTGCCTGTTTGGTGCTATAATCCCAGGTTCCGTTCATTGTCTCTCCCTTTGCTCCATGTATTGGACTTGGCAACACCGCCAGAATGCAAATACATGGCATTGTTGTGGAGCGGGCCACCCGCTCCAGACAGGAGGGGTGGCCACTGGACTAAACATCAGAAGTCAGCGGAGGACACTTCTCTTTAGAACGCAGCACGGGCAGCCGTCGACTTTTACAGCAAGGAAACACTCATTGCAACCGAAGATGGACGCCTACTTAAATCCTAATGGATGCAGTCGACATTGACCGCGCCTCCTCCCCCCGGCGCTGCAATGGTAGAGGTAAAGTCGCTGTCTTGGTACCCGATACAATTGTGTCACTGGTGAAACCTTGCACAGGATGACGCGGTCTGGATGTGTGAATTACAAGGGAATTCCTGTCTTCTGACTTGATTTGAACCGAGCACCTTTTGCAGCTCACAAATATTGCTTTTCCCCCCTTTTATCGTTTCGTTTTCGCTCGGGTAAGAGGCACAATACTTTTATCTTTTTTTGCTAAAAACAATTATTGAATGATAAACTTGCATGAATTGTGTTCAGATTGTCAGATTTGGAAAGCAGTTGTCACGTTTATTTATTTTACCCGCCCCCCCAAGTATCAACGAAGACAATACTACCTCTACCATATCTCCCTGTTACGGCAGTCACATAACCGACCGGTTTATTGTAATCCAATTTCTGTCAGTTTCATGAATACAGGACAGCGTTTCCCCTGCTCGGATTAATTCAGAAGCGAGTCAGCAAATTGTATTTAAATATCACAGGGCCAACTGGTAGTAAGCAGGGAGATTGCGAAGAAGTAATTGCAAAAATGCAGGCTTTTTTAAAATTAAAATTGAGGCTAAAGTTTAAAAGAAATCGTTCCTCCTCCCCACCCTCCAACAAATTATGTTATATGGAATAGCTCCAACTAAAATTTGAGTTCTCCTTAGTGACTGTGTGGAAATCACATGCATTTGTACATCATGTGATTTAAGTCCCGTCCCCCCCCCGTGTGTGGTGCTGTGTTAAATGGAGAGAGAAAAAGAAAAAAAAAGAACCGCGTCAGGACATTTTTATAACCGCGTCTTGGCGTTAAGGGTCTTTCCAGCTCTTGAGTGAAGTTGCTTCGTCTGACTAGTTGTATTATTTTATCTCGGGATGTTGTAATCGTCTGTCCTGGACATAACACCGTGTTCACTGCCCGTCACTTTGTTTAATTTTAATAGACTTTTTAAAGCAATCTTTGTGTTTACGGTACAGCGACTGGAAACGACCTGACCCCAGTGCTGACGCGACACCCTTTTTTTATTGCGATATGTCGGAGTTATTTTCTTCCCCATAATTGGCATCACCACTGCACACTGGAACTGTAAATATTGGTTCATTCCACATTTCCAGCTGTTTCTCGAAACTCAAACTTCCCCCACACGCCCAGTCGATTTTCTTTGTAAATATTTGTTCTCGGATGTGAGCTCTTGAGGCCAGTAATAATTGGGATTTTCCTGGGAGGCCGATTTCCTGGAAGAGTCCGTCAGTTAATTTCCCATTTCCAAAAAAAGGTTCAGTTTGGACATGTTGCCGCCTCGGCGGATATGCTCTTGAAGCAAATACTGGGCCAGTGTAACTATTTTTACCTCAACCTGTTTGAGGTAATATTAACATTATTATTCTATTAAGTCGTGTTCTGTTTGTTTCAAATAGTTAGCACACCTCAAAATTATTGTACAGTATCTGAAGAGTTTTGAGAGTTGTGATAAATGAGTATATTTAAGGAACCAGTTTGTAGAGGTGAATGCAAAACACTGAAAGGGGATTTCGTAACAATGTTAATGGAACCACCCATTCTCAAACAGAGACGCGTTTTATTTAATGCCTTTTGGCATCTTATTACACCTCTGCACTGCTTCAAGAAAGCATCTCACCACCACCACAAATGCTGGCAACTGGTGACGCCCACTTCCCTTGAACATTTTTTTTAAAAGGGATGCCTCAGAAGCTTCTCTGGCAGAGGTACTTTAGAAGTTGACTTGGTGTTAGAGGAAACACGCAGCAAGCCCCTATATTTGAACTACACAATGATCGGGTAATCTATTTTAGGGATAATGTTTAGCAGATCAATGTTGGCTAGGATAGCAAGGATAACTTCCCCTGCTATTTTTCAAAATTGTGTCATTGGATCTTTAACACCCTCCTCAGAGGGTGGATGTTGCTTTGCTTAATGTCTGCTCTGAAAGATAGTGCACTGTCATTAGTACAGTCTCAGTATTGCATTGTTGTAGTGGCCTAAATTTTAAATATAGCTACCTGACTTACAATCTGGCACTGTGGTTGAGGTTGCTGGTTAAATGTTAAGATATTGCTTAGAAGGGATATGTGTAAAGAAAGCTGCAGTATTTACTTGTCTTTCTCCAGTGTTTTTCAAATTTCTAGAACTATAGGCTTCACTTAGAAGCCTTCTGTCTTTTGGAGGATATTTTTAAAACAGAGTGTTTGATTAAGCTGCCTATGAATTGGTGCATTCTAATATGTTGTTTGAAATTTTCTTTCCGGAAGAAAACCCACCATTGTTTTGAATACTGGCCCCATTTGTGGGGAGATCTTTTCCAACACTCACTGACCCCTATAGGGGACAGGGAAAGATGCTTTTGAGAGAATATAAAGGTAATTTGATGATAAAAGGAACAACTGAAAAAAAAGTATAATGCAAAAGTTATCTTTGTGTTAAAAAACACACAACACCAGGTTATAATCCAACACGTTTATTTGGCAGCACTGGCTTTTGGTGTGCTGCTCCTTCAGTAGGTGGTTGTTGAAAGATTAAGTTCCATCACTTGACTTTAACACATCTGGATAAGGGGCACAGATGTTTTGGACACTTTTTAAAATATTATATATTTTGTAAGAATATTTGCTTTTCTTTTCTAGAATTTCAGATTCTGGAACAGTACGGTATGCAAGGAAATTGATTCTTAAGTTGACTATTTTCTCCCATGGGATTGGCATCTGGGTGATGCTACCTGACATGATTTAGAAACTGCAGGGTATTGGTAGAAGTAGTGTGTGGTTTTTCTGGCCTTGATTAGAGAAATTCTGGGTCTGTGATAGCTTTGACTTTTCTGACTACCTTCCCCATTGCCCATGGGCAAGAAATCTCATCGAAGTACAGGGCACATTTCATACCTGAATTGCTTGACTGGTGAAACCAGTGAATATCTGAGATGTAAGGATCTGTTTTGAGCCTTGAACTGTGCTGCATCAGCACTTCTCAGCAAGATAATTATAAAGTTGCTAAAATTGTTTTTGGTGTCCTTGAATTAGAGAAATCGAAGGTGTGCAAGTAAATGTGATGACCACAAGTTCTCTTTCCTCCCCCATTGTCAGTCACTTGCTAACACTGGCTGTCTAAGTATTCACCTGAGTAAAGAGTGACCATTGACATAGTGGAGGGTGTGAAGTACTGTACTTTAACAGAAGGTTAAACTATAAAAACCTCTGCCATGATGCTACAAAAAGGATGTGTCCCAGCTGATAATACACAATGATTAATGGAGATCCCAAAGACACATATATAAAAGATAGTCCTAGAGATGTACAACATGGAAACAGATCTTTCAGTCCAACCTGTCCATGCCGATCAGCATTCCTAAATTGCTCTAGTGTCATTTGCCTACATTTGGCCCATATCCCCCTAAACCCTTCATTTTCATGTACCCATTCAGATGCTGTTTAAATGTTGTAATTGTACGACTACCATCACTTCCTCTGGCAGCTCATTTCATACACGTGCCACCCTCTGCGTGAAAAGATTGCCCCTTAGGTCTCTTTTATATCTTTCCTCTCACCCTAAACCTGTGCCCTCTAGTTCTGGACTCCTCCACTCTGGGAAAAATACCTCATCTACTTACCCTATCCATGCCCCTCATTTTATGAACATCAATAGAGTCACTCCTCAGCCTCTGACGTGCCAGGGAAACAGCCCCAGCCTATTCAGCCTCTCCCGATAGCTCAAACCCTCCAACCCTGGCAACATCCTAATAAATCTTTTCTGAATCTTTCAAGTTTTGCAATATCTTTCCTATAGCAGGGAGACCAGAATAGCACACAGTATTCCAAAAATGGTCTAGCCAACGTCCTGTACATCGCAACATGACCTCCCAACAACTACACTCAATGCGTTGACCAATAAAGGCAAGCATACCAAGCGCTTTCTTCACTATCTCATCTACCTGTGACTCCACTTTTAAGGAACTATGAACCTGCACTCCAAGGTCTCTTTGTTTAGCAACATTCCCCAGGACCTTAGCGAATCGGTCATGCTCTGATTCGCCTTTCCAAAATGCAGCACCTCACATTTACTTAAACTGAACTCCATTTGCGACTGAGCCTTGATTTATATTATCAGTTGACACATTACTATCACAGTGAATTCAAGGAAAGGCAAATTGGCAAAAGAAGTATCAAATTTTTTCACTAAGTTCTATTCCTGTTATAATTGTTGAGTGCTTTTTGAATGCATATGAAGTACAACACTAGCTCATCCAGCTTGCTCTATTTATAACTTCACAGCCAGGATCCATTCAGATAATTTTCATCTATTTCCTTTCCAGCTGTTTTTGACAATGTTCATTGGTAATGAAATTGTGCAGAGGTGGGAGTATTAGTCTGTCATAAGTGATAGTCGAAGCAAAAATTGAGCACTGTTCTTTGAAAATGTGCTTCATAAACTGAGAGAAATGAAAACTTGTTGAGAGGAGAGATTTTTATTGGAACATCACAAGAACTCCTTTTTTATTTAATTGGAGTGGGTTTTACAGAATATTTTCTTTATGGTTATAGCTCTGCTACCTGATATCCATTCATAATTGCATTGAAATAGCCTACAGTTATTGTTGTAGAGAACTGTCCATTTTTATCTACAAGACCCGTTTAGAATGATATTCAATTGAATAAACTTGTTTTTAAAGGCACTTCTGTGGCAGAAATGTTTTGAGTGAAAGTGCCTCAGCAACGCAAGCCTACCATGAGGTAGTATCATGCTGTTTAATAAAAGCAAATTTGGTGTGAATGCTAGAAATCTGAAATAGAAATAACAAATACTGAAGATATTCATTGGGCCTGACAACATTTGAGGACAGAAAAACAGCTGTTAACTTTGAAGTAACTGAGCTCGAAACATGTAACCCTCTTTCTCTCTCCACAGATGCTACCAGACCTGCTGAGTTTCTACAGTGTTTCCTGTTTTTATTTTAGTATCATACTGTGCCTCTGGAGTAGAAGTGGAATTTACAACTTGGATCAGGGCACAGTTACTGACAGTTATAACTGAGTTCACCATGTTGTTTGAGACAGATTGTGTTGTAACAAAGGAGCCATATTCAATGAATAGAAGCCACTTGATTTATGTTTTGTGATTTAACTGGATATGAGAGTTTGTGTTTATTAGAGAATCTGTTCAACTGATAACTATACCCTTATCCTACCAGACTATAATTATGTCAAAGTCTGTACTTTTGATAGGGGTTTTATTCTTTTTTGATGGTTGAAGTTGGGAACAAAAGATGATCTTTGGAATTTCGAGAGCTCGGGTCTGAATAATCCCATTCTTTAATAGTGCTAATTCGTCCTAAGTGTTTTGCTTTATGCATTTTAAATCGAACAGAAGTGGCACTTGTGGCACAGTGGTAGTGTGCCTGCCTCTGGGCCATGAAACCCATGTTGAAATCCCATCTGCTCCAGAGGTGTATAATAATATCCCTGAACATGTTGACTTAGAAAATATATTAAACTGCTTTTTTGTGTGTTTATATCTTTTGACCCAAAGTCTATGTCCCAACTGACAAAATGTTCTTTTGAGAGCCCTAGTACTATCTCACACCAAACTGAGGTACCAAATTTGTTTTTTTTTTGTGTAAAAATGAATAATATCCTTTTTTGTTTTATTTACTTAAGCAAAATGAAGTAAAATTAGTAAACTGTCATCCACTCGCTCCAATTACTTTTCTTCAGTTTAGTATCACTCTGTACCAATAGAAGATGATGGACAAGTAAGTGATTAGCTACTGTTTATCTTTTGCTGTTCTATACTCACCCTGGAGGAAATGATTTGTGAGTGATGCAATTTGGCATCAGAGCTATGAATCAGGGTATTATTTTGAAGTCTCTCCTGTTGGACTGGTGTTACCTTGTCAGAATTACAGTGCAAAGCCTGTTGATCTGTATCAAGGAGATTTACACCACTTATGTCAAAGTGATGTTAGTAGTGGTTATAAGTTAGAGGAAATTCCTGCCTGAATTGCTGGGTTTAAACACAGAGTTGAATGACAATAGTTTGTAAATAATAGATAATTGGGGCAATGAATAGAAACATCAGAAGTAGCAAATTGCAAGATGTCTTATGCCATTGTCATTAGCCTCCCAACCACAGGAGCTCACCATCATCTGTTCCATTGTGAAGAATTCTATTTGTGCCAGTAAACCAAATTGAAGAAGCTGCAGAAAGTTTGAGACATACTGCAAAAAATGGTGAGATTTATCTTCCTGCACACTCTCACTCCCCCACCCACCCACTTCACCACCATCCAACCTGTATTCTCTATATTTCTGTACTTATCTCTAATTCATCTTATTTATTCTCTGCTCTTCCTCTGCTTTTCTCATTAAGGAGACAGTTATCCAGTGAATTCCCTGATGAGCTGCTGACCTCATCATTCGCAGCTCCCTCTCCCAATAATATGCTGCAAAACTACTTTTTCGAGCTGAGAGTAAAGAAAAAAAACAAGAACAAATTGAGTGTTCCGTGAGAAACCCTGTTCCAGCAAATTCTTAGCAATCCTTTTCTTTCCCTCTGTCGTTCTGCTATACCTTGATATGCCCATTGTTGACTTCCTGTGCCCCAAATTTATGGCACTTTGTCACAAAGCTGCATATCTTATTTAAAGGATATTGTGTATGGATGACATTATTGATTTTTGTTTTTGCATTATATCTCAGGGAAGGGTATGTGATATTGCCATTACCAATTAGCACTTTTTGTTGTGGAGCATAGGAGACTGAGGGCGACCTTATAAGAGGTCTATAAAATCATGAGAGGCATAGATAAAGTAGATAGCAAAAAGGTATTTCCAATGTGGTGGGGTGGAGGGTTTAAAACTAGAGAGCATAGATTGAAAGTGAGAAGGGAGAGATAGAGAAGGGTCCACAGGGACAATTTTGTCAGAGGGTGAGTGTGTCTGGAATGGACTGTTAGAGGTAGTGGTGGAGGTCAGTATGGTGTTGTCATTTTAGAAACATTTGGACAGGTACATGGATGGGATAGATACAGAGAGATATTGGCCAGACGCAGATAAATGGGACTCGATTAATTATGAGAACTGGACAGCATGGACAAATTGGGCCGAAGGGTCCATTTCCATGCTGTAAATATCTATACACTATAAATGACAGCCTTCTCTTTGTTTAATTAGGAACGTCCCTGGAATAGTTTTTTTTTAAAAATGCTGTTCATTCACCTAGTTCCATTCTCGACTTCTTTCAGAGAAGAAATTTAATAAATGGTGTCACACTGTGGCTCAGATCGTAGCACCCTCCACTCTGAATAACCAGGAACTAGGTTCAAGTCTCACTACAGAACTTTAATGCCACCATTAAAGCTGACACTTCAGTGTGGTGCTGAGCAGTACTGCTCTGTCAGAAGTGTCATCTTTCAGAGGAACTGTTAAACTGAGGCCCCATCTGCGTGTTCATCGGGATGTTAAAGATTTCATGGCACTCTTTTGAAGAAGAGCATGGGGTGTTATTCCCAACCCCCCATCAACATCACAAAAACAGATTATCTGGTCTTTATCACATTTCTGTACGTGGGAGTATGCTGAGTGCAAATTGGCTGCCACATTTCCTATGTT
This sequence comes from Chiloscyllium plagiosum, assembly GCF_037043375.1. Taxonomy (NCBI): domain Eukaryota; kingdom Metazoa; phylum Chordata; class Chondrichthyes; order Orectolobiformes; family Hemiscylliidae; genus Chiloscyllium; species Chiloscyllium plagiosum. The sequence goes on from NW_028270168.1 coordinate 24,328,129, forward strand.
AGAACAGTGATTACATTTCAAAGTACATCATAAAGCACTTGAGACGTCTGGTGGTTTTGTCAAATGTTATATTAACGTGTGATGCAATTCGTAACATTTGCATTCATTAGTACCATGTGAGTCAGCAGTGTGTGAAAATTGTAACTTAAGGAAGACTGTTCCAAGAGGTTGTTAACTTTGACTGTTCAAAAGTATTATTTATGTTTAATACTGCCTACAAGCAAGGGCATGAATTCTTACAATTTTTAAAAAATAGATCTCTCAAAGTGTTAAAGATTCACCAAACAGTGGTCTGGTGGTTACAGTCCGGTTAGAGATAGTGGGGGGATTGACAAAGATGCAAAAGTAGGCTCATGCAAAAAGAATATGCTGTTAAGTTGTGTAGGGGCTTGGGGAGTGTCACAAGAAGTGCCGAGTAGCCCTGTGCAGTGAGGACGCTTGAGGTTCTCTGAGCTAGTAAGTGCAGGTTAGCGTTGGAGTAAGGCTCAGGAAATTCCTGGAAGTTATGAGGGAAACCTGAGAGTGGATGGTACTTCAGTGCCACCGAGAGTGAGGATTGCAAAGCCCCTGGATGTACCTGCGTAACATTAGAATTCTGGGTGAAGAAAAGAGACAAGTGGCAACACTAGCTTGGTAAAGCTGAAATTGCGATGATGAGTAAGTACTGGATTACTGCAGGAACCAGGAGAAGAGCATAGTCTGAGGAAAAGAGGATGAAGAGCTACAATATGAGAAATTGAGGAGGTAATCAATAATGGTGTGGCTTTTGAGTGAGTTCTGAAGTTGAGCCTTCAAATTGAGAAGAATTGGAATCCTTTGTCTGGTTTTGATAAAAATTGTTGAACCACAGTGCCATTAACATTTGGATTAGTTGAGAAATCCAAGAAGTTTGACTTGATTACATTTGCTGTTTGATGGGCTCCATGAGATGTTCAACCACAGTTAGTCTGTTACTGACATTTACCTCCAGTTAAATCTGGAGGTGCATCTTGGTTGATGACTAGAGTGTGGTGCTGAACAAGGCCAACAGTGTGGGATCCATCCTCGTACCGACTGTGGTAGTTCATGGAGACCTCAGTCCTTGCTGTGTCCTATTCTTTTGGAGTAACTATCCTCTGCTATAATGAACTAATCATCTATTTTCTAACTGAGAGATACTTAAATTACTTGTAGACTATGGATCCGTGTGATTTGTGGATATTATATTCTGTATACAGTAGATGGTTTACTGCTCTAACTTTGTAAAGTTTGTTGCAGTTTATTCAAAACTTTGGAGTATTGAGGCATTAGTCTTTTAGATTTTACATTTTTGTCTTTTTTTTCAAGTTGTTGCTCCTTTGTCTCATTGTAACAAATTTGGTAGAATAGTTTGGATCATAAATGCGAATCTTTCCTTTTCACTCCTGCATTTCCATGATGTGGTGAATCCTACCTGACTGAAGTGACTGTGATTCTGATGTATTTTGCCTGTAAAGGGGATATCCTGAGATTGTGGAAGATGCTACAAATTAAAAGTATTCTTTCCATTAGATCAAACTAAGTGGATGGCTATTCTTTAAAGAAAGAAAATCTCCAATTTGCTGCTTGCAGTTATAAAAATAGAACCTATGCTTCCTGAATGAACGTAGTGCAGGATTGATGAATGCTAGGGCTTCGAAAATAGGTTAACTTCTTCATCTGAGCGCGAGGACCTTGATCTGTTGGTTTGGAGATGGCGCATAAACAGGGCAGTCAGTTTTCGGCTGTAAAATACATGAAGAACAACCCTTTTTTTTTTCATGGTGAAATAAATTAAATCTGTTGTACTGAATATTTTCTTTCAGCAAAGTCCTGGAAAGTAAGTTGCCAAAGTGGCTTTTCCCAATGAAAATGGCAGTGAGCAATTCTCAAAGCAAATGCAAATGAATTCCAACTGCAAAATTGATTTTTCTTTTATAAGTTTTATAGCAAATTATCTTGCAGTATTGGCATTATGTCACTGTCAACTAGAGCTTTGTGGCAGTTATTAAAAACTTGTTTTGACTCTACAATTGGCAGAGACATGGCTTGGATTGAAGCTTGCTAATTGGATATCTTTGGGAGCAGGGCAGCAGTACTGATCAGATAGTTCTTTTCAAGAGCCGGGCCAGTCGTAGTTGTGCTGATTTGCCACCCAAGCTCTGATTCCTGAAAAGGAGATTGAATCCTGTGCTAACTGGACATCTAGCCAACCAGCCAACCAACTGCCCAAACTCCTGGCTATAAATGCCCTGAGTGGAATTGGCTTTGCCCAGGTTTAGCCAACTCTGTGACCCAACCTTTAATTTGATACTGAAATGATAATCTCAGAGCAGTGATGGGATATCGGAAATCTAAATTGTCTCCGGATACATTAGTGACTTGGATCTGAAATATATCATTGAGTGGAGGAAATTGTTCTGTGTCTAAATGCACTGTACTTAATTGGTTGAAGTGGAAAGTGTTACGTTCTTTGGCACTAACATACTGTACCTTTTTTGAGTCTCAAAATTCGTAAAAAGGACACAATGTTAGACTTAAATCCTGATAGTCACAAATGGCAGAATTGCCACTTTAGGGAATGAAAGTTTTACTGAAGTAGTATTTCTAACATTTCTACAAAAAACATATTTACAGAATTAAACAACTGATCTGTAGGGCTGTCTTCTAGGATGTTCCTTTTAAGACTTGTGTTCCTGCACTGAGTTAAGTGGCACTGCATGGAAATCCCTGCAGTAATGGAAAGGACTGAATTCAGTCTGCATGAATATAGGACTAATGGAGCTCACTTTCAAAATGAGAGAATTTGTTTTATTTAGTATCAAACTTGTTGCAAAAGAAAAAGTCCTGCCAATATAGTAACTAACTGTACCTTTCTAATTGATATGTTAAATCCTCAATAGTCTGGAAAATAAAACTGCATGAGTATGTTAGCAGCCGAGTGTGACACTGGAAGAGTACAGCAGGTCAGGCATCATCCGAGGAGCAGGAGAATTGGCGTTTTGGGCATAAGCCCTTTGTCAGCTCTTGCCTGAAACATTGACTCTTCTGCTCCTTGGATGCTGCCTGACCTGCTGTACTCTTCCAGCACAACACTCTTGACTCTGATCTGCAGTCCTCACTTTCTCCTGAGTATGACAGCGGTTTTCATTCTGTGTTTGTAAAACAATTTAACTCATTGTTCTAACACGTGCAGGCAAACATTTCAATTTATCTAACATTGGATCTTTTGTCTTAAAAAAGATGGCTGTTTTTGCATGTTTGTTTGTATTTATGGTTGTGTAGGGTTTGAGCCAGGCAGTGGAACAGCTTCAGTTTTGGCCAGCTTGGATCAGCATCAACAAATCCCAAGAGAGATTTAAAACAAAGTAGGCAGGAACAGATCATACAGTCCATCAAACCAACCTGACAAAGCCTGAAACAGCATCATTTGACACCTTTTACCAAACAGAAATGTATAATGGCAAAATCAAAATTAAAATGGAAAGCCAATTGGGGGAAGAAATTTCTGATTTCAAGATTGTAACTAAGGGGCCAGACAAAGTTGTGTGTTTTCATCACTTGGTCATAAAAGGAGGATTAAATTTGGGATCTCTGCCCTTGCCACAGGTTCACCAAACCCCATGAAAAGTATAGGCTGTAGAGCTAGCTGTCAGCTCACAAGTCAGATTTTAGTTCAAGAAACCCACTATTACTACTTTTTTTTTTAAAAGATGTGAGAGATTGTGTTGGAGAAGAGGATATTCCAGAGCTTAGCGCCTTGGCATGTAAAGGCACAGCCAGTAATAGCAGGGAGACTAAAATCAGGGATGCTCAAGAGGCTAGAATTGGCAGACTATAGCTTTCTGTAAGGAGATTATAGGTCCAGGGAGGGCTGAGGGTGTGGAGGGATTAAAAAATCAGAACATGGATCAGGCATGGCTTAACTGGGAGCTATAGGTGAGAAAACACCAGACTAACCAGTGAATGGGACTTGGTTCAAGATAGAGTTTTGGATAAGCTCAAGTCTACTTTTGGGAGAAGTTGTTAAGTTGGCCAGGAGAACATTGAATTGATCAAGTCGAGGAGTAGTAAATACTTCCAGAGTTTAAGCAGCAATTGAGCTGAGGTAGGGCCGATTTATCGAGGTTATGGAAGAAGGTGATCTGCATGCTGACAGATGTGCAATGGGAAAATTATCTCTTAACTTGATGTTGTCAGCAGTCTGGTTCGGCTTTGAGAGAGTTCCCAGGGTGAAGGTTGGAGTGGATGAGAGAGCAGAGTTTGTGGATAGAAGATTATAATGGGCTGTGCTCGACAAAACCTCGCTGGTATAATTTCGATGAGGGTCCTGGTGGGTTTCTGTCTGAGATCTAGAGAGTTATCTTGTGCAGTTCTCTGCTGATCTTTTCTTTGAGAATACACCATGTTGCTTTGGCATCCCACTTGGACTATCTTGTGACTACTGTCGGCAAAGTACTCACCATTGCTGGGAGGTTTGCTACTGGAACCATTTAAAGACCAGCTGTGTGCCTGGCCAAGCGATGCCAGCCACAAATAGCTCATCACTGCACATAATAGGAGGGAAATGGATGGCATGTGGGTGGCATGGGTGACTCATTGTTGGAAATAAGCTCCATTTTATAAATGGGATGTTGCTACTTTACATCACCTGTCTGACGATGTAACTACAGCTACAAGAATTAATGTACACAGACTATCCATCCCTAGCCCCATGCCATTGTTAGAACCCTGTCCAATGGAGTGCTAATCTTTCCCAAATGCTTGGCATGGCACAAGATTGTCATTATGCAATGTGGGCACATGAATTGCTGGAAAGTCTTTAAACAGATTAAAACGTTGCTTTTTTTAAAAATTGAATAACCGGACAAATGGGAGAAAAAAAATTCAAAGGCTACATTTGCTTCTGGGAATAAATAGCAGCTGCTTGCTTTGCGAGCAGCAACAAGTTAACAGACCATGAATGATCACTTTATCCAGTTCTGATCAATTGGAAATTGGTGTCAATGAAGTCCTGTTGGGTCTTTTTCACTTGACAGTACACCACTTGTTCATGCTGAATGTGGTATTAACCCTGCCCCTTTCCCAATCTTCGGTGTTTATTGGATCCACTCATTGTCTGCACCAGTGATGCAGAGCACCACATTCAAGGATTATGCCTGTTGTACTACAGTGAACCCTCCTCTACAGGAGGCCGATCACCTGCCTCTCTGTGGCCCTGGAAGAACTAGCTGAATTGTGTGGTGTTTGACCTCAGTCAGGAGGTTGCATGACCGAGTCATCAGCCATGGTTTGCAGATGGTATCTTTATTTTTTGGGAAACATCTTTGTATAGCATCTGGCCTCTGGGACAAAGCAGGGACATGAGTCAAGGATATAGGCTTCATGGTAGCTTTCAGGATACATGATGCAGACCTCTGAGATGCAGTATCAATAATCCGAGATGACTTGTACATTGAAATGGAACCCTTTTCCTGTGGATGTTAGCTGCATTATTGTGTGGCACTGTCAACATGACGTACACAGTCCATCAGGACCTACACCTGGGTAAGCCAGCTATGTTGGCAAAGCCCTCTGCTCGAGTTGCTGCATTGACCTGTCACTCGGGAGACCAGATGAAGTGGTGTGAATGTCAGAAATTGCATCAATAATTGCTTTATATTTGTGGGTTGAGGATCGAGTTTCCACATTGTTTCCCTGTGGATCTATGAAAGCAGCCTGTCGCAACTGTCACTTGATAGCCAATAGGAAAGGACAGCCACCCACTCCAGTTGGCACAGTCTGTCCCATCTCCACATCCTGTGGGGGTCATTCAGCTGCACCACCTTCATGGGGAGGCTGTTTGGCAGCTCCTGGAGGTTGTTACTGGTCCTGGGTCACTGACACATTGATTCCTCCTCAATATCCATACATCTGTGAAAGGATGCCTCACAGGTGGATGTATTCCACCTGCGGCTGGATTCTACGGTTACTAAAACAGTTCTTTAGTCAGCATATCACTCCAATGATAGTCCAGCATAGTCTTCCATTTGTACTGGGTCTTGCAGAACTCCCAAAAAGGAGTAGCATGGAATACCTCTCCATGGATTTGTTTGATACGGGACCTATTCTGATGTATGCCACACAAGATTATAAATGCAGTATGATTTAATGAAACTTTGTCTCCACTCCAAATCCCCACATTACTGAAGGAGGGAAACACAAGTACAGTGCGTATCCTCAGACAGGAAATTCCATTTACACCATCCACTGCAGATGCGGTGGCAGCTATTTATCAATAGTATTGTGCATTTAGATGAGGGTAGAACACAACATGGCTTATGCTTTGCATTGAGTTAAAAATCACATCACCAGATTATAGTCCAACGGGTTTATTTCGGAGCGCTGCTCCTTCATCGGGTGGTTGTGGAGGTTAAATTCATGCTCACAGAATTTATAGCTAAAGGTGTCCAGTGTCATGGAGCTGTGATCCAGTGAATAATCTTAGGTTAAACCTTTCATCTTTTATAATGGGATATGCTGGGTTCTATTCTGTTCTGTGTGATTTTTAACTTTGTCCACCCTAGTCCAACACTGGCACCTCCAAGTCATGCCTTGTAGTGAGACATCCTTAAATATCTGACCACGGCAGTGACCTTTGATAATCTACCTTGGCTTTCAGTGAGGAGAACTCCAGCAATGACTATAACCCTTCCCGCCACCCAACCACCACCTCAGACTGACCTGGATGGACAGATCTGACTGATGAGTGACTGGACCCCTGACCAATCTCTGACTTAGCACTGATCTCCCCAGACTGGTTGGTCTGGCTGTGGCCCACTCTCCAGCAGTTAGTGGTACAAAGCCCTGTAATGCCCCAAGCAGACAATTAATCCTTCCCAAGTCTCCGGGCTGATATTGCTTCTTGTCCCTAACTGTGGGGACTGGTTGACTAATGACAGTTCTCCCAGGTTTGACTGAAGACTGACGTTTTCTCTCAGATTGAGATGTAGCCCTTTGGTTGAAGCCATATGCAGCTTGTTTACCACATAAACTGCTGGTACATGATGTAGGTGTGATGTTGACATAGCATGGTACTGTACAGCAACACGTCCACCTCCCTGACGGATCACTGCCGATAGCTGTGACAATCTGTCTGGCTTTGTGTTCGCACTAAAAGGCGCAGCAAGACAGAACTATCCTGAACCTGTAAGCTCTGAATGAGGCAGCAACGCCCAATGGCAAGGCAAGACAGAGGTACTTAGAGCACCCAAGTAGATTTGGTGCATAAGTGCTAAGAAAACAAAGAGCCCTAATATCCATCCTGCTCCATTGCATGAAATTTAATTTGAAGTGATTTATTATTGTCATGTGTACTGAGATACAGTGAAAAGTTTTGTTTTGCAGGCTATCCAGACAAATCATGTGTTACATTAGGGTAATAGAACACAAATGCAGAATATAGTGTTACATCTGCAGAGAAGATGCAGTGAGAGAGAGATCAACTCTAATATGAGAGGTCCATTCATAAGTCTGGTAACAGTGGAGAAGAAGCTGTTTTTAAATTTGTTGGAGCGTGTTTTCAAACTTTTGTGCCTTTTGTCTGATTGAAGAGGGTGGGAGGGATGAATTTGGAGATGCCAGTGTTGGACTAGGATGGACAAAGTTAAAAATCACACATCAGGTTATAGTCCAACAGGCTTCTATGGAAGCACTAGCTTTTGGAGTGCTGCTCCTTCATCAGGTGGTTGTGGAGTATAAGATCATAAGGTGTGAGGGGTCTTTGATTATGTTGGCTGCTTTCCTGAGGCAGTGGAAAGTATAGACTGAGTCAGTGGATAGAAGGTTGGTTTCCACGATGGACTGGATTGTGTTTACAACTCTCCCTACGTTCTTGCGATCTTGGCAGGGCAGTTGCCATGCAAGCTATGATGAATCTGTAAACGTTGGTAAGAGTCATTGTGGACATTCTGAAATTTCTTAGCCTTCTGAGGAAGTAGAGGAATTGGTGTGCTTTCTTGACTTAGCATTGATGTGGATGGATCAGGATAGACCATTTGTGATATTTACACCACTGATATAGACAGTGACGTGTCCTCCACTCCACTTCCTGCAGTTGATGACCATCTGCTTTGTTTTGCTGATATTGAGGGAGAGATTGTTTTCACACCATGCTCCTGCCTATAAATGGAGCAGGATAGGCAATAATGAAATATTAAGTGCAGATAGGCCTTTCGCTACTTACTAGCAAGATTCCCATTTTGCCATTCAAATCTTTGCTTAATCTTTCTCTTCCTCGGTCGAGTCTCGTTTTATTTTTATCTCGCTATATTTTCCCAACTGACTAGCCACTGTCCACGTCGTTCAGTGCCTGGAAAATCTCCACCCCAATTTCTGCTTATGAAATATGGGTAAGCTGTCTTGTATAATTTAGTAAACATGAAGGGATCAAGAGAGCTAGTGCTGAAATAAAGCTAAGTGTCATCACGATAGATTTTGAGATGGACCACTGAAAATATGTCAGAGGGGTATCATGTAGGAGAGAAATAGAAGAGCCAGGATAAAGCCTGAAGGGAGACTGGAGGTAACAAGACCGCTTCTGAAAAGAAAGAGTTTGTAAGTCATTCTCTGGCTGTGGTTGTGTACATACAAGTGTGGAATCAGCTGGCAATGGAGGATGGTGTGGTCAAAGCAGCAGACAAGATGAGGGATAATTTGCCTTAGTCACAATTGACATCCTATTTAAGTGTGACATTGATAAAGAGCCATTTCAACGCTGTACTGGGAGAGGAATTCATAGGAGTTGCAGGAAAGTAGAGTCTCAATTTGTGAAACAACAACACATTCAAGAACTTTGGAGAGGACAGAAAGATTGGAGAGGTTGTTTAGAAGTTGAGGGAAAGCTGATATTTACTTTTGAGATATTTTCGTGGTAGTCAATTGGAACGATTGATCTTTTGAAGAAAGAGGCCTTGATAATAAATGAGGGAGCCAGGAAGGGATGCTGGGTGGCGCGCACATCAGTGAGAAAGCTGGTCAGTGAAGCAGGAACTGGGTCCTGCTGGCAAGGTGACCTATGAGCAGGCATGAGAAAAGGTAGCACTACAGGGGTGAAGTGAGGAGGACAATTGACCTGGTAAACTAGCAGAGTGAATGGCAAGAGATAGAACATCTGATTTGATTCTCAACTGACAGCGGTATTAGCTCCTCATGACTTTGTAGACCTATCTCCGGCTGTTCTTGCACCACCAACCCCCAGCCCCATCTAGATGCGCACACTGGCAATGATCAACTAGGGTATACGTTTGTCTTTCAACTAATGCTATTTTAAAATTGTCAGCCAATCACTGAGTCTTTGTGCATATCTCTATTTTGATTGAAGTCAACCCTTTAAGCCTTGGAGTTGTTAAGGTTTCGCAACTGAAGACACAGTCTCTCCAACAATGATTTCAACTTGAACTCTTAAAAAGATATGCCATTTTGCATCTGCATGCAAGTTTTCCATTTACCTCATTTAACTTCCCTGAATTGACTGACACTAAATTTACATCTATACAATGCCTTTATTAGGGGTATTATTCTGTAAAGCATTCCATACTATCTGTGATACAGCAAATACTTAGTAAAAAGGATTAAAGGTCTTGTGTGGGAGATTTATTATGAAAGTTAAACTTCTTGCAGTAGGAATAAAAGTAACAATTATAGATACAGTGAAGCCAGGATTTAGAGAGAAATTGGATAGTTTTTATGTAAAGTTGGCCCAGGTAGGATTGGCTGATTAACCACATCCTGTGCTTTTAAGATTGAATTTAGCTAAGGCGATTAAGAATCATTCAATCATTAGTTCATTGAAGCTTATTTTAACACCGCATAGAGAGAAGAGGGAGATATTGCAAGCCTAAATGCTTTTTTTTTGGCATCTGATATAGTAGTGAAACTTCTTAATGCACAAAAGACAACTGTGGATGCTGAATCTGAGAGAAAAAAAATCCTAGAAGCTGCTGGAGAACCTCAGCAGGTCATCAGAACCAAGAAGTGGCGTCACTGAACCTGAAACGTTAATCCTGCTTTTGCTCAATAGATGCTGCCAGACCCATGTTTCTCCTCTAAACCTATCTGATATTAATACCTGCTCAGAATAACTAATAATGTTGGGTGTGGCTTCAGTCGAACATTTACAATGGAACAGGAGTGTCAGTTGAATTCCAGTATACTGCACTGTGGAATTATTGTAAAGATTTGTTTTTGAAAATTTAAGCAGACTTGACTTGTTTGGTATTAAATTTGTTCCAAACAAAGACATAGTGACATGACTGGTAATAGAATAATATTGCTCGTTACGGATTGACTGTACACTAGAAATGTATTTTCAGAATTAAATGTTCATGGAAAAGAAGTCCCTAGCTTCTCCAGTGGTTTAGTTGGTGAACATTCTGAGAGGAACTGGTAAAATTTCAGGCTCACTTTGCTCCAAGTTACTTGATCTAGAATACAACAGCCTGAAGGCTGTATGGAGCCATTGTGTTAGGAAGTAAAATGTCTATGTGGATCTCATGAATCTGATTGCTGTCCTGCGACATTTGCTGGAAAGTGTGTCTGTAGACGTCGGGGAAAGATATTATTATGGTTTCTCTTCATCTCCACTATAAGCTAACTTCCTATTTTCATGTATGAGGAATGGCCACTTGGAATGTATTGCAAGGGGGACAGTGCCTGTGTGGAACTAATGCCACACAGAATGCTGTCAACATTATGGAGGAGAAGATTAGGAAAGGATAGAGAATTTTCATTTCGCTAAAGGTTTGTCAAAACCCTGAGAGGTACCATTGACCAAAACTGAACTGGGCTAGTCGTATAAATATTGTGGCTGTAGAGCAGGTTAGAAGCTCGGAATACTGTGGCGAGTCACTCCCCTCCTGACTCTCAAAGCCTGTCCACCATCTACAATTCGGAAGTGTGATGGAATACTCCCCACTTGTCTGGATGAGTGCAGCTCCATCAACACTCCAGAAGCTTGACACCATCCAGAACAAAGCAACCCGCTTAATTGGCATCGCATCCACTCCCTCCACTCAATAACAGCAGTGTGCACTATCTACAAGATGCACTGCAGAAATTCACCCAAGATCCTTAAACAGTCCCTTCCAAACACACGTTCACTTCCATTTAGGAAGACAAGGGCAGTGATACATGAGAACACCACCATCATCATGTTCCCTTCCAAGCCACTTCTGACCTGGCAATATAATCACCATTTCTTCACTGTCGCTGTGTCAAAGTCCTGGAAGCTCCCTCCCTGGTATTTTGGGTCTACCTACAGTAAATAGACTGCAGCGTTCCTGGAAGGCAGGTCACCAACATCTTTGCAAAGGATGAGTTAGGGAATAAATGCTGGCCCTAGCCAGCAACACCCACCTCACATGAATTAATTTTTAAAAATGGAGATGGTGGTGTTGTAGCAGTTGACGCTGAAGTTACAGCTTTAACTACTGGTAATGAATCTTCCCAGTGACTGGCTGAGGGTGGAGGCAAAGTACTCCAGTTGTTCCAGGACTAAATCTGCTTGAAATCCTGTTGAAAGTTTAGGAGCTTATTGTTGGATTCATAACTAATTTGTTCATTGACCTAAACCGTTATGTAACTGCCTGTTTTTTTAAACTTCCTTTGCTTTAGCAGTTGAAAATGGTTTACTGTCCAATTGGTTTTATTGGCTTGAGATCTGTTTTCATGAGCCAGAGAATGTTGAGCTTATAGTGGGACTGTGCCAGCTGAATATGATACCTATTATTCCATGAAATATTAAGAAATATTATAGCAGTGTTCTCGCTCTTCTGCCCTCTTGCTCCCCCTCTCCCTCTCATTTAGTTCACCTTGCTGTCAGACATTCTGTGCTAGTTAGGTGTCAGGGGGAGAATACTTTGTTTGCATGCTAACGCTGTGTTTTTGAATAAAAGGTTCATGAAAAGTGACGGTGCAGCCATATGCTATTCTGTTTGTTGTGAAATTGTGGAGAAACATCCGTTGGCTAAATTTGAAAATTTGTCATCTGTCTCATTATGTTATTGTGAAGGAAGTTACACTTAGGTACTTAATGTCATCTCTTCTTTCCTAAGGAAACTTAGATTAGTCAAAAGATTTGGAAAGGGTGTCTATAATCTGATAGTTAATCTGAGAATGTAAATCAAAATACCTAAACTCTATAAATTGCCGGTCTTCTTAATGCTTTCCTGGAGGCCAGTAGAGACTATTTTTGTATTTCTCATGTACAACCAATTGGTAGCTCAATGCCATGGGATGTCAGTGGATAGACAATACAGTTTGTGGTATGTCTCCAATCTTTTGGTTCATATGCACCAACCAACCAACCCCATCTTCCCGTGGCCATCCATTTCAACTCTTGACCCCCCCTGATGATGACATGTCCATTCTGGGCCTCCTCCACTGCGTAAACAAGACCACCCGCAAACTGGAGGAGGAACACCTCATCTTCCGCCTCGAGAGCCTACAACCACACGGCCTCAACATTGAATTCACAAGTTTCCAAATTTCCCCTTCCCCAGCCCGCCCGAACTTAGATCCTACCCTCTAACTCTGCAATGCCTTCTTGACTGGACCTACCTGTCCATCTTCCTTCCTACCTATTCGCTCCATACTTCCCACCGACCAATCACAATCGCCTCCTACCTTCATTCGTCTATTGCCATCCCAACCACCCTTCGGTAAATGATGGATTATGCTGAAATGTCTACACTCTTGCTGCTGAGATGCTGCATGATCTGCTGTACCTTTTCCAGCACTACACAGACTCTCCAGCATTTGCAGTCCTACTGTCTCCAATTTGTTTAACTTGTTCTTTGGGAATGTGTGTGACACTGGAAAGGTGAATGGCAAGTTCACTTCCCTAAAACACGTTAGTGAGTCAGTGATAATCTGAACAAGTTTCACGGTCTTTCTTTTTTGAACCTACTAGTTCCAAAATACTATGTTTAAACAGACCCCTGGATGTTAAATGGATTGACAGCAAGAAAGAGTTGCAGTCACAACATCTCAAAACACTTGGCAGCTGTTGGCAGCCAATTTGTGCAGAACCCACTCCCACAAGTGGCAGATGATAATGATAATATTTGGTTTTGTTTTAGTGATACTGATCACAGAATAAATATTATCCAAGGTGTGGGATAATACCCTTGTTCTTTTAAATAGTGCCATGGGACCTTTTTATGTTGAACTGAGAGAGCAGATGGGGCCTTGTCTTAACACCTCATCTAAAAGGCAACATCTGCATCAATGCAGCATTTTCCACTACATTGGTGCATCAGCCTTAATTTTATATGCTCTGATCCTGGAGTGGTCATATGTACCACAAGTTTCTGACCCCCAGCTAGAGCGTTGACTAAAACACAAGGCTGTTCACCATTCTGCTTGGACTACGAAAGGACTGGACGTTGGGTCGCTTGGTCTGTTTTCACCTTTTGCTTTCATAATTCCTATTGAAATTTTAATTTAATTTTATCAATGGGCCGATATAATTGAAATGAAGACATGGCAGTACTAAAAGAACAAAAGGAGTCCAGCTCAATGTGGCATGGAGAGGAGAGTTGTATAAAATGATTTCTGGTATCCAGCTGTGTTGGGAGAATAGCTATCCCGAGCAGATCATGAAGTTTTTTTTCAGATGGTTTCAATGAACTAGAAAATTCCAGTTTGGTTGCACATTCAGTAAATAAGAGTCGCTTTATCGGGAACCAATTGCCCTAACTTTCTCATATATTGTGAAAGTCAGTAAGTTGTATTTTAAAGTGAGCAGTGAGGTGGTTGTGCAACAAGAAATTTCTCCTGAGGGACTAATTTTCTGGTGTGAACCCGCACGCTTCCCCAGAGTGACAAATAGTCTGAATGCATGGGACAGGCCATTACTTGGGATAGTTTTTTTTTCTTATGTTGCAACCGAATCCAACCAATGCCTTTTTGAAGGGTGAATAAAACTGGGAATCCGATCTGATTTATTTGTGGCGGTCAACAAAAACACTTTGCTGTTTAACTAACTAGAATCCAATTCAGGTTGAACTAATCAAGATAGGATTTGGCCAGCAAGCGATGATTTTTTAATTGAAACTCCAATAATTATCTGGAAGAGAGAATTTCTAGATTTAATTGTCGGTGGGATACTTGTTTAAGTCATTTAAGTGCAATTATATTGCTGTGGTTGTTGAATTGCTAGTTCAGAAATTGGCATTTTTCCATCAGATTTTCATGAGCATTTATGTTTTCTTGACTCTGCCATTGTTTTTATGATTACGTATTTTTATTTTATGCAGGCAAATTCATTTGTATTCCTTAATGTGGAACATTGACCACTTGTGAATGGTGGTTCTATGACATTGGTAATAAAATCATAGAGTCATAGAGATGTCCAGCACGGAAACAGACCCTTCGGTCCAACTCGTCTATGCCGACCAGATCTTCTAACCCAATTTAGTCCCACCTGTCAGCACCTGGCCCATATCACTCCAAACTATCATGTACCTGTCCAGATGCCTTTTAAATATTGCAATTGTGCTAATCTCCACCACTTCCTCTGGCAGCTCATTCCATACACTCACCACCCTTTGCGTCAAAAAGTTGCCCCTTAGGACTCTTTTATATCTTTCCCCTCTCACCCTAATTCCCTCTAGTTCTGGACTCTGCCACCTCCGGGAAAAGACCTTGTTTGTTTAACCTATCCATGCCCCTCATGATTTTATAAACCTCCATAAGGTCACCCCTCAGCCTCCGACGCTCCAGGGAAAACAGCCCGAGCCTACTCAACCTCTTCCTATAGCTCAAATCCTCCAACCCTGGCAATATCCTTATAAATCTTTTCTGAACCCTTTCAAGTTTTACAACCCCTTTCTGATAGGAAGGAGACCAGAATTGCACGCAAAATTCCAACAGTGGCCTAACCAATGTCCTGTACAGCTGCAACATGACCTCCCAACTCCTGTACTCAATACACTGACCAATAAAGGAAAGCATACCAAATACCGCCTTCACTATCCTATCTACCTGCAACTCCACTTTCAAGGAGCTATAAACCTGCACTCCGAGGTCTCTTTGTTCAGCAACATTCCCTAGGACCTTACCATTAAGTGTATAAGTCCTGCTAAGATTTGCTACGTGATGATGGTTTGCCACGTTCATTGTTTAATGTATCTGTCACGATTAGAGTGTATGGCTCTATCCCTGTAACACTGTGCTTTTCCACAGCTGGAGGAGTATTGCCTTCTATGTGGTAATGGAGGTCATTAATAGCCAAGAACTTCCCTGCAGCTCTGGGTCACTCCTGACAACTTAATGTGGTCTTGGGTGGGTAGAAATAGAGATTTCCCTTTTTGATTATCCACTGAATTTTGTTTTCAAGACCCTTTCATTTGTTTTCTCTCTTCCACTCCTATGTACTCACCCTTTTAATGAAAGGAATTGCCCACAGTTCAAAACTATCCCGGGCAAAGAGTCCACGTATTTCCATCCTATTTACTACCTTAAACATGGATCCCTGGTGTACTGTGCCCACCTACAAAATCGCAAAGATTTCTCCAAAAATCCCTCCTGAACCTGTGACCTGGGAGATGTGCGTGCGGTGAGAAAAAAGGAGAGAGAGTAGTGGTAAATTATTTAATGTCATTTATATGATTATATCTGCATACAATGGATGAACTTCCTTAAAGGCAAGGAGTGCATGCAACAGTGTTACCCAAAGAAAGCTGGAAAACAAACTTCCTTTGATGTGCTTGTGAATTTATGTTGGTGTTGGTATTTGGGTTCCAGGTTTAGCTCCCTATGTTTGGGCAGCATGTTGTCTTCGATGCTTTATCCATTGTCACGGCAAAAAAGCTGGGGCTACCTTAACTACAGAACTGTTTGCTTTATTAATGTCTCGCTGGTCTATTCCTCTTGCTCCATGATGAAAAGTGAAAAGAAATCTGACTTTCAAGGCCCCTCTTCACAGCCTCATCCCTTTTTGTAAATTGTTTAGCCACAGTGGCTTCTCTGCTCAAGTCGAATTTCAAATTTGAGTTAGGCTTCAAGAATCTCCTCAACCTACAAATATGTTTAAAGGAAAAGACTACTGTCTTCAGATGGGTACCTTTTCTTAAAATTAATATATATACCGAACAGGTGAGGAAAGGATGGATAAATTATCTGGCAGCACATGGATGACCCACTTTTTAAATCTTATTTCTGCTTAGTTGGGGTTGGATTGTAAATCCCATAACCAGCAAATGAATAATGTCTTCTATTAATAGAAGTGTGACGTTACAGTTGTTAGTTTTGTACTGGGGAGGATTGCATTCTGTTTCTGTCTCTCTCTCTCTCTCTCTCTCTCTCTCTCTCTCTCTCTCTCTCTCGACATTAACAAAAAGTGATGTCTGATTAAGTGCCACATAGATAGCAGGTGCACATGTCCTTTTTACTGTTTTTACTGCTGTGTTTAGGTTTTGGTAGCTGCAATGGTTTGTGTAGTATTCACCTCATTGTACATTTTAAATTGCATTTTGTTTGCAATTCTAGTATGGGATTTAGATATCACTGACAAGACCAACATTTGTTCATCTCTAATTGCCATTGAAAAAGTAGTGATGAGCCATTGCCTTGAACCGCTCTAATTCATCTGACACCAGTTAACCCACAGTGCGATGAGGAGTAGAGTTCCAGGATTTTGACCTAATGATAGCCAAAGAACAGTAATTACAGTTCCAAGTCAAGATGGCTCAAAGAGAAACTTTGTTGCCATATATCGAGTGCCCTTGTGACCTCAACCACCTAGAAATGCATGGAAGGTGCTATCATGAATTTGATAGCATTTGATAAGGTTCCCCATGGTAGGCTCATTCAGAAGGTCAGGAGGAATGGGATACAGGGGAACTTAGCTGTCTGGATACAGAACTGGCTGTCCAACAGAAGCAGCGAGTGGTAGTAGAAGGAAAATATTCTGCCTGGACGTCAGTGGTGAGTGGTGTTCCACAGGGCTCTGTCCTTGGGCCTCTACTGTTTGTAATTTTTATTAATGACTTGGATGAGGGGATTGAAGGATGGGTTAGCAAGTTTGCAGACAACACAAAGGTTGGAGGTGTTGTTGACAGTATAGAGGGCTGTTGTAGGCTGCAGCGGGACATTGACAGGATGCAGAGATGGGCTGAGAGGTGGCAGATGGAGTTCAACCTGGATAAATGTGAGGTGATGCATTTTGGAAGGTCGAATTTGAAAGCTCAATTACAGGATTAAGGATAGGATTCTTGGCAGTGTGGAGTTACAGAGGGATCTTGGTGTGCAGGTACATAGATCCCTTAAAATGGCCACCCAAGTGGACAGGGTTGTTAAGAAAGCATGTGGTGTTTTGGCTTTCATTAACAGGGGGATTGAGTTTAAGAGTCGTGAGATCTTGTTGCAGCTCTATAAAACTTTGGTTAGACCGCACTTGGAATACTGCGTCCAGTTCTGTCACCCTATTATAGGAAAGATGTGGATGCTTTGGAGAGGGTTCAGAGGAGGTTTACCAGGATGCTGCCTGGACTGGAGGGCTTATCTTATGAAGAGAGGTTGACTGAGCTCAGACTTTTTTCATTGGAGAAAAGGAGGAGGAGAGGGGACCTAATTGAAGTAAAGAAGATAATGAGAGACATAGATAGAGTCGATGGCCAGAGACTATTTCCCAGGGCAGAAATGACTAACATGAGGGGTCATAGTTTTAAGCTGGTTGGAGGAAAGTTTAGAGGGGATGTCAGAGGTGGGTTCTTTACACAGAGTTGTGAGAGCATCGAATGCGTTGCCAGCAGCGGTTGTGGAAGAAAGGTTATTGGGGACATTTAAGAGACTACTGGACATGCATATGGTCACAGAAGTTTGAGGGTGCATAGATGAGGATCAATGGTCGGCACAACATCGTGGGCTGAAGGGCCTGTTCTGTGCTGTACTGTTCTCTGTTCTATGAATGTTCAGAAGGGAAGGGTGGAGAAGAGCAATAGTTATTGGGGACTCAATAGTTCGGGGCACAGATAGGCGGTTTTGTGGGAGCGAGAGAGACTTGTGTTTGGTATGTTGCCTCCCAGGTGCAAGGGTACGTGACGTCTCTGATCGTGTTTTCCGGGTCCTTAAGGGGGAGGGGGAGCAGCCCGAAGTCGTGGTCCACATTGGCACCAACGACATAGGTAGGAAGAGGGGTGAGGATGTTAGACAGACTTTCAGGGAGCTAGGTTGGAAGCTCAGAGTTAGAACGAACAGAGTTGTTGTCTCTGGTTTGTTACCCGTGCCACGTGATAGAGAGTCGAGGAATAGGGAGAGAGAACAGTTAAATGCGTGGCTACAGGGATGGTGCAGGAGGGAAGGATTCCGGTATCTGGATAACTGGGGTTCTTTCTGGGGAAGGTGAGACCTCTATAAACAGGATGGTCTACAGCTGAACCTGAGGGGCACCAGTATCCTTGGGGGGAGGTTTGCTAGTGCTCTTGGGGGGGGGAAGAGGAGTTTAAACTAACTCTGCAGGGGCTTGGGAACCTAGACTGTAGCTTTAGGGTGCAGGACCTGGAGTATAGGGAGGTTAGGAACATGGCATCAATCTCAAAGGAGGGTGCCTGTAAACAGGAAAGTGGCTTGAAGTGTGTATACTTCAATGAAAGAAGTATACGAAATAAGGTAGGTGAACTTGCAGCGTGGGTTGGTACCTGGGATTTCGATGTTGTGGCTATTACGGAGACATGGTTAGAACAGGGACAGGATTGGCTGTTGCAGGTTCCAGGGTTTAAATGTTTTAGTAGGGTCAGAGGTGGGGGTAAAAGAGGGGGAGGTGTGGCATTGCTTGTCAAAGATAGTATTACAGTGGTGGAAAGGACGATGGATGAAGACTCGCCATCTGAGATAGTTTGGGCTGAGGTTAGGAATAGGAAAGGTGAGGTCACCCTGTTAAGAGTTTTCTAAAGGCCTCCTAATAGTCCTAGAAACGTAGAAGAAAGGATTGCGAGGATGATTCAGGAGAAGAGTGAAAGTAATAGAGTGGTTGTTATTGGGGACTTTAACTTTCCAAATATTGACTGGGAAAGCTATAGCTCGAATTCGTTAGATGGGTCGGTGTTTGTCCAATGTGTGCAGGAGGGTTTCTTGACACAATATGTAGACAGGCCAACAAGAGGTGAGGCCATACTGGATTTGGTTCTGGGTAACGAACCAGGCCAGGTGTTTGAATTGGAGGTAGATGAGCATTTTGGGGATAGTGACCACAATTCGGTGACTTTTACTCTAGTGATGGAGAGGGATAAGTGTGCACTACAGGGCAAGAGTTATAGCTGGGGGCAGGGAAATTATGATGCGGTGAGGCATGACTTAGGATGCGTGGCTTGGAAAAGTCGGCCTCAAGGGAAGGGTGCAATTGATATGTGGAGCTTGTTCAAGGAGCAACTATTGAGTGTCCTTGATAAGTATGTACCCGTCAGGCAGGGAGGAAAGGATCGTGTGAGGGAGCCGTGGTTTAATAAGGAATTGGAATCCTTGTTAAAGGGAAGAGGGTGGCCTATATAAAGATGAGGCGTGAAGGTTCAATTGGGGCGATTGAGAGTTATAAGGTAGCCAGGAAGGATCTGAAGAGAGAGCTAAGAGCAGCAAGGAGGGGACATGAAAAGTCCTTCGTTGGTAGGATTAGGGAAAACCCAAAGGCTTTCTATAGGTATGTCAGGAATAAAAGAATGACTAGGGTAGGAATAGGTCCAGTCAAGGATAGTAGTGGGAAGTTGGGTGTGGAGGCTGAAGAGATTGGGGAGACACTGAATGAATACTTTTCGTCAGTATTCACTCAGGAACAGGACATTGTTGCCGATGTGAATACTGAGTCACAATTAATTAGAATGGATGGCTTTGAGGTATGTAGGGAAGAGGTGTTGGAAATTCTGGAAAGGGTGAAAATAGATAGGTCCCCTGGGCCTGATGGCATTTATCCTAGGATTCTCTGGGAAGCAAGGGAGGAGATTGCAGAGCCATTGGCCTTGATTTTTATGCCCTCGTTGTCGACAGGAATAGTGCCAGAAGACTGGAGGCTAGCAAATGTGGTTCTCTTGTTCAAGAAGGGGAGTAGGGATAACCCTAGTAACTATAGGCCGGTGAGTCTCACTTCTGTTGTGGGCAAAGTCTTAGAGAAAATTGTAAGGGATAGGATTTATGAACATCTGGATAGGAATAATGTGATCAAGGAAAGTCAGCATGGTTTTGTGAAGGGCAGGTCGTGCCTCACAAACCTTATTGAATTCTTTGAGAAGGTGACTAAGGAGGTGGACGAGGGTAAAGCGGTAGATGTGGTGTATATGGATTTTAGTAAGGCGTTTGATAAGGTTCCCCATGGTAGGCTACTGCAAAAAATACGGAGGTATGGCATTGAGGGTGAGTTGGAGGTTTGGATTAGGAGTTGGCTGGCTGGAAGAACTCAGAGGGTAGTAGTTGATGGTAAAGGTTCATCTTGGAGTGCCGTCACGAGCGGTGTTCTGCAAGGATCTGTTTTGGGACCATTGCTGTTTGTCATTTTTATAAAATGACAAGGTTGGGTGAGCAAGTTTGCGGATGATACGAACGTCGGTGGAGTTGTTGACAGTGAGGAAGGATGTGTCAGGTTACAGCGGGATATAGATAAGCTGCAGAACTGGGCAGAAAGATGGCAAATGGAGTTCAATGTAGGTAAGTGTGAGGTGATTCACTTTGGTAGGAGTAACAAAAAGATGGGGTATTGGGCTAATGGTCGGATACTTGGTAGTGTGGATGAGCAGTGGGATCTTGGTGTCCGTGTACACAGATCTCTGAAAGTTGCCACCCAGGTAAATAGTGCGGTGAAGAAGGCATATGGCGTACTGGCTTTTATTGGTAGAGGAATTGAGTTCCGGAGTCCTGAGGTCATGTGGCAGTTGTATAAGACTCTGGTGCGGCCGCATCTGGAGTATTGTGTGCAGTTTTGGTCGCCATACTATAGGAAGGATGTGGAGGCACTGGAACGGGTGCAGAGGAGGTTTACCAGGATGTTGCCTGGTATGGAAGGAAGATCGTATGAGGAAAGGCTGAGGCACTTGGGGTTGTTTTCATTGGAGAAAAGAAGGTTTAGGGGTGACTTGATAGAGGTGTACAAGATGATTAGGGGTTTAGATAGGGTTGACCATGAGAACCTTTTTCCACGTATGGAGTCCGCTATTACGAGGGGGCATAGCTTTAAATTAAGGGGTGGTAGGTATAGGACAGATGTTAGGGTAGATTCTTGACTCAGCGAGTCGTGAGTTCATGGAATGCCCTGCCAGTAGCAGTGATGGACTCTCCCTCTTTATGGGCATTTAAACGGGCATTGGATAGGCATATGGAGGATAGTGGGCTAGTGTAGGTTAGGTGGGCTTGGATCGGCACAACATCGAGGGCCAAAGAGCCTGTACTGCGCTGTATATTTCTATGTCTATGTCTATGCAGTGCACCTTGTATGTGGTATAACCTGCTGCCACTAAACCGGTGGTGGAGAGAGTGAATCTTTCTAATAAAACAGAACTATATGCCAAAAATGTGAAACAAAAACAGAACTTGCTGGAGAAATCCAAAGATGTGCAGTTTAGGTGAATTGGCTGTGCTAAATTGCCTATAGTAATCAGGGATGTGTAGATTAGATGCATTAGTTAGGGGTAAATAATAGGGTGGAGGAATGGGTCTGGTTGGGTTACTCTTCAGAGGGTCGGTATGGACTTGGGTCAAAGGGGCAGTTTCCTCACTGTAGGGAATCTATTCTGGATTCTATTCTATTCTATTCTCAGCAGATCTGGCAGCATCTGTGGAGAGAAAGCAGTTTTGGTGAATGGTCAGAAGACCCAAAACTCTGTTAGTTTTCTCTCCACAGATGCTACCAGACCTGCTTAGTTTCTCCAGCAATTTCTGTTTTTGATTGAATCTTTAAGTTGAGAGATGAGATATCGAACAAGTGTGCAATGTTGACATGGCTGGTGATGACCATCTTCAGTGTTGGAGCTGCACCCATTATAGCAACTGGACAGTGTTCCATCTCATTCCTGACTTGGATTTATATGCTGGACAAGTTAGGTGGAGACTTGCACAAGACAGAATTCCTAGCCTCTGACTAGTTCTTGTAGTCACAGTTTTGACATGGCTAGTCCAGTTCAGGCTGTAGTCTGTGGTACCCTATAAAGTGCTGATGGTGATGTTTAAGCAATGATAATGCCCAGGGGAAGTGGTTAGATCCTGTATTGTTGAAGATGGTCATTGCCTGGCATCTGTTTGGCACAAACCTTATTTGCCACTTATAGGTCCAGAACTGAATGTTATCCAGATTTTCACATGGACACTGGCTTCAATAACTGAGGAATCTCTATCTCTGAGCCAGGAGGCATGGGTTCAAGTCCTCCCTACAACAGTGGGGTTTAGTAACCTCTGTGAACAGATTGATTGGAAAATATCTGAGGACTTGCATTGTACCACATTCAATGCCAATCATCAGGCTTTACCATAGTAAATATGACCAATTTTCTCCCCTTAAAATGAACCAGATGGGTTATTTAAATTTGTAGCAGTTCCATAGCTCTAATACTGAGATTAGCCCTCAGTTCTACGTTTTATTAATTATTCGCTCCTAGTATATTAGAGTAGGGCCCTGAATTATAAGCCCAGTGAAAATAATAGTACACCATCCTCACAAGTTTGTTTTCTGACTTCCATTCTATTTTTATACTGAGGTGTGTGACATTGGACATGTCTACACTGAAGCAATTTATTTTGACTTGTGCTGTTATGTACAATGCACAGCCATCATGTGGACAGTAAAACAGCTCAGGCCATGATGAATTACTGCCGATGCTCAACTTTGTTTTGAAAATATAACTTGACTTGTTTAGATTTTCAAATTTTTGTACCTGACAATCTTGGATAGGTCAGTTCCTCATTGGCCGTGAGGCAATTGATCAGAATGACAGAACGCTCATGGAGGCTATTTTTCACGTGAAAGAGACAACTAGACAAACAGCAGGGAGTTCACGGCTGTCAGCACATTTTGTCTTTGTGTCATTAACCATAACTCTACATTTGATAGTCTCCTGACCATCTGTTATCAGTTCCTGGCCCTTCTCCTTGCATCACTTAAAACTTGTTTGAATGCATTGCACATCCATTTCTGAAATTGAGATTCACTCCATTGCTCAAATCCAGATTTTCTTCAATTTCTTTTTACTTTTGTGAAGCTGTTCTAGTAGGCTGCAGAATTTCAAAGCCAGTTTAGTATCACTTACATCCTTATCACTTTTTTTGTATCTTTTTTGTCCTTGTTTCACACCAGTACTTGTGCTTCCAAGGATTTCATTTTGTTATGAAGGCCTTCGGGACAATGAGACGTCATTGAAGGAGCTTGCTGAATGCATCTTTGTCCATCAGTTACATAGCATTAATGATAAAGGATTGGGAACTAATTATTTGTGAATATGCACCCAGGATGCCAAATTTACTGTTAAACTACAGTGGGGTTCTGGACAATAACGTATCAATCCACCAGTCACATGGAGAGCAGAAAGAAGTACAATCAATGAAGCTCCTGAATTTTGAGTCTAAAAGCATGATCATTTTGAATTTACAGGAATTGGAAGTTAACAACTTGTTTTGACCACCTTGTCCTGCAATACATATCTTGCCCATAATCTATAGCTTCCTGATTTTATTTTGTATCTTTTAAAAAAAAAACGTACTTTTTAAAAAATTCTACTTTCTGCTTGGCAAAAATCCCCTTGGCACGGTGCACTGTTCTCTGCTAAAATGTCACATCTAATCAACATAGATGCATAAATCCTAGTCGAGTGACAACAGAAATGGGCAGATACCATACCAGAGAGAACCGAAAGGACTGCGAATGCCATAAATCAGAAACAAAAACTGAAGTTGCTGGAAAAGCTCAGCATGTCTGGCAGCATCTGTGGGGAGAAAGCAGAGTTAATGTTTCGGGTTGAGTGATCCATCCTCAGAACTGAAACGTTAGCAATACCAGAGAAACCTTTGTTAAAGAATCTCGGACGAAGAACTGAACCTTTTGATCTAGTTCATGCCATCATCAAGGTCATCAGGAGTTGATTTATATTTCCTGTTGTCACCGTTTTCTGGGACTGTATTGGCAGTCCATTCCTCAGCAAATTCTCTATGGCTTTTTGCTGAAACTTCCAAAGAAACCATCCTGTACCCATGATTTGGAGATGCTGGTTTTGGACTGAGGTTTACAAAGTTTAAAAATCTCACAACACCAGTTTATAGTCCAACAGGTTTAATTGGAAGCACACTAGCTTTGAGTGTCTCTACCTCATCACGTGAAGGAGCGACGCTCCAAAAGCTAGTGTGCTTCCAATTCGACCTGGAACACAGGACTAGAACCTGGTGTTGTATAATCCCGTACCCAGTGTGCTAGTCTTTCCTACATGTGTAACGTGGACACCTCTCACATTAATAATGTTCCTACCACTTTCTGAGAATAGACTGCATTCCAGTTTGCAGTGTATACATTTCACCATGAAATAAGTTTGAATAACGTCACTGGCACAGGCCCAGGAAAGTTAGCACTTCCATTAACGGGCTGTCGTGTTATAAAATGTGGGGTTAAAGCTTAATTACACCTTGAGCAACACAAATTCCCAACACTCTACATGTGTAGCCTTAAGAAATGAGGTCAGAGATACAAAAGCAGTTTGACTGAGAATAATTATAAATATTTGCTACAATTTAGTCAGATGTTATGACATACCTTTGTCACAGGTAGGACTTGAACCTGAATCTTCTAGCCAAGAGGTAAGGACACTACCACTATATCACAAGAGTTCCCAAAGGAGATATTTTTAAGTTTATGCATGCCTAAACTGAATTTAAACAGCAAAAGTGCAAGGATTTATTTTCTTTGGAGGTTTTGGTTGAAGAGCATCAATTGTGAAAATTCTTCCTTTTTTATTTTTAGCAATGCCTTTGGAGACATGCCCAGATTGCCTTTGCCTTTGATTATCTGTTTTGTTAGTTTAGCTGCATTTCTTTTGGAACGCTGTCTTTTTTAAAAATGACATAAATAACATTCCGGAAGGATTAATTTGCTTTTGACAGGAAGTTACAGATTTTAATAAGATTTTAAAAGATCTATTGGGAATTCAACTTCTGTTTAAACCTTGCTCATCTGCAGATTTTTATAGCCTGTGCCTAATGAAAGCTAAGACAGGATCAAATCCTGCTGATGGCACTGAGAGCTGAGTGGCTGTCAGTTTATTGGAGAGGCTGCGACCTCAATCTGCCTCCGATCCAATTGATGCATACTCCATGGCAACACCTCAACCAACCAGAGGCTACTTTGCAACCAATCAAGCTCCTCCCTTCTAATGCAATATAAAAATGGTTCTTTTTTTTCCCCACATTTGCTACTCTTGCAAATTATCCTGATGAAGCTTTTTGTCAAACATTCAGCAAAATGTTTTTTCCTGTAATGTGCAAATTAGAGTTTAAAAGAAAACAGTACATGGGCAAACATTACTTGAATTTTGAAATGTAACTGAGAAACACTTTGAAATACTCCACAGGTTTGGCAACAGAGAGAAACAGTTAATGTTCTGTCTTGATGAGTTGATGAAAGAACATTAATCTGAAACATTTTAATTTTGCTTCTATCTAAATAAGTGGCTGAAATTTGACAGGAGGATCCAAAATGTTGGATATGATTTCTGAGGAAGGATTTCGCTCTGAAGTAAAAGCAAAATACTGGGATCTGGAGATCTGAAATACAAACTAAGTGCTTGAGAAACGGTAGAGGTTTGGCAGTCTCTCTGGAGAAAAAAAAAAACGAGTTAACATTTTGAGTCCAATGTGGCTTTTTTTTTCAGAATTGAAGGGGCTGGAAAAATGATGGCATTTATGTGATGGAAAAGTGAGGTGTAAGAGCAAATGGAGCAGATAAGGGTGCATTAAAAAAAGGCAACGTCAATGCAAATGGTAGTAGAGTACGGGAATAAATGAAGACTAAGTGTTAATGGTCGGTGTTGATAATCGATAACAGGTAGCAATGGGGTTGGGGAGGGATGCAAAACGAATGGCAGAATCATGGTCAGAATTTAATGTTGAGTCCTGAAGGCTGTAAAATGCCGAAGTGGAAATTTAGGGGCTGATCCTCCAGCTTGCATTGGGCCTCACTGGAACACAGGAGTAGGCTTAGGACAGAAATGTTAGCAGAAGTTCAAAATGGTTAAAATAACAGCAACTGGAAGGTTTGGTGTCATTTCTGAAGAAAGGGCAGAGGTGTTGCACAAAGCAGTCCTGCAATCTACATTTGTTCTCACCAATATACAGTAGAGCATACTCCTGGCAGTGAATACAGTAAATCAGAATGAAAGAAGTGCAGGTATAACACTGCATTACCTGGAAAGTGCTTTGAAGGGTCCTTGGGCTTTTTTATCCATAGCTGCTGGAA
Source organism: Chiloscyllium plagiosum (assembly GCF_037043375.1). Lineage (NCBI taxonomy): Eukaryota > Metazoa > Chordata > Chondrichthyes > Orectolobiformes > Hemiscylliidae > Chiloscyllium > Chiloscyllium plagiosum. The sequence goes on from NW_028270168.1 coordinate 24,354,575, forward strand.
AAACCTGCTGAGTTTCTTGAGCACTTTGTACCTCTCAACTATTGACTCATCTTCGAGGGAATAAAAAGATACCTCCTGAGCATTTTTGTGGTATTCTATTATGAGCTAATTGACTTGGGACATGGTAAGTGAGATAACATTACATTTTCTATAATGATCAAAAATCTGTTTTTTCGCTAGATGCAGTGATGATAAATATATATCTTGCTCCCAGACTGAGTGTGCTGGCATTTAAAATATTGTCATTTTACTTGGTCTTGCTAATCAGTGGGAACGAATGTCTGTGTACAGATGACCTTGATTAGGGTCTTGTGGTACAATGATTAGTGTCATGAAGTTTGGGTCAAATTGCACCTGCCCTGGAGGCACTTCATAATGTGTCTAATTGGATTGATTTATAAATATTACTTTTCTGAAATAACTATCTTTCTAGATTACTGTCACTGGATTTTGTAGCAGCAACTAGAATTTTGAGGTCTTTTAACCCTGAAACTTAGTCTGCCCATTTAGATTCCAATGGCCTGTTCCCTTAATTTTTCTCCCTGATGCATGCCTTCTCATGGATGCCTGTACTACAGGGTTGTTGACTCAGGTTAGTCATGTTCCTGGAGGTTTTCTCACATTACCGCTTGCTTCTTACTTTTCCGCCTCCTCTCTGCTGCTGTTCACTGTTGACAGGCTCATCCTCGAGATGCACTGTCTTCCCACTTCATTTGAAAAAGTGTATCGGCTCTTCACCCCAAATGTTTGATTCGTAACTGTCAATTATGTACTCCCTCTTTTCCCATGTCCTGTATTTTTACAACAAATTTGTCAAAAAAAGGTTTGCAATAGCTGGTGTAAGATTAATTTGTTTTCAATTTTTATGACTGTAGGTTAATGCTTGAAGGATGCGAGCTATGCTATCCTTGACTGAGGAGAATCGACGTTTCGGGCATAAGCCCTTTGCTTTTCTAGCAACACTTTTTTTTCAGCTCTGATCTCCACCATCTGCAGTCTTCACTTTCTCCTATTCTTGCCTCAGTCAAGTCCTGAGAAATATGTAAATTGAGCCTTGCCTCAGCACTGCTGGGCTACCTCTGAATTGTTCTTGACAAACCCTCTGTATCAAAAGTAGAGCCCCACCCTTTCGGGTTGAGGGTCATTGTTCTTCAAGTAGCCTGATTCCTTTGTACTTGCTACCTATAGTTGCAGAGTTTCCCCACCCAATGCACTGCTTCTTTGCTAGCTGAGTTCTTTATTAATTATCTGTTTTGCCATAAAGTGAAAAATCACACAATACCAGGTTATAGTCCAACAGGTTTAATTGGAAGCACACTAGCTTTCGGAGCAGTGGACTATAAATTGGTGTTGTGATTTTTAACTTTGTACACCCCAGTCCAACACCGGCATCTTCAAATCATGGCTATAGAGTGAAGTAGCCACCTTCTTTAAAATATGTGTTAACCATAAACTTTGCCTGTTTCCCTTGGAATATTTAAAAGTGTCACTGATACAGGTGCATCCCTCTTTTTTTGTGGAGATTGGCGAAAGAATATGATCCAACGTGGCATTAGGGTTAACAACTCTCCACGATTGCCCTGGAGTCTCTAGGTATTGAAAATGGACAAAGTGCCACTGATGTACTAGGAATAATAAAGCTAATAGCCAAATGTGAACTAATGAGCTATTGAAAACATGTTTGTTTACTAAGTGGCATGGAAAGGTGTGTTGTGAAGATTGATGAATATAGGGCGACCAGGAATATGAGACTGGGGTCAGAAAAGGTCAAGTGATGAAGCTACCAGAGTTGACAACCAAAGGAGACATGCAGGCAAATGTATGCATGTTCAGTTATAGTGTACCTTTTATACCATCATCTGTGTGCTCTGAAACAGAGTGCCATATCTAGGCATATCTGAAACAACCTTCAAATGAAGCACAGAATTCCCAGAGGAAACTAGCACTGATCTCTGTGCAGTTCTGCAGCTAGAATGAAAACCGCTTTCAATGTAGGAACAATTGTGTCAAAGATTGTGAAAGTCATTGATGTGCTGAACTATTGGTATTTTGATCCTTCTAAGCAATGAAAGGAGATATCTGTCAAATGTATGAAAACAATTCTAATTTATGCTTTGAGGGGGAGTATTTTAAGATATTAAAATTGTATTAGGAAAATCTATCTTAAACATGTTTTGTGCAACTATTAGTTCTTAAACTGAACTTGCTTTCTACCCTCCTTCTATAGTGGTTTTGACGTGAATTTGTAATTCCCTGATAGCCAAAACTTAAAACTAAATACATTATTTGACTTGTACTCTTGTGGTCATCTAACTGTACAGTATGTTGCCTTCCAGTGACCTGATTGATCTCTGATCTCTGGGGAACCATGCAGTCATCGAATCCCGACAGGATCATGGAATCCCTCCAGTGCAGAAACAAGCCATTTGGCTCAACAAGTCCACACCGACCCTCTGAAGAGTATCCCACCCAGACCCATTCCCCTACTCTATTGCTCTACATTTCCCCTAACTAAAGCACCTAGCCTACACATTCCTGAACACCAGTGGGCAATTTAACACGGCCAGTTTACCTAACCTGTACATCTTTGGACTGTGGGAGGAAACTGGAGTACCTGGCAGAAGCCCACGCCAACACCGTTGGAATCAAACCCAGGTCCCTGGTGCTGTGAGGCAACAGTGCTAACCACTGAGCCACCATGATCTGTGACACTATGGTTACTCACTGATTTTGCTTTCTTTGGGTAATGGCAATTGCTGTCAATTTTTGTTTTCTCTTCTCAGCCCTACTGCTGTTTCTGACATCTGTTAGAACTCCAGGTGTCCTCCTTTAGCTGCTGGCCTCGCCCCCTTTCTCATCTCCTCCCCAATAAAGAAACTTTTTGTTCATAAATTAAAAATGTTAAATTCACTGCTCGAATCACCCGGCACGAACTTTTTAAAAGAGGAATGCAGCCTGCCTGCACTCTGATCCGAGCTTGCCAGCTAATTCCTTCCAGCTGTGACCTTCTGCTCAATCCTCCCCTCCTACTAGCAGCTCCCAAGTGTTGACCTTTTGCTCTCACCACACTGACCTTGAATACTTTGGCTTTACTCCCTCCCACTACTGCTCTGGGACTTGGAGTGGCAAGTTACTAAGGAGCAAGTTAGCCTCAGAGGGGAGTAGAGATGACTAAATCTCCAGTACTGAGCAATAATGTTTACTTTTCATAACTGACCTTGAGACCAATGTAGCGTTTTGTGTTTCAGATGAATAGGTGCACCTCAGACAGCTGTGTATCTGACCATAGGGCCAGCAATTGAGAGAATCTGCTCATTGTCCTTCTGGATAAACCTGTTGTCTGTGTTTGGCCTGTCTTGGAACCAAGCCCATGTATACATCTATACCTCCAGCAGTTAGATAATTGAAAGACAGATTTTAATTATACAGCATTTTTCACAGCCCCCCGGGTGTACCAATGCATTCAATCAAATGAGGCACTTTGCAAAAGTAGTCAGTATTGAAATGTAGGAAATGAGTTTCTGAATAAAAACTGAACCGAGCGCAATTTGTGGTAATATTGATAGTTGATCCAATATGTGACAACTGAACTAAACCAGCTACATATTTGCCTTTTTTTTTAAGAACAACCCCATTAATACCATCCTTGCTGTTTTCTTTGCTGTGTACATCTCTGCTCTGCGTGTCTGTGTTTTTGACATTAGCACCACAGCCCATTTTTGCTTTTGTGCTAAACATCACTAATGGCACCATTTGCTTCATTTCCACAATGTTCCTTGATCCAGAGTCTGTGCTTTAGCAGATCCGGAAGGTCTTGCACCATGGTTCGATTCCAGTCTCTCAACCAGTTGCACTCCTCATTCAAATATCCTACTCCAGAACTTTACATTCACCATTGCTGTCAACTATCCTATGGCCATCAAATGCCCCAAACTCCCCACTGTCAGGGGATGTTCCTAATTGTTGCTTGCATGGCAAGACCATATCGGGTGACCTCAATCAAACAGGTATTCATGTGTACGAGGAAATATGAAAAGCACAGCTATATCGTTTAAAAAGTATATCTGAGGAAATAGTTAAAGTACATTTGAGATTTTGAAGAGACAGAATTGAGAGGAAGCCAGGAGGAGAAGTACAGAAAATGTAAAAAAGAGTGAAGACAAACAGGAATGTGGAGATGACAAAGGCTCAGAAATGAGAGGTTAACATCAGCGAGTGAAAATAATTAACTTAGTGAGTTTTGCAGGATTTTAAAGGAACTGAGAGAATGAGATTTTGAAAATGACAAACGATAGCACGGGGGGGACATTTCTCCGATGAGGGAAAGACTATTATGCAACTCTGCAATGTCAATGCAGAGTAACAAACACTGCTGCATTAAAAGGATTTACTTTTTTTGGTAGCCATTGTTATTCTTCAGGGATAGTGCCAAGGAGTTATCATAGTGACTGAAATGTATTCTTTCATAGTGATTGCTGTTTACATACAACCAGTATCTCAGTAATTGCACTGCAAACATTTTAAAATTCAGATGAACTGCATCCATGGAAATTGCATTTATGACTTCAAACAATTTTAGAATTTAATATGTAACTCTAGAAGTTGAGCCCTTGGAGAGTAACTATCATAAACTACCAGCTGCTGCAGAGAGAATGTGGGAACATGTTTGTCATCATCCTTTCATAATTGAAGATGCAAGAGCTAATATTATCAACAAGTCCATCACTGACACTAAAGCTGTGCTATTATCACTGACACACTTAGCTGTACACCTTTTTTGTGAATTTTTCATAGCTTTGTTACAAGCCGTTTTTTAAAAAAAGCATCCATAATGCCTGTATTGTCAATTAGAGGCAGTTCTTAATATGCAAACACTGTCATACAAAGTGCAAACATGGGTGAGCTGTCAGAAAGTTCATGCTGAGGATAAAACATCAGTTGACAAGGGTAGTATACTAAGGAATGGAAGAAAGAGACATCAAATAGAATGAAAACAAAATATATCAGAGTAATTACTTCTTTGATTCACTAGCAATCTTTTTATCCAATTTCTACCTTTCACAGATTGGGCCCAGTCAGTATAAGGATGGCAAGAGTCTAATCTTGGAGCATAAAAATTTGGACAGAGCCACTTTTTAAAAAAAAGTGTCGAGTAGCATATGACTCTGAGGGAAGGTAGGTTGCATTTATCTGCTGAATTATTTGGGTACTTTTCACCACCTAAGAATCTTCCAAGTTGATTTTGGAACTAAGATGAAAGGTGGAGGAGATGTAAGCTAATTGATGGTTCTTGCGTTTTTGTTTGACTGAGTGAGCAATTGTACAAAGATTATTGATAGTACTCTTCTTTCAATAACACAGACTTGTCTGTTTATAGCACCATTTTAACACAAAGTATTCCATGGCCCTTTGCAGGAACCAGGTAAAGCAAAATTTACCTTGAGATATTTGCTCAGGTAGTGAAAAGCTTAGTTGGGGGGGGGAGTTTTTCAGTGCCTTAAGATAGAAAATTAGGCAGAGAGATGGAAAGCTTAAGGCCCAGGCAGCTGAAAGCATAACCACTAGTGGTGAAGCAATTAAACTCGGGGATTTTGAAGAGGCTGGAGTTAGATGGATACAGATGTATTGGATGACTGTGGAGTTAGAGGAGATTACAGACTCGAGGGGGCAATGCAACAGAGGATTTTGAAATTGAGGATATCAAAATTAAAACTAAGTTGTTGTTAAACTTCAGTTTGATTTGTAGGTTGGTGAGTACAGGAGTGATGTGTAAATGGAGTTTTGAGAAGATTTGTAGTTCCGGTTGAGGTTCTGGATGTAAGTTTGCTCACTGAACTGGAAGGTTCATTTTCAGATGTTTTGTCATCATACTGGGTAACATCATCAGTGAGCCTCTGGTGAAGCACTGATGTTATGGCTTGCTCTCTGTGTTTAGGTTTCCTTGGGTTGGTGATGTCATTCTGTAGTAATGTCATTTCCTGTTCCTGAACCTGAAAGACCCTATACAGACAACAAGCAAAACCAACACCATTTACAAAATACCTTACAAGAACTGTAACAAACACTACATTGGACACAAAGAAAACTAGCCACCAGGATACATGAACATCAACTTGCCACAAAAAGACATGACCACCTATCACAAATATCCTTTCGTATAAATGAGGAAGGACACCACTTTGACTGGGACAACACATCCATACTAGGACAAGCCAAACAAAGACACGCATGAGAATTCCCAGAAGAATGGCATTCCAACTGGAACTCTATCAACAAACACATCAATTTGGATCCCATCTATCACTTTGAGAAAAAGAACAGGAAATGACATCACCAACCCAAGGAAAACTAAACATGTAAATAGAAAGCGGGCCATAACAGCAGTGCTTCACCAGAGGCTCACTGATGTTACCTTGTTTGGTGATGAAACATCTGAAAAATGAACCTTCCAGCTCAGTGAGCAAACTTGTATCCAGAGCCAAGTTTTGTATGATATCAATTTGATTTTGCAAAATTATAAATGTTCTGGAAGCTGATGTTTTAAGGCCAGGGTAAGATCAACCCAAGTCTTTCAGGATAGCTTCTACTGCTAATTGCCTCAATCAAATTGTCAACAGTCATTACCCTATTCTGTTTTTTAAAATGCAGTTCTTTCTATTATATATGCTAAAAATTTCAATTTAGCAAAAATTAAATTATCCTCTGGCCCTCATAGCCTCTCTAAGTGCACTTGATACAACTTTCCCAGTGTTATTAGTTATTCATCCATTTTGCAACGCATGTTTAAATTTTTGTTCTGCTGGGTAATATAGTGCTTGCATTTACTTGTATCCACAGAGTGCTTCAAACCTGAAATTCCCCTTTGTGCTTTAACTACCTCAGCCTTGCCATTTGGAGTGAGGTGGAGGACAATAAAATGAGTGCATCACTTGTTTCTGTGTTCATTCTATTCACACCAGCTTCGGTGTGTTCATGCTCCATGTGAGCTGCTTCCTGAATCATTAGAGCACAATCCTGTATTACCATCTCCCTTGTGCCTTTATGTATTTTGCCTTTAAAGCATCTTTTCCCTATTTTGGTCAACTAATCATTGTGATAGCAAGCTTGTCATTCAAGCAACTCTGGCCAAGATAATATTTCCTTTTTCCCTATTGGATTCATAAGTGAATGTATTAAGTGTGTGACTTCCAGTTTGGGTCGACTCCTTGACTGGAAATATCTATCATGTTAAATAAAAGCAAAATACTTGGCTTATTGGAGTTGTGAAGAAGTGTAATACTTGACTCAAAACATTTAACTCTATATTTTTCTCCATTAAGTTTTTCCAGTATCTGCTATTGAAAGCCTGTTCAAACCCTTTGATAATTTTAAAGGCCTCCATCAAGCCAGTCATCACTTGTTTTAGCCTATCTTTTTCTACAAGTCCCAGCCTGCTCAACCATTTTCTGATAGGTGTAACATAAAACATATAGAACAATAAAGCACAGAATAGGCCCTTCGGCCCACGATGTTGTACTGAACATTTGTCCTAGCTTAAGCACCTATCCATGTAACCTGTCTGGATCGAATGGAACAGATGTTTTTCTATGCTTTTCTGAGTATCTGACCCTAACAGAGTGGGGAGAGGCCAAGGAGATTGTAGGCTTTTTTGGTTCGTGCAGGAAATTTCTTGGAGGAAATGAAGTTAAATAGAATGAGTGGCAGTGTGACTTGTCTGTAAAAATTGCAAAGTAATTATTGAAGACCACTCTTGACTAGTTTTAATGAGTAGTTGTTGGCTTATAGGGCCATGTAATTGCGATGTTTGCAATGGTAAAGGGAACTGTTTTGCATTGTTGGATAAAATAGTTTGAATTGCTCTGAAGTGAAAATACAATGGTGCTCGTTTTTGGGCATGAGATTAGCCTGCCTGAACTAGGAAGCCTGAGTTGAACTAGAGGTCTCATCTAAATAATGTGGGCTTTAAGAGGCTGTTCTTGCTGCTTTGAAGTTTGGGTTGCCCTGGCTCACTTGGCACAGTGCTCAGAGTGAAATGAATCTAGGAGAGAGATCAGGGCAGACCTGTCTATGATTCGAAGGAATTGGGTGGATCAGGCTTAACTCATCTCATCTGCTGCAAGTCACTTTTGATGAAGGGCACAAATAGATATTACCTCTGATTTCAAATTGTAAAAGACTAATATCTATTTTAAAGGTTGCTTGGGGCTTCAGAAAACTGGTGTGACCCAGTTTTGGTCTCTGATTTGATTTTTTTTTGGTGGTGGGAAGTAGGATGTTGGTCCTCAAAATTGTCTTGTTGCATCCAATAAAACTAGCACAATGAGATCTAATTTCTACTGTAGTGGATTTCTGAGGTTGGGTTGAATGGATTTCCAACAAATCACAGTATCCTTTGTGTTGGCGTTAACTGTGAAGTTTGTTGTGTTTGTGAATACAAGCCAAGTAACATTTGAAATACTTTGGATCATACAGACTTGGGCTTTATGCTCACTTTTTGTTGTTTCCATGGTGACTGTACTGCTGTGTCCTCACGTGTTTTTGATACAGTAAATCACTGCAGCAACTCTGTCCAGTGTTTTCTCGGCCGATGGGACATCTGGCCATGCTGTGTGCCCTGGAGGGATCTCTTATTTGTTTGCAGAGATGACTAGGTCACGTGTAAATGAATATGTTTTTAGAAACGCTAGATAGTAGTGAAACTTAGACCATTTATGTTCAGGGGAAGGGGGCCAGGGAGGGAGGAGGAGTCAAATGTGCAACCAGGTGCTCAATAACTATCATGGCTGCAGTTCAAAATTTCCAATGCATATTGATACTATCAAAACACACAAACAGTTCAAAATATTCTACAATTTAGTCACAAGTTTGATATTGCTTTGATAAAGTGATTTGAAGTTTTTAACCCTTTCCCACGACAAATGGTCAGGCCCATGCAAATTGTTCTGTGATTGAAATTCAGCAAACTACCAGAGCTTAGTGTTCTAAGTCTATATGATGTAATTGTGGCATTCAGTATTATTAAGGGATTTGATGGGGTAGGTTCGTATATAAAAGATTTGGTTTCTGATCTGTGCTTAACTAATCTCAATCTGGATAATGGTTTTGGTCATACTACAATTTGATTTACTGCCTTCCTGGCACACTCAGGGGTGGGAGGGGAGGTAGGATAAATCAAATCTGATGCAACTGATTGTTCACAGACTAGCAGTAAATATGAACTGGGAGAGGATGGGCAATAATGGATCTCGTGATGAATGACCCACATGCTCCCTTCCCTATTCATGTGAAGCCCTATTCGTAACCCTAGTGTAAAGTTGGCTGAGGTTTGTACAACTTTATGAAGATGAGGAAGTGATGGAGAAACTGATCAAAACTAAACTTATATAGATTATATTGGAGACAATTTCATGCTGATGATCTGAAGACTATATCTGAATTCATTGATTTGTCTCAAAACATTACAGGGAGAAAAAATGAAATTATTGGCTAGGTGAATAGATGCATTTTTGTTTTATAAAGGAAGCCATTATTTCAAGTATTATTTAAACTAATTTTGAACGGGAGTGTCCCAAATTTGAAAGTTTGTTTGATTTGAGGTTGCCCTTGCTGTGTATGATTACATATTTGGGAATATTAAATGAAAAGGTTGACATTAATCCTACTAAAGGGGACATTTGTTGTATTTTTACATGATTTGCAAATGTACATGTTCAATCGTTTCAACGTTTCATCCTCCTCAGTGTTTTATGTAGCACATTAGAATAGGAATGGATGTGAAAGTTGCTCCACAATTCCGAAAACAGTTTTGTGAAAATGTTGAGTATGAAAATGAAAAATCTTGCCATAAACATTAAACCGGAGCCTGTGTATCAATTGTTTTTGTTCTCCTCCATTTCATCAAACTGCTCCTAATCCACTTGTATGACTGTGGCAAATCTTTTGTCTCTGATAGAATGGATGATTCTGCACTGATACCTTCCTGAATCAATCAAATTATTCAGTGATGTTTTTTCATAAATTGAAGTGATTAACCTTTTGCATCCTATACTGTGTACTTGTATTCATTAAACTGTGACATTGATTTCATAAAATTCTAATAAAAATCCCATGAGCCTTACACAAGTATGCCCCTTCATAACATGTGTGATTTCTGAACCTAATTTCTTTACCATAACCAAAGAAATCTCAGGTTGCCCCCGAAATAATAATAGCAGTTCATTGCAGATCAGTCAGATTGAATTGTCTTTACTCATTACAAAATTGTTGGATTGTTAACAGAGTCTGCATTAGCACAACTGTGATGAGAGCCACCCTTATTGGTCAGAATAGTTCACTTAATTTCATTAGAGTGCTCAACTGGATTAAGAGGCAATTTTGAGTAGGCTTAAGGAGCTTGAGCACCTATTTATGCAAACCTGGCTAATAAGAACTTGAGAGAACGAACAACTTAAGTATATAAGGCTAACGCCCTGCATGTTGGGAATGCAATCACTAAACAAACATTAATAGGCTCTCGTGGATCAAAATATAATCTATTCATGAATCCACTTATTTCGATTTCCTTTCTAGAAACTCTGAAAGCAGCACTTGGAAACTTTCCAGCAGTAACTTTAGAATACAATTGTTTACATTTTTTTTTCTCTGCTGTTTTCCCCCACTCCCCAATTTTTCCTTTCCTATCATAGGTATTTGTCATCTATCAAGACAGTGTGAGAATTGGGGGAAGATGAGAAAATTATCTCTCTTTTTTCTAATCTGCTAAATTATAGTAGGTCATCTTTAGATTTCTTGATGGTAGTCACGAGGAAGGGAACACTATACGTCACTAGCATACATCAGATATCCTTATGCTTACAGGAATTCATAGTTCAAAAATGCATCCATTTCCATCTGTCTGTTGTGTCCAGTCTACTTCATATAAGGAGATCAAAACTGCACATAATAATCACGGTATGATCTCACAAATGTCTTGTTAAACTGAACCATATCAACCTGGCTTTTAGGTTCAGTTCCTCTCCATAAAGGATAGTATTCCATAAACCACCTTAATTATGTGCTGCAACTTTCTGAACCGTATACTGCATTTGAAATTATGTGGTGATTAATTTAATTATTGCTCTGCATTAGTACTCTATCGTTTTAAGAGAGCATAAGCTGTGCAGCAATGAAATACTCTAGTATTGGTCTGGAGTTTGAAAGTAAATTGAAATTTTCTAATAAGCAGGAAGTATTTTGGAAATTTTTGTGTAAATGTGATAACCTGAATGTAAAGTGGAATTTTTTAAAAAAAATAATAACCTGCTTGGGCTTGCCATGTTATATGATTTCAAACCAAGTAAAGGTCACCGAATTGGCAACTTTGACTTTTTTTTGGTTGGTTGGCTTTGAACTAGAATCTAGTATTCAGGTTATACATAAAAGCTAAATTTAAAAAGCCAAAGAACTGTAGCTGCAGGAAAACAGAAATTGTTGGAAAAACTCGGCAACTGTGGCAACATTTGTGGATGAAGGTAGTGAAGGATCAGTGGACCAAAACATTAACTCTGCTTACTCTTCACAAATGCTACCAGAGTTGTTGAAATTTCCCAGCAATTTTTCTCTTTATGTATTGAATCTGTTTTACTATAATTGTGTTTGCCAAGAATTTTGGAATGGTGAATCACTAAATACATCTCAATTTTTAAAATATATTTTTAAAAAATCTCTCTTCCAAGTTTGTTTTATGCAAATAGCTTTATGCTGCAAGAGCTCGTGGTGGACAAGTTAGAGCAGATTCCTCTACTGGTTTCATTATTAGTGAATGTGCATATTGCAAGCACTGAACTGAACAGCCATAACACATCCATGAACTCTCACCTGATTGAATGAAATTTAAAATCGTGTGAATTATTGATTTTAATTGCTTTAGCATTGTAGAATTTGATCAGAGGTTTTTCTTTTCTGCTTAATGACATGACAGTTGGATGAATGACTGTTCTATTAAATTTCTGTTAATATCTGACTGTTCTGTTATCATAGAATCTCCACAGTGTGGAAGCAAGCCATATGTTAAATATTGTTGTATTTCGAGGAACACTGATACAGATGATTTATAGGTCGAAATAAGACAAAGGCTTTGTTCTATCCTTTATATTTAAAAAAATGTAATTTTTGGAATATGGGTGTTGCTGGTTGGGCATTTTTTGCTCATTTCCAGTTTCCTTCGAGAAGGTGATGGTCTTGAATCACTATAACCTGTTTTTGTAGGTCGACCCATAATCCCACTAGGGAGGGACTTCTGGGAATTTTGAACCAGTGACACTGAAAGAACAGTGATTATATCTTTCCAAATCAGAGTGGTGTGTGAATTGGAGGGGAGCTTGTAAGTGATGGTGTTCTCATGCATCTGTTGACTTTTGCCCTCCTAGATGATGATGATTGTGGGCTTGGAAGAGGTCTTTGGATCTTTGCTGAATTTCTGAACTGCATCTTGTAGGTTAGTACACATTGCTGCTTTTGAATGTTTGCTACTTGAATAGCTAGTCCAGTTCAATGGTAACCCCCAAGATGTTGTTTGTGGGGAATTCAGTGATGGTAATGCCAGTGAATCTTAAGGGCCGATGGTTCGATTCTTTCTTGGTGGAAATGGTCATTGCTTGGCACTTTGTAGAATATAGCTCAAGATAGGCTGTACAAGAAACGAGGCTTCCTTACATTCTTATACACTGAGGTATACCATTTGTCACATAAACAGTAAGATCAACAATTTTGCAACAGATGCTTAAAATGCAAAACTGAGCAGTGTTATCACCTTTTTAAACAAATGTCCTGTGGATTAATTTTGTCTTGACTTGATTGTTAAAAATTGAAAATCAAAATCAATGTACAGCTAGGATTTCTGCTTTTGTTTCATCTGTGAGTGGTATCCTCACCATCATGAACTGTTGATGTTCCCTGTAATCTCACTCTCAGCCTATCTTCTTAATCAGAGAAGGTGATTAAAGGGTTCTTACCAGAAAAGAATATTTTAGCCTTTTCCCAGATGTTCTTGCCCTCTGTGACGTATAAAAGACAGGGAGTCAACTCAGACTTTGATGAAACAAATCCTTTCATTATTTAACTTTTTAGATACCGATTATTCAATATCAAACTTAGACTCATAGCTTCCCTTTAGTGCAGAAGCACACCATTCAGCCCGATGAGTCAACACTAACTCTCTGAAGAGCATCCCACCCAGACTTCCCCCTTGACCTGTTCCTGTAACCTTGCATTTAGCATGGTCAATCCCACCTAGCCTGCACATCTTTGGAGTGTGGGAAGGAAACCAGAGCACCTGGTGGAAAACCATGCAGATACGGGGAGAATGTGCAAACTGCACATATGCTTGAGGATGGAATCAAACCAGGGTTGCAGATGCTGTGAGGCAGCAGTGCTAACCTCTGAGCCACCATTTCGCCCTCATTAAACATTTACTTCTTTCTTCTAGTTTAACTTCAACTTGAATTCACTTCATCTGACAACTTAATTCACATGTAATGCAAACTTTAATTCAATAAGTTTGGCTTGAAACAAATATAACCTATATTTGAGTGAAGTGGCCAACTTCCGCTTTCAGTGTAGATCTTGCCTCTTGATTTTTTGTTTCTGAAAGTAACTTCAGGGCACATGCTTTCTCAAATATTGACCTCTGTTCGCTCCTGCAAAATCCTTTGTGCTGGTAACTTTTATCTCATGCTCACTTTTCATAAACTTCTCTGGTACTTAGCCAATGAATTGACCAAATCTAATTCCAGCCAATGAAGTTAAATGATAAACGATTCCCAAATGTTTCTACAAAGTAGTAGACAGTCATATGCCGTGCTCCACACAAGATCATAACGGTGCCAGTATGTCTAGCAGACCACCATGACACCTCCCCTATTTGGTCAACACAGGAAATCGTAGGTCACACCATGTCTTGGCTGCAGTTTAAATCGAAGTCAGAGTTGAAACTAGCTTGACCAAAGTTCCCAGCATCTTGATTGTTGCTCTTAGCCAGCAGCAGAAATGGCTATGAGACTGGTTATCTAACTGTAGGGTACTTGCAAACTCTATAGCAAGATGATAAATATGGCTTGCATTTTTTTTCATAACTTAACAAACTGCATATATTTTAAAATTGCAGAAGTTGCTATGTGAAGTTTTCGGTTGAATTCAAACTTGAATATTGAAACGCATTTTGATTTGAGAGGCTTGGCAAGGATTTTGATCTGGGTTCCTTTTGGGAGAGAGAGAGAGACTGTCTAGTCCTAACTTTAAAAACTATTCAAGCAGTTTGAAATTTCAATATGTACTTGACTGTATCAATATAAATTGCTGTTGTGCTGTAAACTCTTAAATTGTTGGATGTATATTGGCATCAGAATCCCTCAGAGGGGTTGGTGTGGGAGAGGAGAAAATAATGGGATCAGAGGGAAAAGTGAACAACTACAAATTAATGTTGTGCAGTATATTTTAAGGATGATACAAAAATTACGTGAAGAAACAGAAGCAATTGAGCAAGATGAAAGCAAGAATATGCAACCTCCATTACATGAAGTTAAATTACTGTTTTTTTTGGTTGAAACATAGCAGATTGAAAGGATATCTGATTCGAGCTGTTAAAATTCTGAGCATTTCTCTTGAAATAAACTGGGGAGAGAAAAGCTATTTATACTCTTAATGAAATGACATAAATCAAAGAGCGTCACTGGAAGGTTAGAAGTTTTTTTTTTACTGAAAGGGCTGTTTGGACATTTGAGTGCTGAACAGTGGTGGAAACAGATGTTTAAAAGGCAGCACATAAATATTTTAAGACAAAATGCTGAGAGTGAGCAACAGGGGAACTCTTTAAAAGAGTTGGCACAACACAACGGGCCAAAAGGCAACCTCCTGTGTTTAAAAACTATATGACACAACAAGATGGTTATCCACGCTGTGCAGCTATTTTCAGAAAGGCGACTGCTGTAATAGAATAGGGTATGTGACAGCATGTGATTGAGAGAGTTGCTGGTTAGAGGGCAAAAGTAGAAGTCACCTACAGGCTTTGTCATTTCTTAGCTGTCTTATGAAATAGACAAGAACACAGTCGTCTTGCTTGGCGATAGGAGAGAGGGGAGCATATAAGGGAGTATAAACTAGTAAAGAGTATCTGCCAAAGCCAGTTGCAAATGAACTGAGTGTGGGCTGATCACGCAACTTGTATAGACTATAGCCAAGGAGCGTTGAGCAGCCCACTCTGTTTTCTTCTGTATGGCACTGTGTGACTTGCACAGTGAAAGTAGAGTTGGAGATGAAAGGATACACAATTATTGTGTAGAACTGTACATGTTAATAATGCTGTCCAAAAATACTTGATGCTGAACTAAATTATAGTCTTGCTTCTCATGATCACATATATTAAGTGTCATAAAATTATAGTGTTATCACTTGATAGAGAGATCATCAACTATTTATAATCGAGGTGGTGTTTAGGCTGCTTAGAACATGGTGAACTTGCAAATAGGCATTTCTCTCATTTCACAGCATTATACTGTACTGTTGCAAAACACAAATGGCATGCAGTGATGTGAAATACTATTTGAGTAGTTTTGTTTGCACCTAGAGTCTCAGTTCCTACAAAATCAGAAAAGAGATTTTTGGAGCTGACCATATATCACCAAACCTTTACATTCCAGTTTACAGATGATCAACAACTTTAGACTGCAATATATTGAATTCAAATTTAAATTACAGCTGTGGCTACTTTCCTTCTGATGTGCAAAGTCAGCCTGTAAAACTGATAAGTTAGATTTCAAATATTAACGTGTATCCGAGACCACCTCTGATTTCATGCCTAATAAAATTCAATGTTGCTTGAAACTTTGCTTTGGGACTATTTGAATTCTGAATTAGGTTTTATTGTCACGTACTTTAGAGGAGTATAGTGGAAAGTGTACAATGTTGCCCCACATGGCACCATCTTAGGTACAAATCTGAGATACTAAAATAGATTAAGTACTAAAATAGAGAAATAAAGAAAAAAGCTAAATGTTTTACATCTTTGAGAGTATCTGAAAACACTTTAAGTCTGGGTGGGTAATGGAGGGAAATACATTAGGAACTGACAAAATAAATCATATGCAATGGTTAGTGCATGAATGAGATGAGCTTGGTTGGGTTAGATGGGCCATTTCTCATTCTTATGAGTTGACCAAATAATGATCTGACATAATAGGTACAGTTGCTCATTGAAAGCAGAGGAAGCAATGTGGAGAGAATTTTTAACTTAAGCATTTTGTGAGATTATATAATAAATGTTAATATTTTGTAAGGGGTTGTGCTCATTTTAAAACTGGATTTTGACCACTGAATGTACTTGCGGTTTTACTGCTATTAATTTAGATTCACATTACTGAAAATCGTCTTAATTGTGGACATCAGCAATTAAGTAGAAAATCAGCAATCAAATCCCTAATATATAATCATGACAGACCAAGAGTCTGACCAATTCCCTGTCAGATTTTGACCAGCAATTATGGGTTTTATTAAACTCAATATTAGCTTCTTTTCAACTCAGCAGGCAAGTATTTATTTTGCAATCTTGAGTGTACAGATGAAGTGAAGTATTTTTAGAAATCATCAATCTTGGCTGAGCTGTGATCGTGGAGTTTTGGAGGGATTTTGCATCATCTTAGACGGTAACCTTGGTTCTCTTTTGGTAGCTAATTTCGTATCTAGCTCAGATACATTGAAAAGGTTGATTGATATGCACTGTACCACAGCTCTCAATTGCTGAGGTGAAAAGTATTCATATCCTTTACTCAGGAAAATGCAGATACCTAGAATCATTCTCTTGGTGTTACCAGTTGGGTGGGAGCATTGAATTGAAGCAAGGGTGTATCATTGGAGTGATTGGGAGTGGTGGGATTTTGTTAGATGAATTGTTTTCTCTAATGACCATAATTTTATCTCTTAGTATTGAATAAATGAATCTATGTTAACTACAATGGTAGGGATCTTGGTTGTATCACTACATATTTCTTTAATTCTTCTTTTGAAACTTTGATTTTACCATGTTTTTGTCCTATATTCACATTCCTACTTGCTCTTATCACTTTGTTTTGTATGTAAGAAATATTATTAGTGTCCTTGTTTTTTCACAGCTTGGATTAAGTTAATTAAAAATGCATTTGGTTTCTTCTGTGGCTAATTCAATGGCTTTAATGAACAGAATGTTATCTGATGTACATCAATGTATGCTTGAAGAAGTCTTGGGAATTTATTCCCCCCAGGTGGACAGAAATCTGAAAGTTCTACTCAAATTTGACATACTCTTGCACTAAAGTAAAGTATATTCATGCTGTTTCCCTCCACTATTTGAATCTGTATGCAAATTGTGCTTTTGTTTCTGTTTTGTTGTCCTCCAGTTAATTGTAGAGTTTTCTTTATTGCTGCCAAATATCCACCTTAAATTTGCAAAATGTCCCCTGAACAACATTGTCTCTTTCTGTGGACCCTTAGTTGACTTTTGTTTTTACCTCAGTAAATCTATGACTGCAGATGCTGGAAACCAGATTCTGGATTAGTGGTGCTGGAAGAGCACAGCAGTTCAGGCAGCATCCGAGGAGCAGCGAAATCGACATTTTGGGCAAAAGCCCTTCATCAGGAATAAAGGCAGAGAGCCTGAAGCGTGGAGAGATAAGCTAGAGGAGGGTAGGGAGAAAGTAGCATGGAGTACAATAGGTGAGTGGGGGAGGGGATGAAGGTGATAGGTCAGGGAGGAGAGGGTGGAGTGGATAGGTGGAAAAGGAGATAGGCAGGTAGGACAAGTCCGGACAAGTCATGGGGACAGTACTGAGCTGGAAGTTTGGAACTGGGGTGAGGTGGGGGAAGGGGAAATGAGGAAACTGTTGAAGTCCACATTGATGCCCTGGGGTTGAAGTGTTCCGAGGTGGAAGATGAGGCGTTCTTCCTCCAGGTGTCTGGTGATGAGGGAGCGGCGGTGAAGGAGGCCCAGGACCTCCATGTCCTCGGCAGAGTGGGAGGGGGAGTTGAAATGTTGGGCCACGGGGCGGTTTACTGTACTGTACTGTTCTTTCCCTACCAAAACACTACTTGTGTAGATAGTGAAACCGCCTTCATTATTACACTCTTACCATAAATGAGATGGTTCAAAACTCACCTGCTCTGAGAACAAATTACAAGAATGTTTTGGATTATTGTGTGCAAGTCTGGTCTCCATATTATCGGAAGGATGTTGTTAAACTTGAAAGGTTCCAAAAAAGATGGAGGATGTTGCCAGGGTTGGAGGATTTGAGCTATAGGGAGAGGCTGAATAGGCTGGGGCTGTTTTCCCTGGATCGTCGGAGGCTGAAGGGTGACCTTTATAGAGGTTTATAAAATAATGGATAGGGTTAATAGGCCAGGTCTTTTCCCTAGGGTGGGGGAGTCCAGAACTAGAGAGCATCAGTTTAAGGTGAGGCAGGAAAGATTTAAAAGGGAAATAATGTGCAACTTTTTCATGCAGAGGGTGGTGTGTCTGGGGAATGAACTGCCAGAGGAAGTGGTGGAGGATGTTACAATTAGAGCATTTAAAAGGCATCTGGATGGATATGTGAATAGGAAGGGTTTAGAGGGATATGGGCCAAGTGCTAGCAGATGGGACTAGATTAGGTTAGAATGTCTGGTCGGCATTGACCAGTTGGACTGAAGGGTCTGTTTCCATGCTGTACATCTCGATTCTAATTAAGGATCATCTTGTGGTGTAGTAGTAATGTCCCTATCTCTGAGCCAGGAGGCCTGGGTTCAAGGCCCACCTGCTCCAGAGGTATGTAGTATAAAAAAGTACATCAGTAAGTTGGAGTTTCTTGTGTCCCTCAGTCTGAGCCAGGAGACCCAGGTTCAAGTCCCACCTGCTCCAGAAATCCATCATATCCCTGAAAGGTTGAATAAAAAATATCTACACCAAGTGGTTAGACACTGGTGGTACTTACATCAAAATTGTGAAGTTGTTGTTGAAAGCTGGCAATGTAGGCCAAGCAAAAGGCTTATTCATTTTGTACGCTGTCATGAATGAGAGACAGCCGAGACACAATCCCAGCTTTAAGAAAAGATGAACTTCTAGATTTTGCTTTGCTCGCCTATTATTTATAAAAATACCATGCTGAATAATCTGCGTCAATAACTACTCAACCTGAATCTCAGGTTATATTCCTGGACCTTGATTGAAATCAATGATCCTTTAGCGTACCATATTTAGTTTTAACAAGATACATCTACTTAAGGTTGAGTGGTGATTAAAACAGAACCCCTGAGTTACACATTTTAAAAATAGCCACTGAAATGATACACAGCTGTTGAGAATTGGGTATTAAATATATTAAAGATTTGGAAAGCAGATTATATGGGGGAAAGTCTTCATTAAGTAACTGGAACAGTTGAATTTAATTCTCTGAAATGAGTAATGTGAAGAGTCCCCCTCAGAATTGCATAGCAATTAGAACACGCAAATGCACAACCAGTCCATGTTGCTTTTTATCCTCCAGGTAAACAATCTTCCCATATGTCTGCACTATTGCTATATAATTCAAATAATGTGTCGTCTTTGTATGTGGAGTTATTAAAATGTTGCTTCCTTGTGACTGGTGAGTTGTCATTTAGTAAAATCTGCTTTTAGACAGTTTGATTTGGATGTTTAGTTTTATTAAATTTTGATTGACTGAGGATGAATCTCCGATAGGTATTAGTGTAGAACCTGTGGCAACATTGGAAATGTGTCATTATCATGAGTGCAGGTAGCTCCCTGTGAAATCTTTCATTGTTAGAAACTAAATGGTACCTTTGTACCTTGGTAACGGGATGACAATTCTGTGTTGTTGTATTTGGGTCCCGTTTGTCCTTGATTTTTGTACACAGTAGTGCAAAAATATTTAGCTGTTTTGAAGTCTCCCGTTGCAACTGTTGTACTGCAGTATATTGAGAATTGGTCTTATGATGAGGTAGTAACGTATAGCATGGTGTAACAGTCATCCGTCGGGTGCAAGAGGCAAAGACAGAATGGAGTAATTGGTACCAGTGAGAGATGTATTTTGAACAGTTTTATGTAGAGTAGCATAACTGGGATCAGACAGCAATTCCTGCTGGGTAAGGGGAAACCACTCCAGATCACAAACTACTGGAAGACAGCCAGATCTTCACTGAACAGAATGGAACCCTATGCCACAAGCCATGTGGTAACACAAAAACCAGCTGCCTTTTTCCCTCTGTCTCATGAGAGTCTCCTTGCTGTTGTTTGGCAAAGATGAAAAATACAATGAATCTATATCCTGCAGATTGCTGCTCTCACCACTGCACTTTGATTCATAGAGCTGTACAGCACAAAAACTGACCCTTCGGTCCAACTCATTTCATGCTGACCAGACATCCTAAAATAATCTGGTCCCATTTGCCAGCATTTAGCCGGTACCCATCTAAACCCTTGCTATTCATGAACCTATCCAGATGTCTTTTAAATGTTGTATAGACCCTTGGATTATGATTCTGGATGGGGTTTGAACTTATGTACTTCTTGAGTCAGAGGTGACAGTGCTACCTGCTGAGCCACACTTATGTTCCTTATCTTCTCAGATTTTCACCCAGTGCTGACCTGTTGCCTTTCCCACTCAGTTAACTTCTTGTGACAGACCAGTTTGTAATGGAATAAATAAATTTGTATTTTATGTCCCTCCTTGATACTTCCTTATCTGTAATCTTTTTAAAACTATCAAAAAAGTTAGTGAACTCCCTAAGAAATTCACACTTTCCAAGCTGATGTACCATTTAATATAATGACACAATGAGGCTTAAAACCTTTTGCCAAAATTGCTGTCTTTGCCCCATGGATCAGAGGAAACACATCTTCATAGTGCAGTGTAATCAGTATCCTATATCAGATACTGAATTTCTTGCTCCGGAGTGTTCATGATTAGGATAAAAGTTTGGATTTTAGTGGCTTGATGTTCTGCAGAAAAAATAAATTCAAACCCCAATTTTTACCCCCTCTCCTTTCACATAAAAGTAATGAATTTTGCAGGATTATTAATAATTCTAGCCCTGCAGTACTTACCTACGACTGTGCTTCCTTGCATGGTCACCCACAAAAGTGAGTTAAAGGCAGGTTATTTGGCACTGGAGAGCACTTCAGCTTGGCCCAATGCAATTCCTGAGCAATATCCATTCAAAGTTGTTGCTATGTCTTTGGGACAGGATCAGGAGATATTGTTCTCCAGCCTGTATTCTCCCACTGGTGCACTCACAGTAATACTGTTACTGTACCAGGAACCCAAACACCTGGATTGGTGACCGGGAGACCACAGAGGCTGGGGTCAATAAACTAAATTTAATTTATGGAGAAACCAACCCATCTCAGTAATGTTAACTATGAAACTACCAGATTGTGATAGTGAACCAGATGTTTTTTTGCGAATGAAATCCAAGAATGCATTGCTATCTTTGTGTTTCTTGTTTATATGGCCTTAGGAATGTGGGCACATAGACAAACGTCTTGTGGACTGCAACTTCTTGCAGGAAATTCAAGATGGGCAATAAACGAAGTAATTGTGATGCTGACATCACATGAATGAATTATCTATAAAAAGCTTGCAGTTACCATACTTCAACAACTAATATATCCAAGATTCCGACATTTGTGGATGGATGGCATGGTGCCTTAGCAGGTAGTTGTTTTCATTGTCAGTCAACAAGACGCCTCCCCCGAGGACTTTGCCCTTTAAATGACCTTGTAGCAAATCGAACCAGATTTTCCCTTAACATAGTCATAGAGATGTATAGCATGGAAACAGACCCTTAGTCCAACTTGTTCATGCCGACCAGATAGCCTAAACAAATCTAGTTCGATTTGGCCCATATCCCTCTAAACCCTTCCTATTGATCTATCCATCCCAATGTCTTTTGTCTTTTTTTCATATGATCCTCCTCTGAAATGATTATCTGTATTACAAACTGTAAATTATATAAACCGATTCAATATCTGTCTGCAATAAAACATTATTTCACGTAGTTGCATTCTTTTCATGATCCAGCTTTCTATTTCCCCTCTGATCTTAACTTAATTGTGCCACTGCATTAAGCAAGTAAATAAAAATGATTTCTCAACTGAGTGGTCACCCCACAGTAAATGCTATCTTTAAAAAAACTGGCTGTGGTTTTGATGGAAGAAGTTAACTTCTGTGTTACTGTGTATTATTGGTGGATTTTTGTGGAGATGATATGCTTCTGAAGCAGCGGGGATTTTGCCAATTCCCTTTAAACAAAGTGAATATATGCTAATTAAATGCATATTATAGCTCACTTCCAATTACCAAATAGTTCAAAGGAATCTTTCCAACTTTGAGAAATATTGAGAGATTTGGTTGATCTGATTATGGACACAAGTGTTGCAAAATGTTTTTGAAAGTTGACACTAGACTCAAATTTGTTCCCTGAATGCATTTCCCTCACCCCCTGCTACCACAATAATAAAAAAAAAGGATAGGAAAAGAAAGCTGTTTGTGAAGTATTTTCATTTATTATAAGAGTATCTGAAAATTGCTTTATAGCCAGTGAACTAATGTTTGAAGTATTGCTATTATAAGGCCGGGAAAAATGGGTGGGTAATTGAGAGTCGGTTGGAAAAGAGAGTAGAATCCAATCGACAAATTGGTAATTTTAAAATTAATTTTTAAAAAAATGCTTCTCCAGTTGCCATCTTCAATCCAGTGACATCTTGCAGCACACTTTAAGATGTATGGTTTCTTAAGATGTGTGTATACCAGTATGTTCTGCCATTTGCCATTCTTGTGAGAATTGATAGTGTGTTCTGAAAGGTTATTCCAGTTCATTGTTGAGAACAATCTTGCCCTCACTTTTCACACTCCAGTAGTGATTAATACCATTTGAGACCTTTTGTAGCCTGACCTTTCTCAGCCTATATAGAGCAGCTATTCACTGCTTTCTATTTGAACCAGTGGAGGGGACATAGAGTCATAGAGATATACAGCATGGAAACAGACACTTCAGGCCAACCTGTCCATGCCGACCAGATATCCAAACCCAATCTAGTCCCACCTGTCAGCACCCGGCCCATATCCCTCCAAACACTTCCTATTCATATTCTGGATTACTGGTGCTGGAAGAGCACAGCAGTTCAGGCAGTATCCAAGGAGCAGCGAAATCATGCTGCCTGAACTGCTGTGCTCTTCCAGCACCACTAATCCAGAATCTGGTTTCCAGCATCTGCAATCATTGTTTTTACTTCCTATTCATATACCCATCCAAATGCCTTTTAAATGTTGCAATTGGACCAGCCTCCACTACATCCTCTGGCAGCTCATTCCATACACGTACCACACTCTGCTGAAAAAGTTGCTGCGTAGGTCTCTTTTTTTTTATATCTTGCCCCTCTCACCCTAAACTTATGCCCTCTAGTTCTGGACTTCCTGACCCCAGGGAAAAGACTTTGTCTATTTACCCTATCCATGCCCCTCATAATTTTGTAAACCTCTATAAGGTCACCCCTCAGCCTCCGACGCTCCAGGGAAAACAGCCCCAGCCTGTTCAGCCTCTCCCTGGAGCTCAAATCCTCCAACCCTGGCAACATCCTTGTAAATCTTTTCTGAACCCTTTCAAGTTTCACAACATCGTTCCGATAGGAAGAAGACCAGAATTGCATGCAATATTCCAACAATGGCCTAACCAATGTCCTGTACAGCCGCAACATGACCTCCCAATTCCTGTACGCAATACTCTGACCAATAAAGGAAAGCATACCAAACGCCTTCTTCACTATCCTATTTACCTGCGACTCCACTTTCAAGGAGCTATGAACCTGCACTCCAAGGTCTCTTTGTTCAGCAACACTCCCTAGGACCTTACCATTAAGCGTATAAGCCCTGCTAAGATTTGCTTTCCCAAAATGCAGCACCTCGCATTTATCTGAATTAAACTCCATCTAGTCAAGATCCTGTTGTAATCTGCAGTAATCCTCTTTGCTGTCCACTACACCTCAAATTTTGGTGTCATCTGCAAACTTACTAATTGTATCTCTTATGCTCGCATCCAAATCATTTATGTAAATGACAGAAAGTAGAGGGCCCAGCACCGATCCTTGTGGCACTCCACTGGTCACAGGCCTCCAGTCTGAAAAGCAACCCTCCACCACCACCCTCTGTCTTCTACCTTTTTTGAGCTAGTTCTGTATCCAAATGGCTAGTTCTCCCTGTATTCCATGAGATCTAACCTTGCCAATCAGTCTCCCATGGGGAACCTTGTCGAACGCCTTACTGAAATCCATATAGATCACAACTACTGCTCTGTCCTCATCAATCCTCTTTGTTACTTCTTCAAAAAAACTCATCAAGTTTGTGCGACATGATTTCCCACGCACAAAGCCATGTTGACTATCCCTAATCAGTCCTTGCCTTTCCAAATACATGTACATCTTCACTCATTGTTAGCATTTAACTTTTGGTCAGTAAATGGGCATGATGATTGCACTCTTTCATATCCTTTATCATTTTATTGTGTACACTTACTGCTTAATATACATAGAAATATGATCACAAGAAAGAATCTGAACATTTGCAAATGCCAAACTTGATGATTGGTTTGAGTTAAATCCTCTAGAAGTGAGGAGGCAGAACAGAAGATTAATTAAGAATACCATTGCTCAGCACTAAGGGTTGCAAGATGGTATGAAATTTATGTTTGATGCATGGATTGGAAGCTGGAGGCCGAAGTAATACTGTTCGAGCCTGTGGGGAAGAGGGGATATGATTCTAAAATGGTAAATAGTCATCATCCTGGCTAAAAGAACAAAATTGAAGAATCATCACCATGATGATAAGTGATCACCATGGACATTTGAATCACCTTGAAGGGACTCAAATAACTTCAATTCAAATTACTTTCCATGAGGACAGGAACTTCTATTAAGGTAATTCATTTCAATGTATTATATAAATGGGTTAAAGAAGCAATTACTTTCTTTCTGGCGTAAAACAATTGAGAGAAATAATGTAAAAGCAGGTCAGTACTGTCAATTACCAAAATGTTAAAAAGCAGGATGTAATAGCTTTTGTAAATTCCAAAGCCCACCATTGGAGCAGCGTGCATTTGGAAGTTTACTGAGCATAGAGATTGTGTTGGCTTTGTACAACATGTAATTTATGAGACACTCTCCAGTGTCTATTGGGAAATGCCAGAGTTAATGGAGCAGGAAGATGAGCTGCTATGGGATTCTGTGTATGACTGGTATCTGAGACTGGATCCAGGTGATTGAAGTTTCCCCAGCTGGGTGGCAGTGGGGAAACATAGTGGAGGATGGTGCAGTCCATAATCATACAATCTATACAGTATGGAAACAGGCCATTTGGCCCAACGAGTCCACACTTACCCTCCATAGAGTATTCCGCCCAGATCCATCCCCCTACCCTATCCCTGTAACCCTGCATTTTCCATGGCTAAAGCACTAAGAAACAGCGATCAAGTTAATGACTGTACATAAGGTCATGTATCACTTATAACTTTCAAACCTGGAGGCAATAGTGCTGACAAGGAACTACAGCTGACGCCTGCCAAATATTGGATCTCTTCAGGTGTCTTCCTTTTAAAGAATACAGGCTTTAGGAATAACATTAAAACGTTAAATGAGAGTTAACAATACAGAATCCTGTAGATTCCTTGGTTCTTTACTATGAAGTTAAATTTGATTTTCTGCCTGTTGGTGACTACTATGCAGTGTTTACTGCACATAGACTTAAAGATTTTAATTAGAACAATCAATGTAAATCATCTGTATAAATATTGATTATAATTAATTTTGAAAGAAAAAGGAA
The DNA here is from genome assembly GCF_037043375.1 of Chiloscyllium plagiosum. Taxonomy (NCBI): domain Eukaryota; kingdom Metazoa; phylum Chordata; class Chondrichthyes; order Orectolobiformes; family Hemiscylliidae; genus Chiloscyllium; species Chiloscyllium plagiosum. The sequence continues at coordinate 24,380,425 of NW_028270168.1, forward strand.
CAGGTATTAAAAATGTCAAAATGACTGACTCTTGAGTTATTACCTTGAGGCTATATCACAATCCAGAAGGTTCTGCTGTAATGTTAAGAGATTAAATTGGAATATATCTCTGGACATTAATGTAATATTAAAGAGTTGAACTGCACTGAGTGAACATTCTGGAAATGGGTTGAGATGACGTTTATGCAGGAATGCAGATGACTCCCACACCATTTAGACAGTTATTTTCTACTATTCCCCCTACAACCAAATTAAATTACCATTCGATCTCTACATTCAGAAATGCTTTCTAGTCATCCTGTAAAGCTAGGTATGTCACACCTACATTGCTTGGGGAATCACGGATCAAGAAATTGTCTGCATAACGATTCCCCAGGATTAGGGCATTTACATTTGCAATATCTCTGAGGATGATCTCCTCCTCCCACTGTACCTGTGGTAACGTGTGATTGTGAGGAAGTGGCTGGGGGTTGTTTTGAGTGGCATGTGACTGTGTGTGGGAGTGGCCAGAGTATCTGTGAACTTCACCACTGACCTGTATAAAGGGGATGTGTTTTCTTTGTTCAGTGCCTCTTTGACTTGACTTCACGTGCCTGCGAAAAGGGTCAAAGGGATCACTTAGCTTATATAAGCTTTAATAAACTAACTATTTCCACAAGTTGGTATGTGCAAATTGCATCTAGTGTGTGAAACCTCAGGATAAGAGCCTAACACTGTATCTTGTTTCTGACAAAATTCTGTGTAGCTGTTAGGCTGATGCTTAGCAAAGGAAGGTGAAGCAATGCAATACATGATGTTTCAGGTTTCCAGCATCAAGTTCAAACAGCACAATCAGAGTTAAACTCTCTTTTCTATGTTGAATTAAAAATGTGCCTCCTCTCCAGTCATCGAAGGACATCCCCTCCCCCTACTATAGTGGCTCAGTGGTTAGCATGGCTGCTTCACAGTGCCAGGGACCCGGGTTCCATTCCAGGCTCTGGTGACTGTCTGTGTGGAGTTTGCATATTCTTCCTGTATCTGCATGGGTTTCCTTCAGCTGCTCTGGTTTCCCCCCACAGTCCAAAGATGTGCAGGTTAGGTGGCTTGGCCGTGGGGAAACTCCGGGTTACAGGATTAGGGTTGGGGAGTGGGTTTGGTTGGCATGCTCTTCAGAGGGTCAGTGTGGACTCGATGGGCCCAATGGCCAGCTTCGACACTTTTTTGTTGTGTTCATAGAATTATACGGTGCAGAAGAGGCCCTTTGTCCCATTGAATTTGTACTACTTCATACACTAGTCCCACATTCCCACACTTTGAATGTTAGCCTTGAATTTCCTGTTAAACTGCAGGGGATTGTTAAATCAGTTTCACAAGAGGCTTAATCAGGCAACAAATGGAGCATGTACTCACCCATTAATTAATCTAAAGCTGATTTAAAAACTGGTACCAGACATGATGTGCCACTGGTTTATCCACTACATAAACTATCTTTGGAGAACAAATTTCATATCTTCACTTTCATTAGGTCAGATTGGTCTGCATTGATGGGATTCATTTGATTTGAGAGAAATTTTGTGAAGTGTTGCTAAAACTACAATTGTATTCTGCAAGGACACAAAGCATTTTGCTTTTTAAGTTTTGACAAAAATACATAGAGTACAATACATTGGTTGCAGTATTTGGAAAGGCAAGGACTGATTAGAAATAGTCAATATGACTTTATGCATAGGAAATCATGTCTCACAAACTTGATTGAGTTATTTGAAGAAGTAATAAAGAGGATTGATGAGGACAGATCAATAGATATGATCTATATGGACTTCAATGAGGTGTTCGACAAGGTTCCCCATGGGAGACTGGTTAGCAAGGTTAGATCTCATGGAATATGGGGAGAACAAACCATTTGGATACAGAACTGGGGTGGTGGTGGAGAGTTGTTTTTCTGACCAGTGGAGTGCCACAAGGATCAGTGCTGGGTCCACTACTTTTCGTCATTTATATAAATGATTTGAATGTGAGCATAAGAGGTATAGTTAGTAAGTTTACAGATGACAAAAAATTGGAGGTGTAGTGGACAGCAAAGAAGGTTACCTCCGATTACAACAGGGTCCTGATTAGATGGGCCAATGGACTGAGAAGTGACAGAGGGAGTTTTTAGATAAATGTGAGGTATTGCATTTTGGGAAAGCAAATCTTAGCAGGACTTATACACTTAATGGTAAGGTCCGAGGGAGTGTTGCTGAACAAAGAGACCTTGGAGTGCAGGTTCATAGCTCCTTGAAAGTGGAGTCGCAGGTAGATAGGATAGTGAAGAAGATATTTAGTATGCTTTTCTGTATTGGTCAGTGTATTGAGTACAGGAGTTAGGAGGTAATGTTGCAGCTGTACAGGACATTGGTTAGGAATATTGCGTCTCCTTCCTATCGGAAAGATGTTGTGAAACTTGAAAGGGTTCAGAAAAAATTTACAAGGATGTTGCCAGGGTTGGAGGATTTGAGCCATAGGGAGAGGCTGAACAGGCTGGGGCTGTTTTCCCTGGAGCGTCGGAGGCTGAGGGGTGACCTTACAAAGGTTTACAAAATTGAGGGGCATGGATAGACAAAGTCTTTTCCCTGGGGTCAGGGAGTCCAGAACTAGAGGGCATAGGTTTAGGGTGAAAGGGGCAAGATCTAAAAGAGGCAGCTTTTTCATGCAGAGGGTGGTACATGTATGGAATGAGCTGCCAGAGGATGTGGTGGAGGCTGGTACAATTGCAACATTTAAGAGGCATTTGGATGAGTATATGAATAGGAAGGGTTTGGAGGGATATGGGCCGGATGCTGGCAGGTGGGACTAGATTGGGTTGGGATATCTGGTTGGCATGGACGGGTTGGACTAAAGGGTCTGTTTCTGTGCTGTACATCTCTATGACTCTATTAAAAATTCTTCAGACTTGCAATAGGAAACCATTTTAATGAACCCTTATGAGGGTTTGCTAACAAATAATGATTAGGTTACTGGTGGGCGTTACTAGTTGACTAATTTTGCAAGACGATGATGGTCAAGAATCTTGCACCTCAATTGCTTTTGAAACTTGCAGTGATCTAACACAGCATTGTTGTTAACCTCCAGCGTGTGATCAATGTCATTCTGTTACTGGCTTGACTATTGTGCCATAAATGCATTTACCACAAGGTTGACTTATATCCAGCAAAATAAAGCCAACACAATCACAATGTGTTAACTGTAAATATCTGCAAATCATTGTTATATTTACACTACTCATGATTTCAAACACTTAGCCCAGAGATTAGCAAATTAGACAAACTTATTTTCCTTCATTTTTCTCTGAAGTTGCAACATGAAAGTAGAATAATTAGATCAAAGTCAGATATAGTTGTAGCATACCTTCCTTAATCATCTTCTTCATCCTCTTTTTACATGCTCCTGTGAATTTAGGAGACATTGGCTTTGCATCTCTCATTGTGTCTCATCAGAAGGTGATGACCTACTGCCTTGAATCACTACCATCCATTTGGTTCAGTACAACTCTGATTCTAGAGAGAGAGTGGGTCAAAATCCTGGCAATCAAAGACAGAATGGCAGTATATTTCCAGATCATGATGGTGAGTGGATTGGAGGGGAACTTGCAGATGATGCCATTCCCTAGTCCTTGTTCTTCTAGATGTTAGAGGTTGAGAGTTTGAAAAGTATTGTCTAAGGAGCCTTGATGAACTTCCGCAGTGTAGCTAGTAGATGATACACTGCCACTGAGTGTTTGTGATGAAGGGATTGAATGTTTGTTTGTGGATGTGGTGACAATTAAGCAGGCAGCTTTGTCCTGGTGATGTCAAGCTTCTTGAGTGTTGTTGGAGCTGCACTTGGCTGGGCAAGTGGGGAGTATTCCATCACATTCCTGATTTGTGCCTTGTAGGTTGTGGATGTGCTCTGAGTTACTTGTTACAGTAGTCCTAGCATTTGATCTGCTCTTGTAATCGCCAAATTTAAATCAATGACCAGAAACTGGAACAATGGTAATACCAGGACTTTGTTGGGGGTTTTGGAGATGATAATGCTATTGAATACCAATGGGTGATGGTTAGATAGTCAGGCATTGCCTGACATTCATGTGACAAACATGTTACATGCCCAAGCTGGATATTATCCAGGTCTTGCTGCATTTGGACATGTGACTGCTTCAATATTGGAGGAGTTGTGAATTGTGTTGAATGTGGTATAATCATTAGTGAACATCCTTCTTCTGATCTTCTGGGCGAAAAGTCATTGAAGCTGCTGGGCCTAGGACACTCCCTGAACTACTACAGAGTTGTGGGAGCTGGGCTGACTGAACTCCCACATCCTAGGTTTGACTCCAACTAGCAGAGAATTTCCCCTTGTTTCCCATTGATTCCAGATGTCATGTAATTACTCTCATCTCACCTCTGAACTTCAGCGCTTTTGTCAACGTTTGAACCAAGGTTGTAATGAGGTTGGAAGCTAAGTAGCCCTGGTGAAACCAAACTGAGCTTGACTGAGCAGCTTCTTGCTAAGCAAGTCCATCACTTCACTTATTAGAGAGTGTGGACTAATGAGGTGGTAATTGGCCAGTTGGATTTTTTTGCATTTTGTGTACAGATTATACCTGGGCAGTTGTCTGTAATGTTGGGTAGATGTCTGTATCATAGCTGTGTACCCCTAGCCAAGCGGTTCTAGTACAAAGTTCTGCCAGGTCCATAATACCATTATCAGTTGTTGTGCCCATAGCCTTTGTCGGACCCAGTGCTTTCAGCTGTTTCTTTATCGTGTGCTTTTCTAACTTGCCTTCCTAATTGTTTGCTACATCTGCAAGTTAACTTTTTCGTGTTCAGATTCCTCAACATCAGTATTCTAATAGTCAGAAGAATAGTGTTTCTGGATTATTCCAAAGTGAGTACAGTTTCATCACATTTCCTGAGATTATGCACCATGTGCTTTGCTTTTACCCACTTGTTTAATCTATCCATTTCCTTTTGTAACCTCTTGTCCTCCACAAAACTTATGTTTTTGTCTAGCTTTACACTATTAGCAAACTTTGATATATTACACTGGATGCAGATTGTAAAGAGGTGAGGTCGAGGCACCTGCAGTAACAGCATGTCAACCTGAAAATATTCTTCTGACTATTAGTTATATGTTTTCTGTTTTCTGCTTTTAACCAAGGCCCAACCCATTGTATAATATTGTCTCAATACCACGATGCCTTGTGTTGCACAATAACCTTTGGTATGGCATTATATCAACCACCTTTTTTGAAATTGCAAGAGCACTGAAACCAATGTTTTGCCTTTATTTACACTATCCCTTTTATCCTTTAAGAATTCAATAGATTTGCCAAACTTAATTCTATCTTCCATAAACTATGACTCTGCAAAATAGTGTGTTACAATTTTCTTTGTGGGATTCAGCATTTTTCAACAAAATGACATAACTGGCCTTTATCTCCCTATGTTCGTCCATTCATCTGTCCGTCCATCCTCCTTCCATCCATCTATGGAAGTGTTAAGTTCACTACCTTTTCAGACAACTGGGATCTTCCAGAATCTAGTGAAGTTGGAAGATCACAATCCATGCAACCAACAACTGTCTATTTTAGAACCGAACTTTGGGTTCAGGAAATGTTTTGTTGTAGTTACATGAATTTCTCCAATACTTTGTTTACCCATGAGTCCTTGAAATTCCTCAATCATTCAATTCTCTAATGCAACAGCAGTTCATAAGTTTGACTCCATTATCTTGCTCTTGACCATGGGGCTCTAGTGATTTTTTTTTTAAGCTCTTGACATTGATTGCAATCTTTCAATATCACTCCATATGTCTTTACATTTTTAAGTTTGATTTTCTATCCATTTGGAATTTCTTGGCAGCAGAATATCCATTTACAACTGCCAAATAATTTGTTAAATTCACTTGAGTGCCATGCCTTATACCTCATGATTTGGTGTTAATTTTGTAGCCAGCTCTAGGGCCTTGACAACCTTTTGCTTGTGAATGATTCGTTTAGAGAACTTGATGAGGCAGGCATTTTTTTTAAATTTTATTTTCATTTGATACATCTCATCTGATTGTATGCATGTTTATGTTGGGAGGAGTTTTGCAAGAATCCCATTATGAAACGTTCTCACTGTCTGATGGGTATAGCAACAGTTCTGAAAGAGTTCATGTTGAGGTTGCATTCGCTCCACCCAATCAATTGATGTCACACAGCATTTGTCTGGAGATTACCAAGGTATTCACAGGGAGCAGATTTATTCTGTGCTGTTCTCAAGAGTCCTTAGTCATTATGCCTGACTTGCAATATTTTTTTGTGGTGTTGCATTAAAGTGAAAAACCGTCTTAACCTCCCCAGTGACCTATCCCGCTATACAGGCCTTTGACAGTCTAGACAAAGAAGGGTTGGTTGTAGTGAACTACTTTGAACAGCCATTGTGATGTGCCATCTACTGGGAGAGGTGAAATATACCACAAGGCATCAGCAGCAGCAATTTGAGGCAAATACCACATCAATACTGAGGCATCCGCTTTAGTTTCTGAACAGAGTGCCAAATCCCTTTAGGTGGCTATGTTTTTCTTTGTTTTTTTTTCATTTTCTGCATAATCATTCGCTAGAATAAAAATGCTTCATAAGAAACTCAACGAATAATAGTATAGTACATATAATGAGGAATTGTCATTGAGCAAAAGTGGTCAGTTATTGAAATTAGCTGATAAAATGGTGCTCAAAATGTAAGCGAAGGCTTCATTTTAATAAAAGAAAAGTTGTATTGTTATGCCTCCTTGGTTTTGTGTAGTAGAAATCAAGCTATGCTACTCCTGAAGGAGTCAAAAGTTAAAGATGGTGTTTTATTAATTAAAAAATAACTCTATTTTCAAAAAACACAATTCCTTGAATTTTTAACCCAATTTTGACAAACCATAAACCAGGTTTCTGTACTTAACAAGCATTACTTTCTCTTGTCGTAAATAGATTCAAGCTGCTAGTAAACAATTATAAACAGTTGCTATTAGTTGAAACTCAAATGCCCTTATATTCTAACCTCCTTAAACTTATGCTTAACAAGCATGGATGGACACACTGGACCCAGACCCAGTTATGGGCAGATGGAAAATCTGGCAAAGTCCCTGTTCACAGCAGTTGTGGAGATGATTATTGTGCTGATCAGAACATTGCCTCTTGATCTTCTGTTTCCAGGCACTTTATTTGTTTGCAGAAGGCACAGGGTGACTAGTGTACATTTGTTCAGAAAGATCTCTAAATTATTAATTACAAGTTCCCAGTTACAGCAACTGCTGAAAGAAAAATAAATTTATTTTCTTTGGCTTAGTAGTTAACACGGCTGGCTCACAGCACCAGGGACCCAGGTTTGATTCTACCTTTTGGTCTGTGTCAAGTCAGCACCTTCGCCCCATGTCTGCATGGGTTTCCTCTGGCTGCACCAGTTTCCTCCCACAGTCTAACAATGTCCCAGATCGTTGGATTAGCCATGGTTTATAAGGATAGGGTGGGGAGGTGGTCTGGGTGGGATGCTGTTTGGAGGCTTGGTATGGACTTGATAGGCAGAATGGCCTGCTTCCACACTAGGAATCTATGATTCTACGTTATGTAAACAACTTATTTGTTGGACAAATCATAGCAAAACAAGTTTAAAATCTAAAGTTCCACTCTGCTTAAAGTTCATAAGCAACATTATTTTGCAACATCTTATTCTGTGACTGGAAGCAAGAACTGGTGCATTCTATTTTTGCTCTGAAATATAGTTTTGACTTTTGCATCTAATCTGCAGTTAAAGTATCCTCTTTAGCAATTTACCTTCAGTCAATTGTCACTTAATGTCTTTTACCAATATGGCCATCAACTGATTAATATTAACACCATTTTCCTACTACACACGCGAAAAAAATCTATTTTATTTTCTTTCTGTGGCACATATCCTATTGATGTGAGCAGCTACTAAAAAAGGACCTATGTTTCTATATCACCTTGCATGACCCCAGTACTTCTAAACAAATATCAGTTTTGAATTGCAGCCACGATTATAATACAGAAAGTGAATATTGCTAAAGGGATACTTATGCTGTCAAAGCTTTGTTTTGCACACCAGGACTGAAGCATGAATGCTAATCATCGAAGGGAACAACAGTTTATAAACAGGTGCTGACCGGTTGGCGTGTGAATTCTGGTCAAGGAACATGGGGTAATGAACTGTTCTCCCCTAAATATTTTTTAAAATTCAAATAAGGCAAGATAACACTAATTGAGTTGCTGTGGAAATTGCATTAATAAATAGTTGTCCCCCCATTTTGGATTTGTCCTGCATCCCTATACCTTCAAGCAAGCATCAGAGAGCCACATTGTGAACCAGATGGTAATCTTAAATTCATAGTACGCTTTTAATTTTCATGGTGTGTTGGCTGCTCATGGACTCGCATCTAATTTGGACACTGAATTTTTCAAGCTAAGACCTGTTCAATATGGTCAGCGCTCTACCTATCACAAACAGATGAAGGGTCATGCTGTTTGGTTTGATTCACCAGTCACTGGGATGTATTGTTGATGTGACTGGCATCACATTACCACTGAAATTTATACACCACATTTATTTGTATCGTCAGAAGAATGTCTTTTCTGTTTGGTGATATCCTATTGTTACTGGAGTACAATGCCAGTACTGATATTGGCTAGTGCTTCAGGTTGCCATTGAGGCTAGTCGTAAGAGTACAGTTCTGTAGGAATTTGAACTGGAATATTGACTGGAACTATTAAGTGAAAGTTGTCAGTATGTTCACAGTAAGTTGCACAAACAGCAATGAGATAAATAATCAGATAACAAACGCATGCGGATACTGGAGATCTCAAAAAAAAACAAATTGCTAGTGAAACTCACCAGGTATGGCACCATCTGTGGGAAGAAAGCAAAGTTAATGGTTTGAGTCCACTGACTCTTCAGAACTGTTTCAGCTGGGAAAACATGGTATTTATGCAGAAAACTAAGTTGGAGGGGAAGGGAGAGATGAGCAGGTAGGTGGAGATGGAGCCCAGTGAAAAAGAGATATGAAAGGAGTAGGTAAACGAGGAGATCATGGGTAGCAGGCCAGTTTAGAAGAAAAGCTGAATAATTGATATTAAGAGCTGAAATGAGAGCATGGGTGAGTTGAACTAAAAGCAATCCATGTCTTAAGAGGACCATGTGTTGATTGGGGAGGGAGAAGAGATAAAAAGGATAGAATCAGACTGTGAAATTACTGAACTCAGTGTTAGGTCCTAGAGGCCGCAGGATCCCCAAGTGGAAAATGTGATCACGTTCTTCGAGCTACCTGATTCTGCAGCCTCAGAAACATTGCATTAATCCAAGCCAGAATGTAATCTTCTGTTTCAACTATGCATTTTAGGAGAAAATAAGGAAACTGAATGGAACTGGGAATCAATGATTTGTTGGGAATGTCATGAGTTTGTTAAAATGGAGCTATTTTTAAGGTAACAACTTCTTACTTTGGGTGGGTGTTGCAACTTAGAATGGTGATGAATGCAGCCGGTATTTACTGTCGTTGCCCACTGTTGACTAAGCTGTACATAGCTGAATTATGTAATTTTTACCACAGTTTTAAACCAATTTTGTGACTGTTTAAATAACTGAGTTCCTTCATGATGTGGCTATTCTGAGCCTGCAGCAAAGTTGCCCTTCAGTTTTTTTTCTTTGCTTTTAAGCTCTCTGCTTAGGTGCTGCTTTGATTTGAGGAGGTACATCTGCAGTGTCGGTCTGAATCAGGAGCATTGATGTTAATGAGGATGCTCCAAACAGTTCTGTCAAGTGCATCGCATGGATTCTAACTGGAGTAGATTCAAGCTGATACTAAGCTGTACATACAGAGCTCATCTTATTTCTGACTTGCTGTTTGCCCACCTGCTATCTTTGCTAATATCTTGTGATTTTTGAGAATGTTTATCTTTATAGCTCATCATTGGTACAAATGTGGCAGTATGGGATGACTTTGAATTACTTCCCAACCATCTGCCTTGATGTTGACCCTGTTGAAAGTTCTCAGATCAGCCCAGTATTCATGGTCTGTGAAAGCTTGACAACATTGGTTTGGGAGCTTTCCTGTACGAAGATGGATAATGGCACCTTGAATGTAATGAAAGGTGTGCACTTTATATACACCCACACATGCATATTATACATTTTTGAGATTTGGATTTTGAAATGGAGGCAGAGCAGTTCTGCAAAGACGTTTTTTTAAAATCTAGAATTTATGATTAAGGAAGAAAAATCAGGGCATTTAGATAGGTTTAACACAAAATCAGCATAGATTTGTGAAAGGGAAATTATGGTTAACAAGTGTTTTTTTTCTGAGGATATAACAAGTGGAATTGATTTAAAGGGAGACCAGACTGGGTGATTTATTTGGATTTCCAGAAGGTTTTAGATAAGAGTCTTATAAATGCTATTGTGCAAAAATGGTGCTTAGTGTTTCGGTGAGATGTGAGCATGGATTGGTGTTTGATTGACACACGAGACAGAATTATTGGGTTTTCTTTTCAGGCTGGAAAGAGATAACTTGTAGAATGTCACCAGAGCTTCAACTGTTGTTACTGTTAATGACTTGGAGGAGGGGGCAGAATATAGTATCCAAATTTGCAGCTGACACAAAAATAGGTGGGGCAGCGTGGCATGATGAGGACATCAGGAATCTGCAAGAGAATAGAGAGAAATTGAGCAAGTGAACAAAACATGGACAGTTTAATGTCGGCAGCTGACTTTAAATGTCAGGGAGTTGAGAACTAGGAGGAGCTGAGGCCTGGAGCAGATCAACAATGACCTCATTGAATGAATAGTACGGCAGGTCTGAGGAGCCAACATAGCTTGCTCCTGCTCCTATTTCCTATTTCTTGTCATCTTATGTTTTTTTTTAAAGATCAGAAAGCCATTAATTTTTTAATCTTTTTCAGGAGGGGAAACCAGTATCTGTTCGCAGGAGAATTGAGCTTTTAGTTCAGTGGAGTCATCCTAACTGAAGTTTTGTTACTTATGGAGCCACCAAACCACAGAGTTTGGATAGAAATATTGAAGTTGTTAGAACTGAAAAAGTTTCAGGACAGTCAGAATTGTGAAAACTTTGTGCCAGGAACTCTGAAAGAGATCCTAAAACTGCTTCCAAAGTCCATAGTGAGGGAACTGGGAGGAGTCACTTCAGCTAAACCTGAAAGCATTGAAATAAGTGATTTGTTTTTGGATTTGAATGTTCATGAAAGGAACAGGTTGAAACATCGTTTCACTGTTTCTTTGTAACAGGCGTTTTATGTTATAAGCTTGTGTTCTGTTGCTAAAGAACTCCTTGCAGCCTCCTGTGAATATCAGTGAATAACCACCACAGTAACCAACTGCAAAAATTAAATGTGATCATCAAGCCAGGTTTCATTTATCCAGTATTACCATCAGCAGAGATCATAACACTAGAATTACAAACTTTTACAATACAGAAGGAGGCCATTTGGCTTATTGTGCAGGGGATCTAAAAGAGTGATTTAATTTTGTCACATTACTCCAAGCTTTTCCTGTATCTTTTCTCTAAGGGGTTAAAAAACATCAGTTCTATTTATTGTCATACTTAAAAGGTCTTGTATGTAGGCTTTTTTCTGTGGAAAGAATATTTGCAGAATTAGCTGCCATTGGATATCTTCTATCTTTTTGAACACACAGGACTTCAAGTAACATCTCATCTATGAAACAGTATCTCCAACTGTGAACAGTGTCAAGTATGACTTTAAAGTAATAGTCCAGATGATGCGGACAAGTCCTGCAGCGGAGCTTGAAACTTTGATTTTATTTTCTTTTGGTATTTGGGAAGCAGGTTTTTTTTAGTGCAACGTTCTGTTGTTAGAATTCAAGGACCCTTGAGCAACCTTGTAATGATGTCATGGAGCTGAACATCACTGAGCATAAATAGAGCAGTATGGGCAGAGTTATAATCATCTGGACTCGAAGATTCTCATGAGCACACAAAGATGGATATATCAGGCTCTGACTTAGTTAAATTAGATAAGGACTATCCCATGGCTACAGAATTCGACATCAAAGAGCTCATGCTGGAAACGCTGACACTCCTGCTCCTCGGATGCTGGCTGACTGGCTGTGCTTTTCCAGCACCACACTTTTCAACTCTGATCTCCAGCATCTGCAGTCCTCACTTGCCTGTTTAAGCTACTGTTTAATCCTGAAGACCATTCATGACTTTGCTTTTGCCTCTACCAGATTGCTATGAACCCAAATTTATAGTTATGGCATCAAGCCACAGAATAAATTAATTCCACGTCTTCGTGGGGCTATAGTGGGGAAAGGTTCAGGAAGCATTGCTTTAGAATATAGTTGTTTCCAGTGGGAAAATTGAATTAGGGAATTCATAATTTTACTTTATCTGTATGGCGTAAATTTAAAATCATTAGGTACTTGGGGCAAAAAAATGTTTCACTACTATTCATGCAATCATAGATCGGGTACAGGACAGGAAGAGGGCTTTGGGAGCATCATGTTCATGCTATTCCTCTGCAGAAGCTCATACATTTATTTTCCTGTGGGCTGCACGGCATTTAGTTTTGGATTGTTAAGCAAAGAATGGATTTAGGCTGAAGAATGCTTTGCTGTAAACTAACATGGTTACATACAATTCATACCTGAAACGGAGACAGGGTCATGATTCCCACTTTTGGAATATTTAATGTTTTCATCAGACCTTTCTAAAATTATCCCAGAAGTCCGAAAACCACATTGCATGCAGCACCCTGAAAATCAGAGTTCTATGTTTGATTTCATTTAATGACTTTCCTGTTCTTTTAGATACTGTTTGAATGCGTCCTTCTTCCTGTTTCAGAATGCAACACAGCTGATTGATTTGTTCCTGCTGTTTAATTATAGATCTAGGGCATCCAATGCTTTCAGTTCAAGCATTTCAAATCTGACCACGCATTTGTTAGCTTGTTACCAGCAGGGTATCAATTCCTCTGGTACCTGAGAGAGAAAACAGTTTATTTCTGTTACCTTCTCCATATCCAGCCAGCTCTAAAATTAAAGGATAGAAAATTTGGTAAATTCTGTGGTGTTGACATTCTTGAATTTGTTTGCACTCCCTGTACACATTTAAATCCTCTTGACAAATGGACAAAATTAAGCAGTGCACCAGGAATGAAACAATTGCCTCATGAGAAACTCAAATCAACAAAGGGTAGGAATTGTGACATTGAATAATCGAATTGTATGTTACTGGTGCAGTTAAATTGCTGTAGAGAGAGAGAGAGAGAGAGTCTGTAATGGGGCACCAATTTGAATGTTTCAAAAGGGAAGTGTGGGCAAACAAATGAAATTCATGCCCATCTCATGGCACTGGTGAATTAAACTGGCCTTTCACTGAACTGCCTTGCAAATTGTGTGCAGCAAAAGATCATTTTAAAATCACGTTTCACTTTATGCATTTTCAAAATGATGTTTTGCACATTTTTGATTTTTTTCCACAATTACTTGCTGCACAATTATTTCCCAGTTGGGAACTGCATCCTTGCTAGCTTTAGTTTGTTTTTAAATGGGGATAGTCATTTGGGTGTTGGTGACTTAGTGCCAGTTATTTGGAAGAACTCTCGGTTACACTTTTGTATGATAAGACCCAAAATTGTTCTGAAGAGCCCCACTTGAAACTAAATTTTCTTGGGCTTGCTTTGATATCTTTTAGGATATAGTGGCAAAGTTATAGTTTCAAAATAAGTTTGATTAACTCTGAAACTAGCATTATAGCTTCAGTAAATGGCTGCAATGATCCAGTGAAGAACAGTGCACAGTAAGCAATCTTCACTGAATTTATCCAATGTTTCTGTGTATGAAGTTACTAAGTAATTCTTTCATCATTACCTAATCAATCAAGTTTTCTTATCCTGGAAGTTGAGATGAGTTGGGAATGAGAAAGTTGCATTACACTCATCTTGAAGCATCAATCTGATTATGGCAGATTTAATATGCACAGCTTATACTTCATAACATAGTCAAACTGCAGAATGCTTAAATATTAAAATAAATAACTTATTATTTAATTGGGAAAGTGCTAAAATAAGCTAATGGAATAACAAAGTTTAAATCTGCTTATAAAGGCTTGAGATTCTGTCAGTTGGCAGCCAGTATGTTATGTACATCCTTCTGCATTTTGGAAATGTTTCAATTTTATAAATTCACTCATTGTTTCATTAGTTGATCCAGCAAAAAAACATTATTTGCAGAACATAAAATGACAACTTAACAATATATTCCCTGTTTCTCAGTATGGAGAACATATAACCACTATGTTTGCTGCAGTTTTAAACTGGAAGTACAAGGATGTCAGATACCCACGATTTTTGTATTTTAGCAACTGAGACTAACAATATCCAGAGAAAGTAATTTTAGTTTCCTATCGCTGAAGTGATTGTTTAGTAAACTTTGTTTCCTTAAGGCAATTTATGTTTTGATTGGATCAATCATAATATTCTGGCAAATTATTAACTTTGCTTACTTTTATAGGCAGTAACAGCAACAATGACCATCCTTGTGTTTTCATATCAGTTACGGCACAGCTCAAATAATTAAAGCCTGAGTTTTGTTCATTAGCATTTTGCGGTTATTCAAGGTCAGAGTTAATATATGATATGTTCTTTTGCCAACCATTTATGACGTTAAGAAAAGGTGCTGTGTTGCCTGGGAAAATTACCCCACTGAAGGTGCTGGAGAGATGGGATACTGATACACAAATCACGAAAAATGAAATCGTAAAAAAAAAGCAAGAGGAGTTTTAAAGCCAAAAATGAATGCTATTCTCTGGTATAAAGTTAGTATAATGTATATTATCATTGAATACTGTAACAATTAACATGGAATATGTTGTCAATATTTGCAGTGTAAGCCTTAAACAATAACTGCTTGCATTTATCTATTGCCTTTACACAATAAAACATCCCAAGAAGCTTCACGGGCTCCATGGCAAACAAAATTTGACATTGAGCCACATGATGTACTAGCACTTGTGACAAGGACGAAAGTAGTAAGTTTAAAGTTTGAGCAATTTTGACATAAACCACTACAGACAGACCACCTTGTGAATGAATTGAAAATTAGATGTACAAGAGATTAGATGCGGAGTGGAACATTGATTTCAGAGGGCTGTGCAAGAAATGGAGAGGTGCAAGGTCAGAAAGATTTGAAAATGGGAATAAGGCTCCTGATGAAGTAACACTTTTTGATGTTAAAATGCTCAACCACCATAACTACTCCATGGTCCACTCCTCCCTAACTCCATTCACCCACACGACCCTTTTGATATCTGTGCTTATCTAATTTTGGGCTCTTGACCGGTCCTAATCCTAACTGATCCTCTATTTGGTTGCAGTGTCTTCAGCTGATCGGTGAATATTGATCTCCAACTCGCGTACAACTCTGTCTATTTTGTGGTTGATCATTCTGTCAATCAGTTTTGCAACTTATATCTCAGAGTTGCTCTTTGCTGCTGAGGGTTAGGACCAGGAGTAATTCGCAACACTTTAGGATCCCACAATACACTTGTATCTTTACTTTGCATGATATTCCTATTTAGGTGGTGCTTTATATAAACTAATGGTTTCGAAGGGTCAAAAAATTGTCAAATCATGGAGTACTATACTGTACTGAGTATCAGTGTCCAGCTAGCAGAATGTTTTAGCAAATTGGATATCCTAAAAAACACCAATCTTTTGTTAAAAAACAAATTGATCTAGCATCAATTACCATGATGGCGTATACCTTTTAGTGTGTACAATTATTTCATACTTTCTAACTCCTGGACAAGTAAAAAATGCTGGCACAGCCAGCGATGCCCACATCCCACCAAATGGAAAAAAAAAACTGGTAGACCAAAGTGGGTTCCCAGCTTATTGAAATTAGGAATATGATTACCCAAATTCTTGAGATAAATAATAAAGTAATGAATTTTCATCATTTGTGGGTGGCACGGTGGCACAGTGGCTAGCACTGCTGCCTCACAGCGCCAGAGTACCGGGTTCAATTCCCGCCTCAGGCGACTGACTGTGTGGAGTTTGCACGTTCTCCCCGTGTCTGCGTGGGTTTCCTCCGGGTGCTCCGGTTTCCTCCCACAGTCCAAAGATGTGCAGGTCAGGTGAATTGGCCATGCTAAATTGCCTGTAGTGTTAGGTTAGGGGTAAATGCAGAGTAATGGGTGGGTTGCGCTTCGGCGGGTCGGTGTGGACTTGTTGGGCCGAAGGGCCTGTTTCCACACTGTAAATAATCTAATCTAAAGTGTATCCAGGAATGAAAAGAGGTAAAGTTGACTTTGTCCCAGAGGACCACACTGCTGCTGCTCTCAATTAGAGGGCAGAGGTTGAGAAGTGAGTCTTTCAGGATAACTTGAGCTGGTGTGAGAATTGAACCCACAATATTGGCATGACTGCATTGTACATGATCACTACAGCAGCTGGTAAAAGGGAGCAGTGACTGTATTGGGGTAAGTTGTTCTAGTTCATTGAATGTGACTTTCACTGACAATGTTTCTTTCCCACCCTGACTGTCCTTGAGAAGAAAATAGCAAGCTGCTGTCTTGAACTATTGAAGTACATATGATATAGGCACACCCACAGTGCAGGTAGGGAGGAAATTTCAGAATTCAAGCAATGATAGTGAAGAAAGATTTGATTATTATAGTATGAAATCAGGATAGTGCGTGGTTTGGGATAGTGCCTGTTGTTCCTGTGTTTTCCTACCTTTGCTTATCTGGATGGTAGATGTTGTGGGTTTGAAAGAAGAAGTGAGAGTTATTATAGTGCATCTTCTGGATGGCACATGTTTTCTGCCACTATATGCTGGTGGTAAATAGGATGTTGTGGAAGCAGGTTGCTTTGTCCTGGATGGATGGTGTCAAAATTCTTGGGTGATGTTGGAGGTGTATTCATCCAGGCAAACTGAGTGGATTTCATCATACCTCTGATTCATCTCTTGTAGGTAGTGAACAGATTTGGGCATCAAATAGTTTGTTACTTTCGGAGAACTCATAGCCATGTTATCTATGGGGCCAGTCAAGTTCAATTTCTGGTCTGTCTCCAGATTTTGTTGGATGATTCACAGATAATGTCATTGTACACCAAGCAGAAATGATTACATTCTGTAGGTGTAAATGATCCATTGCATGGTGCCTGTATGATGTGAATGTTGCTTAACAGCCCAAGGTTTGTACAGTTCTTGCTTCAAGAGGGCAGAGACTGCTTCAGTCCTTCTCAAGGGCCAATATTCTATTACCATGCATTATCCCTCTTTGAAAGCTTTTTGAAGATTGTCTAGTTTTTCTTTTGCCCTTGCTTGACTAGCTTTGCAATGTCAGCTGAGGATAGAGTTTTAAGTTGATGCAGTGAACTGCATGTTTGTGAGCAAAAATCTACTTTGCTTCTATAGGATGTTGTGAAACTTGAAAGGGTTCAGAAAGGATTTACAAGGATGTTGCCAGGGTTGGAGGCTGAATTGCCTGGGGCTGTTTTTTCTGGAAGGACAGAGGCTGAGGGGTGACTTTACAGAGATTTATAAAATCAAGAGGGGCATGGAATAGGGTCTTTTTTCTGGGATGGGGGAGTCCAGAACTGGAGGTTTAGGGTGAGAGGGGAAAGATTTAAAAGGGATCCAAGAGGCAACTTTTTCTTGCAGAGAGTGGTGGGTGTATGGAATGAGCTGCCAGAGGAATGGTGGAGGTTGGTACAATTGCAGCTTTTAGAAGTTAAAAATCACACCATCAGGTTACAGTTTAACAGGTTTATTTTTAACTCTGTCCATCTCATTCAAACACCGGCACCTCCAAATCATAACATTTAGAAGGCATCTGATGGGTATACAAATATGAATTTTTAGATGTGGGCTATGTGCTGAAAAATGGGACTAGATTATTCCCATCTGGTTGGCATGGACAGGGGTCTGTTTCTGTGCTGTACATCTGAGTCGACTAATTATTCTAGACATTATCAACTCATGATTTGATCAAAAAATATATTGGCCTATGGGAATAAATAAATTGCAAAATTAGATAAACATTTTAAAATTATATTAGCTATTTTTAAGTGAGCAACAGGCTGAAAGGCCTAATTGGCGCTTTTCCCCATGTTATTTGATGAGAGTGTTAATTAGATATGGAAATGTGTTGCTGGAAAAGCGCAGCAGGTCAGGCAGCATCTAGGGAACAGGAGAATCGACGTTTCGGGCATTAGCCCTTCTTCAGGAATGAGGAAAGTTGGTCCAGCAGGCTAAGATAAAAGATAGGGAGGAGGGACTTGGGGGAGGGGCGTTGGAAATGTGATAGGTGGGAAGAGGTCAAGGTGACTGGGGTGGGGGCGGAGAGGTCGGGAAGAAGATTGCAGGTTAGGAAGGCGGTGCTGAATTTGATGGATTTGACTGAGACAGGCTGGGGGGAGGGGAAATGAGGAAACTGGTGAAATCCAAGTTCATCCCTTGTGGTTGGAGGGTTCCTAGCCGGAAGATGAGGCGTTCTTCCTCCAACCGTCGTTTCGCTGTGGTCTGACGATGGAGGAGTCCAAAGACCTGCATATCCTTGGTGGAGTGGGAGGGGGAATTGAAATGTTGAGCTACAGGGTGGTTGGGTTGGTTGGTCCGGGTGTCCCAGAGGTGTTCCCTGAAACGCTCCGCAAGTAGGCGGCCCGTCTCCCCAATATAGAGGAGGCCACATCGGGTGCAAAGGATGCAATAGATGATATGTGTGGAGGTACAGGTGAATCTGTGGCGGATATGGAAGTTGATTCATATTGGAGCTACGCACCTTCCCAACTGATGTGTATATTTTTTCACATCCACAGGACATGTAATATGATGTAACTCATTAAGAGTTGTACAGGTTTGTCACAAAGCCTAACATATTTCTATCCTTTTCTTACTGTGACATGTGGGATATAAATCCAGCAAACCAGAAGTATTGGTTGTATGCTGATAAGAAAGGCACTGATGCAAGCTTTTTGCTCAGCATCATCTCAGCCTCTGACCCCAATTTTCATTCCCAGTTCAAGCATATAGGGGCAGAGAAATTCCCAATTCTGGTGAACACCTCTTTTTAAAAGTGGCTGCCTAAACCTCCCCTTTTAAGGGGGGGGGGAAGAAGAAATGTTATACATCAGGCTGGACTGGGAATCTGGCCAGGCAATCTGAGAATAGCTAAGGAAACTGCCTGTTCCTGAGATAAGCTGGACAGAAAATCCCCCTAGGTGCACTTCAGTGCAGTGGCTAAAAAGCAAACCAAAATAATCAAATAGTGAATATTGCCATTATCCCTTGTGCCTTACCTGTGCTACCTAATGCCTTCTACCCATTCCCCATGTACCCGTTACCTCCCCTTGGCCTTGCCCACTTCTACAAATTTGGCCATACACCCAATCCCAACTTAGTGCCTACTTCCACCCATTATCTCCCCCTTATCTACCATGCAAATTAATCTAATACCCAACACAGGAGGGGGGAAGAAAAGTTTTTTATTTTGCAGATTATTCTCGATTGAGAATTCTCTCCATCCATAAGTACAGATTTTGATCTGTCTTAACTGCTTTGAGATTTGACAAGTCTTCATGCTTCTTGCCAGGTCTTGGCTAAAAGTTAGACAGTACCAAGGGGCATATACACCTTTTACACACCATCTTCTCCACAGTTAACAATCTCAGAGGGCTCCTGCCCTGAACCCTAACCACCTTCATCTATTAACTATCTTCACCATGAGGTATCCTGAGACCATATCCACAGGGATATCCCAGCTGTCTAAAGAGATATCCTGGCTATCCAAAAGAAATGCACTCCGATCAGACCTAGTCCAGTCTCCTAGGTTTGAGGCACCAAGGATTCCAATTTGGAATTGAGTGGAGGCAGCTAATTAATTAAGTGAACCTCCTGGCCCTAAAATATGGGAAATGCTGGGTTCAGGGTGGGGCTTATGATTTCCAATGCGTTCGGTCATTTTTGCTATAGTGGAGAAGATCTCCGTCCTGTCAAAAATCTGGATCTTTGTATTCCTCATAATATAATTTTAGTTGAAGTGCAGCAACTGAATTGTATAGAATGTTGAGAGATTTCATTTGTAGAAAAACATATTTTGAGTTATGAACTCAGCCTACAGGCATCTCCATGGATTCCACCAGAAACTCTGTTTGAGTCATGAACATTTAATTAAGGCTTTGTTAATTTTCCATTCCTCCTCAAACAATCCAGCTGAGACTTGCTAAAAGTCACTGTTTAGACAAGGTTCTTGCGTGAATTCTAGCCAACAGGAAGATTTGAACTTTGTTCCCACAATTTGGAGCCTAGCACCCTTTAATCTTGCACCACCTTTTATGGTAGTAGTTATTTCGTAATCGGTAAGTAAACAGTTAACTATACTAAATCTGTAATTTGTCTGTGGATGGCAATTAATGATGCAGGCTGGCTGTAAAAATAATTTAGTATCATCAATCTTTTAAATTACTCATAAAATAACCTTGCAAGCTGATTAAATGTAGTTTGGAGAAATGCACGTTTCAAATTAATTTCGTTTACTTGATTTGCAGCAAGTAGCTTAAAGATTTACAACTTCTCCATATGAGGAGGAAGAAAGCTTATGTTAGAATGAGACGTGAAGGCTCAGTTAGGGCGCTTGAGAGTTACAAGTTAGCCAGAAAAGACCTAAAGAGAGAGCTAAGAAAAGCCGGGAGGCACATGAGAAGACTTTGGCGGGTAGGATCAAGGAAAACCCTAAAGCTTTCTATAGGTTTATCAGGAATAAAAGAATGATTAGAGAAAGATTAGGGCCAATCAAGGATAGTAGTGGGAAGTTGTGCATGGAGTCAGAGGATAGGGGAAGCGTTAAATGAATATTTTTCATCAGTATGCACGCTGGAAAAAGACAATGTGATCAAGGAGAATACTGAGATATCGGCTACTAGAATGGACGGGAATGAGGTACACTAGGAGGAGGTATATAGCAATTCTGGAAGATGTGAAAATCGGTAAGTCCCCTGGGCCGGATTTATCCTAGGATTCTCTGGGAAGTCGGGTGCCAGAAGACTGGAGGATAGCAAATGTTGTCCCCTTGTTCAAGAAGGGGAGTAGAGACAACTCTGGTAATTATAGACCAGTTAACCTTACTTTGGTTGTGGGTAAAGTGTTGGAAAAGGTTATAAGAGATAGGATTTATAATAATCTGGAGAGGAATAAGTTGATTAGGGATAGTCAACACTGTTTTGTGAAGGGTAGGTCGTGCCTCACAAACCTTACTGAGTTCTTTGAGAAGGTGACCAAACAGGTGGAGGAGGGTAAAGCAGTTGATGTGGTGCATATGGATTTCAGTAAGGCATTTGATAAGGTTCCCAGAGGTTGGCTATTGCATAAAATATGGAGGCATGGGATTAAGGGTGATTTAGCAGTTTGGATTAGAAATTGGCTAGCTGAAAGAAGATAGAGGGTGGTGATTGATGGGAAATGTTCATCCTGGAGTTCAGTTACTAGTGATGTACCACTAGCATCTGTTTTGGGGCCACTGGGGTTTGTTATTTTTATAAGTGACCTGGATAAGGGCATAGAAGGATGGGCTAGTAAATTTGCGGATGACAGTAAAGTCAGTGGAGTTGTGGATAGTGCTGAAAGATGTTGCAGGTTACAGAGGAACATAGATAAACTGCAGAGCTGGGCTGAGAGGTGGCAAATGGAATTTAATGTGGAAAAGTATGAGGTGATTCACTTTGGAAGGAGCAACATGAATGCAGAGCATTTGGCGAATGGTAAGATTCTTGGTAGTGTAGATGAGCAGGGAGATCTATGTACATGGACACAGATCCCTCAAAGTTGCTAGCCAGGTTAATGGGGTTGTTAAGAAGGCATACAGTACGTTAGCTTTTATTGGTAGAGAGATTGAGTTTTGGAGCCACAAGGTCATGCTACAGCTGTACAAAACACTGGTGCGGCCACATTTGGAGTATTGCATACAGTTCTGATCACCGCATTATAGGAAGGATGTGGAAGCTTTGGAAAGGGTGTAGAGGAGATTTACTAGGATGTTGCCTGGTATGGAGAGAAGGTCTTATGAGGAAAGGCTGAGGGACTTGAGGCTGTTTTCTTTCGAGAGAAAGTTGAGAGGTGACTTAATTGAGACATAAGATAATTAGAGGGTTAGATAGGATGGACAGTGAGCGCCTTTGTCCTTGGATGGTGATGGCTAGCACGAGGGGACATAACTTTTAATTGAGTGGTGATAGATAGAGGGCAGATGTCAGAGTTCTTTACTCAGAAAGTAGTAGGGGCATGGAACGCACTGTCTGCAACAGTAGTAGACTCGCCAACCTTAAGGGCATTAAAATTGTCATATATGGATGAAATTAGAATAGTGTAGGATAGATGGGCTTCAGATTGGCTCCACAGGTTGGCGCAACATCGAGAGCCAAAGGGCCTGTTCTGCACTAAGTGGACTTTAGAGAAGCAAAAGTATCATGGCAATGCAATTTTATTTAGCTGCACTTCAATTTTATTTTGACTAATCTGCTGCATTGTTACTATATTGCAGTTTTCTTGATTGAAAACATAAGGATAAAGGAACCTTTTTTGAGAGTTAAAGAAATTCAGCAATTTTGAATGGCAGCACACTTCATATTATCCCTCGCAATTTTGTTTTCAGGGATCTCTGTTTCGTTACAGGCCATGCACACTCTGACTAAATCCATTTGACCATTCTACATATGCTACCTAATGCAAAAAAAAGTGAATTCACATCGAAGTATGTTCAGTATCACGTGCCACCACAATGGGGATATTTTTATTGCAAAAATATACTTTATTCATAAAAGTAATTTTTGTGTATACACATTGTCATAAATGTAATTTGGTTCTGTACACTAGCATATCAAGTAAACAAACAAACATTTGCATTTGACTCTATCCCAACAAACTAAAGTTCTCTCTTACACACACAAGACCATATTTGCTTGCACTGAGGTAGCAGGAGGGTCCGATAACTGAACCACAACGGTGAGGAATGTTGGTGTAATCATAGATTTTTTTCTTTGCATTGTCCATTAACTTGGATTTGACTCTGGTTCTTGCTGTGCTTATTGCAACATCACAGTGAGACTGACTAATCAAGTGCTATCTCATTCCTATAACCTTTTATTTGTTAGCTTGTATTTGATCTACTGCTGATCCTAATCAAAGTAAATTGTGTAAGACTGTGACTCCAGTGTCTTGATACAGCTGCCATTTCGTAGTTGAGCAATATGTTGTTTTCTGATGAATATCATTTTGACGCCTGGTACTGCAATGCCAATTAGTTAGCCTTATGGTAAAATTGAGTGCCAATCTGAAATGTGCAAACCAAAACAGCCTTGGTTTATAAATTGTACGTAGAATGCATCTCAGTCCTGACACTTGAACCTTTAATTTCAAAGCCATTCAAATCTGATATCCACATTATAATACAAATGATCTTTTAGTACATTTATGGGAATCTTAAACTGTGCTGACATTTATAAAAAAAAAACTGAGATGCTAAAAGCAGAAATTTCATCATTTCCTTTGATTGGGTATTGATTTATGATGCCTTGAATTCTATTGGCTTTGAATTCTATTCTGCAGTTTGGGGAGAGAGCTTACCTTTGTCTGTTGGTAGTCTGTGGCCTGTAATGGGTTCCCCTTTATCTATGAGTGACTGCTACCTAATTGGTTTCTGCAAATTTTTCTTTTGCAGAATTTTAAATGGTATTACTCTTTATGTATATTTTTGACTAGTATAGACTACTCCTATCCTTCGGTCCCTTGCTCATATCAGTTATGCAAGATCTCGGTGTTCACTTTATTAACTTGGTTTTTAAAAATAATTGAGAGAACCAAACTAAACATTTACTAGGTGCAAGTCTGTCTTCAGAAGATTCAGAATTTGATGTTTATCATAAGTAGGACACAAAATGTTACTCTGATAAAAAGAGGTGGTTTTCATTCAATCCACTGAATGAAACCAGCCTGCATTTCTGGCTGACCTGGTACATGTCTCTTATTTTGACTAAAGTTGTCCTTCTGCATTCAGTCATCTTCGGGTACACCAAAATACTTGGAATCACTGATTTATTAACCCTTGGTAATCATTATTACTTGTGTCAGATCGGAGATATCTTGAACATTTATTGGCATTCTATCACATGAAGAGCACATGATCTCAGATGGCCACACACATTTTAGCCAAATTTGTATTTGGTTTCTTTCAACCTGATCATCATCTTATCGGATTCTGAAATTCAATTCAACTTGATCATCAGATTAGGCTGGGATGGTGGTGAAGTGCTGTTAAATAGGAGACCATTCTGGGTATAAGATTCATCTGTGTGGTAAGTTATCAAAACATATTATACTTAACTCGACAGTGAACTCTGCTGTTAGAGAATGGATTAGCGACCCTCAGTGGCTGGGCTGCTGTTTCATAGAACATAGAAGAATACAGCGCAGTACAGGCCCTTCGGCCCTCGATGTTGCGCCGATCCAAGCCCACCTAACCTACACTAGCCCACTATCCTCCATATGCCTATCCAATGCCCGCTTAAATGCCCATAATGAGGGAGAGTCCACCACTGCTACTGGCAGGGCATTCCATGAACTCACGACTTGCTGAGTAAAGAACCTACCCCTAACATCTGTCCTATACCTACCCCCCCTTAATTTAAAGCTATGCCCCCTTGTAATAGCTGATTCCATACGTGGAAAAAGATTCTCACTGTCGACCCTATCTAAACCCCTAATCATCTTGTACACCTCTATCAAGTCACCCCTAAACCTTCTTTTCTCCAATGAAAACAACCCCAAGTGCCTCAACCTTTCCTCATACGATCTTTCTACCATACCAGGCAACATCCTGGTAAACCTCCTCTGCACCCGTTCCAGTGCCTCCACATCCTTCCTATAGTATGGCGACCAAAACTGCACACAATACTCCAGATGCGGCCGCACCAGAGTCTTATACAACTGCAACATGACCTCAGTACTCCGGAACTCAATTCCTCTACCAATAAAAGCCAGTACGCCATATGCCTTCTTCACCGCACTATTTACCTGGGTGGCAACTTTCAAAGATCTGTGTACATGGACACCAAGATCCCTCTGCTCATCCACACTACCAAGTATCCGACCATTAGCCCAGTACCCCATCTTTTTGTTACTCCTACCAAAGTGAATCACCTCACACTTAGCTACATTGAACTCCATTTGCCACCTTTCTGCCCAGTTCTGCAGCTTATCTATATCCCGCTGTAACCTGCCACATCCTTCCTTACTGTCTACAACTCCTCCGACTTTCGTATCATCTGCAAACTTGCTCACCCAACCTTCTAACCCCTCCTCCAGGTCATTTATAAAAATGACAAACAGCAATGGTCCCAAAACAGATCCTTGCGGAACACCGCTCATGACGGCACTCCAAGATGAACCTTTGCCATCAACTACTACCCTCTGTCTTCTTCCAGCCAGCCAACTCCTAATCCAAACCTCCAACTCACCCTCAATGCCATACCTCCGTATTTTTTGCAGTAGTCTACCATGGGGAACCTTATCAAACGCCTTACTAAAATCCATATACACCACATCTACCGCTTTACCCTCGTCCACCTCCTTAGTCACCTTCTCAAAGAATTCAATAAGGTTTGTGAGGCACGACCTGCCCTTCACAAAACCATGCTGACTATCCTTGATCACATTATTCCTATCCAGATGTTCATAAATCCTATCCCTTACAATTCTCTCTAAGACTTTGCCCACAATAGAAGTGAGACTCACCGGCCTATAGTTACTAGGGTTATCCCCACTCCCCTTCTTGAACAAGGGAACCACATTTACTAGCCTCCAATCTTCTGGCATTACTCCTGTAGACAACGAGGACATAAAAATCAAGGCCAATGGCTCTGCAATCTCCTCCCTTGCTTCCCAGAGAATCCTAGGATAAATGCCATCAGGCCCAGGGGACTTATCTATTTTCACCCTTTCCAGAATTTCCAACACCTCTTCTCTACATACCTCAAAGCCATCCATTCTACTTAATTGTGACTCAGTATTCACATTGACAACAATGTCCTGTTCCTGATTGAATACTGACGAAAAGTATTCATTCAGTGTCTCCCCAATCTCTTCAGCCTCCACACGCATCTTCCCACTACTATCCTTGACTGGACCTATTCCTACCCCAGTCATTCTTTTATTCCTGACATACCTATAGAAAGCCTTTGGGTTTTCTGTAATCTTACCAACTAAGGACCTTTCATGTCCCCTCCTTGCTGCTCTTAACTCTCTCTTCAGGTCCTTCCTGGCTACCTTATAACTCTCAATCACCCCAATTGAACCTTCACGCCTCATCTTTACATAGGCCGCCCTCTTCCATTTAACAAGGGATTCCAATTTCTTATTAAACCACGGCTCCCTCACACGACCTTTTCCTCCCTGCCTGACGGGTACATACTTATCAAGGACACTCAATAGTTGCTCCTTGAACAAGCTCCACATATCAATTATGCCCTTGCCTTGAAGCTTACTTTTCCAAGCCACACATCCTAAGTCATGCCTCACCGCATCATAATTTCCCTGCCCCCAGCTATAACTCTTGCCCTGTAGTGCACACTTATCCCTCTCCATCACTAGAGTAAAAGTCACCGAATTGTGGTCACTGTCCCCAAAGTGCTCACCTACCTCTAATTCTAACACCTGGCCTGGTTCATTACCCAGAACCAAATCCAGTATGGCCTCACCTCTTGTTGGCCTATCTACATATTGTGTCAGGAAACCCTCCTGTACACATTGGACAAACACTGACCCATCTAAAGAACTTGAGCTATAGCTTTCCCAATCAATATCAGGAAAGTTAAAGTCCCCCATAACAACCACCCTATTACTTTCACTCTTCTCTTGAATCATCCTCGCAATCCTTTCTTCTACGTTTCTAGGGCTATTAGGAGGCCTGTAAAACTCCTAACAGGGTGACCTCACCTTTCCTATTCCTAACCTCAGCCCAAACTACCTCAGATGGCGAGTCTTCATCCATCGTCCTTTCCACCACTGTAATACTATCTTTGACAAGCAATGCTACACCTCCCCCTCTTTTACCCCCACCTCTGACCCTACTAAAACATTTAAACCCTGGGACCTGCAACAGCCAATCCTGTCCCTGTTCTACCCATGTCTCCGTAATAGCCACAACATCGAAGTCCCAGGTACCAATCCACGCTGCAAGTTCACCTACCTTAATTCGTATACTTGCATTGAAGTATACACACTTCAAGCCACTTTCCTGTTTACAGGCACCCTCCTTTGAGATTGATGCCATGTTCCTAACCTCCCTACACTCCAGGTCCTGCACCCTAAAGCTACAGTCTGGGTTCCAATGCCCCTGCAGAGTTAGTTTAACCCCCCCCCCCCCCCCCCCAAGAGCACTAGCAAACCTCCCACCAAGGATACTGGTGCCCCTCAGGTTCAGGTGCAGACCATCCTGTTTATAGAGGTCCCACCTTCCCCAGAAAGAACCCCAGTTATCCAAATACCGGAATCCCTCCCTCCTGCACCATCCCTGTAGCCACGCATTTAACTGTTCTCTCTCCCTATTCCTCGACACTATCACATGGCACGGGTAACAAACCAGAGACAACAACTCTGTTCGTTCTAACTTTGAGCTTCCAACCTAGCTCCCTGAAAGCCTGCCTAACATCCTCAGTGCTCCTCCTACCTATGTCATTGGTGCCAATGTGGACCATGACTTCGGGCTGCTCCCCCTCCCCCTTAAGGACCCGGAAAACACGATCAGAGACATCACGTACCCTTGCACCTGGGAGGCAACATACCAAACGTGAGTCTCTCTCGTTCCCACAAAACCGCCTATCTGTGCCCCGAACTATCGAGTCCCCAATTACTATTGCTCTGCTCTTATCCACCCTTCCCTTCTGAGTAACGGGGACAGGCTCCGTGCCAGAGGCCTGAGCACCGTTACTTACCCCTGGTAAGTCGTCCCCCCCACAAGTATCCAAAATGGTATACTTGTTCTTGAGGGGAACGGCCGCAGGGGGTCCCTGCACTGGCTGCTTCCTCCCAGTCCCCCTCACTGTCACCCATCTATCTGCCATCTTTGGAGTTACTACTTCCCTAAAGCTCCAATCTATGACCCCCTCTGCCTCCCGAATGATCCTAAGTTCATCCAACTCCAGCTCCAGTTCCCTAACACTGTTTTGGAGGAGCTGGAGATGGGTGCACTTCCTGCAAGTGTAATCAGCAGGGACGTCCATGGCATCCCTCACCTCAAACATGTTGCAAGAGGAACATTGCACTGCCTTCACTGCCATCCCTCTGAAAGTAACCTTTTTTTAAAAAAAACTGGGTCTAAAGAATACAACAAGCAAAATGCAGCACTTACCTACTTACCACAACGGGTCTTATTATTTAGGTTAGAGGAGGAGGGCGGGTGGGAGACACTACCTCTGTAGTGCCTCGGGTTCTTCTCCTGCACGCTTTTAAAGGGGAAAAAAAACCTACCCGGCTGCCCCTCTGGTCTTCGTCACTTCCCCCTGCTGCTCCCGCTCTTTCTGTGAAGAGAAAAAAAAAACACCGCTGCCCGCTACCAGTAAGTAATTTTAAAACAAACTGTCTTACCTTAGCTTCTGCTCGCACTCAAAGTCCTTCTCCATTCTGTGCACACAACCCTTTCCATATCACAACCCACAGGATGATCAATTAATGTCATTACATGTTGATAGATCTAGCTGAGGTGAGGCTCATTGCTAATTGGTTTAAATGATATGTGATCTGGAGTACTCAACAGGTCTGGCCAACATCTGTGGAGAGAAAGCAGTGTCAACATTTTGGTTGTGACCTTTCTTCAGAACTGTTGTGCCCAAATTTCGTTGAGGTGGGGTGCAGAGGGATAAAGATAAGACCTTTGCTGAGTACACAATGTTCAATATCAGAGAGCAGAAGGTCAGAGGGATAATAAGCATCCAACAAGAGGTGCAGTAAGGAGAAGGGATGGAGAGGAAGGGGAGGATAGGCAAGTTTCTGAGACAGGTGGGTATCTGGGTTGTTGCAACTTGTGTTCCCAGAGGAACCTCGATTATCTGAAGGACATGGGCAGGGAGTATTTCGTTCAGTTAACAGAATGCCGGACAACATAGTTTAGCCAAGTTTCAGGACCTTGTGATCTTGCCAGATAATCTGATAATTGGATAATCGCATGCTGGATAATCGAGGTTCCTCTGTATGTGAAAGAAAGAGAAAAGGTTTCAAGTTACAATATTCAACGAGCCCGGAGAATGAAGTGAAACTTGAGGACTGGACAGGGCTGAAACAGCAGGAGGAAGTGCTAATAGAGGTTATGATTCGGAGATGCCGGTGTTGGACTGGGGTGTACAAAGTTAAAAATCACACAACACCAGGTTATAGTCCCAACAGGTTTAATTGGAAGCACACTAGCTTTCGGAGCGACGCTCCTTCATCAGGTGATTGTGGAGGGCTCGATCGTAACACAGAATTTATAGCAAAAACTTGCAGTGTGATGTAACTGAAATTATACATTGAAGAATTGATTGTCTGTTAAGCCTTTCATCTGTTAGAATACAGTGATAGTTTCACTTCTTTCATGTGTAAATCACAAACCCCTTTTTTTTAAAAAGTTGCATTCTCGGGTTAGCTGTTAACAATGGTGATAGCTAGACAATATGTTGAAGGTGTTAGCCCCCTGTGTCCTCTGTCTATGACCTGATGTTTAGATTGATTCCAATCTAAAAAGTGAAATAACAGAGTTTTACATAAATTCATGCAGTTTTTGAGCTCAGAGTTCGACACGAATCTATGTGGTTTTTGAGCAAAGTGCAATGTAACTCTGAAAGTACCAAAAAAGTTCACCACACACAATATATATCTGTGCATGTGGGTCTTTGTCTGTCTGTGTGTGTCTGTCTGGGGTGGGGTGTGTGTGTGTGTGTGTGTGTGTGTGTGTGTGTGTGTGTGTATAGTGAGTGCAGAGTGTCTTAAGTCTGTGAGGGGGTGCATGTGTGGGAGTCTATGTGTCTACAAGGGTGTGTGTGGGTGTCTGTGTGCGCGTCTGTGTGTATCTGTGTCCGTGTGTGTGTGTGTAGTGAAATGGTGATCACCTGTAATGTGACATGAACCCAAGGTCCCGGTTGAGGCCCTCCCTATTGGTTCCAAACTTAGCTATCAGCCTCTGCTCAGCCACTTTCCTCTGCTGCCTGTCCCGAAGTCCACCTTGGAGGATGGTCACCCGAAGGTCCGAGGCTGAATGTCCTGGACCACTGAAGTGTTCCCCAACTGGGAGGGAACCCTCCTGTCTGTTGATTGTTGTGCGGTGCCCATTCATCCGTTGTCGTAGCCTTTGCTCAGTTTCCCCAATGTACCATGCCTTCGGGCATCCTTGCCTGCAACATATAAGATAGACAATGTTGGCTGAGTCACATGAGTACCTGCCATGTACACGGTGGGAGGTGTTTCCACGCGTAATAGTGGTATCTATGTCCACAATCTGACACGTTTTGCAGCGTCCACTGTGACAGGGTTGTATGGAGTAGTCCAAGAAGATCGCACATATCGACACAGACATCAAGTTTCTACAGGAATGCAGGCAAGCAGGAAAGATCCCGAAAGGATTACGGATCACGAACCCACTTAGGTCGACCTACAACACAGACTACACAGAGAGACTTTGCCACCGCACCTCTCGTAAACTTCTCAATCATCTCGTGCACCAACTCTACAGCAGGCGCCACAACCTTGAAATTCAGATGGAATCCACACTCTCAGCCTGCACACAGGATACATCAGTACAATTACGTGACATCGCCAAACAGACAAGGCAACAAAACTACACCACGTACATGCACGCCAAGAACAAAAAACTGGAGAAGCTTGGCATTCTCACCAGTAATAGCAAAGCCCGCCCTGGAACCACAGTAGACAACATTATCACTGCGGGGAAGTCTATTGTCAACTTATCGGACCACACTCTTCGACCGGAAGAGATTGAAATCCTGAGTAGGGGTCTCAACTTCTGCCCCACCACCAAAATGGACCAGTTGGTTCTGGCAGCAGACACAGAGGAGTTCATCAGATGAATGAAACTCCAGGAATTCTTTCAAGGTGCTGGCAGTGATCCCACTGATGAACTAGAACAGTCATCACAGGGATCTGTAGAGGAGCAACCAAAGGTGTCGTCAACATGGACCCCACCGGATGGCCGCTGCCCTGGGCTTGACATGTATGCTCAAACGGTCAGGAAATATATAAATGCCAGATTCATCAGCCATACCCATAAGGTAGAGCAAAACATCACCCGTTCCCAACGCAATGCCATCCAGGCTCTCAAAACCAATCACAACATTGTCATCAAACCTGCAGATAAAGGAGGAGTCGTTGTCATTCAGAATAGAACAGATTACTGCAAGGAAGTGTACCGACAACTGAACAACCAGGAACACTACAGGCAACAACCAGCTGATCCGACCAAAGAACATATCCGAGAATTAAACACACTGATCAGAACTTTGGATCCAGTCCTTCAGAGCTCCCCACGCGCCCTCATCCCACGTACTTCTCGTGAAGGCGACCTCTACTGCCTTCCAAAGGTACACAAAGCCAACACACCGGGACGTCCCATCGTGTCGGGAAATGGGACCCTATGTGAGAATCTCTCTGGCTATGTGGAAGGCATCCCCTATTGTACAGGGGATCCCCAGCTTCTGTCGCGACACTACGGATTTCTTACAGAAACTCAGCACCCATGGACCAGTCGAACCAGGAACATTCCTCGTCACAATGGATGTTTCCGCACTCTACACCAGCATCCCCCAATGATGGCATCGCGCAACAGCCTCAGTACTCAACACCAACAACTGCCAGTCTCTAAACACCATCCTACAACTCATCCGCTTTATCCTCGATCATAACGTCTTCACCTTTGACAACCAATTCTTCATCCAGACACACAGAACAGCCATGGGGATCAAATTTGCACCCCAATATGCCAACATTTTTATGCACAGGTTCAAACAAGATTTCTTCTCTATGCAGGATCTCCAACCGACATTGTACACCAGGTACATTGATGACATTTTCTTCCTCTGGACCCATGGCGAGGAGTCACTGATAAAACTACACAGTGACATCAACAATTTTCATCCCACCATCAAACTCACCATGGACTACTCTCGACTGTCTGTCTCATTCTTGGACACGTGTGTCTCCATCAAGGACGGACACCTGAGCACCACACTCTACCGCAAACCCACAGACAACCTCACAATGCTACACTTCTCCAGCTTCCACCCAAAACATATTAAAACAGCCATTCCCTATGGACAAGCCCTACGCATACACCGGATCTGCTCAGATGAGGAGGAACGTGACGGACACCTGGAAGTACTCAAGGATGCCCTCACAAGAATGGGGTACAATGTTCAACTCATCAAC
Source organism: Chiloscyllium plagiosum (assembly GCF_037043375.1). Taxonomy (NCBI): domain Eukaryota; kingdom Metazoa; phylum Chordata; class Chondrichthyes; order Orectolobiformes; family Hemiscylliidae; genus Chiloscyllium; species Chiloscyllium plagiosum. Next base: position 24,412,908 of record NW_028270168.1, read on the forward strand.
CGCCAGTTCCGACGTGCCACAGCAAGGAACCGTAATGACCTCCTCAGGAGACAGACACGGGCTGCAATTGACAGGGTAGCCTTCATTGTTCAGTACTTCCCGGGGGCTGAAATATTACGCCATGTTCTTCGTGACCTGCAACACATTATCAATGGAGATGAGCACCTCACCAAGACCTTCCCCACACCTCCACTACTTGCCTTTAAACAACCGCCAAACCTCAAACAGATCATTGTTTGTAGCAACTGCCTGGCTCTCAGGACAACTCCATACAACCCTGTCACGGTGGATGCTGCAAAACGTGTCAGATTTTGGACATAGATACCACTATTACGCGTGGGAACACCTCCCACCATGTACATGGCAGGTACTCATGTGACTCAGCCAACATTGTCTATCTTATACGTTGCAGGCAGGTTTGCCCAGAGGCATGGTACATTGGGGAAACTGAGCAAAGGCTACGACAACGGATGAATGGGCACCACATAACAATCAACAGACAGGAGGGTTCCCTCCCAGTTGGGGAACACTTCAGTGGTCCAGGACATTCAGCCTCGGACCTTCGGGTGACCATCCTCCAAGGTGGACTTCGGGACAGGCAGCAGAGGAAAGTGGCTGAGCAGAGGCTGATAGCTAAGTTTGGAACCAATAGGGAGGGCCTCAACCGGGACCTTGGGTTCATGTCACATTACAGGTGATCACCATTGCACTACACACACACACACACACGGACACAGATACACACAGACGCGCACACAGACACCCACACACACCCTTGTAGACACACAGACTCCCACACATGCACCCCCTCACAGACTTAAGACACTCTGCACTCACTACACACACACACACACACACACACTTTCTCACACTCACAACCCCCACCCCAGACAGACACACACACAGACAGACAAAGACCCACATGCACACATATATATTGTGTGTGGTGAACTTTTTTGGTACTTTCAGAGTTACATTGCACTTTGCTCAAAAACCACACAGATTCATGTCGAACTCTGAGCTCAAAAACTGCATGAATTTATGTAAAACTCTGTTATTTTACTTTTTAGATTGGAATCAATCTAAACATCAGGTCATAGACAGAGAACACAGGGGGCTAACACCTTCAACATATTGTCTAGCTATCACCATTGTTAACAGCTAACCCGAGAATGCAACTTTTTAAAAAAAAAAGGGGTTTGTGATTTACACATGAAAGAAGTGAAACTATCACTGTATTCTAACAGATGAAAGGCTTAACAGACAATCAATTCTTCAATGTATAATTTCAGTTACATCACACTGCAAATTTTTGCTATAAATTCTGTGTTACGATCGAGCCCTCCACAATCACCTGATAAAGGAGCGTCGCTCCGAAAGCTGGTGTGCTTCCAATTAACCCTGTTGGACTATAACCTGGTGTTGTATGATTTTTAACCTAATAGAGGTTGTGAGTGTGCATATGGTGGTGCATAGCACTGAGAATAGATCTCAGGATGCAGTGAGACCAGCTGTCTGAAGTGTTGTTATTGTTAATTCTGCTTTCTCTCCACAGATGCTCAGCACAGAACAGGCTCAGCTTCTCCAGCAATTTCCATTCTTGTTGTTTCAGATCTCCAACATCCACAGTTACTTGTTTTATTCCAGTGTACAGTCCAGCTGTTTATCAATATTTTCTCAGTGCAGGAACTCCCTTTTTTCCTTCTCTGTTGTTGATAATTTAAAGAATTGGGAGGACTCGCCAGTTTGACCTTGAGGTTTGCTTGCTTTCATTTTATGATTGAGAACAAGCTAAATGGGGGCAGGGGAGTCTCCGTATTTTCCCTATAATTTTAAAACATAAGTATGTTACTTTCAATCTGTTCACAGTAGCACCTAGATTATCTGAACATCAGTTATCCAAATTTCGCATTATCCAAACAAGATCTCAGGGTCCTGTAAAAACCTGTATTAGGCAACTCGGCATTCACTTATCAGTTAAACGGCTTTATGATGTGCATTGCCGGATAACCAAGAAATTTTCGGATAACTGGCACTCATAAATTACCACTTGTTTCCAGTTATCCGAACGATCAATTATCCAAGCAAATATCTCCTCGTCTGTCTTGTTTGGATAATCGAGGTTTTACTGTTCAACAAAATAGTGCATTTCTTTCCCAAATGGAGCTCAGCTAAAATCTGTATTTTTTTTTTATTGAATAAAACAGAATAGTGTTATAATTTATGAATCAATGAATGTACTTTGTGCGGTTATAACTAAACCGATATCAATTTCTCTCAATCCTATAAGTTCATTTTACTGATATCACTTGTTAATATCTCCTTTTTAATGGCTTTTTATGAAAGCTGGACCCTCTTAGCTTACCAACTTCATAGATCTCTGCCAGTGTAATATGGCACCAGTAGAATAATTGATATATCTGCTTTGAATTTGTTGCTTCACCCTCCAGTAAATAATATCCTAAATGTTCCAGTTGGTACATCTGAGTACTCTGTAAAATACCAAAACGTATCTATATCCTTTAATTAAAAGAATCATGTGTGACCCTACAATAACTTTGTTTAAGCAATTTTACTAAGTTAATTCAAAAGATGATACTGGATCCTTTTGGCCTCCAAGGATCCTACCATATTACTATACTAAAAAAAAATTATTAGATACCAAAGCAAATTGCAAAATTCATAGTGAAAAATAACCATACAAAACTAACCACTAACATACAAAACTAATATGACATAGCCCTGTTACATTCTTTAAGTTACAAGTCTAAATACTTTTACTGAAAGACAGCAATGTTTTAAACTGTTTTACTTCAATGCATTTTTACATTTGTTATCCTAAGTTTACATTGGTGTGGGATACAAATCCATGGTCGCCTTTTTCACTGGGCCACATATCTATTCTTACTTACAAAAAGTGTTTTACAACTGCACACAATCCAACAGAATATAATTCCTCACTTGCTTAACTAAGAAAACATTATAACTAGAATTGAGCTTTTCAATGTAGAACACCATCTTTTTATCATATATTCTCATGTAATGGGTATTACAATGTACAGTATTTATTGTATACACCATAAGACATAGGAGTGGAAGCAAGGCCATTCGGCTCATCAAGCCACTCTGCCATTTAATCATGGCTGATGGGCATTTCAATTCCACTTACCCGCACTCTGCCCATAGCCCTTAAATTCTTGATCTCTCAAGGAATTATCAATCTCTGCCTTGAAGACACCCAACGACCCAGCCTCCACTGCACTCGGTGTAAATGAATTCCACAGGCCCACCACATTCTGGCTAAAGAAATGTCTCTCCTCATTTCTGTTCTAAATTGACCTCCTCTAACCTTAAGGCTGTGCCCACGGGTCCTAGTCTCCCTCCCAGCGTCCATCCTTTCTAAGTCATGCATTACCTTGTAAGTTTCTATTAGATCTACCCTCAATCTTCTAAACTCATACGTTATGTCAGTGATTTGCTGTTAAGGTTTGAATCATACGAGTCTTGATACAATAAAAATGCATATGTTTTAAGCAGTCAATTGAACCTTTTAATAACTCATGAATGCTGCAGGATCGAAAATAATGTTTGCAATATCACATTCTTGTTTTTCATTGGCTCATGAAGACTGCAAACTCATCTTCATTTTTATTAGAATTAGCCCAGCAATTCTATTCCATTGCTCTCGCTCTCGAAGTTGCATTTGACTTTTTCTTGAATGGTGCATTTGAGATGATCAATGGAAAAGAACATTGGTGAAACAATGCAATCCCAAATAGGTAATTCAGGTACTGGCTGGTGGAGGAACCATCTGAGTATTTAAAGAAAAAAATTTCTTAATTGCTATTTCATTGCCGACCAGAATGTTTTCTGGTTCATAATGGTACCAGCACCACGACAAAGACTAGAACTCCAATGGACAGAGAACCAGAAACCTGACTAACACATACTTAAAATTCACTCAGGCTTTTAAAACATGCATTAATATAATCCTAAAATCCCAGGCTACAGTCAATCATAATTAATACGTTCAGGGATACTTGGAACAGTTAATACTGTACTGAAATGCTACTCTTAGTAAAGTCATAGAATGGAAAAAAACAGAAATGAACATAATTGAAGGCCCATTTATAGTACAATTTTATTGTAATGTTTCTGTTTTGTTCAAATGACATGTTAGTGGGGACAAAATTAGATTCCAATGAACAGGAAACTTGCAAAAACTTTTATAACTACAAAAAAGGTCAATTTTAAAACTTGATTGAAACTATAATAAGACTTAGTGATAATACCTGTAATAAGATCGACAAAGTTAATATACATTCAAGCTAAATGGCAACACCATTTAGTTTAGACAGCAAGTTTATTTTAAGCAAAAGTGAATACTTGCAGATGCTAGAGATCAGAGTCTTAGAGTGTGATGCTGGAAAAGCACAGCAGGTCAGGTAGTATCCGAGGAGCGTGAAAATCGACGTTTCAGGCAAAAGCCCTTCATCAGGAATTTTACCAGCAAATTTATCTTGCTCACTCTGACTCATCCTATGCCTTTGGATCATTTTTCCTTGATTGAGTAAAGTAGAAGACTCTATTTGCACCATATGGGAATTTTACCAGGAATACAATTGTGATTGTATTATCAGAAAACAGTACCTTACTTTGTGACTGTAACCTAATAAGAGATTTAGGTCTAGAATAAGTCCAGCAATGTATGATTTGTGTAACATTTATTATGTGGTGTGGTGGAATCTGACTTAGGTATGCATTTTTAAAGACAATTAGACATACTCTTCAAGAGGATAAACAGACTGGGATGTGGAATTAAACTGGACAGTTCTTCAAAGAGCTGTGACAGTGATGACCACAGTGTCTACGCTGCAAAGTCTACAGCCCTTCAATGAATCTTTTTTAAAAAAAAAAGTAGAACAAATTGCATAACCTTCATTTATGAATGGTTTCATCATTATAGGGACTTTTAAACATTGTTACCACCTTCCCTCAAAAACCTAAGATTTCTTTCGTACCTAGCCTATTTTGAATTTTGAAGCGGTCTTCTAAATCTGTACAAACTTCTGCAGCCAGGTTTCCATCACACTCTCAGCAGTAAAATGGTCCTCGTCAATGTCACAAATTTTGGTCTACTATAGCTGCAAAGGACGCACGTGATCCTTCCATGAAGCTTTTAGCATTCCTTCAACGTCCTGTTCTATTGTCATCAATTGGTTCATGTTCTATCCAATAGCTTTTACATCAGTGCCAGCAATGACATCACTTCCAAGCTCTCCCTCCATAAATTGCAAACCCCACCTCCCCTCTTTCCCCCAAAAAGCTCTCCTTAGACCTTTTATAATATCCTTGTCAACATATTGCCGGTAACTTCACTTTTGTTGTGGTTGTGTTCGCCAAGCTGGGAATTTGTGTTGCAGACATTTCATCCCCTGTCTAGGTGACATCCTCAGTGCTTGGGAGCTTCCTGTGAAGCGCTTCTGTGCTGTTTCCTCCGGCATTTATAGTGGTTTGTCTCTGCCGCTTCCGGTTGTCAGTTCCAGCTATCCGCTGCAGTGGCCGGTATATTGGGTCCAGGTCGATGCGTTTGTTGATAGCCACACACACAGATATCAAGCAACATGAGTTCGACTGGGACAACACTACTATTATTGGACAAGCCAAACAGAGAACAGCCAGGGAATTCCTAGAGGCATGGCACTCATCCACAGATTCAATCAATAAGCACATCGACCTGGACCCAATATACCGACCACTGCAACGGACAGCTGGAACTAACAACTGGAAGCGGCAGAGACAAACCACTATAAATGCTGGAGGAAACAACACAGAAGCGCTTCACAGGAGGCTCCCAAGCACTGAGGATGTCACCTAGACAGGGGACGAAACGTCTGCAACACAAATTCCCAGCTTGGCGAACAGAACCACAACAACAAGCACCCAAGCTACAAATCTTCTCACAAACTTTGAACTGCACTTTTCATGGGCATGGATTCAATTTTCACACGGAGTGATGCCAGCCTTTCCCTGTCTGTGTTGTCAGACTGCTTGGTCAACATTTAGACTTGCAAGAGCAGTAGTTGAACATCAGAAAGGCTAAAGGCATTGGCTTTGATTTAAAGCTGATTCATATTGTGTCCTATCTGACCCAAGTTAGTTTCTTATCACATCTATTTGACTCTTTCAGCTTTTTAGATCTTCTTCCAAAGTCACCTCTCCTAGCATTTCATTTAGGGCCAGCTCCCAATTGATTCAGATTGGTATATCTAATTACCTAGTTGACCTACCAATGCATAGTGTCCTCTGTTCAATACAAATGATTCCCCATGTTAGAGAGCTACTTCCGTGTCCCTGGCCTAGCACCACACCCTCCACCCCCACATGAAGTGGAGGCAGCAGTAGTGTGGTTTGTTGTATTAGGAAATGGTCTGAAACAGCTGACCTATTTATACTGGATCAGGTTTCAATCAACCTTATTATGTCTCAATCTTTTTGGTGGGAGGAATCTAGCATGAGGTGGTGATGGAGCAAAAAAACATCGTGTGAGGTTTTGGTTAAGAAAAAGAAGGAAGCGTGTCAGGTATAGACAGGATAGATCGAGTGAATTCTTAGAGGATAAAGGAAGTAGGAGTATACTAAAGAGGGAAGTCGGGAGGGCAAAAAGGAGACATGAGATAGCTTTGGCAAATAGTTAAGGAGAATCCAAAGGGCTTTTACAAATACATTCAGGACAAAAGGGTAACTAGGGAGAGAATAGAGCCCCTCAAAGATCAGCGAGGTGGCCTTTGTATGGAGCTGGGGGAGATAATAAATGAATATTTTGCACCAATATTTACTGTGGAAAAGGACATGGAAGATATAAAATGTAGGGAAATAAAGGGTGACATCTTGAAGAATGTCCATATTACAGAGGAGAAAATGCTGGATGTCTTGAAATGCATAGAAGTGGATAAATCCCTAGGACCTGATCAGGTGTACCCTTGAACTCTGTGGGAAGCTAGGGGAGTGATCGCTGAGCCTCTTATTGAGATATTTATATCCTCGATAGTCACAGGTAAAGTGCCGGAAGACTGGAGTTTGGCTAACGTGGTGCCACTGTTTAAGATGGGGGGTAAGGACAAGCCAGGAAACTATAGACCAGTGAGTCTGATGTCGGGGGCAAGTTGTTGGAGGGAATTACGAGGGACAGGATATATATGTATTTGGAACGGCAAGGACTGATTAGAGATAGTCAAGGTGGTTTTGTGCATGGAAATAATGTCTCACAAACTTGATTGAGTTTTTTGAAGAAGTAACAAAGGGGATTGATGAGGGCAGAACAGTGGACATGATCTATATGGACTTCAGAAAGGAATTCAACAAGGTTCCCCATGGGAGACTGGTTAGCAAGTTAGATCGCATGGAATACAAGGAGAACTAGCCATGTGGAGACAGAACTGGCTCAAAGGTAGAAGACAGAGGGTGGTAGTGGAGGGTTGTTTTTCACACTGGAGGCCTGTGACCAGTGGAGTGCCACAAGGATCGTTGCTGGGTCCACTACTTTTCATTATTTATATAAATGATTTGGATGCGAGCATAAGAGGTAGACCTAGTAAGTTTGCAGATGACACCAAAATTGGGGGTGTAGTGGACAGCAAAGAAGGTTACCCTCAGATTACAACAGGATCTTGAAAAGATGGGCTGAGGAGTAGCAGATGGAGTTTAATTTAGACAAATGTGAGGTACTGCATTTTGGGAAAGCATATCTTAGCAGGACCTGTACACTTAATGATAAGGTCCTAGGGAGTGTTACCGAAGCAAGAGACCTTGGAGTGCAGGTTCATAGCTCCTTGAAATTGGAATCACAGTAGATAGGATAGTGAAGAAGATGTTTAGTATGGTTTCCTTTATTGTCAGAGTATTGAGTACAGGGGTTGGGAGGTTATGTTGCGGCTGTACAGGACGTTCGTTAGGCCAATGTTGGAATATTGTATGCAATTCTGATCTCCTTCCTATCGGAAAGATGATGTGAAACTTGAAAGGGTTCAGGAAAGATTGATAAGGATGTTGCCAGGGTTGGAGGATTTGAGTTATAGGAAGAGGTTGAATAGGCTATGACTGTTTTCCCTGGAGTGTTGAAGGCTGAGGGGTGACATTATAGAGGTTTACAAAATCATGACGGACATGGATAGGACAAGTAGACAAAATCTTTTCCCTGGGGTCGGGGAGTCTAGAACTAGAGGGCATAAGTTTAGGGTGAGAGGGGAAAGATATTAAAAAAATCTAAGAGGCAACTTTTTCAGTGTTGTGTACGTATGGAATGAGCTGCCAGAGGAAGTGGTGGAGGCTGGTACAATTGTAACATTTAAAAGGCATCTGGATGGGTATATGAATAGGAAGGTTTTGGAAGGATGTGGGCTGGGTGCTGGTAGGTGGGACTAGATTGGGTTGGGATATCTGGTTGCCATGGACGAGTTGGACTGAAGAGTCTGTTTCTGTGCTGTATATCTCTATGGTAGTCATGATAATTGTATCTAACTAGTCAATGTAACCAGTACTTCCTGCTATTGTGCAATGAACTACATCATCATCTTAAATATGTGCCTCTTCCGATTAAACTCAATCTTAGTTTATCCTCTACGCAACTAATTAGATAGGCCTTCGACATACCACATTACAATGCCCTTTAGGGTTTTGTGGTACATGGTAGTGTCCCTACCTCTGAGCCAGGAGGTCTGGGTACAAGTCCCACCTGCTCCACAGTTAAGTAATTGGTTGATTTGAAATTATCTGTTACAATGCTGTCTTGATGCCTGGCTAATGCAGCAGTATGATGAATACAAGCCTCTCATTAGGCAATCAAGGCTTTTGGGCCAGAAGGTCCTGGATCAAGTCTTTCTTGCCCCAGATTGTAATTTATTATTTTATTTTTTATTAATTTATTATTTTAAAATTTTTATTATTTTTATTATTTTAATTTAAATAATTACAACTGTCTTAATATGTTGCTATGCCCCTCGGGGCTGCTAATGTTTATTTTATATGTTTCGCCACCTGATTACTAACCTTTCTACAATTTTAAAGTAATGCAACAAAAGAAAGGGTGGACCTTGAATTGGAATTTAGAGAGCTTTCCTTTGAGAAGCAAAGCACACTGACAAGGATTCAACAGTGTTTCACTTTTTTAAAAGGTCAAAGAGTTGTGTTTTTGTTAATTGTAATTCAACCATCAACTGAAGACATTTTTTTGACTACTTGTTTTCTTGACTTCCCAGCAGGATCCACAATCTGCAGGTTTCCAGGGTGCTGAGTAATTCCAGCATTTTCTGCTTTTATTTTGACTTTTCAGAATCTGTAGTGTTTTGCTTCTGTACAAGCAAATAATAACTCTAATGTCTAAACTGACATTCTGATTACCTTGCCTCCTTCTATGTAACAGAAAACGTAATGAATTGTATGCCCAACATGGATTAAATGCCTATCAAATTCGACACAAATCTGAATTCTTTGTCAGATTGTAGGAAACAATATGCCATTGTACAAAACTGAGGAGAGTAGGTTTTGTGCACTCTCTCTTTTCAGGAGCAGAATAATGAACTGGGATAATAGGGTTGTCTTATGAATACTGTGGCTCATGTTAATTTAGTATTGTCATTCCTTAGAATCTAAAGTTCAATTCTGATCCAGCACTTTGTCACATTATACAATACTGTTATTCTCACAACATGATAGCTACCTTTTTACAGCACACTATAATAAATATAATGAATCACTGACCATCTTTTGCAATGGGGGTTTTTGAAACTCAGACTGGCTGTCACCTAACATCACCTTCATTTTAATATAGCAAATCTATCAGCATCTTTTTAAATTGAAACAGTAGCTTTCTTTTCGAAGAGCATGTAAGGTTCTACACTGAAAATATGCTGCTATATTTTTGTTTGTATATACTGATATTCCTGCCATTTACTTTCCCTATATATATGCAGTTTGAAGTTTTATTAAGATATTTATTGCGATCTACTGGCTCTTGTTGTAGAAACTTGAGGGAGTGCTGCATTTAACATGCTTGTTAATATAAGCTTTTTACATACAAAAGTATATTATTGAGTCTACATCTCCCAAAAAAATGCAGCTCCAGCAATTAAATGTTTCATTACCCTCCACGTTTATTGCTCAGGACAAAAATTATATTTGACAGTAAAAGAAATAATAGGGGCAGGGAAAACAAAAGCATAGTACTGCTTTTAACATGGGATAGGGTTTGATTGAGGTGAGTGTGAGGCTTAAATTCTGGAACAGAAAGCAAGCTCTAGCTATTTTAATTCCCGGGTTTAATTCTCACCTGAAGCAGTCGGCATCACAGAATTGCCAAGTGGAAAGCAAAAGCCTGAATCCAATTTGTAGACTACAGATTACAGGCTATCAGAACACTCTGGGTACCCTCTACGACTGAAAAGGTTTGGCTGGGATGTCGGATTTGTTCTTGGGTGTGGACCCAGTGTGGTTCCAACCCAGGTAGTTTTTGTTATGAAGAAATGGCCTCCATCTGCCAAAACTAAATTAAAATGTAACTTCACAGGATCCTGATTTGTATATTATAAGCAACTTCTATCTGACAAGTCAGCAGTCTTGATAGACCCACAGCAATATAGTGACAGTAGAGCACAGCATTACATGGTATTATGTTCATTGTGATGTGGCCTCAGTTTTTGTTTGATAAGGAGGTCTAAAAGTCATTGTATAAATCTTTGGCGATATCCTTGGCTACATTGAAAATTTGGTTTGCTATTAGCAGTTTGCCACCTATTCATTTTAGATTAGATTATATTCCCTGCAGTAGGGAAACAGGCTCTTTGGCCCAATGAGTCCACACCTGCTCTCTGAACAGCAACCCATTCCCCTGTCCTATATTTGCCTCTGACTAATGCACCTAACACTATGGACGATTTAGCATGCCCAATTCACCTGACCTGCACATCTTTGCATTGTAGAAGGAAACCAGAGCACCCAGAGGAAATCCACGCAGACATGGGGAGAATGTGCAAACTCCACACACAGGAGGTTGGAGTTTGGAATCAAACCTGGGTCCCTGGCGCTGTGAGGTAGCAGTGTTAACCATTGAGCCACCATGCCATTCTGGTTTTGATGTTCAGAAATTGAGTACTTTGTGTCTGGATTTCGATATATATTGACCATAGATAATACTACTCATCATGGGGAAAAGTATATAAAATTACCCCTCCAGTTCTTTTGTGTTGTGATTTCATGCTACGTTGAGTTGGTGTTTAAGACAAACTGGTTGAGGAGATGACAAAATCATAGACAATCTTTAGGCTTTGACTTCAAAGTAACATGATATTTATTATATGTTAATAAATGCTGCCATACTTTTTAAACCTAGTTATACCAGGAGCTGACTCATAGTTTAGTCCTTACCTAATGTAGCTATGTTCTGTATGTGTTTATGTCCATGTGCTCTCTGTATCTTTAATTCATACCTTTTAAGAGAGAAATTCAGTGTTCTTTCCAGACTCTTATAATTCTGTGCTATTTAGGTTCAATGATTTGTAGTTCTGTGACGTAATCAAACTTGTTCCAGGGTCTTGAAGCCCTCCCACAAAACAAGTATCTGCATCAATATATTTGTTGGTCATGCGTATGCAGATAAAGACAATGGTTTTCATAGATTCAGATGAAAACATAATCTATGTTGGGGAATCTAAAATGTTTGCAATCTAGCCAGGGCAAGAAACAGTGGCAAACAAAAATGAATTCAGATTTTTAAAAACTGAATATTTTGATATTCAAAATATTTTGCAGGAGATGTTTATCTCTGGAATAGTGCACTTTTTTTTCTCATCCTGCTGGGTAGCTGTGAAAGCTGTCAAAATATGGTGAGATTGTTACCTGAAGTGTGCAATTTACATCTATTTTCAAAAGGCCGAAAGTGAACCATGCTTTGGTCCCTAGTTGCTGATTGTATCCAATGTTCGGAGCCAAATAGTCACCTACCAGGTTTTAGTTTTTCATCTTGGTATCTGTGTGTGGCAGTGAATGTTAATTAAATATAATCAGTTTCTTATGACTGATTTGCAATTGGTAGCAAACGCAAGCTTCTGTCAAAGTATATGTTATGGGAGCATAATAGGGTTTTGAATAGGAACATAACCTAATGATTAGGCATTCCCATGACATCATCGAGTCATAATTGGCATACATTTTGCGTAATTGTATATAGCTGAACCTTGTTTTGCAGAAATGTTGGTGAAATAGTGTCTCCATTTGACTATAACTCTGACATTATTAGATCAAGGAGTTTCAGTGCAAACTGACAAGAATTGAACTGAGCTGGAAATGTGTTGCTGGAAAAGCGCAGCAGGTCAGGCAGCATCCAGGGAACAGGAGAATCGACGTTTCGGGCATAAGCCCTCCTGAAGAAGGGCTTATGCCCGAAACGTCGATTCTCCTGTTCCCTGGATGCTGCCTGACCTGCTGCGCTTTTCCAGCAACACATTTCCAGCTCTGATCTCCAGCATCTGCAGACCTCACTTTCTCCTCAAAGAATTGAACTGAGTTTGTTTCTGTGATTGCTCGCCAATTAATATCTATTTTATATGAAAATGACAATAAATGGAAAAATGAGATTTTCTCCAATTCCATTCTCCTCAATCTCTTGTCCATATTCATACCTAATAAGAACAGCATTGTTAATAATTCTGATTTACAACAATACGCACTTTTTTTGTGGATCCCAAGAGCTGTAATGTGTGATGTTGCAAAATCTTCCTCCCAACTCTCCAATGGGCTGTTGAAACATTAGCAAAAATAATGGAAAAATCAAATGTCATGTCACTTATCTCAAATTTTCCATTCTCATAAAAGGGCATTATGCCTGCCCAAACTGGAGCCACAAACAATTTGTTGTCAAAATGTAACTGAGTCCGATCAAAAAGCCTCAAGGTTTGAATTAAATAACATTTGGTGGATATTCTGTTTGTGTGCCCAGCTGCAACTGATGAATGACAAAGATGAAAACTGGGAGAAAGTGAGGACTGCAGATGCAGGAGACCAGAGTCGAAGAGTGTGGTGCTGAAAAAGCACAGCTGGTCAGGCAGCATCAGAGGAACAAGAGAGTCGACATTTTGAGCACAAACTCTTCATCAAGAATGAAGAGCTTATACTCAAAACATCGACTCTCCTGCTCCTTGGATGCTGCCCGACCTGCTGTGCTTCTCCAGCATCACAAAGGTGAAAACTGAACTGAATATGGTTCTGATGCTTTTTTAAAAAAAACTAGCAACTGTGGGATGCCCATGCTGAAGCATAGGGAAAGCAACAAATTTGAGATGTTGAAGCTCCACATGCTTGCAGTTGAAAATGACTTTGTACAAATGTTAGCATTTAATTACAAGCTCTGGGAGGTATTTCTTGCTCATTAAATATAAAACTGAAAAGGCAGGAAATCATTTGAGGTCCCTACTTCTGAACATCACTCAAAGATTTGCTTCTCAAGCAATTAGGGATGGACAATAAAGACTGACCTAGCCAGTAGCACCCATGTTCCATGAACAGATTTTTAAAAAGTGTACCAAGGATAGGATTGCACTGGATTGGACTGTGAATGTAATCTGATTAAATTGCTCCCAGAACATGAATTAAGGAAATTTAACTGCATTTTCTAAGTTGGCATTGAATAATGGCTTTTGGTGGTGATATTCGACATAAGTTACAACTTGTGAATCACGACCCTACATGAATCATTGCTTTAAGAAAGGAAAGCATTAAAAGAGAAAATTTACAAGAAAAATAACAGGAATTATTGATTAAAATTAGAGTAAAACATTTGCTACATTCTTAGGTAACCTGGAGAAACATTACATCATAGTCTGAGTACAGCAGAAGGATCACTGTGGAAAACAGAAATGCAAACGTGTGTTCCTATGGCCCCCACAAAGACTCGACTCCGTCTTGTGGCACCAGTGAGTGGCTGCTGAAAAGTGTGGCTTTACTTTTCTTAAATTCAGATGTTAGGTTCTTTCTCTTGAGAGTCCTACACACTTAATGCAACTGCAATACGCCAACTTCTGTAAACGAGCAAAATTTTATTATGCAAATACAAGCTATGGAGGAACCCTTAACACTCTGCAATGCTTGCGAAGCCATGTTAAGGGATCTGCCTGAACCAAGGAAACAGTCCGTCCTCACACTATAGGGATTCTATGATTATACAAAACCTTTACATCGCAGTCAGTTATGCCCACAAGACAACCCACAGCCACAGCCCCCAGTTACATGCCACTCAAGACACAATGCAGTGGCCTGATCGTCTCCAGAAACCATGCAATGTAAATCAGCCCTTAATGGCCCAATCTGTTGTAAATCGTTTCTTAACCACAGGGAACAGTCAATTTTAACTGCAGTGTTCTTATTGATTCCTGAATAGGGGATAATAATGTAATTATTTTACTGTAACCAGGAAATGGCCATGCAAATAGTTCTGAATGGCAAGAGATGGAAATGTAAATTCCTTACATCCTATCTGTAAGACAGAGATATCCCAACCTAGCCTCAGGTCATCCAATTTCCTGCAGGTCGGCAGAGCAAATTAACCCTTTAATATTTCATAAGCACCTGGCTGGTGGGACATTAGAGGACCAGCAGTTAAAATTAGTAGAGACCTACCCTTGGAAATGCTGAGTTCAAAGACTGTTGATGCCCTGAAATTAAAATGCATGCCTCTAGTGATACTTGAAAATGGAATACTCTACAGTATTTCAGCTAGTTATAAATTCAGTGCCACTAAACTTGGATTTTCAGCTATTAATGAAGAGATATTGTGCTCTGGATCTATATTCTCAAACATGGAAAAATCCCATTCTTCTTTGTACAAGTTGTTCTATAACACGATGGTTGTGTTCTTGTGCAATCTCGTGCTATATAAAAATTGTGCAATAAAACTGTGTTAGCAATGCAATTGCATTATAGCCAACATTGTTTCTAAAGCATAAACTTTTAAAACATGTCTTCATTTGTTAATCTCGTTATAGCCAATTCGTATTAACGAAACACACTGTAGCAGAACGACCTGTGCTGAAACTCTCCCTCAGTGCACATTTTAAGTACTGCTGTTCACTGACCTCTAATGAGGGCTGCCTTCAGCATGATTCATTTGATCAGTTTCATTGGCAACATCATAATCAGCTGGATGCAAATAAGACTGGCTGTTGCACTGGACAGATATAAAGAATGTAGAAAAACATCAGGTTTAGGAGTGAAAATAGTGTGGAGGATTCACAGCCAGTTCCTTTAATTTTCTGAAATATGACAAAGTGCATGAGATCAGCAAGGTAACAAAATGCAATCCACACATTAATTCACAAAAGCAAGTTACTTATGCAACAGTTACAGTATGGTCTATGTTATGACAGTATGAGGATCAGAAAAATTATGTTTATAATAATCTCCTGTAACCTCCTAAACTACACCCTTTTAAATCTCACTTAAGATTCGAAGTCCTATTTTTAAATGTCAAAGAATTCTTAAATGATGTGGTTCTGTTCGCCGAGCTGGGAATTTGTGTTGCAGATGTTTCGTCCCCTGTCTAGGTGACATCCTCAGTGCTTGGGAGCCTCCTGTGAAGCGCTTCTGTGATCTTTCCTCCGGCATTTGTAGTGGTTTGAATCTGCCGCTTCCGGTTGTCAGTTCCAGCTGTCCGTTGCAGTGGTCGGTATATTGGGTCCAGATCGATGTGCTTATTGATTTGAATCTGTGGATGAATGCCATGTCTCTAGGAATTCCCTGGCTGTTCTGTTTGGCTTGTCCTATAATAGTAGTGTTGTCCCAGTCGAATTCATGTTGTTTGTCATCTGCGTGTGCGGCTAGTAAGGATAGCTGGTCGTGTCATTTGGTGGTTACTAGCCACGAAACGACACGATCAGCTACCCCCCCCCCACCAAAGAATCTGTACCTAGGTACCTTGCTGCCTAAGGTGGTGCTGTAATTGGCAACTTGAAAACTTTTCACTGTATTCAAGTGAGTCACTTGTGATGGGGACAAATCTAACAATGTCCCATGGTGAGATAAATGACAAAATAATCTACATTACTCAAAATACGCCACTCACAGGGAGAATGTTTCTAATCTTCACATACAGTTCTGGGATATTTTCCCAGTTGAGGGCAAACTCCTTTAAAAGGCACCTTTTTTTTTTATTTTTTATTTCTTTAAATCATCATGTTCAAATGAGAAAATGGCCTGCATATTTTTTGGAGAACCTGCATATGTTTTTAAATTTGAGAATTGTTAATTTGGCTGAACAATGAGAGTATATGCCTCTAAAAGTGCAAGCTCCAAATCAGATGGTGTGAGCTTTTTAATAGGTACATTTGGAGTGCTGAAGAATCGACAGAAAACAGTTTAAAATAAAGACATTCTCATTGAGATTTGTAGAGTGCGATTGATTATGTCCATTCATGTAGATTTTGGTCATAATGACCAGATGCATTTTTAATAAACCCAATAATCTCAATGGTTAACAACCACCCATGATTAATAGCTAAAGTAATTACATCATCTCTGTTGATTATTGCCAGACTAGTGTTTTCAAAACCTGGATTGAAGATAATTTACATTAGTGGCCTTTTTAAGTTATAAATGAAACTGGAGGTGATCTAACTGGTCTTTGAGATTAAAATTACCCAGTAAAAAATATAATCTGTTTGCATTATAAACATATTAAGGTTAATCTTCAATAATATCAGTACCATTCCCTTTAAACTTAAAGGCCACAATTAGTGTCCTGATGGGAAGGACATCCACGAGTTACGCAGGGATCTATACTGCTTGTGTTGGGAATGGAGTGGTGTCACCTCCCCCAAGTACTCAAGAACATATTTCAGTTTGATATTTGGGGTGATGTTGGGATGCATAGGCTTTGCTGTATTCAGAGCTTTCAGCTGTTTCTTGATTACGTGGAGCGAATCGAATTGACAGAGAAATAAGTCTGTGATGTTGATGACTTCAAGGAGAGGTCAGGGTCGATTATTCACTTGGTATTTCTGGCTGAAAATGGTTGAAAGTGATTCAGCATATTGTTTTTGCACACGTATTATGCTCTGCCATAATTGAAAATGGAAGTATTCTTGAAGCTGCCTCCTCCAGTTAGTTGTGTAAGTGTCCACTACCATTCATGATTGGATGGAGGAGGACTGCACAACTTTGAATTGATCCATTTGTGGGATCACTTAACTCTGTCTATAACATGCTGCTTTCACTTTTTAAGAATGCCTCGAGATCCATGTGGTAGCTTTGTCTGTTTGGCAGTGTATTTTAAGGGTGTCTGGTACTGCTCCTTGCATGCTCTCACATTCCTTTCCGACATCCCGAGTTGATGGTAAAAGCAGAGACTGCCATGACATTTCAGATTTATGTTGAATACAATTTTGCTGTTCATATTGAGACTGGGGATTCAATATGAAGTGGTTGCACTTGTTAACAGATGGTGCCTCTATATTCTGTGGCTGTTAAACATTTAAGTCTGTGATTTGTGATTCAGTCCCCTGTTTTTGTTTGTATCTCCAGCTCCTGCATCTTTGGTTTCCTTTCCATACTACTTCCCTCTGTTCACTCTAGAATGGCACAGCTTTTAGCAAAGCTCTCTTAAAGCCCTCCATTTTACTAATTCTGTCTGTATTTTCACATGTATCCTAGAAGCTTATTTTGATTATATTTGTCCCTATTGTCTGAATTTTGTTTTTATAAGCATTTTGGAATGTTTAAAGATACTGAAGACCAAGTTGTTGAAATGTTCAATACTCTATATTTTCAGGTGGTAAAAGTGAGATTTTGCTGCAATGACTGAGGTGGAACCTGTGCTGGACTTTGCTACGTCAGGACGGACAGGCCGAAGAAATGCTTTGCCTGACATCCTAGGCTCACCTGCTGGAGTCAGTCCATCGGAACTTCCCATGAAATTGGCAGAACTATCTATTAATGCAGGTATGATCTGTTTTGTTTCCATTTGTTTAGATGTGTCTTTTGAGAGGGATTAGTCATTAATTAGCCATTTGACCATGCTCAGACTGGGCCCTTCTAAATTCGTGTACTGTCATTCCCCTGCTTTCCCTATGTAACCTTGCACACTCCTCTTCAGTAAATCAGAAAATATTGAAAAATTGATTGCACATTAAGAACCGACACTGTGTCTACTGAAAAATGAATGTCCTGGCTTAATTCCATTTTTCAGCATTTGATCCATATTCTTGGAGATTAAGGGACTTCACTTGTACCTTTTATAATCAGTTGAGAGTTTCTCACTCTACAACCGTTTCATGTAGTGAGTTCCTGGTCCCTACCATATTCCTATATGAAAATGTTTTTCCTAATCTCCCCACAAATCCGAAAGCTCTGCTACTGCTGTTCATGCCCAGGTTCCATTAAATATCTTCATGCAGTTTACAACTTCCCTCATCACTATCGAACACATGGCCAATTTTTGTCATCTTCAAATTTCTGGACAGGGCATCCTATAGTTATATCCAAATTTTTAATATAACCACAACAAGCAGAGGAGTTAAAACTGAGCCCTATGAAAAGCTGATGGGAAACAGTTTTCCAGTTGTAAAAGCACTCAGTTACTTTTACTCTTGAATAAAGGGAAAGTACTGGAGATTTGAAACAAATGCAGAGAATTCAAAGTTTGTGAGAAGATTTGTAGCTCAGGTGCTTGTTATTGTGGTTCTGTTCGCCGAGCTGGGAATTTGTGTTGCAGATGTTTCGTCCCCTGTCTGGGTGACATCCTCAGTGCTTGGGAGCCTCCTGTGAAGCGCTTCTGTGTTGTTTCCTCTGGCATTTATAGTGGTTTGTCTCTGCCGCTTCCGGTTGTTAGTTCCAGCTGTCCATTGCAGTGGTCGGTATATTGGGTCCAGGTCGATGTGCTTATTGATTTGAATCTGTGGATGAGTGCCATGCCTCTAGGAATTCCCTGGCTGTTCTCTGTTTGGCTTGTCCTATAATAGTAGTGTTTAGATTAGATTAGATTAGATTAGATTAGATTTCTTTAGATTAGATTTCTTACAGTGTGGAAACAGGCCCTTCGGCCCAACAAGTCCACACCGCCCGCCGAAGTGCAACCCACCCATACCCCTACATTTACCCCTTATCTAACACTACGGGCAATTTAGCATGGCCAATTCACCTGACCTGCACATCTTTGGACAGTGGGAGGAAACCGGAGCACCTGGAGGAAACCCACGCAGACACGGGGAGAATGTGCAAACTCCACACAGTCAGTCACCTGAGTCGGGAATTGAACCCGGGTCTCTGGCGCTGTGAGGCAGCAGTGCTAACCACTGTGCCGCCCAGTCGAATTCATGTTGCTTGTCATCTGCGTGTGTGGCTACTAAGGATAGCTGGTCGTGTCATTTCGTGGCACTGTGCCGCCCACGGTAGCACAGTGGTTAGCACTGCTGCTTCACAGCGCCAGAGACCCGGGTTCAATTCCCGCCTCAGGCGACTCTCTGTGTGGAGTTTGCACATTCTCCCCGTGTCTGCGTGGGTTTCCTCCGGGTGCTCCGGTTTCCTCCCACAATCCAAAAATGTGCAGGGGTTAGGTAAATTGGCCATGCTAAATTGCCCGTAGTGTTAGGTGAAGGGGTAAATGTAGGAGAATGGGTCTGGGTGGGTTACGCTTCGGCGGGTCGGTGTGGACTTGTTGGGCCGAAGGGCCTGTTTCCACACTGTAAGTAATCTAATCTAAATCTAATCTAATCTAAATGCAGAGAATGCTGGAGAAACTCAGGTCTGAAAGCATCAATGGAGAAACAGACTTAATATTTTGAATCCAGTGTGACTTCTGTTCAGAAACAAAAAAAATGTCATTTCGCTTTTGTTTTCTGCCAACTTTTGTACCTAGCTTGCTAAGGTCACTTGGATTTCATGGTTTTTAAAAATCTTTGGCCAGTACACGTGAAACATCATCATCAAAAGTCTTGCTAAATTCCGTGTATATCACCTCATCATCTGCACGATCCTCCTCAATCCTCCTAGTCAGATGCAACCTTCCTTGTTCTGTATCTGCATGATAAGGGAACTGGTAGATTCCACTATGGTTCATAGTCACCACATCTGTAGCAAGTGTTGATTGCACAAGAAACTCTGGCTCAGAACTGATGAGATGAAGTCTAAGTTTTGATCACTGCAACACATCAGGCAGGGGGAACAGTTACTTGGATGCTGGGTTTCAGGAGACAATCACACAGTGTTGGTCAAGTCCTTCAAATTTAGCCAGTGGTCAGTGACAGGAAGGGTGTGATTACAAGTGAAGCAGGCAGAGAGATCATGAATTTAGCATTGGGGGAAGCCTCCATTCTTGACATTGTCTAACAGCTATGAAGTATTTGGTCCTTGAGAAAAAGCACTATAGGGAGGATTGGAAAACTGACTAATGCACCATGGTATAGGAGGTCATTCAAGCCTGTGTGGGCAGGAGCAAAAAAAAAAGTGTTAGGGATACAGACAGTATCCTATGTAAGCAGGATTGAGAATCCCTCATGGTGTGTGGCCTTTGTAAGTAACATCTCGAACTAGCTTGAGAGGATATT
The DNA here is from genome assembly GCF_037043375.1 of Chiloscyllium plagiosum. NCBI lineage: Eukaryota > Metazoa > Chordata > Chondrichthyes > Orectolobiformes > Hemiscylliidae > Chiloscyllium > Chiloscyllium plagiosum. The sequence goes on from NW_028270168.1 coordinate 24,433,493, forward strand.
GGAGGATAAGGATGTTACTGGTGTCTTCATGGCTGATAAGTCAGGGACAACGTAAAAACGGGAGAAACTGAGGACTGCAGATGCTGGAGATCAGAGTCGAGAGTGTGTTGCTGGGAAAGCCCAGCAGGTCAGGCAGCATCCTAGGAGCAAGAGAATTGACGATTCAGGCATAAGCCCTTCATAAGGGCTTTCCCAGCAACACGATCTTTACAACAAAAAAGCAAAAGAAAAAGCATAAAATTTCGGGAAGATTAGTGGAAATCATAAGAATTGAGAGCCTTTAAAAATCAGTTACTAACAACTAAAAAAGCATTTTTGGGGTGGAGGAAAGATGAAATATAATATCTAAAAGGTAAGAGAGAGAGGCAAGAGTGGACAATGGACCACTGGAAAATGAGGCTGGTGAAATGGCAATGGGGAACAAAGAAATGGCAGAGGAGCTGAATGGGACCTTTACATCAGTTTTCACGGTGGAAGACACCAGTAACATACCAGAATTTCAAGGGAGTTGGGGCAGAAGTGGGTGTACTGGCCATCGCTAAGGAGAAGGTATTAGGTAAGCTGATAAGTTTGAAGGTGGATGAATCACCCAGACCAGAGAGACTACACTCCAGGGTTCTGAATGAGAAAGCTGAGGAAATTGTGGAGGCATTGATAGTGATCTTTCAGGAATCACTGCAGTCAGGGAGAGCCCCAGGAACTGGAAAAAAACTAATGTAACACTTTTAAGAAGGGAGGGAGGCAGAAGACAGGAAATTATAGGCTGGTTGGCCTGAACTCTGTTATCTGTATGATTTTAGAGTGCAATATAAGGATGAAATTGCAGAGTACTTGGAATTGCATGGTAAAATAGGGCTGAGTCAGTATGGCTTTGTCAAGGGGTGATCATGCCTGCCAAATCTGTTAGAGTTCTCTGAGGTAACAAGCACGTTTGACAAAGGAGAGCCACTGGATATGATCTATCTGGATGTTAAGTAGCCCTTTGTCAAGGTGGCTGATAGGAGGCTGCCAAATAAGAAATTAGCCCATGATCTTGGGGCAAGTTACTGCCGTGGAGAGAGAATTGTGTGTAGGAATAAAGGGGTCCTTTTTCAGGATGGGAGCCAGTGACTAATAATGTTCTACAGGCATCCGTATTGGGCTGCAGAGGACTTGGACAATAGGCAAAGAAGTGGCTGATAGAATTGTGAGATTATCAACTTCGATAGGAAGATTAGAGGTGTAAGCTATTTTTGAAATGAGCAAAGACTTTGGAAATCTGAAGTACACAGATTTAGGAGTCCCAGTTCAGAATTCTCTTAAGTTAACATGCAGGTTCAATTGGCAGTTGGGAAGGTAAATGCAATGTTGGTATTCCTTTTGAGAGGGTTAGAATGCAAGAATATTCTGAGGCTGTATAAGGTTCTGGTCAGACTGCATTTGGAATATGCTGAGAAGTTTTGGGCCTCGTATCTAAATAAGCATGTGCTAGCTTTGGTGGGGATCCACAGGAGGTTTATAAGTATTATCTCAGAAATGAAGGGTTTGTCGAATAAGGACCAGTTGAGGACTCTGGGTCTGTACTCGCTAGAGTTTAAAAGGATGAGAGGGGATCTCATTAATATTTGCAGAATATTGAAAGACCTGGATAGAGTGGACGTAGAAGACTGTTAGGACAGATTAGGAGCGGAAGCCACCCCCCAGAGTTCTAAAGGGTTGTCCCTACAGTGAGATGAGAGAGAGAATTTCTTCAGCCAGTGGACAGTGAATCTGTGGGACTTGTTGACTGAGAAGGCTGTGGAGGCCAAATCATTGAATATCTTTAAGACAGCTATAGATAGGTTCCTAATTAGTGTGAGGATCATGGGATCCAGGAGAAGGCAGGAGAATTGGATTGAGAAGCACATCATGCATGATTGAATGGTGGAGCAGACCTGTTGGACTGAATGGCCTATTTCTGCTCCTTTTTCTTATGTTCCTGTGATCTTAACAAATTCATGCTGACTCTCCTTGGTTACTGGATGCCTAGAATTCTAAATTATAGTTTATCTTATGCCTCAGAATTGATTCCAGTACTTTTCCAATGACAAAAATTGGACTGACTAATTATTCAGTCTATTCCTTGACCACTCTTTAAATAGTCCTTCAAGCTTTCAGCATTGCACCCCAGTGAGGATTGGAAAACTAGGGTCATAGTGTCCATTTCCTCTCTAGCTTTTTCTAACAGCCTGGAATACATTTTATCTTGAACTGGTGGATTATCTACTTTTTAAGGATGCTAATCTTTAATATTTCTCATTCTCTATGTTTATCACATTTCATCATTCACAGACTTCGTCAACTGCAATGCTGGCATCATCCTTCATTTATTTTTTTTGAAGGCTGAAGCATTTTTTGAACAGAAATACCCACATCTACTGACTCTACATGTTGGTCTTTTATGAGTCCTACTCTTTTCTTAACTTTTCTCTTGCTCTTAATGCATTGATTTTACTTAGCAATATTCATTCATGCCCTTTCTTTACCACCTTTAAATATCTTATTGATTTCACCCCTGTATTTTCTCCACATTAAACTTGCTGCAGTATTGAGTTCTTGACATCTGGCATCAGCTTTCCTTTTCTTCCTTAATTCACCTTGTATGTTCCTTGGTATCTAGGGAGTTTCACAGGCCACTGCACTCCATAGCGAGGAGCAGCAAACTGCTAGCTTGCATAAATTGTTTTCCTTTTTATGACATCAAACTTCCATTTTTAAAAATAAGGTATTTTTCCTTAACTATAGTGCACCCCGCTGATTGTGAAATGGTATTACTACTACCTTTTACAGTATTCTATTTTCTTTCCCCTATCTCTCCTGGTCGTATTGACGTGTACGGCTTGTTCTGACACTGAAACACAGTCAAAGCAAATCAACTCAATTTCCTTACATTTGCAACACCCTAAATAAAATACTCAATGACTCTCAAAATTGCTGTAATGGCTCCCAATCAGATTTTTTAAAATAACCCGTACGAGATTTTCTGCATAACTGATACCAGATACCAAGTTTATAGTTTAAACAAAAGCATTAACAATTTATTAATAATGCAGTAACAGAGGAAAGTTAAACCACAAGGTAATTTAATTAGTGTCAATGATTTAACTCCAATCTTTATTGATTCTAGTCTCTCTCATTTCTCAAAGACATAGAGACAAATGGGGGTCTAGATTAGAGTGGTGCTGGAAATGCACAGCAGTTCAGGCAGCATCCGAGGAGCAGTAAAATCGACGTTTCGGGCAAAAGTCCTTAATCAGGAAAAGTCGATTTTACTGCTCCTCGGATGCTGCCTGAACTGCTGTGCTTTTACAACACCACTCTAGACTCTGGTTTCCAGCATCTGCAGTCATTGTTTTTACCTAGACAAACACACATGGTTAAGGGATAAATCAAAAGACAAAATGAGATGTAACTGGCTGGTGCATTTGTGCAGACTGCACAATCCATAACATTATAGGCATGTGGGATTGTCTCTTGTTTGGTTTCTGAAAACACCACTGCATGCAACTAGCTGCAATTAGGTTCTGAGGAATATTCACTTAATACTTATAACTCCAGATTCTATTCTCCAAACCTAACAGGAAGGATGGAGGCCAACCAGACAGCAATCAAACATCCATCCTTTCATAGGCACAACCCTTCTGGTTTAAATACAATTCAAAACAAGTTGGAACACTTGGTTTCTGTTTGTTAGACTGGTCCTCTCCCTATGAGGATATGGTTAACATTCAATGTCTGCTTGAGTGTAATGTAAGTCTGCAACTGAAAGGTCTAGAGTATTCTTTGAACAAGAATCAACCTGCAGCTGACTTCCAAGTCTGGTGTCATAAACAAATATCAGTTTGTTTTAAAGTTCACCTTCAACTCCTCAGATCCAAACCAGAATTGAAAAATCAGTGAGGGTTCTAACAGTGCAGAATACATGTCCTCTGATCAGCTGGCTATTCATGAAAACAAAATACTACCTATCCCGAACATCTGAAACAAACACTGTGGGAGAATCTCTGGAGAGAAAAACAGAATTAATTATTCAAATACTATATGATTCTTCTTTGGAACACTCTTAATTCTGAAGAAGTCATATAAAACTCTCCATGTCACATCTGTTTCTCTCTCCACAAATGCTGGTAGATCTGCTGAGTTTCTCCAGCACTCTGTTTATTTCAACAATCCTTCACAAAGGAGTTAAGGTGGCCTCTTGATAGATTCCATTTCTGTCCACTGCAGAGAATTTTACTTGCAGCCTGCAGGAGTCACTGCATAGTTGTCTGGATTGGCTACCAATGTGAATTTTTGCCCACCCTTCATCAATTGCCTTTTCTAAACCGCTGCCCTGAGCAGCTATTCTGATAGCTTACCACAGTTTTTGATACAGAGTACAGTAATTTATATACATTACATTTTAATGTCATTTTGCATGCTATTGATTATCTTTCTTTAAAACAAATGGCTTACGTGCAGTTTCATAGTGTGAAAAGATTAGTTCTGTTTTTTAAAATATGTTGCTTTTGTGTAGAGTGATAGCAATCTGAAAATGCAATCACTTGCCATTTTCAAAATTTATCCACACTCACCATGTTTTCATTCTGGTTCTCTATCCCCACTTGTCTCTTTACTATTTTTGTTTGCCTTTGCGACTATTCCTAATAACATAGTCCATAATTCTACATTCATATAGGCATAGAGATTTACAGCATGGAAATAGACCCTTTGATCCGACCCGTCCATGCCGACTAGATATCCCAACCCAATCTAGTTCCACCTGCCAGCACTCGGCTCATATCCATCCAAACCCTTGCTATTCATTTACCCATCCAAATGCTTTTTAAATGTTGCAATTGTACCAACCTCCTCCACTTCCTCCGGCAGCTCATTACATACACGTACCACCCTCTGCGTGAAAACGTTGCCCCTTTGGACTCCTTTATATGTTTCCCCTCTCACCCTAAACCTATGCCCTCTAATTCTGCACTCCCCACCCCAGGGAAAAGACTTTGTCTATTTATCCTATCCATGCCCCTCATAATTTTGTAAACCTCTAAGGTCACCCCTCAGCCTCTGACGCTCCAGAGAAAACCGCCCCAGCCTGTTCAGCCCCTCCCTATAACTCAAATCCTCTAACCCTGGCAACATCCTTGTCAATTTTTTCTGAACCCTTTCAAGTTTCACAACATCTTTCCGATAGGACGGAGACCAGAATTGCACGCAATATTCCAACAGTGGCCTAACCAATGTCCTGTACAGCTGCAACATGACCTCCCAACTCCTGTACTCAATACTCTGACCAAGAAAGGAAAGCATACCAAACGCCGCCTTTACTATTCTATCTCCCTGCGACTCCACTTTCAAGGAGCTATGAACCTGCACTCCAAGGTCTCTTTGTTCAGCAACACTCTCTAGGACCTTATCATTAAGTGTATAAGTCCTGCTAAGGTTTGCTTCCCCAAAATGCAGCACCTCGCATTTATCTGAATTAAACTCCATCTGCTACTTCTCAGCCCATTGGCCCATCTGATCAAGATCCTGTTGTAATCTGAAGTAACCTTCTTTGCTGTCCACTACACCTCCAATTTTTGTGTCATCTGCAAACTTACTAACTGTACCTCTTATGCTCGCATACAAATCATTTATGTAAATGACAAAATGTAGAGGACCCAGCACCGATCCTTGTGGTACTCCATTGGTCACAGGCCTCCAGTCTGAAAAACAACCCTCCACCACCACCCTCTGTCTTCTACCTTTGCGCCAGTTCTGTATCCAAATTGCACAGTTAAAATGTTCTGCCCAAGTTGCCTTCTGGTAACATTCTACATTATAAAAATTATTTTCTGCTGGAATGAGCTGCCAGAGGAAGTGGTGGCAGCTGGTACAATTGCAACACTTAAAAAGCATTTGGATGGGTGTATGAATAGGAAGGGTTTGGAGGGATATGGGTCGGGTGCTGGCGGGTTGGGACCAGATTGGGTTGGGATGTCTGGTCAGCGTGGATGAGTTGGACTGAAGGGGGTGTTTCCATGCTGTACATATCTATGACTCTGATTCACAGTGAATCATCATCTACCGTGAATAATTATATAGCATATTGAAACTAATCACAGTATATGTACATGTACACAGTGGGAAGAAACTGTCTTGTTGTAGCATGGCCCATGGCAATCAATTTCAAATAAATTATCTGGATAAATAGTGAATACCCTGCATATGAATGTATTTATTGAATGAAATTAACTTTTTTATTCAAATTTTTACATTTTTTACTGTGACTCTGTATGTATTGAGAAATCTAGCAAGAATAATGAAATGGGATTTTAAAACTTAATATCAGGAATTTCTTACTAAATGTCAAATCACTGACATTAATACCCCTTCTATTTTTTTTCTTTGAAAACTGCTCTTAGAGTTCATCAAAATGTTGCTCCTACAGGTCTGTACCATTGGCAATTGATATATAAACCCAAGTACCATCAAATTATTCCAGTTAGCCTTTTTAATTGTTTCCTTTGCTTGAATTGCAAGACAGCATTCCTGAAGATTCAATAAGTAATGGCAAATTATACTGGGTCAAAAAGCCGGACATAGCTGAGGCTGAGGATCTATGCTGTTTTATGCTGAAAGGTGTAATATTTACATGTGGTTTGAATAGCTGACTAACACGTGTTGTCTAGGCTATCAGAATTGCCAGCTGGATGCAAAATTGGCTTGATAGAAGGGAACAGAAGGTGGTGGTGTTGGTGGATTCTTATTTGGACTGGAAGCCTGTGACCAGTGATGTTCCGCAGGGATCCGTGCTGTGTACACTATTGTTTGTCATTTTACATAAACAATTTCGATGAGAATTTGGAAAGCAAGGTTGGCAAGTTTGCGAATGACCCCAAAATTGGTGGTGTAGTGGACAGTGAAGAAGGGTGCCTAAAATGACAAAGGGATCTTGATCAATTGGGACAATGATGAGTGACAGGTGGAGTTTAATTTGGATAAATGTGAGGTATTGAATTTTAGTAAAAGTAACAAGGGCTGGACTTGCACAGTTATTGGAAGGGACCTGTGTAATGTTATCGAACAGAGAGACCTAGGAGTTCAGAAATATTGTTCTTTAAAAGTGGCATCGCAGGTACACAGGTTGGTTAAGAAGGCTTTTAGTATATGCTGGCCTTCGTTGCTGAGACCATTTGAGTATAGGAATTGGAAGGTCATGTTGAAGTTGTGCAGGACGTTGCTGAGGTTACTTTTGGAGTACTATGTACAGTTCTCGTTGCTCTGCTATGGGAAGGATGTTATTAAATTGGAGAGGGTGCATAAACATTTTACCAAGATGTTGCCAGGACTAGAGGGTTTGAGTTATAAGGAGATACTAGATAGGCTGGGACTTTTTCATTGGATGGTAGGAGGCTGACCTTTATGGAGGTTTGTAAAATCATATGGGGCATAGAAAAAGTGAATACCCAAGGTCTTTTCCCTTGGGTAGGGAAGTCAAAAACTAGAGTGCATGATTTTAAGGTGAGAGGAGAAAGCTTTAAAAGGGGCCTGAGGGGCAGTGTTTTCACAGAGGATGGTTCATATGTGGAATGAACTGCCAGAGGAAGTGGCACATGCAGGTACAGTTACATTATCTAAAAGACATTTGGATAGGTAAAAGAATAAAAGGTTGAGAGAGATATGGGCCAAATGCAGGCAAATGGCGGTAGTTTGGTTTTGGAAACTTGACCGGCATGGATGAGTTGGACTGAAGAGTCTATTGCCATGCTGTATAATTCTAGGATTTGTAATTGCTGTGTGTGGTGTACTAATCTACATCCAGTGCCTGTGCAGTATTGAATTAGAGCAAGTCTTTACCTCAAAGAAAAAGCATGGGGGAAACTGAAGTGGGAATGTCTTTTAAAAATAATGAGGCATCACAAAAGCTACAGACTGGGAATAAGAGGTAGAAATGTAGAAGCACTATATTTAATATCTTGGACATCTTCAGATTTGGGTAGCTAAATGTGTTTCACTATCACTGACAAATTAGAAAATGTACTTTATTTGATAAACGATACTGAGATTTGATTTGATGGTATTGGTGTACCATCTAAGAATATGAGACAAACATGGAAATTAAGTTGTGGCAGTTTCTACAGAAATGTTATCACTCGTTGTCTTATACAGGTGTCAACAATAAAGGAGTTTTAAAAATTAACATCCTGTTGTTTTATTTTTCATGAAGGAGGAGGAGAAGGAAGTCAGACACCATCAACAGAGGTGCCACCTGAATCAACAGAAACTCCAGAGCTAAAAGATGCATCATAACATGTTGAGGAAAGACATTTATAATAGACTGTCAGTAAAGCTTTAAATCAAATGACCTGAAAGTCATCAGGGTTCCTTGATTCTGTCACGTTCACCTCAGTCTGCAAGGTCAAAACAGAAGACAAGGTGTGGAGAAAATTTACTGAACAAGATAAGATAAATCGCCATCGTGACTTGGAAAAGAAGCCTGGAAAACTTTAATATCAAATTCCGAAGATAATCTCCCAAGCTTAACATTTGATGAACTATCACATGGATTGAGATCTCAGTGGTGATAGAAATGACTGTTTCACAGTTAATTGCCAGCAATCCCTCACTGTGACTGCTGATGTAAACCATTATAATCTATCAATGCAGTGAAGATACATAGCAGAAGTATTGATTATTTGTATAGGAATCTGTTTTAGAATCACTAAATCCCAATTTATGGACTTTTCTAGCTTAAGTCACTAAACACATTTTAAAAGTCTGCATCTTACTTGGTAAACATTTTGTCTTTATTCTTAATACAGTCCATTTTGTACGCTTGTGCGCAAGTTGACTTCAAATATTCGAGTTCAATTTTTGAGCAGCTTTGAGCAAGGATTTAATTGGGTCAAAATTGTGTTATTTGTATGAAATTTGTATAATTCAAAGAACTGCAACCTGTTTTGAAACCACTGCTTGAATTTTAACTCTGTTTTTGGTTATTTGTATTTTGCTTGTCAGTTGAATGTTGCAGTTTATACAGGTCTCTATTCCCACGGTCTGTTGTTAACTGATATATCATTAACACACCGTACCTTTTAATCAACTCTACTTCCTTCTATCAATAATTAAAAATATCTTTCAACCCAGTATTTGAGGAAAAATAATAAGTCATAGAGCTCCTAACATTGTGGAAATGTCAGCAGTGGAATCTAGGATCAAAATTGAGACATCATAAAACCATTTAATCACTAGTTGTAGTTACTAGAAGTGAAATACATAAAATAGGCTCAATTTCTGAATCAAGGGGAATGTATTTTGTTTGTGGTAAGAGTTACTTGTTTTTTTTTCTAATATAGTAAATTGCATATGTGTGTACTGCTCCAACAGTGAGATTGTTCATAGCTGTGGGAACATAGGTTAGTTTTTTTCATAACCCAGCATTTCACAGCTCTGAACCTGGTCAAGAACTATTCTGAATCAGTGGGTGACGTTTTCACAAAGTGAGCTGAAACATGCCAGAATGTTTTCAGATTTCAAGGTTTCAAACTGCAAGGTTTACAGATTTTTCTCTCAAAGCATGCTGGAGCGTGAAATAATATCACGACAGTCAGCTACACATACTGTGGTATTCACAAACTGGTTTGCAGTGATGGAATTTTATGGGAGCATCCCAAATGGGTATATCTAAAGGTTCTGGAAATGTCACAATAGACTTCATCCCTTGAAAATATCCAATTGTTAAAGGTTCTTTGTTTTGATGCTCTGACCCAAGTGGAGTAATGCCTGAAGAGGTTTAACCTCCGATGCATTACAATTTAATCGTGGGCTGCAGATATAATATCCTATAAAAGGTGGGCTTGGATAAGAAGCTAACTATACCCTAAGTACAAGGTAATTTGTCATTTTGAACTATGTCGCCACTGCACTTTTCAATCTCATATCTTGCACATTGTCAGTTGGATAAGTTTGTGCCTATAATAACAGGAGCAGATAGTTTAGAATAGAACAACCTGTGTTAAGTACTGTTGGTGCTTTTATCTTCTGTCCAGTATCTTGTGTATGAATGATTATATACTGTACAAATTGTAAATTAATCTCTAAATTGCATATAACTTCATATGAAATCCCTTAGGTGTCCTGTGGTATGTTGTATAAAATGCTAATTTGTAAAGTTTTGTCTGCAGAAGTGAGTGGGTGTGAATGGTTAAATGGCAAAATGTAGCATATTTTGACCATGTTACACTTGCTAAGACATACATCCATATGTTTTTAAAAATCCTGGAATGTCTCTAATTAAAATAACCATAAATTGCAATACGTATTCCACTAACAAGTGTTTCTAACCAATTACAGTACAAATACAAAAGGGGAAAGGATTATTTTTCTGAACATTTACATTTATCATTGTTGAATACTGCTGAAAAGTGATAGATATTGCTGAAGCTTTTTGTCTGACATTTCATTAGGTCAAAATGCATAAAGGCCAAATTTCAAGTATGTTTAATAATTTATAAATCAGGAAACAAAAGGTACTCATTGGCTGGTAAGGTTGAGTCAGATTGATTTGAGATAAGTCATAGACAAAGTAATGACCAACTATTGACTTGCCCAAAACTGCAGAAATTCAAAAAAGGCGCACGCCTAGAAAATATTCTTGTTTTCAGAGAACGAGCCTGTGTATATGAATATATTGATTTCAGCAAATGGAAATGACCTTCAACAGTACACTTGGGATGTTTCTGCAACAAGTTTTGGTTCTTGGAGTTTGGACTGGTTGATTACAAACTGTACTCAGCCTTATATGAACATCTAAAGAAACATCTTTATTATGCAATCAGCCATTTACTGGGATGTACAGTCATGTACATGGTATTGCATCAGCACTGAAGTTCATACATGACCGGGGTCAATCATGTGGTAGGCAGAACATTATTTTGGACTAAAACAGCCATCCTATTAGTGGAAAATGCCTCACCTATAGCCACTGTTAAGGTGATGCCAGGTATGCTTGTTGGAAACAACATATATTCAAAACATGACCTGTTTCTCTCAAACAAAAATATGTCAAGCCTTGAAACTTTTTTGCATTACCAGGGAGCTTAGGGGAAATCTATAATTCCTTGTAGCTTTCTTGATAAAAACATCTTGTGTAATCTGAGTCCACTTGTGAACCAATCAACACCATTTTCACCTTCCGTATAAACTGTCATTGTTTGAAATTTGGCATTCTTGTTTGTCCAGCTGAAAATGTCAAGTTAAATTTTCAGCAACCTGTTCTTCTTTTCAGCAATATTCAAGTTCTATATTAGAAAACAACTTCATTCTCCTTGGTGAGAGTTTTGGGTATGGAGTAATGTAAACCAAATCCCTTTATTATCATTTCACTATTAAATATCAACTCTTTAAAATTCTTAAAACAATTTGTCAAAATATTATCCTAGGTAATATCCTAATATCAACATTAATGTTTTATATTAATTGATTTGTCAAATATGTGATAATTTACCATTCTATAAACATTTTGTTCAAAATTTAAGAAGATTTTGTAAAAATTCACTGACTTTGGGACATCTGCTGTTCCATTACAAAATTTTCCAGCATCAAAATGGTAGAGGCTTCCAGCTGAAAATTTGCCAGGTTGTTCCTGGTTGCTTCAGATAATGCACTTAGCCGAAAACGTAGTACTGTAACATTATCCTTTTTAATGAAAGTGGTTTGAAAGTAATTAAGTACAGCAAATACTTTGAAGGAATATCAGGATTTTGCTGCATGATACTGGACTTTTCATGAGAACATATGGGATCAGACATTGGGCAATTATTTGACTTTAAAATATTGTAGCCCAACATCTAATTATGCATTCTCAATCTGTCTCCCTACTTAGAAATAAAAGGTTACTATTACCCCAAATATCTTCATTCTCTACTAAAGGGCACTGATTTTTTTTCTTTCGCTTATTTCCAATCAGTGAGCTTTTTAAAACAGTTAACACTGTACAACTGGAGAGGAAAGGAGAGTGCAAAAATGTCACGTAAACACAAGTTGGTGAATGGCAAATTTAGAAGGAACATCAGAGATTTTCATGGACACTGCTCAACATGTTGTGTGAGAATTGAAAGTACAGAAGTAGCAACTGAAACTCTGCAATCATGTGATTACTGCAGTGGCGAGGGGTTGACATTTAATTATGGATGAAATAAGATAGACTGAATAGCCTTCATATCCCTAACCACAGCCTAATAGAGTGTGACAGGCAGGTCAGACAGCATCTGAGAAGCAGGAGTTGATGTTTCAGGCATATGCCCTTATTCATTCTTGAAGGACCTATGTCCGAATCGTTGACTCTCCTGCTCCTCCAATGCTGCCTGACATGCCGTGCTTTTCCAGCGCCAATCTTTTCGACTTTGACAGTCCTCACTTTCTCTCAGACTAATGGACTCCTGCAAAACTTATACTGGTCTGCTTGAATGTTACAAAGATTTTAAACTGTTTATGTTCATACCATTTGCTCCTGTGAGGGTGGATGTCAGCAATATCATTTTGTTCAAAGTTTAAATGTAAAATTTTGTAAAGATTCACTGTCTTTTTGGAAATCTGCTATTGCACTGCAAAATTGTCCAGCATCAAAATGGTGATGAACATTTGCTAGATTTTTCAGCTAAATGCAGCCAGAAACACTTTGTAGTACGACAATACCATCCTTTTTAATGAAAATTATTCTAAAGCAATTGAGTGCGGCAAATACTTTGAAGGAATTAAGGGCTATTACTTTGTGATCTAGGACTTTTAGTGAGAACATGCTGATAGAGATCAGAAGTCAATAAATTATTTGGGGTTACAATGTTGTAGCCCAACATCTAGTTCTGTTCTGAATCTGTCAACATCCTGGGGTTTACTATTGGCCAGCCTTATAAATACTGTGCGAGAGCAGGTTAGAGACAGGGAACTTTGTGGTGGGTATCTCATGTCTTAACTCTTAACAGCCTGTCCACCATCTACAAGACACATGTCCAGGGTGTAATAGAATATGATGATGTCTTCCAACATATGATAATTAAACCTGTAGGATATCTCCATGAATGGTAAATTGGTGGAATAGATCTTAATCGTTATTGAAAATTTACTGAAAGCAAGATGTGAAAATCTGTGTTGTTTATTTTTGAAGATGGATAATGCTTCCTGCCAGATTACTGCAAAGGTGATAAAGATGAAAATTAAATATTTGTACAGTTGCTGGAGTTAAAGATGCAATCAACATTTTGAATCATAATGTTTTTATAAAAAATTAGACATCCTTACTATTTATTGTGTAGCCCTGCCTGAAAATTCCAGCTTATGCCACTGTACTATCAGATATACAGCAAGGTGCATTTCTACTTATCGATCTGCTCTGGTGTTTAATCTCACTATCTCTGAATTCCCTGGAATTCCTTCCCTTACACTAGCCATACTACTTGGTTTCTATTCTGACTCTAGTATGAGGTTGTAATTATAAGATTATTATGATAATTCCAGTTTTAAAACAAAGTGAACAAAGGAATTTACAGAATATAATTATTTTTGCAGAACAGAGACTGAATTATGTTTACAGTTTTGCATAACCTCCCACCTAACCTTATTTCACCAAAGGCTATACTTGATTTTGCTGCCTTCTGCACAATGGCATGAGAAAATGTTTAAAACCACACATCACCAGCTTATCGTCCAACAAGTTTATTTGGAAGCACTATCTTTTGGAGCATTGCTCCTTCAGGTGGTTGTAGAGAGTAAGACCATAAGAAATAGAATTTATAGCAAAAGATTACAGGGTCATGTAACTGAAATGATATATTGAACAAATCTGGATTGTTGAAGTCTTTCATCTTTCAGAATCGATTGAAAGTTTTCATTCATTAATATGTTAAATCTCAGAACTACTTTTAAGTAACCACCTTGCGCTAACAAAGGGTGACATCTCAGCTTAGACAATGCATTAAAGGTGTGAGGTTAGTCTGTCTGTCTATCCCAATCTTGGAGTCAGACTGATTCTATTTCCAAAGTGGCATTTACAAAATATTACATGGATTGACTACCTGCAGACTGAGCAAAACAGAATGCATCTGCCAATATAATTCTATACATACACACACACGTGCGTGCATACACACACACACACACACACACAGACACAGTCTATGGGTGAATTTGTGTGTGAGAGTGCATATGCCTATGTGTTAGCGTGAGTGAAAGCTTGATAAAACATGGCTATGGGGGTGATGGAATATAAGCCTGTGAGAGGATGTGTGCATGGGTGAGAGTGTGGGAACCCCTCTCGATATGTTGAAGGCATCTTGAAACCCATTGTACAGGGGACCCCCAGCCTCTGGCGTGACACTATAGCTATCTTACAGAAACTGAGCACCCATGGACAAGTCAAACCAGGAAATTTCCTCATCCCAATGAACATTTCAGCACTCTACACCAGCATCACCCATGATAACGACATCACTGCAATAGCCTCAGTACTCCATTCCAACAATTACCAATCTCCGAGCACCATCTGACAACTCATCTGCCTCATCCTTAACCACAACATTTTCACCTTTGACAACCAGTTCTTCACTCAGACACATGGAACAGCCATGCAGATGAAATTTGCATCCCAATATGCAAACATTTTCATGCACAAGCTCGACTTCTTTGCTGCACAGGAACTCCAATCAACACCATACACCAGATGTACTGGCGATATTTTCTTCCTCCGGACCTATGGCGAGGAGTCACTGAAATAAACAGAAGGTGACGTCAACGAGTTTCATTCCACCATCAAACTTATCATGGACTACTCTTTAGTGTCTGTCTCATTCTTGGCCACGTGCATCTCCAATTTGGTTGGGTACCTCAGTCAGACTGATTCTATTTCCAAAGTGGCATTTACAAAATATTACATGGATTGACTCCTCAGTACCCAACCGCAAACCCACAGAGAACCTAACAATGCCTACACTTTTCTAGCTTCCACCCTAAATATTAAAAATAGCCATCCCTTACAGATAAGCTCTATGCATACACAGGATGTGTTCAGATGAGGAGGAATGTGACAGACACCTGAAGATGCTCATGGATGCCCTCATAAAAACAGGGTATGATGCTCAACTCATCGATCACCTGTTCTGACATGCCACAGCGAGAAACCACAGTGATCTCAGGAGACAGACTTGAGTTGCAACTGATAGGGTACCCATTGTTGTCCAGTATTTTTCGTGAGCCAAAAGTTTATGCTACGTTCTTCGCAGCCAGCAACACATTATCAATGAGCTGAACACCTCACCAAGACTTTCCCTTTGCCTCTGCTTCTCACGTTTAAACAACAGCCAAACCTTAAGCAGATCATTGTTCACAGCAAATTGCCCAGCCTTCAGGACAACATCAACCACAATACTGTACAACCGTGTCATGTCAACTACTGCAAGACGTGTCAGAGTGTCAACACAGATACTACCATTACATGTGGGGACAGCACCCATCATGTACGCAGCAGGTACTCGTGATTCGGCCAACATTGCAAGCGAGGATGTCCTGAGGCATGGTACTCGGCAAGAGCAAGCAGGCGCTATTACAACAGATCAATGACACCACACAACAATCACCAGACAAGGGTGTTTCCTCCCAGTTGGGAAACACTTCAACGGTCAGGGACATTCAGAGTGACCATCCTCTAAGGCGCACTTCGGGATAGGCAACAACGCAGAATGGCCAAGCAGAGGCTGATAGCCAAATAGGATACCCATGAAGATGGACTAAACTGGGATCTTGGGTTCATGTCACACTACAGGTAACCCCACTATATTATACACTCTCTCATGTATATGCACACACACACTCTCTTTTACATTCTCTCACTCTCCCGCAGACCCTCCCTCATACACGAACACACTCAGGCTTATACTCCATCATACCCACGTATACAGTTTACCAAGCTTGCACACATGCAAACACACTCACTCTCACGTGCACTGACACTCACATGCAAACACACATGCTCACTCACATGCTCTCTCTCTCTCTCAAACACATGCACACTCACAGTCTATGGGGTGAGTTTGTATTTGCAGATATGTTCTATTTTGCTCAAAAAATGCACAATCTGAAGGCAGTCAATACATGTAAATTCCACTTTGGAAATAGAACTAGTCTGACTCAAGATTGGGATACACACAGACTAAGCTCACACCTTTAATGCATTGTCTGAGCTGAGATGTCACCTTTCGCTATAAAACTGTAAGTTATCTCGAAGGTGACTTAAAAGTAATAAACCAAGACCTGCATATTAATAAACCAAGACCTGCAACCCATTCTAAAAGATGAAAGGAATAGCAATCCAGGTTTGTTCATTATATCATTTCAATTACATGACACTGTAATCTTGTGCTATAAATTCTGTCTTATGCTCTTATTCTCCACAACCACCTAATGAAGGAGCAGCGCTCCGAAAGCTAGTACTTCTAAATAAACCTGTTGGACTATAATCTGGTGTTGTGTGATTTTTTAACTTTATCCACTCCAGTCAAACACTGACTCCTCCACATCATGAGAAAACTGTTTACAGCAATAACTATTTGGATAGTTTCCACCCCTAATAGAGGTTTGTTTACGATCAAACTATTTGATCTGTCTTTCAAGTGGAATTAGGGTAGCCTTTGGAGACCATTGGCAATTGGGAAAGGAGTAAGTGTATTTGTAATATTGTAATATTCCCCGCCCCCTCCCCCCACCAACACCACCACCTCTGCCTAAAAGTCTGATATTGCCTTTGAATGACATTATCGGCAAAAACGTTGAATCTTGACTCTTGAATCTGCTTCACAATTCTTCTTCTCCATTGGCTCTCTATTTTTATGGTATTTGGTGACCTCTGCTGGTGAAATTATTGCTAAATATTCTGATCAAGTTACAGTGCTTGTGTTTAAAAGAATTTTTTTGAAGTTTGGCAGCCACACAGATAGTTCTCCTATAACGCGGTAGTTGCGTTCCTGTGCGACACCATGTTATAGAAAATCGTTCAATACAAATGATGACGCCTATGGGAAAAACAGGATCGGGGCGAATCACCAAAGAAATTAGTAAAACTCAAAACAAAAATAGTAGTTATGTTAACACAAATGACAGCATAGTCTAAGTAAATCTTTCAATCATAAATTTACTGTATTACTTCATTAAAATATAACACTTTAAGACAAATCACTGACTACAGCATTGTACCTTTCGTGAAGCTCTTCACCAGAAAGGACGATAGCCAACTGACATAAAGTCCAGTCCTCCTCAAGATTCTCCCCCAGTTTGAAATAAAATTCCTTCTAAATGTAGGCTACAATTCCCAGTTTCAAGCTAACTTCCAAGGCTGGCAGAGCTGACTGCATTTGTGTTATAGCTGATTGCACTAAATTTGAATTTTGCTGAGCTGGGTTTTGCTATTCAGCTAGTGCCAGGGATGGAATCGCGTAAAAGTGAAATGGAGTTAGTTTTATATTTAAATAAAAAGTTCAAAATTCACAAATCACGCTAAATAAACGCACATTATAGGAGAACTGTATATATGTATAAGCAGTTACTTTTATTGTCTGTTTTTCTAATTTTGTTTCTCATGACTTTTTTATTGTTTGTGCAAACTGAATTATGAATGGCATTCTATAAAGTAGCTCTCAATTATACTTTAAAATACATACATTCAATTGTTGGGGGTTGGGGCAGCAATAAAAAGGGGTATTTCAGTTTGCTAAGTGAATGAAGTTTCTCCATCAAACTTGTTTCCTTTTGAGAAAATAGTCATAGAGTCATATAGGTGTACAGTACGGAAACAGACCCTACGCTCCAACTCGTCCATGCCGATCAGATATCCCAACCTAATCTAGTCCCATTTGCCAGCACTTGACCCATATCCGTCTAAACCCTTCCTATTCATATACCCATCCAGGTGCCTTTTAAATGTTACAATTGTACCAATCTCCACCACTTCATCTGGCAGCTCATTCCATACACGTACCACCCTCTGCATGAAAATGTTGCCCCAAAGGTCCCTTTTATATCTTTCCCCTCTCACCCTAAACCTATGCCCTCTAGTTCTGGACTCTCCCATCACAGGGAAAAGACTTTGTCTATTTAACCTATCCATGCCCCTCATGGTTTTATAAACCTCTATAAGGTCACCCATCAGCCTCCAACACTCCAAGGAAAACAGCCCCAGCCAATTCAGCTTCTCTCTAAAGCTCAAATCCTCCAACCCTGGCAACATCATTGTAAATCTTTTCAAGTTTCACAACATCCCTCCGATAGAAGAAGACCAGAATTGCACACAATATTCCAAGAGTGGCCTAACTGATGTCCTGTGCAACAGCAACATGACCTCTCAACTCCTGTACTCAATATTCAGACCAATAAAGGAAAGCATACCAAACATATCCTTCACTATTCTATCTGCCTGAGAGTCCACTTTCAAGGAACTATGAACCCACACTCAAAAGGTCACTTTGTTCAGCAGCACTCCCTAGGACCCAACCATCAAGTGTATAGGTCCTGCTCTGATTTGCTGTTCTGAAATGCCGCACCTTGCATTTATCTAAATTAAACTCCATCCGATACTCCTCAGCCCACTGGCCTGAGCACGATCCCATTGTCAGCTAAGATAACCTTCTTCACTGTCCACTGCACCTCCAATTTTGGTGTCATCCACAAACTGTAACTATACCTCCTATGTTCACATCCAAATAATTTATATAAATAACAAAAAATAGTCACCCAGCACTGATCCTTGCGGCACTCCACTGGTCACAGGCCTCCAGTCTGAAAAGCAACCTTCTACGTAGAAGGTACTTTGGGGGGCCCCAAAGTGCTCCCCCACTGACACCTCAGTCAACTGCCCTTCCTTATTTCCCAAGAGCAGATGGGCACAGGGGACAGCACTGGGAGAAAGTGAGGTCTGCAGGTGCTGGAGATCAGAGTCGAGAGTGTGTTGCTGGAAAGGCACAGTAGGTCAGGCAGCATCCGAGGAGCAGGAGAATCAATGTTTTGGGCCGGAGCCCTTCAGCAGGCATTTCTGATGAAGGGCTCCGGCCTAAAACATTGATTCTCCTGCTCCTCAGATGCTGCCTGACCTGCCGCGCTTTTCCAGCAACACATTCTCGAAAGGGAACAACACTGCCTTGTTAGTAAGAAATGAAATTAAATCAATAGCAAGAAGCAATCTGTGTGGATAGAGTTGAGGAACTGCAAAGGAAAAAAGCCCTGATGTGAGTAATATATCAGCCTTCAAGTAATAGTCAGGATATGATGCAGAAAATAAATCAGGAGATAGAAAAGGGATGTAAGAAAGACACTATTACAATAATCATGGGTACTTCAATATTCTGGTTGGATTGGGAAAATCAGGTTGGTATTGGAGCCCAAGGAAAGGAATTTAAGGAGTGTCAACAAGGTGGATTTTTTGGAGCAACTTGTTTTTGGAACCCAATAGGGAATAGATAATTCTCGATTTTGTCATGTGTAATGAGGATACTTGATTAGAGAGCTTAAGGTGGAGGAATCCTTTTACAGCAGTAACCACAATATGATAGAATATAGTTTGAGAGGGAGAAGCTAGAATGAGACGTATTCGTATTACAATTACACAAGGGTGATCTCATAAAGATTGATAAAAATATGAGAGGCATAGTTAAGGTAGATAGCCAACTACTTTTCTCCATGGCAGGGGGAGTCTAAAACTAGGGGGCATAGGTTTAAGGCGAGAGGGGAGATATACAAAACGGTCCGAGGAGCAATTTTTTTCCAGAGGGTGGGGCGTGTCTGGAATGGGCTGCCAGAGCTAGTGATAGAGTCCAGTACAATTACGTCAATAAGAAACATTTGGACAAGTACATGGATGGGGCAGGTATGGAGGACATGGACCAAAAGCAAGCAATGGGACTAGTTTAGTTGTGAAAACTGAATGGCTTAGACAAATTGGGCCGAAGGTGTCTGTGGTGGGCTGTAGAAGAACTTGGACAGACTAGGAGTGTAGGCCAGGAAGTGGCAGAAAGATACAATATTGAAAAATGTGAGCTTATGCACTTTGCTGGAAAAAATAGAGGGGTAGATTATTTCATGGATGGGGAAAGGCTTTGGAAATCTGAAACATAAAGGGATTTAGGAGTCCTAATTCAGGATTGTTTTCAGGTTAACATGCAAGTTCAGTTGGCAATTAGGAAAGCAAATGCAATATGTGGGCACAGAATATTTAAAAGTGCTATCCAATTAGTCCTACTGTTCTTCTATGCCTTTAAGAGATGTGTTCTGTCCTGTTCCTGTTGCAGAGGGATGTGTCACAGTGGTACCAAAACATCTCATTCATACAGGCAGTTGATATCCAGCTTTGAGTTGTCCCTGGGTGTTTATTTAAAGACAAAAGAATCATGAGTGGGCAGGGTCAAGCACACACAGACACAAGTCTGATTGTTTCTTTTGGTTTTCTTTCTGCTGGTTTGAGAGACATGGTACATGAGAATAATAAATGTAGGTGAATTGCCTTTGCCAATGATGTGTATATAGAATGTTGCCAATATTGGAACAATTGATTAGTGATTAAATAATACATTATCTTGTTAAGTATTTCAATAGAGTAAAGTTACACCAATTGTTATTTTTGCTGTATTTTAGCTGTGTTGTAAGAATAAAGTGTGTTTTGATTAAAGTTTTTAGTGATAGACCAAATGTATTGTATCTGGATCATAGTGCCTTATACTTGCCTTTTAAAAACAATTGTTAGGGTCTAGTCTATCTCCATAATATACTTTGTGGAGGAGAGATGGAGGGATTTGGGAAGAGGAAGAACCGATTTGGTCAATAGCACCTCCCTTTCAGCAGAACTCTCCACATTTTTTCCATTGCAGTTAGAATTATTTGTCCAATTTCCTTTGGAAATTACTCTTGAATTTGCTTCTATTGCTCTTTTTAAGGCGGTGTACGCCAGATCAAAATCTCTTAATAGTTGTATTAACTAATTACTCAAATCAGTTGTCTTTGTCATTTTCTTTGTCCAGCTCACCAGGCCTAACATCCTTTTAAGGTTCCATCCATCCAACTTTGATCTTGTATCCTTTTATACCTTCCCTTTTATCGTACCTCCTGCTCTACTCATTTATGACTCTTGCTTCTTGCTCTCTCACTCGTATTCCTACGAAACTAACGAACTACAAAATTACATCCAACTTCCCAACTTGTCTTACATGGTAGCTGATAGCTAATATCTCTCCTACGGTTCTGTACCTCACTTTGTAAAATCTGCTCCTACCATCAACACCTCAAACAATTCTTTATCCCTCCATCTTTCTAATCTACTACCTCATCTCTAACCTCCTTTACCTCTCAAATGTTTTTGACATTACTGTCACTTCCCATAGTGCTTTCCCAATTTCTCCCAACTCTTTTTTGAATCCCTTAATCAGTTTACTTCCCCTGATAAGAATCTTGTGACTCTGATAGAGGCAAACTATCTACCTTAATTCATCTTGTCCTGTCTGCAGCTTTTTGCATGGATAACCATACCATCCTCTCCTGTGTCTTTCCATGATCATCTTACATGGTGGGTCTGCAATCTCTTGATACCATTCTTATTTACCTAGTTATAGCCTAAGAATTGCTTTCAATGGCTTCTCCCTGTTTCCATACAACTAACTGTGGTGTGCCCAAGGATATATCCTTGGATCTCCCCTATTTTTCATCTACATGCATCCCTTGGTGGCAGCTTCCAAAAATACATCAATTTCCATGTGTGTATTGATTAAGCCCAGCTTTACCTCCCATTATGTCCTCTCTCAATTCCTATGTGTAAGACTGTTCATCCAATGTTGGGCACTAGATAAGCACATATTTCTTTAAGTTAAATATTATGAAAGCTTAAGTCATTATCTTAGGATTCCACCAGAAACTCCATTCCCTCAGCACACAATCCATCCCTCTCTTTACAACTGAGGCTGAAACTTTTGGCAATCTTTTGGCAATCTCACAGTCATATCTGACTTGATAGTTCTCAACTACTTTTCAGTGCCATCACTAATACCACCTATTCTGACCTCCAAACCCCATTCTTCTGCTGTTATGTCCAAACTTTACTGTTCAAATGGGCTCTTGGCCTAAGTTTGTAAGTTAGCTCACTGTGCTGGAAGGTTTGTTTTCAGACGTTTCGTCACCACTACTAGGTAACATTTTCAGTGAGAATCTCTGGTGAAGCACTGGTGGTATGTCCTGCCTCTCTATTTATAGGTCTTGGTTTCTTAAGGTGAGTGATGTCATTTCCAGTTCTTTTTTTCAAGGGAAGGTAGACAGAGTCTAAATCAATGTGTTTATTGATGGACTTCTGGTTAGAGTGCCATGCCTCGAGGAATTCTTGTGCAGGTCTTTGTTTCGCCTGTCCTAGAATGTGTGTGTTGTCCCAGTCAAAGTCAAAAAAATCTATAGCCATCAAAAGACTGACCCACTAGTTTCCATACATACAGACAAAGAAGGATACCACTTTGACTGAGACAACACACACACCCTAGGACAAGCGAAACAAAGACACGCACAAGAATTGTTAGAGGCATGGCATTCTAACCAGAACTCCATCAATAAACACATTGACTTAGATCCCACCTACCTTCCCTTGAAAAAGAGAACTGAAATGGGATCACCGACCTTAAGAAACCAAGACCTATAAACAGAGAGGTGGGATATACCACCAGTGGAGACTCTCACTGATAATGTTACCTAGTCATGGTGATGCAACGTCTGAAAACAAATCTTCCAGCTCAGCAAGTTAGCTTACATACTTATCATCAACCTGAGCTACAAATCTTCTCAAAAAAGGACTCTTGGCCTGTTTCCCATGTTCTACCTTTGTAAATTTGAGATAATCTAAAACTTTGCATGTGCCCTGATTTGCTCAAAATGGCATTCACCAATCATCCTTGTGTTTGCTGGCTCCTGTTTAAACCGCACTTCAATTTTAAAATGATCATAATTGGTTTTCAAATTTCTTCAAAGCTTAGCCCCTCAGTTTCCCTGCTTTCTCCTCCAGTTAAGATAGCTATAATCAAGATATCTACATTCTGTACTGCTGGCCTCTTGAGCATCCCCAATTTTAATTGCTCAATCATTTATGCCAGTGCCTTCAGTTACCAAATTTCTGAACTCTAGAATTGTTTCCCTAAACGTTTCTGACTTTCTACTTCATTTTTCTTCAAACATTCCTTAAATTCCATTTTATTTTTATTCATTCACAGAATGTGGGCGTGACTGGCTAGGTTAGACTTTATTGCACATTCCCTACTTGTCCTTGAGAATGTGATGTTCAGCTGCCTTCTTGAACTGCTGCAGTCATTTAGTGTAGGTAGATTCATCTGTCTTTAAGGATGGAGTTCAAGGATTTTGGTCCAGCAACACTAAAGGAAGAGAGATAAATTTCCATGTCGGTGTGGTGAGTGGCTTGGAGGGGAAATCAGTTAGATCAATTCAAGCATGATGTGTTTTTTTTTACAAATCTTTGGTTACCTTTAAATAACTAACCTCTCAAGTATTCAATTTTCAAAAAAAATTGGAAGAAATTGATCAAAAATATTGTGACAATGATAATGTGGCACTAACTAATAAGCAGACAATCTGTATTGAATAGCAACATAAATCTTCACAATTTTTATACAATTATGTAAAACAAGCTAGTCTCTGTTACTCAAAAAATATAAATGTAAATGATGTGGTTAGAAATGTGCAGACTGTTTTTAAAACAAACATTCCAAAAATGACTGGGCATCTTCAATATAATATTTATTAATTTTAAATGCATACTATTTAGGGATTTACCATGAAATTTCAACTGTAATTAGGAGTGTGATCAAAACTGCAATGTAAGACATAATTTATTTTCATTCTATTCATTTTGCAAGATTAATGATATGTTTCCTTGGCCAGCCTCTAGTGCTGACTAGTTCAGTGACACAGTTATAACCTTTCATTTTATAAGTATTTTCTATGCCAAATTCGCATTTCAGGTTTGGTTCTTGTTTTCTGAATTGTTTTCAGCAGCATAAGAAATACTGCCATTAGGATATAGTATTGTCACCTTGTCAATAATTACTCAGACAGAATATCATGAACAGAAAAAGCTGGGCTAATGTTTCATATGTCGAAACTGTGTGACAGTTAATGATTAGACTGTTGCCTGTTAGGGTGACCATTACAGTATTATTTAATTGGCTGGTTCAGAGGTAGCCAAAATGGACTAGATTAGATAAGTCTGGTCAGTGCACACCACTTTGGTTCTAGATCATTTTTGTACTTGGTTCAGGAAATCTGAAAATTGTGGCGCTGCAAACTGGAAAAAAGCAGCACCATCTTCAGTAAATAATGGAAGTTGTAATAATCTGGTGAAATATCCTTCAACTAAGCAGAGATGTTATTACCATCAATTAGGACCAGCTAGAATGGAACTGTATTATAGCATTGTAATAGTGATTTGGAGACAGATATAGATAGGTTGAGTGAGTGGGCAAAATTCTGGCAGTACAATGTTGGAAAAAGTGAAGTTGTTCACTTTGCCAGAAAGTGTAATAAACAGGGTATTACTTGATTTGAGATTGAGTGTAGAATTCTAGGTGCAGAGGCATTTAGGTTCTCCAGTACACAAATTATTAAGAAGGCCAGTAGATTACAAAATTATGAGGGGCATGGATAGGAAAAATAGACAAAGTCTTTTCCCTGGAGTGGAGGAGTCCAGAGCTAGAGGTATAGGTTTAGAGTGAGAGGGGAAAGATATAAAAGAGGCCGGAGGAGCAACATTTTCACACAGAGGGTGGTACGTTATGGAATGAGCTGCCAGAGGAAGTGGTGGAGGCTGGTACAATTGCAACATTTAAAAGGGATTTGGATGGGTATATGAATAGGAAGGGTTTGGAGGGATATGGGCCGGGTGCTAGCAGGTGGGATGACATTAGGTTGGGATATCTGGTCAGCAGAGACGAGTTGGAATGAAGGGTCTGTTTCCGTGCTGTACATCTCTATGACTCTATTTAGGCTTTGAACATAAAAGTACAGTAGATAGTTAGGAAAGTTAATCAAATTTTATTTTTCCTTGCAAGGGGAATTTAATATACAAATAAATAGATTGTACTTTAGTTATATTGCGAACACCATGTTTGAAACTCTGGCACACTATTGGTCTCTTCCTTTAAAGAGGGACATAAATGCATTGGCAGTACTTTAGAGGAATTTTAATAAACCAATACCTTGAACAGACGGATTGTATGTGGGGAACTTTTGGATAGACTAAGCTTGTATCTGCTAGAATTTGAATAGTGAAGGAGAGAGTGGAGGGAAAGAGAAGCACAGTGAGGGGAGGGAGAGGTGTAGATGGATGGAGAGAGAGAAAAATGGAATGGAGGGGAGGAAAAAAGGTGCAGGAAGAGGAAGCCGAAAGGAGAGAGTTCAGGGAGAGATTGGTGGGGGCGTGAGGTTTGAAAAGATGGAGGAAATGAAAGGGACAGGTTGGCCAAGAAGGAAGGCGAGATCTCGAGGAAAGCTGAGGAGTGGGGGCAGGAGAAGGAGGATGGATAGAAGGAAGATAAGGGAGGATGATGAGAGGAAGCGTGTGCAGACATAGGAGGGGAATGGGAGGTGTGGAAGACTGGACGGAGAGAAAAAGGGGAGATGAAAAGTGACTGGAGGAAGGAGAGGAGAGAGATGAGGCGAAGGGTGGGGTGAGTGAGCGGTGGGGAGAATGATTGGATCTTTCGAAAGATGGGGAGGCGGTACTCTTCTCATCCTCCACGTTCATTTATCTGGAATCATGGAACCTTTTTTGGGCTCCTGGAGGCTGGTGGATACCCAGAATTTCGATAATTACATGAGGGAACTGGGTAAGTGCCGCACAAAACCATTGGCGGGGCGGGGAGTGAGTTGAAACAAAACTCAACGGCAATAATAACAAAAAAAACTGTCGACTTTAAAGCTTACCAAAATGCAATAACAGATAGATCAGATGCTCAAGTGACATTTACGATATAAAAAGAAACAAACTCAAGTATATTGCCCCTGAAAGGAGGTAGTAAAACCTCAGCCAAATTGCAATCTATATAACGATTTTTTACAAAACAATTATCAGTTAAATTATTAATTATTGATAAGTCTTTACCGTTTATTATTGATCCTTTCTCGGTCTGTTGCTGATGGATAAGGGTCTCGAGCACAGCCATAACAGCGCTGGTGTTTCCCGCCTTCCGATGACCGTTATTCCCCACCCCAACATTATCAATAATCATCATTCAAATATTAACAACAACCACACTCAGTATTAACTTCAGCGATGACGGTACTCTTCTTTCTTTTCGGAAGCATGTAGCTTTAACACAAGTGCTACTTGATCGATGACTATTTTGCTATTTTTAATTTATATTTCTGATTTGCAGTTTTATTTTTGCCAGTTGCATTTATATTGTGATTAGTCATATGTCTTGTTAGATTTTAAACTATTGGTTTAATTCTGATTTCCAGTCGCGATTACAGGATGTATTATAACTTGTTTACTAATATAATAGCTGCTGATTTATCAGACTCTAAATTCTTCATCTGGAGATTTGAGGTTTATAAGGATCAACTTCAACCCTCCACATTTTGAGCACGTGGTTATAATCGTGCTTTCTGATTAGAGGCAGAGAAATATTGTTATATTTGTGTGAGTACAACTTTATGTGTGTGAAATTCTCAGTTTCATGGTCATATTTATGACTCCTGTTTATTTAGCATCATGAGCTAAAGTTGGAGTGCAGGTTCATAGCTCCTTGAAAGCGGAGTATCAGATAGACAGGATAGCAAAGAAGGCGGTTGGTATGCTTTCATTTATTGGTCGCGCCTGGGAGATCATGTTGTACAGGATATTAGTTAGCCCATTTTTGAAATACTTCGAGCAATTCTGGTCTTCCTGCTAAAGGAAACAATTGTGAGACATGAAAGGGTACAGAAAATATTTAAAAGGATGTCACCAAGGTTGGAGGGTTTGAGCTACAGGGAGAAGCTGAATAGGATGGGGCTATTTTTTCTGAAGCTGATGGGTGACCTTATAGAGGTTTATAAAATCATGAGGGACATGGATAGGGTAAATAGACAAGGCCTTTTTCCCAGGTGCCAAAACTATAGGGGATAGGTTTAAGGTGAGAGGGGAAAGATTTAAAAGGGATCTAAGGGCAATTTTTTCTAGCAGAGTGTAATGTGTGCATGGAATGAGCTGCCAGAGGAAATGGTGGAGGATGGTACAATTACAACATTTAAAAGGCATCTGGATGGGTATACGATTGGACGGGTTTAAAGGGATATAGGCCAAATGCTGACAAATGGGACTAGATTAATTTAAGATATATAGTTGGCATGATGAGTTGGACCAAAAGGTCTGTTTCTGTGCTGTACGTCCCTGTGGCTTTATGATTGTACAGTGTAGGATAATAGTTTGTTCTTGTTCAGCAACTAAATAGCATATATCATCAGCGATGCCTGCTGATGTCAATACATATGGAGCAGGAACCGGAGCAGAGGGGCTTTTGGGATGCTTTCTCTTACTTAACTTTTGTAAATATGTTTTATTGTTTAATAAAGATCCTCGGTTGCAAGGATGGCAGTGTCTGATTGTGAGGTGAAATGGCTCTTGAGAAAATTTAAAACAAAGGTAACCAACCATAGACCAGCTCTGACACAGAAGCCCCCAGTCACACCAGCAAACCTCAGAATGGGCAAGACCTCAAAGGTGACTGTAGCCAATGGTATTGAATCATGGAGATAAAGCTCTGAGGCCTTCACATGAAATGGCATGGCAAATATGAGCAGCAACCCGAACACTGGACTAGGCATTGTGAGAGATCAACTATTGCCTGGGTAAGCTGTACAAATTTGTTTTAACCCACCTGCAGCCTTTACAGATAACACAGTGCAGAGTCCCAGACAAGCTTCTCACTGGTGGAACTACCATAGACAGATGGAATCAAAAGTGTGCCGCAGCAGAAATGGTGGAGCCGTTCTATAAAGGTGGTAACTGCTATTTTACTGGCCACTAAAATCAGTGTGAAGAAGCATTACAGGCTGTCCACACCCAGGAAGCTATAATGCAACTGTGATATTCCTTGTTCATCACAAAAGCTTGTATCGAAATGAACAGAATTTGAAAGACATTACCAGCTCATCAAAATCTGGCTCTAGGAACAGTCGTGGACCATGTTAGTCAACAATGGAGTGCAGAAATTGTTGTCAGTGGCCACTACATGCACCATTCAAGTGGAGGGAGCAACAAGGAATGTAGTGTAGATGATAAGATAGTGAGGGGTCTGACAGCATTCTCCACAGCAAAGAGTGAGAATGCAGACAGTTGTGTTTGACCCAGTGCCACAGTTTGGGATATCTGCTTCGAGTCGCAAAGGAACTTGCACTTGGAGGGGGAGTTTACGTAGATATCAATGGCATAAGTAGAATTGGAAAGAGGTTCTTCAGAGAAAATTTGGTGCCCTATACCACTTTTTAAAAAATTCCTCATCGGTGGTAATGCTGGCTAAAGTATACAAGAAGAATTACTTGGTGTTTGTGATATAGGAATGAAAATAATCATAGATGATTTTAATCTACATATAAAGAGAAAATATCAGTTTGGCAATAGTAGCCTGAATGAGGTAATAAAATAGTTTTGCGATAATTTCTCAGAGCAGCACCTCTGGAACCAACTAAAGAGCAGGCGATACTAGATTCCCTACAGTGCGGAAACAGGCCCTTCAGCCCAACAAGTCCACACTGACCCTCCGAAGAGTAACCCACCCAGACCAGTTTCCCTCTGACTAATGCACCTAACACTATGGGCAATTTAGCATGGTCAATTCACCTGACCTACACATCTTCGGACTGTGGGAGGAAACCCACGCAGACACGGGGAGATGTGCAAACTCCACACAGACAATTACCCGAGGTTGGAATCGAACCTGGATCCCTGGCACTGTAAGGCAGTAGTGCTAGCCACTGTGCCACCCCATCAAATCTACTAGATTTGGTAATGTGACAGGATTAATTACTGACCTGAAAATAGAGACTGGCCTAGTGAGGAGTGACACTAATTAATTTTTACATTTGTAAATTAATGCACTCAGTGGCAGATATTTAAATGGATATTTCAGAAAACTCAGAATACATGAATTGTTCTTTGTATTGAAAATATAAATGGCAGGACCCAATTGACATGGTTAAACTAAATAAATTAAGAAAAGCATCACACTGAAGGAAAACCCATATCCTGCACAAAGATGAATGACTGGTCAAATGAATGGCCAGAATGAAAAGAACAGCAGAGAATGACTAACGGGCCAGTGGGAAGATAAATTAGGAAATGTGTAGCTCTAAATTTTGAAATGCTTAACAGATTCTACAGATATTTAGAAGAAAATGAATAAGTAAACCGAATGTTAATCCTCTAAACAGTAAGAATGGGAAATTATTAGTGGAGAAAAAAGGAAATGGCACATGAAATTAATAATAGTTTGCTTCGGCCTTTTACTACAAAGCATACCAGAAACATGTTAGAACTAGCTGTAAACCAAAAAAAGGAAGGAAAAGATGATTGTAGTGCAATATCAAAAAGAGCGAAGCAGTATTGAACAAACTGATGGAGCATTAGGCTGGCAAGTCTGTGGGTCCTCATTCCTTCATCCTAGGTTCTTAAAGGGGTGGCTAACAAGGTAGTCGATTCATTAGTTTTCATTTCCCCAAACTTCCCTAAATTCAGAAAAGTAGCAAATATAGCCCCTCTCATCAAGAACAGAAAGAACGAAAAAAATCAGGAAACCATAGGCCAGTTGGCATCACATTTGGCATGGGGAAGGTGGTAAAATTGATCGTTAAAGAGATTATAGTTGGACATTTGGATAAACTCAAGGTCATTTTTTGTGAAGAGTCAGTATGTTTTCTGAAAGGAAAATCATGTTTATTAGATTTGAAGGAGTAACATGTGGATGAAGGGGAGACTGAGTGCACTAAACAAATTTTCAGAAGGAATATAATGAAGTGCCACAATAAAGGTGTTGCAGAAAATAAAAGATCATTGTGTATGTGGTAATGTATTAAAATGAATAGAAGATTGGCTGTCTGGTAGAAAGCAGTAAGTATACATAAAATGGTCGTCTGACTAACTAGAAGAAAGTGAGGGCTGCAGATGCTGGAGATCAGAGTCGAGAGTGCGGTGCTGGAAAAGCACCGCAAGTCAGGCAGCATCCGAGGAGCAGGAGAATCTAACTAACTCACAGGTGACAAAGATACATTGGAAGGTATGTTGTGAAGAAGGGAGTTTACAGACAGCCTTTGGTTGAATGGAAATAAAAGGGAGTAAACATGGGAAAATGTGAAGTTGTTCATTTTGGCAAGAAGAATGAGAAGCTGAAAAGTACTTAAGTGTACATCGACTGCAGACTCTAAGCTGCAGGACATTTCAGGTGTCCTAATGCATAAGTTGCAAAACATTAATATGTAGGTACAACAAGAAGGCCTTTATAAGAGTTGAGCATAAAAGTAAAGATGTTATGTTTAAATTATGAAGGACATTGATGACCACCTCAAATACTGTGTGTAGTTTTCGTTTCCTTATTTAAGAAAGGATATAAATGTGTTGGGTGTGGTTCAGAGGGGCTTTGGTAAATAGGGAAACATTCATTGCAGATATCTATCAGGATGGGTTGGATGGGCTTTTGATTGAAGTAAATTAGATACTTCAAGGTGCTGACAGGTGGATGTGGAAAGAATGTGCTGGATTTTCCAAGGATTGGCAAATTGATGCACATTGCCACATGGTTTTATTTTAATCAAAGACGGGGGCTCTGCATTTATGAGGATATTCCACTCACTACATTCAGAAATGTGGAGCTGTTGTCCCATTCTTACAGTTTTTTTGTAGCACATAAAGAGATTGTAGAATAGTGTTTTCAGTCCTAATATGCAAATGATATAGGAGACATTATCAATGATGTCTACTGACATTGGTACACATAGAGCTGGGACAGGTGCAAAAAAGATTTCAGAATTCTTTCTCTTACCTTTGTAATTATTATATGTTGTTAACATAGAGTTCTCGGTTGAAAGAAATTGTTCCAGAGTCATCTCTAGAAGACTTTACAATATACAGTGGTGTTTTTATGATTTACAACAGTTGCATTATTGCTGTATGTACAGACATTTCTGCTTCCTGACCCTCAGGAATGGACTTCGCGAACCGACAGGTGGGCAACGTCCTCAAACCCATCACAATCATCAAAGTAGATGGCGATAATATTATTCTGCAAACCAAGAGCACCTACAGAAACACAGAAATTATCTTCCAGCTTGACAAACCATTCAATGAACATACTGCTGACAATAGAGATTGTAAGGTAAGGTTCTTGAAAAACGTACACATCTGAATAAGTTAAGAGCATACAGAATCAGGGAACGAGTAGCAACATAGGCAGCTAGCTATTTGCAAGACAGAGGCTAAAGTAAAAGACAGATATCATAGTAATCAAAGATGGGAAGTGAGATCCCATTGTGATGAAGGTTTGTTTATCTGTCATCATTATTTGAGAATTTGGATTCTAACGTTTAGGGATCAGAGACACGATTGCTTTTAGCAGTGGATCAAAACACTATTTTCAAGAAATCATGTGACCTAAGCTAAATGATTAGTCAGACTACATGGTGACACAATTGCTGAAGTGTTTACTAAGTTGAACTTTTATGACCTGTAGAAAGAAAAGCCAGTGGCAAGTCTAATTCAAAAGAAAAGATTCATACCAGCAGAAAGGCAGTTTCATTTTGACTGAGCTTGAAATAAATCTTTAGTTGTTTCATCAGTCCAAGTGGATAGGGATGGAATAAGCATTGAGCTTTGCTTTAGTTCAATGAGAAAAGTCAGTGAGTTAGCATGTATATCTCCATGTCTCTATCTCTGGGGAAGATGGAAAGGATGACATTGCTAAAGGTAAAAAGTTACTGAAAACAAATACATGTGAGCTCACCTGTTGAGAAATTAAAGAGTGAAGATAGGGGTGTTACTTCTGTGATTGAATGTCTGCAAAGAGTGTTGCTGGAAATCTGGGTTGAATCTTTTTGCTGCTGATGAACTTTTATATCTACATACAGTTTTTTTTAAATTTAGTATAATAAACTTTTTTTTTGTTACAAATGCATTTGTAGCCCTGTGTGAATATGTTCAATGAGTGACCACTACAGTAACCAAATCAGGAAAGAAAGGCTTTGGTTGATTCAGCCACATTTTACTATCAGCTTGAATCATAACAAAGTTGAGGTTTTTGGCAGGACAGGAAGTCATGGAATTTATAAGGGCCCTGTGAAAGTTTTTTAAAAAATACAATCCTGTGGAGGTAATGGACATAAAGTGTGGAAGGTTGCTGTGAAGTATATTTTACAGATTGGACCTTCAAAATGGCCTTGAATGTTGCTAAGCCTTTGAGAGTAGAAAGTATAACATGGATTACCTGAAATCTTTGAGTATGGCTACACTGAGAGAATTAGCAGGTAAATTGAACAGAAGAATGAGAAATATTTACCCAGTATTTAAAACAAGAATTAAAAGGCGGGAAACCTGAAATTCATAGAATCCCTACAGTGTGGAAATCGACTCTTTGGCCTAACGAGTCCACACTGACTCTCTGAAGAGCATCTCACCTAGACCCACTCCCTATCTTGCAACCCCACGTTTACCATGGCTAATCTAGCTAACTTGCACCTCCCTTGACACTATGGAACAAATTATCATCGCCAATCCACTCAATATTTACACCTTTGGACTGTGGGAGGAAATTGGAGCACCCAGAGGAAACCCATGCAGATATCGAGAATGTGCAAACTCCTCACAGTCTCCCAAGGCTGGAATCAAACTGGGGTCCCTAGCATTAACCACTGAACTACGGTGCCTCCCAAATTGATATATCATTGCTAGAATTAAGGTAGGATTGAGTTAAAAATAAAACAAAAGTTTGAAATAAGAAAATAGATGATTAGAGAGAGATGAGAAAGAAGGGCAACTGGAACCAACGAAGCTTGAATTCCAAAGAGGCAGAAAGAAACTGTACGTCATGACTTAACATAAAAGCTTAAAAGAATAAAGAAAAGCTAGGAGCTCAGAGGATAATTCTGATTCCATTGAATTTGATAAGTAGAAATCTGTGTTTAATGCCTGAAGTTATACAGGAAGATGTTTAAAGATATTGCATCTCATTTGAAAAGATAACTGTGAAAAGGGAGTATCTAAAACAATGTTTGGACATTAACGTTACAGAGTGTCTTGGTGGGTACAGCTATGAATTTCTACACCAGTTTGAAAAGCAGTCTGCGGACTATGAAACTGTTAAAAGAGCAGTACTTCATACGTATGACTTTGTTCCTGAGGTTTGTCAATTTAAATTTACAATTATAAGAAAGAAGCCTAATCAGACATTTTGTAGAATTTACAAGGGAGAAAGAAATGTTGTATGGTCACTGAAGATAGAAAAACAAGAGAATGTGAGGGAAATCATGATTATAAACTCCAAAATATTATGAGGTTAACGGGTGACTTTACAGACTTTTATAGAATAATGAGAGGTATGGATCTAGTGAATAGCCAAGGCCTTTTTTCGAGGGTAGAGGAGTCCTAAACCAGAGGTGTAAGGTGAGAGGGGAAAGATCTAAAAGGGACCAAAGAGACAACTTTTCTCACACACAGTGCTGCATGTTTGGAATAAGCGCCAGAGAAAATGGTGGAGGCTGGTACAGTTACAAGATTTAAAAGGTATCTGGATGGTACATGAACTGGAAGAATTTAGACCGATATGGGCCAAATGCTGGTAAATTGGACTAGATTAATTTAGGATATCTGGTTGGCACAGACGCATTGGACCGAAGAGTCTGTTTCTGTGCTGTAAAACTATTGACTCAAGACTTATCCAGATACGTGTCAAGCATCAAATCTCCAGGAAGCAGCAGTTCTAGCAAATATTGATGATATCTCACATACAGGCGTGGGGAAGTGGTTGTTGGGAATCAACAAAGAAATTGAATGAATGCGTAAAATATTCGTTTTAGGGAGCAAAGAGAAGGACATCAGAATAATAAAGGAGAAAGAGTAGGAAATAAAAGTGACTAAAGGAAATAATGTGCTTTTACTATGTCACAACACATAGAGGTAGTTCACTGGAAATTAAGCTCCACTCTTCCCAGAGCTGTTACAAATATGAAAAGATTTAGAGTCATAGAGATATACAGCACAAAAATAGACCCTTTGGTCCAACTCATCCATGCCGCCGAGATATCCCATTTACCAGCACTTGGCCCTTATCCCTCCAAACCCTTCCTATTCATATGCCCATCCAGATGCCTTTTAAATGCT
Source organism: Chiloscyllium plagiosum (assembly GCF_037043375.1). Lineage (NCBI taxonomy): Eukaryota > Metazoa > Chordata > Chondrichthyes > Orectolobiformes > Hemiscylliidae > Chiloscyllium > Chiloscyllium plagiosum. Next base: position 24,467,904 of record NW_028270168.1, read on the forward strand.
GTAATTGTACCAGCCTCTACCACTTCCTCTGGCAGCTCATTCCATACATGCACCACTCTCTGCGTGAAATAATTGCCCCTTTGGTCTCTTTTATATCTTTCCCCTCTCACTCTAAACCTATGCCCGCCAGTTCTACACTCGTACACCCCAGGGAAAATACATTGTCTGTTTATCCTACCCATGCGCCTCATAATTTTATAAACCTCCATAAGGTCACCCCTCAGCCTCCAATGCTCCAGGGAAAACAGCCGCAGCCTATTCAGCCTCTGCCTATAGCTCAAATCCTCCAACCCTGGCAACATCCCTGTAAATCTTTTCTGAACCCTTTCAAGTTTCACAACATCCTTCCGATAGAAAGGATACCAGAATTGCATGCAATTTTCCAAAAGCAGTCTAACCAATGTCCTATACAATCGCAACATGACCTCCCAACTCTTTACTCAATACTCTGACCCATAAAGAAAAGCATACCAAATGCCTTTTTCACTGTCATATCTACCTGCAACTCTCCTTTCAAGGAATTGTTGACCTGCACTCCGAGGTCTCTTTGTTCAGCAACACTCCCAAGGACCTTACCATCAAGTGTATAAATCCTGCTCTGATTTACTTTACCAAAATGCAGCACCTCACATTTATCTAAATTAAACTCCATCTGCCAATCTTCAGCACATTGGCCCATCTGATCAAGATCCCATTGCAATCTGAAGTAACCTTCTTCGCTGTCCACTAATCGCCAATTTTGTTACATTTACAAACTTACTAATATACCTCCTATGTTCACATCCAAATCATTTATATAAATGACAAAAAGCAGTGGACCCAGCACCGATCCTTGTGGTACACCACTGGTCACAGGCTTCCAGTCTGAAAAGCAACCCTCTTTCTTCTACCTTGAAGCCAGTTTTGTATCCAATTGGCTAGTTCTCCCTGTATTCCATGAGATCTAATCTTGCTAACCAGTGTCCCATGAGGAACCTTGTCGAATACCTTACTGAAGTCTATATAGAGCACATCCAGTTCTCTGCCCTCACAATCCTCTTTGTTAATTCTTCAAAAAACTCAATCAAGATTGTGAGACATGACATCCCATGCATTATCCCTAATCAGTCCTTGCCTTTTCAAATATATGTAAGTCCTGTCCCTCAGGATTCCCTCCAACAATTTGCCCACCACCGATGTCAGGTTCACTGGTCTATAGTTCCCTGGCTTTTCCTTACCGCCTTTCTTAAATAGTGGCACTATGTTAACCACCCTCCAGTCTGCTGGCACCTCATCTGTGACTATCAGTGATACAAATATCTCAGCAAGAGGCCCAGTAACCACTTCCCTAGCTTCCCACCTAGGTTCCTAATTTACCTAAATAACAACTCACGTTCAAATATACCACTCAACAGGTTCCTGTACTTGTCAAGAAAATGATTGGTTAAAGACAATTTGTTTTATAATAGGCACTGACAAATTGGGAAATATGAATTCCTAACTTATAACTGTATAATATAAACTCATCTCTTCTTAAAATCCCCCCTTCACATTCAGACAAGACACACAGAGACAGATAAGAAATGAATATTAAGTGTTAAAAATCACACTAGCTTTTGGAGCATTGCTCCTTCATCAGATGGTTATGAAGTATACCTTATACTCCACAACCACCTGATGAAGGAGCAGTGCTGTGAAAGCTAGTGCCTCCAAATAAAACTGTTGGACTATAACCTGGTGTTCTGTGATTGCTAACTTTGTACATCCCAGTCGAACACTGGCACCTCAAACTCATGAATATTAAATGTGAATAGGAAAAGATAAGGAAAACAATTCAATATTACTGATCTGGACCACAGGCTTTGAATAGTTTCTTTTTCCACTTCCTTTTCAATTCATTTTTAGTTCTTTGCTGTTGTCACAAAGTTGTTTGTGCACTGATGCTCTCTTTCATTCACTGGTTGAGAATTTATCCTTTCATTATTGTTAAAGGCATTTTATTTCCTCCAACAACAGGGGGATCTGCAGAGAAAACCACTAGTGGAGACATCTGCTCACAACAGAGACACATACAAAGAGAGATTTTTCAATGCTTTCTCCTGGCAGGCTAGATGGTTCTCTGTTGCACTGGGCCACACAAGTCATGGCCACCTCATCAGGAACCAATCAGAACACTGCAGTCAGCAGTTTTCGCATAGTTTACAGTGTGGTGGCTACTTCTGTTCTCACAGATCCAGGAAAATGCACGATATAGAATTCTCAATGTTCTCCTGTAAACATGATAGTTTGAACTGCAGAAATCTCTTTGCACAGTCCTCTTGGGTTTAAAACATTATTTTTCTTTTTTAAATCATTGTCTAAAAATAAAGAAAGTAAAATATGGTCTTTCCAATTGTAGTAAGAGTGGACACTGAAACTAATTTCTGAAAGTTAAATTGGAGATCTATTGAAGTAGTATAACATCTGAAGAATCCTCAGAAAAGGCTGCAGCATGAAACTTGGCAGCTAGGGTATAGATGGAGTGTGTTCCCTCAGAACCAACTAGGAACGGAAGGATGATTCGCAGTAGTCAGCCAAATTCTTCCTCAATATTGTTAAATAGAACTAGATTACCTAAGTTATAATTATTTTATTGCAAAGAAAAAAGTATTTTTTCTTTAACTCAAGAAGGTACAAAAGGAGTTGATTTTGCTTTGGGAATGACTTGGCTGGTTCAAAGATATTGGCTGCACATAGCATGTTGAAACAACCAGTGGAAACAAAAGAAATAGATGCTACAAGAGGAACATCCTCAATTATTTCCTGTCTCTGTTTTGACTAGATGTCAGGTTCAGAATTAGACTGAAAGAGTAGGAATCAATGAAAAAAAGGACAAGGGATGGAAAATCAGTTTTCTAACAGTATTTTAAGAACTTAAGGGAAAAAAAATGAAGCTAAAGAGAATGAGTTAGACCTGTTTAGCCCACTTTCTTTAATAAAAATGCAACATCAAATCCAGAATTGGAAGAGTTGTGTCAAGCATTCTACTCAGAAATTGACACAACCAATTCCCGTATGTTGTTATTTAAAATACAAAGTGTTAATGAAGAATTGAGGATCACCCCAAATGCCAGCCGACAAGGTATGGGAACAGATGACAGTTCCTGCTCAGCATCGTAAAAAGTTTACCAGTGGCTCACAGAATTCCACTGGTAAGTCACTAAGATATTAGGAAATCTCAGGCTAAAATGCTAAACCACTTTTATTGACCAGGATTAAATGTGGTTAAATTTTGCCAGATACGCCATACAAGTCAGGTAGCAAGAAGTCTTTACTTTTTAAACTGCTTTACTTTTAATACTAACAATGAATTGTTTAACAAGGTAATAATAGATTGTGTGGGACTTCTAAAACCAGGAATGTACCTTTTAACGTTTTGACAGCATTTCCTGAGGCAGTGCCTTTTGAAAAAGACCTCGTATAAAAAATCTAGTGGAAAAGTTTGACCAGTTTTCTTTACAAGATATAGATTACCCTAAGAAATACAATCTGATAGTGATTCAAAATTAATTTCATGAATATTCAAAGAAATAATGAATAGTTTGGCAAAAGAAGAACAATTTTGTGTCTTCAGCTTATCACCCACAATCCCAAAGAGTAAATCGATCCTGATTAGAGTGCATTTTCATCGAAGTGCCAGTGATTAGGATAAAGGAATTCTGTTGTTACTGTTGCCATTAAGGATGTTTCTAAAGAGTTCCCAGTATTCAGACTTGTCAAACTGATATATGGACAGAGGTGAGAAGACCCCTAAATTAATTAGATAAAAAATTCATAAACCAAAACTCAGAGACTACATTTCTGACCCGTGTGTCAAGTTTTCTGGGAAAAAACTAACCAAAGTGTGTGCTTTTGTCAAAAAGCAGTTGCTCAACAACAATAAAAACTAGAACAGACAAAAAATTTTGTTGCTGAAGATAAGATTTTAGTACTGGTACTGGTCTCTTGAAAACAATTAAAGGAAAGATTCACTGGATTATATCAAATCAAAACGAGACTCAATAACGTGAATTATTAGTGAGTACTTCAGACAGGAGGAAAAATCAATGAGTGTGTCAAGCTAATATTTTAAAGCGATCATGTAACAGGGAGATAGTGAGAACAGAAGTGCATTTACAGTGGTGAAAGAAATAAGGAGTGAAAGAAAAGTATCAGAACAAATGGCAACTCAATCAGAAAAATGGGAGAATGAAATATTGATCTCCAGTAATCAAATTAGATAATACAAAGGTGCTTAAACTGTTAGATAGAATATTATAATTTTTTAATAATCTAAGTTTTGAATCAACCTGTTCAAAGATGTTATTTCATACCTGTGAGCAGTTGGCACTTGATCCCAGGCCTCCTGGGCCAGGTACATTACCACTGTACCACAGGAGGGCTCCTGTTATCTTCCAGAAAACTGGTTGAGTAACTTCCAAAACTATGACAGATTCCTAAATCGATTTGTATAAATAGGCCATGAAAAACATGTTTATTTATACATAATGTGGATGATGTATTACCCACAAAACAAACTTACATACTCAAACCCGACAAGTTAGATCAAGTGAGGAAAGAGATAAAATTAATAATGGACAATGACATTATTAAACAGTCATAGCAGCTGGAACATATTTATTGTGATGGTGCTAACTGCAGGTGACCAAAAACTATTATGTTTCAGTTATTGGAAAGTTAACTTGGTCATCTGATTTTGGCCTTCATCACAATAAATGTGGATTAATTTTCAGTTCCATGCTTGGAAGATTGCATTGACAGAATTGGCCAAGCACAAATTGTTACATACGTTCATTAGAATATACAGTTCATAATATAAAGAAACCAAGCACTAGGGTTTATTTTTTGAGTGATAGAATTTGAAAGTAAATAAGTTATGCCAAATTTGTATCACACCTTGATTGGAACACAATTAGAGAACCAGTTAGAGTTCTGCTTTCTATATTATATACTGGAATTGTAAATGGAGGCAGCAGTTGGGATGCAGGTAAGATTTATAAGTGTGCTGACAGAACTGTGAAAATAAGATGAACAACCTGGATTATTTTTTCTTGAAAAGGTAAAGCTGAGGGGTGATCTAATGGAGTTGTGCAAAACTATGAAAAGTTTTGATCAAGATAGATGAAGTTAGATTTAAAAAGTCTTTTCACTTGGGGGAGAAAAATAAACTAAAGGGTGTTAATATAAGATAGTTACCAAGATGCCAAACGTGAAATTTAAAAAAATGCCGCACCACCATGGTTGACAGGGCCATCAGCTATGTTTGTCCCATATCCCTTAGTTCTGCCTCACCCCTTCTCTTCCCTCCCACACACTGAACCCGGTCTCCATTTACCACCCTCCAGTATCTGCATCCAAAGGATCATAAGCTGCCAATTCTGCCAGCTCAGCAGAATACCGCCACCTTTATCACTCCCTTCTCTGGTCAGCTTTCTGCAGGACACCTTGATCCACCCCTTCTCCATTCTCAAAGCCTCCCCATAGCACCTTAACATGCACTTGCAGAAGGTGCAACCCATTTACATCCTCCCAACTCACATTCCAAGGATCTTTGTTGGCAGCTTTCTTTGAGATTAATTACGAGCATTAATTGAATATCAGTCATGTTTAAATGAAATCTTGTGGAAGACTATAATTGGCTTTTACTTGAGCAGATATAAAGAGACACCCAGTGAAACTGGTGAAGTTGCATTTGGAAGTGTAGGCTTGTAATGCTTCACTCTTAATTGTACGTTAGATTTGGCTCTAGTACCATTTTACATCAATTGGTTTTCTAGAGCTAGACCTACACGGCACAGTGGCATAGAGTTTAGCACTTATGCCTCACAGCGCCAGCTACCTGGGTTTGATTACAGCCTCAGATGGCTGTATGCGTGGAGTTTGCATGTTCTCCCTGTGTCTTCATGAGAATACCCCGCATCCTTTGGTTTCTTCCAGTCTAAAAATGTGCACGTTAGATGAATTAGCTCTACTCAATTGCCCTGTAGTGTCTGGGAATGTGCAGGCTAGTTGGGATAGTCATGTGAAATGTGAAGTTATGGGTATAGAGTGGCGGTCTGTGTGGGGTGTTCTTCGGAGGGTCAGTACAGACTCATTGGGCGAATGGTCTCTTTCTAATGAGGTATTCAATGATTCTATGAACAGGCAGAGGCTCTGTATGTGACCTATCAAGCTTTGTCTAAAACACACGTTGAAGAATAGGTAAGTGAAAGATGCTGAAGAGCTGCTTGTCCAATCACAGGCTACAGTTGTCAACATAGAAATTAGGAACAAAGGTATGCCCTTGGCCCTTTGAGCCTGTTCCCCAATTCAGTACAATCTTGGTTGATTTGATCCCTGCACATTCCAGCTTACTGCTGATAACTTCTCCTCTCTTTGCTTATCAAGAATGTATCTACCTCTCCCTTAAATATATTCAAAGACTTTGATTCCAAGGCCTTTCAAGGAAGAGTTCAGGGAAGACTCAACAACCTTCTGTGAGAAGAAAAGAAGCCCCTCATCTCTCTTCAGTGGATAAGCCCTTACTTTTAACAGTGACTTCCAGTTCTCAATTGTTTCATGAGAGGAAACGTTCTCTCCATGCCCGCTGTGAAAAATGGTGATCTTATTAGTTTCAATCAAGTTGTCTCTTGCCTTTCTAATCATTAGCAGTTATAAGCTTAGCCGATCCAACGTTTCCTCATGAGACAACCTACCCATTCCAGAAATCATTCTGGTAAACCTTCCTGAATTACCTTCAATACATTTACACCTCTTCTTAGATATGGAGGCCAATACTGCATACAGTAATCCAGACATTGCCTCACCAATACCGAGTGTAACTGAAACAATGTCCGTACTAATACCGAGTGGAATTGAAACATAATGTCCTTACTTTTGAATTCAGTACCCTTCACAATAAACAATATATTTTGTTAGTTTTGCTAATTACTTGCTGAACCTGCAAACACACATTAGTGCGTTAGGCGCAAGGACACCCAGATCTCTCTACATTTCAGAGGTTTGCAATCTCACCATTAGACAACATGCTTCTTTTTTCCTTCTTGAAATGGACAAGTTCATATTTTCCCACATTACACTCTATTTGCCAGATATTTGCCCTCTTATTTCTATGTCCCTTTGTAGCCTCTCTACGCTCCTCCTTACAACTTACTTTCCTACCCATCCTTGTGTCATCAGCAAATTTAAACAACCATCTCTTGGTTGTTTCATCCACGTCATTTATATAAATTGCAAAGCATTGAGCCCCAGCACTGATACCTATGACATGCAACTCATTACATTTTGGTATTTTTGATTGCAGACTGAAATGTAAAAAAAAGCTGTTTTAAAAACTAAGGATTGATGAAGGATTACTACAGGTTTTGAAACCAAGTAATTTGACACTCAATTTAAGTGCCATTTACACAGATGCTTGTTCAAGCAGCAGCTGAAGTGTGTTTTGTAGACAAACAAGAACCAAGGATGTTTGGATTCAGCCAGCAACAAGTAGTTGATTGGTCTCTGGATTAGTGATCAGTTATCGATGAAAAATCATAATTCCATAAACTTGCTCAAGCTGACTCTTTCCATAAATATATTCCCCTTTTAAAAATATCCATTTGACTTTCTCCTTTATTCCTTGCTTTCTAACTTGAAATGGTTGCTTCTATTATTCACATTAGTTGACACTTCAGTTAATTCCCTGTAAAGAGAAATGTTATATTTTAGTTTTGTACCGGTTCTGTGTCATGATCTATAGGTCATGTTTTTGTTTAGCAAGACTTTGTGCATTAAAATGTTCACTCTGAACATGGCATATGGTTTCCAAGGTCTATTTATAGTTTGCTGAACTGAGAATATTAAGCACAACACCTTAATTAAACAGGCTGGTTAGGATGGCAACATTTTTTTTGAATTTAGTTCAAATCCCAATGAACATTTCCTTATGAAAGAAACTACCCAGTAAGATAATCTGGAGAAATGATTAAGGGAAATTGTGTCTCACTAACCTGATTGAGTTTTTTTGAAGAAGTGACAAAGAAGATTGGTGAAAGCAGAGCGGTAGGCATTATCTATATGGACTTCAGTGAGATTCTGCATGGTAGACTGGTTAGCAAGGTTAAATCATATGGACCTAGGGGGAGCTTGCCAATTAGATACAAGTTTGGCTTGAAGGTAGGAGACAGAGTGTGATGGTAGAGGGTTGTCTTTTGGACTAGAGACCTGTGACCAGTGATGTGCTGCAAGGATCACTGCTGGGTCTACTGCTTTTTGTCATTTACATAAATAATTTGGATGTGCATATTGGAGGTGTGGTTAGTAAATTTACAAGTGACACCAAAATTGGTGGTGTAGTGGACAGTGAAGAAGGATATTACAGAATACAATGGATTCTTGATCAGATGGGTCACTGGGCTGAGGAGTGGCAGATGTGTTTAATTTAGATAAATGTGAGGTGTTGCATTTTGGTAAGGAAAATCAGAGCAGGAATTATACAATTAACGGTAGAGTCCGGGGAGTGTTACCGAACAGAGACCTAGGGGTGCAGGTTCATTGTTCCTTGAAAATGGAATTGCAGGCAGATACTGGTGGTGAAGAAGGCACTTGGCATGCTTACCTTTACTGGTTTGTGCATTTAGTGTAGAAGTCATGTTGCAGCTGTACAGGACATTTTAGAACATTGTATTCACTTCTGTTCCTGCTATATGAAAGATGTTGTTAAACTTGAGATCATTCAGAAAAGATATACAAGAATAATGCTGGGATTGGGTGGGTTTGAGGTATAAAGAGAGACTGAATAGGCTGGAGCTTTGATCCCTGGATCTTCAGAGGGTATAGATGTTTATAAAATCATGAGCGGCTTGGATAGAACCAAGGTCTTTTTCCCAGGTAAAGGAATCCAAAACTAACGAGCATAGATTTAAGGTGAGAAGGGAAAGATATAAAAGGGACCTGAGGTGCAGTTTTTCACAGAGGGTGATGCATCAATACAGTGAGCTGCCAGAGGAAGTGATGGAGGCTGGTACAATTCCAACTTTAAAAAGCATCTGGATGGGTACATGAATTGGAAGTGTTTAGAGGGATATGGACCAAATGCTGGCAAATGGGCCAAGATCAGTTTAGGATATCTGGTCAGCATGAACGAGTTGGACTGAAGAGTCTGTTTCTGACCTGTATAACTTTAGGACTCTATAATTCTATGATTAAAGGAAAAAAAATGGTTGTGGTTCTGTTCGCCGAGCTGGAAGTTTTTGTTGTAAATGTTTCGCCCCCTGGCTAGGCGACATCATCAGTGCTTGGGAGCCTCCTGCGAAGCGCTTCTTTGATGTTTCCTCCGGTATTTATAGTGGTCTGTCCCTGCCGCTTCCGGTTGTCAGTTTCAGCTGTCCGCTGTAGTGGTTGGTATATTGGGTCCAGGTCGACGGCACACAAACCAACAGCCACGCTCAGACAACAACTCACCAGAACGAAGCACCCGATACCCAACATGAGCAAAACTAATGTAGTGTACAAAATACCATGCAAGGACTGCACAAAACACTATATAGGACAAACAGGAAGACAGCTAACAATCTGCATACATGAACATCAACTAGCCACGAAACGACATGACCAGCTATCCTTAGTAGCCACACACGCAGACAACAAGCAACATGAATTCGACTGGGACAACACTACTATCATAGGGCAAACCAGACAGAGAACAGCCAGGGAATTCCTAGAGGCATGGCATTCATCCATAAACTCCATCAACAAACACATCGACCTGGACCCAATATACCAACCACTACAGCGGACAGCTGAAACTGACAACCGGAAGCGACAGGGACAGACCACTATAAACACCGGAGGAAACATCAAAGAAGCGCTTCGCAGGAGGCTCCCAAGCACTGATGATGTCGCCTAGCCAGGGAACGAAACGTTTGCAACAAAAACTTCCAGCTCGGCGAACAGAACCACAACAACGAGCACCCGAGCTACAAATCTTCGCACAAACTTTGAAAAAAAATGGATTAAACAACAATGACAATTGTACCTAACATAACTGAAACTGTGTGTGCAGTCTTGGCTCATTGTTTATTATTAAGTAGTATGTCCATTTGAATGGATTGGGCACCGAGCTTACAGAACTTTTGTGGAATGTGGAGAACCTAAATTCTGTCTTATCAACTAAAGAAGAGTAATATACTGACTTTTTGTTACAGACAGTTGTATCATTGGAAGGTGATAAATTGATACAGGTTCAGAAATGGGATGGAAAACAAACAACACTCACCCGTGAAATCAAGAATGAGCATCTCATATTGGTATGTTGAAGAAAAAGGAAACTTTGTATTATATACCATATATCACATCTGAGAATTTTGACTTACTTTAAATTAGGGGTTTTATTCAATGAGGTGGTGAAGCAGGGCATGAATTTCACAATGATTGTAGCCTGTTCCCCACTAATTCGCCTTTAAATCAAAGTACAACTTTTAGTCTTTAAACTGAATGTCTGCACATTTTAAAAATGTGTTCTTGGTATGTAGATGCCGCTGGCTAAGCCAACATTTATTGCCTAACCCCAATGCCCAGAGGACTGTTAAGAGTCAACCATATTGCTGTGGATCTGGAATCACATGTAACCCAGACCAGATAAGGAAGCTGATTTCCTTATTGAAAGGACAGTAGTGAACCAGATGGGTTTTTACAATCATCAACATGCATGTGTTATATGACCACCATTAGCCAGCTATTATAATTCCAGATTTCTTTAAAAATTTTATTCAATTTTCATCATTTGCCAAGGTGAGATTCAGGCCCATGTCCCTAGAACATTACATGGTTATTCTGGATTACTAGTCTTGTGACTTCACTATTATGCCACCACCTCCTCAATGAGAATGAGAAGCAGAGCCTAATGTTGCTCTCCAGGTCAGGTATAAACCAATTAGATTAAAATGTTCTTTAATAAGCCTCTATACTCCTCAATTCTAATCTGCAGTTGAGGTGCATAGGTAATATACAGGCAAGGCAGTGACACTTTGTAATGCGATGAACTAATAATCTAGAGACCCAGGCTAATGCTATGAGGGCATGGGTTCAATTCTCATTATGGCAGATAGTGAACTTTGAATTAAATTAATAAAACTTAAATTCTAGTCTAATGATGACCATGAATCAATTATTATAAAAATTCAACTGGTTTACTAATACCTTTTAGGGAAGGAAATCTGTGTTTTTACCTGGTCTGGCCGAACTTAGATATGCCTCCAGGCTCACAGCAGTGTGGTTGAGTCTTAAATGCCCTCTGAAATTGCCTAGCAAGCTGTTATTAAACCCTTTGTTCTTAAACTCATTCTCTTAATATCTGTAGGGCACGTAACGCTGACAATCTCCAAGATACCATGATCACTATCCCTGTCCTTTTCCCACAGGCCAACCACAGATAGTGGAGTTACAGGACAGTGGGAATAACATCGGAGGGCATTTCTCTTGGGGTACTGAAAACTTACTCTGGAATTTCTTGTGAAGTCTCCTATCATCAGGTCACACATATGCAAAGAAATCTCCTGCTATTTACCACCTACAACCTCACTCCCACCTTGGCTGATGTTTTAATACTTCTCATGATGAGTGGATCAAGTCCTGAGAGCGATGAGAACATGAAGTGTACTCTGAATAGGGCAGTTCATTGTCTACAACCAAGCGTGTCTCAGTAGCACCGGTACTGAACAAGCTGACTGAGTCCTCAACGACATAACTGTTAGACTGGGCCTGCAATGGATGGTGAGGGAGCCAACAAGATAGAAAAACCTTCTTGACTTCATGTTCACCAGTCTACTAGTTGCAGATACATGTGCCCACAACAGTATTGAGAGTAGTGATCACCGCACAGTACATGTTTTCACATTGAGGATACCCTTCATCATGTTGTCAACACAGCACTTAATGAGGTATATCCAAAAAGATCCAGCAACACAAAACTGGAGAACAGCAGAATTGTAAAAAAATAATCTGTAACTTCATGGCCTTGCATACTGGTTTCACTATATAATTACCACTAATTCAGGGCATCAATCCTGCTTCACTGAAGATTGCAGGAGGCCATGCCAAGAGCAGCATCAATTAGAATTTAGGTGTCAATCTGATGAGGCTATAACACTGCATTGCGGTGCAGATCTCCAGCACAGAGTCTGTCCCTGTTGCACAGAAGGGAAGGGGACAAAGGAGGAGAGTGTTAGTCATTGGGGACTCAGTAGTTAGAGGGTCAGATAGAAGGTTTGTTGGGAACGAAAGAGACTCGCGATTGATGTGTTGCCTCCCAGGTGCCAGGGTTCATATGTCTCAGATTGTGTCTTTGGGGTCCTGAAAGGAGAGGGTGACCAGCCCCAGTTGTGGTCCACATAGGTACCAACGACATAGGTAGAAAGAGGGATAGGGATGTAAGGCAGGATTTCAAAGAGCAAGGGTGGAAGCTGAGAGCTAAAACAAACAGAGTCATTATCTCTGGTTTGTTACCCGTGCCACATGATAGCGAAGTGAGGAACAGGGAGCGATATCAGCTAAACAGGTGGCTGCAGGGATGGTGCAGGAGGGACGCTTTCAGAAATATGGATAATTGGGTGGGACCTCTACAAACAGGACCGTCTTCACTTGAACGAGGAGGGTACGAATATCATGGGTGGGAAATTTGCTAGTGCTATTCAGGTGGGTTTAAACTAGCTCAGCAGGGGAATGGAAACCTGTGGTGTACCTCCAGTGCACAGGAGTATGTGAGTTGGGAGGACATGGACAGGATTTCATGGTCCCAGGAATGTGCTGGCAGGTAGCAAGCTGGTTTGAAGTGTGTCTACTTCACCACCAGGAGTATCTGGAATAAGGTAGATAAAGTTGTGGCATGGATAGGTACCTGGGACTTCGATGTTGTGGCCATTTCAGAGACATGGATAGAGTAGGGTCAGGAATGAATGTTGCAAGCTCCAGGGTTTAGATCTTTCATTAAGAACAGGGAAGGTGGTAAAAGAGGGGAAGGTGTAGCTTTGTTAGTCAAGAACAGTATAACGGTGGCTGAAAGAACTTCTGACGAGCACTCGTCTACTGAGGTGGATTTGGGCTGAGGTTAGAAACAGGAGAGGAGATGTCACACTGCCTAGGAGATTTTTTTATAGGCCTCCGCAATGTTCCAGGAATGTGGAGGAGAGGATTGGCAAAACAATTCTGGGTAGGAGAGAAATGAACAGGGTGGTCATTATGGGGTCTTTAACTTCCCCAACATTGACTGGAAGGGCTATAACTCTAGTACGCCAGATGGATCAGTTTTTATCTAATGTATGTAGGAGGGTTTCATAATACAGTATGTTGAAGGGCTGACAAGAGGGGAAACCACACTGGATCTGGTGCTTGGTAATGAACCAGGCCAGATGTTTGATTTAGTGATAGGTGAGCACTTTGAAGAGAGTGACCATAACTCGGTTACCTTTAATTTAGCGATGGAAAGGGAAAGGTACATGCCACATGGCAAGAGTTATAGATGGGGCAAGGGCAATTATAATGCAATTAGGCAAGACTTGGGAGGCATAGAATGGGATCACAAAATGCAGGGGATGGGGCAGTCAAAATGTGGAGCTGCTTTAAGGAACAGATATTGTGTGTTTTTGATAGGAATGTCCCTGTCAGGCAGGGAGAAAGTGATATGGTAAGTGAACCATGGTTTACCAAAGAAATTGTATCTCTTGTTAAGTGGACGAGGAAGGCTTATGTGACGTTGAGATGAGATGGTTCAGATGAGACAATGGAGAGCTACAGATTAACTGGGAAGGATTTAAAGAGAGAGTTAAGAAGAGCAAGGAGGAGACATGAGCAGTTTTTAGCAGGGAAAATAAAGGAGAACCCTAAAGCTTTCTATAGGTATGTGAGGGATAAAAGGATGACTCGGGTAGGAATAGGGCCAGTCAAAGACAGAAGTGGGAAGTTGTGTGTGGACCTTGTGGAAATCGGAGAGTTGCTAAACGAATATTTCTCATCTGTTTTCACTCAGGAAAAGGAGAATATTGCAGAGGAAAAGACTGAGATATGGGCTATAAGACTAGAAAGTATTGAGGTTAGTAAGGAGCAGGTATTATCAATTCTAGAATGTGTGAAAGTAGATAAGTCCCCTGGGCTGGATGGCATTTATCTGAGGATTCTCTGGGAAGCTAGGGCGGAACCTTTGGCCTTGATCTTTAAGTCATTGTCTACAGGTTTAATACTAGAGGACTGGAGGATTGCAAATGTTGTGCCCTTGTTCAAGAAGGATAGTAGGGATGACCCAGGTAATTATGTTTGTTGTGGGAAAAGTTTTGCATAGGACTATAAGAAATAGGATTTATAATCATCCAGCAAGCAACAATTTGATCGGAGATAGTTAACATGGTTTCATCAAGGGCAAGTCATGTATCACAAACCTCATTGAGTTTTTTCAGAAGCTGACCAAGCATGTGGATGAGGGTAGGCCGATTGATGTGATGTACATGGACTCCAGTAAAGCCTTTGATCAGGTTCCACATGGTAGGCTTTTGGAGAAAATGCGGAAGCGTGGGATTGAGGGTGATTTAGCATTTTGGATTAGAAACTGGCTTTCTGTAAGAAGGCAGCGAGTGGTGGTTGATGGAAAATATTAAGCCTGGAATCCAGTTTTACTAGTGGTGTGCCATAATGATCTGTTTTGGGACCACTGCTGTTTGTCATTTTTACAAATGATTTGGATGCAGGCATAGGTGGATGGGTTAGTAAGTTTGCAGATGACACTAAAGTCAATGGAGTGGTGGAGACTGTGTAAAAATGTTGCAGGGGGACTTGGATAAACTGCAGAATTGGGCTGAGAGTTGGCAAATTTCAATGCAGATAAATGTGAGGTGATTCACTTTGGGAACCATAACAGGAAGGCAGAACACTGGGTCAATGGAAAAGTTCTTGGTAGTGTGGATGTGCAGAGGGATCTTGGTGTCAATGTACACAGATCCCTGAATGTTGCCACCCAGGTTGATTGTGCTGTTAAGAAGGCATACGGTATGTTAGGTTTTATTGGTAGAGGGATTGAGTTCCAGAGCCGTGATGTCATGCTGAAACTATATAAAACGCTAGTGTGGCCTCACTTGGAATATTGTGTACAGTTCTGGACACCCCATTACAGGAAGGATGTGGAAGCATTGGAAAAGGTGCAGAGGAGATTTACCAGGATGTTGCCTGGTGTGGAGGGAAGGTCTTAAAAGGAAAGGCTGAGGGACTTGGGCCTGTTTTCATTGGAGAGATGAAGGCGAGGTGGGGATTTAATAGAGACATAGAAGACGATCAGAGGATTAGATAGGGCGGACAGTGAGAGTCTTCTTCCTAGGATGATGACGCCGGCTTGTATGAGAGGGCATAGCTGCAAATTGATGGGTGATAGATTTAAGACAGATGTCAGAGGCAGGTTCTTTACTCAGAGTGGTAGGAGTGTGGAATGCCCTGCCTGCCAATGTAGTTAACTCGGCCACATTAGGGAATTTAAACAGTCCATGGATAAGCATATGAATGATGATGGGATAGTGTTGGGGTTGGGCTTAGATTATTTCACAGGTCGGTGCAACATCAAGGGCCGAAGGGCCTGTTCTACGCTGTATTGTTCTATTACTTACACGCCAAACAATAGAAGCAGCATGCAGTAGACAGAGAAGATCATTTCAAAACTTTCTGCCATATGAAGGTTAGAAGTAAGGCTTTGTACAATCTTTAGCAAATATGCTTGGCATTATCCACCACCCCTGGATACTGAAGTAGCCGGTATTCATATCCAACAAGACCTGGACAATATCAAGTCTTTAGCTGATAAGTGATGTAACATTTGTGCTGTCTATGTGTCA
Organism: Chiloscyllium plagiosum; assembly: GCF_037043375.1. Classification (NCBI taxonomy): domain Eukaryota; kingdom Metazoa; phylum Chordata; class Chondrichthyes; order Orectolobiformes; family Hemiscylliidae; genus Chiloscyllium; species Chiloscyllium plagiosum. The sequence goes on from NW_028270168.1 coordinate 24,483,770, forward strand.
GGCTATATCCTTCACCAGATGAGGAAATAGTCTTCTCCCTAGATATTTAATGGTATTACTACTCAGTTCACCACTACCAATATTCATGAACTTACCTTTACCCAGAAACAGAACCAGACTAGACAAATTAATACTGTAAGTAGGTCAAGTGCTGGGAGTTCTATGGTGACTAACTCATCACCTATCCCTCTGATGCTACTCCACCATCTATAAATCAGAAATGCGATGGAACATTCTTTAGAAATCTTAGAATTATACAACCAGAATTATGTCAGAATTCTTTGATGAGGTAACAAGCAGAATAGATAGAGAGGAAGCACTGAATATATTATACTTGGATTTTCAGAAGGTGTTCAATAAGGTACCGTTAAGCTAATTGAAAAGAAAGAAGCTCATGGTGTTGGAGGTAAGTACATTAGCACAAATAGAGGATTGGCTAACTAATAAAAGGCAGAGAGTTGGGATAAAAAAAAGCATTTTCAGAAGGGCAACCTGTAACTCATGGATGCTGCAGGGATTAGTGCTGGGACCATAGTTATAAGAATACTTGAAGGATACAAGTTAATTATTATAACCAGTTTTGCAAATGACATACAAAAATAAATGGGAAACTAAATGGTTGAAACAAAATATTGCAGAAATTTTGAACAAACAGCTTAAGCAAATGGACAAATACCCAGCAGGTGGAATATATTATGGGAAAATGTGAGATAATGCACTTTGGCAGGGAGATGAGGGGCACTGAATATCATTTAAATGGAGAAAGAATGCAGAGAGCTGCAGAACAGAGGGATTTGAGAGTCTTCATACATAAATCTAGCATACATGTTCACCAGGTAATAGAGAAGACAAATGGAAGGTTAGCCTTTATTTCGAAGGGAATGTATTATAAAAATCGAGAGGTCTTACTAAAACTACACACAGCACTAATCAGATCATACTAAAATATTGTGAACAGATTTTGTCCCTTTTCGAAGGAAGGATTCTGAGAGGACTTGATAGGATAGATGTGGAAAGGTTGTTTCCTCTTGTGGCAGATCTAGGACCAGAGGGCATTATTGCAGTACAGGTCATCCTGCTATAACGCATGTTTTGTCAGCACAAATTGGCTATAATGCGATTGATGAATGCGTGTAGCGATTTTGTATTAGTGATCTTCTACAGAATGGTTTTCTGTAGCGGTTTTCCATAGAGCTATTTTCTATAGCGTGAGGTTGCAGAGGAACACAACTGACATATTATACTAGAATGACCTTTAAAGAGTTGTGCACTTGAAATAGAGATGATGAGGTTAAAAATCACAACACCAACAGTTTTAAATAGAAGCACTAGCTTTCGGAGTGCTGTTCCTTCATCAGGTGGTTGTGGAGTATAAGATTGTAAGGCACAGAATTTATAGCAAAGGTTTATAGTGTGATGTAACTGAAATTATATGTTGTAAAAGACCTGGATTGTTTGTTTAGTCTCTCATCTGTTAGAATGACCATATTGGTTTCAGTTCTTTCATATGTAAATTGCAACACTTTTTTAAAAGTTACATTCTCAAGTGAACTTTAACAATTAGTATCATGTTGGCCCAGATAATTTATTGAAAGTGCGAGCTTCCCTGTGTGAGACTATCTGTGCCACAGTGGTCAGACTGATTATAATCTAAAAAAGGGATTTACAGAATCTTACATGGATTCATGCAGTTTTTGAACAAAGTAAAATGTAATTCTGCAAGTACAGATTCACCCCACAAACTTATATGTGTATGTGTGCATGTGTGTTGCGGGTGGGGGGGGGGGTGGTGGGAGCGGTTATGGGTGTGTATGTGAGTGTAAAGGTGTATAAGTCTGTGAGAGGATGAGTGTGTTTGTGTGAGCGCTTGAGAGAGGGTCTGTGTGTGTGTGTGTAGAAGTTTGTGTATGTATGTAGGGGTGTGTCGTGGAAATTAAATCGACTTGACTCAATTATTAGTAAAAGCAAAGAAAGGATCTTTATTTTAAATCCTGCAGGATTGACTCACTACACTAAGCCAGATGCCTCAAAGAAAGGAGTACTGAGCCTTGTTCAGACACTTGCCTTATACTGTTTCTTAACACGCTGTCAAGGGCAGAGACTGGGAAAGCTCAAGTTATTATTCTCTCATCCCCTGGTCTTAGACATAACAGTTCTTCAGCTTTCGTTGAGTTAGACTATCACAAGGTCGAGTCGAATGTTTACAGAATTCAAACAGAGATAAGCTAACTACGACCTTCATCAAAGTATCATTTACAAAGCTCAGTACAGCATTGAGTTGAAGAAAAGCATTCTCTTTTAAATTCATAGTAAATGGATAATTAATTTCACAGTAAATGGATAATTTTCCATTCCAGGGTGGGTGTGTGTGTGTGCATAGGAGTGTCTATGTGTCTGCATCTGTCTGTGTGTATGTATAGTTCAATGGGGTCACCTGTAGTGTGACATTGAACCTAAGGTCCCGGTTGAGGCCATCTGTTTTTTAGATTAGAATCAGTGTGACCATTGTGGTAAAGACAGTCTCACACAGGGAAGCTCACACCTTCAATATATTATCTGGGCCAACATGACACCAATTGTTAAAGTTCATTTAAGAATGTAACTTTTAAAAAAGTTTTGCAATTTACGTATGAAAGAACTGAAACCAACATGGTCATTCTAACAGATGAGAGTTATAACAAACAACCCAGGTTTTTTTCAATATATAATTTTAGTTACATCACACTGCAAACTTTTGCTATAAGTTCTGTGTCTTACAATCTTATATTTCACAACCACCTGATGAAGGAGTAGCACTCCGAAATCTTGTGCTTCTAAAAATACCTGGTGGACTATAACCTGGTGTTGTGTGATTTTTAACTTTGTATACCCCACTCCAACACCAGCACCTCCAAATCAAAGATGATAAGGAATTTCTTTTCTGTGGAATTCTTTACCAAGAATAGTGTAGAGGCTGGTTCTTTAAGTATATTCAAGACTGAGTTTGACAGATTTTTAATTCAGTAAGGGAATCAAGCATTATGGGGAAAAGGCAGGATAGTGGAATTGAAGATTATCAGATTAGCCAAGATTTCATTAAATATTAAGCAGACCCGATGAGCTGAATGACCTACTTCTGCTCCTATGCTTTATAGTGTTATGGCATTCTTGGATGAATGCTATTGAGAAAAGACCAAAGAATCTCTACACAATCCAGGACAAAACAGCCCATTCAATTGCCACCATATCTACCACCTTCAACATTCACTGCAGCAACTCACCCATGCTTCTCAGACAGCACCAATCAAACCTACGACTTATACAAACAGGAAGGTCAAGAGCAGCAGATGCATGTGAACATGATCACTTGTAAGTTCACGTCCAAGCCATCTCCCACAATAACTTGGAACTATGTAATTGCTACTTCATTGTTGCAGGATCAAACTTTTGGGTACTGCCTACCTAACAGCACATTGGATATACCTACACCTCAAGGACTGTACAACGTCATGGAGGCAGACCACTATCATCTGTAGGACAATTAGGGATGGGCAATAACAAGTGACACCTAGATCCTGTGAATAAATTTAATGAAAATGTCTATTTCTTGTATTATCCATTTGGTATGCTGCAATTGGGACTGCCCATTGACAGCCCAATCAGGCCAGTTTTAGTTTGTTGGCTCATGTCATTTAACTGAATTGACAGGGCAAAACTGATGTCATAAGGAAATGCATCTTCTTATAATTTTGCATTTAAACTGAAGTTTGCGCACTCTACTTAGCAAATATTGTTTTCTAACAGATTGCATTGTTTTCTTTTTTCTAGACTCTTACCCTAAATGACGTGGTTTCTGTTCGCACATATGAGAGAGAACTTGTATGAAAAAACTCCTTTCTTCATATTACTATGCTGTTAGATGAACCTCCTTATGTAATAACTTTGCCTAAAAATAAATTACCATCCGGATGTCCCAATACTATACCAGTGATAGTTTATTGTGAATTATGAAGGGAATTTAATTTTTCTTAAATGTGACCTTTGTCATGGACCTTTTGTGGTGTGTGCTATGAAATAGCAAAAGGTTCAACAATCCTGCCAACAGATTGTATATAAATTGTTCTTGTCCTCTCCCAATTTGTTTATTCTTAATCTTAAGTGGTTTAAACCTCAGAATCGTCAGTACTGACCCTAGGCATAGCAATAGGACACCTTTTAAAAATAAAATGCTAAAAATTGCAATCTAATTGTAGGATTACTACTATGAGGACTTATTTTGACCTTGTATATGGGGTGCACAAAATTATATTTTTTAATGATGAAATTAAATATTTTTATGAATGTCAGCATGTATGTATTGTAAGCATATTGGAAGCACAGCAGCCAAGAAGCTAAATCAAAGTGCAACAACATTAACCATGTTCAATTACACATTGAGCTTGTAACCTGCATTTTAACCTCCAAAAAAATGTCAAATTCTTTGCTCTGTGGAATTTGAATTCAGTTACTATAGCTTGAATTAAGAGATAGATTAATGCCTGTCACAAAAACCTTACGATAAAAACCATTTATCAGTGCCTTTCAGGGAAGACCTACCATCCTTGTCTGCTCTGGCCTACATGTGACTTCAGATCCATGGCAATGTTGACTTGTAACTGCCCTTTGAAATGACCAAGCAAATCTCTCAGTTTTATTAAACCTCTCTGAAGTCTAAAGAAAGGAACAAAACCAGTTCAACTATACAGCTTTGACATGGATACCACAAATGAAAACAGCAACACAGTCCACTTTGCTCCTTTCTAATATCTGAGGACTTTGCTAAAATTGAGATAATTTAAAAACAATTTAAAAAATAATAAAGCACTTGTACACAAGTGTAGAAATTGTCTACCACACTACTCAGATCCCAGCTGATGGTAATACTAAACAAGTCGGGTCAAATGGCCTCCTTCTGCACTGTAACAATTCTGTGATTCTGTGAATAAGTCAGATCTAAGAATGAAGCCTGGCTTGATAGATCATAAGTTTTCTTTTTGCAGTTTGCTTACCATGGCGGCCAGCTCACAGAGCATTGTTACATGATGCTAACTTTTTTTAAACAAAAGAATATAAATATATTGCACACAAGAAACAAAAAGCAAAGCTCAATGTACAGTACAATTTAGGAAGATGTTAACATAAATAGCAAAGTGTAATATTCAGTCTTAAGTCATTCAGTTACAGTGAAATATCACTCCTGTCTTAACTTTCTAATTTATTACTCAGTTAACTTGTCAGCCTTTCTTCTTGGACTGTTGAAGAAACTTAAGCTTTCTTTTTGGTTCTGATTACATGAAGACTTCTTTCCAATTTTCACAGCCTGGGAATATGTACAAACTAAAAAAAACTGCCCATCTGAACTCAACCTGCTTAATGGCTGCTTACGACTAGTTTCCATAACATGAAGCTCAACTTTGAAAACTTTAGTAACTAATTCCCCATATGGCTAATCAAATCATTTAAGTCTTATGTTTCTTGGAAGAACTGTCTCAACTCCAATGCCCAAAATAACTTTATAACCTTTATTACTGGAATTTCGTGAGCCACTCAAAACTTTCCAATACCATCTTGAATTGATAACATTTCCAGTCAATGTTGGGGATGTTAAAGTCCCCCATAATGACACCCTGTTCCTTTCACTCCTCCCCGGAATCATTTTGCCAATCCTCTCCTCCACATCCCTGAAACTCTGCAGAGGCCTATAAAAAATCCCCAGCAGTGTGACCTTCTCTCCTGCTTCTAACCTCAGCCCATACCACCTCAGTAGACGAGTGCTCATCAAAGTTCTTTCAGCCACTGTTATACTGTCCTTGATTAACAAGGCCATACCTCCCCCTTTTTTACCACCTTCCCTGTTCTTAATGAAAGATCTAAACCCTGGAACTTGCAACGTCCATTCCTGACCCTGCTCTACTTATGTCTCTGAAATGGTCACAACATCGAAGTCCCAGGTACCTATCCATGCTGCAAGCTCACCTACCTTATTTCGGATACTTCTGGCGTTGAAGTAGACACACTTCACACCAGCTGCCAGCACATTCCTGTGACCATGAAATCCTGTCCATTCCATCCCTACTCTCATCCTTCTGTGCACTGGAACTATACCTCAGGTTCCCATTCCCCTGCTGAGCTAGTTTAAACCCACCCGAGTAGCACCAGTAAATTTCCCACCAGAATATTAGTACCCCTCTCATTCAAGTGAAGACCGTCCCATTTGTAGAGGTCCCACCTACCACAGAATTAACCCCAATTATCAATATAGCTGAAACCCTTTCTCCTGCACCATCCCTGCAGCCACATGTTCAGCTGATATCTCTTCCCTGTTCCTCACCTCGCTATCTCGTGACACTGGTAACAACTCTGTTTGTTCTAGCTCTCAGCTTCCACCCTAGCTCCTGCCTTACTTCCATATCCCTCTTCCTACCTATGTCGTTGGTATCTACGTAGACCATGACTTGGGACTGGTCACCTTTTCCCTTCAGGAGCCAAAAGATACGATCTGAGACATTACGGACCCTGGCACCTGGGAGGCAACACACCAACCATGAGTCCAATTCATTCCCAACAAACCTTCTATCTGAACCTTGAACTATTGAGTCCCCAAAGACTAACCGTCTCCTCTTTTACCTCCTTCTCTTCTGCGCAACATGGACAGACTTTGTGCCAGAGACCTGCACTCCACTGCATGCCCCTGGTAAGTCATCCCCCCCACAGTATCCAAAACGGTACACTTGTTTTTCAGGGGAATGACCACAGGAGATCCCTGCATTGACTGTTTTTTCTCCTTTGAGCAGTTACCCAGCTTTCTTCGTGCCTAGGAGTAACCATTTCCCTGTAACTCTTATCTATCACAGCCTCTGCCTCCCGAATGACCCAAAGTTCATCCAGCTCCTGCTCAGTTCTCTAATGCGGTCTTGGAGGAGCGAGACTTGGGTGCACTTCCCGCAGATGTACTTGGATGGGACACTAATGGTGTCCCTCACCTCAAACATCATGCAGGAAGAACATCCCTCTTCCTGCACTTCCATCCTTGCATGTCTCTTATCAGAATGTAAACAAGAGAAGCTTAATTATGTGTCCCTGGTGTTTAAGGTTATAGGAGGTGGTTGGGTGGGCGGCCATACAAAGATAAGGTCTTGAGTTTAGAAAACAGTCACTTATATAGCTGGAGGGAAATAAAAAAGTCCCTCCTTTCCCAGAAACTTCTGCTCTCCGATGTCAGATGTAAAGACTCAAATCAGTGACTCCCCGGTCCAAGCTCCCACCCTTCGTGCTGCTGCTGCTGAAAAACAAATGGAGGATAGGTCACGTCTCACAAATCTCATTGAGTTTGTTGAGAAGGTGGCCAAGCATGTGGATGAGGGTAGGGCAGTTAACGTGGTGTTCATGGACTTCAGTAAAGCATTTGATAAGATTCCACATAGTCGGCTGTTTTTATAAATGACTTAAACACAGGCATAGGTGGATTGGCTAGTAAGTTTGCAGATGACACTAAAGTTGGTGGAGTAGTGGACAGTGAGGAAGAATGTTGCAGGGGGACTTGGATATACTGCAGAATTGGGCTGAGAGGTGGCAAATGGAGTTCAATGCAGATAAATGTGAGGTTATTCACTTTGGGAAGAATAACAAGAAGGCAGAATACTGGATCAATGGAAAGATTCTTAGATCACTGAAAGTTGCCATCCAGATTGATAGTGCTGTTAAAAAGGCACACACTATGTTAGGTTTTATTGGTAGAAATATTGAGTTCCGGAGCCATACTGTACAAAACGCTAGCGCGGCCACACTTGGAATATTGTATACAGTTCTGGTCACCCCATTACAGGAAGGATGTGGAAGCATTGGAAAAGGTGCAGAGATTTATCAGGATGTTGCCTGGTCTGGAGGAAAGGTCTTAAGAGGAAAGACTGAGAGACTTGGGTCTGTTCTCATTGGAAAGAAGAAGGCGAAGAGGGGATTTGATAGAGACATACAAGATGATCAGAGGATTAGATAGGGTGGACAGTGAAAGTCTTTTTCCTAGGATGATGACGTCAGCTTGTACGAGGGGGCATAATTACAAATAGATTTTAGACAGATGTCAGGTTCTTTAATCAGAGAGTGGTAAGGGTGTGGAATGCCCTGCCTGCCAATGTAGTTAACTCGGCCACATTAGGGGCATTTAAACAGTCCTTGAATAAGCATATGAATGATGATGGGATAGTTAGGGGGGTGAGCTTAGATTAGTTCACAGGTCGGTGCAACATTGAGGGCCGAATGGCCTGTCCTGCGCTGTATTGTTCTATGTTTTATCTGATGGACTGCTGTCTCATTCATCATCAGCTGGTTTCTAGGGTGGTCTCCACTTCTACATTTATCTTTTAAAGAATAGCATTCAGGTTATTAGTTTGGATTAAATTTCTGAGTAGACTGATGTATTTCTGACAATTCAGGATCTATCTGTTTTGCTTCTAGCGTAGAAGGTGGACTAAATATGTCAGCCTTGTTATTTTTTCCTTTGTAATTTTACTGCACAAAACCATTTTTTGATCTTTGTGAAAGTCACCTTCATAGAGTTAAAAACTAAAATCTGTTTTTCTGCTCCTTTCAAACCCAAGTTCCCACATGATAATGATATACTAGAAGTCAACAGCACAATCAGCTGAAAAGCTTATCTAGGAATAATTACATCGACATTAAAACTCAGCATTTGAATTTACACTAACAGCGAGACCTTTAAGTGTCCCTGGGATGAGACTTCTTGAGTAGAAGAATAACTGGAACAAAGATTAGAATTAGAATCCCTACTGTGTGGAAACAGGCCCATCGGCCCAACAAGGCCATACCGACCCTCCAGAGTATCCCATCCAAATCCATTCCACTATATTTACATCCGTGAACACTATGGGCAATTAAGCATGACCAATTCACTAATTTAGCACAACCAATTTGGATTGTGAGAGGAAACCCTGGAGAACCTGAACGAAACCCATGCAGACATGGAGAGAATGTGCAAACCCCACACAGACAGTTGCCCGGGGCTGGAATTGAATTCCAGTCCTGGTGATGTGAGGCAGCAGTGGTAAACACTGAGCCACTGTGCCATCCCCCAAAACTCATTATTCATAGAGGATTGAAATGTCACTATCTATGTAAAAGCATAATAGGGGAATTCTGCCCAAGGACTACCAAAACTCTTTGTTAAAAATAAATTGTCTCTATTTGGGCCAACATCAAACCCCGTCATGTGAGATTCCAGAATTATAATCATCTGTTTTTTATGACCAGAAACAGTAACATTCAGCAGCATCAAAAAGAAGGATTCTCTCTCTCTGCCTTTGCAAGTGGCATACTCAGTTTTGGAAATGTGATTCGCTGTGAAGGAGAACGTGGAGTGAAAGATCTTTTAAACTGTGGAAATCTACTCAGTATAACTACATCCAAGGGAACTTATTTCTTATCAATTCTACTTAGCATCTCTCACCTTTTACTGTGTTCTGTTTTTATGCATGCATGAATGTTTGTGGTGGGCCCATCATGGAACTCAAGACAGGTTTCATCTTTTTCTAATGTTTGTACTTCTATTGAGTGAGTTTATAATAAAATTAACTCCTTAATTTGATTACCTCGAGATCTGACTAGCTTAGTTCTTCACAGTTTTACACATGTTCACATGAATGTTGAACACCTTTTTAAACCTTTAAACTTTGTATACTATCCTAAGGAGTAAAAAGAATAGAATTTATTCACGTCTCCAGACTTGATCAGACCAGTAGACAAAGCTAAAAGATCCAACAAGGAACAGACCATATCTAAGCTCAATAATATCTAATTGCTGAGGAGAAATCTACTACAAACCAACCGACTCCCACAGCTACCTGGACTACACCACCTCCCATCCTGCCCCCTGTAAAAACGCCATCCCATTCTCCCAATTCCTTCGTCTCCGCCGCATCTGCTCCCAGGAGGACCAGTTCAAAATACGTACAACACAGATGGCCTCCTTCTTCAAGGACCGCAATTTCCCCCCCGACGTGGTCGACGGTGCCCTCCACCGCATCTCCTCCACTTCCCGCTCCTCCGCCCTTGAGCCCCGCCCCTCCAACCGCCACCAGGACAGAACCCCACTGGTCCTCACCTACCACCCCACCAATCTCCATGTACAGCGCATCATCCGCCGTCACTTCCGCCACCTCCAAACAGACCCCAGCACCAAGGATATATTTCCCTCCCCTCCCCTATCAGCTTTCCGTAGAGACCACTCCCTCCGCGACTCCCTTGTCAGATCCACACCCCCCACCGACCCAACCTCCACTCCCGGCACCTTCCCTTGCAACCGCAGGAGGTGCAACACTTGCGCCCACACCTCCCCCCTCACTTCTCTCCAAGGCCCCAAAGGAAACTTCCATATCCGCCACAGATTCACCTGCACCTCCACCCACATCATCTACTGCAGCCGGTGTGGCCTCCTCTATATTGGGGAGACAGGCCGCCTACTTGCGGAGCGATTCAGAGAGCACCTCTGGGCCACCCGGACGAACCAACCCAACCACCCTGTAGCACAGCATTTCAACTCCCCCTCCCACTCCACCGAGGATATGCAGGTCATTGGACTCATCCACCGCCAAACCACAACAACGCGACGGTCGGAGGAGGAGCGTCTTATCTTCCGACTGGGAACCCTCCAACCACAGGGGATGAACTTGGACTTCACCAGTTTCTTCATCCCCCCTCCCCCCACCTTGTCTCAGCCGAATCCCTCCAGCCCGGCACCGCCTTCCTGACCTGCAGTCTTCTTCTTGACCTCTCCGCCTCCATCCTACTCCGACCTATCACCCTCACCTTGACCTCTTTCCACCTATCACATTTCCAACGCCCCTCCTCCAAGTCCCTCCTCCCTACCTTTTATCTTCTCCTGCTGAACACTCTCTGCTCATTCCTGAAGAAGGGCCTGTGCCCGAAACGTCGAATCTCCTGTTCCCTGGATGCTGCCTGACCTGCTGTGCTGTTCCAGCAATAAAGTTTCAACAATATCTAATTGCTATCATGCATCAAACTTCATCTTGTTTAACCTCTTCTTGTTTGACTACCTCGTGATTTTCCTCCACTGCAAAGCTGATCCTCTAAATCCCAACCTAAAAAGAGGAATGGGGGGGCAGCCAATCTACCTTATGGCGATTGAGAATCCAGCAAGCTCATACAAAACGGTGCCAGAAGCAATCCTTCGAAGATTTAATTAGCCAAACCATAATCTCCAGCACATCAATATGAGGGACAAAGTTAAACCATTTGCGACCATCTTCAGCCAGACGTTTTGGGTAAATGATCATTCTCTCTTTGTTCGCAAGGTCCTCAACATCACAATGTCAGTCTTCAGCCAATTCATTTCACTCCACATGATATCTAGAAATAACTGAAACCACTGGAAACTGAGAAGACAGTAATTTCTCTACATGTTCTGACAATAGTACTGTAGACTTGTTTTCATGGCCCATTAGCCATTGCAGTATCTAATGCCGACAGCCGTTTCTAGATATAACATGAAAGAATCACATTAGCTAAAGACTGGCATCTATGATGTTGAGGCCCTATCGAGAACGCCAAGATGGATTATCCACTTGATATTTCTGGCTAAAGGTTGTTGTAAGCGCTTCAGCCTTCAATTTTGCATTAATGTGCTGGAATCACCCCTGATTGAGAATAAGGATGTTTGTGGAGCCTCCTCCTCCAGTAAGTTGTTTAATTGTCGACCACCATTCACCACTAGATGTAGCAAGACTGCAGACTTTAAATGCAATCTATTGGTTGTGGAATCAATTAGCTCTTTCTATCACTTATTGCTTGAGCTGTTTGGCACACAAGTAATCCTATTATGTACCTTCACTGGGCTGAAATCTAAACTTCAGTTAAAAATCATACAACACCAGGTTATAGTCCCAACAGGTTTGTTTGGAAGCACCAGCTTTCGGAGCGCTGCTCATTCATCAGTTGGTTGTGGAGTATAAGATCGTAAGACAGACTTTATAGCAAAAGTTTAGAGTGTGATATAACTGAAATTATATATTGAAAAAGACATGGATTGTTTGTTAAGTTTCTCATCTTTTAGAATGACCATGTTGGTTTCAGTTCTTTCATATGTAAATCGCAGGACTTATTTTAAAGTTACATTCTCAAGTGAACTTTAACAATAGGAGCCATGTCGGCCCAGATAATGCATTGTATCAAGATCGCAAGAGATAAAAATAGGAATCTATAAACTTCATTCAACAATACTTGATACAAAAGGATTAAATGAAAGTAGGAGACAATGGTTGTAATAACTTTTTATAACACTTTTCTCAAAATTAGTACCACAACTGCAGATGGAGTATTACAGTATGTATTATTTTTAAAGTTTGGTTAATGTGAATTAGCTTTAATCTGATTGAAGAATTTAGACAGTTATTTGTAGAATGCGGACTTTTTTTTACCTGTATTGGATATAACACAATTTTGGCTCCATTACTTTAAATGGCGCGGCTATTGTGTGATTCTCCTGTAACGCAACTTCACATGAGAACGGAACTTTTACGTTATATCAAAACCGACTGTAAATTGCGACGTATGTGTGCTTTAAAAAAAATTAACATTTTGTACAAGTCTGGGAAAAACAACACTCAACTTCAGTGGTGTTCCTGGTGGGTCAAAATAAAAACGATCTTATATTTTTGTACTATCCTCCTTGAGGGCAGTACATGGATATTTACCTCTATTGATGAGAATCTGAAAGTATGCATTCAAATTAGTGAGTTTTCCATCCCTGAACCTACATCTACTCACCATGATATTTATGGCAGTAAATTGGCTGATAATGCATCTTAACCAAATACACTAGACCACATAAACTACATCCTCCACTTTTACTTGCCACATGGTAGGGCATCTCGTGAACTCACTTTCATTCTGAATGGCAAAAATTCTTAGATATTAGGGCAACACCATTAATTGATCACTAACCTATAACTAATGAATAAAATTTTTGGAACCATAAAGTTGCTAATTCAAATGAATACAACATACCGCGGAAGCTGGAAATCTGGAACAAATACTAAAAATGCTGGAAAAACCCCGGTCTGACAGCATCTATGAAGAGAAACAAAGTTAACATTTTGAATCTGATATGACTTCAGAACTGAAAAAGGTTGGAAAATGTTGTGTTTAATACTTTTGACAGAGGCAGAGGAGGGATGAAGGGATCAGTTGTATGGAAGCCCTGTGAAAGATAAAGGGGTTTGCTAATCGGAGTGAAGGAGAAATGGAGATGTGAAATGGGTCTAATGCAATATGTTGTAGGGTAAAAATGAGTCTTCTTGATTGAGGGAAAACTGAAAATGGGTTGGACGGGAGCGTGCAGTAGGAGGAGAATGGAAGAAAGCTGGGGGGCAAACATCATGAGGTCATGGTTTGAAGTTATCAGATTCAACATTGACTCCTGAAGATGGTAAAGTGCCAAATCTGTAAATGAGGTATTGTACCTCAAGATGGTGCTGTGCTTCAGTGGAATATTGCATCAGGCCCAGGACAGAAATGTGTGGCATGAGAGTAAGAGGAATTATTGAAATGACAAAAAACTGAAAGGACAGTGTTATTCCTAAAGACTGAGCAAAGGTGTTCCACAAAGTGGTCACCTAGTAGTGACCAACAGGGACTAGATCGATCAAAGGGGAAGTAAAATCATCTGAAAGATAAGTTTGTGGCATTGGACAATATGAAGAGTGGAGATGAATGGGCAAGTGTTATATCTTCTGCGGTTGCATGGGAAGGTGCCATGGGACAGTAAATTATAAGGTCTGTACCAGAATGTCACAGGGAAAAAGTCCCTCTGGAATGCTGACAGTGGAAAGAAGGGGAAGATATGTTTCAGGATGGCCTTGTACTAGTGGTGGAAATAGAGGAGGTCAATCCTTTGAATGAGGAGACTGGTTGGGAGGAAAATGAGAAGGAAATGCTATTAGTATTCTGCAAAGGAAGGGAAAGAGTGAGGGCAGAAATGTGGGATACAGGTTGGATTATGGCTGAGGGCTCTGTCAATCACAGTAGGGGAGACTCCTTGGTTATAGTAAAAAGGCATGTTAGAGACAGATGAGTGGATGTTGGCATAATCAGAATAGATGAGACAAAGATCGAGAAACTGGGAGAATGGAATAGAATCCTTGTAGAAAATTGGGTGTTAGGTTAATCAAGGTTACTGTGGTTTTTGGTGAGCTTGTAATGGATGTTGATGGACAATGCATCCCAAAAATGGAAACCGAGAAATCAAGGAAGGATATGGACCACATAAAGTTGAGAGCAGTATGGAAAATTGAAGCAAAATTGAATAGCTTTTCCAATTCTAGATAAGAGCAGGAAGCAGGACTAATGATATCACTAATGTATTGGAGAAAGATTTGTGTGTGAGGGTCCAAGTTGGACTGGTACAAGGGATGTTCCACATACCCCACAAAGCAGCAGGGATAGCTGGGACCTGCGTGAGTATCCAAAGCCACACATCCACTTGGAGAAAGTGAGATGAGCTACGGTTGCTAATTCACTCTGATTTTTAATTATTCTTTACCTGGACACCAAAGGTTTATCTGATTCTTTTGCCTGTGGCAAACTATCCAAGACACTATCAAGATTAGAGGAGCCATATATCAAAATTTATTAAACTGCATTCAGCAATAGTTGATGCAAAAGGATGAAAGGGATTCAGGAGACAATGTTTGTAATAACTTTTTATAATGTTTTCCTTAAAATAATTACAGATTGAGTATTACAATGTTTTCTTTTTAGGAGTCCGGTCCAGAATTCTTCCTCAATTTCATAAGCAGCTGCTTGATTGAATTACCACTGGGGCCTGATTTGGCAGAGTGTATGTGGTTAACATCAGTGTTTTATAAGCCAAACTTTCTAAATTTCCATATACTTGAAGGTAGAACATGGATATTTACCTCTGCTAATGTATCAAAGTATGCATTCAAATTAGTGACTTTTCAATTCCAGAATCCACATCTATTCATGCTGGCTGAAATGACATCTTCAACTAAATACAACAAAAACTGCATACTCCATCTGTTACACACCCAATGTTAATGTATCTCATCACTTTCATCCTCAATAGTAAACTTCTTAAAGATCATTTTTTAAAATAGTAGGGCTCCATCCTCAATGGGCTACTAACCTACAATTAATAGAATTTGTAAACCATTGTGTTGTTAATTCAAATGAAAGCAACATACTGTGGATGCTGGAAATCAAAACAAAAGCAGACAATGTTGGAGAAACTGAAGACAGGTAGCATTCTTGGAGAGAGAGAACATTTTTGAGTCCATTATGACTTTTTCAGAGCTGAAAGGGGTTGGAAAATGGTGGTGTTTTTTATACGTTTGACAGAGGCAAGGGGTGGTGTGGACATGTAGTGTAAAAGGCAAAGGAGTTGTTAACTAGGGTAAAAGAGAAGTAGAGGAGTGAAATGGGTGAAAAATCAAGAAGTAGAAGGTGGAAAATGAGTCCTCTCAGCTGAAAGAAAACTGTACAAGACAGAAAGCAGGCAAGCCTGTTGGTGGAGCAGAAGAATGTAAGGAAAGACAAATATCAAAAAGTCAGGCTTTGATGTGGTGACATTCAACATTGAATCCTGGAGGCTGTAAAATGTCTATAGAGAAAATGAGGTGTTCCTTAAGCTTGCATTGTGTGGAAGCTTCAGTGGAATGTTCAGCAGGTCAGGATAGAAATGTTAGCATGGGATCAAGGCAACATATTGGAATGGCAAGAAAATGGAAGGTTGGGGTCATTCCTATGGATAGAGTGGAGATGTTTTGCAAAACAGCTACCCAATCTGAGCTTGGTCTCATCAATGTAAAGAAGACCACTTTGTGAGCAGCAAATACAGTAAACCAGATTGACCAAAGTGCAAGTAAAACACTGCTTCCCCTGAAGGTGTGTCTGGGGCCTTGGCCTGTAAAGAGGATGGGGGTAAACTGACAAGTGTTGCATCTTCTGCAATTGCATGGGAAGGTGCCTTGGGAAAATGAGGAAATGGGAGGATTGATGATGAATGGACGAGGGAATTATGGTCTGCTGAGTGGAATGGAGGGGAAGTCATATTTGATGATGGCATTATGCTGCAATTGGCAGAAATGGTGGAAAATGATGTTTTCAATTTGGACGCTAGTCACATTGAAGGAGGGCAGGACAAGGAGAACCCTATTATTATTCTCTGAAGGAGAGGGAGAGATCAGGGGTAGAAGTACGGGAAATGAGTTGGACATGGCTGAGGGCGCTGTCTCCCCCAGGAGTGGGAAATCTTGGATTGAGGATAAAGGAGATCATGTTGGAGGCAGCACAGAGGAAGGTAGCATCATCAGAACAGTTGTGACAAATCACAGTGTTGTGTGATTTTTAGTTGTGACAAAGTTAGAGAAACAGAGAGAATGGGAATAGAATCCTTGCAAGAAGTACATTGTGAAGAGGTGTAGTCAAGGTGGGGGTTGGTGAGCCTGTATTAGATATTGGTGGACCGTCTATTCCCAGAACTGGAAACAGAAAAGTCGAATAGGTAGACCCACAACACCATTAAAGAGGGAAATCTATGATTTTTGACACAGCAACATAAAAGGAATGGTGATATATTTCCAAGTTAAAATGATGAATGGCTTGGAAGTGAACTTGCAGGTGGTGATGCCATTCCTGTTCTTCCAGATGGAAGTTGTCATGAGTTTGTAAGGTGCTGTCTATTCCCCTTTGGAGAAGTTCTGCATCTTGCTGATGGTACACATTGCTAATATTACATGTTTATGGTGGAGGGAATGGATGTTTGTGGACATTATGCCAATCAAACATGTTGCTTTGTCTTGGATGGTGTCAAGTTTTTTCAGTGTTGTTAGAGCTGCACCAATAAAGCAAGTGGGAGTATACCATCACAATATTTACTAATACTATTTCCTGATGAAGGGCTTTTGCCCGAAACATCGATTTTCCTGCTCTCGGATGCTGCCTGACCTGCTGTGCTTTTCCAGTACCACTCTGATCTAAACTCAGCTATCAGAGAAACACATTCAGTTCACTAATCTTCTTTAGTGAAGGAAACTGCTGCCCTTACCTGATCTGGCTATGTGTGATTACAGACCCACAGCAACTTGATTCACTTTTAACTGCCCCCTAAAATAGCCTAGAAAATCACACAGTTGTAAAATCTGTTAAAATGAATTAAATGAATGAAAATGGGCAGACTGCCTGGCATCAGCCCAGGCACTAGAAATGACAATGAAAAAAATCAGCACAGTTAAAATTAAGAGGTTATTGGCAAATTTGGGAGTACTGTTCTACAGATTAGTCAAGCAACAGCCTGACACAGTCATATCCATGATACTCACAAGAACCATATCTCACAGACAACGTCCCAGACACCATCATCACCAGCAGGACAGATACAGCAGATGTGGTAGCACAGTGGTAGACAGTCAGGCAACTCAAGATTGGGTATCCACGAGGCACTGTGGGCTATCAGTAGCAGCCATTTTGTACTTTCACAACCATCAAGCCAGAGAATCAACGGCGATTCAATGAGGAGGAGGGAGGGCATGCTAGGAGTTCAATTTTCCTAAAACTGATGTGTCAATTTAGTGAATCGACAACACAGGCCTACTTGCATACCAAACAGTAAATGCAGCCAGCGATAGATAGAGCTTCATGATCCCACAATCAGTGGATCAGATCTAAGGTCTGCAATCCTGCTATATCCAGTCATGAATGACGGTCGACAATTAAACAACTCACTGGAGGAGGAGACTCCAAAAATATCTCTGTCTTCAATGATGTCAAAGCCCAGCACATTAGTAAAAAATGTAAAACTGAAGCATCTGCAGCAATCTTCAGCCAGAAATGTCAAGTCGGTGATCTTTCTCAGCCTCCTCTGGAGGTCTTCAGCCAATTTGATTCGCTCAATGCAATAGTCAGAAACAGTTGAAGGCATTGGAATAACAAAGACTATAGGCTTTGACAATATTCTAGTAATAGTACTGAAGATTTGTGCTCTGGAACTTGCTTCACCTCAAGCTGAGCTGTTTTGCACCTAGCCAACAATTTAGAAAATTGCCCAGTTATGTCCTGTACACAAAAAGCAGGACAAATAAACCCAGCTAATTACACCTCATTAGTTTACACTTGATCATTAGTAAAGTGATGGAAGGTGTCGTCAACAGTGCGATCAAGCAGCATGCACCTAGCAATAGCTTGCTTGCTGATGCCAAGTTTGGGTTCTGCCAGGGCCAATCATCTCCTGACCTCATTATAGTCTTGGTTCAAATACCAATAAAAATCCAGGGGTGAGGTGAGAGTGACTGCCTTTGACATCAAGGCTGCAGTTGGCCAAGTGTAGCATCAAAGAACCCAGGCAAACCTGGAGTCAATGGGAATCAGGGAAAAAACTTCATGATGGTTAGAGTTATACTGGCACATTGGAAGAGGGTTGTGGTTGTTGGAGGTCAGTCACCTGAGCTCCAGGGCATCTCTGCAGGAATTTTGCAGGGGAGTGTCCTAGGCCCAACTATGTTCAGCTGCTTCATTGGTTACCTTCCCTCCATCATAAGGTTATAAGTGGAGTTCTTTGTCAATGATTGCACAATATTCGACACCATTTGTGACTCCTCAGACACTGAAGCAGTCCATGCCCAAATTCACAGAGACCTGGACAATATCCAGACTTGGACTAACAAGTGACAAGTAACATTTACACCAAACAAGTGCCAGGCAATTACCATACAGTCATAGTCATACAGCACAGAAACAGATCCTTCAGTCCAATCAGTCCATGTTGAACATAATCCTAAAGTAAACTAGTCCCATCTGCCTGCTTCTGGCCCATATCCCTCCAAACTTTTCCTTTTCATATACCCATCCTAAGAGACAATCTAACCATAGTCCCTTGACAACCAATGACATTATCATCACTGAACTGGATGAGTCATCTAAATACTGAGGCTACCAAAGCAGGTCAATGGCTAGGAATATTGCAGTGAGTAACTTACCTCCTGACTGCCCACATTCTGTCCACTATCTGTACTGTTGTTTTGCTTGCTTTTCACATGAAGAAAGATTTATTCTAAAAATGAATTAAAGTGGAATCTGTTATCACCTAACAAAATCTACTGTAACGGGAATACTAGAGACCTAATAAAAATAGGGAAGAGGCTATGATTATATATTAGTTAGGGGAAAACTGGGTGCAAATTAGATGTACAAATATAGGGAATAAGTGTTCTAGTATTTGTGGTGTGTGAGCTAGAAACAACACTTTAACTGGAAAAGTATATGGTTTGACTCTAAGTGGTATTTTAATCTTTGATATGTAACAATATGTACCACTGCTCATTATGTTTTATATGCTCTCTGTACTGTTGCTCACCATCGGGTAGCATCCACCTTTATGGTAGAAATCTAGAGGACCTCGTGCAGTAGAGGAAGAGACTTTTGTCTTGAACAAGATGTTTATTGTAGAATGGCTGCTAAGTACAAATTCTTATAGAGACTACAAGCAAGATCCAAATAACAGGTGTTCACCCTTCAAAGTCCAAAGTTGCTTTCCTCAGCCTCTGTCCCGGGTCCATGTGACATCATTATTGTGAGTACAGCTTAAGGCATTTCTCAGTTTTAACCTTTTCAGACCCTTGGACAACAGAAATGTTTGGAATAGATTGTTACTCAGCAAGGAGTAAAACCTTGGGACATGCTTCAAATAAGAATGATGCAAATAAATGCATTCAACAATTTGAAAAGATGATTCAATGGGCAAAAGAATGAGATAATGTTGCAGAACTGTTGGAGTTATAGAGGAGTAAAATTAGACAGACTAGATTACCTGATGGAGCCATTTCTGTGCCAAATATTTCATAACATTAGTAGGTGTGGATTCCAGGATTGAAAAATTGCTTATTTGCTTATTCGAAGGCATATTTTGCTCTCCTCATCACCTGAGGTGAATATCCGCATTATGCTCTCAGGGAGGATTGGATGGAAATTTGAAAGATTTGGCTTGCAAACTGGTGATGTGAGTCAGGTACACTCTGTCACCATAGGCCACTGGAATAACAAGCCAAGGATCTAGTTAAAGTTCTGGGGAGCCAGCTTTGAGTCGTGCCGTGTCAGATGGTAGAGTTTGGACTTGAAAAAAATCTAGAATTAAGAATTTAGTGATAACCATGAAACTATTGTCAGCTATCAGAGAAAATTTCTGGCTAGCTTTCTCTCATATACTAACTTTTCCCTCTTTATTAATTTATTGGTTGTTATTTGCTTTTCAAAATATTCTGTCCAGTCTTCTTACCTTCAAACTTACTTTATATACTATTTAAAAAATTTAACAGTATCATTAACATTTCTAGTTAACTATGGATGGTGGGTCCATCTCTTACAAAGTTTCTTGCTTGTTGGGATTTTTCTGCTCTGTGTGTTCTGAAATATCTGCCTGAATACCTGCTATTGCAGCAATATTAATCTACATTTTAACCTAACTTGCTAATCCACTTGAGCCAGCTTTGCTTTTTTGCACTCATGCCGCTACTGAAGATTCCAAAAATGGATCTTCGTCAATTACCAGACACTTACCAAAGTTTTTCTCCTGCAATAGAGTGAGAATCAATACCTGAGGCTTTAATAGTTAGGAATGACAAAAACAAAAGCAACAGAGCACTTCTTTCTCTTCCTACCATAATCATTTGATTTTAGAACTCTGTTGTAAGTCACATTCATAGAATCGTAGAATCCCTACTGAGTTAAAAACCCTCATAACATTAAAGAAGTATTAAGATGTGCATAGAACATAGAACGTAGAACAGTACAGCACAATACTGGCCCCTTGGCCCTCGATGTTGTGCTGACCTTGTGAGTGCAGAAAGAGGCCATTTGACGCATTCTGTCTGCACCAACCACCCAATCTGTCTGCACCAACCATCCAAAGAGTATCCCACTCAGACCAACCCTGTCCCCAAATACATGCATTTTTTTTTAACCATGGCTAACCCACCCATCCTGCACATTCCTGGACACTACTGAGCAATCTTTAGCTTGACCATTCCACCTAACCTGTAAATCTTTGGACTTAAGTGCTAAGCTCTCAAGTACTAAAATATAGTTAGCTAGTTTTATGTGCTCCTAAGACAAAAAGCTTAATTGACTCATTAAGGATCTAGTTTCAGTTGGTTCTTAATTAAGCTGCTCTTTAACGGGAAGCCTTTTCAAAACATGGCTTAAGGCTGGCAACTTCAACTTTTAAATAAGATTTCAGTTTGATCCCAGCTACAAACTACACAATAAATTATCTTTGTAGACAATAAAAAATCAGACTTCTGTACTGAAAAACTGGTTGCAACTGAATGACCCGTAAGGCCATTTTGGAAGACAGTTATAGTCAACCACAATGCTGAGGGTGTGAAAACGAAGGATGGCAAATTTCCTTCTGGAAAGAACATTGGTGAACCAAATGGGTTTTCATATCAATCAATTAATTTTACGCAGACTACTAACATTATTTTGGACAGTTTTTACTACAGATGTATTAATTAAATTTAAATCCGACCAACTGTGAAGATAAACTTTTAATTTATATCTCCAAAGCCATAGTCTGGACTCTTGAATTTCTAGTCCAGTTACATTATCAATGTGGTAATATTGCATTACTTAAATTAGATAGTTATTTTAAAGGAAAGACCATAAACTAACATGGAAACTCCATGTGTGAACAGGATTAGGACTACGGTTCATGTGAAATATGAATGCATGCGTCATCCTGCTAAATAATCTCTATTTTGAAATATATTTGCTTTACCAAAAATGTTTTTTTTTAATTAAAGCTGCTACAGCACTTTAAATCTTGTAGCTGTGTGCAAGATCCAAAACAAAGTTAACTTGACTCTCCTTACAACCCTCATAGACCTCCAAACAGCTGCAATTCTGGAGCACAGCGGAAAACCATTTTTCCTGTCTGTTTGTGCACTGGGATATCGTGCAAGCATTCCCATTGGGACGTTACATAAGAGGTTGCAAATACTGTATTTGGACTGATTTAAATGGATACATTTGTTCCCCTACATAAACTCTCAAAACTGTTGGATCATGAAGAGAGGACAGAGATCTGCACACTTTTTCTGATATTTGCATCAAGGAACAGCTCATTTTATTGGTGGAAAGGCCTGGAAAATTGGTCTTGTAATATGTTTTAGTATTGTGAATTATTTTGAACAAATTCTGAAGGAAATCTCTTAACTTTAGATGACAAATCTACAATGGACAATGAAGGCAAGAAGCAAATATGAAGGCATCTTATTTGTAAAACGCATACATACAATTGAGCACATCAAATGGCTGGAGGACTTCAAAGTGGATCCACATCTTCCACTCATTGTTATTTTTCCCAAATCATGTCAGAACCTGTCATAATGATAGGGGAGTCCAAAACTAGAGGACATAGATTTAAGGTGAGAGGGGAAAGATTTAAAAGAAACCTATGAGGCAACTTTTTCATGCAGAGGATGGTGCATTTATGGAATGAACTGCCAGGGGAAGTGGTGGAGGCTGGTACAATTACAACATTTAAAAGCACCTGGATGGGTATATGAATATGAAGCGTTTAGAGGGATATGGGGTAAATGCTAGCAAACAGGACTAGATTAATTTAGGATATCTTTTCAGCATGGATGAGTTGAACCAAATGGTCTGTTTCCGTGCTGTCCATCTCAATGATGTTAGGTGGATTGGCCATACTGAACTGCCCATAATGTCCAGGGGTGTGCGGTATAGGTGGATTAGCCATGGGAAATGCAGAGTTCCAGGGATAAGGTGGGAGGTGAGTCTGGGTGAGACACTCTTCAGAGGGTCAGTGTGGACTGGATGGGCCAAATGGCTTGTTTCCACATTGTAGAGATTTTATGATTGAAAATGAGAAGACAGCAATTTAATGTGCTAAACAGAAGAATCAGTAGTGATATGAGGTAGAACGTTGTTATACAGCGAGCGGCTGGGATCTGGAAAGCACTACCGAGAATATGGTGTCTTTGGATTGAATTGGGGCTTCTAAATGGAATTGTAAAAGAGCCTGAAGTGAAAAGATTTGCAGGCCATATGGAAAGCCTGGAGGAGTGGGAATAGCTGAGTTAATTTTCAGAGCGTTGGCATGAGCAACGTGGGCAGGATGGGCTCTTTCAGTTCTGTAACCATTCTTTAGGTCGAATATTTCCAGGTTTTAGGGCTATGGCAGCACATCTGGGAAAATTGGATGAGATGTCCAGTGAGGCCCTTCTCAAAATCAAGACCAAAAGCTTGCATTATCCAACAGCATGATAGACGTTCAGACAAGATTCTGACTAGTGACTGGCAAGAGGCCTAGCACCAGACATTATCACCAACATTATTATCTTATCTCACCTCTTGAAACCAGCTGCCAAGTGTTGCTGATTTGAAAGTTGGAGTGGTTGCCTGGTGACTCCAGGTCTCCACTTGCTCCTCTGGGTCTCCATCTTGGACATTTAGCACCAATATCTGAGGATAGGCTTTACATCCTACATCCATAGATCTTGGCATGCAATAAGTACCAACCTCACTGCATCATCATTGCACATCTTGGATGCATTTACAATATGCTTCTGCATTTCAATAGTGCACCTTTGAGCACAAGAGCGTCTTTCGTGGGAATGCTGCTGCCAGGACACTTTGTGCACAGATTGGACTAGGCTGCAACTCAGGGATGCTCACTTGCTCTCTCTCACTTTGTGCTTATCTGGATGCTCACAACAACCCTGCCTTCCTTTGTCTTTTTATGCGTTAGCCCCTAAGCTCAACATTAAAGTTTAACTGTGCTTCTAACTGTATGGCACTACACCAAATCAATATCACATCTACCAGCCATGTACATGCTAAACACACTGTATGTGCTACACACAAATGACTGTGTTTCAAAATCTATGGGGGTTAGTCTTCAGTCAAGTCCAATGAGACACCAAACAAAAAGAAATGCAGATGTTGGAAATCTGAACCAAAAACAGAAATTGCTAGAGAAACTCAGCAGGTTTGGGAGCATCTATGGAGAGAAAGAAGAGTTAACTTATCAGGGATCCCTCTTCAGAACACTGACTACTGCTTGGAAGAAAGGGCAGAATTTTAAAGGGAGCTGAATGACCTGAGCTCAGGAGATATTTGGTGAGTGGCAAGTACGTCCAGGAAGACAAGTAGTAGAATGGGAATAGAATCGTGTGAGAAAGACACCATATGGGCAGGATAGGTAGTTTTCAGGCACTTTTGGTGAGATGCAGTGAGAAAACTCACCAGGCCTTATGGAGAGAAAATATAATCAAACTGTTTTTAAACAAGGGCAAAAAATTGAATGCTAATACATAACTTTGATGTAAACTCTACTAATTCTTTACAATTCCCATAGACATGCAAACAGACACTCAAAGAGACAAGACACAAATATAATGGATGGGGACTGAAATGAAAGTCAGAAAAATATAATTCTAACATCCGTTTGCATCATGGATATTGATGTGTTGTTTTCTTTTGGCTCATTTCAATTCCTTTTGATTTCTTCTGACTCTTTGCGAGATAAAGGGTTTACAGATTCTTAATATTTCATTCATTTGTTAGGGATTCAGTCTGTCAGTACCTCTGAAGGTGTATT
This sequence comes from Chiloscyllium plagiosum, assembly GCF_037043375.1. Taxonomy (NCBI): domain Eukaryota; kingdom Metazoa; phylum Chordata; class Chondrichthyes; order Orectolobiformes; family Hemiscylliidae; genus Chiloscyllium; species Chiloscyllium plagiosum. Next base: position 24,508,455 of record NW_028270168.1, read on the forward strand.
TTCCCCTTTTTCTTTTAACAGGGGATTTGCAAAGAGAGCAGCTCACTCAGGAGTGGCAATGGAGTATGGATAGTTACCAAGGATTTTCTTTTATTCCTGAGAGATGGATGCTTTCTCTTCACAGGCTGGGTGTTACTGCTATACTGCCCCTCCCAAGGCAGCAGCTACCTGCCCAGGAACTAATCAAGATTGTTTGGATTTCTTACTTGTACTCTCTACCCATTTTGCATTAAGAATAGATCCCTACTTGCTCTCTCATTGCGTACTTCTTTCATTCTCCTCAGTCTTTGAAGAAGAAAGTCAGAATAGTGAGACAACTGGTATAACTTGCATTGGTGAGGGAAATCCCTCTTTCGATTGGTATTGCATGAAAATAGAGCAATGGAAAACAAAAATCTTGTTTTATTGCTCAATATTTAATGATCATTGACTTAATCATGTGTACTATTTTGAAACAGTGTCTCTCAAGCTGGATTAAGTTTTTTGAAGAGGTGAATAAGAAGATCGATAAAGCAGATTGGTAGATGTTATCTACATAGAGTTTAGCAAGGCCTTCAACAAGGTTCCACATGGTAGACTGGTTAGTAAAGTTAGATCGGATGGGATTC